>NW_026125391.1:4580000-6980000 GCF_943737965.1 Phodopus roborovskii
GTGACGTTAGGAGATTGGGAACAGGATGGGACTGCGGCCTGACCTCTGTTGCTCATATCTCTCTTTTCCTACTCTTCAAATGTTGATATTGTCTTGGTCTATAACCCCACACTTCTTTTATTTTACTCTATTTCCCCAGATATGTCGACTCTCTCAAGACTTCAGTTGTGAAGAAGATAGTGTTTTATCTCTAGCCACTTTCCCATGTATTGCCTACAGGCTGGTATATCTAACTTTTTAAGATTTTGTCATTTGTATATCTTATTATTAACATTAGTATTTTCCAGTCTGTTTTGTATTTCCTTTATAAACTCTTTCTATAATCTTGCCTAACCTAACTTTATTACTCAGGTGACACATATTACTCCTTGTATTTTGATTGCTGCATTTAGGAAAGAAGAATAATGTATTTTCAGCAGTGTGCTGGCTAGTTTTTTGTCAACTTTACACAAGTTGGAATCATTTAAGAAGAGGGAGCCTGAGGTGAGAAAAATATCCCATAAGCTTGACTTGTAGGTAAACCTGTGCTTTATTTTCTTAATTGATGTGGAAGGGTCCAGCTCACTGTAGGTTGTGCCACCGCTGGGCTGCTGGTCCTGGGTGGGATAAGAAAACAAACTGAAAAAGCTACAAGGAGCAAGTTAGTAGGTAGCATTGCTTTCTGGCCTCTGCTCCAGTCTCTGCCTCAGGTTTCTGATTGAGTTCCTGCCCTGACTCTCTTTCCTGGTATATTGTGATTAATAATACTAATGAGCTGACATGAATCCTTTCCTCCCCAAGTTTCTTTTGGTTGTAGTACTTTATTACAGAAACAGAATGCTAAATATACAAGGATTTATCTTGAAGCAAAAAAGAAAATAAGTCTACATAAAATTCTAAGAATGATGCTATTCCTCCCCAGACTACTATTGTTAGACATATCAGGCTTATTCCACATTTGGATGGTCCTAGAGCTATCAAATTTATGCCTCTCTATGAATTGTTTTCCATGCCATTCATCTATCACAACCTTAGTCCAGATGATCATTGATTTAGGTGCTGTTGTAAAAACTATATTAAACTGGTAAATACTATCCTTATCTCCAATTTCATTTCTTTGCTCTGTGACTACCAAATAGCATTGCTATAATATTTTGGGGATTCCTGAATGAAATGCTTTAGTGAATGTATATCACACTCATAAGGAACCCAGATCCCCTTGACCAGCCTTTCCTCCCTCTCCTTGGCTAATTGTTCCAGTACTTTCTTTTGACTCATGGTGCCCCAGAGACATCAAATACTCTACATCCTCTATATTCTTGCAAATACAATTCCTCCCATCTGAAAGACGATTTTCCACACTGTTCTTCCTAAGTAATGTCTTTTACAATCTAGTCTACATTGAGTGATATCTCTAGAGTTGGTCAGAGGGGATGGGAAGACAGCTTAGCCACTCAGATCATGCACTGCTCTTCCAGAAGACCCAAATATGATTTATGGGTTTTGGACTGGGTGGTTGAAATCCATTCATAACTCATGCTTATGGGGGGAGGCAATGTCACTGACTCCCAGTGGCATCTGAACATATGCCCATACATATACATGGGCACACACATATTTATTATTTAAAGTAATAAATATCAATCTTTAAAAAAGAGAATTTTCAGTAGGAAATAGCACAGGTAAAGTAAGAAATTTGAGTGGCATTAACATTGAGATTATTTACAAAGGTGTGGGGAAGATTAAGGAGAACCACAAATATCAATTAGGGTGCCAGCAAGAGTGATGTCTGAGAACCTTTGTTAGCTTTTCTCCTGGAGAGAAAGTAAAGCCTGTGATTTCCTCTTACAAGAGACGTGTCCTCCTGCATGACCTCCAGTTTCCTCTTAAGGTGGAACTGGGGCTAAATGCACTGTCCTCTGTTATCACACTCTTTTCCTGCCTTCTCCCACTTTGCCCAATCTAGAAATTGCTGTTGAGGTTGCATAAGGTCTGCCTCCACCAAGTTTCCTGGGGAGGACTAGAAAGGAGCCCTGAAAGACAACTGAAGGACACCCACCCAGATATGCCCTTCCACTGGACTCCAGCACACTCCATATGAAGTGCTGATCTTAGATGTTTTGTTATAAGTAAAGGAGCTCTTGATAACAGGGGCTGGCTTTACAGTTCCTTAGCATTTTGTCAGAAATCTGATATTCTAGCTGCATATATGAATGAGTGAATGAATGAATGACAATGTCACAGAGAGGTCTGTCCCTAAAGAGCATGAAGTTAATTATATTGCATCTTATAGAAATCCAGGTTTGTGTTTCAAACCTGGATTCATCTCTTTCTAGTTCATGTCCCTTTCTGTTATGTGTGATATGTAAATGAGTACAAGTGTGTACATGCATTGTCTACTTTATAATTAAAAAAATGATGATGGGTCAGACCAATAACAGGTGATTCATAAGCTTAAGATAAATACGAGAAAACAATTTCACTGAGAAAATGATCTCCACTTAGTCATTTAGTCATTTGATTTAACCCCATGCTGACATTAGTTATGAAGTGAAAAGAGTGTTTTAATGAGTCTTCAGGAAATGTTCACCACAGGAAGAAATACTGTATGCCTGCACTAGGCTGAGAAGGTATTTGTCTTCCATGCCTTTCATGGCTCTTACTGTCATCACACCTATGTGCTCCAAGAAAGACACTGCTGTGAGACAGATGTAAAAACTCTATATAATTCATATGGAAATGGAGACTTCAGAACACATTTAAGTCATCTAAACATAATGAACCATCAACATCTACTCCCATTAAGCAGTGTGACTATGGTTGCAATAGAAGATAACTTAAAAACATGAAGAGTTAATAGTGTGATTCTGCATCTTGTTTTAGTTTTTAATGGAGTACTTTCACCAAGAAAGCATTGTTAAATGTTTATGATAATTATGAACAAGCTAAATTTTCTTGTGATAATAAAAGCAAATTTCTAAGAGTTTGGAGGAAATGTATCATTTTTAATTAATTAATTAAGTACTTAGTTATTTTTATTTTACATGTTGATCCCAGATCCTTCTCCTTCCCTCCCTCCTTCCCTCCCTCCTTCCCTCCCTCCCTCTTACCCTCACTCCCCCCTCACATGCACACTGACCACCCCCTTCCACTCCACACGTAGGTGGGGTCATTTAAATATGACAAGTCATTTGAAATAGGGACTAGGACTTCTCTCCTGTCTCTAGGTTAAGGAAGTATCTCTCCTTGGAGGATGTGTCTGCAAGGTCCTTTTGTCCACCAGGGATACATCCTGATTCCACTGTCTGAAGTCCCATAGGCTGCTCAGTCCTTCTAGCTGAGACCCATGTTTAGGGGGTCTGAGTCAGTTCCATGCTGAATTCCCAGCTATCACTCTGGGGGCCTGTTAGCTCCTCCTTGTTCAGGTCAGCTGTCTCTGTGTCTTTCTGCAACCTAGTCTTGTCCTTTCTCTCTGTATCTGGGATCTAGTTCGACTCAGTGTTTAGTTATGGGTGTTTGCTACTTTGTCCAACAGGTACTACATGAGGGCTCCATGATGGTGGATAAGTTACTTGCTGATCTCATTAACCGGGAAGGGCATTTATGGTAGCCATTCTACTGTTGCTCAAATTGTTAGTTGGAGTCAGTCTTGTAGATATTTGGACATTTCTTTATGTTCAGTTTTCTCTTCAAACCAATAATGGCTCCCTCTTTTATGTTCTCTCTCTCTCTCTCTCTCTCTCTCTCTCTCTCTCTCTCTCTCTCTACTGTCTTTTATTCCTACCACGACTCAATCTTCCTAGTCAAATGTGCTTTCCTCTCATTCCCTTCTGTTTCTCCTAGTTCCCTCTCCATTTATGACCCCTCCCACTTCCTATGTGCTCTGGGGGACTCTTGTTACTTCCCCTTTCTGTGAGGGACCTCATACGAAACTCTTAAAATACACCTTGTATCCTAGTTCCTCTGGTGGTGTGAATTATAGGCTGGTGATCCTTTGCTCTAGGTCTAAAATCCATATATGAGTGAGTACATACTATGCTCCTCTTTTTGTGACTGGGTTAACTCATTCAGATGGTTTCTTCAAGTGCCATCCACTTGCCTGCAAATTACAAAATTCCATTATTTTTTTCTGCAGAGTAGTATTTCATTGTGTAGATGTGCCATATCTTCTTTATCCATTCTTTAGTGGAGGGACATCTAAGTTGCTTCCAGGTTCTTGCTATTACAAATAATGCTGCTATGAACATAGTTGAGCACACACCATTGTTGTATGGATGTGGATCATTTGGGTATATGCCTAAGAGGGGGATTGCCAGGTTCTGTGGTAAACTGATTCCCATTTTCCTGAGGAACTGATATACTGATCTCCAAAATGGCTGTACAAGTTTGCACTCCCACCAGCAGTGGAAGACTGTTCCCCTTTCTACACATCCTCTCTACCATAAGTTGTCATTGGTGTTTCTAATTTTAGCTATTCAGGTAGGAGTAAGATGGTGTCTCAAAGAAGTTTTGATTTGCATTTCCCTAATTGCTAAGGATGTTGAACAGTTTCTTAAGTGTCTTTCAAACCTTTTTGATTTCCTCTATTGAGAATTCTCTCTTCAGTTCTGTACCCCATTTTTTAAATAGAATTATTTGGTGATTTGTTAACTAATTTCTTGATTTCTTTGTATATTTTGAAGCTCAGCCCTTTGTCAGATGTAGGATTCATGAAAATCTTTTCCCAGTCTGTGGGCTGCCATTTGGTCTTGTCCTCTGTGTCCTTGCTTTACAAAAGCTGCTTAGTTTGAGGAGGTCCCATTTATTAATTGTTGATCTCAGTGTCTGTGCTACTGGAGCTATGTTCAGGAAACGATCTTCTATACCAATTTGTTCAAGGGTACTTCCTACTTTCTCTTCTAAGAGGTTCAGTGTTGCTGAATTTATGTTGAGGTCTTTGATCCATTTGGACTTGAGTTTTGTGCATGGCGACAGACATGGGTCTATCTGCAGTCTTCTACACACCCTCATCCAATTGTGCCAGCACCAGTTGTTGAGGATGCTTTCCTCCCCCCATTGTATACTTTTAGCTGTTTTGTCAAAAATCAGGTGTTCATAGGTGTGTGGGGTTAATATCAGGATTTTCAATTTGACTCCATTGGTCTACCTGTCTATTTTTGTGCCAATACCAGGCTGTTTTCAGAACTATAGCTCTGTAGTAGAGCTTAAAGTCAAGGATGGTGATGCCTCCTGAAGTTCTCTTATTGTACAGTGTTGTTTTGGCTATCCTGGATCTTTTGTTTTTCCATATAAAGTTGATTATTATCCTTTCAAGGTCAGTGAAGAATTGTGCTGGAATTTTAATAGAGATTGCACTGAATCTATAGATTGCATTTGGCAAGATTGCCATTTTTACTATATTTATCCTACCTATCCAAGAGCATGGGAGATCTTTCCATTTTCTGGTATCTTCTTTAATTTCTTTCTTTAAAGACACAAAGTTCTTATTATATAGTTCTTTCACTTGTTTGGTAAGCATTAACCCAAGATACTTTTTGTTGTTTGTGGCTATAGTAAAGAGTGATGTTTCTCTGATTTCTTTCTCAGCCTCTTTGTTGTCTGAATAGCATAGGGCTACTGACTTTTTTGAGTTTCTCTTGTATCCTGCTAGTTTGCTGAAGGTGTTTATCAGCTTTAGGAGTTCCCTGGTAGAGGTTTTTGGGTCGCTTATATAAACTATCATATCATATCATCTGCAAATAGAGACAGTTTGACTTGTTCCTTTCCAACTTGGATCACCTTGATCTCCTTTTGTTATCTTCTAGCTTTAGATAGAACTTCAAGTACAGTATTGAAGAGATATGGAGAAAGAGGGCAGCCTTGTTTTTTTCCTGATTTTGGAGGAATCACCTTAAGCTTCTCTCCATTCAGTTTGATGTTGGCTGTCGGTTTGCTGTATATTGCTCTTATTATGTTTAGGTATGTTCCTGTTATCCCTGATCTCTCCAAGACCTTTATCATGAAAGGGTGTTGAATTTTGTCGAAGGCTTTTTCAGCATCTGGAGAGATGATTATATAGTTTTTCTTTTTCAGGTTGTTTATATGGTGGATAACATTGATAGATTTTTTTTTCAAATGTTAAACCATCACTGCAACCCAGGGATCAAGCCTACTTGTTCATGTGGATAATTTCTCTTATGTAGCCTTGGATTCAGTTTGCCAATATTTTATTCAGTATTTTTGCATCAGTGTTCATCAGGGATATTGGTTTGTAGTTTTCTTTCTTAGTTGTGTCTTTGTGAGGCTTGGGTACCAAGGTTATTGTGGCCTCGTAAAAAGAGTTTGGCAATGAACCTTCTGTTTCTATTTTGTAGAGCAGTTTGAGGAGTATTGGTATTAGTTCTTCCTTGAATATCTGGTAGAATTCTGCACTGAATCCATCTGGCCCTGGACTTTTTTTGGTTGGAAGGCTTTTGATGACTGCATCTTTTTCATTGTGGTTTATAAGTCTATTTAAGTTGTTTGTCTGTTCTTGATTTAATTTTGGTAAGTGGTAGTTATTCAGAAATTTGTCCATTTCCTTTGAATTTTCAATTTTTGTGGAATACAGATTTTTAAAGTATGACCTGAAAATTGTCTGGATTTCCTCTGTGTCTGTTGTTATGTTCCCCTTTTCATTTCTGATTTTGTTAATTTGCATGTTCTCTCTCTGCCCTTTCGTTAGTTTAGATAAAGGTTTGTCTATCTTGTTGATTTTATCAAAAATTCAACTCTTTGTTACATTGATTTTTTTTGTATTGTTTTCCTGGTTTCTATTTTATGGATTTTAGCCCTCAAATGGATTATTTCCTGATGCCTACCCCTCTGGGGTGAGTTTGCTTCTTTTTTGTTCTAAGGCTTTCAGTTGTGCTGTTAATTATCTAATGTCACTATCCTCTGTTTTCTTCATATGGGCACTTAGTGCTATGAACTTCCCTTGTAACACTGCTTTCAAGGTGTCCCATAAGTAGGGAATGTTGTTTCCCCATTCTCATTGAATTTTAGGAATTGTTTAATTTGTTTCTTTATTTCTTCCTTTACCCAGGTATGATAAAATTGTGCATCGTTCAGTTTCCATGAGTTTGTAGGCATTCTGCGAGGTGTGTTGTTGAAATCCAATTTTATATCATGGCGGTCTGATAAGATATAGGGGACTATTCCAATTCTCTTGTATCTGTTGAGGTTTGTTATGCCACCTTGTATGTGGTCGATTTTAGAGAAGGTTCCATGTGGAGCAGAGAAGAAGGTATATTCTTTTGTGTTTGGATGGAATGTTCTAGGGATATCTGTTAAACCCAATTGCGACATAAGTTCTGTTAGTTCTTTTGTTTCTTTGTTAAGTTTCTGACTGACGGTCCAGTCTAGTGGTGAGAATGGGGAGTTGAAGTCTCCCAATATAATTGTGGTTTTATGTGAACTTTGAGTTTTAGCATCATTTCTTTTATGACTGTGGATGCCTTTGTATTTGGGGCATAGATGTTCAGAATTGAGATTTTGTGTTGATGGATTTCTCCTGCAATGAATATGAATTGACTGTCTTCTTCTCTTTTGATTAATTGTGGTTTGAAGTCTAACTTGTTAGATATGAAGATAGCCACACCTGATTGCTTCTTGGGCCCATTTGATTGGAATATCTTATCCCAGCTCTTTATCCTGAGGTAATGTCTATCTTTGAAGCTTAGATGTATTTCTTGTATGCAGCAGAAGGATGGGTTCTGTCTTCATATCCATTCTGTTAGCCTGTGTCTTTTTGTAGGTGAGTTAAGACTATTAATGTTGAAGGAGAACAAGGACCATTGATTGTTAATGCTTGTTTGTTTCAGATTTGTTGTTGGCAGTGGTATTGTTGGTATATTTTTCCTGATTTACCCTTGGGTTCTGGTGAAGTAGAATTAACCCTTCCTATGTCTTTGTGAGTATAGTTAACTTCCTTGGGTTGGGGTTTTCCTTTCAAAACTTTCTGAAGGGCTAGATTTGTAGATACGTATTGTGAAAATCTGGCTTTGTCATTAAATATCTTGTTTTCTCCTTCTATAGTGATTGAGAGTTTTGCTGGGTATAGTCACCTGGGCTGGCATCTGTGGACTCTTAGTACTTATAAAACATCTATCCAGGACCTTCTGGCATTGAGGGTTTCCATGGAGAAGTCAGGTGTAGTTTTGATAGGTCTGCTTTTAATATTCTTTCTTCATTCTGTATGTTTGGTGTTTTGATTATTATGTGTCAAAGGGTCTTTTTTCTTGGTCCAGTCTATTTGGTGTTCAGTATGCTTCTTGTACTTTCATGGGCATATCCTTCTTCAGATTGGGAATGTTTTCCCCAAGGATTTTGTTGAATATGTTTTCGGCTCCTTTGATCTGGGCTTCCTCACCTTCCTCTATGCCCATTATTCTTAGGTTTGGCCTTTTCACCGTGTCCCTCATTTCCTGGATGTTTTGTGTTAAGGATTTATTGCATTTACCATTTTCTTTGGTCGATGAATCTATTTCCTCTAGTTTATCTTCTGCGCCTCAGATTCTCTCCTCCATCTCTTGAATTCTTTTGGTTATGCTTGAGTCTGTAGTTCTTGATCGTTTGCCCAGTTTTTCTATTCCTAGCATTCCTTTGGTTTGTGTTTTCTTTATTGTCTCTATTTCAGTTTTCAAGTCTTGAACCATTTCCTTCGCCTGTTTAATTGTTTTTTCTTGGCTTTCTGTACTTTCTTTAAGAAATTTGTTCATTTCTTCAATTTTTTTCCTTGGTTTTTTTCTTCCATTTCTTTAAGGGTTTTTCTTACATATTCTTTGAGGCCTTCTATCATTTTTATGATGATAATTTTTAAGTTGTTCTCTTCTGCTTCATCTGCTTTGTTGTTTCCAGTCTAGTTGTTATAGATTCCCTAGATTCTAGTGGTGTTATGCTTGTCTTTCTGTTGTTAGGTGTTTTCTTGTATTGCCGTCTTCCCATAGCTGTTTCCAGTAGGTGTTGGTGGTCTCTCCCTCTCTGTATGGTACTCCCCAGGTGGGCTTAGGTGGGTCAGAGATTTGACCCACCTGTAGCTCTGGGTAGTCCAAGCTCTCTAGGAGGTCTCTCCACAGGTAGGGGTGCAGCGATGCGGGTCAAAGGTCAGGCTCCAGCAGAAGACTGGCTATGGGAGTCAAAGATCCCGAAGGCTGGGACTCAGGATGTTCCTTATGCTGATAGGCAGATCTAGCCTGGGCCTGGAACTCTCAAGCTGAGGCCTCTTTGGCAGAAGCCCTGTGATGTAGGTCAAGGATCCAGCCCGCAGGAACTCAAAGAGTGGCCCGGCAAGGATAGGCAGACCTCTGGGAATGGCCCAGAACTCCAGTAGAGGACTTGAGGTGGGAATCATAGACCAAGCAGGTGGAAATTACAGGTGGTCCTGTGTGGATAGGGAGGTCTAGTGTGCTCAGAGCAGCTCCAGGATGTCCCCTAAAGCTGGCAGGATTGTTGGCTCCACCCTCCATCCCTGTGCTCAACCAGAGCTCTGGAACAGTGGGCAAGGTATGGCACTGGGTGGGGGGATGGCAGGCTCTTGGTGGGAGTGGGTGGGGGTGTATCAGAGCTCCAATAGTGCTCTCCATGGAGACAGGACACAGGGGCAGCGAGATCCAGGACCAACCTAGGGTGTTCCTGAGGAAGGATTTAGGGGAGATTCCACCCAAATTGGTCCCAGACTCACCTCTAGCCAAGGCCTGGCCTTGTGGGTCAAAGGTGGTAGGGGTCAAAGAGTGGGCTGATGCTCAGGCTGTTTCTGCACTGATAGGAAGATGTAGCTGGGGCCACAATGTATCATTTTTAAAAATAAATTAGGAAACTGAATTTTAAAGAGTTGGTTGCAGTGATGAAACCCAGATTTAGATTTGTAACCCTAAAATTTTTTTGTCACATTGTGCTCTGTCGTAAGAGCAAGCTCTTATAGAATAACAGGTCATCCAAAATTAGTTAGAACTGATTAGATGGCACAGTAGGTAAAGTTACTTGCTGCCAAGCTTGATGACCTGAATCCAGGAGCCTATACTACATCAGAGAAAAAGCAGATTGACACTGGCAAGTTGTTCCAACATCCACACATATCCAGTGGCCTCCAAGCCCCACAAACAAACAAACAAACAAACAAACAAACAAGATAATAAGTCAGATTCTTCATAGTATTTAATGTGGGATAATACATTCTGGAGACAGCCAGGGAAGGTGTTACAGGATACAATGGATTGTTCATTAGGAGCTTCAATATGAGTGTTTATATATATTTATAAACTATGATATAACAGAAGTCTCTACTCAGGAAATCTTGTGGACTCATTATTGTAGGATGGGAGTGATCATTTTTTTCTTTTTCATCATAAGACAGCAGAAGTGGCCTTACATCAGTGAGAGGAAAACAGTTACACTGTTGTCTAAAATACTTCTTACAATGGTGACTTGGGATTTGATTATATACACTGTCTTACCTTCCTCACGTTTCATAGCTTAGATTCACTGTTGATGTTCTTGATCTGTTCCCAGCTTCCTTCCTATCATTTTTATTGCCTTGAAAGCTGAATAAATTGGAAAAATGAGCTAAGAAACAATAATCCATTTGATTGAATGGAATCCATTTATTTTCATCATATAGATGAAAACTTATCATCTGAAATCTCATCACCATTTATTCCCATCTGTTTTATTCTTCTAGTAGCCTAGTGAGACTTCAAGGATTGGGGTTCTTTTTTCTTGTTAAATCTTGGAAAGTTAATGCTAGTCTTCATTACTTATAATAGGCCCTGACATTGGAACTCCTTATTACCAGTTTGGGGAAAATAGAATAGAATGCTGTTTTTCTATTGTTCTACCTGGGGTATAATCTAAAGTAACAAAGATTCAATGGCAACCTAGGCAGTGTGAGCTGAGTCCTGAGAATTTACAGCAATCTTGGGTGAGATACTTACTTCTGGAATTGCTGCAAAATCTTTTTAACTGTAATTGTTGGGAGATCTGAGTCTCTGATATATTTTGGAAAACATATTCTAAAGGAGGTATTGTGACTTGTATGTAGAGATACATACGAAACTCAATGTGAACTTGAGATACATATTTTAAAAATAGGTAAAACAAGGGCTGCAGTAATAGTCATTTGGTAGAGTGATTGTCTAGCATGCATGAAGCTCGTAGTTCAATCCCCAACACTGTGCAAACTGAATATGAGAAGACATGCCTGCAATTCCCTCACATTAGAGTAAAGGGAGGATGATCAGAAGTTTGAAGTTGTCATTCTCAGGCTTGATAGCAAGCTTGAGGTCAAACCGAGCTACACAAAATCCTGTCAGAAGGAAACAAACAAATGAAATACTTGTAGTCTGTTTTGTGAGTGGTATATTTCAAAGGGAAGCCCTGGAACTATGTTAGAAAGAACATTCTGTTACCACTTCCTTCTAAGGAATATTGTGAAATAATTGAGAACAGAGAGGGGCTTGGCTTTAATAAAGAAGTAAGAGCCTTCTGAGCCAGCATTTGATGCTTATAATGGGGGAAAAGTAGACTGCATGCCATAAATCATGCCAGTTTATAGGGAGTGGGTGGGATAAATTCTGATGCTTGTGAAGAGAAAATTAATGAGAAAGTGCTTTATTTTGAAAGAACTTTACAAAATATAGAGCGAGTGAAACAGCTTTAGAGAAAAGATCTGGCAAAAAAAGCACAGGAGGGAGGGCTGTCAGCAGGTGCCATGCTCTGAAACTAAGTGTCTGCCATCTGCCAAACACTTTGACTTGGGAACCCGATTTCCTTGACATTGCATAAATAGGGAGTTGCATATCTGAAGAAATTACCAAAGTGACAGCCTGGGAAGGGCCACCTATTGTGTTATTAGTGAGGTCTCATTCACTAGCATGGGTGAGCTGAAGTTTTTCTGAAGATATTGAGAGACCAGCCAATGTGCAAAACTGAAGCCCTGTTACTTGTGATTACAGTCCCCAAACTGACCTGCTAAAGACACTTAAGAAGACAGACAGACAGACAGAGAGAGAGAGAGAGAGAGAGAGAGAGAGAGAGAGAGAGAGAACATAAAAGAGCCATTATTGGTTTGAAGAGAAAACTGAACTTAAGAAAGGTCTAGAGACCTACAAGACTTCTGCCAACTAACAATTTGAGCAACTGTGGACAGGCTACCATAAATGCCCTTCCTGAATAGTGAGATCAACAACTAACTTATCCATGGAGCCCTCATCTAATACCTGTTGGAAACAGAAGCAAACACCCATACCTAAACACTGAGTTGAACTAGAATCCAGATGCAGATGGAGAGGACAAGACCAGGCGGCAGAAACACATAGAGACAGCTTACCTGAACAAGGAGGAGCTAATGGGCATCCTGACTGATATCTGGGAATCCAGCATGGGACTGACTGAGGCCCCCCTGAATATGGGTCTCAGTTAGAAGGACTGAGAAGTCTAAGGGACCTCAGACAGTGGGACCAGGATGTATTCCTGGTGCACAAAAGGACCTTGTGGACACATCCCCCTTGGAGGGACACTGCCTTAACCTAGAGACAGGAGAGAAGTACTAGTCCCTACTTCAAATGACTTGACAGATTTAGATGATCCCACCTGGAAGGCATTGCCCTACATGTTGATTTGGGGTGGGGGATGGGAGGGGAGAGTGGTCAGGGTGCATGTGAGGGAGGAAAGAGGGTAAGAGGGAGGGAGGGAGAGGGAACTGGGATTGAGTTGTTAAATAAAAATTAAAAAAAAAAAAAGAAAATGGAACAACAAAAAAAGAGTTCTTCACTACCTCTTTCCCATCCTCAGAAATTTCCTCCACTAGCTGTTTAACAGCTTGCTGATATAAAGAAATTATAGCATTTCTTGATATCCAGCCCCATACTTCTCTGTATGCTTTGTAGCCAAATTAGAAGGACATCTATGCCCACTACTTCAGGGTTTGTCAACCTTTGCGGGATTCACATATCCATTACTGCAGAAGCTCTGTGCCTTGAAGGTTACTAATATCCCTGCACCTGGCATGTCTACAGATTTCTCAGCAGGAACCCTCAGGACTGCTATGCGATATTTTTTCATTGCAGTGCAGTATGTCATCTACCTTTTTTGGCTCACTATTTATCAATTTCCTTCGAAATTTCTTTCCTTTCTGAGGTATGTAGATGCTGATGTTAGTCAGAATGTCTATTTGCTAATCTCATTCTCTGTTCATTGCTATACAGGCCACTATGCTGATTTCCCCCAACATCTGTGTCCAGCCAGATTCAGGACTAAGCCTCCAGTCATCCTTCCAGTTAACATCTGTACCAGCTTGGCATTAGGCTATCTAAGAGGTCATGACTTGTTCTTTTTTAACCATTTTCCTCCTCTGAACTTCCATAATTTTAGTGGGTTTGCTTTTCAGTTATCCTTGATGGAAACTTAGCCAGCTATGACTTTCATTTCTCATGCCCTCACAAATCTGTAAACCATATAGGTATATATATACAGTTTTATAGATATATTCTGTAGTTCAAGGGGTCTAAGAAGTTGGCTGAAAAAGAGAGTCTGTGCTCTTAAGACAATGAACCAGATTAGTGCTGAGAGAGAGAAGCTGGTGTGGTTGCTCAAATCATAGCTGTCCCAGCTATATTATGAATGGCCTTACAATAATAATAATAATAATAATAATAATAATAATAATAATAATAATAATAAATGATGATGATAAACAAAACAAAAGAATTTCCAGTAAGGAAACTGAGTCTGAGGCCTAGACAAGAGAACAGACAGGCAGTCTAGTATGCTCAGCAACCAAGCTGAAAACCCAGGGACTGTTGGGGAGTCCTTTGCTATTAATACACACATCAGGAATCAGATAATATGTTGTGTGGGGACATGTCCTCATAGTGTCAGGTATCCATCACTTTTTGGGGTTAGGTGAGGATTTTACACTCTTTCCTTGGTCTGGTGTCTTCTATAAGTTCTTGGACCTTGTTTCCTTTATGTGATGTTAATATTCTCATGTGACCCTATAGTATCCAGTTACCCCAATAAATTTATGGGATATCTCCCTTTCTATTCCCAGGAATGTCATTTATCAATCTTTTACCTGGTTAGTGCCTGACATATGGCACTGTTTGAGGTTTATCCTGCTACTGCAATACTCATTCTCCCTCAAAATGGAGTCAAAACCTGCTTGTAAAAATGAGCCTCCTGGAGCATAGCACAGCCTGAAAAACCACTGCTCTATAATATGGAACGACTAAAGTTATGGCATGGCCTTATCTCAACAGGTTATGTGATTTTTTTTGCATCACTTGATTTGATTTTAATGATATGAGAAAGGTTACATGGTCCACATTAACATTTATTATCAAAATTCAAATTTAATAAACACATACTAAATAGCTAGTGGAAATTCAAAATGTTCCAGTATCCCCTTGACTTTCAAATTCATAAGAAGACACAACACTGAGTTAGAATAAGGACTTCTGGATGCAGTGTAATTATCTGCCATCCAAGTGCTTCCCAGTAATCCAAGTATGCTGACAGAACTTGATGCTTTTTTGTCCATGAGACAAGGGGAGTTGGAGTAGGAACATAGACTGTTACTGTTTCTGCTTCTCAAGATTGTTTTATGCAGCAGAATAGAGAGAACAGTTTCTCCAAGGGTCATTCAAAAGAGAACTTGTAGGATATAGGGGAAATCAGGCTACAGTATCTATCACCCCATTGATCATCAAAACTGGTTTGTATGATCTGACTTGCTATGGGAATCTCTCTCCCTTCTCATTATGAATATGTATCCACTCCCAAAGCTACCTTCTTGGTTAAGAGTGTACCAATAGCTGGGATCCTCTGAAAAAACCTCCAATAGAGTCTCGGAATTATGTGCATGTATGACTGATCACATATAGAAGTGTGGTAAACTCCATAAAGAGAGACAAAAGTCCATTCAGAGGGGTTTCCCAAGGCAAGACAAGGAATTTAGAGAAAGAAATAACACTATAACATATGATGGTATGTTCCTCATCTATCCGCCAATTCTCTGGTTCTTAAAGGAAGAAGTAAAATCTAGAATTTCTGGATCATTGGACAGTGGCTGTTTTGTCCAACCTCTTCTGTGATTTATTCGACATTTCAAAGCTTCCCCTGGTTTCCAGCCCAGAGTTTGCCCTTGCTTCCGGAGGGTCCAGCTCACCAGTCAGATATTTGGTGCCCTACAGAAATTCCAGCTTATTTTGAACAAAGCTGGCCTGTTTTCTTTTCTTTTTTCTTTTTTTTTATACTTTTTTATTTTATTTAATTTTATATAACAAAGTCCAATTAAATGAAAACAAACATTTATACACAATATTTGGGAATTTGGGCGTCGTTCTTTTCAAGCTACTTCCTTCTGGTAAGGGGCGCTGTCTTGGGGGGATTCGAAGAAGATTCAGATATCCTTGGCCTGTTTTCTTTTATCCTCCATTCTCTGCTTAGCTTCTTTGGCTCTTCCAAAGCAGATGCTTGCATCATTACATAAGTTCATTCTATGTTAGAAATATGGAATACATTCCATATTTTCCCATGTTTCTGCATTCATTCTGTTACCCACTGGTGAGCAAGCCCTAGTCATCATTTTGCCTTTAAACATCTGTAAAATCAAGTTAAAGTTTCCCATTCCATTCATTATGTTCATGCCATTCCTCCTTGTCTTACAAACTGTAACTGATTTAGTTGATTATGTGTATTCGTTACATGCTTGTATATAATGGCTACTCCCCCTCTACCTCCCTGCTATGTGTACAGAGAGATAATAAATAAAATGAAAGTTATCTTTCTGACCAATAGTTCAATTGTTCTTCTGCTCACTATTCTGAGTTTGTTCTGTTTGGAGGAGTAGCCACATCTTCAGATTCACAATCTCTTAGCAAGCTCACTTAGCATGGTTCTGAGTAGAACACAGAGGGAGTCTAAGGGTTTTTTCTTCTTTTCTGTGTACTAAGCAAATAAAAGCCTTTGGCACATTCCCAGAGGGACTGAACTGCTGTGGGACTTGAAATTTCTCCATGTGTTGTTGTGCATAGATATCTTGCTGGGAACTTTGCTTCTCTGCTTGAAGTTCTGGGGATTGAAGTTCTAGGGGGAAACACTACTTCAGCATATCTGTTTGCCAGGGACAGTTGAACGAATAGGAAAACACACAGAATTCTTACCACTGTCAGCTTTATATTTCCCCTTCCTTTCAGTTAAAATGTTTACATTTCCTTGGAAGAAGTAAGCCCATATCTTTCCAATATTAACAAGACAACTAGAAATGATACTATAATACTAAAAAAATGACTAATTTCCTTTTGAGATTCTTTAAGAAGGACCTGAATCTACTTTATCAACCTGGAATAAAACTGGGTGTGTTTAACTTAATCATCACAGAATATTCTGAGAATTCTGTCTTCTAGATACTTTTCTGTAATTTTGACAGGTCTCAGAGAGTTCCTGACTTATTCTTTATAGGGGGTGATATTTCCAAAATTCCAAATCGGCAGTACACTTTCCACCTTCAAATCTTTCATAAGTGTCTTATGTCTATAGCATGAAGTTTATATTGAAATATTTGTTTTTCACATAACAAAGGGTGACTTTTCCAGGCTTGTCTTATCTACTTTCTATGACTTCTCCTGATGCTCTCCCACTCCCAGAATCCTACATTTCTCCTCCTTTGGCTGATGTCTCCACCTACTCAAAGTCAGTGCCACCTGCTCAGAGAGGGCTTTCCTCACTGATAACCTGCTTTGTGTCTAGCTCCTTTCCCTGCTCTCATAAAGCTAACACATCCTTGCCTTTTCTCAGGAACTGCTCTAATTCCTTGTTCATCAGACTAAGAGCAAAATTATAACTTATTTGGGACTTTTATTTTCTCTTGTGCTTAATATTGAGCCTGGGATCCAGTATCATGAAACACCTTTCTTGGCCAAATTAAGGGCCAAGAATAAGGGGCTGGATAGAATATCTGTGGTTAAGAATGCTTGCTGCTCTTCTATAAGATCCGAGTTTAGTACCCAGCACCTCCACATGGCAGCTCCTGGGCCACAATGTCATCTTTTGAACAAGTCTATATGCAGACACAAACATATACATAATCATAATCATAACAAAAAACAAAACAAAAAACCTCAAACCTAAGCATGAATCCATAGAATTGTTACTTTAAATGAAATCACACACTTTTTTTTTTTTTAGCTCATTCTCCACAGACAACATAGTATTTATAGTATTCATAGTGTTATATTCTATGGGTGACTCTTTGAATGTTTAACTTGGCCTAAACAACATAAATTATTTATGTATATTTATAGGCTTCTTAGTAGCTACCTAGAGAGCTCACTAAACATTAATGTAAACTAAACTTTACTAAATGTTTTCAGACTGTGACTCCATTGGCTTCCTAGAGAAGGGGAGAGGCTAGAAAACATTGTAACTACAGCTTTTTATTTCACCTGGGGTTGGGATTGGATCAAGACTAAATTTCTATGAGTCACTTTGTGGAGCATAGAGGAAGTACAGAATTTGACTTATTTTCTCATCTTGACTAAAATGATGGGGAGATTCTGGAGAATTTCTGTCCAGGTGCATGGAGCAAAGCAATGCACAGCAGCACAAAGGTTGGAGGGCAGAGCTCTCCCATTCTCAGACAGCCATTTTCTTCTCATCTTGTCAGCCCTGTGTCAGTAAATGTTAGCTGCCATAAAGCATTTTCCATTTTTCTGGTTCACTGAAAATGCCAGACTACCCTTTTCTTGTAGCACGCAGAAATCAAGGTCTATCCCTGAGCGAGAGAGCCCAGTGGTGATGATATGTATCAGTCACAAGACGTCACCAAATTTTCAAACAAATGGCTAAGAAAAGTGAACATGAACCCCAAGTTTTCTGTGTTTCCTCCCCCCCCCCTTTGGCATCTATGGAGTAAGTAATGGAGCTATCACTCATCTAATCACATTTTCCCCATTTATATTTTGGACATTATTTTACCTTATCCAACCACTGCATTGAAAACTGGCTACCTCAGACAGTAGAGCCAGAATGTATCCCTGGAGCTCAAAAGGACCTTGCAAACACATCTCCCATGGAGGGATAACTGCCTTAATCTAGAGACAGGAGGGAAGCCCTAGTCCCTACTTCACATGACCTGTCAGATGTACATGACCCCAACTGGATGGCATTCCCCTACATAGGGAATTGGGGTCGGGGGATGGGAGGGGAGGGTGGTTAGAGTGCATGTGAGAGGGCAGAGAGGGTAAAAGGGAGGGAAGGACCGAGAAAGGGAGGAAGGGAGAGGAAGGGAGGGAGGGAGGGAGAGGGAACAGAGATCGACATGTAAAATAATAAATTAAATTAAAATAAAAAAAAATGCTTTGACTCCAAAATTTAATTTCAAGGACAAGTCACTGGGGAAAAGGATTTCTACTTTTGTTTCCACAGAAATTGAAAAGATGTGGATTCCTTCCAGTCTAATGTGGTTTGATCAAGCCAGACCACCTGAAACAGTACCAGGTGATCCTACATTCAAAACAGCTCGACAAAGCAGCCTTACAGACTACAGCCAGGATTTCTGAATCTTCTTCGAATCCCCCATGACAGGCCCCTTACCAGCAGGAAGTAGTTTGGAAAGAACGACACCCAAATTCCCAAATATTGTCTATAAATGTTTGTTTTCATTTAAATGGACTTGGTTATATAAAATAAATAAAAAATGTAAAAAAAAATAAAAAAAGAAAAATGAACTCCTAAGAATAACAAGGAAAACCTATAATCCTATCTTTAATAAGAATTATTTAAAATTTGTAATTTTAAAGTTTGTCAGAAAATATTTTTGTGATTTTTAAAATAAAAATGTAATTATAATAAAAAAAGAAAACTGGCTACCATTCATGAATGTTGCTTTTCATAATGCAAAATGGGTCCTGTCTTCACTTACAAAGATATGTTCAGAAGAACAAAGCAGTATATATTTAACAGCCTTTGGATTACAGAAGGCTAATAAAAATCCACCATGTTTGGATTTTACTTTGGAAATTACATTTCCATTTCTCTTGGAAAAAATGGGTACTTTATTTTTATGCTTCTTTGTAAATGACTGCAAAATCTTACAACTTCTGTGCCTTCCAGTTGTGCAGCAATTTTATCAACTTTTAGAAAAAGTGTTACTATGTTATTGTCATAAATTACAAACTTTCTTCTATGAACTCCTGACATTTTGTTTGTTACCTTTGATCAGGGGGCTGAACATGCATCTGCTTTTCCACAACAAAAGTAAGATTAAATGTAAGAATAGGTAATCAGTGAAGTGGGGCAGTCTCATCCTTACACAGTTTATAATCCCTGATCACAGCAGAGATAATAGTCAGCTAGTTTCATATTTAAATAATAAGATTTAAAAATCTGAACCAAACCTTGCCATTAAGAACTGACACATGGCTCAGTGTTGGTGGCCCATGCCTTTAATTCCAGCACTCAGGAGGCAGAGACAGGCGGATCACTGTGAGGTTGAAATCAGCCTGGTCTATAAGAGCTAGTTAGTTCCAGGACATCCTTCATAGCCACAGAGAAACCCTGTTTTGAAAAAAATAATAAAATGAATAAATAAATAACTTATACATGTTCCTCATTTATGCCTTTTGAAAAATAATAAGTTGAATTTTGTATAAAGGACTGATGTTTAGTATTAGGAACTTTATTTTCTGCCAGTTTCAAATATTTCATCATGCTGTCAATTTTCCTAACTGGACATAGACATTTTCAGATTTAAATATGACTTGAGGTCTTCCTTCAGTGCCTTCATCCTATTTAATGTATCTTATGCATACATCATTCCTGTAACAGAGGAATTTCTTCTGGGATAGCCAATTCTATCTTCTATTAAAACCTCTACATACACAAATGGTTACTGCCATAGTGAGTATTCTTTAACTCTTCCCAGCCTGTAGTAAAGTTGGTTAAATTCCACTGAATTAAATAATGATCTGGAATCTTGTGCCTCTCTGAAGCTGCTTCAATGAACCTGAAATATTGGTACATCCTCTACATTGGCCACTTCAGGGGAGTCATGTGAGCTACTCCCTGTGGTGTGACAAGTATGAAAGAATGATAATTTCCAGACCTTTCAAGGCACAAGTGATCGGCAGAAGTTTAAAAATGAACAGAGATAATGCAGATCAATGTACTCTATGGTATTATTCACTTGCCACCTCAGTATTATTGGGTAGTCTGTCACCTTATTCCTCATATGTGTTGTGCACAGAGGACCTGGTCAGAGGGCTAAATTACTAAAAGGATTTTAAAAGGCAGGTAGATGGCACTTTGCTACTATTTTGGGGTCTGTATTTCTACTTATATAAACTTGTGCTATATTTTTAGTAAGAAAATATTCCAGTGAAGGTATACCTAGAGTCATATGTTTCAGTGTCTTTCAGGGAATCTATTGCTGTTATATGATTGTTCTGAACATCTGTTGTTGCTGTAGGGCTATCATATCATTTGATATGATACCTGTCCTTGAAAATAGGAATTTCAAGAAATTGTTTGTTTTCTCATTTTGACACATGATATGTTTTAGATGCAAATTAAGAAACTTAAATATTAAAAGACCATGTGTATTTAAAACATTAATTGAAACCCAAGAGAAACCTCAAAGGTGCTTTTCTAGATGTTCATTTGTGAAATGTTCTAAAGAAGGATTGCACTTAGAACAACAGACAACATTTGGGATTGGCCCATCACATTTATTCATTTCCTCCCAAAACATCTCTGTTGTATCAATTTTTCCTGTTTCCATTGGTGAAGAGTATAACTGGGATTTTGGAATCTACTGCTGGAATATGTGTCTTTCCATCACACAGTTGTTGATCTCTGTAGCTGACTTGATCTCACTACCACTTTCTTTAAGTGATATACACTAGAGATACTATTATTACCTGTCATTAGGTAATATTTTGACATTTAAACAGATTGATAAGTACATTTAGCAAAGTGTCAAATGTGTAATAACACAGTGTTGATATTGCTATTAGTATTGTTAATATAGTAGATTTCTGCCTAATTCTTTTTGAAAAAAAATGCAATGATTTTCTTCAGCTAAGAAAGCTTGAAACTTACCAATTGTGACTATTATTATATGAAATTTATCTTTTCACTATTCTAAGCATTTTGCCTGGAAAAAATTGGAATAGGCCCTGTGGATCAGAGCAATGAAGAGTTGGGTCAGTGCTCAGTGAACCCTGATAAATTGTACTTTCACGGGTTGTCATTTTCTATTCTTAAAAGAAGCATTAAGAATTTATAACAATGTTCTAGTTACATTATCATTTAGATGGTATATTTATGCCAATTTCTACTGCCAATCCTAATTACCAGAAGTTAAATTCATTAAAAAATAATAGTTTTCAGTCACTTGTCTGATTCACCTTGCTTCCTAGAATATATCAATTTCCCTGTGGTATACTTACCACAGTTATGAAATAATTTATTCATCAAGTGAAGTGTATTAGAGGTGCTCTGATTTATTCACCAAGCATTTTCCAGGCACTTCTGGATGTATTGTGGGTATCTACATATTTGCCATAGAACTTTAGGGACAACCTAGTCCAATAGATCATATATTACTAGGTTACTTTTAGGTGCTCAGTGACAGATGTTTCTCAGTCTGTTATTTGAAGGAAGTGTTCTAGCCTGGGGATGGTATATGCAATAGTTAGTGAGACTATCTAAAGAGCTAAAGTAAAGTTGTAACCCTTCATGGGTTTTTAGTCTGATTAGCACATGGATATTACTGACTAAAGCACTGTGTTGAGGAGGGTTAATTTACACTATTTTGATACTTTAGTACTAAAATACACTACTGTTTCGCCACTTTGCCCAGAGCCATTGTTTCCCTCCCATACAAAGTGCTATCATTGACAGTTAGATAGGCTAAAGCCATTGATAGTTAGTTAGGCTAAAGCACTAGACTTAAAAAAAAAAAAAGAACATTTGTTTGTGTGACCAGACACCAAGGCACAAGCCCAGGGTTTGTTACTATAACATATATGTGAGACACATAAAAACCTCTTTAAAACACTCTGCCTTTACAGTAGAAGGAAGAAGAGCCTAGAATATGCTGGCTCAGTATGAAAGCATTCACATTTTAGAGTACGCTGGCTCAGTCTGGAAGCATTCACATTTCAGAGCTGTAAACCATACACTTTCTATTCCCAAATGCCCTGGCAATGGACCTTTATCTTATAAGAATTTTATGATGAGAAAAATTCCTTTTTGCTTCCATTGAAGAAGATAGTAGATCTGCTATTCCTTTGGGTGAAAGAACTTAAAAAGGCTTTTATGGTTTTCCATTGTGAAAACTAATGGCCCATGGGATTTGAAGACCTGTAGCTTCTCCACATTAAAAGAACTGGTTAAAGGACTGAATGGGGAGTAGGGAGAGGACTGTTAAACAAATAAATAGTGAACTAGAGGTTTACATGGTTTCACTGTTTTGGGGGAGAAGTACACTAAAAAGGTGATTTATATTGAGGAGAAAAGGTGAAATAATTGACAAATTTGTTAACTACACTGGCTTTAGAGTTTTGAAACTTGGTGAGCCAAAACTGTGAGGGAGTCTTAGTTATCATCAACCAAATAAATTGAAACTCTCATGGCCTACCTGTGCTTTCCATCCACCTCAATCCAAAAAGCTTCTTGCACCCAAAACCCAACTGTAGCTCCTCAGCTGCTGCCATGCCCAGGGATGGTAGTGGCTGCCTTGTGAATGCTGTCTCTGTGCTCATTTTTGGCCTAGAGATTTGGAATAGAGTTTATAGGTAAAGAAGGGAAAACCATTAATGCCATTCCCACATCTGCCTTTCTCTTTGGATCAAATTATGAGTCTTTTGAGGCTATCCTAGGAAGATAGGACTCTAGTTAATTCTGGAGACCTAGGGTAGCACAGATGAATTGTCCAGATAATCTGTGTGAGGCTTCCTAAGAGGTTGGGGATATCATTCCCTTTTCAAATGTATTTTGCTCAAAGTGTGTATAGATACACACACACACACATTAGGATAACAACAAAGTTCTTCCATAACAAACAGTGTGAATCCTAATCTCTGTTTCAATAGTAAGGGAGAGAAATTATATGGTGATCCATAAATTACAGTATTACAGTATTGTGTTCCACAGACATCACTCATATTCCTTACCCACAGGCTGAGAAACAGCTAATGACAATTTAGCCAAACAGTTCATCTTCTAAATGTCCATCTGCCTCATGATCACTGGCAGCATGGCTGGTGAGTCTCTCTGGCATGTTCCACCCACTGGAAGCTGTGGCCATGCAGCTTGCATCCAGGCTTGAGCAATCATGGTTCCAGCTTCTTTCAGCTGCCAGGAAATCTGCTCAGATTTTCCTCTGGGAACCCCAAGCTTAACCCATCTTCATTGTGTTCTTTGTTGCTTGAACTCCAGGATTCTCATAACTGGGAAAAAAAAATCACCTTTCATTTCGGGCCAGGGAATGGTGATTTTTCTCTCAATTTTTATGGCACAACTATTTTTCTTTCTTTTCCACAATGTCTGGCATCTCAATCTGCTTTCTAAAATTCCCTGACATAAAGTTTAACTCACAAAGCATAGAGTGCTCTCTAAGTGAGTAGATTTTTTTTCTGAATTAAAATAATTACATTCACCAAACTTTGATTTTTTTCAACTAATTGTATTTGAGGAGGGGTTGGAAATCAGCTTTGAATGGAGGAGAATAAAGCAAGTGAGTGCTTTGGGACCTCTTCAAAAGCTTTACAAATCCATAGTTGATGTTCTTTTTGTTTGTTATATTGGAGCTACTGTGACAGAATAGAGTTCAGAGTACAGCATGCAACTGCATAAGAGGATTGAGTTCCAGGAAAGAGTCAGATGGTCTCTCAGGCAGGCCTCAGAACCATTACAACTGATAGTCGACCAGCCCTGCCACAGTGGGAAGGAAACACTAATGTCTTCTGCTGCTGTGAACATGCATCTGGACTGTGGGGAGACCTGCTTTTAGCTGCAATTCTTATCATTAAATTTATATTTTTCGCCAAAGAGAATGTTTAGGACCAAGCACTGTTATTAGCAGATGGCAGCCAGAGAATTGGAAGTGCATGGAAACTATTAGGCTGTACTATAGGGGAGACGTGGGAACACATAAAAATACCCATGTGGAATATTCTAGACCACTTCTGGATCACACTCTTAAGATGCAGAACTGAAGATGAGCTTCTGGATAACCTGGGTATCCATGTCCAGGAGTATGCTACCTCCTCTGGAATTCTTCAAGAGCTTTTCATTGCCCTTAGCATATAGATGACTATAAGCTCCTCAGGAAGCCCCATGTTCTGTCCTGATCTATTATTCCAGGTTCATTAATTATATTTGTCAAAATTCAAAAGTACTTCATTGTATGCAATTTTTACAATGAAAATACAATCTCATTATTATAGATCAGGGTAATCTACTTCAGGAGTTCAGCTGCTGTGAATCCTACCTGACAACTGAGGGCACATCCCAAGGATCAAATTCTCATTATTCTTGTTGCTATCAGATGTATTGTCAAGTTGCAAGGGGACACTATGAGTAACATCCTCATTGTCTTTTCTAACTCAGATATGGGAATGAGGATGGTGAGGATAAACTCTGCTGTCAGAATTCAAGACCCTTGCTATAAGGAAGAAAGATAAGAACAATATTTATATACTTTTCCATAAAAATTACAGTGTTCCTTTTAATCAGGACATGTATGCCATCAACACTCTTGTTAGATCTTAGAGAATTGACTGACTTTTTGATTCATACATCATCAAATGATTATCGGGCACACACAGTTCCCTGTTAATGTCTGACACTAATGATGCAGGATACACAGCATGTACAAAAGTGTTAAATAAGACATAGAGATAAAAACAAAATGTATTAGTTACCTTGCTTATTGTGATAAAATATCTGACAAGGAACAATCTATCAAAGGAGAGGGTGGTCAGGGATTATAGCTTGAGTAAATACAGCCAATTGTGATTGGGAGGGCATGGTTACAGGAGTATGCGTTACCTGCACTCAGAAATAGAAAGAGATGGATACTAGTGTGCAGCCTTTTTTTCTCCTTTTTCTTCAGTATGGAGACCTAGCCTGTTGGAATGGTACCACACACATTCAGCTGAGTCTTCCCTGCTCAGTCCAACCTTTCTGAAAATACCCAGAGAGCCATGTTTCCATGGTGACTCAAATCCAACCAAGATGACAATGGGAATTAACCATAATAATATGCATTTTAGAAAAGAGAAAGTAGAAAGTAAGGACATTGTGTTTCTGCATTATGTGTGAGGATAAAAGAAAGTAGGAGCAATATACACTGTCTTCTATGCCTTCCACACAGGTGAAAGGCAGCCTTTCAAAGATGATAGCTCTCTGAAGTGACTCTGAAGTTGTGCTGTCAGTTCTGAATAGTGAACAAGAGGAGAGTTTGGAGTAGCCATGGAGAAGAAGGGGACAGATAATGCAGCAGAAGTCTGGAAAGAGGCTAGTGAACTATATGGACCAATAGGACTAACACCATAACATTATGTCTTCTGATGCCTCTGGAGTTATTCATAGAACATTCAGAGAGTGATGTTGGTCAATGAGCCTCATTAAGGCACTATTCTGTTAGAAGGCTGCTTGCCTTGGCCTGTCAGTCTCTGATTCATCCCTAGCTTCTTCTTTTTTTTTTTTATTTATTTATTTTTTATTTAATTTTATATAACAAAGTCCAATTAAAGGAAAACAAACATTTATACACAATATTTGGGAATTTGGGCGTCGTTCTTTCCAAACTACTTCCTGCTGGTAAGGGGCGCTGTCTTGGGGGATTCGAAGAAGATTCAGATATTCTAGCTGTAGTCTGTAGGGCTGTTTTGTCCAGCTGTTTGGAATGTAGGATCAGCTTGTACTCTGTTTCAGGCGGTCTGGTGTGATCAAACCACATTAGTCTGTAAGGAATCCACATCTTTTCATTTTCTGTGGAAACAAAAATAGAAATACTTTTCCCCAGTAACTTGTTCTTCAACTTAAATTTTGTCATCCCTAGGTTCTAAAGATATTTCTAATAAGATGTTCAAAGATTCACTTACATGCCCCTGTGTTATGTGAGAGACTTTTTTTCTGGGGAAATGCCACACACCATAACACACACAGACACACACACACACACACACACACACACACACACACACACACACACATTTTACTCCAAAAAAGGGAACCCACAATTGCCCAAAGTAATGACTGCACCAAAGTCTAACTTAGTTAACCAATGAATTCTTACTGGGAGAACTTACAGGTATATAAGGGAGGAGTGAGGGGTTGCTATAGGAACAGGTATGACTCAAATGGTTTTGCATTACCAAAACAAACAAATAAAAAAACAAAAAACAAAACAAAACCTACTCTACATGGATGACCCCTCTCAAAATCTGCATCCTTGGAGCTCTTTGTATGACTAAGAGACAGTTCTGCAGCTCTGAGATATCTCCTTGCAGTACCTGGTCTGCTCAGAGTCTCTACCCCTAGTAATTGCTTCCTGCTTCTTTGACCCTCAGGAGGAGCCCAGTGAATTGTGCAAGTTTCACCTTTCCCATAAATGTCAAGTCTACTTACCCCTGAATCTCATGAACCTCTTCCCTTCCACCTGGAAAAAATGTTTCAGTTTGGAAGAAATTGCCATAGAGAAGCACATTGGTCTAGATTTTGTAAACAACAATAAGACTGAGCAGCTGATTCCATATTTATGAATTATGGCTATTAATAATATTAAATACACTCTCTGTCAATGTCAACACATGATGAAGTCCATTGTGACTCACTGTATGGATGAGAACTGAGTAGGTGAATGCCAAGATCTCTTGTGGATCTTCTCTGAGTTTTCTTTCTTTGAAATTGAGTGTGACAATCTTCTTTGTTCCCTATTATCTTACTTCATAATGTGTTTGAATCAGTGGCAAGTAAGTCTCTCTTAGTTGTTTTATTTGTAGTTTATAAAAATTTACTAAGTATAGGTTTTCATATTGGTCAAGTAACGTCTTATGTAGAGGTGCTCACCATGGATTCTCTTTACAACAGACATGGTGAGTAATGATAGCTGCTTATTATACAGACTCAACTTGTATGAGTAATTCATTCATTACAAAGCTCATGAGGTATCCCCATTTTATTATTAGCAATGGTCCATGCTATGAAATATGTCCATAAATTGAATTAATTTAGGTTTTCAACAGAGTTTCATTCTTGCCTATAATTCTTTATAGTAAATTATTAATATACTAAAATAAAAAAAACACCAACAGTTTATACTGGAGAGGATGTGGAGAAAGGTGGGCAATCCTTCATAGCTGGTGAGAGTGTTGTATATCTCTGGACCTTTCCCTAGAGCCAGATTTCTGTTTAAACATTTACTGGTTCCCTATATTATGGTATCTCTTTTCTTGTTGTTCTTATACAACCCCATTGGAAATCACTGTAGTGTTTCTTCAGGAAAATGGGAATCAGACTACCTCAAGATGCAGCAATTCTACTCTTAGGCATATACCAAAAAGATGCACATTCTTACAACAAGGACATCTGTTCAATTATGTTCATAGCAGCATTATTTGTAATTGCCAGAACCAAGAAGCAAACTAGATGCCCCATAAACTGAAGAATGGATAAAGAAAATGTGGTACATTCACACAATGGAGTCCTATGAAGCAGAAAAAAAAAAAACAACAACAACAACAAAAAAAAAAAACCAAAAAGCAAGCAAGCAAAAACAAACAAACAAAACCTAAATCAATGGAACCTTGAAATTCGCAGGCAAATGGATGGAACTAGAAGAAACCATCCTGAGTGAGGTAACCCAGTCACACAAAAAGACAAACACGGTATGTACTTACCCATATGTGGGTTTTAGACATAGAGCAAATGGTCACCAGCCTATAATCCACACTGACAGAGAAGCTAGGAAACAAGGAGGACCCGAAGGGAGACATACATGGTCCCCTGGAGAAGGGGAAAGGGACAAACTCTCCTGAGAAAATTGGGATCATGGGGAGAGGGTAAAGGGAGTTAGAAGAAAGAGATGGGGGGAAGGAAGGGGAGAGGAGGACATGAGGGAACAGGAAGATTGAGTCAGAGAAAAACAGAGGAGAACAAGAAAAGAGATACCATAATAGAAAGAAAGAACCAGTAAAGGTTTAAACAGAAATCTGGCTCTAGGGAAAGGTCCAGAGATCTACAAAGATGACCCCAACTAACAATCTAAGCAATAATGTAAAGGCTACCTTAAAACCCCTTCCTTGATAATGAGATTAATGACTACCTTATATGCCATCCTAGAGCCTTCATCCAGTAGCTTATGGAAGCAGAAGCAGGCATCCACAGCTAAACACTGAGCCAAACTCCTGGAATCCAGATGCAGAGAGGGAGGAGTGATGAGCAAAGGGGACAAGATTAGGCTAGAGAAACCCACAGAAAACAGCTGACCTGAACAAGGGGGAACATATAGATCCGGGACCGATAGTTGGGTAACCATCATAGAAATGACCCAACCTCCTGGATGTGGGTGTCATTTAGGAGGTCTGGCCCATCTACAAGGCCTCTGGTAGTTGATCAGTATATATCCCTAGTATTCGAATGGTTTTTCAGAGACCATTCCACATAGAGGGATACGCTCTCAGCCTAGACACATATAGCAGGTCCTAGGCCCTGCTCCAAATGATATGACAGACTTTGAAGATCCCCCACAGAAGGCCTCACCCTCCCTGGGAAATAGAAAGGGGATGGGATAGGGAGTTGGTTGGGGGCAAGGTAGGGGAGGGTGATGGAACTTGGACTGACATTAAAACAAATTTGTTTCTAATTTAAATTTAAAAGAAAAAAGAAATGGGAGAGAGAGGGGGGAGGGAGGAAGGAGAGAGAGAGAGAGAGAGAGAGAGAGAGAGAGAGAGAGAGAGAGAGAGGAATAAAAAGAAAGGTGGTTGGTTGCCAAGATCAAGCCAGATGAGGTCACTGCATGAATGGCTTGTGATCAGTAGGTAAAGCATAGGGTGCTTTGACGTATGCCAGGCTGACCTTTAAAACTGTTGCCTGGCTGTTTTCCTGCCCTGTGGTTTTTTAGCTTTAAAAGATGCTTGTTATGGGGCAATAAACAAGTTCCTGCTTAAATAGAAAAAGTTGTTAATATAATTAATATGCATGCTTGCTATCTAGATTCAAGGACCAGGGAATAGTCAGAGTATAGGTTTGCTTTAAAAAGTGTTAGTGGGATCACATTTGAGTGTCTTGCTGAATAACTAGGAATAATGATTTTTATTGAACATTTATGCAAATACTCAATGTGAAGAGACAGTTAAGAAAGTAGGCAGAGAAAGGGGAAGTGGAGTCTGATCTCTGTTCCATGATGAAAAAGAAGTGATAGGAAAGTTGGGCTAGTGAAGTAAGTTTGGGATCTTGCTTTGAAAAAAAATCACCAATTTGAACTGATATAACAATACTAAAAAATTTAGGTGCATGAGAGTCTGGGCAAAGTTTGTAGGGAAAAAAAAATGACCAAGATGTAGATCATCTGCAGTAGTTGTATTTTTATTTCCTACAAGATGTAACGATCTCTATTATTTTGGTTACTGCTCTTTGGTTTCTGAGACAATCTTAACTTATATTAGGAGTGTTATCACAATTTTATCTTTATTGTGACCGGATGTGAAAAGATAAAAAAACAAGTGGTATTGTCTGGAAATATTGGCGTGTTTGTTCAGCAGACATACCAGTCAGTGGTGGACTGTGCTAGATTGTAAACAAAACCTAAAATACTTCACACAAATGACAGAAGGGAGAAGCAAAAATCCCCACAAGAATACACTGATAGCTTATATGACTGTTAAGTGTCATGCCATCTACTTTATTAGGTTATTTCAAATGTGGATTTCCTATAAGCTATAATAATCTTTTAAGCTAGTACTCTTCAATTTTATTCATTCATTCATCTCTGTAAGAGGTAAGAGCCCCATAAAACATAAAAATTATAAGGACTTGAGAGACTATTGGATCCAACCCTGTATTTTTGAAAATGATGAAGTGGAGGTACAAAGAAATAAAATGATCCTCCCATGGCCAAGCCACTGAGATGCAAAAGAACTCATGCTAGAGTTATGAAGTAAGTGCCTGTTTCCTAAAAGACTCTCTTGGGTGGCCTCAATGACAATATTTAGAAGTCAGTCCTTTAGGAGGCTGGTATGAATCACAACATACATTATACACATGCATTATGGTGCATTTTAAGTCATACAAAGGCTTTATAAAACAGAATAAAATATAAGCAAGATTGAAGTTTTGTTTTATAATAACACATTAGGGAAATTAGAATTAGAGACAAGGACAGATCACTAAAAGTAAAAGAAATTTATATAGTGGCAGATCAAGGTAGATGTGATTAGTATGTGTTCTAAAAGATTAGTCTTCCTGTTAAACAGATATTGGCAGCAAGCTACTTAAAAAAATCAAGAAAAGTGATAACAGGCTTCTGAGATAATCCAGGCTCGAAGCAAAACTGTATCATACAGGGATGGTGGGGAAAATGTTGGATTTGGTTCACCCTTGACGGAGACTAGATAATGGGAATAATGAGAGAAGATAAAAAATAATTCTACTCAGTATTGTTCTTAGTAAAGGCCATTTGAATCTCTGAAAAATGTAAAAGCTACAGTTACCAAAATCTTACCCATAGTGACTCAGATTTTGTCCTCAGTGAATCCAGTTTGTTGATATTTATAAAATTTTAACTAAGGTATTCTGGGGACGAAGAGAAAATGAATGGTTTTATAAAAGTAGATTTGGGTATCCCCAAATTTGTAAAGATATTTTATTTCTTTTTCTTGTAAGGTTTCGAGTAACTTAAACAAATAAAGATCACAGCTGTTGATGAGATAAGTTATGTATACAGTGATGGTTAAGACTACATGCCTAGGTTTCCTGATAGACTTGTCCATTTAGAAATGAGTTAATATTATAAATGTACTCTGTAAGTGTATGTTTTTATTTTAATGTCATCTTTTCCCCTCTTTTTTTCATTATCTTCTTTAAATACTTTGCTATTACCTGGTTTGATGTAAGAGTGTTTAGTTTGGTAATTATGGCATACATTTTTGTATAAATGTACCCACATCTTCCTTATTTTAGTATGTAAATATCAGACTACTTTGCATAGAGAGTCCTCTGTGAGGAAGGGTGGAAAGAAAGGTAATGTTGTCAGGCTTCCTACTTGATTGAGAAGAAAAATGAAAGAAACCATGACTATTTGCTTTGAAAGTAATTAGAGTGATAGGAAAAGCACAGAATCCTGCCTCTGTCTACATCTGGTTCTATATAAAATGTTCTGACTTAAAAGTTTCTAGATTGAGTATTTTATTTGGTTGGGTGTTGAGTGGTAATGAGAACTGTGTGTTGATGGCCATAGACTTGAGAGAGTTTATTACTGGGTTAGGAGAGATGTCCAACTTGGAGTTGTAAGCTAGAGGATGTCATCTGCCAGGACACAGGAGCTGAAAGAAAGAACATGCCCAAATCAGAAAAGAAAAGAAGCAATAGGAGACAGAGATGAAAGGGACAAGGGAACTGATTCCCCAGGTTTGCACATTTCAAATCAGAATTATCATTCTCCTAACTTGATAACTAGACAAGTTGCTAACAAACTAAAGATGCAGTCACATGAGATATGAATAACCTCTAAGGTTTGGTCATGTAAGAGCATTGTACTTAAACTCAACAGTAAGGTACTGCATAACTAACATTTTTGCTGTGAATAAATTTTTATATTTTTAAAATACAGTAAAGTATAGTTTTTAATAATTCATATTATCATGTGGTCAAAGTACACTATCCATATACTATAGACTGGAAAGAAATCCATGAGTGAATGTGTGTTGTTGAGGGAAGGCCATGTCAATGACTCCAAAGTCTCAGACCCATGAGAATGACAAAGATATCTCTTGGTCTACATGTAGATTTTGACATTATATGTTGAAAATACTAGCTGAAACTTTCTCTTCTAAGATATTTATAGGCTGAGATTGCTCCCCTACAGAGACTCTCTACTTAGATTAGCTGAACCTGCCTCCTTGTTTAGCATCTACCTTTTAAAAATTTTCAAACATATGGAATGCATGGATGTGTGTATATTTGAATGTGTGGAATATTCCTAAAAAAGGGCAGCATTTTACCATAGAGTAATGGGAAAAAATGGTTTTAAGGAAACAATGGGGCCTTTGAGGTGGCTCAGTGAATAAGGGCACTTGCCACCAAGTCTGATGACTAAATTCAATTCCCAGAAGCCACACCTTGGTAGGAAAGAACTAACTTTCTTATGTTATCCTCTGACCTTCATACACGCACCATGGCATGCATGGACACACACATGTAGGCATGCACACACATATTTCTAATTAAATAAATGACTAATATCTGGAGATGTGGACTGTGGTCTGGCTATCTTTTGCTTTACATCTAGTGGCCTCTTATGAGTGAGTACTTACAATGTTTGTCTTTCTGTTTCCTGGTTACCTCAGTCAGAATGATTTTTTTTTCTAATTTTATCCACTTGCCTGCACATTTCATGATGTTGTTTTTCACAGTTGAGAGTTGAGTAGTATTCCATTGTGTAAATGTACCACATTTCCTTTATCCATTCTTTGGCTGAGGAGCATCTAGGTGGGGAGTGGGGGGAAAAGGAGAAGTGGTGGTTGGTATGGAAAATGATAAAATATTAAACTAAAATATAAAGGAAGAAAAATTACTCCTTAAAAATGATTAAAGAAAAATTTCAAAAGGAGATACAATGAGTGGGAAGAATTATATAGAGTTTTTTAATTATATCAATTAATTTAGATAGTAGATTATTAGAATGGCCTTGGGCTGTAGCTCACTGTATTGGACATGTGTATGGGAGCGTTTCCAGGAGCCTGTGTTGGCTTATTTGGGAAAGAATCAAAACACCCAGGGAAGGTGCAAATTCATCACAACTGAAGTATACCCAGCTCTTCTCTTTCAGTTATTCACATATATGCCTTGCAGAAGATTGAGTACTTTTAATTTCTTCATCATATCGACCGTAAATACAGTGTGAACTTGATGTCATGTTAGTCAAAGGCCTATAATCTCAGATCGGAAACTGTGCTGATCTGGCACTCTGTGTAAGACATTCTCATCTCTATATTATTCTAAAAACCCTGACAAGCTTTTAAATAATTGTTAGGATTGACTATGGCACTTGTGTTAGTATACATATTGCCTTACAATTTTACAATGTACTTGCCATACTAAAAGATTGATTTCAGATAGGTGTAGCTGGTGTGGCTGAGAAAAAAAAAATGTCATTCTGTTTTATGGAATGCAGCAAGATTCCACCAGACACATTCAGTTAAAATGAAGCAAAATTGCAGTGTTTGAGAATGGTAATGCCTTGTGTTATTTGGATTTATTGATCAAAATAAAATCAGTGTTCCTTTTCAAATCTGTCTGTAGCAGTAGCAGCATCCCTTTTTTTTTTTCAACAGCACAAATTTTTAAAGGCTTCCCACTGCACCATCCCTACTTTCTTTAAGCATTAATAATCTTGCAGAATTGCATACTAACTGGGAGGTTATTGAGTTTATTTCTATAAGGTTGAGATGGAAAGTAAGCTAATAAATTAAAGATCCAAGGGCAGGGGAACTGTTAAAGGGAACCTTTGAGCATCTGGAATTGCAAAACTGTTTCCATTTTACCCAACATGTCAGAATTGAAAAACAAGTAATCTAACATTAGTTTCTCATAGCATGGGAGACTGTGGAAAATGCATAGATGGGCTTTTAAATTATTTCCCCTTTGAAATGAAATTTTATGAATAATACACTTATTATTAGAGATAATTTTTAACATTTATTTTCTCTCTGTATGTATGCTGTGTGTCCTCTGTGTGTGTTGTGTGTGTATGTTGTGTGTGTGTGTGTGTGTGTGTGTGTGCTGTGTGTGTGTGTGCATGTGTTTGTATGCTATATGTGTGTAGGTTCTGTGTTTACGCTGTGTGTGTAGATGCTGTGAGTGTAAATGCTATGTGTGCAGGTCAAATGATTACTTGCCAGAATTGTTTTTATCTCATCTCAGGACATCAGACTTGGTGGCAAGCACCTTCACTCACTGAACCATTTCACTGGCCCAAGATACTGTTTTGCTTGTTTGTTTGTTTTAATTCTATTAAACAGGCGAGAAAAATCAAGGAAATAAAATAAGTAGAATATATTCTTGATACCTATTGCTTAAAACAGCTCCACAACTGATGGTGAAAACAACTACTTTTACATTTCACCTGGAAATTCTATGGATTAGGAACCAGACAAAGCTTGGCTGAATGTTTATCTTCTGATGTCTGCATTGAGGTAGAGGTGAATTAGTGGGAAACAGCTGACAGACCTAAGGGTTTGGACATTTTCATTTCCACTTGCATTTCTAGACTCCTGATGTGGATATCTGAAAGGCTACTTCTCAGATTTCTATCTTTTATTAAGAAAAATTAAAAAGAGTATTAGTAACATTTTATTATTTAGGATATAATTTAGGTTGGCTTGAAGCTCACTATGTAGTCTAGTGTGTCCCTGAACTCCACAACTTTCCTGGCTTTGCCTCCCTAGTGGTGGAGTAGCCATAGCCAACTGAATTTGCTTTAATACAGTAAAAGAGGGACCTTCAGGAGGTCAACGTGCAACTGGATATTCAAGTTATAGAGAAGAAATACTTGTGAAGACTACAGACCAAAGGAACAAGATGACCCAGGTAGCCATCCAACCACCCAAGGTCTAAGTGCATAAACAGAAAGAGTGGGGGAAGAACTGGAGAGAAAAACACTGAAATTCCCATAAGACTCCAACATGCCCCAGCCCTGTTTAGAACTTGACCCTTAGAGGCCAAAATAAGTGCTGATTCATTGTCTGGGAGCAGACCAGTGAACCCAGGAACCAAAAACGGCAGCAAGTAGAGTTGTCAATCAGCCATGTGTCTGCTAGGACTTCCTACTGAATCTCTATGTAAGTGAGACACTTCCATGGCTAGGATATTTACTGAGGTAAGTAATACATAAATAAGTAATACATAAATAAAACATGGAAGATAAAGGTAGTTTTTTAAAAAAGCAATTAACCTCATGAATAAGTAACAGTCTGCAAAGTGCAGGAGTTGTGCTCACTGTTTTCTTGACCTAAGGGAAAATATATAGGCTCGCAGCAAGCACTAAAATTTTGAGCAGACTGATCTGGGTCATTTCTGACTTAATGCCTAACCTTCTTCATTTTGTCATTTCAAAGGATATTGGCCTGGTCCAGAGCTGGGTTGGGAGTTCTATTGGGATGATTTGGGGTTAGGATGGTAAGGGCTCTATGGAAATATAAAGAAAATAATACAGAACACAGCCACACATACCATGCTAAGAGCCATTATGCAAAACATGAAGGCCAGAACAATTCTATTAGATTTATAAATTATTTATAGGCTGAGGAAAAGTGAAAATGAAGTTTCTTGGCACCAGGATGCTAATTTTCTTCCTTTAGTTGTTCAACTGGAACTGTCTAAATGACTGCTGGGGCCTCCTTTGATTTTTCCTCCTTTGAGTGCTCTCTCATTTCTCTTTGGTCTTCAAGGGAAGCATACCGGTTGCGACCAAAGTTGATTGTTCTTTGCTGCCCTCAGTAGTAATGGACTTTCATGTCTATGCTCACAGAGAGCAAACAAGTAAGGGTTTATATTTGGCCCTTGTTCTGGGATAGAAAGAGGTTTCTGTTGAATCTTGATGGTATGGTACATTAGCCTCACCTGGGCAGCTTATTAAAAATGTGTATACTAAGGCTTCAGCCCTGGTGATTTGGGCTCAGTAGGTATGGGCTTCCATTTCCTAATTCTAAGAAACTTGACTGGTATGCCTAATGAACAATAACATTTCAGAATAATTGCTTTCAAAATTAGGTAAGAATAGTTTTAAGAATAACACTCAATTTCTCATTAATACCTAGGATATTGATATAAATTAACTATCAGCCTATTTGTTTTCAAATGATTATCTCCAAAAATATATCATGAATAACTGTTCTATACCTTGAGGTCTTCTAAAAGATGGAGCTATTCTTATAGAGAAAGACACCATCTTTCCCTTAGGCCGCACAGAGTTTATGGAGGCAATACACAAATATACAGTGTAAATGTGTCATAGTGAGAAACATTATTTCTAGATTCAACGTTTATAAAAGGAAGTGACCTGTTAGGAGGCCATGAATAGAATCTTATAGGGGAAGAAATATACAAGCTGGATTTTTAAGGTTGCATTAATAAGTGCTAAATATATTAGAACAGAAACAAACCTTTAGAAAGATGTTGTAGTTTGCACATACATAAAATTGAGGTGTACTTGAGTCACTGCTGTTTACTTTCTGCACATCATATGTATTGAATGAGTCTTGGAAGAAGATAACAAACAGACTATGAGAGGTCTGATGTTCCCTGCTAAATATCCAAGTTTTTTATTTCTTACTTGTGGTTTTAAAATAGAATTGCTGGGCTGAAGAGTTCTCTAGAATGATTTGTCAGAGGGTCACATATTTGCACACTCAAAGGTTTACATGTGACTTCATTGATGGGAGTCCTCGCCATAAGAACCTCTTCTAGGAAATGCAGCTTTGTGTTTTAGACTAACTCCTCTTCTTCATGACAGTTCAAGAGCTTGTGCTTGGTGAGAAAAGGCTACATGAGAGTGAGGGAAACACACTAGAAACAAGTGTCAGTAGAAAGGAAGAGTCAAATAATCACAATTTGAGGTTGTTTACACAGAGATAATAAGATGATTAAAAAAAAAAAACTCAGGCTTCTGGTCGTGTGTGTGTGTGTGTGTGTGTGTGTGTGTGTGTGTGTGTGTGTATGTGTGTGTGTGTACATGCACATTTGAGTGATATATGTCTGCTTAGAGATATACCTGCTTTTGAGATCTTTTGCTGATCTTGTAGCAAATAGAGTGGCTGGCCAGTGATATCCTAGGATCCACCCTTCTCCAATTCCGTAGCTGTTGAATTACAAATGTATGCAACCATGCTCAGCTTTTATGCAGATATTGCAGACACGTCTTTATGCTTGCATGGAAAGCATTTTACCCACTAGGTCATCTCCCAATGGGAGTTTTGATTACTTTTATGGAATGTGATAAGATGCAACAGGGCACATAAGAGGGTGTCATGAAGAAGGAGTAGACAGAACTTCACTGAGTTTAGTGTAGAGTGGACATGGTTGTCCTTGAGTCTGACACTCATGGCATGCAGCAGTGCACAACACACAACTGCCAGGCTGTGAAGTCTTTACTATATTATATTTTTCTTGTTGATAGGGCCATGCCTTTATGCCCTTACCCTCCTCTGTAGGCATATGCTCTGTGAAGATGAGATTCACCAGTACTTGAAGCAGCAACCATAGAAGTTTGTTGCTTGCTGACTCATGCTTAGCTAGCATCTTTATATAGCCCAAGATCATTGCCCAGGGAATGTACTGCTCACAATGGGCTGGATACTCTTATGTTAATTAATAATGAAGACAGTTCCCCACAGGCCAATCTGTAAAGACATTGACTCAAACAAGACTATTTTTTCAGGTGATTCAGGCTGTGCCAAGTTGACAATTGATACTAACTAGGGTACCAATTTTGAAAGTGAGATAAACTTCATACTCACCCTGTTCTACCACCACATCTGTCCCATCATTTCCAGACAGCCTGGAACAAACCAGTACTTCAGGTGCTTCAGAGGCCCTAATCAAGCAGCAGCCTGGATGAGCAAATGAACCTAGAGCAACTTCATGCCTTGTTTGCCTTAAAACTGGTGAAATCTGACTCCCTTTGTTTTATACTCTGATGAGCATCTGGAAGGGGATGTCATATCTTTGAAAGAGCTGAGCTTGTCCATCAGAGGAGTCTGAGGGAGTCTCATCTCAACACCATCCTAGTTTTTGGGCTGTGTATGATGAGAAACACATTTGGATCTTTCTGCTGCTGCTTCTAGAAAGTCTCTATCTGCTTTGCAGTCAGAGCAGTTTCATGATTGTTATCTGTTTCCTTTTATTTCTGTTTAAGGCAGAAAAAAAGTATTAGTGTCATGTAATAACCAACATCACTTTTGCTCCATAATTTTCCTCTGTGTCTCCAATTAACATTTTACAAAAGTTGGCAGTAAGTTTAACTATAACCCCAAATGTTTATGATTCTAGGTTAGTGGGTTAATGCCATTCATTCCTAAAAACTCAAGTCTGGAGAATTTATAGCAGATTTCTGTATGTGTTCAGGTCAACTTTGAAAATGAATAGATTGTGAACTGCTTCATGCTGGACAGAGTGAATTGTTATCTTCAAAGAGATTAGTGGGCATAAATGATCTTAAACACTATGGAAGAAACATAGACATGTTAAGATAAGAATCATTCCTAAGAAATTAGGTTGAAAATGAAACTTGGATATTCATGAATCTCTCGCTTGATTATTTAAATTATATTAAATAAAAAAAATCAAAAGACTTCATTATATAAGTCATTGAGGCCATGTATATTCAAAAGAGGTCCTGTGTGTAAAACCAAATGTTTGTAACATCACTTTTCCTTACGGGAGAAGGGGAAGACTGGATCTGCAGGAGAGGCGAGACGGGGAGACTTGGAGAAGGGAAGACAGGGGAAACTGCAGTCAGGATGTAATGTATAAAAGAAGAATAAATAAAAATGTAAAAAAAAAAAGAGAGACAAAACATAAAATTTGGTATTTTTTGATAATTTAATTTTTACATACTAGTATGTTTTAAGCTATTTTGTAACGATATTAGCTGTGGTGATTTCACTCTGATAGCTCCCACCTCTAAGTCATCACTTCTAACCTCACACAGTCAAATGATTCTCTTGATGACTAATTAGAAATCAGAAGCTTAATCCAGAGACTAAGAGCTATTAAGGTTTTAAAATGTGCTGAAATACTCCATAGAAGTTACAATGTGAGTGAACTACCTTTGAAATAGCGTGTGAAAAAGCAATCTTTGGATATGTAGAGTGCTTGTAGAGATGTAGGATATGTAGATATCCTAGAGTGCTTGGATTTTCAGTGAATGAAATAAGTTTGATTTTGAGGCAGTAACTTATCAGTTAATTCCCACAAGGACAGACATGTGTTTAGATGAAAAAGAAAAGGATTTGGGAGAACAAATCTTGGGCTTGCAACCATTCAAAGGAAAAAAATCTCCCTGTTCTACCAGAATAATGATGTTAAAAATAAAAAGACAGTGACGGTGAGCTGTTCTGTTTGTCTTTCTTTCACTGCTTGGCAGTCAGAATGTAGGCTGGAATCTAAATCAGAATTCTGTTTGTGCGCTTGCCCAAACCCCCAAACATCGTTAGCTCTCTTGTTGGCATTTAGACTCTGTGGGTTCTGGAGGTTTTAGGATTGACTCCTATTTTCTGTGTTATGAAGTGTTCAGCCTATGAAATCTGATCCAGCTCCATTATTGCCGGCTCTCACCTGGAAGATCTTAATTGTTACTGGTGTCTCAAGAAATAGAAAGTCAATTTAAGATTGTTGTTACCAAAACTTTCCAGCACTGGGAAAGGTGAGGAATGTATTTCTCGGTTCAGGATTCCCAGACAGAAGGGCAGCTTGCGCACAAATGAGGCACTAATGGGAGCATGGCTGTAATTGGATACCTCCTTTGTTCTTCCCACAAATTCCCAGTATATCCGATTTAGTCTGAGAGGGCTTTCCCTGGAAAGGAGGAGGCATTATTCTTACATTCTTAATTTTGTCAACTTATGTTAAAAATGAAAGAAAGAAAAAAGAAAGAAAAGAAACAAAAACAAAATCCAAAAGGAAAAGATAAAATCTGTGAAGAGTTTGAGCTCACCAGGCCTGTAGGATGTTTCCTGCCCAAGGACCATTGAGGTCCAATTGGCTTCAAATCGCTCTCACTATATATATATGCAGGGGCAGTTTCTTTCTCTTCTAAATTCATTTAGCAATTATTGTCTAGACAGTTCAGTGAGAAATTAATCATGAACTGCCTCATGACATCTTTTCTATTATTTCTTGAGCTGTTGCTTAATTTTTAATGCATCTAAAACCTTTCACTTTCTTTGAGCTTCTGATCAATTTTTAATTCCTTTAGTGAAGAATCTGTGTCTTATAGCTCTTTATTTTCACTGGTTGCAAGGCAATGGAAATTAATATTGCTTTCTTTTGTTTCATAAGGGTGTCTAATTTTATAAATCAACACTCATATTTTCTTAAAAACTATTGAAGATAGAGCAAATGAAATATTTATTGAATGGTGTTTACTTCACCCTAAAAATTACTTCAGAATTTTTCAAAGACACAAATATTTGAAGAAATTCAGTAACTGATTCACAAGTGGATCCTCTTGTCTCTTTCCTTCATTATAGTGTGAATAGATAGGTGGAGGAGTGTTGACAGAATTTTCTGTCCTACCTGGTCCCACAGTTGTTTAGTTCCAAATAAACATACAGAGGCTTATTTGACAAATGGCACAGGCTTTTTACTGGCTATCTCTCTCTTAATTATTAATCCATTTCTATTAACCATTTCTATTAATCTTTGGGGTGATACTTGGGTCCATTTCTTCCTTGACAGCTGCATGGAGCTGGTAACTCACTCTCTGTATTCTTCTTCCTAGAATCCTCCTAGTCTGGCAGCCTTGTCTATACTTCCTGACTGGCTACTTCCTGCCTGTCCATTGGCAAAAAATGCTTTATTCATGAACCAATAAGAGAAACACACATTCACAGCATCCAGAAGGATATCCCCCATCAGAGGAGGAAGAGAAAGGAGTGAGTTTTAGAACCTTTATCTGCCCACCTCTTTGATTCTCACAGATGTATTGATAGTAATCATTATTCCCATTTTACTGTTATGCACATGAGACTTCCAGAAGTAATGTATAAGGCTGCACAACTATCATCAGTCACTGGACTTTTATTTGAGTCTGTTTGCTGAGCAAAAATTTAGCCATTTTCTTTTAGCCAATTAGCGTTTACTGGCTGCTCCAAGGATACAGATATTTACTTATAAATATTCAAGGTAAAGGGGTCCTGAGCTAAGGACAACACAGCACCAGTATGATGATGACTTCATTTTGGTCTTGCTTCCATTGCTCTCTTCTCATGTTTTCTCTTTTTTGCACCCACTGCTTCTCATGTTTCCCCTAACTGAATTTTCAAGTCTATGACTTCACTTAGAATACAGCCTGGGTATTTACTTTGCTGCATTCTCATTCAGCTTTATTTACCTCCTAGTTCTTTAACTATTTTTCTATTAACATGTTTTTTCACATATTAATGGTTGTTCATGGGGAAGAATCAGGTCTTTTTAGAAATTTTGATTGTTATGTGAAGTAGATCAATATGTCCAACTCTTGATAGGGTGTTGCTGATTTCCATCTCAAGTCAAGTTTTGTGACAGATTTGTCTAAAAAGAGAAAATGCTTCCTTTATCAGTTGCCGATACAATTTTTTAAAACAATTCATAAATGATTATTATTTGAAACAACAAAAACTATTTCAGAATCATATTGGGTAATCTACCACTATCACTCCTGGGCATATAGGAAAATGACTTTCTATTGTACCACAGAGGTACCTAAACAACCATGTTTCCTGTTGCTCTGTTCACAATAGGAAGGAGATAGAAGCAGCTTAGCTGTCCACCAACCTTTGAACAGATAGTGAAAATCTATTATTTACACAGCTGAATTTTACTCAATCATAAAGTAAAATAAAATTTGTAGAGAAGGGTGTGGTACTGGAGAATACTATATTATAAATGATATAACCCAGACTTCGAAAGACAAAGCACAGATTCTCTCTCAGATGTAGACTTTCACACCTAATTTGTGAACATTTACATGAGAGTGGGTGTGGGTAGGAGGACAGGGTACTGAAAGGGAAATGAAAGGGCAAAAACTCTACTAAATGGGGAGGGTAGCATGCATGTGACAATGTGACATGATAGCAGAAGGGGGGATATTGGGAGGTGCATAAATGGAGTAGGGGGGATAGATGAGCAATGAGAAAAGGAAACCATAATAGAAATAATGTTTCCATACGTTTGCCCTGTAGGCAATGTGTGGCCTTGTCATAATTAATAGTTGTTGTAGAAGGGCCTATCCTATAGGGGCTGATGTAACTCCTAGGTCCTGAGTTGTATAAGAACAAACAATAGCAGACAAGTCATTAAACAGCATTCCTCTATGGCCTCTACTTCAGTTCTTGCCTCTAGGTTACTACCATGAGTTCTTATCCTGACTTCCCTTCTAGATAGACTGTTTCTGATGTGTAAGCTGAAGTAAACCCCTTCCTCTCCATGTGACTTAGGCTTTCCTTTATTGCTGTGAAGAGACATAGCAACTTTCATAAGAAAAACTTTAATTGGTGGCTTACAGTTTCAGAGGTTCAGTCAATTATCATCATGGTAGGCAACATGGCTTTGTGCAGGCAGATATGGTGTTGGCTACATCTTGATCAGAAGGCATAAGGAAGCCCCCTGACTTTCACACTGTATGAGGCTTGAGAATAAGACCTCAAAGCCTACCCCCACAGTGACACACCTCCTCCAACAAGGTCACACCTCTTAATAGTGCTACTCCCTTTAGGGGCCATTTGCTTTCAAATCACAACACCAAGTTTCTTGGTGTTTTATCACAGGAATAGAAATCCTAACTAAGACAATGGGAATGCCATATTGCTGAAAATTCCACACAGTATATGGAGGAATGCAACTGGGACTGGGTTGGGAGGAAGATACTATATCAGTTGCTGGGGGATGAAAATTAACAATCTTTCCTACTGTCTCCCCCCCCCCCCGGATTCAATGCTATTGACTACCAGACAAGGTATGCCCTCTGGTATAATAGTGGTAAGTCTGTCATGGGTGTAATCAACCACTTTCTTAATTGTATATACGATTTACATCTACTCCGGATACCTCATCAAAAGCCTGTGCCTGAGGAGGTCATATGCTCTAGTGATGAAACTACTGTTGTTGTTTTCTTAAATGGACATAAAATGATCACCAAATTGTCTTCTAAGTGCTTATGCTTATGGCCACATAATAGGTATGCTGTCAGCTTCAATCAGAAAAGTTCTTTGTTTTGTTTACTTTTTCAGTTTGCTTTTGAGACTGAGTCTTACTGTATTGACCTGGCTGGCTTCAAATTCACAGAGATACACATGACTCTGCCTCCACACATTAGAATTAAAAGTGAGTGCCACTACACTCAGATTTTGAGAAACTTTTTGTACATTCAAAATTATGTGGTGTGTGTGTGTGTGTGTGTGTGTGTGTGTGTGTGTGTGTGTGTGTGTGTGCCCATGTGGGAGAGTGTTCATATTCATGAGACTAGGCTAGAGGCTGGTGTGATATTTTGTTTTGTTGCTCTCCACTTTATTTTTTGAGACAGGGTCTCCTGTCCATTGGTCTGGAGTTTGCTGTTTTGGGTAGGCTTGCTGCTGATCCCTCACACACCATCCATCTGTGCCTCCACTAACTCTGGAGTCACACATTGCTTTTACATGGGTATAGGTTATGTGAACTCAAGTATTTACTGGTCTGGCAAACATTTTACCCACTGAACCTTTTCCTCAGCCCCAAAGAAGTATCTATTTTGCAGTAATCTGGTCACTGCAGAGATTTATAACGCATCAAAGTGATGACCCAATAAGACCATTGGATGTTCACAGATAAATGGGACAGCTATGCTACCCCCCACCAAGATTCAGAGAATATTTTAGAAGAAGGGCAGGAAGGGTGTAAGAGCCAGGAGAGGTAGTGGGTGTGGTGTGGAACTCTGACTTGTGAGTATGGAGAGGCTGTCTCACTCTTGAACTCACAGCAGCTACAGTTTCTTTGTGATCAGACATATTGGGCCCATCGACCTCTGGTCATTGAATGAGGAGGGGATCACGTTCCTTTCTTAACCTTTCTGAGGTCATAAAACAAGGATTAGTATGGGACTGAGAGACGTTTGCTTCAGTGGTATAGGCACTGGTAATTTGCTCATCCTTCTATGTGCAACCTGAATGGGAGTCATTGGATAACATAATACAAAATAGACATGACAGTAAAAGATAGGGCCCTCCCAGAGATCTGTCTATCTCTGCGGGTCCACTCGGAGTTCCTGTGGGCAAGATCCTTGACCCCCAAATCTGGTCCTCTGCTAAAGAAAGAGGCCTTAACTGGAGAGTTCGAGTTTCCAGTGAGATCTGACTAATCTGCAAAACCTTCCCAAGTTCTAGCTCAGCCCTTGTCCCCTTCCTCCAGCTATTGGCCAGAGTTGAGTCTGGACACAATTGGGGCTGCCTGTTCCCTACAACCTCTCCCTCCCTCCCCCACCCAAACTTCCTGGGTTGGCCCTGATCCTGCTGCTCCTGTCTCCTGTCCCCATCAAGAGCACCCTTGGAGCTCTGATACACCCCCACCCATCCCCACCACAAGCCTACCCCCCCCATCCTGTGCCCTATGCTACCCACGGTCCTGCCTCTCTGGTTGAGCACTGGGACAGAAGGTGGAGCCAACAGTCCACCCTACTTTGGAGACTTCTCGGAGCAACTCTGAACAAAGGAAACCTGACTATCCACGCAGGACCACCTGTAATTTCCACCTGCTTGGTCTCTGACCCCACCTCCAGTCCTCTGCTGGAGTCCCGGGCCCCTCCCAGAGATCTGCCTATCTCTGCAGGACCACTGTGAGTACCTGCTGGCATCTTCTACTGGATCCTCATCCTTGACTCCATCCCTGGATCCCTGTCTGAGGAGAAACCTCCTAGAGAGCTTGGACCACACAGAGCTACAGATATTGAATCTCAGACCCACATAAGCCCATCAGGGAAGTACCATAGAGAGAGAGAGGGAGACCCCACCAACACCTACTGGAAGAAGCTATGGGAAGAAGGCAATACAAGAAAACACCTAACAACAGCAAGGCAAGCATGACAGTACCAGAATCTAGGGAATCTACACCAACTAGAATGGAACACAACAACAAAGCAGAGGAAGCAGAAGGGAATGACTTAAAAATTACCATCATAAAAATGATAGAGGCCCTCAAAGAAGATGTGAGAAAATCCCTTAAAAAAATGGAGGAAAAAACAAACAAAAAAGTGGAAGAAATGAACAAATTCCTTACGGAAAGTACAGAAAGCCAAGAAAAAAAAATTAAGCAGGTGAAGGAAACGGTTCAAGACTTGAAAACTGAAATAGAGAAAATAAAGGCAACACAAACTGAAGGAATGCTGGAAATAGAAAAACTGGGCAAAAAATTGGCAACTACAGACACAAGCGTAACCAACAGAATTCAAGAGATGGAAGAGAGAATCTCAGGCACAGAAGATAAACTAGAAGAAATAGATTCATTGACCAAAGAAAATCATAAATCCAACAAATCCTTAACACAAAACATCCAGGAAATGTGGGACACCATGAAAAGGCCAAACCTAAGAATAATAGGCATAGAGAAAGGTGAGGAAGCCCAGCTCAAAGGTGCCGAAAACTTATTCAACAAAACCATCGAGGAAAACTTTCCAAGTCTGAGGAAGGACATGCCCTTCCTCAGTACAAGTACAAGAAGCATACCGAACCCCAAATAGGCTGGACCAAAGAAAAAAGACCCCTTGACATATAATAATCAAAACACCTAGCATACAGAATAAAGAAAGAATATTAAGAGCAGCAAAGGAAAAAGGACAGGTAACATATAAAAGCAGACCTATCAAAATTACACCTGACTTCTCCATGGAAACCCTCAAGGCCAGAAGGTCCTGGATAGATGTTCTAAAAGTATTAAGAGAACACGGATGCCAGCCTAGGCTACTATATCCAGCAAAACTCTCAGTCACTATAGATGGAGAAAACAAGATATTTAATGACAAAACCAGATTTTCCCAATAGGTATCTACAAATCCAGCCCTACAGAAAGTATTGGAAGGAAAACTCCAACCCAAGGAAGGTAAATATGCCCACAAAAATATAGGCAACAGATAATACAGCTACACAAGAAACCAAGGTTAAAGCAGAACTAATATATTCACAATACCACTGCCAACAACAAACCTAAATCAAACAAGCATCAACAACCAATGGTCCTTACTCACCCTCAATCTTAATGGTCTTAACTCACCTATAAAAAGACACAGGCTAACAGAATGGATACAAAGACAGAATCCATCCTTCTGCTGCATACAAGAAACACATCTAAGCTTCAAAGATAGACATTACCTCAGGGTAAAGGGTTGGGAAAAGATTTTCCAATCAAATGGAAATACGAAGCAAGCAGGCATAGCTATCCTAATATCTAACAAGTTAGACTTCAAACCAAAATTAGTCAAAAGAGATGAAGACTGTCATTTCATATTCATCGCAGGAGAAATCCATCAACACAAAGTCTCAGTTCTGAACATCTATGCCCCTAATACAAAGTCACCCACATTCGCAAAAGAAACACTACTAAAACTCAAAGCTCATATAAAACCTCACACACTTATAGTGGGAGACTTCAATACAGCACTCTCAACACTAGACAGGACCACAAATCAGAAACTCAACAAAGAATCCAAAGAATTAACAGAAGTTATGTCTCAACTGGGGTTAACAGACATCTATAGAACATTCCATCCAAAGACAAAAGAATATACCTTCTTCACTGCTCCACATGGAAACTTCTCTAAAATCGACCACATACTAGGTGACATAACAAACCTCAACAGATACAAGAGAATAGGGAATAGTCCCCTGTATCTTATCAGACCACCATGCTTTAGAATTGGAATTCAACAACAACAGAAGTAGCAGAAAACCTGCAAACTCATGGAAACTGAACAATGTGCAATTGCACCACTCCTGGGTCAAAGAAGAAATAAAGAAAGAAATTAAGGACGTTCTAATATTCAACGAGAATGAGGATACAACATACCCGAACTTATGGGACACCTTGAAAACAGTGCTACCAGGGAAGTTCATTGCACTAAGTGCCCATATGAAGAAAATAGAAGATAGTCACATAAGAGAATTAACAGGGCAACTGAAAGCCTTAGAACAGAGAGAAGCGAATTCACCCCGTAGGAGTAGATGCCAGAAAATAATCAACTTGAGGGCTGAAAACAACAAAATAGAAACCAGTAAAACAATACAAAAAATCAATGCTACGAAGAGTTGGTTTTTTGAGATAATCAACAAGATAGACAAACCTTTATCCAAATTAACGAAAAAGCAGAGAGAGAACATGCAAATTAACAAAATCAGAAATGAAAAGGGGAACATAACAACAGACACAGAGGAAATCCAGACAATTTTCAGGTCATACTTTGAAAATCTGTATTCCACAAAAATTGAAAATTCAAAGGAAATGGACAAAAGTTTCTGGATAACTATCACTTACCAAAATTAAATCAAGAACAGACAAACAACTTAAATAGACCTATAACCCGCAATGAAATAGAAGCAGTCATCGAAAGCCTTCCAACCAAAAAAAGTCCAGGGCCAGATGGATTCAATGCAGAATACTACCAGACATTCAAGGAAGAACTAATACCAGTACTCCTCAAACTGTTCCACAAGATAGAAACAGAAGGTTCATTGCCAAACTCTTTTTATAAGGCCACAATAACCTTGTTACCCAAACCTCACAAAGACACAACGAAGAAAGAAATCTACAGACCAATATCCCTGATGAACATCGATGCAAAAATACTCAGTAAAATACTGGCAACCCAAATTCAAGAATACATCAGAGAAATCATCCACCATGACCGAGTAGGCTTCATCCCTGGAATGCAGGGATGGTTTAACATATGAAAATCTATCAACGTGATCCACCATATAAACAAACAGAAAAAGAAAAACCATATGATTATCTCCCTAGATGCGGAAAAAGCCTTCGACAAAATTCAACAACCTTTCATGATAAAGGTCTTGGAGAGGTCAGGGATAACAGGAACATACTTAAACATAATAAGAGCAATATACAGCAAACCAACTGCCAACATCAAACTGAATGGAGAGAAACTTAAGACAATTCCTCTAAAATCAGGAACAAGACAAGCCTGCCTTCTCTCTCCATATCTCTTCAATATCGTACTAGAAGTTCTAGCTAATGCTATAAGACAACTAAAAGAGATCAAGGGGATCCAAATAGGAAAGGAAGAAGTCAAACTGTCTCTATTTGCAGATGATATGATAGTTTACATAAGCGACCCAATAAACTCTACCAGGGAACTCCTACATCTGATAAACACCTTTAGCAAACTAGCAGGATATAAGATAAACTCAAAAAAATCAGTAGCCCTACTTTTTTCAGACGACAAAGAGACAGAGAAAAAAAATCAGAGAAACATCACCCTTTACAATAGCCACAAGCAACATAAAGTATCTTGGTGTAACGCTTACCAAACAAGTAAAAGACCTATATAATAAGAACTTTGTGGCTCTAAAGAAAGAAATTAAAGAAGATACTAGAAAATGGAAAGATCTCCCTTTTGATTGGTAGGATAAGCATAATAAAAATGGCAATCTTTCCAAAAGCAATCTACAGATTCAATGCAATCCCCATTAAAATCCCACCACAATTGTTCACCAACCTTGAAAGGACAATAATAAACTTTATATGGAAAAACGAAAGACCCAGGATAGCCAAAACAAACCTATACAATAAAAGAAATTCAGGAGGCATCACCATTCCTGACTTTAAGCTCTACTACAGAGCTATAGTTCTGAAAACAGCCTGGTATTGGCATAAAAATAGACAGGTAGACCAATGGAATCGAATTGAAAATCCTGATATTAACCCACACACCTATGAACACCTGATTTTCTACAAAACAGCTAAAATTATACAATGGGGCAAAGCATCTTCAACAAATGGTGCTGGCACAATTGGATGAGGGTGTGTAGAAGACTGCAGATAGACCCATGTCTGTTGCCATGCACAAAACTCAAGTCCAAATGGATCAAAACACCAACATCAATCCAGCCACATTGAACCTCTTAGAAGAGAAAGTAGGAGGTACCCTTGAACAAATTGGTATAGGAGACCACTTCTTGAACATAACTCCAGGGGCACAGACACTGAGAGAAACAATTAATAAATGGGACCTCTTCAAACTTAGAAGCTTCTGTAAGGCAAAGGACACAGTGGACAAGACCAAACTGCAGCCCACAGACTGGGAAAAGATTTTCACCAATCCTATATCCGACAAAGGGCTGATCTCCAAAATATACAAAGAACTCAAGAAACTAGTCAACAAAACATCAAATAACCCTATTAAAAAATGGGGTAAAGAACTGCAGAAAGAATTCTCAATAGAGGAAATCAAAAAGGCTGAAAGACACTTAAGAAAATGCTCCACATCCTTAGCTATCAGGGAAATGCAAATCAAAACAACTTTGAGATACCATCTTACTCCTGCCAGAATGGCTAAAATTAGAAACACCAATGATGACTTATGTTGGAGAGGATGTGGAGAAAGGGGAACACTCATCCACTGCTGGTGGGAGTGCAACCTCATACAGCCATTTTGGAGATCAGTTTGGCGGTTCCTCAGGAAAATGGGAATTAGTTTACCACAGGACCCAGTAATTGCCCTCTTAGGCATATACCTAAAGGATTCACATCTATGCATCAAAGACATCTGTTCAACTATGTTCATAGCAGCACTATTTGTAATAGCAAGAACCTGGAAGCAACCTAGATGCCCCTGAATGGTTAATGAAGACGTGGCACATCTACACAATGGAATACTACTCTGCAGAAAAAATAATGGTTTCTTGAAATTCGCAGGCAAGTGGATGGCACTTGAAGAAACCATCCTGAATGAGGTAACCCAGTCACAAAAAGAGGAACACAGTATTTACTCACTCATATATGCATTTTAGACCCAGATCAAAGGATCACCAGCCTATAATTCACACCACCAGATGAACTAGGATACAAGGTGTATTCTAAGAGATTCATATAATGTCCCTTACAGAACTGGGAAGGGAAACATCCCCCCAGAGCTCAGGGGAAGTGAGGGGGGGCAGCGAATGGAGAGAGAAGTAGGAGAAAACGAGGGGGAGGAAAGGAAAACATTTGTGACCAGGAAGATTGAGCCTGGTTAGGAATAGAAGAAAGAGAGAGAGAGAGAGAGAGAGAGAGAGAGAGAGAGAGAGAGAGAGAGAGAGAGAGAGAGAGAGAGAGAACATAAAAGAGGGAGACAATATTGGTTTGAAGATAAAATTGAACACAAAGAAAGGTCTAGAGAACTACAAGACTGCTCCCAACTAACAATTTGAGCTTCCGCGGAAAGGCTATCATAAATGCCCTTCCTGGAGTGTGAGATCAACAACTAACTTATCCATGGAGCCCTCAACTAATGCCTCTTGGAAAAAGGATCAAACACCCATACATAAACACTGAGTCGAACTAGAACCCAGATGAAGATGGAGAGGACAAGACCATGTGGCAGAAACACATACAGACAGCTTACCTGAAGAAGGAGGAGCTAATGGCCTCTAGACTGTTAGCTGGGAAGCCAGCATGGGACTGACTCAGGCCCCCCTGAATATGGGTCTCAGCCAGAAGGACTGAGCAGTCTAAGGGACCTCAGACAGTGGAGCCAGGATGCATACCTGGTGCACAAAAGGACTTTGGGGACACATCCCCCATGGAGGGATAACTGCCTTAACCTAGAGACAGGAGAGAAGCCCTAGTCCCTACTTCACATGACCTGTCAGATCTACATGACGCCAACTGGATGGCATTCCCCTACATATGGAATTGTGGTGGGCGGATGGGAGGGGAGGGTTGTTAGAGTGCATGTGAGAGGGTAAAAGGGAGTGAGGGGAGGAGTGAGGGAGGGAGGGAAGGAGAAGGACCTGGGATCGACATGTAAAATAATAAAGTAAATTAAAAAAATTGCTTTGACTCCACAATTTAATTTCAAGGACATGTTACTGGGGAAGAGGATTACTATTTTTGTTTCCACAGAAATTGAAAAGATGTGGATTCCTTCCAGACTAATGCGGTTTGATCAAGCCAGACAGCCTGAAACAGAGTATGAGGTGATCCTACTTTCAAAACAGCTGGACAAAGCAGCCTTATAGACTACAGCCAGGATTTCTGCATCTTCTTCGAATCCGCTATGACAGTGCCCCTTACCAGCAGGAAGTAGTTTGGAAAGAACAACGCCCAAATTCCCAAATATTGTCTATAAATGTTTGTTTTCATTTAAATGGACTTTGTTATATGAAATAAATTAAAAAAATTTAAAAAAAAAAGTAAGTAAAAGATAGGGCTATTTGAGAAGAGGAAGGTGAGAAGGGACTCAGAAGAAATGGGAAGACATTACAGGGAAACAGTGGTAGGTGAATGTTGTTTAAATAGAAGTACATTATGTACACTTATACTAATAAAAACAGTTTTCAAAATGCACCTATACTCGAAGGTCGATATGTTTATCTCTGGGGTCAGGTGGACTTTGTTGCTCATTAATCTTCTCGCAGACTTTGTCAATCTATTTTCCTCTCCTCATCAATGGCATGAAGTGGCCCTCAACCTCCCTATTACTGTGACCTTTTAACACAGTTCCTTATGTTGTGGTGACACCCCTAACCACAAAATTATTTCATTGCCAATTCATAACTGCTATTTTGCTACTGTAACTATCTGTTGAACAAGATATCTGATATGCTAACCCCAAAGGAGTTAAGACCCATAGAACAGCTAGATTAGATCTTTGGAGTTGTAATCTTTGTCAGTAATGTCATGCACTAGAGGGCAGGTGTAAGCATCCCTGACATCTAATCAGCTATGCTAATACCAATGACTCTCTCCATCTTTGAAGTTGTGACAATTAAGGTGTTTTCCAGACATGGGTCAAATACCTGTTGGTGGACAGAAATCCTCAGTTGAAAATCCCTGAGCTAGAGTTACTGTGTTAAGTAGGAGGTCTCACTACCTTTGTTAGCAGCATCTGTTAAAGTGAACTTGGTCAGGTGTGGTGGCTCAAGCCTATGGGGTTTGCTATAACATTTGAGTGAGTCAGAAGGATTGCAGTGCATTTGATGTCAGCCTGGACAATTTATCAAATTTGATACAAACATGACTTACATAATGGGACCTGCCTCAATAAAATAATAATATAAAATAGGGTTCTGCATATTAGCTCAGGGGTTCAAGGAAACTGCTACTAAGCCTTTTGATCTCTGCATTCCAAATGGTAGAAGTAGATAAGTGATTCTCAAAAGTTGTCTTCTGTTGCTATAAATTGTCCATCCTGCTTAAGCATGAACACATCATAGACATAGACATCAGTGATGTTCTGTTGTTCCTGGAATCCAAGGTTACTATTAGCTGAGGGTGATTGGAAACTTCCAGGGGCTTTTTAGGGGTCTGCAAAAAGACACTGATAGCATAAAGCCTTTTGTGCCTTAAGCCGTGAAAGTATTAGTAGTTTTTTAGATGGATATTCTTTGGGTGATTAATATTCCTACGTGCAGTGCTTAGTCAGTGACTGACCTCATGTAAAGGAGATAAGTACAACAAAGGCACAGATGTCCAGCTCTTAGTTACATGTGGGCTCAAATTGAGGTGTGTGGGGGATCAATGCTTCTAAGCAAAAGCAGATTCTTAGCAATTGTTTGAGTAACTTCTTAAGTGATATTTGGAAACTTTGTAACAGATAGTTTGTGATGATTTTATTCATTTAAGTGAGTGCAGAGGATTCTGTTTTGCCCTATTTTACAGAAAGTGTCTTAAAATGAGGGCATGGGAAGGATTTCAAAAGCAGTGATAAAACAATTTTATGGAAAGCCAGAGGCTCAGGTTGATCCAAGCCCTGGGTTCTCATGTGCACAGAATGAAGCTTAAACTCTGCCACCATGAAGGGCTGACTGAGCATTAGTCCTATAATCAGGGATTATCCACTTGGATAATCCAAACAAGGCAAGTGTTCAAACTCTAACTATCACAGAATTGCTTCCAAATGTACCCCCAAAGCCTTCTGCCTAAACTCCTCCCTCATAGCTTCAGACCACTTAGGTGGAACACCACCAAACTCACATAGCCCAACACAGGCACACATATACACACAAGGAAACATAAATTTTTTTTTTTAAATGTTGATACTCAGATTCAGGGAGTCAAATTTCTGGTTGTGATGTAGTACAGAAGAGGAAAGGAGATAGAAACTGATCAGGCAGTATCATGTCAGGAACCCCAAAAATGAGCAGATCTAATTCTTGTCCTTGGCCAGAAAATGGTCATGTCCTTGGTTCTGTCCAGGCAAGGTGTAAGGAATGTCTTTGGGGTATTAGTTTTTAATCTGATTTCTTTTTCCTTTACTATAACTGCCTGCTTCTAGCTCTTATTTTCTTCAATGAGACTGAGAACCCAGAAAGGAAATCCTGAGTTGCTTAGTAATATTACCTTGATTTGGTGAGATTCTGTCTTTCACAGTTAATTTCATGATCTCACCTGGAAAAGCACGGTTTGAATTTATTTCTGTTAGTCACTAGTGCCAAATCTGAAGACAAATATCCTTAATAGAGAAAGGTTCAGGGCAAACAAAACCATCACCAAGTCACCCTATTTAAGGAAAATCTACATATTTTTGTAGTATATTAAATGCAAGTGGAGTGCACTATACTGTTCACATATGGTAAAACTATCATAAATGCCAATGTGTATCTTTCTTGTTTTTATTTGCTTGGTTTTTTTCTTTCTTTTTTTTGTGTGATTTTTTTTTTCCAAAACTGGGTTTCTTCTTAACCCTGGCTGTCCCAGAACTTACTTTGCGTCAAGAACTCATAGATCCGTCTACTGCTATCCCCAACTGTGGAGATCAAAGCATGTGCCACTACAACCAGTCATTATTGAACATCTTTTTGCACTTCCCAGAGTGTGTGAGATTCTACACAAAGCATACCAATATGCCGAGTGCTTAGCTGTCCAACAGCCATTTGTATAATCACTTCAAGCCCACATTTCAATATTTTCTTGCATCCCAATATCATGTTCTTCTCTTTCTCCTTTAAGTTTTTCTCTTCTTTCTTGTTCTAAATTTTCATGAAAGGGTAGTCATTTTAGGGAAAGGAACTGAATTGGCATTAGCTGAGTTAGCTCCTTGCTAAGGGTATCATGGTATTTTTGCTGAAGCCCCCTTCAGTAGAAAAAAGGTTTTCATGTCAGGAAGCCTGTTCCTGTGCTATATCATTGGGTGGTAAGCTGGTGTCCTTTACTGTGGAATGTGGAGGACAGAATGGCCAATTTCTGTTGTCTTCTTCCTTGTGCCTTTGAGAAAGCAGTAGGGGCTGCCTTTGTAGTTTTTCCTGTTAGAATATGATAATATTTTCAAATAGATTTCACATTTTCACTCTGATATATTATGCATGTTTCTGAAAAGATGTAGAAACAAACCATAAAATATATCATTTGCATTTAAACTTGTTAAATAAGATGGAACTTACTTATTTGAGTGAATCAGCATTTTCTCTTAGAATGTAGTGTGTACATCATACATTTCTTCAGTTAATCACTTTAGGAAAATGGCTATGGAGATGGTGGGTGGACCAAAGATAAACAAGAAATTTTTTAAAAACTCTAGTTTTAATGTGTATATGCTTAATTTAATGTTGCCTTAGCAGATGAGTTTGGTCAGCATTTCAGAGTAAAATCAACCAGAAAATAAGACTGATGCATTCTTTTCCTTACTGTCTTCTTGTTCCTGGATACATTTTTAAGAAAAAATAAAAAAAGGCCTTTTAAAGAAAAGTGTTAAATGTAGAGCTATCTTGGTAAAACAAATGAGTAACACTTCCCAAATATTTATTTGTAATTTGTACATACAAACACACACATCACCACATACACAAGCCATCTTTAATTAATATTGCAAGGGATAATATCCAATTAGGGGGGGATTGATTTAGAGAAAATGTGGATGTAAATTTTTGGAGAATTCCAACTTTGCAGGACTGATGTACAAACAAACATGTGTAGTTATGTCGTTTTTTTCTCTCATAATAAAGAACCCATATTAGAAATGTTAACTTTGCTGGAGTCCATGAACAGCAGTTTCTATGGGTTTTTCCAGGCTGGACTTTACCCCTTTGCTCAGCACTCCTGCCTCTCTGCAACTGGATTCCAGGAGTTCTGCTTAGTGTTTAGCTGTGGGTGTCTGTTTCTGCTTGTTAGTTAGTAGATGGAGGCTCTAGGATGACATATAAGGTAGTCATCAATCTCATTAAACACATGGGGTTGTCTCTTCAAAGGAAGAGATCTGTAACCTGTTTTCTGCTCAGGAGTCTGGGAATGGAGGTGGTTAATAGCCTAGCTAATATCTGTACTATTTGTAGAGCCAGGCCATATCTGGCTCTCCCAAGCTCTCACAAGCTGAACTTGAGGTGGTTAGTAGTAGAGGCGACCTCTGTGTAACTTGTTTGAACGAGGCCACACCAGATATTCCCGTAGGCCCTTAAGATAACCCATGTAGCCAATATTTGGAACTCATCTTCATGGAAGAAGTGACAGTGAGAAGAGTTTTGATAAAGATTTTAGAAGAGTTTTGGGAAGAAACTTTGAGAAGAATTTTGATGTAATTATGCCTCCGTATGCATACAGGATTATAATACACCAGGTATCACCATGAAAAACCAAATTGCACTATACTGAATTGAGCATAAAATAAAGTGCCTACTGTGAAACTCTCAAAGTTTGAACACTCACTGGCTTCTGAGTCACGCAGAACCTGATTTCCTTCTTGCCTCACAGAGGTTGTAACTCTGCCAACACTGGTGACTGCACACTTCCACAATTCATTACACGGTAAAGTTGGGAACTCTTCATGGTGAGAACACAGGATGACCAGAGGGATTGTTGAACCAGCCTCCTGCTGTACATAGGCTTTGTACTATTTCTAAAGTCTGTGGAGTAGACAGCTTCAAGCGGGTGCAGGTTCCAGACCATGTGAGTCAGATGACCATTTAGATGAACTCTTCCAAGGCAGTTAATTGCATGTCTATGATTTTTAACAGAAAGACTCCAGCCAGATAGCAACTTTAAGATCTTCTAGGTAGTTCAGAATGTCACATCTCCAACTCAGATCCAATTGTTCTGACCAGTATTCAGAGCGTGATCATTTTAGTTCCTGTATTCACAAGCTGATGATTATGAGAGAGGGGTCCATTCTCAGTGACTTTCAAGTCTGCTGATACCTAACAATCTAACACAACACTTTTCTTAGCATTTTATGCATTGACTATATGGCATGCCATTTAAACATATGGATGGGGACCAAAATTTTCCCTAAAGCTATTAATAAAATTTTATTGCCTTTTTAAATTCTAGAATGATATAATTGGAAGCTCAATATTTTCTTTTCAAGAGGGGCTTCCACCAGCATAGTAACAGGGAGTACAAATGAGAGGTCACTTTTTAGAGTTATAATTAGTAGTAATTATAAAGCAGATACAATGTTTTCCTTCCCCTCTTCTGATCTTCCAATAATCAAGTATTTCTTGCTTAGTAATAACTAAAGTGACATGAATTTAGGTAGGAAAGAATAAAGGAACAGTCTTTCTGCCTTTACCATTTCTTCCTAAACATAAGCTGGACTCTGAGTTTGTACCTGTGTTTACACAGAGCTGTGGCCTTCTTAGCCAGGGATTCTTACCACTGAGATAGTAGTGCTGATAATGGCTCCAACATAAGGTTAGTTCAAGTGCAAATTATGTCTTCTCACAGTGGAAAACCATTGAAATAGAATATGCTGCAAAGCTTTTAGATAACGATTAATATATTTGCCCAACTGCTTGTGTTGACAGTTGGGAGCCATGCATGTTTTCCTCCTGTACTTTATGAGTCTCAGATATTCTCTGGGGCATGTTGTGTAGTATATAAAGCTAAGCTCTGAACACTGGTGATAGTTTTTGTCCTGAATAAACATGTACATTCTTTTCCCACCCCTCTCTGTAGTAGATTGTATTGGTAATCTCATGGCTGCATTTTAGTGCTGTATTTTACTTTCCCTTGTGTGAAACATTCTGTCTTCAAATACATTTGGCACTTACTGGTAGCAGAGTTAACTGAAAATGGTGCATTTTTTCCCAGGCAGTGATTTGCTTTGATCATGAAAGAACTTTTCTTGGGATTGTTCTACAATAGCATGAGAAGAAAAATGATTATAACAAACAATTTTAGATATACAACTGCTATACATTTAATAATGTCAAAGGTACATAAGTTCAATAGAGAAACTTATTTTTAGAACTTAAAAATTTTTAGAGCTAAACAATATAAGGAATAAGTGAAAGTGTTTGACATTTTATAACCATTCCATATTGAAAATGAATGCTTACAACCTACTATCCCATGCTGTCATTTTCAGAAAGAGAACAGAGTAAAGCTTGCCATGACAAAACACTCTTCTGTGTTATCTGCTACAAGCCAAGAAGGGAAGTTATAACCCATCTACTTGGATGCATTTATTGAAAATTGATTTTTAAATCTAAATTATATAAGTGATACATTCTTCTTGTAAAATAAATTAAAAAGTAAAGTTCATCCACTCTTCCCACAGACCATCTGCTTCCAAACTCCGACTCCCCAGCTTCCCAGAGGAAGCCATTATTATTATTTTTTTGAGATTTTTTTTCTTTGTAGCCCTGGCTGTCCTGAAAACCCTCAAAGACCAGGCTGAACTTGAACTCAGAGATCCACCTACCTCTGCATCTGAGTGCTGGAGTTAAAGGCCTGTGCCACCACAGCTAACTTAAGAAGAATCTATTAACTATTATTAAACATTCAGTACACATATGTTTCCAGGCATTTTAGTGTATCTGGTAGTGCACATGCAAACACACACACACACACACACACACACACACACACACACACACACACGTGTGTGCTTGTGCACGAGCGAGCACATACACGTAAATGTTAAGGGGTAGGTCAACATTACTGGAAGGGGGGGATTTTGCATGGATCAGCACAAGTACAGTGTGGATCATTATTCACATGGATATATGTTCGTTGTACCATACATAAGCAATTACTTTTCCATTTTCATTTAATCCCCTAGGATGATATAAGGCCTCTGGACAAAGTTTGTTCCATTTTAAAATTATGCTACTGCTGTCTAATCTTTCCCAAGTGCTGTTTAGAGTACTGTACAAGTTCTCAACTACTGGCTGAGGTCTTTCTTGACTTCTTTTTCTATTTTCTCAAATTTCCTTTGGGGAACTTCAAACTTGTATTTAAATCAACAAGAATGAGTCCTGCTTTATAGAAGGTGTAGTGGTATCACTACTAAACTGCTTTGTCAAACATTCCTGATATGCAGAAGAGTTTCAGCACTTGATCTCTAGTTGGTGGCAGTGTTTGGAAAGGTTATGGAACCTTAGGGGTGAGGCATTCTTAAAGGAAGTAGGTCAGTAGAGATCAACCTTGATGTTTTACCTCCTGGCTTCACTACTTGTCTACCCTCTGCTTTGATGCTGTGGATGCAATATTAAAGGCACTTTATATTCATCCTATCACTTCTTCTGCATGGTGAGGAACTGTATTACCTCAGTCAAAGACTACACAAATACACTATTCCTTTTAGTTTCCATGTTGTCATAAAGTTGATAATATCAACAAGGAATATAACTAATACACAAACCTTCCATTAATCATGATGAATTTTAATTTGTTTCTCTGAAGATACGTACACAGGAAAAGAAGCTAACATAACATAAACAATAAATTACATAAAACCTACCAAGCTTGTAACTGAGTTTGGACTCATTGGTTGGAAATGTATATCACTGTATAGTTTTTTAAAGAATATATCTGAAGAATATAGAATCTACATCCTTTTGTAGTTGTCTATATTTGCCATTTATGCATTATGTGGCAACAGGCACAAATCATAATGACATCAAGCAATGTATGCTGTATTATATAAATATCTTACTATAAGTCTATAAGTAATCCAATAAGCAGCATACTTCCATGGTTTCTGCTTCAGTTCTTACCCTGATTTCCTTCAAGAATGGATTATGACTTGGAGTATGAGCCAAATAATATTCCCATCACCCTCTTGTCCATAGTTGTTTCTGGCCAGAGTCTTTTATTACAGCTATAGAAAGGCAAACTGGAGCAGATATTAGTACCAGAAGTGGGGTTGGTGTTGCAATAAACCCCATTGTGTCTGCTTTTAATGCCCTTGGATTGCTTCTTTTGTGGAGGATTTTGAAATTTTGAGCTGAAAAAGCCAAAAGTGCTTAGTGCTTAGAAACTAATATTCTCTTTTAGTGGGATCTTGGAAGATAAGAATACTGAGAGAAATGAAGACAATGGAGGCTTGATCTATGAAGTTTCTGAAAGAAGAAAATACTGTATTGGAGCCAGTTTTATGCTCTTTTGGATTAAGAATTTGGGATTTCTGTTATTGACAGGACTAAAGAATCAGTTATTATCAACAAGAAATCAAAACCACTGAGGGAAAACCTGTGTTTTATTGGGACAATGGATGTTGGTCAGCTGGAATGAAGAAGTGACTGTGATAAACAAGTGATCAACATTACTAAGGCAAAATCTTCTGAAAAATATTTTATCAGCATTAGCATAAAGAAACTGGGGTACAGCACTGTTAAGGCTACATCTCAAATTCAGCTACAGCTGAAATTGTCAGTGTGTAAAAGTTTTCTGCCTGGCACTGGTGTTGAGAGCATAAGAGATTCAAGATGGAGGGAGTCATGGAGGGCAGATGAGGCCTGGAACCATGTGGCAGAGGCAGAGATCAGAAAGCTATTATTGAAGGTATACCCTCAGTTGCAATGTGAACTCCAAGATACTGGAAATGCAAAGATCAATGACAGTGGAAGATATGGAGTTGAGCCAACCTCAGGCTATGAGAGCTGGAGAGGTTAGGCTACCAAACACTTTGTATTTAATAGAACATAAGTGAGTCCAAATGTCATACATTGAGCTATTTTACATGGCTGTGTTTTTATTTCAGTTTAATTTTATTGTAACTCTGATTTGGTTCTTCCCTCTTTGAATAAGAAAGTACAAAATTTGTTTTTGATTTTACAGAAGCCCACAGTTAAAAGAAGTTGAACTTTTAAAGTGATAAGGTTTTAAAGAAACTGTGTACTGTGTTTTATATTATAATATCAATATAAGATCATAGGGACAAAAAATAGTTGATGGTATAAAGTGGTATGTTTGTGTGTCAAGTTTAGAAGGGATGAAATTAACTTCAGCTGTCCACTTGAAACAGCCTATAGTAATCTGAGAGGGTCTCAATTGTGGGATCACCCATATTTAATTCCCTTGTGGTCATGTCTGTGAGGGATTGTTTTGATTGGTCATTTATCTGATGGTGCCTAGTCCATTATAGATCGCACCATCCCCATATAGTAGTCCTAGGCCATGTAAGGAATGTATGTGATAATGGCCAGTTAGTAAGCCAGTAAATGGTGTTCTTCCATGGTTTCTGCTTCCATTCTATTCTGATATCTCTCAATGATGAATTGACATCTGGAGTATAAGCCAAATAAACCCTTTCCTTCCCTAATATGCTTTTTTTGTCAGAATATTTTATCACAGCAAACTAGAAAGTATATCTAAAAGGAATAAAGAAACAACAATAATAAAGAGCAAAAAAGAAAGCTACAAACAGATGAATGTGATAATACAAATATCCTCAAGAAAATGTTCTCAAACCAAATTCAAGATTATATTAGGGACATACATTATAACAGTTAGTTTCATTCCAGAGATGCAAGGTGGTTTCAACAAATGAAAACCAGTAAATTTAATACTTCATATAAATAAGCTTGGAGACGGAAATCATGTCTTTACTTTGATAGATGCAGAAAAGGAATTTTACACAATTCAACATTCCTTTATGATAAAGGTCCTATAGAGACTAGGAATAAGCATGATAATGGTTGTATATGAAAATCTGTATAAAACATTATGCTGTTGTTTTAGTTATGGTTTCTATTGTTGTGAAGTGGTACAATGACCGTGGTATTATAAAGGAAAACTTTTAATTGGGGCTAATATAGTTTCAGTGATTTCGTTCATTATTGTTATGGTGGGAAGCATGACAGCATGCAGCCAGGCATGGTGCTAGAGAAGGAGCTGAAAGTTCCATATCTTGATATGGAGGCAACAGGAAGAAATTATATACCACATTTAGTGTAGCTTAACTATAACAGACCCCAAAGTCTACCCCACAGTGATACATTGCTTCCAACAAGACCACCCCTACTCCAACAAGGCTATACCTCCTATTAGTCTACTTTCTATGGGACAAGCAATATTCAAACACACATGTCTGGGCCCATAGAAATAATTTTGATTCATCTTGACTTAAGGTCAAAAAGTTCAAAACTGTCCTATTCTTTCAAAGTTAAACTCATAAGCCCTAAAGGTCTAAGGTGTAGCTACTGAAGGATATTTGGTCTAAGATGTGGATGTCTTACATAGATAACAAGAAATTTGGTCTCAGTTGTGGTTATTAAATATTTGAAGAATTAGGGAAGAAAGTATGTTTGTTTCTTATATCATAGCTAAGAAGTCTTTTGCCTTTCCCCCCTTTTTGGCTGATGTATATAAGAATTTTAAGAAATAAACTTGAGGCTTTCAGTATCCATTGAAATGCCCTCCTGACTATGCTATGTCTCTGCCTTTTTCAGGCAGGCAACCACAGATATTGTGAGTTTATATATGCAATAGTCTAGTTATATCCAGAAGATAGTATAATACGGTTTCTATAACTATAAAGCTGAGGTAGTAGAAGAAACATGAAAAAAAATGGTGGCAGCAGAACAGTAGAAACAGTGACAATAGTAGGCACTGAGGCATACAGCCTTATAGGTTATAGGTTAGATTTAAGTGAACTCAAATGTAAACCTGTAGGCAGATGTTCTTAGAGATGGTGGCTTCTGATATTTCTCTTGAAAAAAAATTAAAAAGGCAGGTCTAATTTATCAGTTGAACACAAATAGATAAGTACTGCCAAAGTCCACACAACAAGTCAAAGGAAGTATCTGATCAGTTAAAAGAAGGGATATAAACTCAAAGTTTATCATGTCCCAGATAACTTGCTTGCAGTCTCTCCAGTACCTATGATTAAAAGAAAGCAACAGGAATGTGGCCTTGAATGTAAGTCCTGTTTGTTTTTACACATTAGCTACCTGGTGACCTCGAGTCTGAGTCTCTGATAGTGTACTATTTAAAAGTTGCTATCTGTTTGTATGAATTTCCATGTTGATACCATTCAGCAAAGATTGCTGGTCTATTTGTGTTCCCTAAAATTTCAATCTCTTGTGTTTTCTACTTTAGAGGAAGGTGCAATTATCTTCTTGGCTGTAAATCACAAAATCTAACCTGTGAAAAGAGTCTGCCTATCATTTGTGAATATTGCCACATCCAAGCCTTATGTGGCTTTATGAAACATTTCATCACTCTGCTTCCTGGACTTGGGAGAACTGCTAATAACACAACCCATGTGGCCTGAACATGGGTGCTGGGCTTCAAATTGTCAGTATTTCCCATTGTCTCAAAGTCTGTGATTATTGCCAAATAGATAAAACCAATAAAATGGAAGAAATTTAGTTTAAAAATCATCATCTTATATGATTACTTTAAAAAAGGTTTCCCCAATGTAAGAGATTTGGCTCTTTTTATAATATTACTAGAGAATATTAATATTTTCTAATAGCTTACTGGTGGCCTTGTACACTTTATAACCATTTGTGCAAAATATTCCCTGTGCTGAATTTTTCTAAAATCATTCTAAATTTCTTCAAAAGTAGCTTCTTATAAATAACATATATAATTGTGAGTTTGACATGATTATATAGCAAGTTACTATAAATTTATTTGGACTTTACATCACCTACTATAATTTGACCCATAAAAATGATCCCTACACTTCACTTGTTTTTCTATTCCTTGTTTGAATGTACTCTGATATGGTAGGCAGGCAGTTCTTTTAGTTTTATTAATATGTATGGCCTTCTCTGGATAGGGTTAGTGTTCTCAAATTTATAGTGCTTGCTGGCACTGGGAATGGAATAAACAGGTCTGCTTAGCTCTGCAGAAAATAGAATAACATACAATACCATCAACTTTCTTTTTAGTTGTTAGCTCTGAATGCAAGTCTCTTGTTACAAGTTTAGTAGGACTGCCTTTAACTCATCATCTGGGGCCTGAGCTGAAACACATTCGATTATGTATTTAAATGTGCTCACACATTATCTCCACAAAGAATGAAACAACGTAATCAGATTTCCACTTTACTTCTCTGCCAGAACCTGCAGTATAATTTTGCACTCACTGGAGGGAATTTGGCAATGTGTTATTCTCTTCAGGCCTGTTTTCACACAATGGCAATTCGACTCAAGTGCAGTGTAAAAGTATTTATTAAAAGCAATTCCCCTCTGGCACTTGGAAATTAAAGACAATAGGAGTATGCTGTGTGCTCTCTGGATGAGTTTCATTTTGTGAGTTGATGAAAAAGTTTAGTGTATCACACACACACACACACACACACACACACACACACACACACACACATACTTTTCCCTGAAGAGGCAAAATAGGGCCTTTCAAAAGTGCTTGGAAAGCTCAATGGATGCCCAACACCTTGGAGGAAAGATGAAGGCAGATTGTTATCCCATCTTCCCAGCCCATCAGATTTCAACCCTGATTCTCCCCAAAAAAGGGTCAGTCACTTTCATTAACCCATCAACTTTTCCCATCCCTTCTTCCAGTGTCTAAAATCATCATAACTATAGAAAATGTACTTAGAGTACTTAGAGTCTCAGTCTACAACTTTTTGGACTCTGGAGCTATTCTGACTAACAAACACTAAGGCTACCTGAATGAGCCAGTAGCACCAGTGTATTCATTTAGTGAGCTGCAATATCGCATCAGGCAATCTGGCTAGTCTTGACTTAATTAACAAATTCTCTCTGTATGTTGTTTTATTAACTGTTGTGGTGATATATTGTTTAGGATCTAATAAAACTTGGCTGAAGTTCAGAATGCAAAGCTAGCCATAGCCATAGAGGTAAGGCAGTGGTGGTACACACCCAGCACTAGGTACACACCTAGCCAAAGAAGCATACTCCTTCAGTCCCAGCACTAGAGAGGCATACATGACAGGAACAGGGTCACAGATGTGGCAGTTAGTCTCCAGCCAATTGAAGACAGGATTGCTCCAGACTTGGTAGAGGTTAAGAGTTCTTTGGTGACTTGGATGCTTTGCTTTACTGATTTTCAGCTTGAACCACAATATCTGTCTCTGGATTTGAATTATTCATCTTATTCATCTATAACCTGGCTTGGGATGATGTGAGTAAAAGTCTATTCATCCACAGATAGGCAACAATGGAAGATAAAAGAAAAAATTCCACTCATGTCTAAATCACTAAACCAGTGAGTTTATTGGGGCTATTTGTAGGAGCAGGCTGATCAAAGGCAACTGTATTTCTGAAAAGCCCATTCCTGTGTGGGTGACAACTTCTGAGAGCTACATCCCTGGAATTGCATGCACAATGTATAGGCAGCTTGTTGGCCAGAGAAATCTCTATACATTTCTTAGTTACTTTTATATTGCTGTAAAGAGACATCATGGGCAAGCAGTTTTAGAAGGTTAGTCCATGACTATCACAGTCTGGAGGATGGCTGGGGGCAGGTATGGCACTAGAGCTGTAGCTGGGATCCTGCTTTACATCTGAAGGTTGGATGGAGGGAGGGATTAAGGGAGAGAAAGAGAGGCACAGACAGACAGAGATGAGGTCTGATGTGGAGTTTTAAAACCTCAAAGCCCACTCCCAAAGACATACTTCCTCAAACAAGGTCACACCTCCTAATCCTCCTGAAAACAGTTCATTAACTAGGTACCAAGAAAACCGTACGCCTTACACCAAGTATTCAAATGTATAAGTCTATGGAGCACACTGTCATCAAATCACCACAATTGCCATCAATCATTACTGCTTCCATAACAAGGGGTGAAGCTTTGTGATTCTTACAAGTTGCTGAGCTTCCTGAGCTTTGTAAGTTGCACCTGTTTCTCTCTGCCCTCCAGGAGGGAGTGTTCCAATTCAGAATACATGGCTATACAATAACTATTATCTTCATAAATATACTATTTCTTAAATACAAAAGGATGAGTTATGAAAAGAAACATGTACCTGAAAGCACGTATTTAGTGAACTAATTTTACAAAAGGCATTGAAGACATGCTGATCCTAATTTACATTCTTTCCATTCCCGTGCTAGACAGAAGACACACTACTTGATAACTGGTAGTGCAAATACAGAGGCATCAAGGCACAGATTCCCTGCATAGCTTCTCCTTCAGAAAGCCTATAGGAACAGCAGACAATACACCAGTACTGACTTGCACGGTATCATTCCTTTTTGGTAACAGTGTGTGTGAGAGGCTCATTTTTTTATAGATCATACTTGGAATATAAAATACTGATAAATAATATGAAACAGTTGGAACTTATTATGACAAGGGAACTGGAACATTATAAAATCCTGTTCAATAGTTGATTTGCTCATTACCTTTTCCTTATGGAGAGCATCATCAATTTGGGTCACCAAAGAATGAGATTTTCTTGAAGTCAATTGCTTTCTTTTACCAATTAGAATGCTTTATTTCTGATGAATGACTGCATGAATAACTAGTTATTAAGTTAATTTGCATTAGAAGCACTTCTTGCATTTAATTGAAGAGGTGAAGCCTGCAGGAATTACTCTTTTTGTGAAACAAAGAACTTCTTATAAAATAATGCTAATCCCGTATGGACATAGCTTCCAGTTGCTGACTCCTACAGCATGTTGCTAAGTGTGCTGCATTCAGTTCTGTTACTTCCTTCTCAAGACTTTGACTTCTTTCTTTTCCCCCTTTCAATTTCTTACATTGCATGTAGTTATCACTTTTTCCTCTTCATTCTCATTTTGGGGTTCAGTTCCTATATTTTCTTTTGATACAAACAATAATCATAGGCAGTTGGCTGAATATTTTCAGAGTTATTAATATGTATTATCTTTTTTTGTTATGGTATTTCAGTTGTTTCTTGAAAGTCCCCTTTGTAGCTGTTTTATGGCAGACATAGAAAACAGACTAGTCACCCAAACTTTACACTGAGAACAATCCAGTCAGAAAAGCAGCCCACAAAAACATCATAGCATTTGGGTCAGGTAATTTTCATATTTCAATTTATATTTAAGTTCTGTTTCCATACAGCATCAGGGCTATTAAAAGTTATGTTAAAATGTTAAAAATAACACCACAGATAATTTTAAGTTAGCAGGAGAAGTGATTAGCAAACTGTGTTTCATGGTGAGGTTTTGCCCAGTATGGGGCATGATCACCTGAGGAGGCTGTGAAGGAAGAGAATGGCATCCCTGAGAAGAAAAAAAATCAGCCTGGAGGTAGAAAATGGATTCTCAGTTGCTACTGGATGCTGCAAGTGTCCTTATAATCTTGACAACAGATATTGAAAACAAGTAGTTCCATTTACATAATGGAGTACTACTGAGGAGAAAAAGAAAAAAAAAAATGGAATCTTGAAATTTGCAAGCAAATGGATGGAACTAGAAGAAACCATCCTGAGTGATATAAGGCAGTCACAAAAAGAAAAACATGTCATATATAGATTTTAGACATAGAGCAAGGGATCACCAGCCAGAAAAGCTAGGAAACAACGAGGACCCTAAGAGAGACAAACATGATCTCCCTGAGAAGGGGAAAGGGACAGGATCTCCTGAGCAAGTTGGGAGCATGGGGGGAAGGGAGAGGGAGTTAGGAGAAAGAGAAGGGGAGAAGATGAGAGAAAAGGAGGACATGAGGGAGCAGGAAGTTTGAGGCAGTGGAAGAATAGAGGTAAGCAAAAAGAGACACCATAATAGAGGGAGCAATTATAGGTTTAAAGAGAAATCTGGCACTAGGGAAATGTTCAGAGATCTATAAGGATGGCCCCAACTAAGAATCTAAGCAATAGTGGAGAGGCTACCTTTAATGCCCTTCCCCAATAATGAGATTGATGACTACCTTATAGGTTCCTAGAGCCTTCATCCAGTAGATGATAGAAGCAAAAGCAACCCTACTGCTAAACACTAAGCCAAACCCCTGGAATCCAGTTGCAGAGAAGGAGAAGTATTGAGCAAATGGGTTAAAACCAGTCTGAAGAAACCCACAGAAACAGCTGACCTGAACAACGGGGAGCTCATGGACCCCAGTCTGACAACTGGGAAACCAGCATAGGACCAACCCAGAGTCCCTGAATGTGGGTATTAGAGTGGTCAGTCTGTGTGGCCTCTGGTTAGTATCAATATTTATACCTAGTATATGAATGGACTTTGGGAGCCCATTCCACATAGAGAGATATTCTTTCAGCCTAGACACATGGAGGAAGGCTTCTCTAGGAAGCAGAAAAGGGATGGGATGGGGTTAGGGGGGCAGGAGAAGAGGTGAGGGTAATGGAAGTGGGATTGACATGGAAAAGAGCAATACAGAGAAACCCTTTCTGGAACACCCCCCCCCCAAAAAAAAGAAAAAAAAGGAAAAGAAACAAATCCCCCCCAAACCAAAACGAACAAAAACAAAAACAGTAAGTGGAGAGAATTTTGAAAGAAAATTTCCAGAAAACTTCAGGAAACTTTAGGTGGATAAAATTGTCTGGTTTAAGAAACGTTGATGGAAAGGGTTTGTTTGATTGGATATACATTTAAACTAATCCATTTTGTGTTCTTAGATGTAAAGGGGGGAGAAAGGCCCTAGTAATATATATTTTACTTTTCCTCTGAACATTCCTTCATTCCACCCCCCCCCCCTTCTAGTCAGTGATTTGTTGAGTCCCTACTGTGTGCCAGGCACTTACAGAAATGAAACAGGCTTTTGAAGTTAATCCTAGAACTTGAAATTTTCTGAGGGTAAAATGCTTGTTAGTATTTTAAAGATAAGTTGTTTAATGATAATTTCTAAATGTTTAGTGATGAAAATGGGATTGTGCTCCCGTCTAACCAAATACTCTCTTAGTGGTTCTTTCTGTGATGAATCGTATGTCTTCTGTTCTTTAATTATGCTATCTATGCTATGATATCTAAATATCTAAGAATAGGGGCTCTGACCCGACTTTGTATGATTCTAATACATAGCACAATTTCTGGGACATAGTGATGTTGGTTTAGCTACTCACTAAATAAATTCCAGTCTAAGGTACATTGTTGGTTAGGAAACAAATTGTGGCTTACTCTCTTTGGAAGGAGTAGCGATTATTGATTTGCCCTTTACCCATTTCAATCAATAAAATTCTAGAGAATATTAATGTATTCTACATTCTCTAACAGATTCCTCACAGCACTGTATTAAAGCCCATGAGGCATACTAAAGCACCAAGCTTTAAGTAGAAGGAGGTCAAATTCATCTTGATTAAATGTAAATCTTGATCTTTTATCTTGAAATCACTAGGCAGAAATGCTATCACATAAGCTACAGGAGCTAAAAATGAAGAATTTAAAATAGTAAACATACATCTATTATATTATTCTATGTTAAATAGACAGGTAGTTCTGTGACATATTTTATATATTCAATACTGAATACTTGCATTATTACAAATGGGTGATATAACAAAAACTGTTAGGGAAAATAAAACATTAAAAACTATGCATACATACTGCTATTTTTATATCTATAAACTTTGTAATTTTGTGGGGATATTTTCTTCTAAAATTAACTCATGGGTTAGGGAATATGTGAATGGTTTTGAAAATGACATGTAAAACATTTTTAAGATGACTATGAAATATTCTCATTTTTGTTCCAGTTCAGAGATATTTTGCTGATAGAAGGGGTGATTCACCATAAAATGATTTCAGTCCCTATTAATTTATGGACAAATGATGTGTCTATTACAGCCCTACATTATTTCATTCATCAAGGAAAGAATCTAATGAAAGTTTGCTTAAACTCCTGTATTAGATGAGCAGATTTCAACTTTTCTCATATTAATATAAATTAGATGACTTTTGTCCTTGCCTGGAGTGACAATGTCAGTGTTGGGAGGGAGCTTACATCTTTCATGAGTGTTAGCTAATTAGGATGCAGGGGTGCTTCAAAGCCCTCACTTCTAATCTGCCCTTCTGGATTACATCCAGTATGAGAACTCCTGCCAGCCACTGTGGGGCCCTGAGCTAAGTTCCTCCAGCCTGTGATAAGCAGGCTCACCAGGAGAGATTCCCCAGCAGGGGGTAAAAGCGACCTTTTTTTATGCACCACGCTGGGATGTAAAATAAATCTGATAACTATACTATGGCAAAGTCCCCAATCCACTGCTGCTGAGCAGATAGCATCTTGCTTGGAATGCAAAGACTGTCAGTCAGAAGGACCCTTGCTGATGCCTGTTTTACTGACAAGTGTAGGACTTGAAGTTGTGGAGTTGAAAGAGAGGGAATCTTTTCCTTAGTGATTTCTCCAAATCTCAGGATGATGTTGACTTTATTTACAGCCTCTTCAACCATAAATAAAGTCATTCTTCCTGTTTCTTTGGCTTTCCTGCTCATCCTATGCAGCGCAAGTGACTTCTACCTATTCTTCACCTCTTTCCTTTTCTCTCTCCTTTTGTTCCTTCCCTCCCTCCTTTGCTCTTCTACTCCCTTCTTCCCCTCTTCTCTTCCTTCTTTCATTCTATTTTCTCATATGGAGTCTCAAATTGCACACCCAAGCTGGTCTCTAACTCATGATGGAGCTGAGAGGATGGGTTTGAAATCTCAATCTTCCCATTTCTGCCTCCCATGTGCTGGGATTACAGGTGTGTTCCAACATGCCAAGCTGACAATTTCCTTGGAAATGTGGGACTCTGTGCCTCTCTCCTAATCTATAGTGTCACAAAGTCCTCTCTACAGATAAGCTAGGTGGGTCTCTGCTGACATCGCTTTGCTCTCTTCTATCCACGAAGAGTGGATCTTAGAGCCAAGTAGTTCCATGCTCTCTCACCAGCACCCTTCCACCTCTGTGTACTGGCCAAGTCCCTCCTGAACTCAATCAAACCACTTTGCTTGCCTTTGTGCTTTAGTGTTACAAGGTTCCTCGGAAGGCCTGATAGGACTAGAACCATTATTCACTTGAGGTTTGTGGCCCTAGCCAGTTCTGCTGCTGCTGCATGGTGCTGTTTATGAGGTTCATTGTCTTGATTTCCAAAAGTGTAGACACTCCTTTCTTTACAGGTTTTAATTCAATGTTATCCTCCTCCTAGCTCCAGTCAGCATTACCCATTTCCATTCTTTCCTAACTTTCTCATGTAGCAGTGACAATACACAAAATAAACAGCTTTGTGATACCTCAACCTCTGTCTGCTCCTATTTATGGATGAAGTTTTTGTTATGGAATATAGTTTTAGTTATAGGCTAGATTTGAATTATGCATAAATTGGACTCTCACGTTGGAGTCTGGAGTCATCAGTGTGGAGACTGAGGCATGAAAATCATTGTAGTTACAAGATGAACCTCGACCTTTTTGTAGTGAGTTCAAGGGCAACCTGCACTATAGAGAGAGGCCTTGTCTCAAAAGCAAACAAAAAATAGACAAGATTATGCATGGGTTCTCTACATGGCCTCTGTGGTGGGTATCTAAGTCTTAGCTTATCACTGTGAGCTGGAATGGTGCTAATTAGATTTTGCTGTCGAGCACAGCAGATGTAGCCCTTTGTGATTTCTATCTCAAGGTTGGGTTTTGAAGATGAACTTAAGTTTTTTAATGTAAGCTGACTAGAACCAGAGAGGTTCCTAAATCCCATGCCAAATATCAAGTGCTACAATGATAGGTCAACAAAGTGAGACTGCAGGGCAACTAGCTACAAACCCAAACTACCAAAGATGGCTAGAAGCTAGCAGAAGCTAGAGTTGAGTACTGACACCTTGATTTCAGAGGTCTGGTTTTAGATCTGTGAGAGGACAGTTAAGCAACTCCCAAAGACAATAGGCCCACTTCCCAGTTATTGTTGCAATTCCTCCAATGTTTACAGTGTGTATCACATGGCAGCTGTGTCAAAATTCAGAAATCAATGGAGTCCACTGCTGCTAGCAAAATTTTCCTTTTTGAAATTCCTAGCTTTTATAGCAATATGTAAGGAGTAAGGTGTTTTCTGCTTGCAGCTGGTCTTGTCCCGCGCCGCGCCAGCGAGACTGTTTTTGATATAATGATGTTGGCCTGTTACTTGTTTCTTATCGTCTAGCTCTGTCTTAAGTATTAACCCATTTGTGTTAATCTATGTATTTCCACGTGGTTTCACCTTACAGGGTGTGGGTCAGGCATCTTTTCTCCCCAGTCTCTCCATGCTGACTCCTCCTTACTACTTCCTCTCTCCTCCTTGTCTCCTAGTCCCTCCTATCTTCCTTTTCTATTGGCCAACAGTGCTTTATTCATTAACCAGTATGAGAAACATAAGCAATGTCCTTTTTTCTGCCCCAGGATCTTTTTTAGGACACCATGTCCCAGTTAGTTATTATATTTCTTTAGTTTTCCCTGACTTGTGATAGCTTCCTGGTCATTACTTGCTCATGCTTTTGCAGTTTTGAGGGGTCCTGTCTAGTTCTTCTGTGGGACCCCTCAGTCATGGTTGTCTGAAGTGGCTCCTATAACTGAGAACACCAGGGAGGGGCTCCCTTCTTGATGGCCAGTTTGTAGGCATGGGATATCATCATAGAGATATGGAAATTGCTCACACATCAGCTCCCTCCAGTGAAGAGTTTCTTTATCTAGCTTTCTTTATCTAGTACTCCTGTTTAGAAGCTTCACTCCAGGGTCATTTGAATATAGTCTTTGGATATTTCTGTAAGGAAGATTTGTTGCTGTTGCATTTATTTGCTTATTCAATCATTTATTCTTCTCAGAGTAGAATCACACACCCTATGAATTTATAACATTTTCTGTTGCATTTTTTACTTCAAACAAAATCTCATTTCTCCTCCTCAGTTTTCCTTCTTAACATTATACGTTCCCAAACCCACAAGCCTCATCTCTTCTTCGCCACCTTTCTTCTCTGTTATCATCATCTTCCTCTTTCTCTTTCCACATTTCATGGAAATTTATGACATATAGTTCACTATCTCCAGAGGACACAGCCTAGAAGATTCTATTGTATGCTACTTCCTGTGCTAGGTCTGACAATGTACAGGCACTTTGGAGGCACCCCAGAGGGGAAACTACTCCTTTTCTATACTGTCAGACCCTCTCTTTCTAACAGTCCACAAACTGATCTTGGTAGGTGTAAGAAGTATGGTTTTTCTGCCTGCCGTCAGTCTTGTCCTGCCACAGCACCAGCCCCAATTAACACACTGAGACTCTGTATAGATATAATTCTGTTGGCCAGTTAGTTGTTTCTTATAGGCTAGCTCTGTCTTAAATATTAACCCATTTCTATGTATTTCCACGTGGTCTTACCAGCGAGAGGCGGCTGGCAGTTCTGCTTTCTCCAGACTCTCCATCTTTACTCTCCTTCCTACTTCCTCTTTCCTCCTTGTCTCCTAGTCCCGCCTATCTAGCTTTCCTATTGGCCAACAGTGCTTTATTCATTAAACAGTATGAGAAACATATACAGAATGACATCTCCCATCATCTCCTCTTTTCTGTCTAAATAAAAAGAAGGGTTTTAACCTTAACATAGCAAAATATATCACATAACAGTTATCAAATAAGAATCACAGTTAACACTATTTAGTCCATTAACATTTAGCAAGATTTGAAGAAAATATTCTATCATCTATCCTATCTTTGTGTGTCTAAAGTAACTTATCTTTAATCCTAACTAAGGAAAACTATAACCATAACTATCTGTCTTCAACTCCTTCAAAGACCACAGAAGGATAATATATAAACTCTAGAAATGACAGAGACATCTCACTGCCTGGCTACCCGAAGTTCTTTTGTAATCTTCCATCTTCAGCCCATAGGCCATAGTGTGTCTGGCAGACTCTTCAGCAAAGCAGGAAACTTTAAACTGTCTTCTTATATTGGCAGTTTGTCAGTCACTTTTCTCTATGTCTTGCAAACTGTCTGGCACACTCTTCCATGAAGCAGGAACTCTGTAGCAATGTCCTTCTTGAATTAGCAGTCACTTTTCTGTGGGTCCTGCATGTCCAGTTTATATAGCATAAAGTCAAACAGTCCAGACAAGAGCAGTATCTTGTCTAAAAGGCTAGTCTTGCCATATTGGAGGCAAACTCCACAACGAGTTTCTTCAATGTCCATCTTCCTTTCTGATACAGGTGGTGTTGCCAGGAGCAATTGTGCCTCACTTTCAAGAAAAACCTTAAACCATTTTAAATGCCATATTCTGTAGGTCTTTGAAAGATTTGAATTCATCTTAAATACATGTCTGTATATCTAGAAATCCTAACTAACTTAACTATAAGTTTTGACTATTATGGGTAGCTATCTAAAATCTGTACTAAATTATACATTACATTTTAAAATGAGCTATATAAACACAATACATAAACAACATTGACCTTAAATTGTATCAATAAAAGAAAATCCATTCCAAAACAAAGTATTCATATCTATACCATAATTCCCTTTTTACCTTTAAAAGGATATTGGTTGTGATCATTAACCATTTATAACCAAGTCCATTTAAATGAAAACAAACATTTATAAACAATATTTGGGAATTTGGACGTCGTTCTTTCCAAACTACTTCCTGCTGATAGGGGGCGCTGTCATGGGGGATCCTAAGAAGATGAAGAAATCCTGGCTGCAGTCTGCAAGGCTGCTTTGTCCAAGCTGCTTTGAATGTTGGTACTCTGTTTCAGGGGGTCTGTCTTGATCAAACCACATTAGTCTGGAAGGAATCCACAGCTTTTCATTTTCTGTGGAAACAAAAATAGAAATCCTTTTCCCCAGTAACTTGGTCTTAGGCTTAAATTTTTGAGTCAAAGCATTAAAATACATAAATTGAATTAATCCAGCAGCATTTCCTTCAACAGTTGTTGTTTCCTTAGCAGTCAAACAAAACAATACAAAGACAATATAATACCGTACAGTATCCAGATTCTCTCTGAGCTTTCTGTCTTTAAGTGGCTTTATTATTACTCTCTTTTTTCTATTTTTTTCTTTTTTTGAAACAGAGTATCTCTGTGCAACTTTTATCTGTCCTGGATTTACTCTGCAAACCAGGTTTACTTTGAAATCACAAGATCTGCTTGCCTCTGTCTCTCAAGTGCTGGGATTAAAAGCATGTGCCACCCCACCCAGCTGTTCTCTGTCTTTTAAAAACCATTTTATTTCTTTTCTCTCCCAAGCCTACATATATTTTACAATACACTGTAAACCTTTAGAGGATTTCTTAATGTGAATCTGTCTTTACTGTAAGTCTTTATCTTTATGTAGCCATGAGTCTTTTATCTGGTAAACAACAACATTGCTAAAATGAAAGTCTTTGTTGTTTCTGCTGAGGTTCTCAAAGATGGCGGTGGGTAGCTTTACTGCCAGCAATGAAAGCTGTGGTCACTGCCCTGGTCAGTGCTGCCATCCAGCAGGCATGCTGCCAGCTTGGAGATGTGGTCTCTGCTATAGCCATCTATCATGCACATCAATAAATTGTTAGTAGTGTTTTTTTAAAAGCCGTGTGGTTTTTTGCCGCTTATGCTGAGTCAGGAATCTTCCCTTAAGGGAGCTGCGGAAATTTTTGCTTGTCTCTCGCAAAACAGAATCCAACCGAGAAAAATGCTACTACCAAGAAACCTTGCTTGTCTCTGTTCTTTTGCTTTTAAAACCCTTTTTCAAGCTTTTGTTAAATTTTAAGTGGAAGTTCTTATTAGCCACGTGGGCGCCATATGTAAGGAGTAAAGGTTTTTCCACCGCCGCAGCTGAGTCTTGTCCCGCCGCAGCACCAGCCCCAAATAACACACAGAGACTCTGTATAGATATAATTCTGTTGGCCCAGTACTAGTTTCTTATCGGCTAGCTGTCTTAATTATTAACCCATTTCTATGTATTTCCACGTGGTCTTACCAGCGAGAGGCGGCTGGCGGTTCTATTCTCTCCAGACTCTCCATGTTGACCCCTCCTTACTCCTTCCTATTTCCTCCTTGTTTCCTAGTCCCGCCTATCTTGCTTTCCTATTGGCCAACAGTGCTTTATTCATTAACCGGTATGAGAAACATATGCAGAATGACATCTCCCATCAGGTGTGCAGATTTCCTTACTCGGTGCACCTTCTAGGGAGGATTATATTATTTGCCTGTTTCCAACTTCTAACAGTGATTCTGAATTCCCCCCTGCCTGGGTGGCTGAATGTGTGATGTTTGGCTGGACTTGGACTTTATTCTACTCTTGCTGCTAATGGGAATAGACCAGAGATGCTTCAAATACTGTCCAGTTGGTTCTCTTCTCCTCCAAACTCTAACTTTATTAACTAATGACACAGCATCATTCACTGTAACTCCTTCCTCGAGTTAGCCAAGTTCAGGCAGGTAGAGCCTGGAGAAGCTGTAACCTAAAAATACTCAAACAGCTTGCTGTTATTTTCTCTCAGCATCATTGTTGAGGCATTGAAACATAGAAGTCTGTTCCCATCTTATCTAAGTGTTTATAGCATCTCTTCCCTTCAACTGAAGATACACACATTCAAGGCCCTGTAAGGAAGACTTGACCTATCTTAGCATGGTTAAATATTTTTGTGTGTAGTGATGATGTTGGGTCACATGATAGACAGACATTTTTAAAGATTTTTGGATCTTTGAAGGCATCCTTTCTTGCTTTTGAATCTTGGATGACTTCTCTCTCATTTCTCTTGCATTCCTGCTCTTTCTTCATAATCACAAAGAAATATTTACTCTGTAAGTAACACACTATGGAGCCATGACTTCTTTATGCCTCCAGAGCTTTCCCATGCATTTTAGGTTATATTTCTATTATCTGAATGTGTCAATTTCCTCTAGAGGCTGAGCTCTGAGCAAATAGGAGTTATGTTATGTTTATCTCTCAGTATTCATGATGAACCACACAGGAGCTGGTTTCTGATGCACATTTACTTAAAGGATGAAGGAGTCCAACTCTGCACGTATCTTATTTTCTTCTTGAAAGCTCAAAGTGAGTTCTAGGATGGAATTTTCTATCTCATAGAAAATATTCTATCTAGGTGATTTTTAGTTTCAAGTGATCTCCTTTGTTAACTCACTAGAAAAATGCAGCATATGAAGGTATGCGGCACAGACAGCAGAGAAAGGCTCTGAGTTTCAGAGGCTGACTTGGCAGCTGCTTATTGAGACATTTGTTTAACAAATGTCATGGCACAGCTTAGTTGTGACACACAACTATGTACCCAAGGAAGGGCATAGCACAGACAGTCCTGAGCTGTTTTTTTCTCCTGCTCTCCAGCTCCTTTTGTCACTGTTTTGTGTTCTGAATCCGCTCCCTCTTCCTGGTCCAGCAGTCATCTAATAACAACCCACCCTTCCACCTCTCAGCTCATTCAGTCTTCCCTCCTCCCTCCTTTCTTCTCTTTCTCCCTCCCTCCCTCCCTTCCTCCCTTACCACAATCTGCTCCTGTGATGGTGTAGTGAACCACACAGAATCTGCAACCACTTAGGAGATAAGGCACCAGGCAAACTTGAGGGATTGTTTAGCCTTTGTTCAGGCCCTTGGGGCATTATCTTGATTAGGTTGACTATAAAAACTTGCCCATTATGAGTGGTACTATTTTCAGGGATGAGTTCTGACTGTATAAAAAGGAGGAACAGGCTGAATAAAAGTATTAATCACTCTCTTATTCCTGGGTGCCGATACAATGTAACCAGCCAACCTCCTGTCTCTGTGCTATGATTTGCCCACAATTATGAACTGTGACCTAGAACTGTGAGACAAAATAATCCCTCCCTCCCTTGCAATAATTTTGTTGGGGTATTTTATCACAGCAGATGGAAAAGAAACTAAGACATACCACTGGGGTTTCTGTGATACAGTGTTGGGAGATTTGGAAAATCTTTATGCCTCAGGGCTCTAGTAACATTCTTCTCTACAGTTTCACTTTATTCTATTTTAGAGGATTGCTATCTCCATTTTCAGACCACTGATTCGTAATTCTCAGAGTTTTTACTTTCCCCACTTGTTCCTCTATGAGGTTTGAATATGGAATTGTGCTCACACCTTACTTTTATGGAACTCATCAGGTAGCCAATGCTGACCATTTAGTGATCTGCAAGGACGCTCCTATCTCCAGCTCAGGATGACAGGAATGATGACCACACCCTTATGTTTCCAACTTGGGCTCAAGGGTTAGAACACAGATTTACATGCCTACAAGGCTTTACCAACTGAGCCATTTACACAGACCTACTTTCTAATTTTGACTCATATACTAATATATAAATATTGACTATATTAATGGGCTAGTACATGATGTTAGATATATTACAATGTGTTAAATTCAAGTGGGTTTAAACATAACCATGTCACCCAAAACTCACCATTTTGTTATATAACACTCAGTGCTCCTTCTTGCTTTTCGAGATTTATAGCTCATTCCTGTTGTTACAGTCACTATCAGGAGCATATGGAAACTTCTCATTACTAAGTAACTGACTCTGTCCATTGATTTTCATTTCCTAATATCTCCCTTTCCCAACCTTCCCAGACCCTGTCATAATTACTATTCTATTGCCAACTACTATGATTTCAACTTTTATAAATGAAGCCTATGGATGAGATAATGTGGTACTTGGATTATTTTTTTTGTATGTATTTTATTTTGGTATTGAGTTGCATCTGTTCTGTCACAAATGGACATGATTGCTCTTTATGGCTTTATTTTATTCCACCCTACACATGCACCATAGTTCCCTTTCTTTCTTTCTTCCTTTCTTTCTTTCTTCCTTCCTTCCTTCCTTTCTTTCTTTCTTTCTTTCTTTCTTTCTTTCTTTCTTTCTTTAATATAACCAAGTCCATTTAAATGAAAACAAACATTTATAGACAATATTTGGGAATTTGGGCGTCGTTCTTTCCAAACTACTTCTTGCTGGTAAGGGGCGCTGTCATGGGGGATTCGAAGAAGATTCAGAAATCCTGGCTGTAGTCTGTAAGGCTGCTTTGTCCAGCTGTTTTGAATGTAGGATCACCTGGTACTCTGTTTCAGGCAGTCTGGCTTGATCAGTCTGGAAGGAATCCACATCTTGTCATTTTCTGTGGAAACAAAAATAGAAATCCTTTTCCACAGTAACTTGTCCTTGAACTTAAATTTTGGAATCAAAGCATTTTTTTAATTTAATTTATTATTTTACATGTCAATCCCAGTTCTCTCTCCCTCCCTCCCTTCCTCCCTCCCTCCTTCCATCACTTTTACCCTCTCTGCCCTCTCACATGCACTCTAACCACCCTCCCATCCGCCCACCCCAATTCCATATGTGGTGGAATGTCATCCAGTAGGGGTCATGTAGGTCTGACAGGTCATGTGGAGTAGGGACTAGGGCTTCTCTCCTGTCTTTAGACTAAGGCAGTTATCCCTCCATGGGGGATGCGTTCGCAAAGTCCTTTTGAGCTCCAGGGATACATCCTGGCTCCACTGTTTGAGGTCCCTTAGACTGCTCAGTCCTTCTGGCTGAGACACATATTCAGGGGGGGCCTGAGTTAGTCCCATGCTGGCTTCCCAGCTATCAGTCTGGTGGCCCGTTAGCTCCTCCTTGTTCAGGTAAGCTGTCTCTATGTGTTTCTGCCTCCTGATCTTGTCCTCTCCCTCTGCATCTGAGTTCTAGTTCGACTCAGTGTTTATGTATGGGTGTTTGCTCCTGTTTCCAACAGGCATTAGTTGAGGGCTCCTTGGATAAGTTAGTTCTTGATGTCACTCTCCGGGAAGGGCATTTATGGTAGCCTTTCCACAGAAGCTCAAATTGTTAGTTGGGAGCAGTCTTGTAGTTCTCTAGACCTTTCTTTGTGTTCAATTTTATCTTCAAACCAATAATGGCTCCCTCTTTTATGTTCTCTCTCTCTCTCTCTCTCTCTCTCTCTCTCTTGTCTTCGTCTTCTATTCCTAACCAGGCTCAATCTTCCTGGTCGCAAATGTTTTCCTTTCTTCCCCCTCGTTTTCTTCTACTTCTCTCTCCATTCGCTGCCCCCCCCCAATTCCCCTGAGCTCCGGGGGACTTGTCCATTACCAGTTCTGTGAGGAACTTTATATGCATCTCTTAGAATACACCTTGTATCCTAGTTCCTCTGGTGGTGTGAATTATAGGCTGGTGATCCTTTGATATAAAATCCATATATTTAGTCTAAAAGGCATATATGAGTGAGTACATACTGTATTCCTCTTTTTATGACTGGGTTACCTCATTCAGGATGGTTTCTTCAAGTGCCATCCACTTGCCTGCAAATTTCAAGATACCATTATTTTTTTCTGCAGAGTAATATTCCATTGTGTAGATGTGCCACATCTTCATTAACCATTCTTCAATTGAGGGACATCTAGGTTGCTTCCAGGTTCTTGCTATTACAAATAGTGCTGCTATGAACATAGTTGAACAGATGTCTTTGTTGCATGGATGTGAATCCTTTGGGTATATGCCTAAGAGGGGGATGCCGGGTCCTGTGGTAAACTAATTCCCATTTCCCTGAGGAAATGCCATACTGATCTCCAAAATGGCTATGTGAGTTTGCACTCCCACCAACAGTGGAGGAGTGTTCCCCTTTCTCCACATCCTCTCCAACATGAGTTGTCATTTGTGTTTCTAATTTTAGCCATTCTGGCAGGAGTAAGTTGGTATCTCAAAGTTGTTTTGATTTGCATTTCCCCGATAGCTAAGGATATGGAGCATTTTAATGTCTTTCAGCCTTTTTGATTTCCTCTATTGAGAATTCTTTCTGCAGTTCTGTAAGCCATTTTTTAATAGGGTTATTTGGTGTTGTGTTGACTAGTTTCTTGAGTTCTTTGTATATTTTGGAGATCAGCCCTTTGTCAGATATAGGACTGGTGAAAATCTTTTCTCTGTCTGTGGACTGCCGTTTGGTGTTGTCCACTGTGTCCTTTGCCTTACAGAAGCTTCTAAGTTTGAAGAGGTCCCATTTATTAATTGTTTCTCTCAGTGTCTGTGCCCCTGGAGTTATGTTCAAGAAGTGGTCTCCTATACCAATTTGTTCAAGGGTACCTCCTACTTTCTCTTGTAAGAGGTTCAATGTGGCTGGATTGATGTTGGTGTTTTGATCCATTTGGACTTGAGTTTTGTGCATGGCAACAGACATGGGTCTATCTGCAGTCTTCTACACACCTTCATGCACTTGTGCCAGCACCATTTGTTGAAGATGCTGTCCTCGCCCCATTGTATAATTTTTGCTGTTTTGTTAAAAAATCAGGTGTTCATAGGTGTGGGTTAATATCAGGATTTTTAATTCGATTGGTCTACCATTGGTCTACCTGTCTATTTTTATGCCAATACCAGGCTGTTTTCAGAACTATAGCTCTGTAGTAGAGCTTAAAGTCAGGAATGGTGATGCCTCCTGAAGTTCTTTTATTGTATAGGTTTGTTTTGGCTATCCTGAGTCTTTTGTTTTTCCATAGAAAGTTGATTATTGCAGATTCAATGCAATCCCCATTAAAATCCCACCACAATTCTTCACCTGTCATTCTTTTATGCATCTGTATTCTTCCATCTTTGCACTAAATTGACAGACACTGGGTCTTTTTGAATCCTGTTTTCAGATCAAATCCAGTTTGCTTTTCCATGGAAATAAAACATACCTTGATGATATCATTTGAACCTTGAGAAAGTGATATCTCAAATTACATGGGACAATCTGAGAGAACCATAGTGGAATTACATTGGGAGATCTCAGTTATCAGAGCCAATGCTTTGTCAGCAGCGAGTTACTTCTGATTTTCTGTCTGCATAAGAGATGATTGTGATAAAAAAATATTTGGGTCAGGTATAGCCTTTACAAGCTTTGGCATTGAGACGCGGATATCCATAAGGGTGTGTGTGTATGCTTGTTACAGAGCAGGAAATATAAGAAAACTTGTCATCCATTTTATTGCCTTTGAAACAGAAAAAATGTAAATTATAAAACAAAAATGTTCTTTTCAAACAGAAGTGTCCTTGCATTCATATATATATATTTTTTATTCTTTTGGGGGTGTTGAAATCAACTTAAGAAGTTGAATACAAGCTGGATGGAAGAATGGATAAAAAAGAATATATATCATTTTGCACTTCCTGGTCAACACTGCACTTATATTTAACTCATCAGTCCTGGGTTTAAAACCTGAGCATGTCTTTCCTTGCCCTACCCTAGCTCTAGGAACACAGGCAGAGCAATGCTTGGAGGTCAGGCTTCTGAGCCAGATTGCTGTCTTGAAGCTTCTCTGGTGTTATCTCTGGTAATGGCCATCCTTTTCTAGCAGCGAGGATAGTCAGGCTTTCTCTTCATAGTTCATGTTTTTCCAAGTCTGACACTGGAAAAGGAAGCCTAGTCATTCATTGTGTAGAACACAGCACAGAGTTGACATACTTCATATTAAAATCTTATCAGCTTTTAAAATGTCATTTCTGGAGAAATGCCATAGAAACCAATGTCCCAGTAAAAATGCTGCCACTCTTATGAATTCTACAAACTAAGTCCAAATATTGTATTAAACATATGATGTTTATAATATTATCATTTATTGTGTGTGTGTTTGTGTGTTTGTGTGTGTTTGTGTGTGTTTGTGTGTGTGTGTGTGTGTGTGTGTGTGTGTGTGTGTGTGTGTATGCTGGTATTCATCAGCATGGAATACATGTCAAAGTCAGAGCAAAACTTGCAAGGGTCAGTTGTCTCCTTCTACTGAGAGTTCCAGAGAAAAAAACCCCAGATCATCAATCATGGTCAGTAAGTTCTTGTACTGGATGGGCTACCATGCTGTGGTCAACACTTGTAAAAGCCATCAACTAAACAACAATAACTTAAACAAATAAACAGAGTAAATACTGCCAAGAAGGTGATATAGTTTAGTGGACAGCCCAGCAGTCATGAATTCAAATTTATGTAGTATTATTATTGCCTGTCTCTTTAACCTTTGACTAATGTTTGAAATTAGGGTATTTGAAGAATAAAGATATTGTCATAGTCCGACAGGGAAAATGTGAAATTAAAGAATGTGTCAAAGGCCTGACTTACTGGATACAATTGTTGTTGTTAAAATGATTTTGTATAATTTCTTCATAGAATTGAAACAAAAATTGTTTAAGTTTCTCAGCAGGTAAATGTGCCTGCTGCCAATCCTGGCATCCCTGAGTTCAATTCCTGAAACCTACAGTGTATAAAGAGAGAACTTATTCCCAAATGACCTCTGACCTCTACCTATGCAACAAAGTGTGGGTACATAATATATGTGTATGAGCAGCCATGTTATAGTGCATGTATGGAATTCCGAGCATAATTGGAGTGATTTTTCTCCTTCTATTTTTATGTGGGTTTCAGGGATTGAACTCAAGTTGCAAGGCTTGCATGGAAAACATCTTCACTATCTGAGTCATCTGAAGAACCCCTGTGGAATTATGATTGAAACTGAGATAATTGATAATTGAGTTAATTGTGCTCATTTTATATAACATTGAGTTATATTCATCTTTTTCCTTATTGTGTATGTACGTATGTATGTATGTATGTACGTACGTACATAAGTATGTATGTACGTATCAGTGCATATGTGTATGGTACATGTCTGTGTGTGTGCCTGTGGAAGCCCAGAAAAAGACATTGGGTTTTCTGGTGATAGGATTACAGGTTGTTGTGAGTCACCTGACAGGGGTACTAGAAATGTAAATTAGGTCCTTTGGAAGAGCAGCAGGTGTCTGGAATACTGAGCCTCCTATGCAGCTCAGGCAACACTTCTTGAACCAGGAGTACAGTGAGTGTGAATAGACATGGTGGTTAATGGTGTGGTCTGAAAGCACATGCTCCTGCGAATCCACAGCAGTCACTCAGAACATGGGCCCTCTACTCTATAGCTTCAGCTTTGTATATAGTAAAGGCACCATTTGACCTTTGTAAGTGCAACTGAAGTGGCACACAGAAACTAGTCACTTGTTCTCTTAAAGAACTTAAAGAAGAAATTCAAACTGTTATGTGAAAAGAGTAATAGTAGGTAATGCATTTAACAATAAATCCAACAGTCTCCTCTTTATAGTTTTTATTTTTTTCTTTTTCATTTACATTCTCAGAAAACCCACAATGACTTAATTTTGTTACATTATTTTCTGTCTTTCAAGTCCAACCTCAGGCTTCTGAGGGCTCTGTAGGGTCTTCAGGTTCAGACATTTGGACATCATTGTAGATTCAAAAGTTATATATTTTAGAAAAATGTAAGACATGATCTCACTTACCTTGTGTCACTTCTCTGTGTTGTCTGAAGTTTTTAGGTAGTGTGATCCCATTCTTATTTGTGCCCTGAACATATATCGACATTTCAATAATCTCTTTCCAACTTTATTGCCAACAACATAGGCCAATAACATCTTACATATTTTACTGCAGTTGCCCATAATGTCACCTTACATATGTTATCTCTCCTGCCATGGGCTTTCCCTGCTCAGAAGCCACTGCAATTCTCTGAAAGATTAGTCAGATTCTGCTGTTGCTCTGTTCTAAGACTTCTGTTTAGTTGAGTAACTACAGTGTGGCAAAGTATTGTGATGAAAATATTTCTTACAGAGGAACATGATATGTACTCACTCATATATGGATTTTAGACACAGAGCAAATGATCACCAGCCCATAATTAACACTGCCACAGAAACTAGGAGGATTCTAAGAGTTTCATACATGGTCACTCACAGAAGGGGAAAGGAACAAGATCTTCTGAGCATATTGGGAGTGGGGTGGCAGTGAGTGGAGAGGGAGCCAGGAAAGATTGAGTCAGGGGAGGAGTAGATGAGAGAGAGATAAAAAGAGAGAGATACCACACAAGAGGGAGCAATTACAGGTTTAAAGAGAAACTGACTCTAGAGAAATGTTCAGAGACCTGCAAGACTGACTCCAACTAACAATTTGAGCAACACTAGAAAGGCTATCATAAGTGCCCTTCTCTGATAATGAGATTGATGACTAACTTGTATGTCATCATAGAGCCCTCATCTAGAAGCTGTTGAAACAGAAGCAGATACCCACAGCTAAACACTGAGGTGAACTAGAATCCAGATGCAGAGAGGGAGGACAAGACCAGGCTACAGAAACCCACAGAGATAGCTGACCTTAACAGGGAGGAGCTAATGGGCCTCCAGACTGATAGCTGGGAATCCAGCATTGGACTGACTCAGACTCCCTGAACATGGGTCTCAGTTAGAAGGCCTGGGCAGTCTAAGGGACATCTGACAGTGGAACCAGGATGTATCCCTGGAGCACAAAAGGACTTTGGGGGCACATTGCACATGGATACTCCCTACCCTAGAGGCAGGAGGGAGGGTCTAGTCCCTACTCCAAATGACTTGACAGATTTTGTTGACCCCTCCTGGAAGGCATCATGCTCTCTGTGGAGTGAGGGAGGTGATGGTATGGGAGGGTAATCAGAGTATGGGAGGAAGGGAGGAAGGGAGTGAGGGAAGGAGGGAGAGGGAACTGGAATAATAGCAAAAAAATTTTTAAAATAAATAAAAAAATTATTCTTTACATGTAAAAGGAATGAAACTTCCTGGAACTCAAAATCAGAGTTAATAACAAAGATACTTAGGACTCAAAACTGCTACCCTATATTTTTTTAACCTGCCTTCAAGGAAAACAGCTTTACTTCCTTTGGATTTTTCATGTAGCTAACTTTTACAATCCAGGCTAATGCACAGCTGTAATCTTAAGTTATGTACTCTTCCCTGCCCTTGACCCAGACAATGCACGTGTATCATTTGCTGAAAGCAGCAAATGTAAAGATCTAAAGAAATCTTATAAAGTGAATACCCACTATAAATGCTGTGGATAGTGCTGACACAACATTTGGGTATTGGTTAATATGCAATGACGTTTATAAAGTTGTTTGTTGTTTGAGTCATTTGGGGTCTGTTGGCGTCAGTCACTTAATCCATTGTAAAACTCATAAAGATTTCTTCAACATGTCCCTCAATCCTTCCCCATGTGATGCTTCGTGTAATGTTCAAAAAGATAGAGCAGAGCCCATTGTCGTGGACAAACACAGGCAGACACAGACACAGGGACAAATTCATAAGTCAGCTTACAGGCAGGCACAGATTCAGACTCATACAACAGACAGATGGAAGATGTAAGACACAGGGAGCCTGAAAAAGAGAATTCAAATCTGGACTCACTCTTTGAAGCACAAGTTCTTTTATTTCTACACCAATGCATTATTTGTGACTCACTGGAAGTTAATCCCTTATATGTTTAATTCAGACACCAGGAACAAATGTGATAGCTTATTATGCCTATCATCACCTAGCTCTTTTCGGATACTATGTAAGACACTCCCATGGGTTGCTTCACTCCAGCCACTCATTTCCTTTATCTTAGCATTGTCCCAGTCCAAGTGTTTACAAAATTGCTGTTTGTCCTTGGGTATCTGTTGGACTCATGCATCACCTTTCTTGAGTTTCTAGGCAAATATCTATGTGCTCTTTTTAGAAAAAAATATAATATTCCTTACATATCCTAGTCACATGCTGGCTTCTGTTTTGAGCTGTGTCCCCAAAAATGAGGTGTTGAAACTTAGTGGTCAGTATGTCAGCACCAAGATGAGCCTTCAGGTGTGGCTAAATCATGGGGAGAGGATTGGGGTCCTTGTTATAGGACTTGAGAGAATAAGGACATTGTTTTTACTCTCATGTCACAGAAGGGTACAAGTATAAGAGATTACATCTTCAAATCAGAGATAGGCCTTGCCAATAGCTTGATCCAGGGTTTCTGACTCTTTCTTAGTATGTTACACAGTCTTGAGCATTTCCTTATAACTGTTCCTGTGAACAAAGACTATCTTCATAAAATCTACCATCAAATGGAAACTGACTGCATGTTGTCTCCCTTGCTTCAAATTATCCCACTGAGTAAAAACAGAATTCTTTAAGAGTCATGTTGACAGTTAGCTGTATAGTAACTCACACTGAAGGATGTAAATAATGTTTATTAAGTATATATTCAGTATATGAATATTTTTGATGCTAGAACTCTATTATGTAATGGAAATGACATTTTTGTTGGCTCTCTCTCTCTCTTATTTTGTATTTTTATTTTACATATCGATCCCGGTTCCCTCTCCCTCCCTCACCCTTTTTTCCCCTCTCTCCCACCCTCCCATGTCCCTGACCACCCTCCCCTCTCATCCTCTCTGCTCCACATGTAGGATGATGACTTCAAGGAGAGGTCATCTAAATCTATCAAGTCATTTGGAGTAGGGACTAGGCCTTCCCTCCTGCCTCTAGTTTAAGGGAGTAAGGGATGTGCTCCCAGAGTCCCTTTCCACCAGGGATACATCCTGGTGGAAAGGACATTTGTGTGTGTGTGAGTGTGTTAAAGGCACTGGGCAATCTTATGGCAAACAATGAAAAGTTACTAATATTTTTTATAAAATTTTGAATTCATAGGGAAAGTAGAAGTTAGGTACAATTTTCTAAAATATAAATATAAACACATTTTGATTTTCTAAATTTAGATTCGTGGTCCTAAGTATCTTGGTTATATATTTTGATCTATAAGTAATCTATAAGAACTTTGTTTTTAACCAAAACTACTAGTCAGTAAAGTCAGAACATTACATATTTCTCTCCTGAGGTTATTACAAGAAAGTGCCATTGGTCTAGAATTCAGCTTGATGAGATATCATGCCATCTGTTTTCTCAAGCTCCCGAGGAGAATAACACTGTATTTTCTAATTGTTAGAAAAAGGTGTTCCTTAGAAGCATAATTGCTTACCATATCAAGTCATTGAGGGTCAGGAAGTTACCTGAGTTGGACAGATATGATGGTGATGCTAATGGCAAAAATAACTATGAGCTATGATTTTGAAGCAGGATGGGCAGGTGCTGTTTTCAGTGAATCTTGTGTTTCAGGTATTTGATCCTCACAGCAACCTCATAAACTAAACATTATTTTCATTTGCCAGTGAGGCAACCTAGGTATGAAAACAGGTAACAAATTACCAATTTCACATAGAAAACACAGATATAGGAAAGCTTGCTATCAATGACCCCTATGCTGTCATGTATGGATCTCTCACCTGGACCATAAGTCTAACTCCAAATTGTGTTATGTAAGTGTCTGTGCATGTGCATATGTAAATGAATTTGCAAAGGGAACGTGTGTGTGCATATATATGTGTGTACAAGAGAGAGTTGATAATGATTGAGCTGACAAGTAATTAAAGCCATTGAGAGGGAATGTAGAAGGAGATTTACCAAATAAGAGATGAATCTATCAATAGGAAATATATCAGAGCAAAACTTAAGACATTGTATGATTTGAGTTCTTTTAAGGGGTTAATGTGGATTATGAAGTATTATTGTGTTATGAATACTACATTTAAAAAATAAACGAATGTGTCTTTGGTGTACTCAGTGTGCTAACAAGTAGGAATTGTCTGTGAGCCTAGTAGGTTTCTAAAAAGAGAAAGCCTTAAGCTGAGCAGAGTGTGGCATTCTTCAAAAGTAGTTTAGATTACTTTAGCTGTATAGTCAGTTCTACAAAGCATTACATAGGAGCATTTTGTTTGAAGAGGAAAAGGCTCACAGGGTTAAAAACAGAACAATTCTGTACCTGCACATTTTCAAACCAGTCCTGTATTTCAGACTAATATTTGTGAGACTGGGTGGTATGCCCAGATATTTTGTAAGTCGTTGAACACACCAGCTGCTGATTTCTCCAAAGTCAAGTCAAAGCTGTATGCATTCTGGGAGGGACGCCAGAAACAAATTGTAGTAATTCAGCCTTGTTGTTATAAAGGCATGAATCAAGAGCTCAGCGTCTTGCTGAGACAGCAATCGTCTTAACCTTGTTATACTCCCAAGATGGTAATATGAGGTCTTATCAATGTGGCTGATATGGCTCTCAAAGGAAAGCTGAGGGTCAAAAATGGCTGACATTCATCACAAAGAATATTGCTTCACTGGATGTCCAGGCATAGAATTGTGAATACCTATTAAGTCCCCAGTGAAACAAGACTTATGTGGTCCATTTCTTGTAGGATGAGGGAAGCTGAAGGTGGTAGAATCAAATGTGAAGTAAACTGGTCAAATGAGATAGATGTCTTCTGTTTTAATATTCTTTCATGAATGTCAGTGTTTGGCATTACTAGTTAGGCAGCTTCTGATTAAATGAAGATAGTTTTTTTTGCCCTGAAGATTAAAGGCTTCGAGAGTGGCTGAAATAGAAGAGGTGGAAACTTTTGAAAGAGGTTTTGTTTTGAAATGAAGTCTAGGCTGTGTTCATGAGGAAAGCATGTTACAACAGACTCAAAGAATTAATAGCATTTAAATCACTGTAAGTACAAGACTGCAGTGATCTGTGCTTTCTGAGTTTACTGAGATTTAAGACTTGTACCTTCCTTAGAAAGATGTCAAGCCAAGATTGATGCCGGAAGACAGAGCTTTCTGTTAGGATGATCATTAGCATTCAGTTCCAACCTCATGCCCTCCAGGAAGAAGGGTGATATGCAGAGTGTTCATAAGCCCAGCGTTTGAAGCGACAAAGAGCTGGGCATGAATCATGACTTTGTCATTCTAAAGCAGGGAGACCTTGAGGAAGTTACTTAACCTATTTGTGCCTTGCATTTATTATCTACAGAGCACAGGTGATACCCATACTTGCCTAAGAAGATTTTTGTGAAGATAAAATGTGATAGCTTACATAAAATTGTTTCTGTGTGCTTGGTACATGGGATATTCTCTAAATTTTAGGAATTGGAATTTTGAAGTCTCCTCATATTAATTCCATTTTACATAGTTTCTGAGCAATTGGAGAATTAGAGAAAGTAAGAACAGAGGGAAAATGTCACTGTATTACTTACAGAAGCATTTGAATAGAGATTAGTCTGCTATATGCATCACCAAATTGGGTAGACTCATTGTGTTGTGGCAGCACCATCTCAGGTCTCAGACACTGAAAAGAAAATTCTATACGAGGCTGAGATTTGAGAGATAAGGCAGACTTGAGCATGCATGTGCGTGTGTGCATGCACACACACACAAACATGCATGCACATGCACGCTCATGCACACATATGCACACACACAGAGGGAGATAGTGACAAAGACAGTAGAGACAGAGAGACATAAAAAGGAGGGACAGAGAGACATATACAATGACACACGCAAACCCTCACTTGTTACCATAAGTGTATAAGGGACTCAAAGATTAGATGAGACAGGAGAGTATCATTAATTCCATCATGGAAACAAAGGCTGAGGGAGGGGGGAGGAGATGTCCTCAGCAAGAATAACTCATTTCATTACACTTTACTCTGTTAGTTGAGATAACCTTTTAACTTTATTTTTCAAATCTCACTGGTTCTTTGCTCATATCTAGGTACCACTATAGCAAATTACTAAAAATAATACAAATCCATTCTACAGTTTTGGAGGTCAAAGTACAAAATTAGTTTTAGTTGGAAAAGGTCAGAATATTGACAACACTGATCCCTTCAGTAGCCATTGAGGGGATAATCATCCCTTTGCTTTATTCAGCTTCAAGAGACAAACCCCATCATACCCATCACTTCCTACCCCCCATACCTCACTTGGTTCCTTTCCCCACCACCCCAGGAAACACCTGCTCAGATCCTTCCTCCATCTTTCATTCTAGCTTCTTATTAATCATCACATCTCTGAATTGTGACCTTCTTGCCTCTTTCCTACAATGATTGTTGTAATTACACTGGCCCAATAAATCCAGAATAATCTGTCATTTTAAGATTCCAAGTTAATCACATCTGCAGAGTCCCTTTTACAATGTAAGGAAACATAGACACAGACTGCAAGCATTAGAGCATGGATATATTGGGGCCATTAATCAGACCCCCACAATGACACTTTGATTGCCTGGATCTACCTAGTGGTTATTTTTCACATCCTGTGTATGACGTTCTTTTTAATATTTCCTGAATCTAGTTGTAAATTCCTCTAGGATAGTTGTCAACTTTTTCTTGTTTTTATATTTTTCCTACTTTGTTATCTCACTTTTGAAAAACAAAACACCTGTTTATAAGGCCCTGCAGAATGTATTGATTAAAAGCCATTTAAATGGGAAAGTCTTTAGAAAGGAGGCAGGAGTTCAGATTCACTGCACTCCAGTACAAACAAAATCTTAGCTCTGACTTTCTATTTTATAAACTCAGACTGTCAATTGAAAATGACAATTTACTTAAGGTGAAGTATCAGGGTCTTCCCTTTTGTGGACTCTCATTATTGGACAAGAGAGAGTGTTTGGGCATTAAAGTGATATTATATACTAGAAAAAATAGGGTTATTTACAGTCTTACTTTATTTTAAAAGTAAAAAAAATAAAAATATTGCCATATTTACAAAAGGATTTGGAGATTCATACTGCACAATTTAACAGGCTTTCCTCATTAAACTTTGGAGGGAGGAGGGTTATTACACAGTGAGGTTTATTCCAGATTTAGCTTCAGTGGTTGATAATACACGTGTGGTGATTTGAAATGAACAGAGAAAAAATGATTTCAGTTTCCAGACATAGGTACATTTCAAATGCATGAAGGTTCATCACTTATGAATTGAATTAGAAAATTATGGAGACCAATATGTAATTTTAAGGTATTAAATTTCACTAATAGGTATCTAAATGATCCATAGAATTAGCTTTTAAGCATACAGCTTTGTACCCTACACATAATTCTACAATGTGGTGATATTATGGAGATTCTTGCATGCAATGTCTTGTTACAAGAAGATAAAAGGATTGCCTTTGCCCTTTGCCTTGAAAATGTGTTTGTGACATTTTGATGGCTTCCTTTTCCTTCCTTTAGTTTCATTGTCTAGAAAACAGACTCTAAATTGTGGGACAAAAGGGAGAAGCTTAGAAGCCATCCTGCCATTTTGGACATCTATAACTAAAAACATAGAACCAGATGTATACAGATACTTTAAGAGTGTTCTTTAAAGTATGGATCCTCCAATCCTGGAGACAGTGCTCCTCATTTAGTTATGGTAATTTAGGAATTGGTGAAGAGCAAGGGACATAGCTGAGGAATGAAGCAAAGGAGGGTGAGAAGATTCTGAAAACACTGTTTTAAAGGAACCACAGTTTTCATTTAGTCCCTCACTTTTTATAGGTTTTCAGGTGTTACAGAAAGAAATAAGAGCAAGCCTGCCCTAGGAGATGGAACAAGCCTTATGTCAAGGTCTAGCCTTACTAGGAAGCTGTGTGTGTGGGAGTGCCTGAGAACAAAGATTAGAGAGCCTAAGAAACGATTATAAAGTGAGAGTCAGGAAACACTGTTGAACCAGTTGGGGAAGAACAAGTGTTACATTGTTACTAACTAGGGAGAGATAAGGAAAGTTCAAAGGAATCATAGTGTGCCCAAATGAACAATGGGTAAAGGTAATGTAACCCAGGCAGGAAAATTAACCAAACAGCATACAACACAAACATATAAAAACATCAGCTACATGTGAATGGATAAATTATAAAATATAAGTAAAAACTTGAATAAAAGTAAAGCAAAATTAAATGTTATTGCTTGTCCATATGTACAGAGAGCAAGGTAAACAGGAAGAATAAGAAATACATAATCCTTAAGTTGAGAACATGAATTATTATGTATAGGTAAGGAAACATGGCAAATTAATATGAAATTAATCACAAAGGAAATGTTGATTTTTGTTTGTTTGTTTTTTACTTTACTCCTAGCAATAGGGGATATGGAGCTTGAACCAGCCATCTCCTGTAACCAGGCAAGACTTTCAGTGGAGGTTCTGGGACTTCAAGACAGCTACAAACACTTCAACCTACACTTTCTCCGTTCTACAAGATGTGCTGGGATGAAGATGATGCAGAAATTGTAGGAGTAACTAAATGGTGACTGGCACAGCTGGAGACTCATGCCCTAAACCTCATAGAAAAGAAAGTGGGAAATATACTTACTTGAATGCATAGGCACAGGAGAATATTTACTAGATAGAACACCAGTAGCACAGACACTAAGAGCAACAATTAATAAATGGGACCTCCTGAAACTGAGAAGCTTCTGTAAAACAAAGAACATGGTCAACAAGACAAAATGTCTCCTTACAGAATGGGAAAAGATCTCTACCAACTCCACATCTGACAGAAGGCTGGTCTCCAAAATATTAAAAGAACTCAAGAAACAAGAAATCAAATTACCAAATACTCCAATTAAACATAATTGGAGTATAGATCTAAACAAAAAATTCTCAACAGAACAATCTCAAATGGCAGAAAGACACTTAAGGAAATGCTCAGCATTCTTAGTCATCATGGAAATGCAAATCAAAATCACTCTGAGATTCCATTTTATATTTGTCAGAATGGATAAGTTCAAAAACACCAATGACAGCTTATGCTGGAGAGGATGTGGAGAATGGAGAACACTTCTCCATTGCTGGTGGGAGTGCAAACTTGTACAGCTGCTGTGGAAATCAGTATGGTGATTTCTCAGGAAATTAGGGATCAACCTACCACAAGACGCTGCAATATCACTATTGGGTATATACCCAAAGGAGGCACATTTATACCACAAGGACATTTGCTCAACAATGTTCATAGCAACATTAGTTGTAATAGCCAGATCTTTAAACAACATAGATGCCCCTCAAATAAAGATTGAATAAATAGCATGTAGTATATTTGCACATGGAGTGCTACTCAGCAGTAAGAAAATATAGCATCCTAAAATTTGCAGGCAAATTGACAGAACTAGAAAAAACCATCCTGAGTGAGGTAACCCAAAACAAGAAATATAAATGTAGTATGTACCCATTCATAAGTGGATATTGCATATAAAGTAAAGAACAACCAGTCTACAGGGCATAACCCCAGAAAACCTAGGCAACAAAGCAGATCCCAAGAGAGGCATATATAGATCTGCCTAAGAAATGGAAAAAGACAAAATCTCTTGAGTAAATTTTAAGTATGGAGGGCAGTGGAAGGGTGGAAGGAGAGAGGAGGAGAGGGAGGGGAAATGGGGAAAAAGAATAGCTCAATAAAAAAATAAAAGTATTAAAAACAATAAGAAAGAAATGCACCTCAACATCATACATAGACTTTATATCACAGTAAAGGGTTGGAAACAAACCAAATGGACATAATAAGCAAGCCAGTGTAGCTATCCTAATATCTAGCAAAATGGACTTCAAACCAAAATTAATCATATGAAATAGAGAAGGATGTTTCATATTAATTAAAGAAAAAAATCCACCAGGATGATATCTCAGTACTGAAAATCTATGCCTCAAATGTAAGGGCACCACACACATTTGTAAAAGAAACATTACTAAAGCTTAAGTCACATATCAAACCCCACACAGTAATAGTGGGAGACATTTAACACCTCACTCTCACCAATGGACAGGTCATCCAGACGAAAACCAAACAAAGAAATAATGGAAATAAAAAATGTTATGACTCCAAAAGACCCCTTAGATATCCACAGAGCATTACACCCAAACACAAAAAAATAAAATTTCTTCTCAGTACTTCATAGAACCTTCTCCAAAATTGAAACATACTCAATCACAAAGCCAGGCTCAATAGATACAAGAAAATTGAAGCAACCTCTGAATGCTATTAGAATTAAAGTTGGATTTCAACAACTAATGATACAACAGAAAGCCTACACACTCATGGAAATTGAATCACTCTCTACATAATTACTGGCTCACAGATAAATTAAAGAAATTAATGTTTCTGGCTGTAGTCTTTAAGGCTGCTTTTTTCAGCTGTTTTGAATGTAGGATCACCTTGTACTCTGTTTCAGGAGGTCTGGCTTGATCAAACCACATTAGTCTGGAAGGAATCCACAGCTTTTCATTTTCTGTGGAAACAAAAATAGAAATCCTTTTCCCCAGTAACTTGTCCTTGAACTTAAATTTAGCGCCCCTTACCAGCAGGAAGTAGTTTGGAAAGAACGACGCCCAAATTCCCAAATATTGTCTATAAATGTTTGTTTTCATTTAAATGGACTTGGTTATATAAAATAAATAAATAGATTTAAAAAAAAGAAATTAATGTTTCCTAGAATTCAATGAAAATGAATGAACAAAAAAATCCATGGTTATAATACACAACGAAAGTGGCGCTAAGAGGAAAGTTCGTAGCACTAAGTGCCTGCATAAAGAAATTAAAGAATTTTTATACCAGTGACTTACAGCACATCTGAAAGCTTTAGAACAAAGAGAAGCAGACACACTCAAGAGGAGTAGAAAAGACAAAATAACCAAACTCAGTGCTAAAATCAATAGAACATAAAAAAGAAAACAATACAAAGAATCAGAGAAACAAACAGTTGGTCCTTAGAAAAAAATTAACAAGATATACAAACTCTTATTCAAATTAACTAAAACTCAGAGAGAGAATATAAAAATTAATAAAACCAGAAATAAAAAGGGGGACGATAACAACAGACACTGTGGCAATCCAAAAACATCATTAAGTCATATTTCAAAAATCTATACCCCACAAAATTGCAAAATCTAAAAGAAATGGATAATTTTCCTTGATAGTTACCACATACCAAAGTTATATCAAGATCAGATCAATACATATATATATATATATATATATATTGTATATGGGAGATATAGAATAATATATATGAGATATATATAATATATATATTATTTATATAAATAATTATTTATTTAATTATTTATATAATTAAATATATAATATATTTATATAATTAATATAATTTATATAATTATATAATAATTATATAAATATATATAAATAATTATTTATATAAATAATATATATATTATATATATCCCATATCAATAGAAGTAGTCATTGCCTTACCTTGGGAAAAAAAGCCAAGGGCCAGATGGTAAAAAAATGAAGAATTCTACCATCACAGAAGAAATAATGCCAAGCTTCTCAAGTTGTTAACAAAACTAGAAAACGAGAAACATTGCCAAATTAATTTCATGAGACCACTGTCACCATGATACACAAAACACACAAGGACTCAACAACAACAAAAAATAAATAAATAAAAGAAAATTACAGAACAATTTTCCTCATGAACATAGAAGCAAAAATATTCAAGATGCAAAAATTTTCAAGAAAATACTCATCCAACAGATTCAAGAATACATCTAAAGGACCACCTGCCAGTATCAAGTAGGATTCATCCCAGAGATGCAGGGATGGCTCCACTTAGAAAATCTGTTAATATTATCTATTATGTAAACAAACTGGAAAAAGCAAAGACCCCACATGATCATTTCATGAGTTGCTGAAAAAACACTTGACAAAATCCAACATCGTGATAAAAGATATGGAAAGATAAGGAATACAAAGAACATACCAAAACACAATGAAGAAAATACACAGCAAAATGATAGCAAACATCATATTAAATGAAGAAAGATTCAAAACAATTCGATAAAATCAAGAAGATAAGGCTGTGTACCCTTTCCATATCTATTTAATATAGCACTTGGAGTTCCAGCTAGACAATGGGACAACAAAAAGAGATCAAGGGGATACAGATTGGAAAGGAAGTAGCCAAAATACCATTGCTTGTAGGTGATATGATTGTATGCATAAGTGACCCCCAAAATTTTACCAGGGAATTTGGCACAGCCATATCTGATGGGAATGGCAAAACTCATAAGGCCAGCACAGCAGTTTGACAAAATCCTACAAAGCAGAGCCACATGATGTCTCCACCTATTACGTACTTGGGAGACATTTTATATTTGTACAATTTAGGGGTATCAGATTGATAAAAACATTCTTTTTATAATTATTATTTTTTTATTTTGCATGTTGATCCCAGTTCTGTCTCCTTCCCTCCCTCTTACCAGCTCTCCCCGCTCACATGTACCCTGACCACCCTCCCCTCCCATCACACCATCGCCACCCCAATTCCACATGTAGGGCAATGCCATCCAGGTGGAGTCATGTAAATCTGTCAAGTCTTTTGAAGTAGGTTTTAGGACTTCTCTCCTTTCTCTAGGTTAAGGCAGTATCCCTCCATGGGGGATGTGTCCACAAGGTCCTTTTGTGCACCAGGATTACATCCTGGTTCCACTGTCTGAGGTCCCTTAGACTGTTCAGTCCTTCTAGCTGAGACCCATATTCAGGGGGTCTGAGTCAGTCCCAAACTGGATTCTAAGCTATCAGTCTGGATAGATCCTACTTGTTCAGGTCAGCTGTCTGTATGTGTTTCTTCAACCTGGTCTTGTCCTCTCCCTCTGCATCTGGATTCTAGTTCGACTCAGTGTTTAGTTATGGGTGTTTGCTCGTTTTTTCAACAGGTACTAGATGAGGGCTCCATGATGGTGGATAAGTTAATTGCTGATCTCACTATCTGGGAAGGGCCTTTCTACAGTTGCTCAAATTGTTAATTGGTGGCAGTCTTGTAGGTCTCTAGACATTTCTTTAGGTTCAGTTTTCTGAACCAATACTGCTTCCTCTTTTATGTTTGTTCTCTCTCTCTTCCTCTCTCTCTCTCCCTCCCTCTCTCTCTCTCTCCTGTCTTCTATTCCTACCCTGACTCAATCTTCCTAGTTGCACATGCTTTCCTCTCATCCCCTTCACTTTCTCCTACTTCTCTCTCCATTCACTTCCCCCCCCCCCACTTCCCATGTGCTCTGGGGTACTTGTCCCTTTGTCCCTTCCCCACTCTGTGAGGGACTTTATATGAATGTCTTAGAATACACCTTGTATGCTAGTTCCTCTGGTTGTGTGAATTATAGGCTGGTGATCCTTTGCTCTAAGTCTAAAATCCATATATGAGTGAGTACATACCATGTTCCTCTTTTTGTGACTGGGTTACCTCATTCAGGATGGTTTCTTCAAGTGTCATCGACTTGCTTGCAAATTTCAAGATTCCATGATTTTCTTGCTACAGAGTAGTATTCCATTGTGTAGATGTGCCACATCTTCTTTATCCATTCTTCAGTTGAGGGGCATCTAGGTTGCTTCCAGGTTCTTGTTATTACAAATAATGCTGCTATCAACATACTTCAGCACATGTCTTTGTTGCATGGATGTAGATCATTTGGGTATATGCCTAAGAGGGGGATGCCGGGTCTTATGGTAAACTAATTCCAATTTTCCTGAGGAACTGCCATACTGATCTCCAAAATGGCTGTACAAGTTTGCATTCCCACTAGCAGTGGAGGAGTGTCCCCTTTCTCCACATCCTCTCCAGCATAAGTTGTCATTGGTGTTTCTAATTTAGTCTTTCTGGCAGGGGTAAGATGGTATCTCAAAGTTGTTTTGATTTGCATATCCCTGATAGCTGAGGATGTGAAACACTTCCTTAAATGTCTTTCAGCCTTTTTGATTTCCTCTACTGAGAGTTCTCTATTCAGTTCTGTACTCCATTTTAAATAAGGTTATTTGGTGTTTTGTTGACTAGTTTCTTGAATTCTTTGTATATTTTGGAGCTCAGTCCTTTGTCAGATAAAGGATTGGTAAAGATCTTTTCCCAGTCTGTGGGCTGCCATTTGGTCTTGTCAACTGTGTCCTTTGCCTTACAGAAGCTTCTAAATTTGAGGAGGTCCCATTTATTAATTGTTGATCTCAGTGTCTCTGCCCCTGGAGTTATGTTCAGGAAGTGATCTCCTATACCAATTTGTTCAAGGATACCTCCCACTTCTCTTCTAAGAGGTTCAGTGTGGCTGGATTTATGTTCATGCCTTTGATCCATTTGGACTTGAGTTTTGTGCATGGCAATAGATATGGGTCTATCTGAAGTCTTCTACACTCCATCATTCAATTGTGCCAGCACCATTTGTTGAAGATGCTTTCCTCTCCCCATTGTGTACTTTTAGGTGTTTTGTGGAAAATTAAGTGATCATATGATGGAGATGTCATTCTGTATATATGTTTTTCATACTGGTTAATGAATAAAGCACTGTTGGCCAATAGGAAAGGAAGATAGGAGGGACTAAGAGACAAGGAGGAAAGAGGAAGGAGGAAGGAGGTGTCAAGATGGGGATTCTGGAGAAAATAGGATGCCAGCCGGCTCTCCGGTAAAAGCACATGGAAATATTAGTTAACAAAATTCGGTTAATAATTAAGACAGAGCTAACCGATAAGAAACTAGTAACTGGCCAACAGCATTATATCAAAAACAGAGTGTGTGTTAACTGGGGCTGGTGTAAGGAAAAACCTTAATCCTTACAATCATAGATGTCTGGGTTTATATCAGGATTTTCGATTCGATTCCATTCATCTACCTGTCTATTTTTGTGCCAATACCAGGCTGTTTTCTAGATGATAGCTCTGTAGTAGAGCTTAAAGTCAGGAATGGTGATGCCTCCTGATGTTCTTTTATTGTACAGTGTTGTTTTTACTATCCTGGGTCTTTTGTTTTCCCATATAAAGTTGATTATTATCATTTCAAGATCAATGGAGAATTGTGCTGGGATTTTAATGGGGGATTGCATTGAATCTGTAGATTGCTTTTGGCAAGATTGGCATGTTTAATATATTTATCCTACCTATCCAAGAGCATGGGAGATCTTTCCATTTTCTGGTAACTTCTTTATTTTCTTTCTTTAAAGTTACAAAGTTCATATTATATAGGTCTTTAACTTGTTTGGTAAGCATTACCCCAAGATACTTTATGTTGTTTGTGGCTAGTGTAAAGGGTGATGTTTCTCTGATTTCTTTCTCAGCCTCTTTGTCGTTTGAATAATGTAGAGCTCATTTGCTGAAGGTGTTTATCAGCTGTAGGTGTTCCCTGGTAGAGTTTATTGGGTCACTTATGTAAACTATCATATCATGTGCAAAAAAAGACAGTTTGACTTCTTCCTTTCCAATTTGGATCCCCTTGATCTCCTTTTGTGGTCTTAAAGCTTTAGCTAGTACTTAAAGTACAATATTGAAGAGATATGGAGAGTCAGGGCAGCCTTGTCTTGTTCCTGATTTTAGAGGAATCGCCTTAAGCTTCTCTCCATTCAGTTTGATTTTGGCTGTTGGTTTGCTGTATATTTCTCTTATTATGTTTAGGTATGTTCCTGTTATCCCTGATCTCTCCAAGATCTTTATCATGAAAGGGTGTCAAATTTTGTTGAAGGCTTTTTCAGCATCTATGGAGATGATCATATAGTTTTTATGTTTTCGTTTGTTTATATGGTGGATCACGTTAATAGATTTTCCCATGTTAAACCATCACTGCAATCCAGGGATGAAGCCTACTTTGTCATGGTGGATGATTTCTCTGATGTATTTTTGGATTCGGTTTGCTAGTATTTTATTGAGTATTTTTGCATGGATGTTCATTAGGGATATTGATCTGTAGTTTTCTTTCTTAATTGTGTCTTTGTGAGGCTTGGGTACCAAGGTGATTGTGGCCTCATAGAAAAAGTTTGGTAATGAACCTTCTGTTTCTATTGTGTGATTTGAGGAGTATTAGTTCTTCCTTCCATTTCTGATAGAATTCTGAGCTGAATCCATCTGGCCCTGGCTTTTTTTTTTTTTTTTTTTTTTTGGGGTGGAAGGCTTCTATTTTGTTGGGGGTTATAAGTCTATTTAAGTTGTTTGTCTGTTATTGATTTAATTTTGGTAAGTGATAATTATCCAGAAATTTGTCCATATCCTTTGAATTTTCAAATTTTGTGGAATACAGGTTTTCAAATTACGAACTGAAAATTGTCTGGATTTCCTCTGTGTCTGTTGTTATGTTCCCGTTTTCTATTCTGATTTTCTTAATTTGCATGTTCTTTCTCTGCTTTTTCATTAGTTTGAATAGAGGTTTCTCTATCTTGTTGATTTTCTCAAAAGACCAACTCTTTGTTGCATTGATTTTTTAGTAATGCTTTCCTGGTTTTTATTTTGTTGATATTACCCGTCAAATTGATTATTTGAGAGGGTAAGAGGCAGGTAGGGAGGGATAGAGGGAGAGGGAACTGGGATTGACATGTAAGAAAATAAAGCACTGTGGCTTTTAGTAAGTCAGGTAGCAAGATTGTCTCTACCACCATGGCCTGGCTTATTTCCTTCACTCGCCTAACTCTTACATTCCCTGCTAGAACCTTTATCTTTATATGGGAATGTATTCTTCTCTGTCATTCTCTCCTAAATAAACTATGAAGTGTCCCATGTCTGATTCCTTCCATTGTTGTTCTTGCATATATCCATATTCAGACCATGCCCTCATCTGAGCTGGACTCTGGCAGGAATTCCTGTAGCTGATAAACACATTTAATGAAGTGGCTAGACACAAGATTAACTAAAACAAATCAATAGTCCTCCTATATAAGATAAAGAGGATGAAAAAAAGACCAGGGAAACAACACCCTTCACCATAGTAGCAAATAATATAATTTATCTTGGTATAACTCTATTCAAGAAAGTGAAAGACCTGTACATCTAGAACTTTAAGTCTATGAAGAAATTAGAGAAGGTATCAGAAGATGGAAAGATCTTCCATGCTCATAGATAGGTAGGATTAACATAAGAAAAAATGAAAAATAGCCATCTAACCAAAAGCAATCTACAGATCTAGTGCAATGTCCATTAAATTCCAACATAATTCTTTGCAGACCTTGAAAGAACAATACTCAGTGTTCCATGGAAAAGCAACAAAGCAAAACAAAACCAACCAACAAAACAAAAAACAGTGGGATGGCTAAAACAATTCTGTACAATAAAAGAATTCCAGAGGTATCACTATCTGATTCCTATCTCTCCTTCAGCATTTTAGTATAAAACCCCATGTTTTTCGTGCAAAAACAGACAAGTGGATCAATAGACTAGAACAGGAGATCCAGAGTATATCCACACACATGTGGATACCCGGTTTTCTGAAAAGAAACCAAAATAATAGAATTACAAAAAGAAAGAATCTTCAACAAATGGTACTGGTTTAACTGGATGTTAGCATGTTGAAAAATGCAAATACATTTAAATCCATTACCCTGTGCAAAACTCAAGTCCAATAACTCAACATCAAATAACTCAACATATACCCAGATACACTTAACCTAACAGAAGACAAAGTGGGGGATAGTCTTGAATATATTGGCACAGGAGACAACTTCCTGAACAGTACACTATTAACACAGACACTATGATCTACAATTAATAAATGGGACCTCCTGATACTAAAAAGCAACCTACAGAATGAGAAAAAAATCTCTACCAACTCTATGTCAGACAGAGGTTTGATTTCCAAAATATATAAAGAACTCAAGAAACTAGGGAAAAAAAAAAAAAACAAAAACCAAATAATCCAATTTAAAAATGGGGTATAGATCTAAACAGAGAATTTTCAACAGAGAAATCCCACCCTCCCATGCCCTCCAACCACCCTCCCCTCCCATCCTTCCCCACTCCACATGTACCGTAATACCTTCCAGGAGGGTTCATCTAAATCTGTCAAGTCATTTGGAGTAGGGACTAGGCAATCCCTCCTGTCTCTAGGTTAATGGAGTATCCCTCCACAGGAAATGTGCTCCCAAAGTCCTTTTGTGCACCAGGTATACATCCTGGTTCCACTGTCTGAGATCCCTTTAGTCTGCCAAGGCCTTCAAACTGACCCCCATGTTCAGGGAGTCTGAGTCAGTCCCATGTTGGATTCCCAGCTATGAGTCTTGGGGCCCATTTGCTCCTACTTGTTTAGGTCACCTGTCTCTATGTGTTTCTGTAGCCTGGTCTTGTCTTCACTCTCTGCATCTGGATTCCAATTTGGCTCAGTGTCCAGTTGTGGGTGTCTGCCTCTGTTTCCATCAGCTACAAGATGAGGGCTCTATGATGGTGGGTGGATAAGTCAGTCATCAATCTCATTATGAAGAAAGAGCATTTATGGTAGCCTTTCCACTGTTGCTCAAATTGTTAGTTGGGATCAGTCTTGTAGGTCACTAGACATTTCTCTAGAATCAGTTTTCTCTTATATCAGTTTTCTCTATAAAGGCTTCCTCTTTTATGGTCTCTCTCTCTCTTTCTCTCTCTCTCTTCTCTCATCTATTCCTCCCCTGACTCAATCCCATGTGCTTTCCTTTCCTCCCCTTCTCTTTCTCCTAGATCCCTTTTCACTCACTGCCCCCCCCACGAACATTATGCTCAGGAGATCTTGTCCCTTTCCTCTTCTGTGAGGGGCCTTATATGAACCTCCTAGAATCCTCTTGTATCCTAGTTTCTCTGGCGTTGTGAATTATAGGCTGGTGATTCTTTGTTCTAGGTTTAAAATACATATATGAGTGAGTGTACATGCCATGTTCCTCTTTTTTGTGACTGGGTTACTGCATTCAGGATGGTTGCTTGAAGTTCCATCCATTTGCCTGCAAATTTCAAGATTCTATTGTTTTTTTTTTTTTTTTTTTTTTTTTGCCACAGAGCAGTAGCACAGACACTGAGATTGACAATTAATAAATGGGACCTCCTCCAACTAAGAAGCTTCTGTAAGGCAAAGTACACAGTTGACAAGACAAAATGGCAGCACATAGACTAGGAACAGATCTTCCCTAATCCTACATTTGACAGAGGGCTTATCTCCAAAATATACAAAGAACTCAAGAAACTAGTCAACATAACACCAAATAACCCTATTAAAAATGGGGTACAGAACTGAATAGAGAACTCTCAATAGAGGAAATAAAAAAGGATGAAAGACACTTGAGAAATTGCTCAACATCCTTAGCTATCAGGGAAATGTAAATCAAAACAACTCTGAGATACCATCTCACTCATGCCAGAATAGCTAAAATTAGAAACACCAATGACAACTTATGCTTGAGAGGATGTCTAGAAAGGTGAACACCCCTTCACTGCTGGTGGGAGTAAAAACTCCTACAGCCATTTTGGAGATCAGTATGGTGGTTCCTTAGGAAAATGGGAATCAGTCTACCACAAGACCTCACAATCCCCCTCTTAGGCATATACCCAAATAATCTTCATCCATGCAACAAGCACATCCATGGACATGTGCTCAACTATGTTCATAGCAGCATTATTTGTAATAGCAAGAACCTGGAAGCAATCTAGATGCCCCTTAACTGAAGAATGGATAAAGAAGATGTGTCACATTCATACAAAAGTGTTGACCATTTTTATTCTCAGCACTAGGGAACCACCCGGCCCAGGTCTGTGCAGGTCCTGTGCATTCTGCTACAGTCTCTTTAATTCCTATGTGTATAGGAGGTCTTGTTTCCTTGGTGATCACCATTCCCTCTAGGTCTTATAACCTTTCTGCCTTCCCTTCTGCAGGATTATCTGTGCTGGGAATGGAGTGAATTGATGGAGGCATCTTGTTTAGCTGGATTTTACTACTGCAAAGAAACACCATGACTGAAAAGCAACTTGGAGGGAAAAGGGTTTATTTGCATTAAACTTCCCTATCACTATTCATCATCAAATGAAGGCAGATTGGGAATTCAAACAGCTAGAACCAGAAGGTAATAGCTGATGTAGAGGCCATGGAGGCGTGCTGCTTACTGGCTTGCTTGATGTGGCTTGCTAAGACTGTTTTCTTATAGAACTGAGAACTAACTGTTTAGGGATGGAACTACCCACCATAATTTTCATGCTTCCGTATTGATTACTAATTGAGAAAATGCTTTAAAGCTGGATCTCATGGAGGCAGTTCCTCAACTGAGGCTCCTTCCTCTTTAATGACTCACTTGTGTTAAGGAAGCTTCAGTCCTGCCCAGTCCTATAGCTGTTTAGTCCCAAATAAACACACAGAGGTTAACTTTTTGGCTGATGGTTCAGGCTTCTCATTGGCTAGCTCTCTCTTAATTATTAACCAATTTCTATTAATCTATATGTTTCCATACAGTATTGGGTTATCAGAGAATGACTGGGTGAACTACCTTCCTGGTAGCTACATCGTGTCTCCTGCAGACTGCTTCCCTGCATTTCCTCTTCCCAGAATTTTCCTAGTCTGGTAGTTACACCTATACTTCTTACCTGGCTACTGGCCATTCAGCATTTATTTATCAACCAATAAGAGAAACATATATTTGTAGCATACAGGAGGACATTCCCCCATCAGATGTATCCCATGTCCTGAACTGGAAGCTTCATTTGGTGACAAAAGATTTCTGGTTGGAGTTTAATCTCTGCAGTTATTTGGCAATTTCACTTAGAATACATATATATCCATATACCCCTTAGTTTTAGCTGTCCCTTTCATATTCCCACCTATTCCCCTTCATTTCCCCTCCCCATTTAATCCTCCTGTTCCAGCCCTCCTACCCATCCATAGCTACTACAATCCATATAACCACAAAGGTTTGGTATAGAATAAGGGTCCAGCGAGGCAGTGTAAATCTTTCTAAGAAAATATGGAATGAGAATAAAGCAATTGCAGCTAAGAAAGTAAGAGAAATGATTAAATATATGCCTCGTAGAAGGCATTTTCAAAACTCTAGCATTTTTTGAAACTGTAAAACAGTGTAGTTGCCAGGACTTTTGGGATTTCTCAAGAAACTTTAGAGCTAATTTCAAAACAGTCCAGTAATCCTATATTCAGGTATATGCCTATAATAATGAAAGTAGGGCTCAAACAAATGCTTGCACACCCATATTCATTGAGCCATTGCCCTAATAACCAAACAGTGGAGACAACTCAAATGTCCATCATCCCATGAGTAGAAAAAAATGTGGTATGCACATACAATGAAATATTATTAAGTTTCAAATGGAATTGAATTTTGGAATATTCTATTTACCTGGAAAACTTTATATTAAGTAAACCTGGCCTGATACCAAAAGTGTGCTATCACTAATATGAGGTATCAGGAATAGCCAAATTTAGAGACAGATGGAAGAAGTAGAGACTGAGATGTGTGGTTCTGGATGAGAAATGGAACCTGTAATCTTAGGTGTTTAAATACTTGGTCTACAATTAGTGATTTTGTTTTGGGAGGTTTAGGTAATATGGCCTTGTAGAAGGAAGTCTGGGAATGGGCTTTGTGAATGAAATGAAACCCTTCTGTCACTGCTTCCAATTCATTCCTTTTGCTTGATGTTTATAGTACAAGATGTGAAATACATCTGCTGTTCCTGTCACCATGTTTTCTGCTTGCTACCATGCTTCCCTACAAATGATGGACTAATTAGTCTGGAATTGAAAGCTGAGCAAACTCTTTCTTCCATGGTTACCTTGGCCATGGTGTTTTATTACATCAACAGAAATGTAAGTAATCCAGGTAGAGATATTGTTTAATGGCCACTGTGTTTCTATAAGGGATAACGTAAGATTCCTGAACAAGTTTAGTAGTGACATAGGTTTAACAATCACAATCAGGTTGTTAAGGTAGCACATTCTATATTGTGTATATTTTATGACAATACAAAGGCATTATGACCAAATATTTCTATGAGATTTACTTAATAAAAACATGACTATTTCTCCTTTTATTTATTCAGCTTATACAATGGCAAGTATGTAGGTAGAGTTTTCCAGGCCTTGTAGTCACTTTCCAAATAACTTCAAGATTATTATTATTATTGTTATCATTATTATTAATTATAATTTTCCAGCCAAAAGCTCAGGCTTTTACTAGCTTACTCTGACATTTAAATTAATGCACATTTCTTATCTATGCTTTGTCATGTGGTTTGATACATTTTTTTTTTCAGTTTGTCATGCCCATCTTACTTCGCCTTGCATCTGTTGGTCTCTCCAGACTTTCTTTGTCTTTTCCCTTCCCAGTCCTTAGTTTGATTGTCCCTCCTCTACTTCCTGCCTGGCTAGTGGCCAATTAGCTTTTTATTAGCAAAGATAGCAACACATTTTCCCACTGTACAGGAATAGGCCCACAACACAAGTACTTAAGCTTTGTTAGTGCATTTTTGAGTTATAAAATATTTCAATAAACTAATTTGTAATTTGTTAAGACATTTCAAAGATGAAAACTAAAGGCTAATTTTATATGTGAATATGGGAATGCTAATACCAATTAATTTCAAATATGATCTGGAATTTTATCTAAGATTTATTATGACTAACATGGAATCAATAATAACATGTGAGATAGAAGAGATTAAATCCTCTTTCTGATTAATGATCTTATATATTTAAAAATTTAAGACCTGTCACATAAGAAGTAAAATAATTTTATAGATAAATATATGATGTAATAAATGAGTAATAAATGTAATAACCAGAAGTTAAAACTAAGAATGAAAATGAAGGATTCCATTAAAATACCAATGTAGGTAAACAATTTTTGTAACTGTACTGTGAAAAATGTTAGACCAACTGTGGTTCATGAGCCCAACACTTTATCTTTCCACTCAATCTCCATGTCCACACAGAAACTTCACCTTGCTGCTTGGAACACAACTTTAGTTTTTTAGAAAAGTTTATTTTATTTAAATTTCTTTGGATTTCTTTTGTGAACATGAATATTTTTCTTGCCTGTATGTTTATGCACAAGAAGGTCCAAGAAGGTGCTAGTACTCCTGGAACTGGAGTTTATGGATGGTATAAACCACGGTGTAAGTGCTAGGAACTGAACTAAGGTTGTCTCCAAGAAAAACAAGTAACTTTGAGTAATCTCTCAGCTCCAATTTATTTTCTTTTCAACTATGTGCATTTATCTCTTTGGAGCATGTGTTGGCATAGGTTTATGCACCTGAGTGCAAGTGTCTTCAGAACCCACAAGGGGAATCAGCCTGCAATTGGAATTACAGTTGGTTGTGAGCTTCTTCATTATAACCTAGCTCAAGTCCTTATATGAGAAATATAGACTCCTAACTACTGATCTAACTCTACTTGGAGAACAACTTGAACAGTATATGTTTAGTTCAATCCCCTTTCTACACTCATCAAAAGAGAGAGACTCTAACAGTATTTCCCTCTTTTTTATTAGCAAAACCAAACAAAAAACATACAACCAAAAAAATTGAGAGGCAGAAATTATATACACAGCTCATTCTGAATTAATTCTCAGAAGATTTGAAGCCACTTTAAGTTCCCCTGACAGCTGGCTATAGTATAGTTAAGTGTTACCATTTTTATATAATAATGGCATATGCACTTAATGGAACACATAATTTTGCAAAGATTTATTAACCTTTCTTGTTTATTTAATTTTCTGTTTCCTTTGGAAAAGATTTTGCATACTCCCTGATTTCTTGCTGAAGATCTCATAAGCTCACTTGAAACATGTATCCCTGTTGAAATATTCGTCATCATATGATTTGCTAATCTGCAAAATCCAGTCACATTATCAAGTACAAATTGTCTAATACAAACTTCTCTAGAAGGCATAATACTTGGGGTTGGGAAATGTGTGTGTACTCTCTGTGTGTCCAGGCAGCCAAAGGAAAAGAACCCATCAGGGCTACTCTGTAGGTCCTTCAAGTTTCTGGTTAATTGGTAAGAGTTTCATATTTGTAGCTCTTTCCATAATTTTGTTTCTCTATTCTTCAGTATTGTATTTGACTTACAATCCTCAACGTAACATGATGCCCAGGTTTCCAGTCTTCATGGACATCTATCCACTCACTGCCATGCCTGGATGGGTGTTATATATTCTGCACATATATTCTATATGTAGATACATAGATATCTACATATAGAAATCTAGAATAAGGGTTTGGGATTTCATTTGTTGGTTTGATGTATCATCAGTAGAGGCAGTAGTGTTATAAAATCTAATTTTTCTGTCTTTTTATCAGCTGTTCTGGCATTTATTTTTCTAGTGCATTTTGAATAGTTAAATTCTTCACTGAAACTTTGGAATCAGTTATTCTTAGGCCTCTGTGGTATAATATGGGAGGAATGAGGGCTAGCCTCTGAAAATTAAAACATTTTCCCCAAGAGAGATAGGCCCTCCTGAATTCTGCCACCCTCTGTGTAGGTAATGCGTTTTCTTCATCTTATTATGTGTTTATTATAAGTGTAAAAGCAAATCTTCAAGAGAAGCTGAATTTAGTAATATGTCACATTGGAATAGTCAGCATGAATTCACAGTCTTAAAAGACTTATTTTCTAGATATGACATTATTATAAATGGCCTAACAGCAGGGGCACTACTCTAATTTTTTAGAAACCCACTTGTGCACCCGTAGCACACAAATTTTGATCCCTAATTGGTAGTTGTCTTTAGGACTCAAACAGACAAAGAGATGAATTGAAAGTAACCTGTCATTGACCAGAAATCAAGGCTGCTTCTTGAAACATCAGGGGTATAGCTTTAATGGCAAAAGAGTCATCAAATAATATTGGTAATAATGTGAACAGTTAACCTGGAGCAGAATGTAAAGTTTGAGTTCACAGTGACTGCCAAAAAAACAAAAAGCAAAGAGTACTGGTACTATGACAAGGAATAGGCCTCATGCAATCTTCTGGAATTTACTCAGGTAGGAAAACACTGAAATACAATATTTCCTTCTCTTTGTTTGGCACGTTTAGTACATATACACAGTTGTAATTGTGTAAGAATAAAGGGGCTGGAGTATGTAGATGAACAGGATTTCTGCATCTTGATGTGGACCTTCTTCCTTCAGAAATGACCAAGAAAGGAAGGATGCATTAAATGGCAATGGGACCTTTGCTATTAATGATGAGGTATGTTAATCATAGTTTATCAAAGTTGATTACAAACAGGTGTACACAGGGACAACTATAAAACAAAATGTTCCATAATTATATGTGGACCAAAATAATCCACAGAGACCAGAATACAACAATTCCATCCTTTACTTCCTAGGAGATGAAACTAGTGATGAACAACTTTTAAGTTTCATACTAATTTGTGAATAATATACTAAAGGTAATGTTACTACCCAGGTTAATGTATCACAGTTCAAGGCCAAGGCTGGTTCTTGGTTATGAGAACCCATAAATGGCAAGTCTTGGAAACATAAGCTTTAATAACGTAGTGATGTGTAGAGATTATAATAATGAAAACATCTGATATAAAAACATTAGCTCTGTTATAGAAAGTAAAATTTGATTCATATTGGACCGTACTACCAAATTTTACTCTGTAAATGTAAATGAAGCAAGTAGTCACTTAGATTTTAGTAGTTTTTATAATTAGCATACAAAGTAATGAGTTTCACTATGCATTTTCATACACTTGTGTCATTATGTTGTTCTTATTCAACTACCTCTCCCATTCATCACCCCCTTGCATATCCTCTGTCCCCATCTTTTATGACACCTACCTTCTCCCAAAAGTCTCTGTCACTTTCATATCACATGTATTCCATTTCTTCCTTTTTTCCTCCACTATCCCCTTTCTGCTATTATGATCTATGGATACTCACAAGTGCATTCACACACAAACACTACACACTTACACACATGCACACACATGTACCACATTCACACACAGCACACACACAAACACATGCACACACACACACACACACACACACACACACACAAGCAACCATGTTCACAAATACTCCATGAGGATTTAAATTTATATTCAAATATGAGAGAATACATGTGATATTTAGGTTAGCTTATTTTGATTAACATAATGCTCTCCAGTTGTATCCATTTTTTCTTTTGACTTAATAAAATCCCATTGTGCATGTATATCACATTTTCCAAGTTCATGATAGAATTAGGTACTTTGAGATTGACATTTTGTTTCTAAATCTGTAATAAAAGGATTTTAAAAAATTGTGGGGAGGTTATAAATATTGGTTCTGGCAAAGTTTCACAAACTTTGGGAAAATATCAGAAAACTTCAAACACAAAGTTATAAAAATAAGAATTATTTTAATGTTTCTCCCTTATTATTATTATTAACAGATTTTGCAACCAGGCTTACCCTTGGGCATTTACTCTCTTCTGAATCCTTGACTCCTTATTTAATTTTAATTTTAAATATTTAAAATTAATATGATGTTCAAATCTTCAAAAGAATCAGTCACACAAATTACTAATTTTGGTTTAAAATGTTTAAAGCATTTTAATTAATCAAATTTCTAGTCAATAATTAAAGTCCAGAAAAATTAATTTTCCATTAGTTGTCATGTTGATCTGTGGGTTTAATATAGTCAGCATGGAATAAAATTAATATTGGTATTGATTTGAAATGATTCTTGAGATGTTAACTGTGGCAAAAAATTATTTTATCTCTTTCTGATTTTGTGTCTTCTGTGGGGCAAAGTTTTCTTCTATCTGTGTTGAAAGCTGAGGCAGACTTCTTGAAGTTCAGACAACTTCATGTTAACAATTAAAATGTCCAATCACTTGTATTGATCAGATCTTTCATTTCAAAGTTGATATTTCTTCCTATTCCCAACTTGAGCCTGCTGTTAGCAGAAAACTAGGAATGAGGAAAAGAGGTGGTTGAGTACTTTCCTTGATATTTCCAACATTTCTGATCACCTTGTGAACAAGGTAGAGGGAGGAAGGCAACAAAGTTTAATTGACTAATGCTGTCATTAGCTGGCATCATGTACTCTTCTTAGACTCCATGGATATTTGAAGTGGAATATTCTTTTAAGGGTCCTTTAGAAGTTATCCCTTTTCTTGATTGTTTTCTTTTGGCTCTAGTGAGTACATTTTTATTTTGGATTACTTCTGTCCAAGACCATTGACATTTATTGATATCTTTAAATTCTCTTTAAATTGTAAGCAAACGTTATTATTGTTCTTTGTTGGAACTTAATGTGGTTACACACTACATCTCCTGATTATGTCCTCAATTTGGGGTTATAGAAAGTACCTGCATATTTTTTTTCCCAGCTAAATCTGGATCTTGAAGAGAACCTACCTTTTTTTTGGCTTCATTTTGAAAATAGTGATCCACCCTTCTCATTCTGTTGATTTCTTAAGTGTCCACCACTGTCACATGACTTGTGATAGTCAGGAAGGTACTTCTGTGCTGGGTGTGATATAGAACTGCCCAGAAAAATCTTCCTTTTCAATTTTTGTTTCAAAATTAATTCTTGATCTCCTTAACACTTCAAATTTATGTTGTGAAAGGAGAGATAACCATTATCTAGAAGCATCTTTTCAAGTATGATGAGACCCACAGTTAAGATTTCAGTGCCTGGGGGGACTCAAGGATGGAGTGGATTGAATATTCCCTCATTCCAAAACCCCAATGATTATTTAGCATTCTCTATTTTTTGAATTAAAATTTTATAGATGAATGCCAACATGACAAAATTCAAAATCATTTAGGAGACAAGCTCTGGACATGCCTTTGAGGGATTGCCTATAGTAATTTCTTGGAGGTGATAGAATTTCTCTGAATGTAACTGCATCATTCCATAAAAAGGAGAAATCAAAGAAATCACTGGACTGATAGTTTCAAGGAGATGTTACCCATAGTCTCAGGCCTTTGAACACGTGGTCCCCAATTGATGGTACAGTTTGGGGGGGTTTGGAGGTGTGTCCTTTTAGAGAAAGTATCACTGGAGATTTAAAGACTTGTGACATTTTGAGTTTGCTCTCCCATTTTTGTGCAAGAGGTGAGCCCTTGGCTTCCTGTTCTGCCTCCCACGCCTTCACTCGACCATCATATTCTCTAACCTTCTGGAACTATAAGCACAAATATAACATTTTATTATAGCAATAGAAAAGTAACTGAGGTAACTAGTCTCTGTACTTCCTGACTATGTCTACAATGTTACAAGTTGCTTCACACCTCTTCCATAAAGCTTCCTCCTTATGTTATAGCCCTTAAAATGCTAACCAAAATAAATCATTTTGTTATGTTTCAATTCTACGTATTCAAGTATAGTGTGATTGATAATTCTTCTCAGTTTAGGGTAAAGATAACTTTGTCCTGGTGGCTATGACAGCTAACAGAGCAGAAAAGTAATTGGGTAGCTGTATCTATTATAATAGTAATGGAGTTAACAATCCCTAATAGAAGAAAGGGAGGAGAAGGATCATAATACCCACACAAGAGAGAATCCATCTATTACCTCTTCTGTCCAACCCTGGCTACTAGTGATCTTGGGAAATACTAGTGTTCAGAAGAAGTGGAGGTTAGCTTAAAGTGAGATTCTATGATGTGGATTCCCTGAGTTTGTCATCTAGTATGAGTTGGGACTTCCTAATAATGTGTTTGTATTGGGGTTGCCATGTGTCTAACCTCTCACACATAAACCCCATAAACTCACTGTTTCAACAAGTTGAACTTAAACGGATTAGTATTTTACTCTGTTATTGGTGATCTGTCTGGGGTAAATAGACCTTTGGCCATGTTCTCCTCAGAAAAGTTAACACAACACTATCTTTAAGATGTTTTTGTCATGAATTTAACATGAAAAAAAATAACTAACACACTATGCTTTTCCTTATACATGCATATCTATGATAAGGCCTAATTTTTTAAATCAGATAAGTAGCCTATTAACTTTGATAAATAATAAACAAATAGTTTTACCATGATGTTAGAGTAGAAATAAAAACCCATTGAGAAAAAACTTTTTATCAAGAGAGTAGACTCTCTGGCTTATGTGGGGACACAGAGTTCAGATGGGCCAAGTCAGTTACTTGTCCGAAAGACCACCCGTAGGAAGAAAGGTTTATCCTAACTCAAACAAGAGCAGTAGGCAGAATAATTATTCTTCTAACGAGAAACTCTACTTTTCCTCTCCCAAATTTCCACCCCTTAGTGAGTTCCCAAGAACCACATCATGTGCATCTGTGTCAACCCACCTTTCTGTGAGGACAGATTCAGAAAGGCACAACTTTTCTTTATTCCTCTTTATTTGGGGTAATTTTCCTGCTACTTGAGGCTTCTTTACTCTTTTTCTAATGCTTCATTCATTTCTCTCTACATGGCTGACCCACACACCAGCCTAAATGGCATAACTTTTGGTCCTTCTCTATTCCATTCTCCCTTTCTATACAGCTGCTGAGATTTATAGCTTGTGTACCCTGTGGGTTTTCTTCTAAACTCTAATAAAATTGTTGTTTAGCTTCCATTTGAGCCCATTTGTATATCCCTTTACTAATGAGATCAAGAACCCCTGGAGTGTACCCCAGTTTACCCTGTCTTAATAATAAAATGTATAATTTCAAGGACTGTGTACTTTTTGAATTTTCTATTTTAGGTGTACTGCCTGTAGTTGATCATGGATTACTCAATCCTCAGAATGTGAATCTAAAGAAAGAAGGTCACATGGTGAAATGCCTGAATGAGACTTTATCTTAATGTTCCATTAGTTTTGTCTTTTATAATTACAATTAATTTACCACTGCTGGGGAATCAAGTCAGAACTACTTAGCTTTTTATTGGTGGAGGGAATCATAGGTTTTGCATGTTAATTAACAGCACAGAAGTACGTTTGTCTTCTTATGTCTATAATGGAAATCTCAGCTTGAAACCTTAGCACCTTTATTATTAGAAAGGATCCCCGAGGTATCAGGTACTATTTTGTTCATTTTCAACGGCATTCAATGGCACCAAGTGAATTGTATTTACTTGAAACAACTTTAAGTCAATGTTTAACAACTTTTATTTTTGAGTTATCTTTTTCAGTAATTTAATTGATCCTGAATATTTCTAGTCTCAAGTTCAAATAAACTTCATTAGGACTGTGATAGTCTCATGTGTCAACATCTTAAATAAAGAATAAAATTCATCTATTGGAACACATTTAGAGCTATAATTTTTCTTTCATGCCAAGCTGGAGACTTACAAAATGAGTGATGGGCATACCCTCATCACAGCTTCATGAGATTTTCTGAGATCATTCTCCTATTGCGGTTTAATAAGGATCAGGATAAACGAATAGGCCGAATAACTTACAACCTAGACAGACGAACACCAGCAGGTTTACCGGGATGCTCTCCTCTCTGAATCTTGCCAGAGAGCTTTCCCTGGCTCCTCCTTAGACCTAGTTCCATAGGTCACCTCCACCCCTGGCTCCACCCCCAATGGGAGTGGTCAGTGCTACAGAAGGAGACAAAGTGAGTATTCCACTACATTCTCCAATATAATTCTATTCAGAAGGTGAGTGCCCACAAAAATATTCTTTTCTTTTTTGAGTGTTTGAGAGATAGAGCAGAGTCCAATCTGCTTAAATACTGCCTTAATATTTTTCCTAGTCAGTTATATTAACATTAAAAACTGTTTACCTTCTTTTCTGACTTTGTTCTTAGATTTTATTGATATTTCTAACTTGTTTAATAGTACATTTTGAAGATGGAAGTTTTCATAGAATGAGTGGTGATGAACATAGGAGACAGTATCTTGAGAGAAAAGTACTCTAGATTTATTACCCATGATCCTGCTTGCCTTTAGTGTGATGTGGGATTGATCACATGTAAGCCCTACAGCATATTTTCCTTCTGAAAATGATACTTTGATTTATTTATCATTTTCTTAACAATCTTTCATGGGCAGTGGCAGTCAACCTTCAGGTCTTAGATAGAAAACCAAACCTGCCTGACATTTGGAATAACATAGTAGAATCTGGAAAGTCAAGTAATAATAACTATGCCATGAATGAGTTATTCATTTAAAAATAATAGTTTCATTCATTTTCTTGATACTTATTCCATTCTATTATATTACTTCCCCCTCCCCTAATATGGCAACAGTGATTTCTTCTTCAGGCTTTACCATTCCCCTGACTCACACTTAAAGCTTCTTTTTGATTTTAGTCACTTCCTCAGTGGAGCAAGGTGAGTCATGTTCCCTGGGACTCCAGGAATATATCTTGAAAAGGCTGTATCATGGGACAAGATGCTCATAATTACCAACAAGACACTGGTCCCTTGCTGTGTGTGTCCTCTCTATCCCTTCAGGGCTCATCTTAATGGACTGCCACACTGCAGGGAAGGTCTGGCTTGTGAACATGTAGGATTCTAGACGACTAGCTAAAACAGGAGTGCCTGGGAATTATCTCTAACAGATGGCTAGGGAGTGTCAGGAGGCAAGGAAGCCAAATACAGAGTCATCAACTGAATCCTGGGAACTACAACCTCAAGTCACAGTTTTTCTTTGCATCTTTGTCCAAAGCCCCATTTCTCTGGATCCAGAGTCCTATGTGCTTTGCACTATCTCATCCTCTGGCTTGTGAATCACTGGGGAGTCCAGATAGCTTCTGTTTGCAATACTTCATGCAGTCCTTCCTCACTTCTCTTTCCTCATTCCTGTTCCTGTTGTGCTGTTTTGCACCTCCTAGTCAGTTGTTGGGTGCTTTCATTTTTGCATGAAATTTCATTTTCTAGAAGAAGCAGGGTAAGATAATGGTAAATATAATATCCTGTGTCTTTATCTCATTAACTCTTTCTGAATTTATATCCCATATATTAACCAAAATAAATGTTTTGAACATATCTAAATTGGAAAGATGGGGACAAGAAAAAAAGAAAACCCAACTGATGACGTAGGGTTAGATGGAATATGATATATGTTAACTATGTAGATATATTCTATATCATATTTAAATTTAACATGTATATAATGTACATATGAATAAATTTTCTAATCACATGATACAATTATTGAAATACTCAAATTCCTGATTATTGTTATATAAATGAAAGAGGAATGGTGAGAGCAGGTTTTTTTCATTCCTGTGTCAATAGTTTAGTACTAACCATGAACTTCTTGTATGATGTCATGCTTCTCATACTGTAAAAGACCATGACAGTGACTACAGAGATCTCTTTTCTTATGATGATGGGAGCCTCATATGCTGTGCTTTCTCTTTGTCCTAGAAATACTGCAATTGAGAAATCAACAAGTTATAGTCCTAATTTTCTTCTCAGATATAACTTACTAGTTATTGTGTTTCAGGTCCAGTATCCAATTAAAACTTATCTTTGGCTAGTCTTTTTGACATTAACTATTCATTTCAGTATGTGACCTAACATCTTTAAAAGTATGAGGTAAGTCTTTTGTAATGACAAATGGACTTCTAATTTCCATCAACCAAAAGGCGATCAAGGGTGATTTGACAACTAGAGCCTAAGAAATGAAATGATCTTTCACCTCAGAGAAGGTAATTTCTAGATATAAGATCAGTAGCTCAGATTGAATGAGGGTCTACACTGAGACTGACAACTAGCTATAAGATCACACTTCTGAAAATTGTCACTTTTACTTTTCTTTAACACTTTGAAACACTTGTGATTTTAAATGGATTTTGTTTCCACCCCCCACTTAAAATCAATGAAGATGTGCATCCATCAGTCTAATGGTTCAGCTTCATTACTCTGTTTTATAATCATTCCAGTAATAGTGTTCCTAGACAAAACAGTGAATTAGCATTCATTTGCTTTCCATATTGAAACTGGAGCAAACTGACAGGAAGGTAGGGAGAGAGCTCAACAGCCAGGATTGCCACAGTCCAACTTTTAGACGGTGCCAACAAGTGTCAAGTGCCTGATCCCATGTACCATGATGTAAACACACACACACACACACACACACACACACACACACAGAGAGAGAGAGAGAGAGAGAGAGAGAGAGAGAGAGAGAGAGAGAGAGAGAGATTGTTTTTATAGGCCTTCTATTAGAAAGAAACATAGTTGGAGGTTATGAACTAGAACTTAATTGGCTCCCTAGGACACTTAGACATCTTTCTGGGACTTCATGGCTATATTCTTATTTATTTCCCAAAACTTGGAAACTTAGGTTAAAGGAAAATCCTGTTTAGTAGCTAACACTTGTTATGTTGAATAAAAATATTGATACTTTAAAAAATGAGTGCAACGTGCATGATTATTTTTCCTTTAGAAAGTTAATTCAGTTCTTAAGACATGAATATGTGCTATAACCTAATTTTTGCCACGTCTAAAGTGACTGTGAATCTTATAGAATATTCAACATTTTAAATACACATTTCAAATAATTGGAACACATGGGATAGAAACTGAGTCTGCTAAATTTTTACAATTTATTCATTGCCCATTTCAGGATATAAATCCCAGGTCAAGAATGAAATTTGAGCAGGTATTCTATTGAAATTATGGAATTTGCTGTGCTTTGAGGAAAATATGTTTAATAAAGCTCAAAGGGTCATATGAAAATCCAATAGAAAGTGTGTAAGAGCATGAGAAGCACCTTTTGATACTTGTTACCACTGGAGAGAATTTTAATAAATAAATGTTCATCCTCTGAAAATGGAGTGACTATCTGAAACTACCCACTAAAAAAAAGTTAGTAAAGATACTTTTCATCCTGTTTCCCTTGCAGGGCAGACCATCTTGGCTATTTTTTAGGTAAAGGGTTTTAAAGTCTTAGGTGCTGGTTACTATGACCTTAGTCAAAGCTCTCTGTTACCTTTATTTGGTAACTACATAGGAAAAGAGCTGATCATGGTATCCTGAGACCAACTATGTCCCATTTATCAAGAGAAAAATAAAAGGGATTGGCTAAATTTTGATATACACAAACATATGTTATGAGTTACTAAGAAAAATTCAAAAATATCTAAAACATAGGTTACTAATTTAGCAACCGATATTGAGATGAAAAAAAATATCCCAAAGTAAAGCCAGTAAGGACAAATAGATCATCTGCTTGATATTCAATATATTTGCCTGATTTTACAATACAAGACTGGCTGATGAATATATGTTTTAAATGCTTGAGCATACTGGGTTACCATAAGAGTGTTTGCATTTATTAATTACTTAAAATTACTGAAATTATCATTGAATTCAGTAATTAAGTATCCTAATTAAGACTTCACACTTAGCATCATTTTTACTAGTTAGATGGGACCTTGTAAAAATGATTTATAAATCAATTTGATTCAAAATGATGAGGTAAAATAAGTATTTTGGTCTGCTGTTGATGAATCAGTAGTCGCTGAACTTAAATAATAAATGAGGTTGATTTAACATATTTGAAAAAGGACTTTGATGTTAACTATCTAATAGTCAAATTTTTCCTTTTTACTTCCATTCTGATGATAGTTTTCCCTTTTTACTTATTTTTGCTTTTTTTTGTTTTGTTTGTTTTTTTTTGTTTTGTTTTTTTTTGTTTGTTTTGTTTTGCTAAGACAATGGCAATATTGGCATTTTGAGAAAAGTTTCATTGAAAATTCCTTGTTCTGATGTGTTTGGAGTCTATAACAATTCTCTCATAGCTTCTACCTGTTTGTTTGTGTGGTTCAAGTGCACAACACAATTACAATAAGGTATATGACTGTGGTGCTTTCCTTTGAAATATTTGTCTCTAAAAAGTAGATACTTTGTTGTCCCTTGCATTTTCAGTTATCTCCTTACTGGCTTACACTGCAGGACAACTATAAATATTTGGCATCAGTGAACTGATAAGCATTTAAGATGAGCACAGATATTAAAGTTGTCTGTTATGAGGATACATATTATGTAACTCCAAATATGAATCGATATACACATATTTGTAAATTTACTGGTAAACAGTGTACAGTGCAAGAATAAAAAGTTAAATCATTGAAAGTGAATAAAGGGTCTTGGGACTACCCAAAGCATATTTAGTATTAACATTATAAAACTCATATTTCCAATTGCTTGAAAAGGGAACGAATATTCAGTAATGGTATTCTAACAATTGCTTAATAACTTTATTGTGAAAAGACAGAGATGTGTTTTCTCCTTATAGCCTATGCAAAAAATTAAGTGGAAGAACAAAATAAAAAAAAGTGAAACAAATGTAGTTTAACATATTCTGTGACTTCATTTGAGAAGAACATAGCATTCAAACAAGGCATTATGAAGATAGTTGGTAGAATTCATTTGAAAGGGGGACAGAATGTTTAAAGAACTTTGTATAAATAAGTAACTAACTAAATAAACTAAACAAAATGTCCAAAGACCAACACCTTAGGTGAAGAACTCCAATTTGATTGCTATACCGTGAAAGAAATGAAAATTAAAACAATGAAGTACCATTTTCCCCACCAAATTTACATTTTAAGTGCAAGAGTATGTTAGTGGCTTACATACCTTATTGAATACTTTCCTGGTGTTCAATTTGCTCTGGTGGTTAAAACAAAGATTCATTTTAATGAACATGGAAATCTATTATATTCTGTAAACATACCTAGTGTTAACATTAACTTAATTTTTTGTAGATTTTGATACACAAATAAGTTCATAAGTAAACTTTTAAAAATGAAAAGAATTTGTGTGTGTGTATGTGTGCACATATACATGTTACAGTTCACTTGCATAGGTCATAGAACAAGTATTTGAGTCATTTTTTGTCTTCCACCTTTACATAGAGTCTGGGGGTTGTATGTAGGTTGACCTGCTTGTGCAGGAAGTACTTTAACTGACTGAGCTATCTTCCTGGCAACCAAAACTTGTTTAAAACCATGAGGTTGCTTCAGGAACAAATTGCCTCATGTTAATATGCTCTTACAGACATGAAAATATGTCTGGCAGGGACCTGGAGAGATCAAAATGAAACTGTCTTACTTACTCTTTAAACTCTGTAAGATTGTTTCATTTGTTCAAATTTGATAGAAGCCTGATGAGTTTCTGTTCTCTTGCCTGTTTGCAGCTGGTGATTTTTCTAGATTGCACTTGTCTGTCTTGCTTCTGGCAAACAAGTGGTAATCATTTAATGCCCTGTTCCTGGATTTCCATGTCTAAAGCACACGTTCTTCACAAAAGTGCAACCAACTAGCCATTTTCTTGATATGTTTCATTCACATGTGAATCTCTTTACACATGGCCAACAGTGCCAAATTTACCCCAACAATCAGGATAGAATCTGCCAGATGGCAAATGAATATTGGCTGAAAGAGTCAATAAAATCAAAATATGTCAGCCTCACATTTAGGCACTTTGAAATTCATTAGAGGATCACTTATCACTAGAGTGTGGTAAATGATTAGCAGGAAGTTTGTAAGTTGATAGTATTTTTCCTTTGGTACTTTCTCTTAGAGTATCAGAAACATTATAGATCAGTTATAAATTCAAGTGCATGAATAAGTAACTCAGTAAATACAAAGGTAAATATACTGCCCCCAAGAGAAGAAGCCCATAGACAAAGCCCACGGATACTACTTTAGATCATTACTTAAGCAATTTCAGAGCATATATACTAAGAAGACGACTGTGTCAAGATGTTTTAAATGGGGAATAAAATGATGAAATAATGATATCTTTATAGATATATTTTAGGTAAGCATTAGATTTATGGATACTTGGCCTGGATATTTGAACACTTGTCTGAAAGCCTAAGGTAAAAACCCAGCACCTTAAGGCTCATGGTTTAAAGTGACTCACCTTAAAGATGATGAGGAGCCTAAATGGTAAAGGAATGAGTGAAAACAAGTGTCATAACTTCCAACATCACTACACCTAGCACTTAAACATGCTATGCATACATTATAGCATCAAACAAAGCATTCCACTAGACCTCAGTCCTATTAATCAAAAGGAATGTAGGAATGTAGATGTTTGTTCTTACCTTACCTTTCATTTCATACTTTAGCACATTTTGTTTATGTGGCCTCTGAATATTATTTGCTACCATTGGCTTCTATAGTATATGGATTCCTCTTTGGTCATTTTCTCTCACTGTGTTGTGGTTTTTGCTGGCTTTAGCTTGCACCTTTCCTGCCAGCAAATCTCCCACCATGCTGACTGTGGCTCCTTTATTAGGGTGCTGGATTTTTTGACTGTTTCTAAAATTACCTTATGATTTTCAGCTCCACCACAAGGTGCGTAGGAAGGGATCTAAAAAGAGTCCATTACTCTATATTCTTCTACAGTAACATTGGGCATCTGTAATCTGAAAGTTGAGAGACTCCAACAGTTTTGAAAATTTTCCATATATGTCCTCTTTCTTTATTGACCCTGTTTATTCTATTATGCCCCTCTGAAATGTCAAACTGGTTAAATGTCAGACATTTTCACTGTGTCCCAGTGTTTCCATATAGCTTTTCTCTTTGTTGTTTCATTGGATTGGGGGGGGCTGTATTAGTCAGGAACTAGTCAGGACAGTAAAATCCACAGCAAGTGATTCAACTGATGGAGTTAGTTATAAATTCATTATAAAGCTGAAAGGGACAACAAGGCAAATACCAGCGGATTTGCATACACACCTGGAAGTTGTAAGAGGTTGATGTTAAATTACAAATATTTAAGGAAAATTGTTTTCATTCCATCCAGCTCAGGTTTGTAGTGGTTTGAATGAGAAATGTACCCACAATCTCCAGTATTTGAACACTTGGTCCACAGTAGGTGGTACTGTTTGGGGAGGTTTAGGACACATGGCCATGGAAGAGGAAGTGTTTCAGTAAAGCTTGTTTATTCTCCATTTGTTTTCTCTGATTTATGCTTGTGTTAGAAGATTTCACCTTTCAGCTTCCAACACGCTTCCATGCCTGCTATTGCTTGCTGTGCTCTGCCATAGTGGACTCTTATCTCTCTGGGACTCTAAGCCCAAATAAACTGTCCCTTCTACATGTTGCTCATGGAAAGATATATATGTATATCCATCAATTATAGCTGTAACAATGAAATAAGATATATATCACTCCATGGTCAGTGGATGAGAGCAGTACTCATTGATTTTGCTTGTCCATTATCTTCAGATATGATGATAGTTTTTTTTTTTTGTCCAGGATATTTATATTTGGATTGTTTTTTAGTTTTATGTTTCTTTTTTACTTGTGTATATGTGTTGGAGACAGGCAGAAGCATGCGTGTGTATGTATTTGGTGGCTAGATGCCAAAACTGGTATCTGTCCTCAACAACTCTCTTCTTATTTTTTTTTTTTGTTTGTTTTTAGAGACAGGGTCACCCACTGAACCTATAGCCTAGAAGTAGGCTAGAATGGCTGGTCAATGAACTCTAAGGATCTATTTTTCTCTACCTCCTTAGGCTTGGGTTGTAGCCTTGCACTTCTATGCCCGGCTGTTTTTTGCATGGGTGCTTGGACTTGAATTCAGGTACTTCTCCTTACACATCAGGCACTTACTTGACTGCACTATCCTTCCAGTACCATAGCTTCAGATTTCTAATCTTGGGTGGTAGAAGTAAGACTTCAGGCTTGGTTTCATGGTAGCCATAGAGCACACAAGGACCAGTTTGGTTATGTAACAACAAGAGAGGCTTTAGCCTGCATGACATTTTCTAATCTATTTTTGGTTTAACTAAACCATTCAGCAAAGCCTGTTCTCACTATAGTTGTGAGTATATGTTGAAGAATAATCCAAACAATTGAGGCAGACTGGGTTCCTTTAAGATTTTTATTGAACTTCCAAACTAGGTTAATTATATTTTTACATTTTTTTCTATAGTGAGTGTTTTACACCTGTCAATCAAAGTAAAAATGCCCAGGATTTACTAGAATTCCCTAGAACATTAAATCACAAGAACCTGATTTTAGTTACTGGGCTTCTTCCCTAGGTAAGTGCCAGACCTAGAATATTTTCAAGATATTTAATCAGATACTCTGGATATTTTTGTTGGAATCCCCCTAAAGGATCCTGATGTCCAGCTTCATTGTGAGAGAGCTGTGGCACTCATTTCATTTGCTTTCTTTAAGTGCCTACCCAAGTTCCTTCACTTCCCCACTGAGGGCTAACTTTCATTTTTTAGTTCACAGGTAAATCTTTTAGAGCAACATGTGGTCCTAGGAATTCTGTATTAGTTACTATTCATATCACATAAGACATCACCTGGCAGAAACAACTTAAAGGACAGTTGTTCTCTTCATGGATTAGAGAGATTTTAGTTTTTCATTGGGGAAAAGGCATGGTAGCGTGACTCCATAAATTCCAGTCTGTCATAGTGGGTAAGGCATGGGAAGATGTCACAGAAGTGTCATAGTGGAGAAATATAGCAGGTGGTTCCACAGAGGCAAGGAGCATGCTAGGGAGTAGAGGCAGATGGCTTCGCAGAAGTGTTAAGTGGGGAAGGCATAGCAGATGACTCCAAGGGGTAGAATTTTCACACTTTTATGAGCAGCATCAGCAGCAGCAGATAGATGAAATCAGGTCACTTTTGAAGAACTACCTACAACATCCAGGTTCCATTCAACGTTCTACTACAGCACTGTTGAACCTAGTGTTCAGACATAGGAGTCTATGGGAGGCACTAAACATTAAACCTATGACAAGCACCAAGAATGCTATATGGCCATCACTACCATCTTTATTAAAGCTGTAAACAAAGAAACTGTCAGGAGAATTCCTACAATTGAAATAATAACGTGGATCAACCAACAGAGAATTTTATCAAATCTTCCTTTCTAAACATCTGGAAGTCATTTCTTCTTGGGATCCTGTCTCCCAGGACAGACTCAACTCTAACTGATTCATACATTTTAACTATTACCACCATGTGCAAAGAATGTTTGCTGGAAAAAAAAATAACCATCTTTGCCTAATAGTTTCTTGATAAAAAGTTTGTTCCTAATGTTTCTGGGAATACCCAGTGACCTTGTCTCATATAGAAATGGGCCTCCTTGAAGGTGCAGCCTGTATCCATTTCTTTAGCAAGGTAGGATGCATTTGATTTAGCTTTGTGCATTTCTTATCTTTCTTAAATTTATAATAAATGAACAGTTCTTGTCATGGGTTACTTGTTTCCAAGGCAGAAAATGAGGAAAATTAATATTTAATGCATTGAAACACTTAGAGTTCAATGCTCCTCTCCAGTTATTTAAGCAGAGCCTGACACTGAGGCTTCATTCATCACACTCCTAGAATCACCGATAACTTTCATAAGATAGTCCCTTAGCTTTTACCAGGGACCACTATAAGAAATAAAGAGATGTCTTGATGTGCATGTGGTTGTGGTAGTGGTGGTGGTGGGAGGGGGTTAAGGAGAAATCTTGTGCCTGGGAAACTCCCAGGAATCTACAAGGATGAACTTAGCTAAGACTCCTAGTAATAGTGGAGAAGATGCCTAAACTGGCCATCTACTGTAATCAAATTGGTGACTACCCTAATTATCGTCAGAGAGTTCTTACCCAGTAACTGGTAGAAGCAGATGCATAGATCCACAGATAAGTAAGTACTTGGCTGAGCTCCAGTAGTCCTGCTGAAGAAAGGGAGGAGAGGAATCAAGATCATGACCAGGAACCCACAAAAACAGCTGACCTGAGCTCATGCGAGCTCATGGACTCTGGACCAACAGTTAGGGATCCTGCATAGGACTAACATAGGTTCTCTGGAGGTAGTAACAATTGTATTGCTTTGTCTGTGTGTAGGGTTTCTAGCAGTGAGATCAGGACCTAACCCTGGTACTTCAGTGGCTTTTGGGAACTTGGATTAACTTGTCCAACCTTGATGCAGGGGGAGGAACTTGGTCCTGCCTCAGCTTGGAGTGCTATGCTTTGTTCAAGTCCATGTGAGGCCTGCCTTTTTCTGAATGGAAGTGGAGGAAGATTGGATGGGGGGTGTGGATGAGTAGAGGCAGGGTGGCAAGAGAGGAGGGAGGAGAAACTGTGGTCCTCATGTAAATAAATGAAACAGAATAATTAAATTTAAAAAGGAAATAACTGTAGAAAATACAGTGTAATATTTGTCATAATTAAACCTTTACCAACTAATGTTGAATACTGTCATACTGATAAGTGATTAAATATTTAACCTGTGGAAAGCCTTGGGTTCAACCTTTTTCCTCCTGTCCTATCCACCAAAATGACAAAAACCTTGAAAGCACCATCCTGTTGTCACATCACCCAGTATCCTTTGTCTAAATCACCAACCACATGAAGAGACTTTGCAGTAGCGAGTTGAGAGAGGTTCTCTAGGGACAGACCCTTTCCCATTTCCATTTCTATGAGGAACTTTGGAACTAAACACAGCATAGGGCTCAATTACACCACTAGTGTTCACTTTTCGAGGATCCATATTTGTAGTATTGTTTTTCTGTCCTGAGTTTCACTTGTGTTATTGTTTAACTAGTTTTCAATTTTTTTTTTGTTACAGGAAACAATTTATATTAAGAACCTATTATATTCTATTACATGTTTGTTGTCATCACCCACTAATAACGATACTTACTCCAGGTTCTAGGTTCTTCTTTTTAAACTTGAAAAATCTGTCAGAAGAGTGATCTGGCAAAACCTTAAGTATATCAGCATTAAACATTAAGAAATCAACAAACACTCATAAAAGCAAAAATTATATATCATGGAATTAATCCAGCAACAAAAGGGTATTGATTTTTGTTCAAGGGCATGTAAAACTCAGTTTAACTGCAAAGGAGAGAAGGTTTTAGTAAGAAGGAGGAGGGATTGATAAGGATGGCCACTATATTGACAGTGCTTATCAACTAAGTGGGTTTACTTAGAAGAAAAACTCATCTTTCTGATCATAGATAGGCATCCATTATTCTACATAGACTAGAGGATGGTACCTTCCCCAGTGATGACTTTTCAAAGGAGTAGCTCCCAGATTATTATTATTATTATTTTTTTGAAATGGCAACTCCTAAAACTCTGTAGTTCAAGCTAGCTCTGAACTTATGATGTTCCTGCTTTGGTCTCACAAGTGCTGTGATTTTAGGTATGTACTACCATGCTTTTTAAAATAAAGTTTTAAGAAGGAAAAGAAATAACTGCATTTTCTAAACTAAACACTAAGAAACCAGAGATCAGGTACCTAGAGTCTGGTAGAAATATGTCTGCAGACTAATCAAGCTGAGAAAAAAATATAGGTCCTCCTAATCACACTCCATGCCAATGGAGTGAGTATGGGAATGGTAAAAAAGAATTCTATGAAATTTTTCCTCAACAAAAGCAAAGTCTCAGTTGTGGTTCCACTGTGTGTCAAACTCTTTGAATTTGAGTCAATTGCTTTTATCACATTTCAGGATCATTCAACATTGACACCACAATGAAAGATATTTAACTTGAATTTTGTAAAGATTTAGGGTATGTTATGATGAGAAAAGGAAGTGTTCAGTAAATCTAGTTAAGAAAAAGTCAATGTTTGGCAATTCAACATGACTTGCTCCTTGTACATAACAAACTGTCAAAAATAAATTTCTCACTCAAACTGAGAAGAACTGAAAGATGGCAAAAAGGCAGCAGCAGCAGGATCCAGGCTGATTTATGTTCACTGAACAGTCATTTCATGAGGTTGTACAGGCTGGCCATGACTCCATAGATATTGGGTGAATTGCACCTTGTGGGGAAGCCACTATGTAAACAGCAAAGCTTCAGGCATGGAAACTACATAAACCTCAATATTTCTGTTCATCATTTAATGACATTTCTCTGGGTAGAAATGACTGTGAGAGCTGCTTTAACAAAAGAAATATGTGAATACTTTGGAAGGAGGAAAAATGTATTAAAATTCATTGATGTTGGTTTTTTTGTATTAGAAAAATTCTAGAAACCAAGACCACAACTTCTTCAGAGAGAACAGCGACACCAACATAAATGTCTGCAACAAAGCTTTTCAGAAGGCAATTAAGGTTTAAAATAGAGTTGTGTAGACTGGGTTAAAATGTGGAGTAGGAAGAAGACAATTTCCTCCTAAATAGATGGCTCAATCTAGTGAAACTATATTTGGAATATATTATTATTATTATTATTATTATTATTATTATTATTTACTTAATTTTTGCAGACACCCCTAAGAAATATCAATATCAAACAACAGACTATATACCACAGACAGCAACATTAAACTCCTTAACTATGCCCAAGTATCAGATTTTATGTAACATAGGCTTATATTTATCTTTTGATAAATGAGTTAGAAATACAAATTAGGAGGAGAGCAATGTCTACTCTGGGTTTACTGAGTATTGTGTACTCTCTCCCTTTCTCCTCTCCCTCTCCCACTCCCTCCCCCCTTTCTGTGTGTACATTTAAGTGATTAATTACTTAGCAGTGTCTATCCCTCAGTGTTGAAATAGGGTTTCGAAAATTTCCACTGGATTCCACTGGGTTCTCTGTGAAAACAAAAGCCTAATTAATAGGCTTAGGATCTGAACAGATACTTCTCAAAAGATTAAAAAAAATCACTAAGAAATATTGTTAAAAATGCTCATCATCTCAGTTAGAGAAATTCAAATCCAAACAACTTTGAGGTTTCATGTTACCCTACTCAATCCAAATGGCAAAATGTCAACAAAACAACCAATTACAAATGCTGGAGAGGATGTGAGGCAAAGGAAACCCTCATTTTCTGTAGGTGAGACTACAAACTGGCGCAGCCATTGTGTCCATTATTGTAGAGAATGCTCAAAAATTTAAAGCTAAGTCTATCATATAACTCAGCTATAGCACACCTTGGCATATGCCCTAAAGACTTGACAACCAACTCAACAGATTCTTGCTAGGTCTTGTTAATTGCCATTCTGTTCTAAAAAACTACAAAAGTAGAAAACCTACATACCCTTCAACTCATAAGTGGATAATGAAAATGTAGTACACATACACTATGGAATATTATTTAGGTGTAAATAGAAGGGAATCATGAGCTTTGTAGGGAAATGGCTAATAAAGATCTATATTGAATGAAGTAACCTAGAACCTGAAAGTTAAACACCATCTCTCACTGGAGGCTTCTACCTCCAAATCTTAAGATGTTAGCACATATATTGGAGTAACTATAGAAACAAAAAAAAATAAGTAAAAAGGGATGATTAAGGGTAGGGAAAATATAGCAAGGGAAAGTGATGCAATAGTGACTGAATAGGGTAAGTGAAAAAAGAAAATGGAGGATCCTTAAGGAGGAAGAGAAAGGAAGTACAGAAGATGTGGTAGAAGAAAAAAATAATAGCAAGGATGTCTGAAAAGTCATAACAAGTAACATTATCCATCTACTTAAAGTTAAATATATATTTGTTTGTTTATTCATATACATGCGTAGTTTAAATGCAATTTCCCATCTCAGATGACAATGATCCTTACAAGGGCCACATGCTATCTAACAAAAATTGCAATACTGAACATGAGAAGTCCCTTTTGTATTTTGATCTGGAAAATCTAAGAGTCCCCCCAATAATTATACATTACTGCTGTTTGCTCTCAGAGATGGAAAGTAAGTCCTGCTGAGGATACCTTGCACTTTAGACCCAGGTCCCAGAAGACTGGAGATGGATCTTACCAAAAGCCTCCTCTTTGAGGAGTAGCTTTCATGGCACCAGAAGATATCTTGCAAGCTTTCAAGTGAGGGCAGCAAACAATAATACTATCCAGCTATGTTGCCTATTAACCACACCAATGAGGAACATAGCACAATAATCCTGAGGGTGCAATAGTGGCATGCATAACTCAGTGGTAACCAACAGCCCTCTAATTGGACTTAATGTCTGCTCATGTAAGAGAAATCATGCCTAGTACTAGAAACCTAGCCAACTACCTGGAGCTAGAGAAGTTATGGATCTTGATGGGAAAACTTATAATTGCCACTTTAGTAAGTCAGCATAATCCATAACTACTTTCTAAATATTTAATCTTATGTCCACAGATTAGTGCAATTTTCATTCCTCATTAAGGAAATTCCTCTCTGCAACAGATGGAGTTCATTGCAAAAACTCACAACAGACCAAAATGCACAGAATGGGTGATTGTATCGTATCCATTTTCAACAAAGACTTAAAAGTCATTGAGGAAGATGGGACAGAAAAATTGTAAGAAATAGAATAAAGGTGTTTGTTTGACAAGTTTTTTTATGTGTTTCAGAAATACCAGAAAAGCTGCAACCATGAAGTGTCATTAACATTGCTTTCTGAATAGATTTGAACAGTGAAGACACCAACAGACATGCTAAGGGGGAAGTCTCATGAGGCCTGAAGCCTCAGTCCGACACAGAACTACAAGTAACCTAGGAATCTTGAAAGTTTGAGAAGTAACCTTCTTCCCCAGGCAAAGCAATCCAATCAGTTACCCAATACCAAATGGTCAGGCTTGAACACACAATTGTCACTATAGAGACTAAACAGGCTGTATTTATGTGTATAAATAGATGCACATTTTCAATATGTAAATAATTTCAACATACAAAAGCCTTGAGGTTGAGAAAGTAGAGGTAGGGAAGGAGAGCAAGAATTACAGGGAGGAATTGTAGTGAGGAAAGTAAGGAATAAAACTATTTAATTATAATTACAAAATTTCCTCCATTCATGAGTCATGAGGGAAGAACTGTGATGAATTTGTTCTCTAGGATCTAGTTAACATTGACTTTAATAGTATATTATTCTAATGTTTCTACATTCTTATTGTTTTCCTTATATTTTCAATGTGCTTTTTAAGTGGTTAGGATATTTAATTCACAATACTCCCTATTCCAAATAGAATATTTGCCTCAGGCTTGCTGAGAAATTCTTTCTGATCTAGTGTTAAGGGTTCTTCTTAAAGTATACTCAGGTTGTTAAACTTAATGTTTCAAAGCAGACCCTTCCTTGTATAACAACTGCAGACAATAATGCAGCCAAAGGCTTTTTTTCAGATATCCATGTTTCTCCCTGAACATTGTCACCCTGCTGGCCTTCTATAAGTCAACCGCCAAAACCTACAGAGGCATCTCTGTAGTTAGCACACATCTCTCCCACCTAACTACACTAATACTTATTTCTCTATTACTAAGTTCTTTTTATTAATAAATTTTATTTAAATTATAAACAATCTTATTTTACATATCAATTTCCTCCCATCCTTCCATATCTACCACCAAGCCCCCATCCCATCCCCTCTCTACTCCCCAGGGAGGGTGAGGACTTCCATGAGGGATCACTAAGTTCTTAAACAATCCTTTAAATTGTAAAAAAATCAGTTATATCTAAGTGAGAATGTCAAAATATCATTGAAAAATAATATAGGGGTTAGAAATAGCATCCATAGACTCTACAAGAATGAATAGGAGGAGAACATGAGGGATCAGGAAGATTGAGTTGGGGGAAGAATATAGGAGAGCAAGAAAAGAGATATGTTAATAGAGGGAGCTGTTATAGATTTAAAGAAATCTGGCACTAGGGAAATGTCCAGAGATCAAAAAGGATGACCCCAACTAAGGATCTAAGCAATAGTGGAGAGGCTACCTTAAATACCCTTCCACTTTAATGAGAATTATGACTACCTTAAGTGCCATTCTAGAGCTTTCATCTAGTAGATAATAGAAACAGAATCAGAGACCCATAGCTAAGCATCGAGTCAAACTCCTGTAATTCAGTTGTGGAGAGGGTGGAGTGATGAGCAAATGGGTCAAGACCATGCTGGGGAAACCCACAAAAACAGTTGCCCTGAGTAAGTAGGAGCTCATGGACCCCAGATTGACATCTGTGGAACCAGCATAGGATCAAACCAGTCCCCATGAATGTGGATGTCAGATAGGAGGCCTGGGCAGTCTATAGGGCCTCTGGCAGTAGAACAGTATTTATCCCTAGTGTAGGAATAAACATTGGGAGTCCATTCCACATGGAGGGATACTCTCTCAGGCTAGATATATGGGGAGAGCCTAGGCCTTGCTCCAAATGATGAGATAGATTTTGATGATCCCCCATGGAAGGCCTCACCTTCCCTGGGAGTGGATGGGGGGATGGGATTGGGGGTTGGTGGGGGATATGGGGAGATGGGAGGTAGAGGGAACTGGGATTTATATGTGAAATAAGAATATATATATGGGAAGCTCTCTGTTATAAGCATGCATTTGTATCACATGGCTTAAGTTGAAGGAGACCTCATGGCAACTCTTGTCCTTGTCTGCTATTTTTAAATGGCTTATAGTCAAATGAGTAGGCAAAGGAATTTGACCAGGGAGTGTGAAGCCATGAAATGAGGAGCTATTATATCACAGAGAAATTAAGAAATAAGCAGGCCTTTCCCCTAAAGCTCTGAAACTTGGCCTCACCTTTTGTCCGGGTAAGCAGTGGACTTAGTTCATTGAAGCTCAAATCCAACTAGCTGCAGGGGAGAGCTGTAAAACATCACATAGCTACGAGCAGCTCTTCAGTTAATAGAGGACAGACAGATCCAGAGAAGAAGGCAATGATTAGAGACATCTGATAAAACTGCATTTCTATTCCAACCTGAACATGTAAGGAAGCTTTCATTCACTTTCACTTCCTCTCAATCACCACATCATGTTTAAGCATCTTCTAAGTACCAGCAACATAAAGGATATGACTCCATAATGATATTGTCTTGTGGTTGGAAAGGGATGGATTATACTAAACAAATTAATGGAGAAAGATAAAATCTTAGGCATCAAGTATGAGACTGTAGCATAAAGATGCTAAGAAAGAAGTCTTGGGATTTGTTTTTATGAGGGTAAGCAATAGTCATTAAAGAGGACACTTGGATGCTTAGGAACCACACTTCTCAGAAATCATATCCATAATTTAGGATAAATGCATATTTTATGCATGTTTTGTGGGGGGAAGAGAACTGATAATTATATTTTCTCCTTTATTTATTTGAGAAATAAAATTATATAGCTTACTTATATAACATGTTTTGAAATGTGTATAGATTTGGCATAGCTAAATCCAGCTAATTTGCATGTGCTTCATTTCACACAATTGACATGTTTCTCATGGTGAGGACACTTTAAAATCTCTCAGAATGTTTCAGGAATACAATGCATTGTTATTAACTGCATCCCAGGGATGAAGCCTACTTGGTCATGGTGGATAATTTCTCTGATCTGTTCTTGGATTTGATTTTATTGAATATTTTTCCATCAATGTTCATGAGGGATATTGGTCTGTAGTTCTCTTTCTTAGTTCTACCTTTGTGTGACTTGGGTACCAAGATAGCTGTAGCCTCATAAGAAGTGTTTGGCAATGGCCCTTCTGTTTCTATTATACAGAACAATTTGAGGAGCATTGGTATTAGCGGTTCTTTGAATTTCTGGTAGAATTCTGCACTGAATCCATCTGGTCCTGGGCTTGTTTTGGTTGGGAGGCTTTTGATGATTGCTTCTATTTTATTAGGGTTTATATGTCTATATAAATTGCTTATTTGGTCTTGATTTAATTTTGAAAAGTGGTATCTATCCAAAAAATTGTCCATTTCTCTTAAATTTTTGAATTCTGTGGAGTGCTCGTTTTCAAAGTATGAACTGAAGATATTCTGGATTTCTTCTGTGTCCATTGGTATGTCTCCCTTTTCATTTCTGATCTTGTTAATTTGCATGGTCTCTCTCTCTCTCTTTTGGTTAGTTTGGATAAAGATTTGTCTATCTTGTTGAGTTTTTTTTCCAAGAACAAACTCTTTGTTACATTGATTCTTTGTATTGTTTTCCTAGTTTGTAATGTATTGATTTCAGTCCTCAAATTGATTATTTCTGGGTGTCTACTTCTTCGGGGTGAATTTTCTTCTTTTTGTTCTGTGCTTTCAATTGTGCTGTTAATTCTCTAGTGTGACTATCCTTCCATTTCTTCTTGTGGGTACTTAGTACTATGAACTTTCCTCTTAGCATTTCTTTCAAAGTGTCCCATAAGTTTGGGTATGATGTGTCATCATTCTCATTGAATTCTAAGAAATCTTTAATTTCTTTCTTTCTTTCTTTACCCAGGAATAGTGTAATTGTGCATTTTTCAGTTTCCATGAGTTGGTAGGTTTTCTGCTATTTGTGTTGTTGTTGAATTCTAACTTTAAAGCATGGTGGTGTGATATGATACACGGGAGTATTCCAAGTTTTTTGTAACTATTGTGGTTTACTATATTGCCGAGTATGTGGTCAATTTTAGAGAAGGTGCCATGTGGCCTTGAGAAGAAGGTATATTATTTTGTGTTTGGATGTAATGTTCTATAAATATCTGGTAAACCAAATTGTGTCATAAATTCTGTTAGTTCCTTTTTTCTTTGGTGACATGTCTAGTGTTGAGAGTTGGATGTTGGAATCTCCCACTATAAGCCTATAAGGTTTTATGTGAGAGTTGAATTTTAGTAAAATTTCTTTTACGAATATGGGTGCCTTTGTATTTGGGACATAGATGTTCAGAATTGAGACTTCTCTTGAGGAATTTCTCCTATGATGAATAAGAAATGACTGCCTTTGTCTTTTTGATTGATTTTAGTTTAAATTTTAATTTGTTACATATAAGTATGGGTCCACCCTCTTGTTTCTTGGGTCCATTTGATAGGAAAGTGTTTTCCTAAGCTTTAATTCTGAGGCGACATCTGTCTTAGAAGTTGAGGGGTGTTTCTTATATGTAGCAAAAAAAAAAAATGAATTCTGTCTTCATATCCATTTTTTAGCCTGTTTCTTTTTAGAGGTGAGTTAAGACCACTAATATTGGAGGATATTAATGACCATTGATTGTTAGTTCCTATTTGTTCTGGAATTGTTGTTGGTGGTAATATTGTGTATGGATTTCTTCCATTTTTCTTTTGGCTGTTGGTAAAGTGGGATTATCTATTGCCTATGTTTTTGTGGGTATAGCTAATTTTTATGAGTTGAAGTTTCCCTTCCGGAACTATCCATAAATCTGGATTAGATGATGTATATTTTTTAAATCTTTTTTTAATGGAATATCTTCTTGGTTTTGCCATCAATAGTGGTTGAAGCTTTGCTGGGTGTAGTAGTCTGGTTTGGCATCTGTGATCTATTATTGTTGGCAGAATATCGATCCAGAACCTTCTGGCCATCAGAGTTTCCATGGAGAAGTCAGGTGTAATTCTGATGGGTTTACCTTTAAATTGTACTTGGCCTTTTTTCTTTGCTGCTCTTAATATTCTTTTTATTTATTCTGTATGTTTGGTGTTTTGATTATTATGGGACAAGGTTACTTTCTTTTGTCCACTCTGTTTGGTGTTGTGTAAGCTTTATGTACTTTCATTGGCATGTCTTTCTTTAGGACATGTAGGTATTTCTTTAGGTTGGGAAACTTTTCTTCTATGATTTTGTTATATTTATTTTCTGCACTTTTGAGTGTGGTTTCTTTATGTTCCATAGCTACAATTCTTAGGTTTGGCCATTTCATGGTGTCCCATATTTCCTGGATATTTTGTGTCAGGGATTTGTTGGACTTAAGATTTTCTTTGGTTGATGAATCTATTTCTCCTAGTTTACTTCAATGCCCGAGAATCTCTCTTTCATCTCTTGTATTCTGGTGGTTATGCTTGCATCTGTAGTTCCTGATTGCCTAACTTTTCTATTTCTAGCATTTTTTCAGACTGTGTGGTTTTCTTTTCTTTTTTCTTTTGTTGTCTCTGTTTCAGCTTTCTAACTTTGCACTATTAAACCTAATTTTTGGTTTGTTTCTTACTCCATTTCTTGAATTTTTTCTTTCATTTCTTTAAGGGATTTTCTCATTACCTCTTTGAGGGTCTCTATTATAATCATAAAATTGTTTCTTAGGGTCACTCTCTTCTGCTTCTCTGAGTTGGGATGTTTGGATCCTGCTGGTGGGGAGTCCCTAGATTCTGGTGGCATCATGGTGATCTTTCTGTTGTTGACTCTATTTTATTTTACATGTTGATCCCAGTTCCCTCTCACTCCCTCCATGTCTCCCTCCCTCTCTCTTTCTTACCCTCTCTTTCCCCTCACATGAACCCTGACCACCCTCCCCTCCCATCCCCTACCCACATTCCACATGTAGGGCAATGCCATCCAGGTGGGGTCATGTAAATCTGTCAAGTCATTTGAAGTAGGGACTAGGATTTCTCTCCTGTCTCTAGGTTAAGGGAGTGTTGCTCCATGGGGGATGTTTCCTCAAGGTCTGTTTGTGCACCAGGAATATATCCTGGTTCCACTGTCTTGAGTCCCTTACACTGTTCAGTCCTTCTGGATGAAACCCACATGAGGGGGTCTGAGTCAGTCCAATGCTAGATTCTCAGCTATCAGTCTGGTGGGCCCATTACCTCCTCCTTGTTCAGGTCAGCTGTCTCTATGTGTTTCTGCAACCTGGTCTTGTCCTTTCTCTCTGCATCTGGATTTTAGTTTGACTCAGTGTTTATTTATAGGTGTTTGCTTCTGTTTCCAACAGGTGTTCCATGAGGGTTCCATGATGGTGGAGAAATTAGTTGTTAATCTCATTATCAGGGAAGGACATTTATGGTAGCCTTTCCACTGTTGCTCAAATTGTTAGTTGGAGTCAGTCTTGTAGGTCTCTAGACCTTTCTTTAGGTTCAGTTTTCTCTTCAAAACAATAATGGCTCTCTCTCTCTCTCTCTCTCTCTCTCTCTCTCTCTCTCTCTCTCTCTTTCCCTCTCTCTCCATCTATTACTACCATAACTCAATCTTTTAGTTTCACGTGCTTTCCTTTCCTCCCCTTCTCTTTCTCTTAGTTCTCTCTCCATTCACTGCCTCTCCAATTCCCCTGTGCTCTGGGGGACTTATGCCTTCCCGGTTCTATGAGGGACTTTATATGAATCTCTTAGAAGACATCTTGTATCCTAGTTCCTCTGGCAGGGTGAATTATAGCCTGGTGATCCTTGGCTCTAGGTCTAAAATCCATATATGAGTGAGTACATACCATGTTCTTCTTTTTGTGACTGAGTTACCTCATTTAGGATGGTTTATTCAAGTTCTATCCAATTATCTGCAAATTGCAAGATTCCATCATTTTTTTTTTCTGCAGAGTAGTATTCCACTGTGTAGATGTGCTACATCTTCTTTATCCATTTTTCAGTTGAGGGGCATCCAGGTTGCTTCCAGGTTCTTGCTATTACAAATAATGCTGCTATTTACATTGTTGAGCACATGTCTTTGCTGCATGGGTGTGGATCATTTGGGTATATGCCTAAGAGGGGGATTGCCAGGTCCTGTGGTAAACTAATTCCAAATTTCCTGAGGAACTGCCATACTGATCTCCAAAATGCCTGTACAAGTTTGCACTCCCACCAGCAATGGATTAGTGTTCCCCTTTCTCCACATCCTTTCCAGCATAAGTTGTCATTGGTGCTTTTAATTTTAGCCATTCTGGCAGGAGTAAAATAGTATCTCAAAGTTGTTTTGATTTGCATTTCCCTGATAGCTAAGGATTTTGAGCACTTTCTTAAGTGTCTTTCAGCCTTTTGATTTCCTCTTTTGCAAGTTTTCTATTTAGTTCTGTACCCCATTTTTTAATAGGGTTATTTGGTGTTGTGTTGACTAGTTTCTTGAGTTCTTTGTATATTTTGGAGATCAGCCCTTTATCAGATGTAGGATTGGTGAAAATCTTTTCCCTGTCTGTGTGCTGCTCTGTGGTCTTGTCCATTGTGTCCTTTGCCTTACAGAAGCTTCTAAGTTTGAAGAGGTCCATTTATTAATTTTCAATCTCATTATCTGTGCCCCTGCAGTTATGTTCAGGAAGTGGTCTCCTATCCCAATTTCTTCAAGGGTACCTCCTACTTTCTCTTCTAAGAGGTTAGTGTGACTGGATTGATGTTGAGGTCTTTGATCCATTTGGACTTGAGTTTTGTGCATGGCAACAGACATTGGTCTAACTGCAGTCTTCTACACTCCCTCATCCAATTGTGCCAGCACCATTTGTTGAAGATGCTTTACTCCCCACATTGTATTCTTTTAGCTGTTTTGTCAACAATCAGGTGTTCATAGGTGTGTGGGTTAATATCTGGATTTTGATTAGATTCTATTGGTCTTCCTGTCTATTTTTGCCAATACCAGGCTGTTTTCAGAACTATAGCTCTGTAGTAGAGCTTAAAGTCAAGGATGGTGATGACTTCTGAAGTTCTTTTATTGTACAGTGTTGTTTTGGCTATCCTGGGTCTTTTGTTTTGCCATATAAAGTTGATTATTATCCTTTCAAGGTCGGTGAAGAATTGTAGTGGGATTTTAATGGGGATTGCATTGAATTTGTAGATTGCTTTTGGCAAGATTGCCATTTTTACTATATTTATCCTACGTATTTCTATACTGTCGTTTACCCATTTACTCTTCTAGTGAGTACTGGTAGGTTCCCACCCTCTACCAATTTGACCCAGAACCTAGGTGTGTCATTGATGAGGTGTCCTAGTAGCCTTTTTATGTAATAAATAGTTGAGGACATAGATGTTTTGTGAGAAGATGCAATTACCTCCTTCCTTGGAAGTTAGCTATATAATATCACAATTATCAGATGGCCTTACATAATTTTTGTATCTCTTATGTCTAATAAAAACTATTTAGTAATGGGGTCCATGAAAATTAGCTGATATTGATAGAAAACAGAGTGGTTTGAGTCACTAACACTTAATGTGTAACAACAATTAATATCAAATAAAGTGGTAGTAACTGAAAAGGTTACTGAAAAAAGTAACTGAAAAGGTAACAATGATAATGAACACCTCCATTGCAGTAGAAAAATATTTTAAAAATGGAATCTTCATACTACAGGTTGTACCAAATGCTGTGTAGAACAGTGATATTGCAACAGCTGAACCAACTGCTAAGTAATGATTGGATGAGTAGTATATACAGTGGATACATTAGGCAAAGGAATGAAGACACAGAAGACAATACAAGATTTCATTACATTATTCAGAATAGTGCAAAATTTAAAACTCATGAATTATCTCTGAGATTTTCCATTTAATATTTTTGGAAAATAGTCTGCTGTAGATAAATGAATCCACCAAAGGTGATTTCATAAATTAAAGGGAACAGGTATAAATAACATTTTCCAGATAATTTTGATGATAGGATGGCATCTGTCTTACCTTGGATCAGAAAGATATAGTGCTACTATCAAAAATAATTTGGCAGAAACATGTTGTGTTATGGAGGTGAGGACACAGGTGAGTAAAAAGCTTTTTATTTCCTTTGAGTGGTTCACTTGGAGACTTGCTTCATATAACAAGAGTTAGTATTTGGACATGAAGTGTTATCTTTCTTACCTACTCCTGAATTCAATGTATTCAAAGTTTGGTCTCTAGCCAGTGATACTTCTTTGGAAGGTTCTGACAATTTTAGGGGATGGACCCTAGCTGGAGAAAGTAGTAAACTTGTGTTGCTTTCTGCCCTTTCCCCCATTCACTTTCAACTAGGTCACTTAACCACATGGTTCCACTACCATCATGTTCTGCCTTCTCATGGGCCTAGAAGCAAAGAGTCAAAAATCTTAGTCTGATGGTCTGAAATCTTGAACAAATCAAATTCCTGCTCTTCTTGACTTTCATGGGTATCTGATCACAGTGGTGAAAAGCTTTCCTCTGAGCTGGGAAAATCACTGCCTGGATTTATTCAATCTAGTCATTTTAAGTATGTTTTTAAAATTTGTGTATATTCATATAAGAATGAATATCTGGGCAAGAATCATGCTTAGGCTCATGGGATCTTGTCTGTGTGAGCTGTTAAGGAAAGCAAGCAGAGAAAACCATGCAGAACAAGCCAGCAACACTGTTCCACAATCTCTGTATCAGATACTGCGTCCAATTTCCTTCCTTCCCTTGCCTGGATGACAGACTATAAACTGTCATCACTATATAACATATACACTCTTTCCTCTCCACATAGACTTTGCTCATGGTGTTTAATCTCAGCAATAGAAGCCATAGCTAAGACAATTGTTAATAAGTTTCCCTAAAGAATATACACAGAGTGCTCCATTCACAGACTCTGTCACATGAAAAGGCTCAGTGAGTGATATTTTATCTACCTGTGTGGCTTTCACTGTTTGAAATCACCTACTTCACCTAAGTGGTTGTTATGTAACTTATTAGAAAATCCATTTTTTCTACTTTGAACATAGAAAAACCTAAAGACAGTAGTTCTTAACCTTCCTAATACTGTGACCTTTTAATACAGTTCCTTAAGTTGTGGTAACCCTCAAGCACAGAATTATTTTTGTTGCTACTTCATACCTGAAATTTTGCTAATGTTAAGGACTATAATGTAAACATTTTTGGAAATAGCAGTTTGCAAAGGGTCATATACCACAAGTTGAGAACCTCTGCTCTAGAATGACATGTAATTGTGGGGTTTACTGGCATATCTAAAACACCAACAGTATATTTCTTTAGTTTAGCAAGTTTGGTTTTCCTTGTATTATTATTTTAACTTCATGAACATAAAAGAAATGGCTGAATTACAGGTTGGCCTCTATGAAGCTTATATGCTAAAGAGGACATCTTTCTGCCTGCTACACCCAAGGTAGATTCCTTTGTTTCTGATTAGCTATATGCTTCTAATTTCAGAAAAATCATATCTTCCCTCGTATTACTGATAAGTTAATTTCTTTTTTCCTTTTGGAGACAGATGCACACAGAGCCACAGATAGACATACAGACAAACACATACCAGGGGGTGGAGGATTGAGAAAAATAGAGAGAAGAGAGAGACAGAGACAGAATCACACAACACAACACACACACACACACACACACACACACACACACACACACACACACACCACACAAGAGAAAGAGAGAGAGAGAAAGAGAAAGAGAAAGTCATCGTAAACAGCTTGAGAGCTGATGAATTAAATGAAGTTGTCATTAATTTTGAGTTACCAATAATACATTAATGTCATATTAATGGAATAAATAAAAAGACTTCCCCTTGTAAGCAAGATCAAGCTAAGAATTAAGTTCTCTTCTTCATGTTCCCAGTGTCTTCTGTGCTCTATTTGTTGCATGAGTATGAATCTGTTCTTGTCTGAAGGCTGTTTTGTGAATCTGTCCTTGTCTGTCTATGTGTCTGTGTGTTTGTCTCTTGTGTTAGATTGTGTGCCTCTGTGTCTGTCCCTCACAAAGGCTTTGCTCTGCATTTATTCAGCATAGAAAGTATCACATGAGGAAGGAATGAGATATTTCACTGACATCTTTAACTAACTGAGTTTAGGAGGGATTAAGTCATTGACGCCAACTGATCCAGATAACAAACCTTATTATAAACATCATTATTTATCAAGCAATAACTAAATGTTTTCAACATTTATGGTGGATATTTTATAAAATTGCTTTCAAACTTTATTTTTGCTGCTTTCAGCAAATGGTTATTAGAATACCCTGAGTCAGGGGCATGGGAAAGTACATAATTTAAGATTATAGCTATGCATTAGATTAAGTTGTAAAACTGATTGTATGGAAAATTCAAGGTAAGGAATGTTGTCTATTACATTTTTCTCTCAAAAGCAGGTTAAACAAACAGGCTGAATACACAGTAGGATAGCAGTCTTAATTCTTCCATGAACTCAAGGTATATTATTAACTCTAGCTATGGAGTCCACAAAGTGTTCCATTCTCTTAGAATATAAGAGATATTTTCATAATTTTGTATTACCACAGAGGGCTACTTCACAATTACTTGGAAGTAAAATATTCTACCTGACATGAGCCAGATCTTAAACTTGTTTCAGTTTGTTTTTTGCACAACATTCTAGCCCCAAATAGCTATCATTTATAACATGGTTTTAATTAGAGTGTGGAAAAACAATGGCTGGTTACTTTCTGTACTTACTGTAAAGAGGCCGAGGCAGTATTTCTGCAAGGCTAGCCTGGCCTACCCAAAATTTTAGACCAACAAGGACTGAATATCTTAAAATGATAAAAGAAAATTAAATAACTGACACTATATGATGATTTGAAAATAAATTGTGTTGCACCTGTTCTTTTCACCACACAAGTCAAAGGACATGTTCCAGATAAATACAAACCACTTTGATTTTGAAGGAAAGTGAATAACATCATTTTTCAGCAATACCATCTAACCCAATATTCATAATCACACCACTTAACAAGTCATCTTGACAGTCAAGATACTGTGTAGGTTGCTACATATACCAAAGCAAAACATTCAATACACAAATAGGCAGTTCAGATATGTTTGTAACACGGCTTCAGTTCTGTGTTTATTTTATGTTTTTCCTTTTAACCAAGGATAGTCTTTTGTAGCAAAGACACATAATTATCAATCTATGGCCAGAGACTGAACTGACACCTGTCTTGGATTGGACTGAAGTCCCAAGCTTCTTCTTTTTTAAAAAACTTTTTTTGCTATTATAATTATGTTTTGGAATATTGCAGATTTGAAATGCTATAAGTCAAGATCAGCTAATTTATAACTGTCATTAAAATCTTGTGCAAATAATTTTAGTAACTTTGAGAAGTTACAGGAAGTATCTGATTGTATGCATAGTTCTTTTGATAGCTCTTCAAATATTGAAACTTGATAAAAATGACAAGATCCAGCAGAACTCTGATTCATTTAAAAGTATAAAGAACATTGTGCTAAGAGTTATTCATGTGGTGATGTGGAAAATATGTCTCCTGTGATGACACATGGCTCAGTGGCCCTTCTCTTTCTCAGCAAAATGGAACAGAAATGAGGGAAGTCACAAGTGACAGTGATAGAAATGATTGCCAGATGCCAGGGACAAAACAAATGCTGTAAATGTCACTGAGGAGAACAAAGAAGAGAGCTGCCAGCTGAGGCCACTTGCTGAGGCCACTTGGTCACAATATCTAGAAAGATGGACTGAACTTAAATAAAAGCCTGTGTTCAATAACACCTTTGTATTGCATATTTAAATGTGTGAGAAAGAATGGATATGGGTAAAAATGGAGATGTACAACATGATGGAGCAAACCCTTTTGGCAAGACCCTGTATAATGAAGCTAATCCTGAGCTAATAGAAGTTCTGGGGACTGTGGCTCAGAGTCTTTATCTAGAAGGGGATTTAAGAGAGACACATGTTGAGTAAAAGAAGACAAACAAGGCCAAAGTTTCTATTTCAAGGAACATTAAATTAAGCTGCACAGAAAACCCTAACATCATAGATCAAATAACCACTTACACACACACACACACACACACACACACACACACACACACACACACACAAAACACACCAGTTGAAGAAGAAAAATTGTTTGCTTGAATCCTGAAGAGTGTATCTAAAAGTGGGAATTTGCTGGCAGCTCTGATGAGCCTGTTTATCTGTATCCAGGTTAAGCATTTTGAAACGTGGTTCCGTTAGTGTTACCATGGGAAAGACTGTGGCTACTCAAAGGAAGGCTGTGTAAGAAATGCAGAGTGCCTGATACAGAGAAAACAGAAAACAAACATTGCTAAGGAGAGGCTGTTCTGTGGTTTAAAAAAATCTTTACAGCTTTTTAGAAGACTGGAAAATATTTACATTGTGCATGTAGTTGAGAACACTTAGGATCCTTTCTCCATGCAAACTGCATAATACACAGCACTAATTCTGATCACCAGGATCACAGTGGATTTCCAAAACTATCCATCTTAAAATAACAAGTTCATATCACATAACATCTGCCCATGTACCTTCTCTACCTGTTCCTGTTAGCCACTATTTGACTTCTTGCTTCTACCTTTGGCTTGTAAAACTTTAGTTACATAAGTATTTGTCTTTCTGTATCTTGCTTTATTATTCAGCATCATGTACTCTAGTTTCTTCTGTTGATATCAGTAGCAACAAGTATTTCCTTAACACACACACACACAAACACAAACACACACACTTTTCCTCATTCCTTCATACATTGGTGAGTAAGTAGGTTGTTTCAGTATCTTGGCTATAGTAAAAGAAGTCAATGAGCATGGGAATGCTGATGTCTCTCTGTGGGGCTAATTTTCTTTCTGATATATCAGCAGTAGGGTTAGTAGGTCAATAAGTAGGTCTATTAATGTCTAATATCACTTAAACTTATTGAAATTATAAGGAAATCTAGACAGAGGATTAGGTAAATAAAATGTGACAGTGTACATATACAATGGAATATTATTCAGCATTAAAAAAGAAGAAATTTTGCCATTGACAAGGGTGGCAAAGATAGAAACTTCTGGCTCTCAGATAATTAAGTTCTGCCGACCTAGAGCACAATAGCACGATATAATGATTGTATCCATTAATGCATGGCACACTGGGAACTTTTGAAGCAGTCTTAAATTCTTTCTATCTACAGACACTCTGCAGTGTCACGTAAATCTCAGAACAAGCCCTGTCATCACAGATGTCTCACACATTTGCATTGAGGAAGTTATGGCTCAGGGTAGTTAAGGAATATGGCTATCATTAAACAGCTACTGATGTCAAATCTGGATTCCATCCAGGTCTGCCTGCCTACACACTCCCACCTCTAAATATATTCTTCGGGATTTGCGCAAACACACTTCTGCTTCAATTCTTTTTTAATGTGTGAATGTGAAAAAGCAGTTCTTTGATTTATTATATGAGGATTTTCCTCTCAGTATAATTAAAAGCTTCTGGGGAGAAAGACCCTACCTTGTTTGTATGAAGCAGAATTTTGTTGTTATGCTATATGTTCTTCCTAGATAATTGTTGCTTAAGCAAAATCATTTTTAAAAATTTGTTTATTTGTTGTTGATAAATATTAAACACATTCACACTTTATAGTCTAAGTTATTTAAGAAATAGCTAGTTCACCATGCATTTTGAAGCAAGCAGAGAACCTACCTATCCAATTGACTCTTTCTCTCTATGCCTTTTGTGTTGTCATTGGGTTTAGAGGGCATTTCATGACTATGACCAGCATTCCTTATATTCACCCGAGAATACCAGTACAAGGTATATTTTACCCACTATCTGCATGTCATTACATAAACTAAATCCTTACAAGAAAATATAATCTACTTTGCTTTGTTTGGAAGTAGCCTATTTAGAATTTGTGAAGTGAACTATATATAAGTAACTCAGAAAAGTTAATCACAAAGGAATTTTCAAATACTTAAGAAAATTACTCTCCTCCTAATTGATTCCAATTATTCCATATCTGTGTTGAAATGTACTTATGGATGTGATGTTCCCCCGACTAGTGTCAAAGTCAAAGTTCCATTTTGCAAGGGATATAAATCTATGAATTTGAAATAGCTTTTGAAAATGTTTGGAATTTTAATTTCATACTTGCCTAATTTTAATGTGGGTCATGGAAATGAAATAGGAAGTGCAAATGGTAGCTGGAATAATGCATCAGCATCTACAGAAGAGCACAAAGGTAACAAAGTGCTTTGTACCTATACTTGTGGAAGAGAAATAAGCATTTGAAGTAAAATTTTATTGCTTTGCAGTCAGGTGTTACATTGTTTCCTGAACCTCATGACTCTTAATGATTGTTGACTCATTTTTTTTCCTTCATGCATTTATTTAGTTTTCTGTACCTTAGTTAGCTGCTCTACCAGTCCGACATAATTTCTCTCTTTTCAGGGTTCTTGTGCTTTTGCCTCAACAGGAGAATTGTTGGCAAGGCCTGCAAGCATTGTGTTTGTGCAAATATGTATATAACACAAGTGCCTCTTCCTTTCTGTTTTTAAATTGCAATAACCTTCTTCTATCTCATCGCAGTCTCCCAAAGACATTGAAACTAATTTACAGTGATCCTTTCATTGCAGCCAATTATTAAGGAATGAGAGTTAACCTAAAGGTGGTGAGTGTGCTCTACAAGAGAGTGAGGCCACTGTAGTCACAGCCCTCTTATTTGCTGTTTATCCTCAGTTTAATGAAGCTGATTGACATATAAAAAGTGGTTGGTAAGAAAAGTGATTTCCAAGTAAATTTATAGCTCAATTATCTCACAGTGATTTGCTTATACAAATCTTGTCATGGATTTCAAGGTGATCCTGTTTTTCAGTAACAGACGATTGATCAGATATTATGTATTTTTATGCCTACAAGATAGTGCCAATAGCCTTTAGGACATAGTTGCTATCAGGCTGGGACATATCAGGATAACAAATACACAGTTCTATAGAGGTGCAATGGAGGAAGTTTTTTAATTGATTCCATAATAATATGTCCCTGCCACTCATAGAGTTGAGGTGTCACTGCTCACTGACACTCTCTTTAATGGGACTGTAGAAACAGCTTGATTACTGCTTTATGGACACCAATGGTACTTAATTAAGACTAACTCCAGTGAAGGGCCTACCACACCTGTCTAAGGCAATAGAACAAGCTTCCCTGATAATTTTTACTCTTGAAGCCCTCATTTCAGGCAATAGTTTGAATATATTTACAGAACCAATTACTGAAGTCCTGGCATTTTAGGTCTGTAATCTGAGCTGCATGGGTGGCTGACTCTCATGATCACAAGTTCATGGACTACTTAGATTACTATGTGTATTCAAGGCCAGTGTGAGTAACTTAGAATACCCCTGTCTAAAAGTAAGAAGATTAGCAACAGGGCAATTGCATAGTGTAAATAAGACCTTAGGATCCCCGGAGTACTAGAAAATGATGATTCTAGTCACCATGACAATAATGGCTGTGTGTATGCTGGCTCTTGGGAATGATGACTACATGTAGTAGTGATGTTTTTCATCGTATGTTGGTACCAAAAACAACTATCCATTTGTCACTCCTCAGTACTTAAGTCTATACTCAGAAGTGAAATTTCCTATGATTTCAGTCAAATAAGCTTATAGGTACATTTGTATTGGACTAAGATCCATAAACTGTTGTAGATCCTCAGGAATGTTCAGCACTGTCATTTCTTACTTTTGGAGATAATCACTTACTTTGATGGAACTGGTTCTTGGTAACCTCCTCCTTCTTACCATTGGCTCCTAACTTCTAAGCTAATCTTCCTTCAGGATGGACACAGAAATATTCTGCTCAGTGGCTTTTTGTCTTTGTGGCACCTGTGTGGTTTCTTACTCTCCCCTCTCCCTTTTGAGTCACTGACCATTTCTAGGCATTCTTGGTGTTCTTTATTTCATGAGGATTTTTCTTTGTGAAATATTTGCTGATTAAGTTGAGAAACTATGTAGAACCTTCAATTGTTGCTATGTGTGAGTAATCCTACCATATACTTACCTAGTGTAAGAACTCATTTCTTTACAAGACCACACCAGTAATCTCAAATTATTTGAAAAGATTAATTTCAGAAAACAATAGGCCTGTGCTAAACTTGGTTGATACTTTATGGTAGAAAAGATAAAAATTTCCCTAGTAATACAATATTCAAAAATTAGTTTTAAAATGTTTTGCCTTGCTTCATAGATTATGAAGTGACTATAATGACCCACTATAACAATGATATTTACTCATAATTTTCTTTTCTTCTAAATAGACAAAAAACAATTTTTAATTTATATAAATCTAAGTGCTTAATTATTTTGTGGCTTATAAATTGATTCATGCTTATAAAAAGCAAAACTGACTAATGTTAGAAATTGTGTGACAGATATATCTGTGTCTTATCAGCAACACAGCTTTAGGCAAGTCACTGATTTTTTTTCACATACAATTGAAAATCTGAGTGGGGTGTGTGTGTGTGTGTGTGTGTGTGTGTGTGTGTGTGTGTGTGTTGACTGATTATGCCTGTTATGAGGAATTTCTTTCTAGAAGAGATGACTTTCATGGCTTGTTCTGAAAGATTGAGCTTCTATGGTAATGCTTCAAATTTCAGTGTTTCCAATTGCCACTGATTGGGCATGGAGAAGGCATGTCATACCTTAATGAGTTGAAAAGTAGGTTGATTTGCCTTGAAGCTAGGAAACAAGCCCATAAAAGCCTGAAGGGTTTATTTAATTAGCAATTCCCTTCTAGGATTTCTAAAAGTCTTTCCAAAGTCCAAATTCTGTAAAAGTTCCTAGTGTCACTTCTAGGGTTTAAAGCAAAGGACTTTGTTTTTATAGTATCATTCTTTTATCCTGGGACCTACCTAGCGTCTCCTCCAGTGTTGTGTGTTCTGAACTGATTCCACCTGCTGTATCTCATTCATCTCATGATATCCTTGTTCAGCCAGTAGTCCCAAGATGCAGTGTATTTGGCCCTTACTGTATTATTGTGGGAAAATGATAACAGACACACAATTTCTCACATTAAGGGGCTAGAAGGATAGTCGAAATGATGCACAAAGTCATTGTTTTATAGTCAACAAGCCCTGAGATTTTTCTTTAGCAGAAGACCATGGTAACATATCCAATACAGGACAGTCAGGTTGGGAAATAGATGGCAATGGAAATGAGTCTCAAAATTCAAGCAAATTTCCCAGAGCAAGGGAATTGGCCACATTGTACTGAGGGAGAAGCACTCTTAAAAGTAGAGAGAGAAGAAAGCTTTGGCCATTGGGGAAACCATAGTTAGGCAAATATGCAGAAGGAGGAGGCTCTGTTTAGGAATTGAAGGTGGCCATCAATGATAATGGAAAGGGAGGAATAAGATGGACAAGGTCATTTTGTAAGCCATTCCATTGGGTTTAACTTTTATTATAAAGGTGGTAAAGTAGGCCTATTTGTAGAATTTATGTGTAGAAGCAATATAATTGTATTTGTTTTATAAATAATTATCATCTAGAAAAATTGTGACAGATGATAGCTACTGGAGGGAGGTTTTGAAGTAAAAAAATAAAACAAAAACATTAAGACATACTATCTTAGTACCTATAACATAGATCAAAGGCCTAAAGGGTAAAAATTATGTATATAATAGATGTTATGTGTTTCTCAAATAAGTGAATTAAATCACTTTTAGATATGCATGATCCAATAGGGGAAGAAATCATTCAGACTTATTTCTGACTAAATGAGTAGAGTGTTTTGTACTTCAGTGAAGTTTAGAGTTTTAAATAAAAATAGAATAGATCCTATATAGGAAGGCCTCTTTGGATACATGCCTGTGTTAGGGTGTGTGTGTGTGTGTGTATGTGTGTGTGTGTGTGTGTGTGTGTGTGTGTGTGTGTGTGCGTGTGTGTGTGTGTATCTATTTGTGCTTGTGTATGGGGTTGATTATTTTAATTTTTAATTGAATGTATTTATTCATTGTGTGTATGTGTGGGTACATGCACATGTGGAGGTCTGAGGACAACTTTCAGAACTTGGTTCTCTTCTACCATGTGTCTTTTAGGGATTGAACTCATCTTGTCAATATTATAGCCAAGTGCTTATCCTCATTGACTGAGCATCTTATCAGCCTATATACATATTTGTAATTGTGTCTGTAGTGTGTATGTTCATGCATATATCTTAACAGATGGTGGTTAGAAAGGTATTAGATAGGCAGTTAATTAGAGTGTGAGTCTAGGTGAATTATTAAAGTTCAAAGAATAAGAAGGATTACACCAATAGAAGGTAACTCGCAAGCAAATGAGGATTTTCATCTATAAGGCATCTATTAATATAGATATTGTTCACAGCTGAAGGACCAAGTCATAAACAACTTAATTACAATGAGGGTTTTGTTGTTGGTTGCTGTATAGTGATGCATAAAGAGATTTCACCACAAAAAGAAGAGTCTGTAAGATGTTGGTTCAAATAATTTCAGGTGAAAATATATGGGTTAAACCTGTATAGACAGGAGTCTTGTTTATAGAGAGTTTATGAGAAATGAGCTTTTATCCCCATGCATTAATGGACTCTTTCACAATAATATAATTCATAATTTTTATGAAAAAATAATTTTCATTAGTCTTTCCTCAAAAGTTTCAGAATTGTTTGGGCTTGGAGTGAAACTGCTGATAAAGTAGATTTTAAAGGCTTGAAATCTCAGAAAATAGGAGGTAAAAGACTGAGAGATCTTAGTGTGACTTATAACAGGAGACAAAAGGTAGAGTGGAAATTAAAATTCTTCCAAGTTGTAGTGTATGATTTAAATAGAGTGCAATTTCCATGAACCAGAGGGGGAAATCAATATAACAAGGGTTGGAAATGTAAAGAAATGCTTACCCAGCATAAGTGCCCTCCATTACCCTGACCCTCTCCTTTCTGAGGTTGAAAAGTGATGGGAGTCAAGAAGGAACAATGATTTCTCTCAGGAAAATGTTATGAGGATTAAGAGCTGCCTAGTAGTTCCAACTAAAAGACTGCTGTACATAAGCATTCAATATCCCCAGGCTTTGTAAATGAAAAGAAATTTTAATATCAGCCTAAGGGACTTTCTTCAGTCAAATTTTAAATTTTGTAACATGTAGAATTCAATATGCATAGGTTGAGTAAAACTACATGCCACTGCATTTTGAATGTAAGAAAGCAAACAAGAAAAAATGTTCCCACACCACGGAGTCTTCTAGTTTATAGTCCATCTAAGTTATGCTGCATTTTTCCCTGTTGCCACATGCATTTATCTCTAAACACTTTTATGGGGATTTTTTTTTCTGTTAAACTTTCAAATATAAGGTTCAGTCAACACGTTTTAAAGATATTAAAATAAAACTTGTCACATTCTCCTTGTTAAAGCAAGCATTTCCTTCTTTTGGATCTATAGACTTTCATAACTATAGAATGATATGTTGAAACTTCTCATTATTGCATAAATAATCTTCCTAATAGAAAAGATACCTTTAATTCTTCTTAACTTATGCAAAGGCTATTCTGAGAACACTTGGAAAGTTTGTTTCCTGGAGTGCCTGACTGTATTTGTCAGAACTACTGCTTTGTACAGAGAGTAGCAATTGTTATCCATTTCTGCACAAAGCATATAATTTCTCAAATGTACCCTGCATTGCTATATTTTAAGGAATATTTCAATTTGGTTGCATAATTTCAGCATAATTTTGCTGTGCCTGTGGTGTTGATAACATTGAAAAATAACTTGGTAAGCTGTTTGTTCTCCCACTGCTAAGATTTCATCACCAACTGCTAGTTTGCTAGTGATTATAGCTGCTAAAATGCTCTCCTGATTAATGTGCTAATTAATTAATGCAGCTGCTAAATTGTGATCTTGATTAAAATACACCACACAGAGAATACTGGGAAACCTTTTTGCATTAGTCAATCATTCCAGGTGCATCCCCACCCCAGGAAATGCTCAGATGCAGAATAAATAGAGCTCTTGCCACTCATTGGACCAAGCGGAAAATCTGTTAGTCAAGTCCCCATTTCTTCCTTTCATCCTGAAGTGGGTTTCTGGGTTAGAACTCCAAGATGAAACAGACCCAAGACAATTTTGGTTCTTACAGTTTTCACTAGCAGAGTGGGTTTCCCTAGCAATAACATCACCTTTAAAACACAGTAGCACCCATTATGTACACTGAGTTCAGATTCAGTTTATTGATTTTACAGATGAATGGATCAACAAAAATTCCCTGTAGGTGACTCCAATTCACGTTTTATTTTGCTAAGATCCTGATTCTCAGCATAAACTTTTGTCTAATAGACACTGAGTAGTTATTTTTCACATGCAAGACACTATAAGCAAAAACAAAGGTATTTTATATTCTCTTTCAAACTTCATCTTATTATTCTCGGAGGAAGGAAAATAGGATTGGCCACTCCTATGTAACAAATGAATAAATATCAAATTAGTGGCATAGATACTAACATCCTCAGGTTATAGGAGGTGAATAAATACTAAATACATGGGTCTGTAATGTTATCCTTTCCAATGGAAACTGAAATAGAGGTGCAATGATGGAGAAACTTAGATGTGATGTGTAGACACTGTTTAGTATGCAGAGCTCATATGAATAAATAGATGTGTAGGTACCTGAGAGGGAACATTGGAAAATGAATCAAGTTTACTTAGGTAAAAAAAAGTTGAGACCAGGTGAATAAACCCCTAGGATTCTGATCATGAGAGCTAATGTTGACAAGTTAAAATGTGGTCTTGAATGGTGGGCAAGAAATAGGGCTAGGAATCACCAATATTTTGAACAGAGAAAGTAGCTTCAAAGTACCAGTCTGTCTAAAGTTACAATGGATTGGATGAGACAGCCCTGGGGAGGAACAGTTATATAAGTAAACTTTCCTATCATTCCATTGGTGTTGGTTGTTTTTTTTACTCTTTGATTCATTTGGGAGGCCTGCCACCCAGCTCCCAAATAATCACACAGAAAGACTTAATATTACTTATGAATGCCTGGCTGAATTAACTTGGTTGTTTCTAGCCAGCTTTTCTTAAATTACCTCATCTATGTTTTGCTTCTGGGCTTTCTCTATTTCTGTATAAATTACTTTACTTCCTACTCTGTGGCTTGCTGTGTAGCTGGATGGCTGGCTCCCGGAGTCCTTCTCTCCTCCTTTTCTTGTTCCTTGATCTTCTTTTCCAAGATTTCTCCTCCTATTTATCCTCTCTGTGTCTATCCTTTCTCCTGTCTAACTGTTTGCCATTTAGCTCTTTATTAGACAAATCAGGTGTTTTAGACAGGAAAAGTAACACAGGTTCACTGAGTTAAACAAATGCGACATAAAAGAATACAACACATCTTTGAAACATTAAACAAATATTCCACAGCATAAACAAATGCATTGCATGTTAAACTAATATTCCACAGCGGTCCATGGATGTTACTTGTGATACAGAAAACAGCTAATCCAGCATTCCAAGATGGGCCAAGAGGATGTGTCTAATAGTTTCTCAATGTTGTGACAAAACTCATGAGAAAAGCAACTTGAAAACAGAAGTTAATGAAATGTGAAAAAATCCCAGCACTCAGGAGGCAATGGCAGGTAGATCTCTGTGAGTTCAAGGTCAACCTGGTCTACAGAGTAAGTTCCAGGACAGCGAAAGCTATACAGAGAAACCCTATCTCAAAAAACAAACAAACAAAAAATAAAACAAAAACAAAAAAAGAAAACTTTATCATGCTATCATGCTCATTATTTTAGTCCATGATTTGCTCTGTTGTTGCTGATATGTGTGCTAATTGGTGAGGAAGAACATCATGGTGTCCAGTCAAAGATGCTCATGTCATGGTGGCCAAGAAGAGAGAGTGACCATGGAGTAGACTAGGAATGAGCTATGTCATCTACAGACTTGTTACCAGTGGCTTACTTCCTCAAGCTAGGTCCTGTTTGTAACATTTTTACTGCTTCCTAATAATTTGATCAGACACATGAATCTGTCAATGGATCAGTCTATTTGTTAAGCCAGAACCATTGTTACACATCAAATCTACAATGTTCCCCATAGTCTCACTTTGAATGCTTAAATTTTTTTATTGCTATTTATTTATTTATTTATTTATTTATTTATTTTGAAGCAGGGTTTCTCTGCATTGCTTTGGACTCTTTCATGGAATTCACTTTGTAGACCAGGCTGGTCTTGAGTTCACAGAGATCCACCTACTTCTGCCTCCCCAGTGCTGGGATTAAAGGCATGTGCCACCAACTTCCCAGATTTGAAGGCTCTGTTTTGAGGGCTGTGGAACCTTTAGCAGGTAGGGGCCTAGCTAGAATGGTTAGAACAGTATGCTACCAGAGCAAAACTTTGGATGATCAGTGTTTCTGGCCAGATTTTTGTTTCCTCATCTGCTATAAATCTCCAAGCCACAGTCTGAGGCATTCCTGTACCATGCTTTCCCTTTCAGGATTGACCAAAATCCATATGAAACAAAAAGTCACCCTTCCCTATTAAGAAGTAATTTTTTTTCTGTTGGCAATACATGACTCAGCAGTACCTTTCATCATCCCAAATACTTTCAGGAAGTTTGAAACACGTGAGACTTCTGCAGAACACATGGTTTCCAAACTATACTAGACTTTATTGCCAACATTGACCAAGAAAACACCTGGTAAAATGGAAATACAGGCTACACAGACTGTTATTCTTTCTTTTGCAGGCAACAAAGAATTGTAGTTATTATCTAATGTTGGGGGGGCATAAATTCTATAGAAGACTGCTGGAGAAGAATGGTTCCTTGAATCACTCTGTAAATCTTTAGACAGTGAGGGCTTCAGTTCTAGTCTCAGTGTGGACTAAACTATGTCTCAAAAGGCGTGTTTAAATTCTAACCTCCAGGCCTATGAATACAGACTTCTTTATAAATAAGATTTTTTGTAAAGGCATGATGTTTTAGATCACTTCATTAAGAAGTAGTGACACAGTGCTAATTGGTATCACGTAACAATTTCCTTCAACTGAAACATACTTTGATTAAGTTAAAAAGAGTGTTAGTTTTACAACAGTGGAAAGGGTGGGAAGAGAACCTTCAGGTAAGTATAACATAGCCATACTGACCAGAATAAAAGAACAGGCTTCTTTCTCTGGTTGAACAAAGCTAGTTTCTGCAGACTCTGGCTGACTCCCATGAAGGACTCTCACCTATGCAAATCACAGTTATCCTTTCACATATTCATGTGTAAATGAAACAAACTGAATTGTGGGCAATAGCATATTCTAAGTTCTTTATATTATATTAGGAAGGAGACAATCTTGTAGACAGTGCGCTAAACATGAGGTGACTTAGAAAAATTATGGCCCCATCTCAGTAGCTGTAATAAGAATTAATTTCCTGTAGACTGTAAGACAAGGTCCATGACAAACTACAACTTGGCCACTCATGAGTAAGAAGAAAGAGATCATGGTTTAATTAATGGGTAACCAAGCCAGCTAAAGTCAGTGGCTAGCAAACCATGCAAAGGTCAAAACAAAAGTGTGCAGGGGTGACTGTAACACATGTCTTTTTCCCTGAGGGAACAGTCCATGAACATCACCTGATTGGACTAGATAGAGGCATAAGGACATATAAAACCCTTTTATTTTGACTTACTGTATTTCCAAAGAATTAACCTATCTCAATAGAAAATGCTTCATTTTGTGTTCAGTTTTCTGAACACAAGCCCCATGATAAGCAACCAGACTAGTAGTTTGAAGATGTTCCCTGTTTGGGACCCCTACCTTAGGGAGTCTTTTTACTTTTCTTAAACAGAGTTTCCTCGTTCTTATTGCCTAAACCTTTATTACTGACTTGGGACAGCTTTGGTGGCTGTTGACCTTCCTGTGCCTTAGCACCCAGAGTTAAACATCCCCTGAGATAAGAGAGGCTATGTTGCTGTCAAAGATCTATATATAAGGAAAAAGGGAAATAAGGAAGTCCACCTTGCTCAGTAGTCTCCTGACTGTTGTGATCACAAGGCCTCTCAACAAGGTTATATAAACAATGTTTGGGAGGAGAGAGTCTTCCACTGAGCTGCTGGCAAGCCATAAAGGGAGCTGCAGAGATGTAGCCTTTATGAGTCATTGACATGGTGGAGTGGGCATTTCTGTGCTACAGCTGCTTTTGAGTCATCCATTCTCCTTATAGAAAACCCTCATCTATCACTTGTAAGTAACCACTATAAATGCTTAGTTACCATGTTAGACTTGCATTTCTTCCATCTGTTGTTAGTATCCTATCTGAGATGAAGAGACATCTGCTTATTTCTCCTCAGGAAAAGTCACACAGTGGAAGTAGAGATTGAAGTCACACATGTATATGTTAAGGGATGCCAAAGATTTACAGAAAATTCCAGAAGGTGGGAGAGCCAAGGACGAGTTCTCCCTTACAGGTTCAGAGAGAGAATCATTCTGCAAATACCTGAAAATTTAGACATCTATTCTCCAGAACTGTGAAACTATATATATATATATATATATATATATATATATATATATATATATATTATTTTTAAAAAATTTCATTTAAATAAAAAACAATCATATTTTACCTACCAATGCCAGTTTTCTCTCCCTCCCTGCCTCCCATTCCCCCCACCAACCCCCATCTGAACCCCTATGCACTCACCAGGGGCCTCTGAAGGAGAAATTATCAAAGTCTGCCACATCATTTGGGTCAGGGCCTAGGCCTTTCCTCATGTATCTACACTGAGAGAATATACCTCAATAGGGAATGGGCTCCTAAAGCCCATTCGTGAACTAGGCATAAATACTGGTTCTATTACCAGAAGCCCCTCAACTGATACTCATGTTCAGAAGCCTTTTGTGATATTCTGTTTCAGTAGCTACGGCAAACTAAAATACACAATCACTGAAATTAACAAATACTTTTTGATAAGCTTTTATTTGGCAAATCCTAAGTAAGGTGATCCATTTACATGAATTATTTCAGTTTAACAATATAAAACACCATGTGATAAGTATTTGTAGTATTTGTGTTATCTTTACATAGACATACACATTTTCACACATATGAATTCATCTATACAAACATAGACACTTTTCTGTGAGACAGAGAATAAAGGGCTTTTGAAGTTATAGACTGCTTCTTAAGAGTTCTGAGTGTGTATGCACCCTGAAATAAGTCTTAAAATGTAGAATGAAGTAATTGTCTTCCATACATTTTTAGCCTAGATAACATAAACACTGATTCAGCAGAATATGTCCCAGAAAGCCAGCTTCTATCTGTCTTGTTGCCTTGTATCCTGTTATTTTAACAAACCAGACTTGGATCCGGCATTTGACTAGATAACACTATATGTATTATTGTCATTCTTTTTTGTCTTGAAACAAGTTATTCTTTATCTTCTTCTTGGATGCCTGGAGAAAAAATATATTAAAGCATGACAAAATATGCAATGTAGGAGTGTACCTATGTAGAACTAAAGAATCTTCCCTTGATTTTGGTGCATATTCAACCTGGAGAAGATTTCTATGGATGTTGAACAGTAGGGTTTCTAAACAAAATTACAAAGGATCATTGTTGTCCTTTTGGCTTATATGAAACCCTGTGTGTTGGTTTGCAATCCTGTATTTATAATTTCTTTTCAACTGAAGAATCAGTTCTTCATTGTACCAGTTCCCCAGTTGGTCCAGGCCTGACTGCTCCAGGGATTTGAACACAGGTGAAGTGATACCTGCATGGCTCATCCTAACTTGGTGAGCAGGGTTTTCCATCTTGAAATTGTTGGAATGGTTTTTGGACATCACCACCTGCAAATTTGATTCTGGCTTTGCCTGAGTTTATGGCCGAGATTTGGGTTGAAAAACTCTTAAGCATTATTTATATATCAGCAGTCCTATATATCTCTATAGGGTCTGTGCTAATTCAATCAGTACTCTCTGCTACTAAAAAGAATTTAAGTACCATTTTCCAAAGGTAGCTATGACATTCACAGATGAATATAACAGGTTACTTGAAAGTAAAAAAAAAAAAGTATTTTCAAAGCCAGTAGCTAATACATTCTTTTGATTTAAACTACAGGGTTATTTACTGTGCACCATATAATACAAGTTGGAATTAATTTGTCATCTATCCTGTATGATGTAATTTCTGTCATTGGTTTATTTTAATGACAAGTTGCCTTCTCAGCATTATAAAGTTTATTCATTATTTTCGCAGCTTTATTACATAGCAAGGTCAGAGCTCCAAGTAAGACAGAAAAGGGTTGCAACTATGATACCATTACCTATGTGATAAAATAAATTTGCTGCATTTATAGCTTCCTAATTTTCATTAGTTGTTAGGGAAGGACAGTTTCTTTCTTGGAAAGGGTTGGGAAAGCTGTTTCATTAAGAAGGTTGAGCCAATTTTAGTATATTATATTATATATATTATTTAAATGAATACATTTTCGAAAAATAATTATTCCATTGGGCATTTGATTTGGATCCTGGTGCATTTGATCATTTCACCATTTTACATTTGTGTAATTTTTTTGTGGTTTCTCAGTGCTTTTCTCAATGAATCTTTCAGAAATTGTGTGAAATAAATAGGTCAAATAAATGTTTCTATTACTATGTTGAGATTACTTAGGAATCTTTTGACTGACTTTTTCTGGTAACATAATTTGGAAGTTCAATGATTGAATTTGCACAATTGGTTTTAGGAAAATGTCAAAATCAAAACTCAAATGGCTTTCCTTGACATAGACAGAAAAATTGGCTCTTTGCAACATTCTCTTCTATCCTGTGTCTTCTATTGACTTATGGATCAATGGGGAGTGGTGTTTAGTGTAGTGACACAAAGGAAAAGAGCATATGCTTGTGAGCATGTGTATTGACTGTAATCTTTACTACTCCAAATTTCACATACAGAACAACTGTTAAGTGTTCATGTCTAGTTTGATATGGATCAGCAGTCTTTTTCAGTCACCCTACATCCTTGCTGAAGGACAACCTGCATTTGAATTTCTGGTCATTGTGTAGGAGAGAGAAAAATAAGTCAGCCCATAAGCATCTCTCCCATAAGCATCTCTTAAAGACTAATTGAATGTGATCGAACTAATTCCTGTCTCATTGTATCTGTGAAAAGCAACCATGGAACTGAACTGTTAACAGAGAATATAGGATAAAATTTCTGATTCAAGAAACAGAGGCTAATTCTTGAAAATTCTTAAATCCACCACATCCTTAAAAATTGGAAACTTCTTTTTAATGTTTTGGTAAGCAACATCTGACTTCTGCCTTTATACAAATAATGCTGCTATGAACTTATGTGAACAGATGTTGTATGAATGTGCATCTTTTGGGTATGTGCCTAAGAGTGGGATACATGGAATATATTTTCATGTAGAAGAAAATGGTGAAGAAAAATAAGAAGACACTGGGGGTAGTGAACATGTGGGTAAATGTAATCAAATGATAGTACCAACATTATTTAGTAGGTTTTAAGCACAAAGAACAAAAAACATTGACATAATACAATAGGGAGGAAGCAGGAAAGTAAAATTAAAGCTTTTGCATCTAATATTGTCAGAGAAACCATAAAATGCTAACAAAAATAGTTGTTTTAACTCCTTATATGACCATAACAACATCTTTGTTCTATCAATCTACCCACTATTCATCTGTTATTTTTTTTTTTTTGTAAGAAGCAAGAAGCAATAAAAGGAAATAGAAAACACAGGGAAACTATTGATAAGAGAAGATAGTTTACTTGATTCCTAAGGAAGGAGTAAATAGTTTAAATAGAAATAAATGCTTCTGCTAAAAGATAAACCCAGTTACTCCGTCAAAAACAAAACGTCTATAGTATTTAAAGAAGGGACTCATTGAAATCATGTTAGAAATACAATAAGGAGTAGCACTGAGGAACTGCTGCTGTGGAAGACTTATGTCACATATATGCTCAGTTATTAATCTCAATACAGCCCGAATCACCAAGCCACACAGACCCTCCCCAGATCAGAACTAGCTAGGCACTTGTTAGAAAATAACTAGAAACTTCTGAAGTATTTAAGGACAAGCAATATGATTCCAAAAAGAAGTAAACTGTGAATTTGAAATCCTCGATTCAGAAGTTAACAAGAACAAGAACTTTTATTTAATTCAAAAAGAAAAGGTGACACATAGAAACTTTGGAATACATAAGTGAAAACCAAAGTTTTACATTGATATCTTACAGATTTGTTTTTCATTTATTGTCCTTGTGATTATAACTCTGAAGTGGGGATGATAATATGTTTTTATAGAAGTAGGAAATACAATAACTTGATGTCAAAATTGAAAATATTTTACCCAATTCACAAAAGCGTCCACACTAATTCTAGTGGAATATAGAATAAAACAAGTAATGTTCCTAGGAGAAAAGCTACAAGAATACTTTATAATTTTAACAACAAGCAAGAAACACACTCCAAAGGAAGAGTGATAATTTGGACTATATTAAGTTTAAGAAGAAAAATGAAATGCAACTTAAAAAATAAAAATGCAGCCACAGAACCAGAGCATCTATTTTCAATACATATTTTATTCATAACATTTAGAATATACAAAGATTTCCTGAAAACCAGTGAGAAAAAGGAATGCAACCATGTAGAAACACTAACAAAACATATGAGCAAAGATTTCATAAACATCAAACAATCATAAACATTCTCAGAGTGCTTCAGTCATGTTAGAAAAAAATGAATCAAACAACAGTACACAGACACACACACACACACACACACACACACACACACACACCAGGATAGCTGAAATCTGAGAGAGGGACAGCTATTATTCTGATTGAAACTCAGGGAGTTGCTGATGACATGTAAATTTGTGTAACCCACTACTGAAATGTACATCATATGTCTGAAAAATAATTTTATTTTCATGCTAAAATATAGATCTACTCACTAAAAGATATATTCAAGAATGTTTCTAACAATGTTATTTATTATAATTCCCAGGTAAAAACAACTCAAATACCATTCAAGAATAGTGTGGGTTTACAATGTGGCTTATTAATACCATTAATTTTATTTTCATGCTAAAATATAGATCTACTCACTAAAAGATATATTCAAGAATGTTTCTAACAATGTTATTTATTATAATTCCCAGATAAAAACAACTCAAATACCATTCAAGAATAGTGTGGGTTTACAATGTGGCTTATTAATACCATCTACTAATAAGTGATCACTGCTGAATTCAATGTATGGAATAAACCTAAGATGATAAAACAAAATCTAGACACAATAAGAATTCCTCCCATTTGATTCTATACACATAAAGTCCTAAAATAGCAGAGTGGATAATTGGGGGTGGAAGCTAGCATGGACTTTTTCTCTCTTTGGGAAAGGACAAGTGCTTATTCATTGATAAAATGGAGGCCATAATTTGCAGTGTTTTTATTGCCTTATATTTTTAAAGATACTTTGATATTAATTATGTATTTATGTTTTTGTCTGTACATATGAATGCAGGCACATACAGAGCCCAGAACAGGGAATCAGAGACCTGGGGCTTGAGTGACAGCTGGAATGCGCTGCCCCTGAGAGCTGGACTTGATTGTTTTTTTTTTTTCTTCAGCTGTGAATTGGTTATTGAGATGTGAAAATATTTTACTGAATACTGAATATGAAAACATATTTGTATATGTTTTCCCCAGATGAAGTCTTCAAATCAATGTTTGGATTCAAAATAGTCATTTGTGGTCTATAGTTATCCAAAGAATGTGATTCTGTTTCCCTTGTTAATCTTACTATTTCCCCTTCCCTCCTAAACATAGGCTTCCACTTCCTACTTTCATCAATTTGGATAATCTAGAAAATGCACTCATTTCTTTTCTCTGGCTTCGTGTGTCTTTCTAGGAAGCATCTAGATTCATGCTTCTGGATGTGTACAGAAAGAGAAAAATTGGACATAAGGTGAAAAAAGATAGCAAAATTCTTTTTAATTTGTAGCTTTCATGACAAGTTTTAAATCAATAGTTTTCTGAAAATCACAGATAGGAAAACTAACAAGAGCAATAATGCCAGTTTTTCCAGACAGTCTCAAGTGCATTTTAGGTGGAGGGAACAGAGTGTATGGGAAGATGGGTGGTGAAGAGCACTCAGGTGTTCTGTGGGCTGCCGCAGAGAAAGCATAAACTAGCAAAGACAATGAATTCTCTCCTTCTCTTGTCTTCTAAGCTTATCATACTACTCAGAGTGGTTTGTGGGAAGAAATGCCCCATCTCAATGTGAGATGAAATTAATATCTAGCAGACCACTGCTGTTACAATCACTTGGTGAATGATGTCCAGGAGGACAGGGCCAGAAGGCACAGGCAAAGTAGCCCCTGAGCAAGGATGGAGTGAACCTTAACAGCAGATAGAGTGGAAGAGCTTTCCTCTATCACACCATCATGGATATGAATGTCATTTCTGCATTTGTTGTATTTTTGGACTTGTTCTTCTAAGTGTTTGAAGAAAGGGAATAGAGTCTTGAGTTGTATGTCACATTCTTGCAATGTAAAAAAATGGAAACAATGGCCTTTCAGCTTGGGACATGGCTAAGGGGTTCAGAAGACCAGTTTCCTCTGTCTGACTCACTATCAAAAGTGTGAAAGTCTGGCTTAAGCAATGGTTACCCTATGTTAACCTTATTTACTTTAGACTGGCACAGAAGACACACTGGCTGATCCCTTTACCGAACCAAGAAGGGAATGACCTGTACTTGAATGCTTTTAAGTCTGTCTCCATAAAGAATATGAAGAATTTCTTCTTAGTTTATACATCTTGGCATGCTCTAACATATTATAAGACCAAGACTACATACATATGGACACATACATAGATGAATATATATATATATATATATATATATATATATATATATATATATATATATGAATTTGTCATCAAAGGGAAGTTGCTTATATATCTAATCTGTGTAAGCTTTATAATATGAAGGATACTTTAAAGTTTAAAGACAGAAAAATCTATGAAAATTGACTAGCAAGCTGGAATAGGAGACTCCCAGAAGCCTAACATTATTGCATTAATTTATGAAACTCCACATATTTGTATATCTGTTAACTTGTTTGATCCAATAAGCAATTGGAGTTATCCCTCAATGGGCTGAATCTTTCAAAAATATTGAATGCACTCAGATGAGATTTTCCTAGTATTGCATGAATTTGCTTTATTTACTTATTGATTTCTTTCATCAGAAATAAACATAAAACTCCTCCTGTGTTGATTATTTATACAGAAACCAAATCCTTTGAGACTATGAAGTGCCTTCCCTCTCAAACTTTTATTCCTCCCTTCAATTCCTCCCTACCCACAGCAGAGCTTGCAGAGCTCTATCTTTGGCTCTTGCTATTAAGGTTCAATTCTACTCATATGCAGTGCTAAGGGAAATTGCTCAGGGTGTGCATGCTCCTTTCCTTTGGTCCTGGGAGCACATCCACCTTTCAGTGCTGCCTGTTGTCATGGAGAATGAGGCAGCATCTCTGGCTGGCAGCTGTAGTTTTACTCCTTTTAAAATTATTAACTGTTTCCTCTTCTTTTATTTTAAAATTATTTATTTAGTTTTGTTTTATGTGCATTGGTGTTTCACTTACATGTATGACTGTGTGAGGATGCCTGATTCCCCTAGAACTGGAACTGTAGTTGTGAGCTGCCATGTGGGTGCTGGGCATTGAAGCCAGGTCCTCTGGAAGAGGAGCCAGTCCTCTTAAGCTCTTAACCACTAAGCCATCTCTCCAGCCTCTCTTCTCTTCTTCTTCTTCTTCCTCCTCCTCCTCCTGCTCCTCCTCCCTTCCTCCTTCCTTCCCTCCCTCCCTCCCCCTCTCTCTCCCTCTTTCCCATAAGCTGACTGGCCAACTTGACCATGATGGACTGGACTTTTACATTCAAGGAGTTGGGAAGCTTTATTAGAACCAGAGTATTTTGTGTTCTATGGTTACTTGGATGGAGAACACCACACTTCTTAATAATCACACACATGCACTAATGGACACACAGACCCAAGCTACCTGCTTATGAAAACTTATGGAAAACAGTGTTGGGTACATGCTTTTTAGTGTTTCTGAGATTCCTTGTATCTTTGTCTGAAGGGACGGTATGTATATCACAGCAGTGAAAATGATAGCTGGAGCTTATTTCATGTCTTAAAACAGTAGGACATGCTACACAGAAAACAAAGACTCAGACATTCAAGCTCTCCCATGAGCTCCTCCTAGCTAGGTGCTGTCCATCATCCAGCACCTCCCTACCCAGGTGCTGCATGTCATCTGTTCTTTTGAAGAGAAGTATTGACAGTTGTTGATATACACTATCAATATCAATCTTTCTAAACCTTTAGATGAAGTTACTCTTTTAACATGTATTTCCTACTTTCACGGGTAAATTGGTGCATGTTCCTATTGAAAGAAAAGTTTGAAAAAAATGAATCTCACTATGAATCTCCTGCTTATGTTTTTGTATTCATTAATAAATAAGGCAGTGTCATTTTAGACCTAGTTATCTTATCCTTTTATTTATGTCTCCCCTCTACTTTCCCCTTCTTTTTTCCTAAGGTGAACACATTTCACTTGATACGATCTTTAGAAATAATATTTACAAAGAGTGCTTATAGTGTGAAAAGGTTTTCTGTTGACATTTATTTACAATTCAGAGTGTATATGCTGTTTGCATGTTTGGGAATGTGGTATGTATGTTTGTGTGCTAGTGAAAATGCCTGTATACATATATATATATATATATATATATATATATACACACGTATATATATATATATATATACACACGTATATATATATACGTGTGTATATATATATGTATGAGGAGGATGTTGATTTTCTATCATTCTCCTGCTTATTTGTTTGAGACATGGAACTCCTGCTATGATACCTGTGTTTCAGCTCATTGTCCTTTGAGAACCAGTTGGCCAATGCTTCTCACACTTCCCTGCATATTCAGTATCACTGTGGCAGGGGACTATAGAGTTATTAGGCAGATATCACCACAGGCAAAGTGTGGAGTCTGGAATCCTGTGTTCTAATACATGTCTGATGGCACTGATATTGCTGATCCATGATAATAAGCTTACAGAGCCTGTACCTTTAACCCAAGATTCTTGTTAAAGGGGATCTAGAGGAGTTTAAAAACCTAATTTTATCCAATTCCCTTGGCAATTTTGGAAGTAAATTTGTTTTGATAAATACTGGATATCTTTCATACTGACAGATTCCTTTTAAACATCCAGGCATCATTTACTTTAGTGTTATAATTTAAACATTTGGTACTATCAGTTTTGTGGGTTTTAATGTTTAATATTTTTGTGAGACTTTATGTTTTCTATTTTTTATTAGTGTTTTAGTCTGCTTAGTATTATTTTTTTTTCATTTTTGAAGACCAAATGCAGAAGGAAACCCAGAACGAAAATTAGGCACTTACTGAATGTTTAACTCAACTCCCAGAGGTTTATGGAATTAGAATGATGTCAGTGCCATTCCATTGAACCTGCTGAGATTTGAGATTTCATCAATGTTTTGAAAAGTCTTCCTCAACAGCTCTTTCTCTTATCTAAGTAAATGACACATTGGATTTGCAGCAGTAATTTCTTATCGTCTCTGAATTTACTCTTCCAGGGTCCAGATAAAAAGTTGTGCTTAATCCCCTGAAGAGGTAGACAGTTGTATGAGCTGGCTGTATTGATAAAAGGGAATCATGGCTAGAGAAGAGCTGAAGGGATCAACTGTAAATGTTGAGGCCATATGAATTGTCAAATAACATGGGAATTTGAAAGCATCATTATAAGCAACTAGTGCAAAACTCCCAATACTTTAAATTAGCCATGGAATGTGACTTAGTTTATAATATTTTGGAAGTCCTAAAAATTTCAGCATTTAAATCGAAATTTTTCCATTTTATAGAAGCACAACAGGTATTCAAAATAATTTACAACCATTTTCAGTTTTAATTATGTCTTTAAAAAATGTCAGAGGAATAGATTTATTAACTACTGTTTTGTGGATGAGGGTACTGAGGTATTAAAATGTTCAAAGCTCTGATTCTACCAACATTTGCAGTTTTATTCTCACCTAAAGACTATATCAACACCATTGTAGCTGTTCTTATTATTTTGGGTAATTTTAATGAATATCAATCATCGTGTTTGCAGCATTTGGCTTAAACTATATGGAATAGTTAGAGTGAGCTTAGCTTCTTGCTTTCTCAGATTTATGATCAAAGTTGCTATTTCATGGGGCTTCTATTCTTTTCTTGATTGTTCAACCCTTTGTTTATTTTCATCAAATAATTCATATTCCACCACTCTAGTTTTTGAAGTGTTTATTTCAGTCATTTTCAGAAATCCAGTCAAGGAGGAGACACTGCAAGGCTAACTCATGTATGCTCTTCATGTTGTGAGCTGCAGCTGGTGAACCTCCTATCACTCTACTCTTTAAGAACATAAGTATCAAAATAACAGTACCATATGCCTTGGATTATATTACTTAGATACACATATAAATATTCCTATAGCCCTGCATTTTCCATATAACAAGGCAAGGCTACTTGAAGGCGAAATGAAGAGGCTTGTTCTGCAGAGAGGCAGAGCAGAGCTTGCCGGGCTTCTGTCCCAGGTAGTCTCTTTTCACAGAGGAGATAATGCATAGTGAGACATGCTCATTATACTCTTCAACTGAGAACATGCTTTCCCAAAGTTATATTTTATATAATCATGTCTCAAAGTGTGAGACTCAATCAGTTTTGATGATAATATCACTTTAAGGCCCTGGCTTTAAAAATGAGAACTTTGGTGTACCTGCCAGTAACTGACAGAGAGCTTTAGAGTATAGTCATTGATTCCACGTCCTCACACGCTCTCATAGTGGCTTCCTTGTTTGCTAAAACCCAAGAAACAGCATATGGGGAAGAGGTTTGCTTTGTGTCTGTTATGTATCTTTTTCTTATAACAAACACAAAGATTGCTATTTCAGCACATAGTGGCTTGTTTCCTAATATGTTTTCAACTACTTTCCTACTAAAATAGCTTATATCTAGCAAAACTATTCTAATAACACCATAAGCATCCAGCTGTCAAGGTGGCTAGTTATTCTTCAACCTCCTCGACTGACCTGTTGACCCACGTGGGTGGGTGTTCTCTCTTAAAGGAAACTTCAGTGTTCAATTAAACACCTGGAACTTCCTTTAGAATTATCCCCTGATCCCCAGACTTTTAGGCAGTGGCTAATAGTTTTTATTGTAGAAGCTGCAGCAATTTTTCTTGACCAGGCAATTTAGTTTAACCATCTACATCTTGACAACCTTTTTATTCCATGTGTGAAATCTGGCATTACCATTAAATTGCATCAACACTGTGGGGCCTATAAACTCTAGTCCTACACTAACCCAGAGAAAATGGTAAACAAGAAATATTTGGGCTGATCAGAAGTCTCCATAGACTCCTTGCATTCAGATCTATGTACCTTGCTCTCCTAATCTTCAAGATCTTGTTAGAATTACCTGGAAAAATCCAGTATATTAACAAGCAAAAAGCAACTTTGAACATGGAACAGGCTACCAGGCAATGCTCTAAAGATTATTGTGTATGTATGCATGCAAATATACATTTATGCCTGCATATAATTTATAAGCATCATGTGTATACAGGTGCCCCTGGAGATCAAATCCTTTATTTAGATTTGAAATTACAGGCCATTGTGAGTGGTCTGGTGTGGCTTTTGGGAATGGAACCTAGGTCTTCTGCAAGAGCTCTGTGCATTCTTAACCACAGAGAAATCTCTCCAGACCCTCACACAATACTTTAGCATCTTTGTCATGAGAAATCAGTGTCAATGTGAATTTTCTTCCTTAGGATTATTCAAGGAGAAAAAGTATGGCTTATTTTTTCATAAAGAAAAATCTTAAAGTACCAGATTAGATTCCTTGTTTGTCAACTATGGTAACCCAGTGACTGTTTTCTGTTTTTTAGTCTTCCAAGATCCTCACACACAGAGCCCTTGCCAACTCCTCTATTATTACTGTATGCAAAACGAAGATCAGGTGTCATAGAGACCATCTGCTTATTACCTCACAGAGATAAACAGATTCTTACTGCCTGGGCAGAAAGAAAGGAGAAAGGACAGGAAAATGGTGTGAAAGAGGACTGTCAAAGATCATGATGTTCCCTTTATAAAACAGAGGAATTACAGTAGATTACATTTGGAAGCCCATAGTTTTAAGGCTATATGTCTCAATAAAAGTTGTGGGTTGGGTTATAGGAGAGACAAAGAGTTGAAGAACAAAGAAGAGAAGGCACGAAAGGAGGGGATCAAGATGGGAGGGAGAAAGGGAAAGGGAGAAGTACAGAAGAGTAGGGGAGAAGGGAGAAGGGAGAGGAACATGCAGTTGAGAGAATACCTCATCAATAATCTGGGAAGTGATGTGGTGATGCTGACAAGGTATAGTCTTTTGCTTTTCAGAGGGATTAAGTAAACAAGCAAGTAACTAAATAAGTCACAAAAAATTGTAACTAGTTGTCTCACAGTAAAAAGTGATTTAATATCCACTTGACACTTGGGTGGTTTCATGAATTATTCATATATCCCTTGGGGTTCTACCTGTGGCTGATGGAACTGTATGGCATCACTGATAATGGTAGGGTCATGCTTGGCTTGTAGAAATCACTGTGTGAGGATTACAAAAGATAGCTCTTCTAGACCAAGAAGTGTTTTCACTTCATTAAAAGGCTTCTCAGCTATAAATAACTCCATGCAGATGGATGGTGAGAAACTCATCCTTGTCACCTTCTCTGTTAATAGCTGTAAAAAGAAACTTTGAGAATGCAGTCATAAAAGTTTACACATAATAGCAACATTTGGACTTTGTCTTTGCTAAAATAAAAATTGTCAGGCAATGCTTTATTTTACAGAATCTGCCCTCTAAATGCCCTGCAAAAAGACAAATGAATATGGCCATGTAACAGGATTTTCAAGAAATCAATATGCACATATTTGCTGCCTGAGTTTGACTTTTAAAATGGAAAGCTGTTGCACTGCAGAGACTAAACCTCAGATTTATTTGTGTGTTGAGGAATGGTTGAGAATAGTTTGATGTTCTGGGAGGCAGACAGATCACTGGAGGGCGCTCTAACTTCATGGCAAAGACTGAAATTAAAACCTTCCTTTGTTCTCAGGTTTCACCTACAGTTGATGACTGTTCCCCCTTCATAAAAAAATCAATAATAGATACAAAAAATGTTTAAAGAAGAAAAATGTCATTTTTAATGCTAGATGTACTTACAAATAAAGACAGCGACATTATTTGTAACTGGCAATATTTAAACAAGTCAAAAATGTAGAATAATACACAAGGACAGTCTAGGTACCTTTTGTAAGAAGAAAAGTACTTTTGAAAATATGTTTCATAACCTCCTCCCATTGAGTCTTTCAGTGACAACAATGTCTGCTCTGTTCTTGGTACTCTTAAGTCCAACGAGGCAATATGGGTCATTTGGACCTCAGGTACAGGGTTGGAGTTACATGTTCCTTGTGGTGTGATGAAATACAGTCTCTACAGAGGTTTGAATGGCATTTTCTTTTTGTTTCATCTTTTACGCTATTATTCCTCTGCCTGTGTTTTATCAGCTTTGCAAGGGCCACTTAAATTTTCACTATAGAGTACGTTCCCATAGACCTATGCCAAAAGGTAGATATGGGACTTGAGTCCCAGCTGACTTCTGAAATACTTGTGAACTTTTGGACTTTCTTAAGTCATATTTCAGCAGATGTAAGAAATATATGAAGGTTGAATTGCACGATCTTCAAGTCACAGCTATTGAATTAGATTTTTCTGTGTGTGTTTTTCTATAATGAGTCATAAGATATTCTTACAGACCTATATAATAAGAACTTTGAGAATTTAAAAAAAGAAAGTAAAGAAGATACCAGAAAATGGAAAGATCTCCTATGCTCTTGGATAGTTAGGATCAACATAGTAAAAATGGCAATCTTGCCAAAAGCAATCTACAGATTCAATGCAATCCCGATCAAAATCCTAGCACAATTCTTCACAGATCTTGAAAGAACAAAACTCAACTTTATATGGGAAAACAAAAGGCCCAGGATAGTCAAAACAACCCTGCACAATAAAGGAACTTCCAAAGGCATCACAATCCCTGACTTCAAGCTCTTTTATAGAACTATAGCCCTGAAAACAGCTTGGTATCGGCACAAAAATAAAAAGGTAGACCAATGGAATCGAATTGAAACTCCTGATAACAACCTACACACCTATGAACACCTGACTTTTGACAAAGCAGCTAAAACTATGAAATGGAAAAAGAAAACATCTTCAACAAATGGTGCTGGAATAACTGGATGCTGACCTATAAAAGACTACAGATAGATCCATATCTATTACCATATACAAACTTAAGTCCAAATGGATCAAAGACTACAACATAAATCCAGCACACCGAACCTCTTAGAAGAGAAAGTGTGAGGTACCGTTGAACATATTGGTATAGGAGATTGATTCCTGAACAAAACACTAGTAGTAGAGTCACTGAGATCAACAATGAATAAATGGGACCTCCTGAAACTGAGAAGCTTCTGTAAGGCAAAGGACACAGTCAACAAAACAAAACGGGAAAAACTCTTCCCCAACACCACATCTGAGAGAGGGCTGATTTTGAAAACATACAAAAACCCAAAACACCAAATAATCCAATTAAAAATTGGGGTACAGATCTAAATGGAGAATTCTCAACAGAACAATCTAAAATGGCTGAAAGACACTTAAGAAAGTGCTGAACACCCTTAGCCATCAGGGAAATGTAAATTAAAAGAAATCTGATACCTTCTTTCTCTTGTCAGAAGGATTAAAATCAAAAACACCAATGACAGTTTATGCTGGAGAGGATATGGATAAAGGGGAACACTCTTCCATTGTTGGGAGTGGAAACTTTTACAGCCACTTTGGAAATCAGCATGGTGATCTCTCATGAAAATGGGAATTGGTCTACCTCATGATCCAGCAATTCCACTCTTAGGCATATACCAAAAGATGCACATTCATACAACAAAGATGTCTGTTCAACCATGTTCATAGAATCATAGAAGCATTATTTGTAATAGCCAGACCCTGGAAGCAACCCAAATGCCCCTCAACTGAAGAGTGGATAGAGAAAAGGTAGTGTATTTACACAACAGAGTCCTACTCAGAAGAAAAACAAACAAACCAACCAACCAACCAACCAACCAAACAAACAAACAAAAAACAGAATCTTGAAATTTGAAGACAAATGGAAGGAACTAGAAGAAACCATCCTGAGTGAGGTAACCCAGTCATAAAAAGGAATATGGTATGTACTCACATATGGCTTTTAGACATAAAGCAAATGATCACCATCCTGCAATCCACATGACCAGAAAAGTTAGGAAAGAAGGAAGACCCTACAAGAGACATACATGGTCCCCTCGAGAAGGGGAAAGAGACAAGATCTCCCAAGCAAATTGGGAGCATGAAAGAAGGGGAGAGGGCGTTAGGAGGAAGGAGGAAGGAGAACATGAGGGGGCAGGAAGATTGAGTCAGGGGAAGAATGGAAGAGAGCAAGGAGATACCATAATAGAGGGAAACATTATAGGTTTAAGAGAAATCAGGCATTAGGAAAATGTCCAGAGATCCACAAAGATGACCCCAACTAAGAATCTTAGCAATAGTGGAAAGGCTACCTTAAATGTCTATCCTTGTTAATGAGATTGATGACTTCCTTATGTGCCATCATAGAGCCTTCCTCCAGTAGCAGACTGAAGCAGCAGCAGAGAGCCACAGCTAAACACAGCCAAACTCCTGGAATGGAATCCAGTTATAGAGAGGGAGGAGTGATGAGCAAAGTGGTCAAGACCAAACTAGAGAAACCCAGAGAAACATCCGACCTGAACAATGAGGAGCTCATGGACCCCAGTCTGATAGCTGGACAACCAACATGGGACCCAACCAGAACCCCTGAACATCGATGTTAGTTAGGAGAACTGGCAGTTTATGGGAACTCTGGTAGTGGATCAGTATTTGTCCCTAGTATATGGATGACTTTGGGAGTCCATTCCACTTAGGGGGATACTTTTTCAGCCTAGACACATAGGGGGATGCCTAGACCCTGCTCTAAATGGTATGACAGACTTTGTAGATCCCCAAGGGGATAATATTGGTGTTGGTGGGATGGGGGACAGGGTGAAGGAACTGGAATTGACATGTAAAACAAGCTAGTTTCTAATTTAAATAAAAAATATTATCAAAAAAGATGTTCTTGCAGATATTTAACATGTAACCCTGTAACTTACAAATATAAAAGTTTGATGACTTTAAATTATATTCAAATTAACTTATATTCATGATCCTAACGGTAAAGACTTAGACCAAGAAGAGCCCTTCGAAGCATCTAGCTCCATGGGGCTTGTGTTGCTCAGATCTGCAGGGATGGGTGTTGGACTCAGTTTCCTAGAAGTAGTTCTGTCTCTGAAAGTCTTATTTCCAACCTCTTCCAAAAAGCTAGTTCAAATAAATAAAATGTAATAAATAAAAATACTTATATCAGCTCATCTTTTTTTTTTTTTTCTTTTTAGGTGAGAAATTGTTTCATCAAGGAAGCTGCAATTTTATTTGGGCTCTATCCTTGGAAGGATAATTAGTTAAATAGTTTTGGAGTGAAGATTAGGGAAGAGAGGTGTGGAAGTCATATGATAATTGTGTTTATAGCAATTAAGATTTTTCAAAGTGAGATGTAATGGTTCCTTCTGGGCAGTTTTAAGACATTGGGAAGCCATCTGGAGATACCAACAGTAGCTCAATGCTGGATTAGAAATATCCTACAGGAATTGCCAGTGTGTGGGGAGTGTTGTCAAAAGGCTAGAGGTATTTAGTTACTCTCCCACCCACAGCATGAACATTGCTAAAATACTAAAATACAATCTGTAAGAATCTAGCTATGTAATTTCTTTGTGTGTGTGTGTGTGTGTGTGTGTGTGTGTGTGTGTGTGTGTGTATGTGTGTTTTTCTTGTCCAAGGTTTTATTTCTATCTGATTCTAAATAAAGATATTATTCTGGTGGGAGAAAGTTACTTTGGAAAATAATGCTCCACATTTTAGCTTCCTATGAACTACCTCATGGTTTTAAAACAGCTCTGAAACTATTTTTCCCTCCAACAATAGGCAGTTTTCTGCATTGATTGACTTTGTGACAGTTCTCCGTGGCATTCATTTTTTTTTCCTGTAAGTTCAGAAATCCACATAAATGTGTGAATATTTAAGGTGGAATCTTTTGTCATCAATGGAAATCCGGAGATATGTTTTTTTTTTTTTTTCTTTTTCTCTTTTTTAAGATACTCAGAATGACTTCCTGGCATTATGACTGCTGCAGAGAGGAGCTACCCTCAGCCATGGTGGAGATCTCTTCCCATCTACCTGTCTGTGGCCAGTTCCTCAGCTCCCTTTCCTATGGAGAGAGGATGTATGTGTCATTTTGAAATTAGTACTTTGGAATTTTATAAAATGTATTTTGATCATATTCACTCCCTTATCCACTCCTTCCAACTTCAGTCCTCTTCATTACCCAGCCCACTTTCTTTCCTTTCAACTTTTTTAACCTATCTACACAGTTTTGCTGTTTAATGATCTTGGGTGTGCAGTCCTGCACCGAAGCCTGACCAACCCACCAGGGACTACATCCTTAAAGATAACAGACTCTCTTACCAATAGCCCCTGGCTAGGGGTGGGTCTTTGCACCCACCTTCCCTCCCCATGGTGGGATTTTGTCTGGTTGGAATTTGCACTACTCTTGTCCATGCTCTCTCAATCGCTGTGAATTCATATGTGCAATTTCCTTACTCTATCCAGAGACGGTATTTTCTTGTAGTTATCCACTGTGTCTGGTTCTTGTGGGTTTATTTTTCTACCCCATCTTCCATAATGATCTATAAGCCTTGGGAGGAGAGGGTATGATATAGGTGTCCAGTTTGGGGCTGAGCATTCTACTCTCATATTCTCTGCTCCTAAACCAATGTTGGTTTCTGGGTCAATCTCTATCTTCTGCAAAAAAGAAACATCTCTGATTAAGGTTGAGTGATAAGCTATCAAGAATTAATATAATAGTATGCCCATTTATCAGAGTAATAGTAGTAGCTGTATGACCAGTCTGGCCACAAATTTTGAGCCTGCTAAGGTGCCAGATAGGGTTTCAACTTGTGGGGTGGGCATTAAATCTAAACAGAAAGTTGTTGGTTACTAACACTAAAATCATTTCAAAAAAGTCATAGAAATCCGGTATATAAGCTTCCTAAAATATACACATATATTTCCATAAATTAAGTTAAAATGAGGTTGCCTTGTAATGAGTCAACAAAATCCCCACTAGGCAGCACAGGCCTACAAATAAAAAAAAAAAAAATCAGCCATGACTTCAGACTTTCAAATTCCCCTCTTACAACCATCTATTTTCTTCCTTGGGTTAAAATATACCTAATTTGACAAACAAAATCTTGTTTTGATTATGAAAGGGCCAACCATGTGCACAGGTGTTCTAACTTACATGTCTGGTATTTCTTTAAGTTGCTTCTACTAGATATAAGGTATGTGAGACACAATTAGCATCTGAACAGTAGAATGCTTACTTTGGATATTCATAGGGAGACTTGCCTTGGTCAGGGATGATATATTGTGATGTTGAGTAGCAAAGTCAAAGTTGCTTTTCTTTAAATAAAGACAATCTTGCTTTTTGTTGTTGTTGTTTGATGCTGTACTCATCATTTAAGAATAACTGTCATGTTGTCTGACCAAGTACAAATTGTAGAAGTCAAATTTAGTGATCTGAAGGCAGACCTTCCTTCTGCTCTTCAAACACAATGAAAAGAGATTGAATTTTACACTCTTGGATAATCCTAGAATGCAATGGTTCACACTGACATCATTGTTATTTCTTTCAACAACCCACCACTCCCAGCCTACAGTTCCTGAATGTGCTGCTATTTACAATGTTAAATCAAAGTTAGCGGGAGCACAGCAGAAACCAGTCTGTGAAAGCAGCTAGTATTTCAGACTCACATGGTAATTGTTGCCTAACAACACAGACAATACCAGCTGCAATGAATTAGCTCTAGTCATGACCATTACTATTTCAACTTTTGGAAATCATTAATTGTTGAATTACTAACATTTTTAAAACCAAGATAAAATATATTTTTATTCATGCACATGATGCCATCACACCAACCTTCTGAAGGTAGGAGGGATTTTCACAAGTTTCTTCCTTAGGCAGGATGCAGTTATTTCATTGATAGAGAAATCCTATTCCTCTGCAGAAAGAGGCAAAGGACATTGCTACTGAGGAGTTTGATTTCAACTTTTAATTCTGAAATTATTTTCAACAAAGTTTTGCATGACTTTATGTGATGAATTACTGTATATATTCCTGGAATCTTCCCCTAAATTTATCATTCTTCAGAAATGTAGTACAATGATTTTAAAAAACCCAAGATATTAATATTGGCATAATGCTATTAGATAAAGCACAGATGGAACTTGAATTTGAACAGTTTTTCCATTAATGCCATTTTTTTTCCATCACAAGCTCCAATTGAAAATCCCATATTGCATTCATGTGTCAAGTCTGCTTCATCTATGCTAATCTGTGGAAGTTCCTCAGTCCCCCCCTTGTCTTTTACAATCAGGGTCATATTCTAAACAGAATTCTTTCCTCAGAGCTGAATAATAGTGGAAAAATAATCAATTCTCTAACAATACCGAGAAAAACAATATCCAGTTATCACTTAAAGATTGGTTCCTGGATTCCTGGGGACATCCATGGATGTTCTATTTCTTTGTATAGAATGGGGTAGTGTTGGGAAGATACTCATAGTCTCCCATATTCTTTCAGTGATTTACAGATTATACACAACACCCAATACATTATAATTTTTATGTGCATAGCTGCTGTATTTTGTCTCTTAGGAAAGTCTAAACATGTTGATAGAGACCCATTCCATCCCACCCAATATTGTTAATTCATAGCTGATTAAATCTCCAGATGTTAAAACTACAGATTGAGTCAATTGTATTTTATTTGAAATACATCAACTCATGGCAGCATACTTTAGTCACTTAAAAAAAAATGAATTCAATGTCATAGTATTTATATATATCCATTTATTTTGGAAAATGTATAGATTGATTATTAATTTGTAATGATTTGCCTTGGGCATTTTTTGAGACAGGGTTTCTCTGTATTACTTTGGAGCTTGACATTGAACTCACTCTCTAGACCAGGCTAGTCTCAAACTCACAGATATCCACCTGCCTCTGCCTCCCAAGTGCTGGGATTAAAGGCATGTGCCAACAACACCTGGCATAGCCTTGGGCAATTTTAAAAAAAATTAATATTTTGAATTGATTTTGGATTTACATCTAGATGAACATCTTTTCAGAAAATAAAAGTACAATGATTTGATAACTTCTAAAGCTAAAATGAGAAATTCCACTGTGTGACACCATCCATTTAATCATTGGTTTAATTATTTTTCATTACTTATAACTATATTTTAAATTATCTTAATTGTTAACCTAACCAGTTTTTAATTGTTTAGGTTTCAGAAGCATTTGTTCAGATTCTGCATCTTTATGTGCTCATATTCTGTTTTTAACTTAGGTTCTTTAAAGACACTTTACAATCCTGATGTAATTATATGTGATATGTACTCATACAGTATAAAACATACAGTTTATCATATAGTTATATATAATCTCTATGAGGGCATATACATGTCTACCTGCAACACAGTGCACACACATATAGAAAATAATACACAGGAACCATTTTCTAAATCATAGCACTTCTGGAATGCTTTAGTAAGTACACATTGGTCACATATTCTTCATATGAGTTATTCTGTGCAACATAAATATCCTATGTCATCATTCAGGGTGGAAAAAAATTGCAGTTTTACAAAAGTGAAATAAATATGACGTTTCACCTTATCTCTCCTTTCCTACTTAGACTTTGTTTTCTCTGCTCTGGGGCAGCTCTCTCTTGTGGAGGCTTTCTCAGTCCAGAGAGCTTCTCTTGTTGAGCCCATCTTCTTTCACTGACATTTAGAGCCTAGGTTGCCCACTTGAGTCTCAAGAGTGCCCTGCTGATATCTTAGGACTCTTGCTTCAGGTTATGTCTTTTCAATCTCTGCAACCATGGGGAATCTCTCCTTATCCTGTCTTTGCCACAGCACAGTCCTTCCCATCCCATCCACCAACACAAGACAAAGTGTGAAGAGCTACACTTCAGCATCTTTATTACAATTTTTTAAGGAATCCCTTCAATAGCTTCCTCTCTGGACTGTTTTTTTTTTGTTTGCTTTTGTTCTGTTTGGGGGAAGAGAGGATGTCATAGAAGCCTCCAATGTCTCTCATTCTCAATTATGAGTCTGCAGTCATAGATACCAGCAAAAGAAGCTTCCTTGTCCATATGCTTCCACACAGTTTCTAGTGGCAGCATGAACCCTGGACATCATATCGCAGCAAGACTCATGGACACCACTGTGGCTTCCAGCTACCATGGATGCCAACTGCCTAGTAGATACCAGCAGCGGCTGCCATCTTGAATTTACTCCAGATCTTTACTTTTTAATGTTTCATTTTTTTTGCCAATGTTGCAAACAGTACAAAACAACAAACCAACTCTACTCTTGCCTGTAGAGATGGCTCAGCTGTTTGTTAAGTGTACTTGCTACTTTTTTAGAGGACCCGAGTTTGGTTCTCAGCACCGACATGGTAGCTCATAACCATCTGTAACTCCAGTTCTTGGGAGAGTAGTAACCCCACAATATCTTCTCGACTCCACATCCTCATACACATAAGCTTTCTGGTGTGTATAGCTTTTATTCTAATTCAAAATTCAATTGTTTTCCTTCTATTCTTTTGAACAAAGAAAGCCTCCTGCCCCCAACACAGGCTAGCTATCAGCAGAAAAAAATACCCAAATTCTTCCTCTTCCTCTAGCACCATCATTAACTAATAGAGTTTTATGAAAGGATACTCCTGTTCATCTCTGTATTGCAGTTTTAGAATTGCTTCTTCAGTGTGCCTGCAAGGCTTTGCAAAGTTCTGTTTGTAGAGTTGGTGATTGAGTAGCATAGTTGGAGTGAAGCTGTCAAGATTCCATGAACAAAAGAGAAGAAAAAGTGACAAAAGATATAGATGGAATCTCAGGGTGTTAAAATGCAATTTTAGCCCTTTTTTTGTTTTTTGTTTTTTTTTTTTTTTTGTTTTTCTGATAACAAGTTCCTTTCATTGGATTTCTCACCTCCTTCCCCTAGCATCTGAACAAAGTGTATCAAAGACTAGGTTACTTGGAAGAAAAGTCTCCACTGTTTCTTTCCTTTTGCCTTCCTTTTCTTTATTTTTCCTTTTCCTTTTTTTTTTTTACAATTCTTCTCCTATTTAAGTAATGCAGCCATTCTTTTGATCCTAAAGTAAATACTAGGTAGCATTTTTTTTCTTCCTATGCCGCTTTGAGTCAATGTTTCAAATTAGAAAGGAAAAAAAAATATGTGTACTGCATCCTTTTTGCCTTTGGTATCTCAGCATGCATTAAAGAAACAGTTTATGTAAGGGACAATTCCCTTCATTTAGATTTTAGACACAGCTGCCAGGACCATCTTGCAAGGAAACTGTGCTCAACTTGAAATTAATTTAAATAATTCATTCTATTACTGGAGATTCCAAAACTGGTAGTAAATTCTCCTTTCTCTGTAATTAGCACTAATCTTATTCAATGAAATTAATTGTTCTTCACGTACAATCTATGAGTTTTTGTTTTGTGACTAATATCAGGAAATTATAAATTTTGCAAGTGTGTTTGAAAGAATGCTTAACTGTTCACTTTGAAAAGACTTTGTCTCTGTCCCTGTGCCTGCCTCTCTTTCTCTTTCTCTCTCTCTCTCTCTCTCTCTCTCTCTCTCTCTCTCTCTCTCTCTCTCTGTGTGTGTGTGTGTGATGAGTATAATGTGTGTGTAAGTGTTCACATATGATATGCAAGCAAATGTGTGTGTTAGAATACATGTGGGCATAAATGTGTGTGAGAGTGCATGTGCATGTATTTGTGTGCATACATGTGGATGGTCAAGATTGATGTTGGGTGTCGTCATTAATCACTTTTATTTTTGTACACTGTAGCATAGTCTCTTACGCTTTGGTTAGATAGGTAATTTGCTGTAGAAATTCCCTGGAGGTGGTCAGTGTTTATTGGAAACTTGATTAAAGTCTAGTATTACCCTGGATATGGACTTCTGACTTAGTTACTTTTTTATTGATATGATAAGACACCAGAATCATGGCAACTTATACAAAAGGAAAGAAAGGTTTACTTGAGCTTATGATTATAGAGGATTAGAGTCCATGTTAGCATGATGAAGGCATGGTATGATGACAGGCAGATGGTGAGAGCTTACTCTTCATCCACAAAAAGAAGCAGAGTTCATGATCAGAATGGTACAAGTCTTCTGAAACTTCCAGTTAGCTCCCAGTGACATACCACTGCTAATAGGGCCACACATCCTACTCCTTCCTAAAAGTTTTACCAAATTATGCACTAATGGGAGGCATCCTTATTCAAATCACCACAGCATCTGAGCATGCCTCTGAGGGATTTTTCTTAATTGGGAAAGTTGAATCAAGAAGACTTATGTCAAATGTGTGTGGCACCATTTCATAAACTAGGCCCCAGACTGAATGAAAAGGACAGGGAGCTAAACAGCATGCATGCATCCATTTCTTATGGTTTACTTCTATTCTGAAGATGCAATGTGTCTTACTGTTTCAAACTCCTATATCCACCCTTTGTTGTCTACTTCTACATTAACAATGCAACGTAGTTAGCTGCCTGAAGCACCTTTTACTATGATGACTTCATTTGAAATAAACTGTGAGTGGAAATAAACCTTTCCTCCTTGACTTAATTTTGCCAGAGCATTTAATCACAACAGAAAGAAATCAAGACACCCTGTATCTACCTTCTACATGTTAGGGTAGAGGTGGGCTTCCATGCCTACCTGACTTTTTAGATGCTAAGGATCTAAATGCAATTTCTCACATTTATCCTGCAAGCGTTTTATTCCTACAACTCCCAAGAATTCAGATACTAGAATCCAGTTTAATTAATGAAATAATTTTACTTTTTTAGTTTCTAAAATGTACATATTCATTTTGGTGTCTCTGTGTGTTCTGTCTCTCTCTGTGTCTTTCTCAGGCTGCCTCTCTCTCTCTCTCTCTCTCTCTCTCTCTCTCTCTCTCTCTCTCTGTGTGTGTGTGTGCCTGTCACCAGTGTGTTGTTGACTATGGGTGCCAGAAGAGGATGTCAGATATGGAGCTGAAGTATAAGTGATCATGAACTCAGGTCCCCTAGAAGAGCAGATAGTGCTCTTAACCCCTGAGTCTTCTCTCCAGCACCTAATAATTGGTTTATTGCCATGCACCTGTTATGTCACTAGACTTGAATATAAGTCAATGATATTTTCCAGTTGCCACTAACCTTTTAAAAATCAACCATTTTCCCAAATTGCATGACAGTTTTTACTCAACATGGTCCTTGCATTAAATCCTTGTTGGTGATTGCAGTGTGAGAATAAATAATGAGTACATGCTGGTTATTAATAATTAATTTATTATTCAAATACGTGTGTCTCTTTATTAAAGATAATTACAGGAAATTTCATGTGAGAATATATATGAGAATGCTTATATTGTTACAGGTTGAATACCAGAAACACCTCTGAAGTTTTGGAATTATTCATAGCTTTAAAAATATTTGCAAAAACTTAGACCACCTCCAGTTGACAGATCTGAGACCTGACATTTTACAAAAGCTAAAACTTTCTAAGCAGTTCTTGTTATTAAAATACTGTAAAAAACAAAAAAAAAACAAAAAAATTAAAATATTGTAAATTTTGGAGCATATTTGTGTTTGGAGTCTTAGACGAGGGTTGTTAGACTTTTATCAGCAAAGATTATAGGAATTATTTGAATCATGAAAATATCAAGATTCTGAAAACAAATAGAATATGGTTTCCTAGCATAGCAAAATCCACCATTGGTGTTATTGTGATCAATGGATGAGTTGCCTGAGAAGACAATATGGCTTTTCCATTCCTCAGTCTGTTCCTAGTGTATAGACTTAGGTTTCAACAAATGATTTCTGGAAATACCATCTTATTCTGGGGGTAGTTCTGTAATTCTTGTCATTTGCTCTTATTATATCACTGGCAATAATCTTAAGTGTATATGCTCTTACATGTCCTTCTCCTAGAGCATACTTGATATTTGATATCTTTGTATACAGTTTTGTATCAAGCCTAAATCTTTCTTTAGGCTCAAAGGGGAATTGTAGTGAGATATCCACCCTGCCCACACCTGTTGCACTGACCATGCCCAATGGTGCAGACATGATGGGGGAAGGCTAGGTCTGGGGTGCTGGACCCCAGCTCTCGCTCTGTTGTGATGGGAGATGTCATTCTGTAAATATGTTTATCTTATTGGTTAATGAAGAAAGCACTGTTGGCCAATAGGAAAGCAAGATAGGCAGGACTAAGAGACTAGTAGGAGAGAGGAAGTAGTAGGGAGGAGATCCAAGATGGAGGATGGAGAGAAGAATGCCAGCCCCTCTCTCCGGTAAGATATGACCACGTGGAAATACTTAGATTAATAGAAATGGGTTAATATTTAAGACAGAGCTAGCTGATAAGAAAATAGTAACTGGCCAACAGCATTATATCAAATACAGAGTCTCTGTGTGCTATTTGGGGCTGGCATGGTGGTGGGACCAGACCAGCCAGCAGGAAAAACCTTACTCATAACACTGTTGGTTCTGGTTGGGTCACAGAGAGCAGCCTGAGCATACATTTTTGGAGCGGGAATGTGTGGGTCATCTATTTCATATTTAAGTGAATTCTCCCTGAATAAACCTCACTTAACTTATACTGAGCCCAGTTAATCTTAATTCCCATGCATTATAGTTCTGGCTAACTGATTTGAAGCCAGTGATCTTTATATCATGTTGCTTACAGCTTGAAGATTTCATTAATCGTCACCAATAGTTTGAATGAATCAAGTGTCTCTATGTATACATCATGAACTTTTGCTCACTCTCCTATCTTAACATAATTGAACTAACATTTCTTTTGGGAGAAAGGATTTTTTCTACATTCAAACAAAGGGACATGAGGCAACTTCTTTTTGAAAATCATGAATGAGATGTGCTGTCACCTCCATAAACCTGTTCTTATTCAGTCTATTTTCTTTTAAAGAAAATAGACCGAGGGATTCAATGATCCTCCTATGCAATGTTCAGGAGAACAAACACACTCAGAATAGCTATGGAGGTAATCATGGGGCTCAGTTCCCTTCTGGGAGGGCTATAACCTTCTGATCATATGGGACTTCTCAGTGCTGAAAGCAAGTTCCATCTTGGTCTCACTGGGGATAGACATTGCATACATATTTATGACACTGAAATCCCAATGGAAAATGGAATCCTTTTCAAGAAATAGTGAACATACACCTATGATCTTGTATTTATAAATATCTGATATTTTTTTCAGGCTAGGGATCAAGGAGGCTTGATTTGAGAATTTGCTACATTCGATGGCACTAGTTTCAGAATAGCTGAATTCAAATTTCAAAACAAGGTTCGTGAGCAACTGGTCGAAAAATATCTGAAAATTTAGCAACTTTTTCTTAGAAGGCAGTATAAACTGGCTCTAGCATAACTGGTTTGCATGAAATAGAAGAAATTGTTTCCAAAGCAGTATGCAACTTGGGTAACATGGTCTTGGGCATCAGAGATGTATATGGAGTAGCTCTATCTGTGCCTAAGATGAACATCAGTTCCATAGAGTCTGTGATGTCCCAGCCCCAGCAGGCATATGTTCTATTATTGACTTGCTTTGAGGAGAAGGTGTTCTACTCTGGGGAGGATGGGCATGTGAAGAGGATATTGAGAACAATGAAAAGATGGTATGGCATAAAATCCAGGGTCCTGTAACAAATTCAATCTTACCCATTAGGATAGGGATGTTTGACACTGACCATGCTACCTTGGAGGACTCATTTTCATCAGGGCACCTGCGATGTGACCTCCCTAGGGGAAATATGAACATTTATTTATTCCTATATGAAGCACTGATGAAACGACAAAGACAAGATTTAAGTCTAGTTTAGTGACCTGGGATATATCATGCTTACTTACAGGAACATGGGGTATTAAGAGGCATCTGCATCATAGAAAACATCAAGAACACATACGTGGTGACTAATGTAGGCAGGTTGGTTCCTTGGAGCTTCCTGTGAAGCCTGCAGGCACCTTGGTTAGGCAGAAATTCCGCTTCCCAGAAATCAGTTTTGTGGGTGTCCATGTGAATCCTGTCACCTTCTGAACTGCGTGGGTTTGCTTAGACTTCCAAGCCTCATAAAATTAGTTAACTTCTTAAGTGTTATAAGCCACTTGCCTACAGAAGGGAAGATTTGGGTTTTAATTTGGAGTAAATAGTGATACACAGGGTCCTATGAAATATACTATGAAAAATTGTGACCAATTTTTCTAAGTGGAAGGTTATATTAGTTACTTTTCTATTTCTGTGATAAAACATCACAACTAAGAAAACTCATAGAATGAAGCTTATTTAGAGCTTACAGTTCCAGGAGATTAGAATCCATGAAGGTGAGGCTGATGTAGCAAGTGTCAGGCATCTGGAACACCAGCCGAGAGCTCTTATTTCCTATCACAAACAGGAACAGTGGGTTTGTTGGAAACCATCCCCCAGTGACATACTTCTCTTGCAATTGCACAACTTCTGTCCTGCTTAAGCAAATACCAACCATCTTCCAAGTATTCAAATAACCAACATAAGTTACATCTCATTCAAATCACAACAAAGTATGATATAGACTAAGGCAAGTTATTTTGGGTTTATCTTTTCTATCTGAGTTATTATTTCTGATATACATGTCAATTTCTGGATATTTACAACTGGAGGACCTCATCCCATCCTGTCTTTGTAGGTATAGAGTGAAATTTGTGGGTTTGCCATGTAACTTTATTTCTTGAGTTTTCTTGAGCCTAGGAAATTGAGGTCAGAAAAAAGAGGGACAGAATGGAGTGATGGTGTCATGTTTCAGATTATAACTAATAAGTATGTCCTATAAGGTAGCTGAAACCAAAGACCGAACCTTCAAGGAAAATACTAGAAATAAAGAGAAATGATGGATGTCCACAACAGTAGAAGGAAAATAGACTTGTATCTGTCACTCCAAGTGGATCACAGACCTCAAGTTGAATTTTGAAACACAAGAACTACTAGAAGAAAACATAGGCAGTATGCTACATGATAAAGACATAAGAAAGGAGTTTATGTAGGGCAATGCCATCCACGTGGGTTCATGTAGATCTGATGGGTCATTTGAAGTAGGAACTAGGACTTCTCTCCTGTCTCTAGGTTAAGGCAGTTATTCCTCCATAGGGGATGTGTTCTCAAGGTTGGTGTGGGGGATGGGAGGGCAGGGTGGTCAGGGTGCATGTGAGAGGGCAGAGAGGATAAAAGTGAGGAAGGGAGGGAGGGAGAGAGAACTGGGATCGACATGTAAAATAATAAATTAAATAATAAAAGAAAAAAGAAAAAGAAAGGAGTTTATGGAAAGGACTACATTTTACCAGGAATTATGGGCAACAATCAGTAACTTGGACTTTGTGAAACTAAAGAGTTCTGTATAGCTAAGAAACAACTTATTGAAGAAACACATAAAATGGGAAAGTTTCACAAGATCAGGTTGCAGAAACACATAGGTACAGCTGACCTGAACAAGGAGGAGCTAACAGGCACCCCCCCTCAGACTGATAGCTGGGAATCCAGCATGGGACTGACTCAGACCCCCTGAATATGGGTCTCAGCTAGAAGGACTGAGCAATCTAAGGGATCTCAGACAGTGGAACCAGGATGTATCCCTGGAGCTCAAAAGGACTTTGTGAACACATCCCCCATGGAGGGATAACTGCCTTAATCTAGAGACAGGAGAGAAGTACTTCAAATGATTTGACAGATTTACATGACCCCACCTGGATGGCATTGCCCTACATGTGTCATTGTGGTGGGGGGATGGGAGGGGAGGGTGGTTAGGGTGCATGTGATGGGGGAGAGAGGGAAAGAGGGAAGGAGAGAAGAAGGAAGGGAGGGAGAGAGGGAGAGGGAACTGGGATTGACATGTAAAATAAAAAAATAATAATAAAAGGAGAAAAAATGGGAAAGACTCTATGCTATCCATATATTTGACAGATGATTAAGACCCATAATATACAAAGAACTTGAAAACCAAAGAGCAAGGGGAAACAAGTGATTAAAGTAAATAATGATTTAGGGAACAAAACAGAGTTCTTGCTTGAAGAAATTAAAAGGATGCCTAAGAACTACTTCAAGGAATATTCATTATTCTTAGTACTTAAGGAAATACTTTTTTTTGTATTTTTAAATTTTTTTCTTATTTTAAGTATCGATCCCAATTTCCTCTCTCTTCCATCCTCCCATTCCCCCTGATACCACCCCTCCCATTCCATTCCCCAACCACTCCACAGGGAGGGTGAGGCCTTCCAGGAGGGACCATCAAAATCTGCCAAATCATTTGGAGTGGGTCCTAGGTCCTCCCTCCTGTCTCTAGGTTAAGGAAGCATCCCTTCATGGGGAATGTGCTCCCAAAGTCCTTTCATGAACCAGGGACACATCCTGGGTCCACTGTCCCAGGGCCAGTAGACTGCCCAGGCCCTCCAAATGAGATCCACATTCACCGGATCTGTGTTAGTCCAATGATGATTTCACAGCTATCACTATGGGATCCGTGAGCTCCCTCCTGTTCAGGTCTTGACCCCTTTGCTCATCATTCTTCCATCTCTGCAACTTTGAGATTTCATCTTATCCCAGACAGAGTGGTAACAAATGCCGATGAGAGAAAAGGGAAACTTTACTCACTGTTGCAGGAAATGTAAATTTGGTGTAGTCAGTCTGGAAATCAGCATAGAGAATCCTTAAAAACCTAAAAATAAATCTATCATATGACTCATCTATACCACTCCTTGGCATGTGGCCAAAGAACTCAACATCTTACTCCACAGATATTTACTTAGCAATATCATTGCTACCCTATTTACAATAGCCAGGAAATGATAACAAACTAAATGCTTTTCAGTAGAGAGATAATGAAAATGTGACTCCCAAAACAATGTATTTACCATAAATATAGTTCTGGGTTGCCTCTCAATGGTCAAGTGTGGGTCCCTATTGCTGAAGACACCACATACTTAGGAATCAGTACTGATGATTTGAGCTGAATCTGATCTGAAAGCTCTTTCTTTCTGTCTAGCTTCCATGGTCCCAGAAAATACAATGCAAGGTGTCAAAAAGGAAAGGAATGATGCAGCTCTATCCAGCTTCAACATCCCTGAAACATGAAAATTATCAATGACCAGCATGTAAGCTTTCTGTAAAATTGCAGTAAGCTTCTCTCAGAGACTGTAGAGCACTCTCCATAATCCATTAGTAGGTTTTAGTTTATGTTTAGTTGGTTTCCAGAGATACAGAGTTGCCATTATAAATAATACTATCTTTTCAAGAATCTCTCTTCTTTGCCCTCTGTGGATCAGTTCTGCTTTGACCACCTCCTGCCTCCAGACCATAATCTTCTAGATGTTCTCCTCAAGCCACATGTATTTCTTTGTCCTCTCCCCTCTTTTTCATGTAAGGATATGTTCACTTAGTTAGATGAATAATTACTGAGCATTTATTAGCTGTAGCTCAACTGAGTGCTGGTAGGCAGCCACAGCATGAACTCTTCAGTGGTCCTGTTTGGAAGGCATGGGGAAACCATTGTGCTCAATGAGACTTTCAAAGGCATCTCTATGACTTTTCATTATGTGTACAATTCTCATTATTCATCCTTTATTACTTTTGGCTAGGAATTTATGAACCTTGTTGAAATGCAAAAAAAAAAAAAAAAAAAATGTTCTTCAGAAGGCTTCCTTCACACATCCAGTCAGCTACACCTTAAGTCAAAATGAATGAAAAAAAAAAAAAAAAAAAGGTCAAATTATCTAACAGAACACAGGCCAGGAGGCATAAAATGCAGAACAGACACATTGTAATGAAGTAAGGGACAAAGGTGAGAGAACATTGGGTTATGAGGTGCACTCCTAGAAGAAGTTAGCCAATCATTTGCTCCTGTGAGCTCCAAAGCAAAACTTTTAAGGTCTGCCTATGTGCTTAAGTTAGAAAACCAGAAAATAATTCTGTATACAAATTCCCATGTCTGAATAGGCTGAGCACTTTGAAAACATGAGTCCTCAGTGTATTTCCTCTGGATACTGCTGAGTAAATGAATATGAGTCACTGAAGATCATTTCCCCAAAGGAGCTCAGTCTAATTAAGAGTGATGATGAGAACAATCTGCATCAGAGCTGGTAGTCTGGCAAAGCCGCCGGGTGCCTGCTCCTGTGCTGTGGACTCTCCTTTGCCTCTAGTGTAATGATTTGAAGTGAACGCTTTTTGATACTGCATAGTTCTACTGGGCATTGCTCTACTGACTACCCACTATGTTGTAATGATGGACTATTCTCTCTGCACAGAGGGAGAGCTTGACTATGGTGAAAACTGACACTAACTCAACACCTTCATATTTCTAATAAAATACTACTATTTTCACATGGGCTATTATTTAGAGTTCAGAGAAGGTAGTTTTATTTATTTATTTATTTATTTATTTATTTATTTATTTATTTATAACTGAATTTTTAAAAAAAGTTAGACAACAATGGTAACAGATAACCCATGTTTATGGTATTGTTGAAAGCCCCAGCACTGCAGCAGTCTTTATTTTAAACATTCCTTCTTTTTCTTTAAACATAAACTTTACCATTAAGTGATGCCAAGTTAACGAGTCCCTTAGGTGTAATTCTTATCATGTTATGCCTATGGAGCTTTTAAGTCTACTTATTCTAGCACTGGTCTTTTTGAATATGTGTCTATGAAATTAAATAGAAACTAGTTAGTGTTTATTAAAGTGACAACAATCTTGTCCTCAGTTTTTATGCTAAAGAAGGATGGTGTGTTCAAAGACTGTCAGTATGTAGGGTGTTCCTGAGCAACCATGAGGTCAATGATTGTGCAAAGTTGATTTTTGTAAGTATGGCAAAGCAATGTTTGGTCAATAAACACATGATAGTGAGCATGCACGTGATACTGAGAGGTGACAATGATCATACACTAAACCGCTTGTGGTTTGTTGTTTTAGATGACCACTGCTCCCATTTGCATTCCTTTCTCATCATCTTACTATGTGCTAATATACTTAGAATTCCCTGCTACAAACAGGGCAGCCTTCCTTTTTTTAAATACATTTTTATTTAAATTAAAAACAATCTTATTTTACATACCAATCCCAGCTCCCTCTCCCTCCCATCCTATCATGTGCCACACTAACCCCCGTCCCAACTTCATTCACTTCCCAGGGAGAGTGAGGCTTCAGGGCAGCCTTATTTCTCCACATTTTCTCCTTTCCTTTGTAAGTCTGTCTCCTTTGGGCAATGAATATAATGCTCACAAGATGTTCAGAAGGAGAGAGATGATTGCTGGGAGCTTCAAATCACCTCAGTAATAGTTATGGCTTTAACTAGTAAAGAGATATTTTGCATGCTATTAAGTTGGCAAAAGTGATATTTTCAGGTTGAAATTTTTCTTGCTTCTTTTGATGTCAGATTTCTAGATAAAGTTACCAGAAATATGTAATTTGTAAATAAAATGGAATGTAATGTGTTTTTTTCAAAAAAAAATGTTAATATAAGACAAACATACATGAAAGTCAGTTTTGTCTCGTCTGAGGATTATATCCAGCAGCTTCCCAACACTGTAAATGGTATCTGAGATAAAAGCATTAGAAAAGTGTAATTCCATGAGTCATGAGCTACATGTCTTTAGACTATTGGAAAGAAGCAGTCCAGCATGATGGAAGCACATGGTTGTGCTAAAGTGCTCCCTTCATGGTCATAAAACAAAGAAAAAGGAAAAATCTGGATCCTGCATTCCCCTTCATGCTTCCAAAGGTCTAAGGATCATGGCCAAGACCTCACTGGTGGGAGATGCCATTATGTATATTTGTTTCTCATACTGGTTAATGAATAAAGCACTGTTGGCCAATAGCAAAGGAAGATAGGAGGGACTAGGAGACAAGGAGGAAAAAGGAAGTAATAAGGAGGAGTCAAGATTGAGAGTCTGGAGAGAACAGAACTGCCATTCCTCTGCTCTCGGTAAGACCACGTGGAAATACATAGAAATGGGTTAATACTTAAGACAGAGCTAGCTGATAAGAAACAAGTAACTGGCCAACAGAATTATATCAAATACAGAGTCTCGGTGCATTATTTGGGACTGGTGCAGCAGTGGGACAAGATTGGCTGCGGGAGGAAAAACCTTACTCCTTACACCTCACCTCTTAGAAGTTCTAAGTCCTGCAATAGGATAACCCAGGGGTCGAAATTGTTACCATAGAGACCTTGAAGAACATTCAAGATAAAAAATTTAGCAATAGGTACCTTTAATAAATTAATAGTGAAAATACATGCAAAACAAAACAAATCAATTATGTTGAAGCAGAGATATGAAGCAGAAACTTTCAACTCATTTAAAACCCTCAGACTGGAGCTGGAAAGTTGGCTCATCAATGAAGAGCACTGTTGTCCTTCAAGGGAGCTAAAGTTCAGGTCCATGTGTCAACATCAGGCAGCTCTGAAACACTGGATGACTTGAAAGTGTCTCTTGCCCTTACAGGTTCTTACAGGCACACACACACATGCACACAGACACACACACACATACACACAGCCCCCCCCACATACAAAGAATTAAAAATAGAATCACTTATTAACAGCAGGTGCAGTAACAATAAAACCTGCATGTGTGCATCTTGAGCTGCACATTAGAATTAGTCATTGAGCATGAACAATGTTGTGGATTATTGGGAGAGGAAGATGCCATGAGCCAGGCACCCAGCCACATAGCCAGCAACAGAATAAGAAGGAAGGAAAGATATATAGGATAAATAAAGGTAAAAGGCACAGAGGCAAAATGTAGTTAAAGAGAAAGGGGATAATTTAGGTTAGAAATGCTGACTAGAAACAAGGCAAGATAAGGCCAAGCATTCGTGATAGAGTTATCTGGAACGTAGGTGGTAGGCCCCTAAGGCGTAAGAAAACTACAACACCAGTCTGGTCCCACTTCAGCTCAGCTACATCAGGATCTCCAGAAGGAGACTGGATCTTGGGAATCATTAGATTTAAAAGCTCCCAGCTGGTTCTAATATGCAATGAGACTGAGAGTCACCTTTCATAATTACTCTCATAATTAAGATTCTTTTTGAAGAATCAGAATCAAGTTCTTTTTATTTTCTTTTTTTATTTTAAGCACACCACCTAGAATTGATCACTCTGTCTCACTCTTTTCTCCCAAGAGGTTGCCTTGCTCTGGTCATGTAGTGTCTCTTCAAGAAGAGTAAATGATTGTTGTATATTGTGATTTAGCCTCCTCTCTCGAATAATCTGCTTGTTTTAATCAGAGAATACTGTGCTGTTTCTTTTTAAAGACCAGGTTTGTCTGTTCTTTACCATTTTTCTATTTCAAACCACACAAAACAGGACTCAAAAGAACAGTGATGCTTGCTTATTGAGCTGCTATATTCTTGATGGCCTTTTGTGAGTCCCATTTGCATCTTTCCTGTATCTCCCTTCCCCTCTTTTAGCCTAATGTCTAATCTATGTCACAATGCTCTGTCTACTTTCTTCTTTTTTTATGTATTGTTGCAAAGATTCATATTTGCAGATAGATCATGGTTCCTGACCTTCTTTTTTGTCTAAAGCTTCCTTCCCCCTGCTTGTGTGTGTGTGTGTGTGTGTGTGTGTGTGTGTGTGTGTGTGTGTGTGTGTGTGTGTAGAGATAGGGTCTCATCTATTTTAGGTTGGCTCTGAATTCCATATGTATCAATGGATGACCTTGAATTCCTGATACTGCTGCCTCTGCCTGAGATGTGCTGGAAGAGTCTACCACTTTTGTTTTTATTATGCTGGGGAACAAACCCAGGGTTTCATCACCCATGGTCTTCACCCCTTTCTGTCTTATTTTTCATAGATACTTGCTGCTGTAAGTCCTGCCTAATGCATGCATTTGTAAAGAGTTTAAATATATCGAGGACATTTCCTGTTCTGATTCAAACACACAGGAGATCATTTTTTCCCGACCCTGTGTGAAGAAGCTGTGCTGGCAGTCCTAACTTTTCAGGCTGCCAAGAGACATTTTCCTGAATCTGAGACACCAGTTACATCTAAGTGATTGCACAGCAGTGAGGCTTCAATGTGGATTAGTGACACAGTGTTATATTTCAGACTATTTCTTTGACTGTGTCACAAGAGAAAGTTGATGTCCAATGGCCCATAAACAAATACACCTCTGTGTGAGGCAGCTGAAGATTTAGCACATTGGGCTTTCCATTAGAGATGTAGGAACCTTCTTTTTTTTGTTGGGGGGGTATTTTTGTATTTTTCTTTGTTTGTTTTTTGTTTTCTCAGGAGGATTACAAGCTTTTGCCTCTGCTTCTATTCCATGAGGTTTGTTAAATGGAGAAACATAATAGTTTGTAGTGGAAAGAAATTCTACTACTGATTATCATTCAATATGGATTATAAGTTTTTTATTGTCCATGCTATATAATTCACTTCTAAAAGTGAAAATAATATTTAATACCATTTAGCAAAACGTGACGGTGATATTCTATGTTTATGAATCAGGAGTAAGTCTTTTATATTTCCTTTGTTTCTTTTAGGAGTATTTTATTAGCACACATAAAGTAGCTAAGAGGTAAAATACTTTCTTTTTGTTTAGGTGTAACTTGGGAAACATATTTTACTGCCGACCATAAATTGAAAAATAGAGGTAGCCATGATTAAGTCAGTCCAACATGGAAACTTTTACTCACATGCCTGTTAGATCTACAGCATTCTGAAGAGGATAAGGAAATATATTACATATAATTGTATGATTAAGGAAATTAAAATACGTTGCTGTATTTGACATCAGTAAAAATTTCTTCAAATTTGAGTGATAAAGGAAGCTTTCAAAATGCCCAGATTGTCAACAGGGATAAAAGGAGTGAAAGCAGAATAAAGATGATGTAAAAGTTTAGACACCAAGGTGAATTGATAACTGCAAATGAGGAATACCTTTATGGCTCCTCTCAGCAAAGGGCCTCATAGTTTTTATTTCTGACAAAAGACTTGATTTATCTGCAGAGACCAAGATATTTTTATAGCACTCAAACAGGACTACATCTCAAAGGCTTTTGTGCAGGGTGTATCATGCAGCATAATAAAATCAGCTATCGGTTTACAAGTAACCGGGAAGTAAGTCCACAGAGAAAAATCTAGTTGTGGCCATCTGTGAGATGAACAGCATGTCTTGAATGAAAGCAAAGATTTATATGAGAAATTGAACTAATAAAATACTGTGACACATGCTTTATCTTCCAAAATTATGTCTTATAAAATTCATATGTCTTATAAAATATTACATGAATTTGAAATAAATTTAGACAGTCAATAATAGAAAATTAATGTGAAGCATTCCTTTCCCCTTTCTTCTAAAGCACTGAGCTGAACCCAGACCCGGCTGCTTCTTCATGTAGTCACTTGAATGCAGTCTAATATCTCATTGCCACAACACAATAGAATCACTGGACCTCTTTCTTTTTCCTTAATTTTCTTCCAGAGTTTATTACAATTTTGTTTTTAATTTCATAATTAGAAAAACTATTCTCTAATTATTTAAATTAACATTTTATTTTGGATCTTGGTGTTACATTTGGATATTTTCATCTGTTATGCTCGCTGCACTCTGAACTTCAGACAGTATTATTTGTACATTGCCAACATAATATTTTCCTTTGCCACTTGTATTACAGGTTCCTTTGGGATTAAAGCCTTCTCTCTTGGGGGAAACTTCTTAAAATAGGATATTTGTAGGAAAGACAAGTAACAGCATGTTCAAAGGGAGGTTGAAATACTCCATCTTACGGGGAAGCTTGTTAACATACAAGTTAAACAACTCAAATAGATTGAGGAATTCCCTGAAACTGATCAGATGCATTACTGCCTCCCCCATTTCCCAGGAGTGTATAAACAGTAGAGAATGCTTAAGTCATTCTCAGACAAGCCCAGCTGCCTGAAAGGAGCAAAGACCAGCTAACCAGCCCCAGAGAAGCAGAGATGAGCTTGAGCTGTCTAGAAGAATCAAAGACCAGCTGAGCTGCTTGAAGGGGGCTTAAAGTAACTGAGCAACTTGGTAAGGCAGGCTCTGAAGTGTGCACTGCATTTCCTGATCTTGTCAGCTGTCACTCATGCTGGAGTGACTCTGGTGATGCAGCTGGCTTTGAGATGTTTTTGTTCCTATATGTAACCCCTCACTCATATTTCTGTAAGTAATCCCAATAAAATTCATTGCTTCACCAAGATGTGCTTTTGTGGTAGCTATACATTTTCTGTCATTGATTCACTCACTATTTGAGGCAAGTAGACATTTTTCCCCCACATTTCCTCGGGGAGGAGGAATGACATATAACACCATAAACCAGTAATGATAAAGGATTAACCCAAGTTACAGATTAAAATTAACTATTGTGAAAAACTATACCATGTTTTATTATATACTCACCAGTTCTATGCACAACTCTTTGCTTTACTTTCTGCCTCTAGCTGTCTTTCCTCCTTTCAAATACAATGTGTAATGTTATCAATGAGATGTTTTGATCTCACAACTTATGTTTGTGCAGACAACCTCTGCATTTCTGCACTGGCAAAGGGATTTTTATAACACTTGCTTCATTAGGTTTAATATGCTTTGAGTTTTCAAAAGTTATTTTGACCCTGATACTGAATTTCTTTTGGATTCTCTTTTCAGTTTGTAGATCTCTTCTCCTGTTTTCTTTTTTGAAAAAAATAAATAAATAAAGCTACTTGGACAGTAACACAGTAAGTTTGTTTTTGATTGCCCAGAAATATTTGCTTTGATTTCAAGTTTGTTTGAAAATCTGGGTTCAGATTATTCTCCATTAGAATGCTGAAAACACCACTCTGTCACACCTCTGCTGTCATCAGATGAACTAGCATTGACTCCTGAGAATTATAGGTAGTTTTGCCTTTGCGCTTGGAATATTTCTCAATGAATTAAGTGATGTTAAATGTCTGAAGGTTTATTTGATGTTTGATTTTTTAAAAAGTTTTGCTGCTCAGTGCATAGGGAATTTTTTTAAATCCAAATATATGTGACATACTTTTGTGCCTTTGAACATTTTCCTCCTCATTCTCTATTTCTTCTTTAATTTTCCATTCTCTATTTCTGGATGGGAGGATATCAGATGAGGTCAGCTCTCACAGTCTAAGTGAAAATGTCTCTTAAATTTTCAGCCATTTCTAAAACTTTAACCTATTTCAACATTATTAATTTTTCATGGTGTTTACCATTTGTAGAAACTCTTAACCTTTCAACTACTGATTGTAACATCAATTACTCTTTATCCAGATGAAATATTTTCTTTTACATTTTAAACTTTCAAAAATGAAATGTAGTTCTATTGTTGGTGTTAAGGAACGAATCTCCCACACCGTTGCTTTAGAAAATGTGTAATTATAAATGTATTTCTGTCTCTTTACAATAGAGAGAAACATTTTCCAAAATTAATATGTTTCTTTGCCACCTTTAAGCTTCAGGAATGTCTTTGTGAGGGACCTGGGAGCTTGAAATGATTTCATAGAGGAAGTTGGGTTTCACACCTCCCACCTTCTGCTTGCTCTAGGAAGGCAAGAACAGAGCTTACAATTGGGTCTTTGGATCAAGTTACCAGGGTACCTCCTGTTGTAGAGATTTTCTCCTTTGAACAAGGTAACTAACCAACCTAGATGGCTCTGTTGATAATGAGGTCTGCCTACGGTGAGCTGGGTCTGCACATAGACTTCCTTCTTGCTTAAAGACTTGCTGTTGATCATTTGGGACTGTGTCTGCTTGGATGGAATAGGCTACATGAAACGGTCTTATTCCATCTATTCTTCAGACTACCTGTGCTGTGAATCACACATTCTTTTGGTGCTCATCTTCTAATTAAGTCTTCCTCTTACTTCATGGAGGGGTTTTCTTCTTGGCAGGGGTGTTGTTTCTATTTGTCCCTCTCCAAAATATCACCATTTACTCTTTCTCAGGAAGTTTTCACTCTGTTTTTTTCTGTCCTTTAGTGTTCAAAGTTTTTTTTTTCTCCATTATTTTTCTAAATGCCCTTCCTTGTTACCTTCCTTATTCTTAATTTTTATGTAAAATTACAAGAGCAAAACAAAAACAACAACAAACAACCCCAAAATACTTGCCATGGATTTCTGCCACTGTTGTATAGACCTGTGTGTGTGTGTGTGTGTATGTGTGTGTGTGTATATGTGTGTGTGTATGTGTGTGTGTATGCCAGGCAGCTAGGTGGTCTTCGAACCCCACCCACACCCCAGGTCTGCCTTTAGCAAGTTAAGAATGCCTTCAAGACTTTTCTGGGAAAGAGGAATTGTCAGAGTCAGGGATGGACAGAGCCAGGAAGGAGAGAACAGCAGGGAAAAGCTAGCCTCTGACCTTGTCTTCATTTTCAGGTTGACCAACATGCTCTTGGGTCCATTCAGCTTCTTTCTTCATCTTCTTCAGCCTTTCCTTAACATTCGGGGGAAGAAAAAGGATACTGATTCAAGTAAAAATGTTCATTTCTCTGTCTCACATTTTTGTGAATTTCACAAATCCAATACTGATTAGGTGGAAAAGACATGTGTGGTTATTTTTTTTTTCCTTCAGACAAATTGATTGTAGAAAACCCAAAAATACATCTAGCAAGGTATTGCTGTTGGAAATTCACTAGAAAGTACAGTCTTGGTGACAAAATTATCTACCTTTAGTTCCAAATACATGTCAGGCCACATGAAATAACACATTGAAGTTCATTATTGTAGAAAGTAAGAATTTTATATCTCATTTGATGACGACCATGTTGAGAACAGAGTTCTTGAGTAAAGTTTGACTGAGTGTGTAAAGATTCTGAGAGTATTTTTTGTGATAGCTATGAAGAGCTCTATCTCCTTTGCATATGGCAATACTTTAAAGGTTTGAAAAGTTATTTTGGTATATTTAGGGCTTATTCTTAGCAATTGAATGTATTCTTATCTGAAAGTCACATATTGAAAAGGCTTAATTTACCTTTGTTTTCCTAGAAGAGAGAAGATTTGCTCACAACTACCTCCCACCTCTTATTTCATCCACAAATGTTTAGATAATTACACTCTCAAGGATCTTGAGTGAATAATTGGGCTATTAGACAACAGTTGCTTATTATTCATTCATTTATTCATTTATTTCACATAAAAGCAAAACCTCACCCAGTGACAGATAAGCAGCACACGTGATCTTGTATTGATTGGAACTAAGGTCTCGTTGCTAATGTTCATCTTTAAGCAGCATATTTCAAGAATATAAGTAAAACAAGCAACATTTCTAGCAACAACAAAAACTACTGTGCTTTCAGGGAAAGATAATTTTAAAGCTGAAACGTCCAAGCACAAGTTTAAGATTTTTTTTGTTTGCTACCCCTGGGCTGTGCAATGTCCTCTCTTCAATTGAGGGCAACCACTGAATTAGCCTCCCTTTATGTTCTGTGGATTTAAAGATCTTTTATTTCAGAAGGCCTTTTGGCATGGTACACTGGTTTTATGTTTGATTTTTATTACTGATTTTAATTGCTTCTTCAGTTGTGTGTGTTTTGGGTACTCTAGCTATACTGTTCCTTGTAAAATAGATGGAGTATTTTCTAAGAGGCAGAATATTTATTTTATGAATCATGTTTTTGTATAATTAAATAACATATAATCTTTATGATACTAGCTTAAATGTATTAAATTATGTTAGATAAAATGGAAGGTGTAGTTCAGCAATTTGAGAAAAAAAACTTAAGCAGCAAATTTCTTCTTCAAATATTGTTTCCCACAATGATGAAATTTAAAATAATACAATCATGTTTTAAAAACTACATTTATTATTATTTCTACTTGCCTTTTGGGGACATCTGTATATTTTGGTTTAAAATGGTTTAGATCTATTCTTTATGGCAAGTCAAATATTACAACCACCTTTTGTGTATAGCTTGAATAGAAACTTACAATTCCCTGTTGAAGGATACAATTCAGCAAAGAAATTCTAAATGTAGTTGATCAAGGTTTAAAGAGGACGTTACTAATTTATTTATGATGGAGTTTTAGAAACTTAGTTTGTAGCTGCTATAAATCATGCTAAAGTGAATTTTACAAGGCAGACTTCTTTTCTAATATGAAATTCCCTAATGCACAGGGATTTTGATAGAATTATGTTTAAACACTGCAATGCTAAACTTGACATGATTGCCTGGACTCTCTATCAGATTAGCTGCTCTTTTATAAATTCCTCTGTAATATGGACAAAAATTCGTATTCCTTAAAGACTGAGTAGATAAGCTGATAACCATTTCATTCAGTGTTTTGTTAAGAAGTTTGTAGAAAAACTATACTTTTTGTGTGTCGCTCTGCATCCCTGTTGATACACAGTCTGTATGATGATGTGAAGTTAACACTCTCTTTACTGTGCATGTAAACAACCTCTCTTTTATTTTAGATGGGCTGCTCAGGTACAGTAGGAGAGAGATAGAAAAATGCGGCCTATGGACATCAACCTGTGCATTGAATTGTTTTTGTTTATAAGTATCCTTCCTTGCAATGTGAAAATAAATCCTTCTACCACACACACACACACACACACACACACACACATATATATATATTTATACATACATATATGTTTTTTATGTCACTGTTAGGAACAAATTGTATACTTTTTCCCTCTTTCCAAATTTGCAGAGGACACTTATTAAATATTACTCAGTGTATTCACTTAGCACAAAAGTTTGATGAGATACATTTGCATATTTTTCATTAGCTAAAATTCATACATTTCTCTTATGCTGTATTTCCACAGTGTACAGTTTGCTCACCTTTCTGTTTCCAGAAATTTTGATAATAGACTTTGGGAAATCATTGTACCATTTACCAAGTTGTATGATTATCTGGATTGTCAAAACATTTATAAGTTTAAAGAAGTTCTTTAAATTTTAAATTTAAACAAACTCCAAAGAAACAAAGAAAAGATAACTTATATAGCTTCTGCAATAGCCATTCCTCCTTGTGACATAATTCTCTATCCACTCTGACATCCAGGAGATTGGCCTCTCTACTTTAGCTATTAGTTTTTAATTAGTGTATATTAATTGTTCAAAGTTGTTTCATTATAATAGTTACTTTCATAATTTATTACCCACCCACATGTATCTCCCCTTCATCCTGCCTTCCTTCTTCACTCAGTTGTTCATCTCTTCCACTCTGATCTCTGTTTTATTTTAGAATCAATATGTGAGAGAAATATTTGTATTCCTGAGTCTGGGTAATTTTTCCTTAATATATTTTACATGCAAATGATACAATTATGTTCTTTATGGTCAAATAATATTCCATGGTGTCTATATGTAATATTTTCTTTATCCATTTTTCTAATAATGGGGACCTTGCTTGGCTTCATGACCTGCCTATTTGAGTAATACATATATATTTTTTATTTTATGTATTATATTATATACATGTGTGTGTATATATATGTATTATATATTATATTTTATATATGTATACACACATATATTATATCTTATATATGTAAAGATAAACATATATATATATATATATATATATATATATATATATATTTTCTCCAGTAAGTTATAGGGTTTTATAATACAATGGTACTGTTTAAAGTTTTTTTGCTTAGTTAAAAAAAACATTGTGTGTGTTTGTGTGCCACATCTCATGTTGCTCAAAACAGGTTCTCTTATTTATTGTTCACTGCTGTGTATACTCAGTTAACTGGCCCAGGAGCTCTTAGTGTTCTTCTATTATCATCTCCCACCTCTCTTAGTAGTTTTGGGCTTTTAGATATGTGATACCATGTCCAGCACTACACATATTCTAGGATTCCAAACTCAGGTGTGCACACTTTACAGCAGTTGCGTTGTCTGTCAATCCATCATCCCTAATCCTGTTTTCTATTTTTATGAAGCTTCTTTTCTCTGATATCTATAGTTACTCTGATAGCGTATGCTCCCACAACCATAAGCATTACTTACTTTCCGCTTGCCAACATTTGTTGCTTTTTGTTTCCTTGATAGCCAGTCCAGTGGAGACTAGATGGAATTAAAGTAGTTTTGGTTTGATTTCCCTAATTAGCCATGACTTTTAACATGTTATTATTTTTATTGTTGTGGTGGGGCATGCATATGCCACAGTTGAATGTGGAAGTCAGAGGGCAATTCTTTGACATCATTCTTCTTCTGGTTTGCATTGGTTCTGGGGACTGAACTTAGGTCACAAGGTTTGTACAACAAATGCTTTACCATCACACCCACATCAATGTCCCTAGCCATTATTATTTTCTTTGTATAAATCCTGCAGTGAACCTACTTTTGTTTCCAGATAGTTGCAGCTCATGTCTCACCACACAGCTCCTCTTGATGGTTATGGTTGATCTTCTCATCTCAGGACTTACTGACCATCATTTTCTCACCAGATGTAATTCCTACTTGAATATGAATCTCCACTGTAGTAAATATTGACCCCCCTACCCAAGCTAGAATTTCCTCCGTTTTCTATTTTCTCTCAATTTCACTTACTCTTTTGGTCTCTGAGTTTGAATCTTTAGGCTATACTTACTCTTCCTTCATCCTTGCTTCACCATTTTAATTTCTCCTACCTGTTGAGCCTCTCCAATCAAATGATCCCTACTGTTCTTTCTCTTCTTACCTTAGGCCAAGCTTTTAGTATTGCCTATGTCATCTCCATGTTTTTCGCATTCCAATTCTGTCTTCTGTCTAATACATCGAGAGAAATATAGAAGAGCACCCCATACTCAAATAAAACCAACTTGTCAAACAAACCAACTTTGTTTATGTTACAAATTTTAATTGATGCTTAAAGCTTATTGGGGTATGTAACTCATCTGTACAGCCAAACCTAACCATGTACTTCATCATTACATGCTTATGTGGAACTGAAAAATAGGACCTCTGATCCAAAAGTTATATCTATTAGACAGTAGAAAAATGCAAAATATTGTTAAAATTGAGTTCAGTTGGTCAAAACCCTAGACAAAGGTTGATAATCTCATGACATAACATTTCACAGAGCCAAAGGGATGAAATTCCTGTGACTTTTCATTTGATTTGCTGATTGAGAGCTGGAGCAAGAAAGTGCAAAACAACCTGGTCCTGGGCCCTGGGTTCACAGCACTTCGCACTTCCTTTACTGCAGTTTACAAAGACAAAAGGGAAGCTGGGTTAGAAGATCACAAGGGTGCCTGTGGTTTTCTGCTGTTCTTAGCAGGAACCAAAGTGAGGCAGGGCTTGCACAGTTCACATCTAGCATAGTCCTCACAGTCATTTTTACTTCAACAATTGAAATGATGGTAGTATTTCATATGTTAAAGCAACTCAGCTGAGTTCTGGAAAATAGATTATATGGAATAGAAAAGGTACCCAGCTCAATCTTATCTATTGAGTATTTTGTTACTTGCTTAAATCTATATATCCTGATGAATACATTTCTTTTTATGAATTTTCATAAGTGAGGACACATGAAAGTTTCCAGGTCTGGATCTAGTTAAAACCTGCTGCAGAGTAGATGGTAGTGAGGAGTTCAAATCTCAATGCTGCTGCTTTCCTTCTCTGATACTCTTTATCTTAACTTGTTAAACATGAACAAAAACTCTTAACTGCAGTAGCACTGTAAGGGTAAGCATAATGATAATGGAAAAGTTTGTCTTTATTCTTTCTCTCTTATTCCTCACATTTTATAGAGGAATTCCTTAACTTAGTTTTTTAGCATAGTCATTCTTAGTACATTGAATGACCCATTTTTATTTTATTTTTTAAGTGTTCATTATTTGTGAATTGTGAAAATGCATAATGATTGTGTGTGTGTGTGTGTGTGTGTGTGTGTTGTGTACTACAGCACATGTGTATTGTAAGTCAGAAGTCAGGAGACAGCTTTTGGTATCCTTTCCTCTTTTTCTATTTATATGGAGTCTCAGGATCAAATTCAGGTCTCCAGGTTTGCACAGCAAAGGTCTTACCAACCATGTAATTTACTTGTTGAAAGAATTTCAGGAATTGTTAAAATTGTAATCTTCCTATGGCAGAGAAGTAGTTATTATTTAACAGAATCACAGTAATAAGAACACACCAACTTCAGAGAAACAAATCTAACTTGGTAATTCGGGTTTGTAAAAATTAATGCTGTTACTTATAAATGTTCAATTGGCATGTGATTTTTTAAAGAACATGTATTGCTTAAAGTGAGGTAACTGCAGGGCAAGAATTTAAGCATGATTAACTTTCATGAGCTATCTACAAACTTTATTAGGATTTGCTAATTTACCATTGTCAAAATTATGATAGGTATTAGTTAATCATCAGTAAGGATCCTTATATTTCTTTATTCCTTTAGACCTCACACCCTCTGGCTCTGAGCTCTGTCATTGTAACATGTCTGAAAAGGTTTCTGACCCTTAGTCATAAACTGTAAAACTTTTGGTATAGAAAGGAGCAGATTCCAGTTTAAATAACCATATAAAAGGTTAAATGCTTGACATTATCATTTTTTCTTTTACTGGCCAAGCAAATAAATGGAATTGATTATTTAGTTATATGGAAGATAAAATTATTGAGAATTAAGTGTATGTCTTTGAGAAAAATTCTATAATAAAGTCATAGAATGCATAGCTGTGGGGCTGGAGAGCACTGGTTGCTCTTGCAAACATCCTAGGATCTGTTCCCAGCACCCATTTGGAGGCTCATAATGTTTGGAACTCTAGTTCATGTGGATCCTGGACACTCATCTGTCCTTTGAGAACACTAGACATGCATGCATTGTACATACATGCATGGAGGAAAAACATTCATATGAATAAAATAAAAATACACGCATCTTTAAAGAAAGAATTGACAAATACATAAAAATTAAAAATGGCAATAATTTTTTATGTAGGAGAAATTAAAGAGGAAAAAGGAAATCCAATTCAACCATATGATAAATGATGTATGGGAGAGCTAATTGAAATAATCTTAAATTCCTATATTTGCTCATCATAATCTTTAAAAACTGAATAAAAATAATTTATTGGGGATATGTTTAAAGTACAGTATGTTTATATAATCAATACTACAGAGCAATCTAGATACTATCAACATTGTCTAATCAAAATTTAATGTGAGAATTAACTCTTTACAGATATGTTTGGTAGTACATGTGAACTTCTAAAGTAACACTAATTACATGTCTTACTCATTTTAATTCTAAAGTTTGTACATTTTAATATAAACAGTGACAAGAGAAACATGTTAACTAAGTTCATTATAACAATCATCTTTGGCAAGGAGAGTGGTGAACTGGAGGATAAGCACTAAGGTTCCTTTTGTCTCTGTGTCTGTAAAATATGATGCACTTGGATAAGTATTGGTAAGAATACTGACAATGCCATGTTATTTCCAGATTCTCTCTCTCCTTTCAACCATTTATTTGGTTTTTACTTATATGTATTTTTATGTATCCTTATTTTTGTATGTGCACATGTAAGAAGTTCCCCCAGAAACCAGAAGATTGCAGTAGGCATGCTAGAACAAAGTTATGGGCCAAAGTTGTGAGCCATCTGGCTTGGGTTCTTGGAACAAAACTTAGGTTCCCTGGAAGAATATCAGGACTGCTGAGCAATGTTTCCAGCCCCTACTATTGCCTATTTTATTGGTAGAAAATACTTGAGTGTGTGGAAGGTGAAGTTGAGTCAAAGAACTTAATTTATATTTACCTTTGTCTTCTCCAGAAATAGAGTCATTGCCTGCCTATTGATTGCATTCATAGGCTTGGTCTTGGAGTACTTATGTAAGGGCTCTTATTGTGTCCTTATTGTTTATTTAGGGGGTAAAACAAAATCAGGCTTGTCTAGCCTGAAAACCTTGCTTCTGGAGGCAGTCTTCCACTGCAGTGTCAGCATAATGACAAAAGGCAGAAAACTTGTAAAAGTTGTCAATACAGTGACAGAAGATGGAAACTTGCAAAAGTTGGTACTTTGAAATTTAAATGGTGCAATTAGAAGATGTTTCAATAAGAATTGATATTACAGTGATATTTCAGTCATACTAAGATTTTCAGATTCATACTCTTGCAAATTAAAGCATGCAAAATGATGTTCAACTTGGGATCCTGGAACATTTCAGGATGTATATTTTCATATTGCTTCCAATGTGTTATATTTTATTCCATTTTCTCTTCAGAGGAAAATAGAGAAACTTCTTAAAATCAAATGTAATTTTGATTTTGTTGGAATCCTAGACAAATTGTATATGTAGAACTTATTAATACCATAAACTTTCTTTTGATTATATCAACTGTTAACAGACATTTGCTTATGTACACCATAAATTGTAACACAGCTTATTGAAGTAGATGATGAGGATATGACAGTTTCTTCCATATTCTTTTGGAAGTGTATGTTGGACAAATGCAATAAAGCAGAAGCTCATCTCTATAAGCTTTGCACTTAGCTAAATTCCCATCAGAAGGAACACTGGCTAATACCCTCTTATTTCTGGGAATTTTTGATGGATTTTTTTTCAAGAAGGCTTTTTGAAAAAGCAACATTTCCAGCACCAATTCTTGCCAAAAACAACATAAAATAGTTCATCACAAAGTTCTGAATAGCTGTGCTTAGTTGTCATTTTCTCATTTAAATGTAGTAATTTTCTGTAGTGGTTTTTGTGAGGTGCAACGAGAAGTTTCATTTATGAAGACTGAGGACGACATTTATCTGTGGATCTAAGGACAAATATTTAGAATGTAGTTAGGGATTATGCTGGTTTAGTAACATGGTGGTTGTATGTTATTCTCCATGACCCATAACTTCACCAGGCCTGTAGTTTGTTGGATAGGTTTCTATTTCCAGGCATGTTCTCCTTCTTCTTGAGAGTTTTAAGTCTATTTAGAGAACTGTTGGTTACCACCAATGCATGCCAGTACTACACACTTAGATTTCTCTTGCCATGGTGGTTCTTGTTATAGTTTATAGGCATCATCCTGACTGTGACTGTTGTCTTCTTCCCTCCTTTGGAAGCTTTCATGGTACCATGAAAGTTAGTCTTTAGAAAGGAGGTTTGCAAGTCAGTTCCTGCTCTTAGACCCAAACCCAAATCAAAATGCAGAGTTGTGGAATTCAGTACCAGTGGATACATATATAATACAATTCCTGTACCTAAGTGTAGAGAAAATTCTAGTTGGTCTTAATAATAAATACGCAGAGTCAGATATTGGGCTAAATGTTGAAAGATCATAGAAGTAAAGGAGCTATCCACTAAAGTTCTTACTTCTACTTTATCCTCAGGCCAAAAAGGGGGCAAGCTCCTGTCTCCTCCCACCTTATTTAGAGTCCTCTCTCCACTCAGCTATATCACTTCATGCTCTTTAGTGCTGGGATTAAGGTTTGTGCCTCCCAAGTGCTGGGATCAAATGCATGAAATCTCAAGTGCAGGAATTGAAGGTGTGTGTCACCACTGTGTGGCCTATATAGTTATGTAGTGGCCAACTCTATACTCTGATCTCCAGGTAAGCTTTATTTGTTAGAGCAGAAACAAGATATTACCAAATTTATAAAGGCTAGGTAGGTATACTTTTCTTGAGTTGTGATAAAGGATAAATTAGATATAAAACTTTAGACTTACAAAGATAGAACAGATGATAGAGTATTTTGATTTTTCCAAATACAAGAGATTAAATATTATAACTGTAATTCTTGCTTAATATTTGTTTTGCTATATGTAAGTTTATGATGTTAAAGTTAAAACCTTGCTTTTTAATTAGACAGAAAGGGGGAAATGACGTGGGATGTCTTTCTGTATTCTGTAGCTATATCTTGCTTTTATTGGTTGATGAATAAAGTTGCTTTGGCCTATGGCAGGGCAGAAAAGAGCTAGGTGGGAAAGCCAAACTGAATACAGGAAGAAAGAAAGTGGTATCGAGAGAGACACCAACATCTGGTAGAGGAGTTGCCAGAGCATTACTGGTAATCCACAGACCACAAGGTAAAACATAGACTAATAGACATGGGTTAATATATATGTAATAGATGGCTAGTAATAAGCCTGAACGATAGGCCAAACAATTTTAATTAATATTAAGCCTTCGAATGATTATTTTATAAGCATTTTTTGGACTGGGCCCGACAGAGATAAGCCTCCAGCCATATCCAAGGCCCAGGATCATTCAGGAATATGTGAAGAAAAGTTTGTAAGAGACAGAGTAATAGGGAATTTTCTGGAAATTGTGTCTCCTAGTAGTACCAGAATTTAAAACCATGAAGTATCCCCAACATAACTACCTAAACAAGATTACCAGTAGCAGACATGCTAGTGTGAAGGTGGGGAAAGACCAGGAGGCGTCAGCCCCATACAAAGAACCATAGGCAACTATAGAATACTGAGAACAGGATAAATAGTCTTCTCCAAAGAAAAACACACCAATGAGTTATTCAATACCAAATAAGCAGCACAGAACACATAAATACAAGTAACACTGTAGGGACTGTGCAGGTTACATTTATGTATTTAGGAATATACACACTCAGTGGTGTGTGTGTGTATGTGTGTATTTGTGTTACACCAGTTAGTGAAAGAAGAATCCATGAATTTGAAAGAAAGGGAGAAGGAGTTTATGGAGGCTTTGGAGAGTGTAAAGGGAAGGGGAAATGGTATAACTATATTATAACCTCAAAAAATAAAATGAATAATTAAAAATTAAGCCAATCGGGACTTTCCAAAGGTGCTTATGGTTTTCGTCAACGGTCATCCACAAAAAAAAAAAATCTACTTAAAAGCAATGAAATCCTACTAGTAGCAATAAACATACAGAAAACAAAGTATTAGAAGTGGCAAATGGATATACTCAACAAATTAGACACAGTTTTGGATCAGAGCCTTGATGGTCAAAGAAAACCTGAAATAATATCAGACATGAATCTCTTCAAATATCAAGGATAAATCAACAGAAGTAAAGTTAGTGGCCCAGAACTTTTGCAGTCTTTTTTTTTTTTTTTTTTTTTTCCGTAGAGGGTTGGTAGGACGGCGGCATCTTTTCTCTGTTTTCCCATATAGATGCCATGTCTTTTAAGAGGCAGTCACTTTCCATACTTCCTCCAGCATTAGTAATAGCAACATGGGCTGTGAGATTCCTTACACATGTTGCAAGATAAGTTTAGTGTCGAGATATGTCACTGCTTCAGTGGCAGTTACACTCTGCACTTTCCACTGTAGAGCCATCTATGTTCCTTCCCACACCTTGAAAAATCTGTCTATCCACATTGATAAAGCACCAGTCATTTATAACAAGTATGTTTTAAAATGCCACTGAGCAAAGGAAATTGCATAACCTATCTTCTTGTAAGTTACATATATCCAGGTGGCAAGATTTATAATTAAGTAATAATAATAAACATTAGTGAAAGGACAAGGCAGCTGATTGCGCATTTACTTCCTCAACGTCTGAGATGGGTGCTCCGCAGTAAGCAAATATGGGAATTGGTTATACCTTTGTTATAAAATGATACTTACACTCACAGAACATCTGCAAAAGTACCCATGCCCTGAAATAAAACTGATGCTGCTTACCAACCAGGTTGAGAACCGCATCAAAAGCACAGTATGCTCCTTCAACTTTGCTCTCTCAAAATATAACTGTTGTGCCTCTGTAAGAAGCCTCATTGCAGTCAGCCTTTCTCATGACTTAAACAGACATTGCCCTGGGTGCCTACTTTGTGATAGACTCTGGGGTAAGTTTCAGGGAAATAAAGAGATGAGGAAGCTTCAATGTCTGTCCTTGAGGCTATCCCAGGCTAGTGGGAAAGGCAAACATGCAGCTAAAGATAATTGCAATGTGTTAAATGATTTTTAAAAAAGGAATAAGGAGCTGTGGGTGATGACAGCAATTAATTCTGCCCAGCAGTAGTGAGCAGCAGATAGGAGTGGAAACGAAACAGAAAGCTCAGTAAATTCAGTGTAATGAGGACAATATTTTTAGATCTTCTATTATAGCTGAGATGTTTTATCCACCTTTACTCTGTATGACAAATGAGTTGGGGGAAAAGATGCATTGGCTTTGGAAGAAGAAAAAGAAAGGAGAATTCTAGTTCCTTCCCTCTTCCAGTGGAGGGATTAAAAGCAGGCAGTTAGGCAACACATTTAATTTGCCCCACATTCAGAACTGATCTAGAGAGTTGGAGGCATCATTACTTTTAGCTTAGTATAGGATTTCCTGGGAATACCAGGTTCCTCTAGAAGGTGTAGTTGGTCCCCAACCATCTGTCACTGGAAAGCCTGGCATTTGGCTTGATGCCATTACCATGGTTAGAGTAAAAACAGGGGACTTTTAACAGCTAGAAATGACATGATATATCATCTGAGGAAGATATTCAGGTTTCTCATATATTGTGCATAGAATATACACAAAAATCACTCTGGAGAGTGAAGTTCTCAGTGTCTGTGTATAGGCAGAAACTTAGTGTCAGAACCCAGAACACAGAGCTCATGGCTACATAAGAGGAGAGGTTATGAGTGGGAAAGATGTACACTGGTGTATGAGATAAAAGGGGATGGATGACTTCTTCCTTGAGTTGTACCACTCCAGTTTATGAGTTTATCATTTAAGTACAGGGGAGTTAAACAAACAGCATGGGTTGTATTAAGAATCGTGAAATATCTTCTGTTTAAAATGAGAGCTCTTTGCTTGAGCCTTTGCTTGAGGACCTGGTAAATTTGTGCTTTTAGGATTCCCTTTGTGACAAAGAAGCAAGGGTGAACAGTAAAGGCAAAGCAGCTGGTAGGGTTATAATTAGTTTTTATTGGAAATAAAAGAGCACAAGAGGGGATTGACAGAAACAACATACATTCTGTTTAATGTATGCTTAAAGTACCTGGAAGGCATTTAATTAGAAGCAGTCAAGATGCAATGCAAGTGAGGAGCCATTAATCAATAATTGAATTTATTATTTACATGAATATTCTGCTCTTAACTGCTCTGTAATTAAGAATATTTTGTATAAACATGTGCATATATATGTACACATACAAACACAGGGATTTGATAGTATAATTATTTACATATTTACATTTTAGTCTTATTTCATGCTATATCATGGAGGATTATATTTGGAGTAATTTTGTTTCATTGAAACAAATTTCAACTCTTCTCATTCTTTTAAAAAATTCCTTATTCTGGTTCCACTTTCAGGTCTTCAATGGTTTTATTCATTTCCTTCTACTGTTTGATTTTATTTTTGTAGATTTCCTCAAGGGATTTATTTGCTTCCTCTTTTAGGACCTCTATCATATTCATAAAGGCTGTTTTAAGGTCTTGACTTGTGTTTCAGCTATGTTGAAATATTCAGGGCCTGCTGTAGTAGGGTTGCTGGGCTCTGGTGGAGATATAACCAAGTTAACAAAACCCTCAAAATCAACATGAGTAAAGCTCATATGAGTGATTTTATGGGATTTCTGAGTATGAAAGCAGTGTCAATTTTTATGCCTTCTCTTGGGCTCTTTTCCTTTTGATGACTTATCCAACTTTGATGTGAGAGTTTTTAGTTTATTATATTTAAATATATATATATATTATATTATATTTAAAAATTGAGTAAGGGTTGATGACTGAATTGTCATTTATATCTGGTGGAAGATAGAAAGTCTGTTTTCTTCAGTGGGGTAACACTGGTATATCACCCACTAATAGGATGGCCTTATGTTCAGGAGTAGTTGATCAACATATAATGGACTCCATAAATTTCTGTTTTGCATGTACTTTTATTTGGCTACAGTTCAGCATTTTTCCCTCTTTTTTGGTATTGTTTTATTTTGTTTTCTTGGTTGGGGAAGTTTTGTTTTTTATTGTGTTTATTTTTTGAGAAAGAGGTTAAAGTTTGGTTGGAAAGAAGGGGAGGCTATCTGAAAGGATTTGGTCGAGAGTAAGAATATGACAAAATATATTCAAACTTAAAAACTGTTTTAAATAATCAAAACATAATAAAATAATTATAATTCAAATTACATTTATAGTGTGTGTGCTGTGTTTGTGCTGTGTGAGTGTGTGTGTGTGATTTGTGGGAGTTAGAGCACTACTTGCTGGATTTGCTTCTCTCCTGCCAACTTCTAGATCCAGTGGAGTATGCACAGGACTTCAGACTTGGTAGGGAACACCGTTATCCACTGAGCCATCTCTCCAGTTCATAACTGTCCTTCCTTCTGGCAATAAATTTCCTGAGGCTTGCTACTTTGGTGGTATGGTAGGTGACAAACTATAGGAACCCAGGACTTCAAGGTACTTATGGCTCCTTGGTCTGATGAAATGTCAAATGATGATCTGCACTGATACTAATCTTCAGATAGTACTGTTGTTTGGTTTATAGTAATGGAATTCTGTATTATCTAAAATGCCTATTATGAAAACAAACAGTATGATGATGTGTTAATACAAAGTATCACTTTCAAAGAATGAGGCAGTTACATGTATTGTTGTAAAAAGGTTGCTAAGGAACTAATAAAAGCATACTTCAGAATCATGAAAGCATTGTGATTAATACTCATGGTATTAGGAATTAGCACCCACTGTGTGTGCATGAGTGTGTATGTGTGTTTATGTAAATGGAACAAAAAATCTAGAATATTGAGGGCCAAACCATTAATATTGATTTCTTATTGGAAGAGCAACAGGGAAAAGCGTGCAGCACTAGACTTTTGACATTGGACTCCATAGGCTACTGAACCATGTACATACATTCAAGTATTTTTTTGTGTGAAAAAATAGACATTTAAAGTTGAAAATGTACGTTGTACTAGAGAATGTTAATTAATGGATTAATGGTCTGCAGGGACATGGGGTTTCCAGCACTTACTTAATGAACTCTCCCCAAAGACCCATTTCTAGCACTAATTAGCTCTGCCTGTTTCTTACTGTTGAATCCCATGATTCTATAATTTATTCCTTTAGTTTAATTTTTTTCATGTCTTCATACCTACATTATTATAATCTGTTTAAGTCAAAGGAGCTTGGTTCTTTTCATATACTTACCTGCTTCCTACATGTGCCCTCACACCCTTTCAGGGTTCTAGAAAAGCCCAGCATGTGAAAGACACTACATTAAGTGAAAAATTATGTTTTGAAATTCCACACTGAACAATGTCTTTCATCCTTCCCATGGCTGTACAATTTTATTCTTTAAAAATCCATCCAGCTTGATGCTACCTCACTTGATCTCACACTCACCTGACCTACAAAGCACCAGATCTTCCTAAACTGAGGCTTATAGATCCCCATCAACAATTCTGTCAGTGTGGCACACAAGCACATCATATGTCCCACAGACCAGCCTGTGTGAAATAAGAACAGATAAGAATGAACTAAAACGATTGTTTCATTCTTTAACAAAGAAATGGAACTCAGACATTTATAGCATTTTAACAAGAACTGGAACTAAGTGAATGGCATTTTTAAATTTATGAAGCAAATGTATTTGCCCAATTTAGAAACAAAACAAAAGCCGGAGCCTCAGAGCTTTTAAATGGCAAGGGTAGAATGCCAGTGTCTTCTGTTTGAAACACGCTTCCATGTTCAGAATCTGTACAACACTGTTCTGTTGTATATACAGGTTAGTTACAAGTTCCTTTGTTTTTTGTTTTTTTTTAAACTTTATTATTATTTTTTCTTATTTTACATATCAATCCCAGTTCTCTCTCCCTCCAATGCTCCCATGACCCCCGGCTCCCCTCCCATCCCATTCTCCATCCACTCCACAGGGAGGATGAGGCCTTCTAGAAGGAATCATCAAAATCTGTCAAGTCATTTGGAGTAGGGTCTAGGCCCTCCTTCCTTCCTATTCTCTAGGTTAAGGGAGTATCCCTCCATGGGTAATGTGCTCCCAAAGTCTTTTTTGGAGCTGGAGAGATGGCTCAGCTGTTAAAAGCTAGGCTCACAACCAAGAATACAAGTTTCTATCTGGGGTCCTCATCAGTCCTGTTGTCCCTAATTTAACCCTGCCTGCTCAGTAGACCCAATGTTTTGAGTTTATCTTGTTTGTGGCTCCTTTGGTTCTGTATGGTGATTCTCTCTGAGGCTCTTACTGTTATTTCTACCCATTTGTGCTCAGTCTTTACCTAGGAATTGAACTGTGACAAAGCACTTGATCTGGACCAAAGGGCAAATGTCACCTCATGAAAGTGTTTCTTTCTTTTTACTGACCTACAGAGAATCTCTGGTTTTGTTCCTGAGAGGGGTATGGGGTGTCAGATCATTGAACAAAAATCTGACACATCTTGAATGCATGTCATCATTTCTGGGCCAATTTTAAGTGTATCTGTGTTGCTTCTTTATCTGCCTGGAATTACTTCAAAATAAAACTGGTTCTCAGTCAGAGAGCAGGAAGATGGATTAGTGAAAACATTCTTACACATTTCTATTCTGATATTCAGACTGTTTTCACCAAACTCCTGCTTGACACTGAAGACACAAGTGATAATATTTAAAAGTGACATTCTCACTTATGAATCACATAGTTTAGGTAATATTTTAAAATATTTCACAGTTTTTAAGAGGACTCTTTTTCCCATTGTAAATATATTTTGATAGTTTTATCAAATTAGGGCATTTTATATTTTAATCTATGAAAGAAAAGGTAACCACAGAGTCCAATATAGCAGACAATTAAAATTATTTGCACATGGCTTTGAACTTAGGAGAAGAAATCCAAATCCTCTGTGTAGATGCACTAAGAGTTTGTATATGCAGTACTTACATATACCCCCTTTATTAATGATAGCTAACATTTGTAAGAGAAGTGAAAATGATTAGAAATATTTATCATAGGATCCCCATCACCTGGCCTATGCCAAAGAGGCCTCAGATAGAGAGTGCCAGGCCCCAGCTAGATTTGCCTATTGGCGCGGAAACATACTGAGTATCACCCTAGTCTTTGACCTCCATGGCCAGGCTTCAGCTAGAGGTGAGTCTGGGACCAATTCTTGTTGAATCCCTCACACACACTTCCCTGTGAACTCCCTGGATTGGCCCCGGATCTCACTGCCCCTGTGTCCTGTCCCCATCTAGAGGGCACTTGGAGCTCTGACACACCCCCACCCACTCCCACCAAGAACCTGCCCTCCCCCTACCATGTGCCATATCTCCCCCTACCCTGTGCCATACCCTGCCCACTGTCCCACCATTCTTATTGAGCACTGAGACAGAGGGTGGAGCCAACAATCCTGGCCCCTTCTGGGAACTTCCTGGAGCTGCTTTGAGCACACTGGACATGCCTATCCACATGGGACCAACTGTAATCCCCACCTGCCCAGTCTCTGACCCCTCTGCTGGTCTTCAAATGGAGTTCCAGAACTGCATATCCCCCTGCTGGGCCACTCTGAGTTCCTGCAGGCTGGATCCTTGACCCCCATCAAAGGGCCTCTGCTAAAGAGGCCTCAGCTGGAGCGTGCCAGGCCCCACCTATATCTGCCTATCAGCGCACAGAATATCCTGAATCTCAGCCTTAGGGATCTTTGACCCCCATCACCGGTAGTCTGCTGGTACCTTATCTTTAACCCCCATTGCGGGTCCCTGCCTGAGGAGATACCTCCTAGAAAGCATGAACTACCCAGAAATACAGACATAGAACCTCTGACCCAAGGAAGTACAAGGGAGAGAGAGAAGTTAAAGACCTATATAAAAAGAACTTTGTGTCTTTAAAGAAAGAAATTAAAGAAGATAACACAAAATGGAAAGATCTCCCATGCTCTTGGATAAATAGGATAAACATAGTAAAAATGGCAATCTTGCCAAAAGAAATCTGTAGATTCAATGCAATCCCCATTAAAATCCCAGCACAATTCATCACTGACATTGAAAGGATAATAATTAACTTTATATGGAAAAATGAAAGACCCATGATAGCTAAAACAACCCTGTACAATAAAAGAACTTCACGAGGCATCACCATCCCTGACTTTAAGCTCTACTAAAGAGGTATTTTTCTGAAAACAGCCTGGTATTCATACAAAAATAGACAAGTAGACCAATGGATCGAATCAAAAATACTGATATTAACCCACACACCTATGAACACCTGATTTTCGACAAAACAGCTAAAAGAATACAATGGGGGGGGGGAGGAAAGCATCTTCAACAAATGGTGCTGGCAGAATTGGATGATGATATATAGAAGACTGCAGATAGACCCATGTCTATCTCCATGCACAAAACTTAAGTTCAAATGGATCAAAGACATGACCATAAATCCAGCCACAATGAACCTCTTAGAAGAGAAAGTAGGAGGTACCCTTGAACAAATTGGTATAAGAGACCGCTTTTTGAACATAACTCCAGTAGCACAGACACTGAGATTTACAATTAATAAATGGGACCCCTCAAACTTAGAAGCTTCTGTAAGGCAAAGGACACAGTTTACAAGAACAAAAGGCAGCCCACTGACTGGGAAAAGATTTTCACCAATCTCAGCTAATATTGAGAGAATAAGGAAACTAAACACATTTTGTAATTACCTGGAAAGTGAACAACAAAGAAGTATCTTATAACACTGCTTATCAGCCAAACTGTATGTATCTTTTTTTTCTAAAAACTTCCCATTAAGAGAAAAATTATCTCTACTTCTTAAATAATGCCCCTTTAATTTTCTTTGTAGTTCAGTGAATACAAATGAATTTCTAAGCAATATTTTTCTGCTTTTGAGTTAGCATGTGTATGAAATATTGTCTGTTTACTTCTGTGACTTGTTTAGTCATTTGATATACTCTATTGATTTTATTTGCAATAGTTCTGTCTTGCGTTGTCCGTGTTATATAGCATTTTATTTTACGCCATTACTTGTATTCCCATTCTTCTTTTTATGAATATTTAGTTTGATTCCCATTTTGTACCTGTTACAGAGGAATGCATCAGTGAACGTTGATTTCAATGTGTTAGGGGCAAATGTGCGAGGGATCCTCTGTGGATATGCCAGAATGAGGGCTGCAAGGCTATAGGCTACACACATCTCCTCCTGTGCTAGGTGATGGATGGCAGACTGTTACCCACAGGAACTGTACCCAGTGGCATTCAACTGTTAGATTTTTAACTTATTTAATAGATGACTCTGAAACTGGATTAGTTCTCAATCCACCAATAACATGTGACATAAAGCATTTATTTGCACATTTCCTCTTTTCAAAACATTTGTTGAAGTATTTTACCCATTTTTCCTTTGTCATTAGACATATCTTTTGATACTTAGGCATCAAACATCTGATCCTCTCTCTCTCTCTCTTCCTCTCTCCCTCTCTTTCTCTCTCTGTTTCTCTCTCTCTAATACTGAAAGTGGGAAAAATCAGCTTTTCCTAGGGATGAGCCTTCTAATTGGTTTTCCAATCCCAAATGGTCAGCCCTAAAAAATACACAGAACAAGCAACACTACATAGGTTTAGCAGCTTGTATTTATATATTTATTCACACATATATTTGAAATGATGATAAAGAAAAGGAGGGCATGAATTTGAGATCTAGCAGTAGGAAGTGTGAGGCAGTAGCAGTAAAGTGAGGAGAGAGGGGGGAATAATGTAAATACAGAACATAAATATGAAATTAAAAATATAGTCTTACAGATCTTTTCTCAGATTCCATGGAACTGGAATGACTGACAAAAGCAACTTAGAGAAGAAGGGTTGGTTTGCTTTACAGTAGCCTCAACACTCAGGAAACAGGAAGATGAATGCAGAAATTCATCTCATTCCAGGATCACCAGCCTGTATAGGAAAGTTGGTGCTGTTGATATTCAGGTGCATGGACATGGGATTTGTTAGAGTGGCTTACAGTCTGTGGTTACATGACACAATGGCCAAAGATCTGGCCATCATTTGATCCATGAGAATATATGTTTCAACAGTTCCAAGTCCCAAACCTGGGCTGCCAAGAGAGCTATCAGTTTTCAGTTTGTGTTGGAGTTCCAAGTAGGTACTAACACTAGTGAAGGAATAATTCAAGATGGATGAACTTGCCAGTGAGGCTCAGGGCAAGCAGGTAAAAGCTTAATTCTTCCACGTCCTTTTGTGTGATTGTCAATAGAAGGTGTGGCCCAGGTTTACAATTGTTCTTCCAATCTCAATTAATCCAGATTTAGGGTTGGTCTTCCCACATCAAATAATCCAATCACGAAAAATTCTTCACAAGTGTACTGAGCTACTTGGAATTTACTTGATTCTATTTATAATCATGTTGAAAAGCAAGATTAGCTTTAGGGCACATAACCTGAGGTGACGTCTGTCATACATTTCTGGAACCTATACATGAGGTTATATGTAAAGTTTTTCAATTTTGACATTAACTATGTGCTCAAAACTTGTTGGATTTTTGAAGCATGCCAGATTCAGATTATTTTGATTGAGAATGCTTGCTTGTACTAGAAAGTACATGGACTGTGGTGTCTCATCTATGCCTTACAGCTCAGTCATTTAGTTGCTATCTGGCAGAGTACAATGCATCTAACCTCTTGTGCCTTACTTTATCTGTTTAATATACATATGGCAGTGACTGACTCTGAGCTCAATCGCAAGATGATATGAATGCCTCTGTCATGAAAGCTAAACCATAGCAGAGTTTCAATAAATTCTTTCAATTAAGATAATAGTTAATCTTTAAAAGTAAAATGTAAAGCAAACAAATATTCAACAAGTCTGTATATCCCAAAATGTAAGATTAAAATTGCATTAATAATAAATTAAGTAGAAATGTCCACCATCTTTATGTATGAAAATTTTCATTACCTTCCATACCAAAAATATGAATTTATGATCTTCCCATTTGATGGGCCAACAGAGGTTTCCTGAAGAATAGTGAGTCATCTCCAGCTTCGAGCCCCCTAACTGGTTACAACATAAAATAGACTGGCAGGTTGTATTAATATATTATCTGATATATTAGTATATCTATATATCAATTATTGTATATTCATATATTTATATGGTTGCACATATAAAGTCATAATTACATATTTGTATATTAATGTGTATTAATCATTGCATATGTGTGAGTTTATTTGATTATAGTAAATAATACATAGATATAAAATATCTAATAAATCTATAAAAATTGAATACACATTCATATAAATATATTAATATATCGTGGTGAATTACATTACATACATATAATATAACATTAACAATAAAAAAAGAGGCTATGATTTTGAGTGGAAATAAGGGAGTGTGGTTGGTGTGAGGAAAGTGAATGGGGATAATACAATCATAGTTCATTAAAATAACAAAAATTACATGAAAAGTAGAAAAGTAGGACAGTTTGTGTAAGAGGAAAACTTGATGCTATTAAATTCAGAGCAATATTAATGGATCAAGAAGAAAGTATAAATAGGTCCCTACTCTTTATAGGTACATGGTGCACAGGTCATGTGGTTACAAAGTCTGAGAGAGATCTCAATGGAAAGATGCAGGGTCTGAATCCCTCTGCCTTGTTGATGAATTAACTTCTTCTATTAGTTAAATATCCTGTGAACACAATAGTTTGCACCATGCTTAATGATAAATAGCAAAAAAGCTTGTGAACAATAATTAGTTTTAGCAATTAATGTGTGTTTTTATAGAGTATATTTAACTAGAAAAAATGTATCTGAAGGACTTTGGCAGATAGAACCCAATCATGTCAGACAAAACATGATGCCTTGCCAAGGTACCTCCAGCCACTTCCTCCTCCACCACAAATCAGTAAAAGTGTAAAAAGGAAGCTTGTTTGCAGCCCAGTCTTTGTTAAAATACTAAAACAGCAAATAAAGTTAAAAAAAAGATCGCTCTTAAAAAGATTTATTTCTTGTATTTTTGATATAAAGGCAGTCAAATAGAAAGAAACTCTTATTTGTTCTTAGCCACAGTACTCAGCAAAATGTCTTTATCAGCTTTTGTCCCGCGCTACTGTCTTGCCAGCAAGAACGATGTGGCACCCTCAGGATCCTTCTGCAGTAAAGCTTTAATGCATCTTGTGAAAGAGAGCATAAGCTTACAGAGCGGAGACCCCAAACATCCAAAACCCAACCCTTATATAGGTTTACAACCTTCGCTTCAGACGTGTCACCTCCTGATAGGCTGTAGCCCATCGGCCCATATGACGCCACGGGAGAGGCAGAGGCCAAGGGTGGGAAAATCACCCTGCACCTGCGCACTGACTTGTGTACTCTCAACGCCAGCCGGATGCAGGCGCCATCTTGTAATGGAGAATGCCGGGATGGCTCCCTACAAGCTTTCAGATTTCTCATTTAATATACCTTTTCCCTCTTTGAGGGAAAAGCTCTATAATGATGGACAGGATGCTGTCTACATGAATTAATCCATCCTTAGCTTTGTAGAAGAGTGTATGGCAATGTTTGCTTATATGGCAATTTTTTTCAAGGTTGAATTACTTACAATCGATTAACTGTGAATAAAGAATCGAAAGCATTAACTACATAAAGCAAAAGTGGCTACCATGAAAATGATGCTTGAGACTTGGATGAGAAGTTAATTGTTAAGAATATGAGCAATGATTAATTACTAGTCCATTTACATGGAATGACAATGGGAACATTAACAGTAAAGAACAACAGTTATTTTATTTTACTGAAAAAGATCTTTGTTTAATTTTCCTTAAGCCAATAATAGAGCATGAATAGTGGTTTGTAAATACCATCACCTCATCACCTGCCAATCACTGCCTCAGTGATTTGCTGAATTTTCCAACACAAAGTCAAAGTCACTTAAAACTTTGTACTACCCTACTTCTTAGCTTCTTACTGGTTTCGAGGAAGTATGTTTTCTTTGTTTTTAATGAAGAGTTGCTAGCTCTACTTTTATATTTGATAGTAAACATGTCCCACAAAATATGAATGAGATTAGCTAGAAAAATTGTAAGATGCCCACTCTTTAAATTCACTTAACTTAGAACAGGTAAATTTAAGTATTTAAGTTTCTGGAGTTGAAAGATTTATTATAATATCACAATGTTCATCACTAATGAGCTATATTGAAATGTTTTGGAGCATATACATATTACTTTTTCAGTTGAAGTTTACATTTATTTATTGAACAGATAGATATTTTCTCGCTGCTTCCTGGTACTTGCTCAATGACTCAGCATATAACAAATGATAAACAGTCTTTATCCTCATGGATATTAAGAGCAAACACAAACATAAAATGGTTTATAAGTCAAAATTTCATGAGTTTTAAGTTAGCAATGTATTTTCAAGAAATTATGTGTTTGTTGCTTTTTCATCCCTTACAGCTAAACCTCCATGTAGACCACATTGTCATTTTTATGTACTAGGCATTTTAGACAAACCTGTGAGTCAGTTTTCTGTGGTTGTAATAAAATGGCTAGGATGTGTACTTCACAAAGAAAGATATTTATTTGTCTCCAGTCTAGCAACTCCAAAGTACACTGTTCAGCCTCTAGTGAAGAGTTTCTCTCTACATCACAGTCTGGGTGAGGCCACCATGGTGGGGGAACTTTAAGAGAGTAGAATTGCATGATGAAACATGAGGCTGTACCTGGGGTTTCTTTCCAACCTGGTGCCACAGCCAATTAGCCCCAAATAAACACTCACACACCATATTAATTATTAACCCATTAGCCAGTGGCTAGAGGTTTTTTTTTTTTGCTTAGTTATTAACCCATAATTATTAATCTGTGTATTTTCATGTGGTCTTGGCTTACTGGAGAATGACTGGACCTGTTACTCCTTTGGCAGTTACATATTATTTCTTCACCACCTCTGTCTCCCTTTCTCTTCCCAGCCTTCTCCTTTACTGGGGGCCTCACTTATGTTTCCTGCTTGGCTTATGGGCAGTCAGTATTTTATTCATCAACCATTAAGATAATCATATATACAGAAGGACATTCCCCCATCAGGAGATCTGAGAGACTCAGGAATCAAGGCATGCTTTGTTTATAATAGCCATCTCCTGTGGGAGCTAATGAGGCCCCAAACAGAGTGACACAAATCCCTCAATCCTTAACCATTCATTACAGACTATTTTTTATTGGTTTGCTTTCTCATCATTGCTCTGCTAGAGATCAGGCTTCTATTACTGAACCTATGAGAGTCACACCCAAACTATATGCAGACTCCCTCATCCTCTGAACAGCACTACACAGAGAAACCCTACTTCTCTGTTACTTATTACTTCATGCTATTTGAATAGAGTAGTCCCCAGGACTGGGTCTCTTCAATTTCCAAACAAATACAAAGTCCTGACTAAATCATTCCTTATCCCTGACTGTTACACAAAGGGACATCTTGTCATTCTTTTCAACATCTTAATTAAATGTCTGTGTTTATATCATCTATTTTAAAAAGCTCACCAAATGCAGCCTACAGCAAGTAGTAGGGCCAGTTCTCCTACTCTTGGGTCCTCAAATCTGGCTCACCCACACTCACTACCAGGGCCATATCTACCATTTTCTAGGTGAGGTGCAGAAGTCTCTCTCCTGATTATTGTAGGGAGGGTACAGTGTGTGTGTGTGTGTGTGTGTGTGTGTGTGTGTGTATATACATGCTCACGTGCATGCCGGGGGGGGGTGATTGGAGGATTCAGCTCTTCTGCTCTGAGCCAGTCCTCAGGGCTGGCTCACCTGTATCCCTGACAACAGGGTCAGCTCCAGTGTACTCTTCAGGCAGGATGCAGTGCCTCCTCTCCTGTGTGCTGCAGCTGGTGAGGGTCAGGGCTAGTTCTCACACTCTTATGATGCAGAGGCCAGCTCTTTCACCTGCCACAGGTAGCAAGAGTCAGAGGGAGGAGGGCATCTTCTATCATCTATGCCACCACATGGCAGATGAGGGAGGAGGGGCATGGTCAGCTCTTTTACTCTCATGACCTCATGATTGGCTCACCTATGTCCCCAGATTCAGCTCTAGTATGCTGTCCAGATAAGGTAAACAACCATGGTTAGGGGTGGGACTATCTTGAGTTCAGGGGAGCCAGCTCTCTCCAGAGGGTTGGGAACAGTTGTCCTTCTGCAGAATTCATCGAGGGGCAGGACAAGCTGTCCCAGAACCAGTAAAGGACAGGGCTTGGCTCAGCACAGTATCATTCCCATGACCCCTGTGCTAACATGGGCCCTGAGCATCATCACTGACCCTAGCTGTAGCAGGCCTACAAACTTAAACATGGACTTTGGCAGCAGCTCAGATTTGAAAATCACCATGGCCCCAGGTGGCAGCATAGACCACTCAGATCAGTATGGTCCTGGCATCATATGGCCCTTGCACACCAACATGGTCTCCAGTGGTTAACCAGACCCGCAGCATCTGCAGAGACCCCAGTGATATCAAGAAACTTAGACATCGCCCTAGACCCTGGCCTCAGAAGGGCCTTAAACTCCAACATGGCTCTAGGCAACAGCTATGTACATGGCCCCATGTGGCAGCACAAGCCACCCAGATCAATTTGGCTCTAGCAGTGGCATGGTACTGAGACATAGATATGGTCTATGGTGACTGATCAGATCTGGTCATTGGTGTGGCCATCAGTGATTAACAGGAGCCACGACATCAACTGAGACCCTGGCTGCTGTACGACCATGTACCCAGACATGGCTCTTAGTAGTTGCCCTGGTACAGATGACACCATGGCCCCAGGTGACAGCACAGGCTATTCAGAGCAGCATGGTCCTGATGGACACCTTCATGGCCACAGGTTGTGGTCTAGCTCCCCCCCCCCCCGCCCTGCCGACATCCATATGGTCTTTGGTGGCAACATGGGCCACAGACATCATGCCAGACTGCAGCTCCAGCAGGATAAGGGACACAGACATGGCCCTTAGCAGCAGCTCAGGCCTGGACATCACCATGGCCTGAGATGGCAACACAGGCCACCCAGATAAGTATGGTCCTGCTGCAACATTGTGTAGTGAGATATTCACTTTGTCTGCATATGTGGCACAGACCATGCCCATTGGGGGTGGAGACAGAGGCAGATATTACCTGGGGGAACTAAGTCTGAGGAGAGGGCTGGGAGAGCTCTCTTGCTTGCAGCATGGGGCCAGGAGTACATCCGGAGGCATCCTTGGGACCAGGAACCTGCTGGTGTTCATCTATGTTGTAAGTTATTTCTCCCAAAATAAACATCTATTCGACCTATTTGTTTCTCCTGATTCTTATTAAACATCAATATTTCCCCACGTTGCATTTGCTCAGAGCCACGTGGCATCTGCCCAGCTTGTGTGTTCCTGCAGCCCAGTGGGGCCAGTCGGAGGCAATACCTGTTAGCCCTGTGGTCCAGCAATTTGGAAGGATCCAAATTGTTTTCTTTATGAATTTGATTCTTTTACTTTTGGGATAATTGTTGATAATCATTTTCAAAACTTTACTGCATGCTCAATATTCATTATCTTTTCATAAGGAGGAAATTTCTTCATTAGTTAAAGGTACTATAATTTGTGCTGGACCCCTTGCTGTCAGTTGATGAAGTCTTAATTTACCTTCTATAATCAAGTATAATCAAGATCTTTTCTATATATGTTTTCGATTTTTTATTCAGTTTATGTGGTAGAAATATCCATTCACATATGATATCTTCCCTCTGCAACAAAATCCCTGAAGGATATTCTCTAGGTGGTATTATAACCAGAATACAGTTTAGTTTTGGATCCACACAGTCCCCAGGTGCTTCTAGTATCCTCTTTTCTACCCATTGTAATTCCTTTTCAGATTCAGCTGATAGTATTTGTGGACTATTCAAGTCATTGTCCCCTTTTAGGGCCATTTTTAAGTTTTTTAAATTATGTCCTTTTACTCCAATAATGGTTTGCAGTTGAGAAATCTCTCCTAGTAATTTTTGAAGATCATTAAGAGTCTGGTAGCAATTTTGGCAATTTCTCCTGTTCTGTACTTATTGTGGTCTAATTTTTTTTCCTTTTGTAATGTTTATTTCTTTCTTTTATTTAATTTATTATTTTACATGTTGATCCCAGTACGCTTTCCCTCCCTAACTCCTTTCCTCCCTCCCTTCCTCCCTCCCTTCCTCCTGCCCTCCTACCCTTCCTCCTTCCCTCCCTCACTTTTACACTCTTGAGCACTTTCTTAAGTGTCTTTCAGCCTTTTTGACTTCTTCTGTTGAGAATTCTTTCTTCAGTTCTGTACCCCATTTTTTAAATTTATTTTATATAACCAAGTCCATTTAAATGAAAACAAACATTTATAGACAATATTTGGGAATTAGGAGGTCGTTCTTTCCAAACTACTTCCTGCTGGTAAGGGGCGCTGTCATGGGGGATTCTAAGAAGATTCAGAAATCCTGGCTGTAGTCTATAAGGCTGCTTTGTCCAGCTGTTTTGAATGTAGGGTCACCTGGTACTCTGTTTCAGGCGGTCTGGCTTGATCAAACCACATTAGTCTGGAGAGAATCCACATCTTTTCAATTCTGTGGAAAAAAAAAAATAGAAATGCTTTTACCCTGTAACTTGTCCTTGAACTTAAATTTTGGAGTCGAAGCATTCTTTTTTAAATTTAATTTATTATTTTACATGTTGATCCCAGTTCCCTCTCCTGCTTCCCTGCCTCCCTCCCTCCCTCCCTTCCTTCTTCCCTCCTTCCCTCCATTTTATCCTCTATGCCCTCTCACATGCACCCTAACAACCCTCCCCTCCCATCCCCCCACCCCAATTCCATATGTAGGGTAATGCCATCCAGTTGGGGTCATGTAGATCTGACAGGTCATGTGAAGTAGGGACTAGGGCTTTCTCCTGTCTCTATATTAAGGCAGTTATCCCTCCATGGGGGATGTGTTCACAAAGTCCTTTTGGGCATCAGGATACATCCTGGCTCCACTATCTGAGATCCCTTAGACTGCTCAGTCCTTCTGGCTGAGACCCATATTCAGGGGGGCCTGAGTCAGTCCCATGCTGGCTTCCCAGCTATCAGTCTGGTGACCAGTTAGCTCCTCCTTGTTCAGATAAGCTATCTATATGTGTTTCTGCCACCTGGTCTTGTCCTCTCCATCTGCATCTGGGTTCTAGTTCTACTCAGTGTTTATGTATGGGAGTTTGCTCCTGTTTCCAACAGGCATTAGTTGAGGGCTCCATGGATAAGTTAGTTGTTGATCTCACTCTCCAGGAAGGGCATTTCTGGTAGCCTTTCCATGGAAGCTAAAATTGTTAGTTGGCAGCAGTCTTGTAGTTCTCTAGACTTTTCTTTGTGTTCAATTTCATCTTCAATATTGGCTCCCTCTTTTATGTTCTCTCTCTCTCTCTCTCTCTCTCTCTCTCTCTCTCTCTCTCTCTATCTTGTATTCCTAACCAGGCTCAATCTTCCTGGTCGCACATGTTTTCTTTCCTCCCCCTCCTTTTCTCCTACTTCTCTCCATTCGCTGCCCCCCCCCCACTTCCCCTGAGCTCTGGGGGACTTGTCTCTTCCAGGTTCTGTGAGGGACTTTATATGAATCTCTTAGAATATACCTTGTATCCTAGTTCTTCTGGTGGTGTGAATTATAGGCTGGGGATCCTTTGATCTAGGTCTAAAATCCATATATGAGTGAGTACATACTGTGTTCCTCTTTTTGTGACTGGATTACCTCATTCAGGATGGTTTCTTCAAGTGCCATCCACTTGCCTGCGAATTTCAAGATACCATTATTTTTTCTACATTATTTTTTTCTACAGTATTCCACTGTGTAGATGTGCCACATCTTCGTTAACCATTCTTCAATTGAGGGGCATCTAGGTTGCTTCCAGGTTCTTGCTATTACAAATAGTGCTGCTATGAACATAGTTGAACAGATGTCTTTGTTGCATGGATTTGAATCCTGTGGTTATATGCCTAAGAGTGGGATTGCAGGGTCCTGTGGTAAACTAATTCCCACTTTCCTCAGGAACCACCATACTGATCTCCAAAATGGCTGTATGATTTTGCATTCTCACCAGCAGTGAAGGAGTGTTCCCATTTCTCCACATCCTCTCCAACATGAGTCATCATTGGTGTTTCTAATTTTAGCCATTCTGGCAGGAGTAAGATGGTATCTCAAAGTTGTTTTGATTGGCATTTCATTGATAACTAAGGATAGGGAGCATTTTCTTAAGTGTTCTTTCTTCTTAAGAATTCTTTCTTCAGTTCTGTACACCATTTTTTAATAGGGTTATTTGGTGTTTTGTTGACTAGTTTCTTGAGTTCTTTGTATATTTTGGATATCAACCCTTTGTTGGATAAAGGATTGGTGAAAATATTTTCCCAGTCTATGGGCTGCCGTTTGGTCTTCTCGACTGTGTCCTTTGCCTTACAGAAGCTTCTAAGTTTGAAGAGTTCCCATTTATTAATTGTTTCACTCTGTGTCTGTTCCACTGGAGTTATGTTCAGAAAGCAGTCTCTTATACCAATTTGTTCAAGGGTACCTCCTACTTTCTCTTCTAAGAGGTTAAATGTGGCTGGATTGATGTTGAGGTCTTTGATCCATTTGGACTTGAGTTTTATGCCTGGCGACAGACATGGGTCTATCTGCAGTCTTCTACACACCCCCATCCAATTGTGCCAGCACCATTTGTTGAAGATGTTCAGGTGTTCATAGGTGTGTGGGTTAACATCAGGATTTTCAATTCGATTCCATTTGTCTACCTGTCTATTTTTATGCCAGTACTAGGCTGTTTTCAGAACTATAGCTCTGTTGTAGAGCTTAAAGTCAGGAATGGTGATGCCTCCTGAAGTTCTTTTATTGTATAGGGTTGTTTTGGTTATCCTTGGTCTTTTGTTTTTCCATATAAAGTTGATTATTATCCTTTCAAGGTCAGTGAAGAGTTGTGGTGGGATTTTAATGGGGATCGCAGTGAATCTGTAGATTGCTTTTGGCAAGATTGACATTTTTACTATGTTTATCGTACCTATCCAAGAGCATGGGAGATCTTTCCATTTTCTGGTATCTTCTTTAATTTCTTTCTTTAGAGCCACAAAGTTCTTATTATATAGGTATTTTACTTGTTTGGTAAGTGTTACACCAAGATAATTTATGTTGCTTGTGGATGTTGTAAAGGGTGATGTTTCTCTGATTTCTTTGTCTCTTTTCCTCTGAAAAAAGTACGGCTAGTGATTTTTTTTTTTAGTTTATCTTGTATTCTGCTAGTTTGCTGAAGGAGTTCATCAACTGTAGGCATTCCTTGGCAGAGTTTATTGGGTTTCTTATGTAAACTATCATGTCATGTGTAAATAGAGACAGTTTGACTTCTTCTTTTCCAATTTGGATCCCCTAGATCTCCTTTTGTTGTCTTATAGCTTTAGCTAGAACTTCCAGTACAATATTGAAGAGATATGGAGAGAGAGGGCAGCCGAAATTGTGTGGACTGTTGGCTCCACCCTCTGCCCCAGTGCTCAACCAGATTGATGGGACAGTAGGCAGGGTAGGGAACAGGGTAGGGCAGCAGGGTCTCGGTGGAGATTGGTGGGGATGAATCAGAGCTACAAGGGTGCTCTTGATGGTGACAGGACATAGGAGCAGTGGGATCAGGGGCCAACCCAGGTAGTTCGGGGGGGGAGGTTGTAGGGGAGAGGCTGACCCAATTGGGCCCAGACTCACTTCTAGCCAATGGCTGTCAGAAGAGGACAAAGGCTGGGCTGACACTGGGATGTTTCTCTACCAAGAGTCAGATCTCAGTGGGAACTGGCACTGTCCACCTAAGGCCTCTTTCTTTAGCAGAGGCCCTGCTTTGGGGTTTAAGGATCTTGCTGGCAGTAACTCAGAGTGGACCTGCAGAGATAGGCAGATCTCTGGGTGGGGCCCAGGACTCCAGCAGAGGACAGGAGGTGGAGGTCAGAGACCAAGCATGTGGAAATTACAGGTGGTCCCCCGTGGATAGGCAGGTCTCATGTGTTCAGAGTTGCTCCGAGAAGTCCCTGAAGTAGTGTGGACTTTTGGCTTCACCCTCAGTCCCTGTGCTCAACCAGAGTGGCAGGACAGTGGGCAGTGTAGGGCACAGGGTAGGGGGGCAGGCTCGCAGTGGGGATGGGTGGGGGTGAATCAGAGCTCCAAGGATGCTCTCGATGGGGACAGGACACAGGAGCAGCGGGATCAGGGGCTAACCCAGGGAGTTCTGTGGTCTAATATTTTGTGGATCAAAGAGAATCTCCTCTTTGTATTTTTCGGGTGCAATTTGTAATCCCCAGCGAGGTAAAACTTCCATTACATTCTTAGACATGTTTTCTAACATTTCTGCTTTAGAATCAGCTAACAATATATCATCCATGTAATGATAAATTATGGATTGTGGAAACTGTTCACAAATTATTTCCAATGGTTTTTGCACAAAATATTGGCACAGGGTGGGGCTATTTAGCATTCCCTTTGGCAAACCCTTCTATTGATATCTCTTCACTGGTTGAGAATTATTATAATAGGTCCTGTGAAAGCAATTTTTTCTTTATCTTCTTCTTCTAAAGGTATAGTGTAGAAGCAATCCTTTAAATCAATAACACTAACTGGCCATTCTTTAGGTATCAAAGAAGGCAAGGGCATTCCAGGCTGTAGAGAACCCATTGGCTGAATAACTTTATTGATGGCTCTTAGGTTTGTAAGCATTCTTCATTCACCAGATTTCTTTTTTATAACAAATATAAGAGAGTTCCAAGGGCTGGTCGATTCCTCAATATGTCCACCATTTAGCTGTACTTGAACTAGGTTTTCTAAAGCATCTTACTTTCTCAGAGGTCATAGGCCATTGTCCTACCCAGATAGGTATCTGTTAGCTATTTTAAGGGTAGGGCTTTTGGTTCCTCTGTTTATTCGGCACTTGTATCCTGTTTTTTGTACAGCCTGCATATTTGATGTCTGTCTTGTATCGCATTTTATAATATTTTTTCCACAATCCTAAGGTCATTTATGGTTCATATCTAATACTGGAGGAATGTAAATCTATGCATTCCATTGCTGTAAAAGATCACGACCCCGTAGGTTTGTTGCTATTATCAGCCACATATGGTCTCAACCTTCCTCTCTCTCCTTCCGGTCCTATACATTCAATCCATCTTGTGCTCTGTTTTACATGAGACAGGGTTCCAGTCCCTAAGAATTGAACATTTACCTCTTGCAGAGACCATCATCGAGCTCAAGATTTATTAGTGATGATACTTACATCAGTACCTGTGTCAACAATGCCTCCAAACAGTGTTATTCATCTTAAATGTCAATCTAGGCCTTTGATTGTTTATAGATGTTTGTCAAAGTACATTTTTTTTGTTGCCTTTTTTCATGTTTGATTTAACAACCATTGCTAGTTTGTCATCCAGAGTGGTACGAGTTTTCACAATGGGCATTGGATTTTCTAATTGTCCTGTGGGAGATTGTCTTCCACTGTGACAGGGAATGTCCAGACCACCTTTAACATGGGGGCCTTCAAGAGCCCCCGACCAAGTAATTTTCTAATTGTAAAGGGTTTCCTTGCTTGTCTCTGGTCGATCTACATTCATTGGTTCAGTGTCGGCTTTTGCCACACCTTCTACATAACCCAGAAGGCTGAGGCCTTCTGTTAGATTCATTCCTGGGAGTGTTATTTGTAGAAATGATTTGTCTACAATTTTTTTAGAAGTCCTATCCTACTGCAGTTAAAACATCTGACATTTTTATATCTTTTCAAACCTTTGGAGATGGCTTATCCTACCCACGCTTTTATGTCACCATAGTTAAGACCTCTGCTATCTTGATGCCTTCTCAGACCTTTAGATATGGCTTCTCCTACCAAAGCTTCAATGTTATTGTCATTATACTTAATGTTGGCTGTATATAGGATCCATTCATCCAAGGGTGCTTATCTGATTGTTAAAGGCCAAAGGACCTGTTTGCAGCATGGATTCACATTCTCATAAGCTAAAGATTCTATGAGTATTCACCTAGAATCCCTGTCTGCTACCTCTAAATGTATTGCCCTAGGCAACCTTTCTAGGAATACACTAAAACATTTTCTTGGTCCTTGTCTTATCTTGGTATAGGATTCTACCCTCTCCCGTAGATTCATGAACCTTATCCCAAGCATTCAAAGCTTCTGTACTGCTAGAGACAAGATATGTTCATCATAGGCAGCTTGAGTTTCTGTTTCAGCATAAAGACCCTCACCAAGAATTTTATCTTGAGGAACTTTATAACCTTTCTTTAAGCCCTGTATTTCAAGAGCTTCTGCTTCCTTTCTCCATAAAGCTCTCCATTCTAATTGAGAGGAGTTTTCAAGGAAAGCTGTTATTAATTGATCTCAATCCTTAGTGTTTACCTTGTTATTCCTTGCCCATTAGTCTATTAATTGTTTCACATATGGTGAGTGCATGCCATAAGAGACTACTGCTTCCTTTATACCTTTTAAATCTTTCATAGGTATTGGTTTCCACTGATATGCAATGACACCTTTTGTGTATTTTTGTTGTTGTTGTTGTTGCTGCTGCTGCCACTGGTGGTGGTGATTTTTCTTTAACAGATACAGGGAAAGCTTGGACAGCAACATGGTCTCAGGTGGCTTACAAGACCATGGGTCTCTGCAGAGCCATTGGTGGTATCTGGAGTCATTGACATCATCCCAGACTCCAGATCCCAGCTGCTATAAATCCATGAACCCAGATGTTGCCCTCAGCAGATGCACTTGCTCAGGGAACACCATGGCCCCAGGTAACAGTGCATAACAGGTCAGCATAGTTCCATTGCAGGCATGGCTCTTGATACGAACATGGCCACAAGTGGAGGTCCAGACTACAGGACACATAGACATCAACACAATGCCCCTCTGCTGTATGAGTGTCTTAGACAAAAATTTGGCCTTTAGACATTACCTTGCACCCTGGTTGTTAGAAGGCCATTCAGGTCAGACTGCTCCTCTCTCCCTAGCCCATGAACTGCTCTCCATCTTTCTCTCTTTCATTCTCCCACTCTATACTGGATCACCATGATGGTGAGCGAATGCCAGGTGCCAGACTCCTGAGTTAAAGGTAGCTCTTAGTTGAGTCCTGCCTAAGGAAACTGAAGACATTTCATGGAGCTATTGCTTTTTCTTCATCTGCATTCCTGGTCCTAGAAACCATAGGCAGCACTTGATTTTGTGGTGTCCAAGATGTCAGGGAAGTGGGGGTATCTCTGCCCTCCACCTGCTTAAGCCTGGAAAGTGCCCAGTGACTCACAAATGATATTTGGTGAAAAAGAAAAAGACTAATTTGACCTTCTCATACTCCTATGAAGCATAACAAGGATTTTAGTCTTGTTCCTTTGGGGATTGTAGGAAACATACACACCCAGTTTTTACATTGATATTTAACTTTTCTTGATCTTAAGTTTTAGCCTGAATTTTCCAATTTCTGGAACTTTGTTTCGTAAAGCAACAATCATATTACATAAAACACATGAGTCAATAATCACATTTCTTATTTATTAGCATGATGCCTGGCTGTGCACACATACATAAAAACATACGCACACACACACACACACACACACACACACACCACAAATATACATACTTACTATTATTTAAATGTACAATGATGTTTAATAAAATTCCAGGAAATTTATTTATTTATTGCAGTAGGTTACAGATAATGGCTGCAAAGTTAGATAGGCTTAGGGGTCCCACAAGAGTGTGCCAGAAGGAAGTTTTTGTAGGATGAACAGGGTTAAGTTGAAGGTTATAGTTATTAGGATATCTTACTTATATTCTACTGGAAGGTTCTAGTTATACAAATTAGGGTGTTTCCTGTCTCTGGTTGCTTGTACATAGGTCATGATTTTCTTCAACTTAGGTATTTTATATAATTAAGTCTTACTTGCATCTGATAATCAAAGACAATTGTTTCTCTGGTCAGAGGTCTTCACCCAGCATCCATATTAATTTTCATATATATATATATATATATATATATATATTCATAATAAAATTAAGTTATCTAGACTAAAATAAAATTGCTCTTTAAATATATATAATGTTAACTATGAACACAATTGTTTTACATTTACTATAAATAAGATATATTGTCCATAGATGCTTTTGATGACTCACTTTTCTAATGAGTACAGGAAGCCTATGCTTTCCATCTGAGAAGATGCCTCTCAGTGTACAATGCATTTTGAGAGATTTTTCAATGGCTTAATGCTCAACTTGTTCATATGTTCATATACCTTGTTTTTTATGGGCAACTTCACTCCCTAAAATCAAAGGGAAACAGTAGCTCTGACTCTGAAGAGACATGTGATTTTAAACACCAATTCTAAAGGAAAGTCACTTTGCATGTCCATGTGGTGGCATGGGTCCTCACTGGGAAGGACCACTGTGGGAAACAGCCTATGTGGTTAAGCTGGTTAGTCCATGGAGGTTCCAAATGAAGTGAATAGATGCCTTGAGTAATGGTGGATGTGCTGAAATGTGTGCTTGCTTCTACAGGATCTGTAGTACTTAAACTCATAGGAATTAAAGTTCAGTTAGATTAAATGTCTTCCAGTGTTCTCATTGTTTATATTTAGACAATTAAACTGTACCATGATGTTTCACATGCTGTCTAACAAGTGCAGTTCCAGAAAGAGTCATTTGTTTGTGAGAGTGTGCAGTTAAGCTTTCTCAAGAGAAGCGACACCTATCTCAGACCCAGGAATTGAAGTCTGATACTGCAGAGATGATTACCAAAATTCTTCTTCCTCATGTTGTGGGGTATCCACGAGAGAAGACTGCTCAGTCATGGATTTAAGCCAACAGAAAGTCTTTATTAGCTAGTTGATGACTACATTGTATGTTTGGGATCAAAGTATAGCCCAGGCTTTCTCAGGGTGCATGTTTAAGCACAAAAAACAAAAACAAAAATAAAAAATTAAAAAAAAACAAAAACAAAACCGAAAAACAAACAACATACTTGGTTGACATAATTCTGTTAACAAGAACAGTTAGCTAGAAGCAGAACTATGGAACAAAAAAGGCAAGGTTAGTGCATTTAGATGCTTTCCTAGAACTATATGCTGAGTTTTGTGGCCTGTATTGTACTTCCAACATGGAGTCAGTTGTGCTAATGTCTAGTGGATGTTAATGTCTGAGGCCCTGCTAGCACTTGTCTATCAGAAGCACAAAGCTATTATAAATCAATATAGATATTAATTACATCTTAACCAGTATAAGAATTCCACACAATGCCATAGTGTCATAGCTACTTGCACCTAAATTATGTTGGTTCATAAAGTACCATGGTGTCCAACTGCACACACATTCCACAATCTCGTAATGGTATAGGTTGGCATTAAAAATTTATATTTAAAACTCTTCAAAAATGGAATCTCAAAATGTTGTTATTAAAAACATTAATTATACAAGTACCAAACAAATCCATGTGAGAAATAAATTATTCTTCTGTGTTACTGTTTGTTTTCTAGAGTGTAATGTAATTACACTATTTCTCTTCCCTTTCCTCCCTCCAAACCTTCCCCTATATCCCCCCACTCTTCTTCAAATTTATAACCTCCTTTCCACTAATTGTTTTTGCATGCATATATGTATTTTTTTCAATGGAGCAACTTACAGATTTTTACTACTTAAAGTTAACAAGAAGCAGAGCTCAATGATGGATGAACTTCTTTAGCCTTAAAGTATGAACTGCATTTTTTCAAGCTTATCTAGGTGAACTTACTTTAATATTTGCAATTTACAAACAGGGGTATATAATATTTGCCACATCTTATCTAATTGGAAAGGAGGGAACTATTCAATAATTGTTCCTTGTTGTTAATCAGCCTCTCATTAGACTCCCTCCTACAACTTCTTACAGCCAGTCCTCATCTGTGTGCCTCTCTCTGTTAATGCTACCTGCACTGCAACATCTCTCCTGTCCCCCCTCTGCATGCTTTTCTCGTGTTAAAAGATCAGTATAGGCTTGTGTGAAAGCCCCACCATATGAGCCTGTTCTCTAGCCTTCCTACTGTTGTGTGGTATTTTAATCTTTTTCTAACATTAGAGCTTGCTTGGAGTCAGAGAGCAGATCTAACCAGTAGCTGACAAAAAACTAAATATAGAGTTTTTGGAGGACTGAGGACAGATAGAAGACAGGAAGTATTAAGGAAGGGCTGACCCTTTTTGGATGGAGGAATGGAAGAGATAGGAGGTCACGGGTGGCTGCTCTGCTGCTTCTCTGATCTTTCAGGTTCTTACCCTTATATCTGACTCCAAGTGTTTTTGTTTTTTTACTGATAAAGAATAATAGGTAAATTGCAAAGTATGAAAGTGTTGAGAACCCTTGTCTGCAGTAGAATTATCATTTCTAAGTAATCAAAATGAAAGGAGAATTCACTGAAGGATATTTATTAGTTGGAGGAGGGCAGCAATATCAAACTGTAGAGAACACTGTGACTAGTGATAAAAGTTAATGTGTTCAACAAGGAAGAGATGGACACAGTTTGTCTCTCATAAGGCAGCTATTCTATTGAGCCTGCGTTTTGTGGCTAACAGAGCATAACCTGAACTAATCAGGAGGAGACATCAGACAAGCTCAAATGTAGAACATTGTATTTTTATAACAAGAAATATTCTTTTTTTTTTAAATGTTATCCATTTTGAAGAAAGCCTATGGAAAGAATTGAGATTAAAGAAGGTTAATCATGCATGGCAAATAAATGCAGTAGCTGATACAATACCATGTCAGACACTGAACTATGGAAAAAAGAAATGTCAAAGGACGTTAATGGGTTAGAATACAAATGGTTACCTACATAAACAGTATTACAAGTTATATCTGTATTAAAGTTACTGACTGTTGTAATTATATGTATTGTGTGTGTGTGTGTGTGTTCGCATATGAATGCGAGTACCCAAAAGAACATGAAAGGTGATTGATTACCTGGAATTCAGGCAGTTGTGAGCCACCTCATGTGGATGCTGGGGACTATATTCAGGCCCTTGGCAAGAGCAATCCATAGTACATGCTCTTAACCACTGAGCTGTCTCTCCAACCCATGTTACTAAAATTTACAATGTCTCTTAATTGTTATGTGATATAATTCTCATACATACATACATACATACATGCACACACAATTAAGAACCATTCCCAGATAGCTTTTATAAATATAAATATGTAAGTGTGTGTGTGTGTGTGTGTGTGTTGATGAAAGACAGAGAAGGAGAAACCAGTGATAGAATAAAAGATAGAGGACAGCATGATAAATGATAACAAATTAAAATGTTAAAAACAACCGAAACGGGCAGGGTGTTCACTGTACTGTTTTTGTTCTTATAAAATTTCTGAAAATTATTTTCAGATTTAAAATCAAAACAATAGTTTTGCTTTTCCGCTTCCTTTCTTGGGTATGGGTAACTTTTCCTTGACACAAAAAGAAACTACTCTATGGCTACTTTGAAGAGTTGGAAAAAACTAAGTAGAAAAGCATCCAGTCCACTTACTGAATTTTAGCCTTTTTAAAACCGACTCCCAGCTTATGTGGTTTATATTCTTAGGTGCTAAGTAAGAGTGTGCTAGTTAGTTTTTTTGTTTGTCAATTTCACGTAAGGTAGAGTCATCTGGGAAGTTGGACTCTCAATACAGAAAATTTCTTCTTTGGATGGGACCAGAGGTAAGATTGTGGTCTGTTTTCTTCAAGATTGATCTGGCAGTATCCAGCAAACTGTGGGCACCGGCACATCTTGGGTTGTATGAAAATGCACGCTGTGTGAATGATGAGAAGCAAAGCAGTAATAAGTATTTCTCTGTGGTCTCTGCTTTAGGTCCTGTCTCTAGATTCCTGCTTTGCTTGCCTCAGTGATCATTTAATCAACTACATTTAAGCTAAATACTCCTTCCTTCCACACTGGTTTTGATCATGATATTTATCACCACAGTACGAAGCAAACTATGTCAAGTAGGAAATTACTATAGTAATTCTCCTTCAAAGTGTGACTTAAAAAGAATTGTCAGCTGGAACTATCGCACAGAAAGAGCATGCTCAGGGGCATATCTACCCACTGGTTTAACCTTTCAAATATGTGCTCCGTGACTTTGAGCTAAGTGTGTGTAGAAATACGTTTGACATCTTTCCTTTTTAAATGATATCCCCATTTACACTGAATGTCTGGGATGGTTAGGATGCCCTGGGTGTGCCTTTCTGTATGAACAAAAGTACCCTAAAATAAAGCTCCCACAATTTCTTTGTTCAGGGAAAGCTCTGCTTCAGAAGTAACTCCCATATCTTCCTTATTGCTGCTCACCATAAATCTCTCCGGGCCTTTGTTTCTTGGCGATGTTGTGATGGGAGATGCCATTATGTATATAATCTTCTCATACTGTTTAATGAATAAAGCATTGTTGGCCAATAGGAAAGCAAGATAGGATGGGCTAGGAGACAAGGAGGAAAGAGGAAGTAGTAAGGAGAGCCAAGATGGAGAGTTGGGAGAAAGCAGTATGCTGGCCGGCTCCCCGGTAAGAGAAATACATATATCAGCAGAAATGGGTTAATAATTAAGGCAGAGCTAGCCAATAAGAAACAAGTAATCGGGCCAACAGCATTGTATCAAATACAGAGTCTCTGTGTATTATTTGAGGCTGGCGTGGGCGGCGGCAAGACAAGACCAGGTGGCGGGCAGAAAACTGTACTCCTTACAATGTTGGTTTATGATTTGCACTCATTAACATATGAATTCATCATGCATGACTACAATTCTTGTTGAAAAATATAAGAATGATACAGAAGACACAATTTAAGTAGTGTAAACATTCTTCCATGTTTGCTTTGAATTCAAAACAAAATATAACAAACAAAAAACAACCCTTTTTGGTGATGACTGGGAGGTTAGAAACTAAGAAAGGAGAAAGTTGATTCCTTCCTCCCTCTCCCACTTTCTTTTATTACCAAAAGAATAAATGTGGAAAAGCACTACTGCTCTGTGAATGTAGGTATAGTGACGTAGCCTTAAATTTTCTAATAATAACTTCATGTCATTTAGAAACTTGCAGAGTTAGAAGAATTTGGTAGTGGCACAGACAATGTCCATCACCTAAGGCCACTTTTGTGCCCTAAGTGATATTTGTATAGGAAAAGCAGGATCTCTGATATTCTTGTTCTTGGAGCCACTTCACAGGGCAACAATCAGCACTACATTCACAGTGCCAGTGAGTTTCAGTTTTTTAAATATTTTTACTATTTTGAGTATAATTATATACTCATAGACTCACATATATTCCATTTATTTAACATGTTATTTGCTGAAGGGAGGAATTAAGGAGCCATTTATAAAAGATCAGCAAAGACTTCAACTGTTCCCACACAAAGCTCAGCCATTTTGCTTGAATGAATCTGCTCAATATCTCTTGCCCTTGTTATATTTTAGAATCTTTGGACATTTGTAGATAGTGCCTCAGCCCCTTTGGACTAAGCTTCATGATCATTTTATATTATGTGTGAGAAGGAAGGAGAAGGGTCAGGGTTTTCTAGGCACTTCTGTCACTGGCACACATGCTCAGATTCATCTATTCTCACTTCAGTAAGAATTAAAAGCAAAACCAAGACTATTCAATGTCATGTGTTTTTTATGTTTGTTGATACACATTTATATGTTTTCTTTATGAATCTTTCCGTGCACTGAACTACAGCAATAGATGTTTTCATACTGTGTCAGCCTTGCTTGAAGTATTTACTTTAATGTGTTTATACTACAACAGCTTTAAATGATTTAAGCTTTTCATGCATTGTTATGAATAAGTAGGACTTATTATTCTGTTCGAAGTTGGTACTTTTCCAATGTTCGTACTGTTACAGTAGAAGAATAGGATCTGTTTGTCCCTCGGGACTAGTCATTGTCTCCTTGGGAAGACAGGTCCACATTAAGCCATGCTAAGGGGAGGGGAGGAACAATTATCTCTTTCACTAGATAATGTACTTACCTTTCTAGGTTCCACACCTCAGTGTGGTCACCACAGGGCCACCACAAGGATGGTAACTCCTTCTTCATTTCCTGAGTCATGATTTAGGAAGGCCTGAATTATCCTGTGTTATCTCTTCCTTCTGCCGGTTGCTGGCCAAAGCCTAAGGTACTCTCTTCCTTACCATGTGGCTGCTTGTCTTTCATGTGCCTAAACTCCATAAGTAAGAGATTTCTTGCCTTCTCTGTCTCCCACTTCTGAGCCACTGGCTGGATTTACAGCTTTCAATCTCTGATAAAAGGCATCCTCAGTCTTCCTTTTGAGTTCTTATTAATGAGAAAAGGAACAAAGAGGAACCCAGGTTTTCCTGTAACATATAACTTTGTTGGGATGCCCTCATATTTTTTACAACAGCATTATTTTTGCCTGAGTTTTAAATACATTTGGGGAATATTTTCTTGTCTTTGCCCACAGAAATATTTTTGCAGTATTAGTAAATTCTTTGCTTCACCTTCCCCTCTGCCCCACTCTCTTGTGAAACAGGTCCTGCTGTTTTGTGTGAAGCACAGACCTGATTCTCATCACTCAGAAGGGTGAGGCAGGAGGATTGTACATTCACAGCTAGCATGGTATTAATGTGTTTGCAAACTTGTGATTGTTGTGCCATTTTCCCAGAGATGGGACACAGCTGTGCTTCACCATTCTGGCTTTCTTTTCTTTTTTTAAAGGTTATCATTTTGGAAATCAGCCCTCTGTCAGATGTGGGGTTGGTCAAGATGTTTCCTCATCCTGTGGGCTGCCGTTTTGTCTTACTGACGGTATCCTTTGCCTTACCGAAGCTTCTCAGTTTCAGGAGGTCCCATTTATTAATTGTTGATTTCAGTGTCTGTGCTACTGGTGTTATGTTCAGGAAGTGATATCCTGTACCAATTTGTTTAAGGGTACCTTCCTCTTTCTCTTCTAAGATGTTCAGTTTGGCTGGATTTATGTTGAGGTCTGTGGTCCATTTGGATTTAAGTTTTGTGCATAGCAATAGACATGGGTCTAGCTGCAGTCTTCTACACACCATCCAGTTATGCCAGCACCATTTGATGAAGATGCTTTCTTTTTTCATTTTTCATTTTAGCTTCTTTGTCAAAAGTCAGATGTTCATGGGTGTGTAGGTTAATATTAGTTTCAATTTGATACCATTGGTCTGTCTATTTTTGAATTGGGAGAATGAGTTGAGGGGAGAGGGAATTAGGAGAAAGAGAATGGGAAAAGATGAGGGGAGATTAAGTTGGGGGCAGAATACAGGAGAGCAAGAAAAGAGATACTACAATAGAGGGAGTCATTATAAGTATAAAAAGAAATCTGGCACTGGGGAAATATCCAGAGATCTATAAGGATGATCCCAATTAACAGTCTAAGCAATAGTGGAGAGGCTACTTTAAGTGCCCGTCCCCGATAATGAAATTGATGACTACCTAATATGCCATTATAGAGCCTTCATCTAGCAGTGAATTGTAGCAGAAGCAAATAATCACAGATAAACACTGAGCTGAGTTCTTGGAATCCAGTTGCAGAGTGGGAGGAATAATAATCAAAGGGGTCAGGACCAGGCTGGAGAATTCCACAGAAACAGCTGACCAGAATAAGGGGGAGCTCATATACCCCAGATTAATACCTGGGAAACCAACATAGGTCCAATTCAGATGCCCTGAATGTGAGTGTCAGTTAGGAGGGCTGGGCAATCTATGGGGCCTCTGGTAGTAGATCAATATTTATCCCTAGTATATGAATGGACTTTGGGAGCCCATTCAACATAGAAGGATACTCTCTCAGCCTAGACACAAGGTGAGGGCAGGGGTCTAGGCCCTATCCCAAATGATATGACAGACTTTGAAGATCCCCCATGGAAGGCCTCATCCTCCCTGGAGATCAGAAAGGGGATGGGTTGGAGGTTAGGGGTGTCATGGGTGGAGGGGAGGGTGAGGGAACTGGGATTGACATGTAAAACAAGTTTGTTTCATATTTAAAGAAAGGAAAAAATTCAAAAAGTTATCATTTTTCCATTGACCTAAGTTTTTACTGTGATGGTCCTATTTGGACTTCTGATTTATTAACAAGTCAATTCTGCCAATAATTTTCTTGAAAGGCATTGTATTGCTATTTTAAATTTGATTTCCAATCATTTTCTTTTGAAGTTTTAACATTTATCCTCTATTTACTTAATGTCCTCTTCAATTTTCCAAAATCTAAAGCATGTTAAGCTCTCTTTACTTTAAATCAACCTTGTTTTCAGTAGTGCATAATGTCTGTAATTCTAAAGTTTTAATATTTTTGTTGTTATTTCATGGGCTGCATTTTATATGTGTTTTTTATTTCTTTTTGAGGTGAGATCTCACTAGGAAGCTCTGGCTGACATGGAACACATTGTGTAGACAAAGCTGCCTTTGCCTCCAGGGTGCTGAGATTGAACATGTGCCACCAAGCTTGGCAAGTTTTAAGCGTTTTTGATCTTTATTATTTTTTAAGTTTCTGTTTTTAATAATATTACCCTTTCCTTTCAATTTTCCTTATTGTTCTGATATTTAACATCTTAATTTGAGTATTTATTGCATTAATTTTTTGATATTGATTTATGCATCCCCTAGAAAACATCTAAGCAGTACTGCATAGGCATTGTGCACACTTTGATCTAATATATTCATTGTCTTTGCTTGTAATTTACTCTTTCTTTCATCACAAATATTAAAGAAGATGCCTTGAGAATGCATTCAAATACAGCTGACATAACTAACGATATACATTTACTTAATAAATAGTTGAATTATGCTATTCTAGAATGTTGTAAACATTTGGAGAAAATAGGAACATAAGATCCAATGCAGGAGAGGCTGTGTTTTAGAGAATGGTGTAGGTAATGACCTCATGAGAGCAGCCATTTAAGCAAATGCTTGAGGAACTTGAGGCAGTGGGCATGCACATGGGGAGAAGAGCATTTTATGCAAATTGAAGTAGCTAATCAAAAGGCTCATCTTGTGTTCCATTCTCAACAGCTAAAGCAAAGAAGAGAGTGAGAGAGGAGAGGCAGGGAGAGAGGAGGCAATGGCAGAGAAGGAGCAGGTCAGACCACTTAGGGTTTGTTATCATTTTATGGCAGGATATTGACCTACAGGTGATGGGAAGTCATTATGAGATCCACACAGCTTTTCTGTCACTGAAATAACAGCTTCTTGCTGCTTTGTGGAAAACTACTCTAGGAAAACATGACTAGAAACAGAAACCCTTCTCAGAGGACCACTGTTAGCACTAAGTAAGAATGACTGGGTTAGATCTAATACTGTGGTTCAGGCAGAAGATTTGTGGTAAATCCTTCAGGGGAAAAAAATAGCAAACTAATTCTCCCTTTAGTAATGAAGCCAGACACTATGGCTTTTTGTTTGTTTGTTTGTTTGTTTCTTTTAAAAGAATTCTGGTACTAATCAAAATGTACAAGCAGTTATGACAACTGAGTTTTAAATTTTTTTTTTTTTTTTTTTTTTTTTTTTTTGAGATAGGATCCTGCTTTGTAAGCTGTCCTGGAAGTTATGATCTTTCTGCCTCAGACGTTGGAGGGCTGAGATTGTCTGCATGCCTTTCTAAAAATTAAAGGCTCATTTTTTTTTTTTTTTACCAAATAAACATTACAAGTGTCATTCACATATAAATATATTTTGCTGAAATATTTGCTTTTTTCAAGAAAACATCAGAGTTGAAACTGACTCATAATTTTTCCTTGTTTGAGAATGACAGATTTATTTTGTTTGTTATTATTGCTAATTAGAAATGACTATATAATATTTTGTGGCAATTATAGAGAATAATGAAAGCCAAAAGACAAGAATATGAAAATTAGGATAAGAAGAAGCAAGTACTATTAATACTTTTGTAAGTAAAGTATTTTAAAATTAATGTTTGGGCTTTGTACTTTGCATTTCTTTGTCTATTGACTTCATAGGAGATAAAGTTTATAAAAAAGGAAGTTTGCTATAATGCACAGAAGAAGAAATAGGCTTTTAGATGTAATTGTTACATAGATCATAGGAAAGCCATGAGTATAGCTAACACTGCTGCAGTGTTAAAATATAACCACAATGCCAAGGCTTTAAGTAAGGGTAATTGCTTTCTTGTACAAATATTTTGAAAAAAAAGAAAACAGGCATCTATCTTTTTACAAGGATTACTTAGATGCAGTAATTGCTACCATGTACAAACTTAAATTTCATTAACAGTAGCTTTGACCATAACTCTTCTGGAAACATTATGTATGATGTCCAGGTCAGGAGGAAGCGTATATAACACTGTATAAAATAAACAGTTAAGCAATGTTTAGTGTCAGCAATAATGGTAAGCAACCAGTGTACTGGGCCTACAAGTATTAGAATTTAAAAGACTGGATTCCTACCAAGTATGGTGGCACAGACCTGTATCCCACCACTTAGAAGGGAGAGGCAGGATGATTGTGAGTTCATGGCTAGCCTGGACTACAAAATAGGGTTCTGTTTAAAAATTAAAAAAAAAAGTAAAAGCCCGAATTACAATCATAGTTAGTGTTATGTTTGTGTATATTAGACAATTGGATAATTGGAAGGAAATTTTTTTTTTAATTATAATGTTGACTGATTTCCATGATGTGACTACCCCTATGGAAAAAAAAAAGTGGGTTAAAGAAACAGAAGCAAACATCCATAACTAAACACTGAGTCGAACTAGAATCCAGATGAGAGGGAGAGGACAAGACCAGGTTGCAGAAACACATAGAGATAGCTGACTTGAACAAGGAAGAGCTAACAACACCCCCCCACACACACACTGATAGCTGGGAATCCAGCATGGGACTGGCTCAGACCCCTTGAATATGAGTCTCAGTTAGAAGGACTGAGCAGTCTAAGGGACCTCAGACAATGTAACCAGGATGTATTCCTGGTGCACAAAAGGACCATCCTAACACATCTCCCATGGAGGGATACTCCCTTAACCTAGAGACACAAGAGAAGTCCTTGTCCCTACTTCAAATGACTTGACAGATTTACATGACTCCACCTGGATGACACTACCCTACATGTGGAATTGGGGTGGGGGGATGGGAGGGGAGGGTGGTCAGGGTGCATGTGAGGGTAAGAGGGAGAGAGGGAGGTAGGGAAGGAGGGAGAAGGAACTAAGATCAACATGTAAAATAAAAAAAAATCAATAAATTAGTTGAGATATTAAAAAAAGAACTGAATAGAGAATTCTCAATAGAAGAATAAAAAATGGCTGAAAGACACTTAAGAAAGTGCTCAATATACTTAGCCAAAACAAGTAAACAAACATCTTGGCATAGATGTAGTATGGCTGGGTGAATCACACAGTTTACCCTTTAGTCCAAACATTCTTACTTCCAAGTATTCAGGCACCTGGCTTCTGCTACACTAACAATATTGGGCTCTCACTGGGACTCCTCTTGAATATCCTATTCTTACCTTATGCCATGGAGATCCTATAGCTTTGGATCTCCTGGTCTGGCCCCTTCACATGCTCCATCAGTTCATAGATGAGTTGATGTTGGGGTGGGTTAACTCATAGCCCTGTTTCACAGTCCTTGGCAGAAGCTTAGGCTAGGTGGACACCATGGTCCCAGTGGCAGTGTAGGTCACTCAAGTCTATATGGGTCTGGCAGAGGCATAACCCACAGACACCAACATGGTCACGATGGCAAACCAGATCCTGGGCATCTGTGTGGCCTTTGTTGGCATCATGGGTGTTGGACATCAACACAGACTCAGGCTGGTGTAGGACAACAGACACAGATATGGTCTTTGACGACAGTCGGGCCCCATATGTCATTGGGGCACTAGTTGGCATTGCCATGGAACATCTAATAGACTCTTCCCAAAGCTTCAAACCTTTCACTTCCATTTTTTAGGTCAAGACATTTTTAAAATATATAGGTTCATTGAATCCAGCAGTTTCTATTATCCAATGAGTCTTAGAATCAACAATCAGAAAACTTAAAGACAACACAATAACATAAGATCCAGATTCCCTGTGTATTTTCCAACTTTACATGGCTTCTTCCTCTTTTTAATTACTTTACTTTTCTCTTTAAAGACTTTACTATATTTTTCTTTGATGGTCTATACCCATATACCCATTATCTTTTCCTTCTTAAGCCTACACAGGTTGTTAAATACACTGGAACTTGAACCTGGTTAGGGTTTTGTTTTTTTTTTTTTTTTTTTTTTGGTCTGGATCTGTCCTTTTTTTTTTTTTTTTTCATTTTGTATCTGTCTTTTTATCTATATCCTTTTCTGACCACATGAGCCTTTAAAGTGCTAAGTGGTATGGATATGACCTCCACCACGGCTTTGGCTGCTGGGTCTACCCTTCTCCTTGGTGTGTGAGAGATGAGTTCCATGCCCTGCAGGCCTGGCTTAGAGCTGTTATTTAAGAACTTCATTCAGTCCCACAGCTCTGGGTATGCATTTTTACTTAGTTTGCTGTTTTTTTGTTTGTTTGTGTTTTGTTTTTTAAGTTTCTCAGGCTCTGTGTGGGAATCTGAGCTCCATGTTGGAATGCCATTTGTAGGCAGACTTTTATGTCCCTCCAGACAGTACCCAAATAACAACATAGAAACTAAATATCAACTATAAATGCTCAGTAGATAACTTAGGCTTTTTTTTTAAGCTAGCTCTTATAACTTAAATCAACTGGTTTGCATTAATCTATGTGCTACGCTGATTTACCTCATCAATGCACTTTCTACTCTGCAAACTCTGTGTCTCATGATATCTCCTCTGACTCTGCCCTTTTTCTCCCCAGCATTCTCTCTGCCCTGAAAATCCTTCCTAGCCATCAGTCAATCAGCTTTTATTAACAATGAGAGCAACATGTCTCCATAATGTTCAGAAGATTTATTCCACAGTGTTTCCAAGCTCACATGCCTCCCCCACTTTTATTTTTCTATTACCTTTTCGGAAAAGTTGAACTTTGGTAGCAGCATTAACTAATGAATCATTTTCCACTGAATGAAACCTCACTCATATAAATATCCTATATACAAGATCATTTTTATACTTTGTTTCTTCCTTTGCTTCCTTAATCTTTTAAATGTATGAGTTACATAATTAGAATAAAGTAGTCCTATCTGAGTTTTCGTGCCTGATAGGATAATCTGTCCTTTCCATATTTCTTGATTTTTGGCCTTTATTTTTCTGAATAAACTTCTTTGTTGTTTTACTTTTAACCTAAATTGCTATCCACAATGTTTTCAAAAGAGTAATTCAAATTATATTCTGATTATTCTTAATTTTATGGAGAATTGACTTTTAAAAATATTATTCATTATGGCTTTTATCAGACTATCAATTGAGGTGATATTAATTTATCACCAATAGGTTTATAACTTTCCTTATGTATTCCTTATATTTCCTTATTAATTTTTGATAGATATTATATATTTTATTGACTGTAAATTTTTTTTAAAAATGTCACTTTCTTTTAAAAAATATTGGCATGGATTTGTTCTACACCCATGCCAGTAGGGTCCTCTACTGTGTTACCTGGGTGAAGTATAATGTTAATTCTACTCTCTCTCATGACCTCAGGGTCAGCTCTCTCACCTGCCACAGGTGTTGAGAGGCAAGGGAGGGAGAAATCATTACAGGCATATGAGGGGTGGTGTCAGATCACCTGTGTACTTATCAAATTGACACATGAAACCAGCCAGGATAAGGTTCCTTAAAAACAGGATAAATTAGCTAGGACATCCTGATCTTGGGTTCCTAGAGTAGAGTTGGGTTGAAAGACCCCAAGAGTTCGGAGCCTGTCAGGGGGAGGCCCTTGCCCCAAGAGACGAGACCAGACCACTGGATACAAGTGCAAGAGGCTGTTTAATGTTTACATACAGGTACCTGTGGACGCTTCAGTCTTTTGGGAGACTGAGAGAGCATGCATGGTTAAAGCATATGCAGTTTATATATGGTTGGGGTGGCAAGAAGCAGGTTTACAGAAGCAGAAGCATGGCTACAGGGATTTCATTGTTTCATCTAAATGTAGCGATTGTAGTTAACGAAGGACAGTTGGTTATTCGGGTTGGGCACAAAGAATACAAAAATTCAGTCATGACTATCTCAGCATCCCTGATACCGTCCTGCTGACCTTGCTTTGGTCTAAGCTGCAGACCACAGATATCTGGTTGGTGTTGGATAAGAGCAGCACCTGGTTCCCTCCTGTACTTTTCCCATAACGTGACCTTGGCCCATTGGCAAGAGCAGTTCAAACAGGAAATATGCATAGTGGGGACCTTTCATGGTCAATTACCATGTGATTCTCCATGAAGAAAATAAAATTCTAGTTAAATTTGAAATAAACATCAGCATGAATGCAAGATGGAGAAACCTTTGCATTGTCTTGCCCTGACACAATATCTCTTCTCATGTTTCTCTGACAAGCCACCTGTAATCAGGGGCCTCTCTAGGAGTTCTAGACAAATTTTCCTTGCTTCATCCAGCTTCCCATGGCTGTCAGATTTCCTGGGTCTTTGCACTCTTGTCTAGCACCTCTTGACATGGCATTGCCTTCTCTGCTTGGTCTCCTCTTTGATTTCTTATAAAAATCTTAATTTTGGTATAAAGGCCCTAGAGATACCAGGATGATTTCATATGGACAACTTCTATTCATTATATTTGAAAAGACCAATATTTCAAGCAAGGTTTCATTTACCTCTTCTGAAAATTAAGATAGATAGACAGGGGTGGGGTAGGACATATTCAGCCCAGTGCAATAAGGGTCTCAGAATTTGAAGAAAAGTGAGGCAAATTTTCCTTCTGTATAAGAAGGTGAGCATTTAGCACCTGAGAAAGGCAGCCATGTGGACAGTTCATTCCCAAAAGACATAGTGTGGGCCTCTCTAGTTTCAGAGAGAAATAGGACAGGTTCCATGCAATGTGATTTTTAGGCAGCTCATAGTAAGTACATGCTAGCAGTTAAACCTAACTGGTTCTGCCACCTCAGGTCTGTGGTTCTTTAGGCGCTCTTGTAGCCTGGTGTTGCTAAACTTCATTGGGTGAAAAAGGATTTAATTTCATGTTTACAGGAAGATGGCTGCAGCTGTGTGTGTAGATAAAGGCATGGCCTCAGTGGCTCTAACCCCTAAAGGAACAAGCATATGTTGTATTCTTTAATAAATCCTTCATAGTCATGGTGAGTCATTGATATGTTGCTGTTAGCTTATTATCAATGCAGCAATATTTCTAACTGTGATTAACCTATTTCTGTTTGTCCTGTTCTGAGAGAGTTAAGGTTGTGCTGACTTCTAAAATTAATTAAGGCAATTTCACTCTTTCATCTAAGCATCAAATAAACTTAGAATGTAATGCTTTAAAATGGATTCAGTGTGATCCAATTTAGGCTAGTTCCCATTGGCTCTCATTCAATGTTTTTCTTTAATTGCCTTCCAATTTCTTCTATAATTACTATGTTATTTACCTTTTGAATTCATTTTGAGAAAAATATGGTAATTGTAAATGTGTTAGGACATTGTTTTTTGGAGGCTACAAGTTCCATCATAGTATTGCATGAAAGATGCTATCATCATTACCTTACATGTTTAAGTTTATAACTTTTTTCTCTTTATCAATCATCTCTGGTATACAAAATAAAGAAAATAAAATAAAAATGAAAACTGAGACACATGTTTAGGTTTTGAATTAACACAAAAAAAAGAAAAGAAAAAGAAAAAAGAAATAAGAAGGAGGACTTGACTGTTCCTAGATATGGTGGTAGAAAAAGAAAGTTTATGGTAGATATATGGGTGAGCATATCCAGAGGCAGAGACAATGGGTAGAGTCCAGGTGAACATGACCAGAAGGCTGAGCTGAGCCATGTGAAGAAGAAGCAGGTACAGGGAAGATCCAGGAGACAAAGAGTCAGCAGGCCCAGAGACCTAAATTTAAAAAGAACCATGCAACCAAAGTGGATGGCTATATAGGAATCAAAGAAGCTAGAAGAAGGGAAACACCAGCATAGACTTTCTGCTGGAGATGCTTAGGATGAGGTGGAGTATGCCAGCCAGGAGTCCCCTATAACAGGTAGGGATTATGGATAAAATGATGGACGTTTAAGAACCTGTGTCCAGTGTCAGATTTTCTTTGTTAATAGGCATCTCAGCCATTTATGCTGGACTTGAAGAAACCATCCTGAATGTGGTAACCCAATCACAAAAAGAGGAACATGGTATGTACTCACTCATATATGGATTTTAGTCATAGAGCAAAGGATCACCAGCCTATAAATCACACCGCCAGAGAAACAAGGATACAAGGAAAATTTTAAGAGATTCATATAAGGTTCCTCACAGAAGGGGAAAGGGACAAGATATCTTGAGCATATTGGGAGTGGGGGGAGGCATTGAGTGGAGAGGGAACTAGGAGGAAGAGAAGGGGAGGAGAAGAAGAGGAAAGCACATGGGAATAGGAAGACTGAGTCAGGGGAGGAATAGATGAGAGATGAGAGAGAGAGACAGAGAGAGAGAGAGAGAGAGAGAGAGAGAGAGAGAGAGAGAGAGAAAGAGAGAGCATAAAAGAGGGAGCCATTATAGGTTTGAAGAGAAAACTGAATCTAGAGAAATGTCCAGAGATCTACAAGACTGACCCCAACTAACAATTTGACCAACAGTGGAAAGGCTACCTTAAATGCCCTTCTCTGATAATGAGATAGACAATTAACTTATCCATCATTATAGAGCCCTCATCTAGTAGCTGATGAAAACAGAAGCAAACACCTATAACTAAACATTGAGCTAAACTGGACAAGACCAGGCTACATAAACACATAGAGACAACTGACCTGAACAAGGGAGAGCTAATGGACTCCCAGAATGATAGCTTGGAAACTAACATTGGACTGACTCAGACCCCCTGAATTCACATGGGTCTCAATTAGAAGGCCTGGGGAAGTCTAAGGGACCTCTGACAGTGGAACCAGGATGTATCCCTGGTGCACAAAATGACTTTGGGAGCACATTCCCCATGGAGGGATACTCTCTTAACTTAGAGACAGGAGAGAAGGCTTAGACCCTACTCCAAATAAACTGACAGATTTAGATGACCCCTCCTGGAAGGCATCATCCTACATGTGAAGTGGAGCTGGGTGGGAGGAGAGGATGGTTGGGGGGATGGGAGGGTGGGAGAGAGGGAAAGAAAGAGAGGGAACTGGGATCAATAAGTAAAATAAAAATTAAAAAATAAATTAATAAAAAATAAAAGAATAAAGTTGTTATTCGTTTTGAGAATAAAGTAGCAGAATTGTAGTTTCATACCAAAATAAATTTTTTTCATAGGATACAGTTTCTCCAGGCTGTAATTAGAAGTGGCATCATTGCCTTCTGTGCATCATCTCTACATGACTGTCTATAGAAACACAGGATATGATTTAGGAGCTGACACACTGCCCGAAAAAGAACTTTATTCTTAAAACCATTGAAGACATAGCAATACACTAAGGAGAAATGCCACACTGATTATTAAATTGTTCAAGAAGACACACAAGATAACTCTCATCACTTCACAGTTACCTTATAGTCATGGGTAAGTTTCATTATGACTTTTCATGCATTATTTTTCTTTTTAAAGTAGAATTAAATTTTATCGCATTTATTTATTTTGTGTGTATGTGTATGCATGTGTGTGTGCCACTGTACTCATGTGGTGGACAGAGGAAAATTTGTGGTAGTTAGATTCCTCCTTTCACCATGTAAATTAGGAGGATTGAACTCAGCTTTGTCAAGTTTGGAGGCATGTGTCTTTATTCACTGAGCCTCTCAATAGCCCATGCTTCTTCTTATTAGTCCTTCTAATGTGCTTCCATTCCATGGCATCCGTCTTCATGTGCTGTTCCTCTTCCTTCTCCTCCTCATAGATCTCCTCTGCTCTCATGACACATGTGTTTCATTACCTTTATTATTCTGCCCTGGGTGAGATGGAATTTCAAGATTCTTTTATATTACACCCTTCTAATGGTTATGGCTGTCAAACAATTTAAAAACACTCATTGACAAGTTCTGTTTCTTCTTTTGAGAAATTCCTATGCAGTCCACTAGGATGAGAATTTAGTTCACTAAAATTTACTAATATACTTATTTATACAATATTAATTTTGCAATATGTCACTATGCAAGGTTGTTTCATTATCCTGTGTGATGGGGAAGTCTTTTTGTATATATGTTTCTCTACTGGTTGATGAATAAAACAACTGTTTTGTCAATAGAGGCATGAAGATAGGCAGGACTAGGAAACAAGGAAAATTCTGGGAAATGCAGACAGAGAGCATGAAGAAAACCATGTAGCTGCCAAAGGAGAAACATGTATGGATATTCTTCAGTAAGCCAAGACCATGCAGAAATACTTAGGTTAATACAAATGGGTTAATAATTAAGACAGAGCTAACAATAAGAACCCCAAGCCATAGGCCACCAGGTTTATAATTAATATCCATCTGTGTGCTTATTTGGGACTGAAGGGGCAGCGGGACCTGGCAGGACAAGAAAATTCCAGCAACACCAGCGTATTTACACTTTTTCTTTATTATACATTTTTTTCATAGATGTGTTTTACTTCCTTGACTTGGTTAACTCATATGTAGTTTCTTTTTTGTTGTTGTTTTGTTTTTAGTTTTTTGAAATAGGGTTTCTCTGTGTAACAGCTCTGGCTGTCCTGAAACTCCCTCTGTAGACCATCCTGGTCTCAAACTCATAGAGATCCACCTGCCTTTGCTCCTGAGTGCTGGGACTAAAAGTGTGTGCTACCAATACCCAGCCATATGTAGCTTTATTAAAGGTATTATGATGGGATACCATTCTTAATATTATCTTCATGTGTGTTTTATTTCTCTATAAAAATGTTACTGGCAGTTTTAGAGTTTTTTTGTATTCTTTCACTATATTATGAATGTTTGTCAGACCTTTACGTTTCCTTGTGGAATCTATAGGAGCTTTTAAATGTAGGGTGGTTTGAGTTGTCATTAAGAATAGTTTCATTTCTTCCTTAAGAATAGTTTGATTTCTTCCTTTTTGGTTTCCCTTCCTTTATTTCTTTAAAAAATATGTGGTTAGAGAGATGTCTCAATGGATGAGAGCACTGGCTACTGTGCTTACTGCTCTTGGCTTCCGGAGAATGTCCAGAACACAGGAACACAGGTTTGTTTCCCAGTACCTACATGATGGTTCACAACTAGCTATAATCCCCGGTCCAAGAAATTTGACTCCTCTGCTGGTTTCTATGGTACACACACATACATGCAGGCTAAACATTCATGCATGCACAATAAAAATATTTTTCTTATTTGATAATTTTGTATGTAAATACAATGTATATAGATCATATTCACCCCCAAACCTCCTGTTCTTTCTGAGCCCCTCATTCCTAACTCAATTTCATGTTTTTTCCTTTTTTTTTTTTTTTTTTTTTTTTTTTTTGCTCTTTGACTGGGTACAATCAGTGCTATGCATATGCAGGTATGAGCACAGTTCCACCACTAGAGTATGGGAGTATGGGTTACAAAACAAAAGGTAACTGATTCTCCTTCATCAAGTGCTGTCTACTGAAAGTAGTTCCTCAGCTAGGGGTGGGTTGGCTTCATAAGTTCCTTCCTTCTCCGTCCTGGAGTATTGGCTGATTCAATCTTGTGCAGGTCTTATGCAAGAACCAGAGCTGCTATTACTTCATGAGTGTGATAGATTTGTAATCTCCAGAAGACATTAATTCATAGCAATCTTCACCAAAGTCCAGCTCTTAAAATCTTTCTGTCCTCTTTTCATTAATGGACTTTAGAAGGAGAGGTGTGATACAGATGTCTCATTTAGGGCTTATCACTCTTCAGCCACTTATTCTCTTCACTAACTAGCAGTGAGTCTGTGCATTAACGGCCAACTGCTGCATAAGGGAATTTCTCTGGAAGGGTAAGAGAGTTGTACTAGTTTATGGGTATATGGATAAATGCTTGGACATTTTGATACTATGTTCCTTTAGCAAAATAATATTAGTAACACCCATGACCTCCACAGCCATGGGTTCTTGGTGAGTTTACAGTACTAAGCATGAATTTCTGTCTGTGTTGTGGCCCTTAAGTCTAGTTACAAGCTCTGAGCTACCTCATTCATGCCATAACTGCAGCAACTTTCCAGGCTGCTATCACTGTAGTTCATGGGATTTACTACAGATGACCTCCCACCAGCCTGTGTAGCACCCTCTGGTATTGTGAATACTAGCGATGTGAGGAAGATTCATCCTCATTACCAGATGGAGTTTTCCATGCCCTACAGCCAACGCTTTGACCTTTCCATTAATAGCATCTTTTATTTATTTATATTTTTTACCATCGAAGTCTAGTGGATAATTAAGAGTAGTGGTGATACCCATCCGAGTCTCTAGGAACCACTCTGATCAACAATTCAATGGGTATTATCTTATATCTAACACTCAGCTTTGTTTGTTTGTTTGCAAACTTTTAGCTTCTTAGAGGAGCATTATCTATCCATGTAAGGTAACTCCAGGTAATAATTTTTATATGTAATTTTTGAGGCTTATAAAGTAGTATGTTCCCATATGGCATTTTCAAAACTGCTTAAATGTTATTCGTCCTTTTTTAACTTCCTCTGCTCTATCCTCTTATCTACCTCTTCTCCAGATCATACTATCTATGTTCTACTCCACCATCTTCAAGGGCCCTTTTATAGTTTCCTGGATTGTATGGTTACTCCAAGTAAAATAACTATTTGAAGCTAAGTTGCACATGGGAAAGAATTCAGTAAATGTGTTTCTTGTCTTATTGCTGTACCTAAATTTCAAGCAATATATTATAAGGTCTAAGAGACCAGCTCCAGCCCCTACTTGAGATTCCAAAGGTGAAATGCTTGTCAGGAGCAAAGGAGGGGTAAAAGTTTTATATAGTAACTTCACACACAATCTGAGGGTCATGTTCCTTATTTTCTGTGCTCTTTATTGTTCTGTTTCTACTCAAATCATCCTGCCCTACTTCTAACTTCTCCATGCTTCTTCTAGCTTCCTCTTCTATTCTAAAAACTCTTTGCCTTCAGAATCCTTGAAGTGATAAAGAAATTTCTTTCATTGGTTAAAAGCACATTCCTAGAGCAAGTGATAAGGAGCTGAGCTGTTTACTATGGCAACACATGGGTCCAAGGCCATAGGAGAAAACCATGACCAGACCTGGCAGGACCCAGTACCCAATGACTATTTTATGATAAGTCTATTATTAGTGGACTGGTAAGTGAAGAATTAGCATGCTTTTCTTAATAACATTGGTAGACATCTGTGACTCTTACCCTGTGTAAGCTGTAAAGTTTCCTTTTTATGCAAAACATTTAGTTTAGTTAGAACTTTCTCTAAGGTGAAAGTAAGCTAATTGTGTGTAGTTGTCTGTGCAAGAGAGCAAGGTAGGCTGTTAAGAGTCAACAGTCCTATGGGACAAAAAGATCTAATTATGAAGCATGTCCCAGTAGAGATTCTATATAACAAACTTATATAGCTAAATGAAAAGTCATCTTCCAGACCATTCACATAATATGTGTTTAGTAAACAAATAACACACTGTAGTACTATGTGAAGAATCCCAAAGATGTAATGTAAGGGAAAGAGCTCTTCACACAAGAATCTGCAATGGAGACAGCTGACAAGTTCAGAAGGCAGTATTCATTATCTTCTTGCAGATAAGGTTAAGATGTGCATCTCTGCTGACAATACTCCTCATCACCTTGCAAATGAAATATGTCCTTTAAGAGATAAGCAATCTCTGATGGGTTGACCCCTGAAGTATGTGCTAGACTCTCACTGCATAATTTTGCAGTCCCTAGAATTACATTGTATAAGACTGGAACGACTGAACACTCTTGTTTCACTCCACAGCTTAAAGGAAATTCTGTAAGTTTTTCCCCTTGAGTATAATGTTGACTATAAGTTATTTGTAAACAAAAAAAGTCAAAAGGAGGATTTGACTCTTCCTAGGTATGGTGGTGGAAAAGGATTATTGTATAAACACAAGGGAGAACATAGGCAAAGGCATGTGGAGGGTTCAGACTCAACAGGACTGGCCATCTTAACTAGGCCATGTGAGAATGGGGGGAGGCAAACAGAGAGAGGAACCAGGAGCAGTGGTTAAGAAAGCAAGAGGCCAAAAAGCTAAAATTTCTGGCTTATATAAGCAATTAAATCTGGGTGTAGGGTAGCCCAGGCCAGTTCCTGGGATGGAGAAGTTTATGAAAATTTGTGGTGTCTTCCAGCCAGGAGGACCCTGTTACAGGTAGTGGCTGTGGGATGCTGGGAGAATCTGGTGGCCAGTTTCAGCTTTGATAAAGTAATAAGCACCACAGCCATTTGTCCAAGGCTTGAGACCTAACAACTTCTAACTGGGAAAATCAAAAGCTAGCCTGAAATAAAGTGTTGCCTCAGGATGTGAACATGTATTCAGATACTGAAGGGAGCGCATTAAAAGGACACGGGATAAACTGAAGAAAGATAGAGACGATGACATCAACTGATGACATGAAAAATGAACACTACCAAATAACAGTGATAATTGCTCAAAGTACCCTGGAAAGAATTAGTTCACATATTCAAAGATATGTTTATGGCAGGTGAAAAACTCTGTGGGAATAAAATAAAAATAAAATAACTATTTGAGCTACTAATATTATAAATTCCATTAATCTCCCAATAAATACAAAAATCAGACTTCAAATAAATGATACATTTACATTTAGTAATGTCTCTTTTCCTGTCTCTAATTGAACAACTAAGGGGGCAAATCAGGTAAAGACAGAAAATATTCTGAGCAACACTATCAACAATGTTGACTAATTGCAAAGATCAGGAAACAATAACAACTGAGCAATATACTTTGGTTTTAAGTACATACATAGCATTCAGAGAGACCATATGCTCAACAAGAAAGCATGTTTTCATAATTTTCAAATAATGATATCATGTAAGGCTCATTAGCAATAAGATATCCAGAAGTCTTAAATTTTGCATAGCCAACAAACACTTCTAAAATACACACCAATCACAACAGAAAATATACTTTGTAATAGAGAAAATAACAACACAACCACATTTGTTTAATAGAGGAAAGACTGTATAACCTAACCTGGAATATTTACGTTAGAAAGGCATAAACAGATATACCTATGCTTCCACCCTAGGTAAAGAGGGGTTAAGTGGTGGTGGATAAAAATTCGAGCTGAAAGAATACAAAAGTGGAATAATAAAGACAAAACAGAAATGAATGATAAATATGTGACATTTAATATATGTATGTGTGTGTGTGTGTGTGTGTGTCTGTGTGCATGTGTGTGTGCATGCACATGTGTGCTCATGCATATTCCATTAGATATGTATTTCTATCTCTTTAGCTATGGGATAAGAAGCCAAGAGAACTACCAAAATTTGTGAAGCCTGTGTGGAACTATCTAGGCACTCTGTATGTATGTTACACATTTCTTGTGGGACTCCTAGCTGTGTGAACATGGGTTGTCTCTGACACATTTTACTGATTTGGAGGACTTTACTACTCATTTAGGGTCTCCTTGCCTAGCCTTAATACATTGAGGAGTTGGTGCTTTGTCTTACTGCCACTTGATATATAATTGAAGGTGGGTTTTACTAAGTCCACCAGACCCAAGATAAATTATAAGTGGGTATTTATTAGGGAAGTACTTACACAGATAAGAGTAAATAAAATGCTGTCATCTTCCTGCTCCAGGAGATGTAGTCTCTGCCCTTCTGATCCTCTCTATAACCCAAGATAGCATGATCCAGCCCCTGCTCTACATTACAATGTGTCACATCTGCACCTGAAACCATGTACAAAGGGTGTAGCCACTACTATAAGTTCACTGACAAGGCAAGATGCCACTGTAATTGCCCTTTTATTTAAAATATGTGCAATGTTAACAAATATTAAGTATATTCCAGGAGAAAGAAATTAAGACCTACAACCAGCAGGATCAACATTGAGCAATAGACACATACTACAAGTTTGATCTCAGGGTAAAGGCATATGACAGAGATTACTCCATTAAATGACCTAATCTAGAAAGACTAAGTCTTGTACCTAGTATTTTCTGTATAAAATAAGAGAGGATATTACCTTTGACATGCTAGTCTTCAACCTCATCAAAGACCTGAAAGGAAAATAACATTACTAGGGTTAGCAGGAAGTACAAGTGTACAAATTCCTAAAGGTACAAGCAAAAGCAGAAACTGCAGGCTACATGGACAGTCATCTAATGTCTCACAGTAACATTAGGGCAACCAACGTTGATTAAGGCCTAGAGTATCTGACAGAACACCTCAGAAGCAGGGAAATTGAAAGACTGACTTACCCTGACTTGGCAAGGTTCAGCAGTCCTTTTAAGTTTATCTCCTGCTAGCCCAGTAGGACAGTGTGTCCAAAGTCAGTAGTAGATGTAGGGGCAGGTTTTTGCCCAAAAGGCCATTATCCAAGAAGAAAACAAATTCCAAGTGGAGTGTCATTGCTGCCCATCAAACTCTCAGGAGCAATTGTGTCTCATGTCAACAGAGTTGTAAATTATTAAAATATTTGAATATCATATTCTGTAGGTCTTTGAAGTGTTTGAAGATCAAATATTTCTGTTGGGTGTACTTCTGAGTATATATAGAACCTGACTAACATCATTAGGTATAAGAAGCATGGATAACTGTAATATGTAATTTTCAGAAACATAATTGCTCAGTGACTGAAACTTTCCAAATATAATTTCAAAAATCTTTAAACCTATGTGTTGCATAAGGACAATGACCTAAAATTTGTAACTATATACATGCATGTAAATCTCTAAACAGAGGTAGAACTGAAATGTCTTGACCAGAGGTAGAACTGTATTGCATCATGACAAAAATATCCTAAATTTTATCAATATACAAAATATCTTAAGTATATACACAAGCATATATATGTATATATATAATATGATAAAGATAGTTTTATATTTGTGTTTAAAACATTATAAACAGAAAGAAGAGCTTACACAGTATGACAAATAAAATATACAAATTACCCAAGACAGGAATGCAAAGTTAATTTTACATAAGTTTCAACATACAAGAATCTGTAACAATGTAAATTGTCATAGCTAATAGTTGCTAAGATAGTTCACAAGATGATATGTAAATCAACCAATATTCCATCCCATCCACACCCTTTAAAATTTCTAAAAGAGATTCCTGAGTATGACAGTCATCTTCCATTCCTAGCCTTACACAAATTAAAACCACCCCTTAGCAGATGATAAGTATGCATTTCCTAGAGAAAAAAAACAAAAACAAAAATACCATCTAAGACAACTGTAGGGAAAGGGGGCATTGTTTTCTTAGAATTACTTTCTGCTCTCATGGGGCGAAGGCAACTCTATGGGATGCTTTAGGGAAGTGAGTCGGCCTTGCAAAGTATCTCTGCTTCTGCCATTTAACCTTAACCTGCAGTGATGGTAACTTAAACAAACAAACAACAAAACTCCACTTACTTCTAACTGAGCCTCACAAGGAATTCCATGGCATAGATCATGTGAAATAAAATTTGTTGTGTTTTACCTGATAAATTTAGGGTATTTGATTATGCAAAATAGATAACCAATAAAAATCAATAAAATTTATTCCTGTATTCCAGAAAATGGAAGTTTAAAAATCTCCACTTACTTTAAAAATGTATAGTTTGACATATGCAAATTACATATGTGGACTCTAAAGCAAAATTATTTCAGCATCAAACCGAAAATAGAATACATAATGATATAGACAAATCAGATACATAATAGTATCATATAAGATTGTGATAGCCACAAAGATTAGCTTGTGTTTTGATGTGAAAATCACCATATGTAAATTCCTTTCACAAGATGTTAAATATTTAAAATATCTATATACTGCATATACTTAAATTAAATGTATGTTAAAGTACACACATCAATTAAATTTAAATGGAATTACCAATATTTCTTGAGTTTTCTTACTCACACTTGACCAATGTTTACATGTTAGCAAGTTCTCTCTACTGCTTTTATTGTCTGCTCCATAGAGTATAATCTGTATGAGGATGGCAGAATGGCTGCTTCTTTTCTACATTTTTCTATCCTGTCTTCTAGGATGCCACCTGTCATAAAATCAACCTCCAGTAACACCATTAAATTACACAATTATCAGTCTGTAAGAGAAGCTAAATGAAAGAAGAACCACAAGTAAGAGTAAGAGATGGGCCCAGCTGGATCATATAAGAAGGTCTGCTTTGATAATTCAACAAAGCCCTTCATTAGTTTCTGAAAGTCCTTAACTACAGTCTGAGTTTGGGATCTAAAGCTCACTTTCTCCTTATCTTGTATAACAGCAAATGAAGATGCATATGATGATTTTGAATATTTCCAAAGGCATCCCTTCATGAGCAATTGCAAACTACTTTTAACTCCAGGACAGAAAGCAGACTTGCCTCATGATTATCACAGTCAAGAAGCATCACCTGAATAAGTGTAATGAGAAAAATCATAGCACATCTTTCAGCAAATATATTTCCAATGTTCCCCTTAGGTCACCTCCACAGCAATGTGTGATTATGGATTTCATTAATTCATAAACACATTTTAAATAGAAGATAAACCTTCAAAGAGATTACAAATTCATGTTTCAGACACAGACATAGTGTTTTCCTACCTTTATAAATACAGTTCCAAATACAGGAGAGGATCAATAGATTTAATATTTTCATAAAGTTTGAAATAATTCTGTTGTTCGAATAAATTATGGAAAGAACATTTGTTGTGAATCTCTAAACTTTGGATTTCACAGATTTCAACTAATTCCATAGTTTCCATGAAGTTTGCATGCTGCTGTGCGTGTTAGAACAATTTGTTGACATAATACTTACTTCCTCACTTGCACCTCAAATTGGGCAATGTTTATTTATTTGTGAACTTTTCACCTCTATAGCTATAAGGATATTTTCCCAAAGTTAATCTTACTAATAAAGGCTACAAAAATGCTATCTTATAACCTGTTATCATGACTTAGTTGACCTCAGAATCCTTGAGTGATTATCAACCATACTAGGCTGGCTTTGGACATATATGGTCATGCTCCTGCCTTGACATCTTGGGTTCTGAGATTACCATTACTTATTGTCTTCTGTGAGATAACAGTGCTATTGGTCCCATGATATCAAACAGTTTATTTCTATTGGAATGGAATTTTATGTTCTCTTTCATTCATCTGTTCACAAGGCTTATATTTATTTTTCAACTATGATGAGCTAGAAAGCAAGCAAGATCTTATGGAAAACTTGTGGTTACAGTTCATTTCCTCATCCTCAAACAGAAATAATCCATTTATTAATTGTTTTTGGTGTGTGTGTGTGTGTGTGTGTGTGTGTGTGTGTGTGTTTGTGTATGTGTATGTGTGTGTTTATGTCACTGTGCACATGTGGAAATAACAGGACAACCAAATTTGGGGACTTGATTTTGTTCTTTCACCATGTGTGTTCTAGAGATGGAACTTGGGTTGTTAGGCTTCATTACAATTGACTTCACCTGTTCAGACAAGTCATCATCACAACAAGCTCACATTTTATATTAATCAAGGTGTCACAATAGGATGTAATGAGATTTAAGGAAGAGAAAAGCAGCATTTAATATGGACCAGGGATTAAGCAAGATAGAAAGACTATGTGTACTAAACAAGATGCTCAATTAGATTCACGCAATACTGTTAACGTTTATAGATTAATTACTCTTCTAACTACTGTAACCAAATGCTTAATGAAAGCAAATTAAAGGATGAAGGTTTTTACATTGGGTCACAGTTTATGGGGCTACAGTCCATCAAAATGACAGGATTCTGAGTTGGGTGTTCATATGCATCTACAGTTAGGAAATAGAAATAGATGAATGCTGATTCTCCATTATATTCTTCCTTTTACTGAGTCTCAGACCCCAGCCCATAGGACAGTGCCAGTTACATTCATGACATATCTTTTACCTCCGTCATTTTTCTGTGGACATAAGCTCCCAGACATATCCAGATAATTGTTTCCCAAGTGTTCCTAAATCTTGTTAATCTGACAATGAAAATTAAATATCACAGGCTCATAGAAGAGGTAAATTGATCACATAGCTTAAGAATAGGCCCAATGAGTTCTGTAAGACCTGCTGCATTTCTTCATCTCTCCACTGAAGTTTTTGGATATGGATGATCATCATGGCAGCTGGGCACAGATATTCTGGTCCTGGTTCTTCCTTATGGCAATATTGTACTTCTGGGGAAAACATGTGTGTGATTCAATGTCATTCTCCTTCCTATGAGGATGAAGCTGAAGACTCTAATTGAGATGGCAGGTAGCAGTTACTGTGGATAACTTATAGAGACATGGCATTTTGCAAAGATATTGTAGCCAACAGGACCTGCAACAAAAGTAAGACATGCATCTTTGATATGAAGTCGTGGGGACACAGTGTGATGTTAAGGAAGCTTTTGTTGTCCATGAAAAGCAATGTGCTGTGACACCTTCAATAAGAATGTGTAGTATAACTGTTTACATTTACACCAGCATGTTTTCGGAGATGGTGAACACAGCAATTAGTTGATCTTGATCAGTTCCTTGGCCTTAAATTAACCAGAATCCCCAAAGCTACTTTACATGCAGAGGAATAATCCAGTCTTCTCTGATAAATAATAGTGTCAGAGGATCAGGAGAGATTTCACACAGAAAAAGTGAATGCATTTGGAAATCCATGCATTTCACTAAAAAATGAAAAACTTTCCTTTATAACATTGCATAAGCCCTCACAGCATAGGAGTGTAATGAATGACTTCTGTTCCCATTTTATTAGATCATCTATGATTTTACTAACTCATAGAAAAATAATTAAAGTGAAGCTTAAGTATACATCAAAAGGTTATAGAAGATGTTCCCCCCCAGAGGGCTCAAAGATATTAGTGATAGAAGGCTAGATGATGGTCAATGGACATAACTAATTAAACCACATTGATAATTAGATGTCCCTAGTGAGGTGAAACTAATGAGTGAATTTCAAGATCTAATAGATTACAATGAAGAATAATTCTTGCTTATGTGGCACTAGCCTAGTATCAGTGACATAATTTAACTTTCTAATGACCTTTTCATTCAGATTTGATTAATTCTATATCAAGGCATTAGCTCATGCAATGAGCCTTAATGTCACAGAAGATATTATAATTATCCACCAGAATCAAGGCCTATAAGCACTCAGAATTACAATAGAAAATGTCATAATCTAGAAACGCTTTGGCATTGAGAGCAATGTAGGGCAGAATTATCAAATACATAGGTAACAGGGGATATGAAAATGTGCTTATAGTTGCTAACAACTTCAAATTATCCAAAGTTTTTAGTATTAGTCCACTAATGTAAACAACTTGATTGTTTTTTCAAAAAAAAGTAAATTTGTTTTCTTTCTTTTCATTTACATATTGTTTTGTGGCTCTTGGCTGCTACCTTGGCATCTATTGGCCATATGCTTCTTCCAGGAGACTTTAGGCTCACAATAAGTCCAGCTTGTAAGTTGCCAATATTTCAAAAAGATATCATTTTATTTTTGGATAACAATTAACTGTGTTAAACAAAACATGCTTGGGATTTGCAAAGAAGCTGAGAATAAGGATACCAAGGAGTTTATAATGGAATGCTTTCCCAAGGGACAATGATATGTATATTCTGTTTTCCATGGTAAAGTTTGTTTTTGAGGGTGTTGAGTCAGACTCAGAATTTTTTGAGACTCTGAGGAATTACTTTAAATGCCTAACTCTTCTTTAATTAAGTATATGCCATTTCAGTTCTTAGCCTTTATTTATATTGGTAGTTCAATTCTCCATCCTCCTTTGACAGAGGGTGATATTAAGACCGGGATGTAGCACACGTGATTTAACTTTGACTAGTATCTAGTAAATGTCATTGCTGGGATGGTATCAGTTTAAAATCCCAGGCCTGGTAATGGCAGCTCCCAGGAGGCTGGGGTGGAAGGATTATTGCAATGTGGTCAGTCTAGATAACAGAAAGAACCCATCTGAAAAAGAAAAACACAAAAGAGACCCAGCCTTGGTTAAAACACCCAGTAGTCCACTCCAATTAATTTCCATGACAACTATGTGTTCCATGACAACTATGACATTCTTAGGCCCTATTATCCACAGACATTCTAAAGCATTATAATATGACTGAATGGCATAATCAAAAGCAATGTTCATACTTGTATTCCAAGTACCCAGGGGATTGAGGCAAGAGGATCACAAATTAGAGGAAACCATTGTCTATATGATGATTTGTAGACTTAGACCTCAGCCTGAGCTACAGAGCAAGACCATGGTTCAAAACAGACAGACAGATAGTAACCCAGAGATGTATTTCTTCTTTATAAGTATAATATTTTTATTAAATCTTTGAGAACTTAACACATTTATATAAAATAGTTTGAACATATTCACTACCACTTTTCCACCTCATTCCTCATAGATCTACCCTCCAACCCAACCCCTCCCCTGAACTTTATATTTTGTTTAATAACCGAATAAATACATTTTGAGCTTCCCATGTACATGCAAGTATGAGACCATCTACTTAGTATGTTCTACTACCAAGAGACACACCCTTAAAGAAAAATGACTCTTTTTTTTCCATCAACCATTACCTGTCAATTCCTTCTCAGCCAGAAGTGGAGACTACTGGGCTCCTGCATCCTCCATGGAATGTTTGAATGTTGACTGTCTTGATCTTGTAAAGGCAGTAATTGCTGCTGTGAGTTCATGAATGTAGCGCTTTTGTCATGTCCCTGACACAGTTTTCCCCAAGTCCTTCCCAACTATTGGCATTTAAAACCTTCCCACCTCCCTCTTGTGCAATGATCTCTAAATCTTGGTGAGAGTGACTTGGCATAGATGGCTCATTTGTGGATGGACACCACACAGGTAGTTATTTACCTTAGTTGTGGCAGCTGTGAGTTTTTCCATTAGCCAATGTCCAATGAATAAAGAAACTCTTTTGACAAATTCTGAATGCCATATTAATCTATAGGTACGGATATGTGAATTTTGAAAACATTTTGATAATATGTCAATTTATTAAAATAATAGTACTAGGTTACTACCAGGGGTTTATGTGCTCCCATTCAAAGTATCCTTGATCATAGTCATAGTACCAGAGGTGTTAAGGAATCTATTGCTATGATGAACCACCATGACAAAAAGCTTCGTGGAAAGGAAAGAGTTTATGTTTCTTATACTTCCTTATTACAGTTATAACTAAAGGAAGACAGAGAAGGAACTTGGAAGAATCAGCTGATACTGAGACCATGAAGGAGTGCTGATTACTGGCTTGCTCTTTATGGTTTTCTCAGTCTGATATCTTACAAAACCCCAAAATACCAGTCCAGGGCTGGTGCCACTTTCAAAGTGCTGGCTCTCCCACATAAGTTGCTAATTAAGAAAACACTGTACAGGATTGTCTATATGCCAATATTATGGAGACATTTTCTCAATTGAAGTGCTCCCCCATCCTATGTCAGGTTTGTACTACTCTTACAGAAGGACACATTTAATGCCTCTGTCTTTGTGGGGACCTACATTGGCATTTGCATACAGCCAGAATAATAAAAGAAAATCTTCACAGACATTATATATCTTATGAACATGGAGAAGTTGAGCTGGTCCCTATGTAGAACCTTCCCCTTTCACTGACTAGTGTTCACAGTACTAGAAGGTATTCTGTACATTACCAGAGGAGGAAGGTAAACACCAACCCAGCTGCAAACCTTCAATCTACTATGGATACCTGTTTGCCTGATATGCTGGTAGAAGTGGTACAAATTTGTGGGAGTAACAAAGCAACCTCTGATTGGATGTAAGACTCATTTCATGAGATAGAACCTATGTATGATACTGCTTCTTTGACCAAGAACCAGAGACTGCATTTTCCATGGTCCTAGAGGAAAATCAAATAATATTGCTCCTCTAAAGAAAGATAGCAACAAAGTGACTCCTAATGGCATTCTTCTATGCTCATAGATAAGTGTCTTGCTCAACTATCATCAGAGACACTACAGCCATAAATGTAAACAAATACAGACATCCACAACTGGTCAATGTATAGAGAGTGTGAGTCCTTGGAACACGCTGTCATAAATCAAATTCCTTTCCTCATAGCTCAGGAGAGGAGGAGGGAAAATTGTAAGAGGCAGTGGGAATGGAAGACACCAAATAAACAGTGTCTTCCAAATACAACAGGACTGATGCACATAACAGTCAACACAGACAGTGGCAGCATGCACAAGGCCTGCAGAGGTCCAAGCCAGGGCTGATAAAGGAACTGAACATGATCTGCGTCTGTAACCAACGTGCTATATCCAATTGACAACAGTTCACAAATGCAAAATTACCTTTCTTCAATGGAGTCTCATTGGACATTCAATCCAAAAAAGGGAGGCTCCATGCCCAGTGGTAAACAGACAACACAACGGGAACTCAGTGTTACTTTTGGAGATGTCTTTCTCATAATGCTTTGTTATTGACTTATCTATTATGACTTCAGATTTTGTGTTTATAAGGGATATGTGGGTTTTTCTTGTACTTTTTATTTTTCTCTGTATCTGTTTGCTTTTTGGCTTGATTCTGTTTTTATTTGCTTGGTAATTTTCTAAAGATGTAGAGAAATAAGGCCTGGATTTGGGTGTTGGAACAGTGAGAAGGACTTGGAAGGAATAAGGAAGGAAAACCTGATTAGAATACACTGTATGGAATAAATTATTTTGAATTACAAATTAGGAAAAAAGGGACATAAATTTGAAAGAAAGTAAGGGAGTTGTGGATTGTAGACTGCTCATTCTTTGCACTATGTGTAATATACATTTATAACTGTATGAGTGAGACATACCATGTTTTTCTTTCTGTATCTGGGTTCCCTCAGTCATGATGGTGTCTTCTAGTTTCATCCATTTGCCTGTGAATTTCAAGGTTCCATTTTTTTTTTTTTCTGCTGAGTAGTTATCCATTCTTCAGTTGAGGGGCATCTAGGTTGTTTCTAGGTTCTGGCTATTACAAATAATGCTGCTATAAACATAATTGAACAAATGTCCTAGTGTATGAATGTGTATCCTTTAGGTATATGCCTAAGAGTAGAATTGCTGGATCTTGAGGTAGACTGATACACATTTTCCTGAGAAATCACCATACTGTTTTTCAAAGTGGCTGTAAAAGTTTGCATTCCCTCCAGCAATGGCAGAGTGTTCCCATTTCTCCATATCCTCTCCAGCATAAACTGTCAATCCTGGAGAAGCTAGGAAGCAAGGAGGACCCTAAGAGAGACATGCATGGACTCCCTGAGAAGGGGAAAGAGACAAGTTCTCCTGAGTAAATTACATGCACAGGGGGAGGGCCAGGGAGGTAGGAGAAAGAGGAGGGAGACAGAAAATGGGGAGGAAAACATCAGGGATCAGGAAGGTCAAGTTGGTAGAAGAGCAGTGAAGGAGAGAAAGGAAAGAGATACCTTAATAGAGAGACCACTATGGGCTTAATGAGAAAACAGACACTGGAGAAATCTCCAGGGGTCCAGAAGTATGACCCCCAAGTAAAAATTTAAGACATAGTATAGAGACTGTCTTAAATGTTCTTCCCTTATAATGAGATTGATGGCTACCTTAAATGCCATCCTAGAGCCTTCATTCAGTAGCTGATGGAAGCAGAAGCAGAGCTTTACAGTTAAGCCCTGAGTCAGACTCCTGGATTCCAGTTGTAGAAAGGGAGAAGTGATAAGAAAAGGGGTCAAGACCATGCTGGGGAAACCCACAGAAACAGATGGCATGAGCAAGTGGGAGCTCATGGACCCTAGTCGGATAGCTGGGGAACCAGCATAGGATCAAATCAGGTCCTCTGAATATGGGTATAAGTTGTGGTGCTTGAGAATTCTATGGGGTCTCTGTCAGTGGAATTAGTACTTATTCCTAGTGCACAAATGGACTTTGGGAGCCCATTCCCAATGCAGGGATACTCTCTCAGCCTAGATTCATGAGGGAGGGCCTAGGTCCTGCCCCCAATGATGTGACAGACTTTGATCATCCCACATGGGAGGCCTTACCCTATCTGAGGAGTGGATGGTGGGTTGGTGGGGGGCATGGGAGAATGGAAGGGAGAGTGAACTGGGATTGATATGTAAAATAAGATTTTTTTTAATTTAATTAAACACAAATAAATAAAAGAAAGTGAGGAGAGTTGTTTCATGGGAGGTGTCAGATGTGAAAAGGCAAGGGGTAATAATGGAATTTATTTTAATTGAAACAAAATATTAATTTAAAAGTGCCCAGGTACTTTCAGTTAAGTATGTTTTTGTCTGTATCTTTAAGGGAATTATAAAGTGTTGGCAAAAGTTATACTGATCATGTTCAGCAGGTTGGAAACATCTACCTACAGTTCTTTACAGTATACTGAAATATATATATATATGTATATATATATATATATATATCACAATTATCAGTCATAATTATCAATGGAAACAATAAATTCACATAAACTGTTTACAAAAGAGCTTGTAATTAATTGAGTTAGAGAAAAGGATACCTCAGGGGGAAAATAAATCTTTAAAACTACTTACCATTGTCTCTTATAAATAGCAAATTGATACCAACAGAATGCTTTTATTGATTTTTGCCGAACTTTTATATGGGTTGACCAAATTCTAGTTGCAGATGAATTGATGTTTGATGAATTCCAGTACATTCCAACAGAAATCTTTCTCTTGGGAGTAGTAGATGACTCAATAAAACGTCAATGCAATGGTGTGAGGTTCCAGGGTGCACCTGATTGTGTCCTGGTATCACACAGCTATAATCTCAGTGCTCCTACAGTAAGATGGGAGGCAGAGAAAAGGAAATACCTGGACTCTTCTAGGCCAGCTAGCCTAGCTTGTACAGTGGTGAACAAAAGATAAGGTAGAATAGAAACTGCCATCTTCTCTACCTGTGTTCTCAGACACACATTTATACACATATCATATACACATAAACATAGAGCTAAAGATAAATTTCTCTGATAACTATGTCATCAAGAGTTATGGTATATGATATGAATGCTGGATGATACTTGTATTTATTTTAATATGGTGGGAAGAAACAACACACATGTGTTAGTACCTTGCATGATCATTAATGTCAGGAACAATGTCTTCTCTATGTCAGATACAAACTTCTAGTGATAATGAATATTTTCTTAATTATATAATATTATTCACAGCATGGCTACTTGACATGTTTTCTGCATTCTGGACATTTCATATGATTAGATAATGAAGAAAACATTAATACAAGACCTGAGTTTTATCATTTGCCTGCTGTGACTGATTCTGCTGAGTTCACTAGACTCCTGCAGGGATCCCCACAAAGCAAGGGCAGTAGACATCAATGTCCTTATTAAAAGACAGGAGATAATAAAGGATAGAAAAATAACTGTAATTCAGTAGTCTTATTTTTTTATCTCTTTCATTGGTATGGCTTATATATCTCAATTTTTTTCATATTGGATTCTTTTAGAGTTGCTTTAAAAACTCCAGAAAATTTAACAGTGGGCTCTCAGGAAAGCTGGCTGTAGCCCACCTGGTTTTCAGATACTCAGGGAATATTTACTTTCTTCCTTTTTTTTCAAGTTTTCTAAAGTTCTTGTCTACTGTCCTCACATCAAACACCCAGCCCAAGGCAGCAGGTGAGCTGGTGTGTTGAGAAACCTTGGGGAGTTGGGTGGTAGCTGCTCTTCCAGGAGTTAGTTTCAGAAGCTTCTGGAAATACATCTCCCTGGGAATCATTACAGGGCTCACACATTCACTTGGCTGACAGATTTCAGCCAGTTTTATAATCTACCTGTCTAGGGTGAAATAGCAAAACAGATAACTTCTGAGTTCAAAGCTATTCTCTTGCTCTCTACAGAGCAAAATCCCCTGAACACAAAACAGCACCCAAAGTGGCTATTCTATTTTCAGAATTCCTAGTCCTTCCCTTAGAAGCATAGTACTGTTAAGACCCCAAGAACCATGGCCAGAATAGGTGGGGCACTAATAAGAACTCAGAGCCTCCACTAAGCACCATATCCCTTTCAGTGGCAGCACTTCCTTTAGAGAGACTTATGAGTGTCTTTCTTTCTTCACACCTATTCTTCCTAGGCATTGAAAAACCTATTCAGATTTTGTTGCCTGGTGTTATAGGAGAATCATGTGGTCCCTAATTTTTATTAGTCCCAATTATTCTGACTGACCTCAAGTTAGGTGGGAATGAGCCTTGAGTAAAGTTACTGCTGTTCACCACTAACAATATTAAAGATGAAATGATCACTTATGCATTTTCTTTCTCCTCCAACTCTTTTTAATGTTTTCATTCTTTTCTTTATTTCTTTTGTTTTTTTTCCTTTTTAGTTTTCTGATAAAATACCATAAAACAGCTCCATTTCTTATACAATATCTTATTCTATGCAAACTTCTCTTTTATTTTCTTGATCCCCAAAACCAAGGCCATTTATGTATTTGATAAGAAATTCATGTTTTCAACTCTATAATAGGTTAAGATTTTTTTTCAGACTCAAAAAGTGAAATGCAATGAGATTTCCATCTCTTCGGTATTCTCCCTCTATAACTTCATAAACAACTCATTCTGAGTTATCCGTGGCTCTTAATCAAAGATCTCTTCCTATCTGACTGGTTTAGCTTTGAGAGAACCATAGCCTTTCTGTCTCATTGGAGCTGCATCTCTTTCTGTTGTAAATAGCTATGAGATATTTTGACAAGGCTCTTTGATAAGGCTACTTTGTTTACATTGTCAGATGAAAACATCCAAAATAGTATCTTGTTATATTGCCAAGGAAGGACCATACCTCCCCTTTCTCTCATCAATCCACCATTCAAGGAAAGTCTCAATATAACTTTGAGGGAGAGTTGAGCACATTTGGCTAGTCATTAAACATTCTGGTCATTCAGAATCCTGGACAATTCACATTGCTGTATAGTCATGGCATAAGACCTTATCAAAATATCCCATATTGCTTTACATGGGCCAAGATTTTAGCAATCAGGCAGACATAAAGGGGGTTGCATGAAAAAACCAAGTGATAGCATCAAGGAGCAGATACATTAACAAATTATCCAATCATACTCGTGTAAAGGACTCTAAGATATAAGAGATTCATATAGGGGCAGTAAAGCAAGAAATGCAGATTCTTGCTCACAAAAACCACAGCTCTGACAAACACAAGCCCAGCAACTGTGATAATCATAATATAACATTAGCTTCTTCAAATGGATTGTACATAATCCTGCTCAAAAGGTACAGTGAATACAAATTGCTAGGATTTATGCTGTCCATTATGTTCATCATCACTATTGCTAACCACCAACACAATCTACTCCCAGTCACCCACCTGAACAAGCTGGCCAGAGTGGGCTCAGAGACCTACAACTGGCATTTAAAGACAATGGAACAAAATCAATTTGACAAAGGTGAGAAAGGGAGATTTTCTCAAAATATTTTTAGAAGGAATGGAAGTTTTAAAGATTTTATTGAACTTTTGCTTTTATCATTCTCTATCTGTAAGACTGACTTAGTCTGTTGCTGTGAATATAAAAACATCAACGCAGAGAAGAGATGCACATATGAGTGCCAATTTTCTTATCTGAAATGCTTTCATTCTGTCTGAGCAGTGCTTCCAGTAGCTTTCTTTACAGACGTTGAAAAACTCAGGAAGGAGGCAAGTTGATCAAAGACATATACTTTTTATCACCACAACATCAGGGGTTTGAGAGGTGATCCAGCAGAGGACTCAGGCTTGATTTCCAAGGAGCACAGGGTGGCTCACAACCATCTGTACCTCCAGTTTCAGGGGATCCAACACTGTATTTTGGCCTCCATGGACACCAGGCATACAAACAGAGAACAAAGATATATGAAGACAAACACACATATGCATAAAACGAACAAACAAAAATAAATTTTCAAAAACTGTAAGACAGTAATGGTGAACTAGGAGACATTATCACTGAGGGCTTGCTTTGTATGGATATAGTGTAAATAGGGAGGCATAGATAACCATTGTCAATAGAAGTGAGACTTTAGCAGATATTCATTATGTGTGACATTTGCTCCTCTGTTGGTTCATAGAAAGCAAGAGTTTTTGTATGAGTGTATAACACAGAGATTTTATGGAATTTTTGGCTTCATGCCTATACATATATATAGTGACCAAGTAAAACTAAGTATTATGTTTTATCATAAAGACTGAGGAGAAATGGATTTACAGAATGAGAAGCTATGCTAACGAAGCCAAAGTTCATCTAGAGACACTAATGACAATTTTTGGGAGTGGCAAGTAGGCAAACAATAAAATACAATTACTGTCTTGAAAGATGTACTTGAACCATGAGCTTCTATTATAGTGGTTCTCAGCTTTCCTAATATTGTAACCCTTTAATAAAGTTCCTCATGTGTAGTGACCCCAAATCTTGTGAAATTATTTTATTGCTACTTCAGAAGTGTAATTTTGCTACTGTTATTAATCATAATGTAAATTTCTGTGTTTTCCAATGGCCTTAGGTGACTGCCATGAAATATCATATTACTTCCAAAGGGGTTGCAACCCACAAGTTGAGAACTAGTGTTCTTCTGGACCACTACATGGTCCAGAATGTACCATGTACATTATGCTTATGCACAAAGCTTGAAAAATGTTGTAATTTTCTTTTAAGACTTAGAAGAATTTAGTCTCAAAATGAGAGAAGTCGAAAAACCAAGGAGAATATTAGCCAAAAAAAAAAAAAAAAAAAAAAAAAAGACTTTGGGCATTGTGATCCTTCAGAATATTTTTATTAACTATAAGGCAGTTAAAACACTTTTCAATTCTCTCCATTGACTTCAGTTATTATAATGCAAATTTTGGGTTATTGGAATGTGGGTGGTAGAGATTACAGGGAAAAAATTAAAGTCACTGTAGTGACTATGCACCAGTACATGAGAAAGGAGATTTCTGGGGATGAAATTTCCAGAGGGAAACTGAAGTTGAACCTCCTACAAAGAAAGAGGTAAGAGTTTCCCATTCCCACTGCTTTCCACCTTAGGAAAAGTAGACCAGGTGTTCATTTCAGCAGCTGCTGTTCCAGAACTGGGAACAAGGTAGAATGTTAGTGCACTCCTCTGAATAGAACCTGGTAATTTGAACAGCAAGAGGTTAAGTCTTTTATCAATAGTATGCTACCATCCATGCAATAAAAGAACAGAAAAAAAAATAAATCTTCAGAAGAAAAGCCCATTCCAGGACTGTGGATATGGAGTGCAAAAGGTGTCACAACAGACATAAGAGTGTAGTCATTTTAAAGAGTAGTCAAATTGGCTTTCTGCCTTTTTATTCTGAGTGCTAAATATGCCCTATATGTAATTCTCTTTCTTGTAAAATGTTGGAGAATGTACACTTTAGAAACTAGCAGCTTAATTTGTGTGGCCTAGCTTAAACTGTGGATTCATTGCAGGCCATCACTCAGGAGAATCATAATGATTCATTTTTCAGTGGTACCCTGGCACAAACACTGGCAAATTGTCACAGGATCAACCAGTTGACCCTTTGCTTAATACAACCCATGTTATCGCTGGTGAACCAGACATAGTTATTGTCTAAATTTCTGCATTTCAGAAAAAAATGCAGTGCTCTCCTTACCTTCCAAAATTTGCAGAAAGTCAGACTAGAATAATAAAGTACACAGAAAAAAATTCAAGACCCAGGTGAATACTACAAACATACACATTACAGGGACCTATAGAGGCTATTTGAGGTTTCAGAAGAATTTTTGACTTGATGCCTTGTTAAATATGCTTTGAAGCTGGGCCTTGTGGAACATGCCTATAACCCCAGGGTATGGAGGATGTAGGAAGATAAGGAAGATCAATACCAGGCTTAACTATGTAAGATTTTCTGAGGAAACAACAACAAAAAATATCTTTGACTGCTCAGGCTAAGATAATACTTGTATTTAATTGTTTAGATTTGTTTATTATTTTATGAATACTGTGTCTTGAATGCAGGATGGGAAATCCAAGACACTGCTGGTAGATCTTACACAAAAAGTACAGGTTTACTATAAAATTTTTATTCAGAATTCTATATATACATATTTTATGATCAAATCTACCACCCATTCCCTCTCCTCCAAACCCTCCTCTATCTCTTTTGTTCTTTTTTTCCCATTTTCTTGTGTCCTTAATTTGTGAATACCCACTGAACCCATTCATTCCTAGATCTAAGTATTTGGGTATATGACTGAAGCATGTGCATCCCTCTCAGGGCCCATCAGTGAAGAGATTTGACTCTCCTTCTCCTAGTAACTATCAATTGCCAATAGCTTTTTGGCTAAGGGGTGGAACTTCATGAGTCCCAACTATGCTGGAATTTGAGCTAACATTTTTTTTTTGTATTCAGTCACAGCCTCTGTGATTTCATCTGTACAATGTTCAGCCCTGTCAGTCATGGCTGGCAAATACTATTTTGTTTCAGATGTCTACTACTTCTGGGTCTTTACATTTTTGAGAATATTAGTATTAGGGCCTATGACTCAGAGACCTATATCCACAGATGTAGCCACAGATGTAGACATCCAGCTTTTAATATTTAGTTATATGTGTTTATTTGGAGTATCAATAGCAGTATGGAAACTAGTAAGAATCCTGGAGGTAGATTTAAAGAGTAGCAGGCTATAAAACAGGTGATATAAAATGGGAAGGGGAAGTAATGGAACAGGAAGTATTCAATAAGGTAGATGATGGGAAATCAGGGTAGAAGAAGACATATGCGAAAAGATAACCAACACAACAGAACCATATGGAAATCCACTACTGTAGAAACTTCCTAGAATATAAACACATATAAAGGGAGTTGAGATGGAATTACTATACAACAGAGATTCAATGCCTATCTGAGGCAATATAGGCTACCAAATAAAATCCCAGTGCTCCTCCCTCTCTCTTGAAATATTGGCTAACAGTGTCCAACAGACATTTCTCTCACCAAAAATTACAGGATGTTACAATTACTCTTGGTTAACCTCTAGAACTTGATGGTAAGATCCTATTGTTGAGTCATAGGGAATGGAGGAACCAAACTGTTAACCTGGAAGGTCCATCCTTACTTGTTAAATTTCATATTTTTCAAAGATTCCATGCAGGCAACATTGGGAGAGAAGTATCAGCAGTCTTACTTATCTATGAACTTTGGTTGTAAATTAAAACAGCTGGTGTGGTGAGATATTACACTGGAATGAGCATTATTGGAACAACCAACCACATTCTGGTTGTATTTAAAGCGCACTCCACAATACAGAACTCATGCCTGTGCCTGGTACTATTACTAGATGTTCACTCTTAGGAATCCCTCAATAACCTCCAAAACAATTCATATGATATTTAACATAGTTTCAAAAGTAAAACACATAGGAAATAATGTGGAATTAATTAGCTGACAGTACAAGATAGTAGTAAAAGGAGTGAATGTTAACAGGTACACAAACTAGTAAGAAGTTATAATGAAGTAGAATCAAAACTAGAGATTGAAAAGACTAGTTAATACTTGGGTTGGGAAGAGTGAAACAATATGACTGTCTATTCTAGTCAGAATAAAATGAATCTGATTTTTATGGAGACATTAAGGATCAGAAGCAACTTATTATAGTTAGTGGTGCACAAAAATATGTGACAGAAATTAAAGTTTGAAAAGATTTTGATTGTGAAGTGACTTGATTTTTAGTTAAGGTGTAAATTTTGTTATTTCTAATTTGTACCATATCATGCTCTAAAATTATTTGAGGTAATTTACCAAGTTGTAGTTAACTAAAATAAAAAATAGCCTAACTTACATATTATAAGAAAAATAACTTGAATCAAAATATTTTAAGACTGTTAAGATATCAATAGAAAAGAAACTATTTAAAAATAATTATATTCCATCAGCAAAAAAGAAATAATATATATATATATATATAATAATTCTATTCCATATTATAGACTTGTTAAAGGTGAATGAAATTAAGTATTTAGATGTATAGCAATGCAAGTTAAAAGGACAATGAAGGTAACAAGTATTTTAATGAACAAAAGACAATTATTTAAAGTACCATGTCAGATTTGGGCATCACAAAAGGAAGTGAGTGAATAATACAATAAACAATATCCTCAACCATAAATCAAAATTATTGAAATAATATTTTTCAGTCCATTCCTAATAAAGCCAATAACAGTATCCAGACCCACATTGAAGTAATTGTATAGAAGTGATATGCTATTCAGATGTGCTTTGTAGTATATATTTGGCTTAATTCAAGATTATTAGGTTATAAGAGTAAAACAGAATCATATATACTATTAGAAGCCATTCTAGAGTTTTGAATATGACAGTTAAATGTTTAAAGTCAGATAAGTGATAGGAAAGTTTTTCCAGATTCTTCTTTGTGACAAAAACACAGGACCTTTGGAATTGTTTCTTGGTCAAATGTGGATGAAGCTCTTACATTTTCTCCTGCAACCTCTGCTCTGTGACACTGACAGTCCATTTCCAAAAACATATGCCTTCTCCAATGTGTTGTTAACTAAAGTTTGACATGAGTTTTAAGGTAAAGACAGAGTTGTTCCACTTGGACTTGTGTTTTATTCCGGGTGATAGATATGGATCTATTTGCATTCTTCTACAAGCTGACATCCAGATACACCAGGGACATTTGCTGAAGATTCCTTTTTTGATTGTATATTTCTGTCTTCTTAATAAAAAATCAGGTTTCCATATGTATATGGATTTGCATCTGTGCCTTCAGTTTGGTTTCATTGATTCACATTTCTGTTTTTATATCAGTACATAATGTCTTTATCTATCCTGATTTTCTTTTTTGTTGTTGTTTTGTCTTTACATATGAAGTTGATTATTGGTCTTTTAAGACCTGTACATTTTGTGTTGTAATTTTGTTGGGAATTGTGTTGAATCTGTAGATTTTGGTAAACAAACTATTTTTAACTATGTTAATTCTACTGATGCATGGTCATGTGATGTCTTTCCATTTTCTGATATCTTCTCCAATTTCTTTCTTCAGAGACTTATAGTTCTTGCCATATATGTCTTTCACTTACTTAGTTAGAGTTACACTAAGATATTTTGTATTATTTGTGGCTATTTTGAAGGATGTTGTTTCCCTGATTTCTTTCTCAGTCTATATATTATTTGTAGAATAGGAAGGTTACTGAGTTTTTCTTTTTTCTTTTAGTTTATTTTGTATCCAGCCACTTCTCTGAAGGTATTTATCAGCTATGGGAGTTTCCTGGTAGAGTTATATGTCATATACGTAAATTATCATATCATCTGTAGTTAGCAGTTCTTTGAAACATCCTGTCTAATTTGTTTCCCTTTGATCTACTTTAGTGGTCTTATTGCTCTAGTAAAACTATATTGAATAGACAGAGACAGAATGGACAGCCTTATCTTGTCACAGATTTTCATGGAATTGCTTTAAGTTTCTTGCAATTTTATTTGATATTTGCTGTTGACTTGGTGTATATTGCCTTTACTATGTTTAGGTATGCTATTTGTGTCCCTCATCTCTCCAAGATTTTATTATGAAGAACTGTTGGATTTTTTGATAGTTTTTTTTTTCAGCATTTAATGAGATAATCATGTGGTTGTTTTCCTTTCAGTTTTTTTTTTTATATGGTGGATTATGTTGACAGAATTTTGCATGTGGAACAATTCCTGAGCCTTTGGGATAAACCATACTTGATTACGGTGGCTGATCTATTTGGTGTGTTCTTGGATCCAGTTTGTACATACTTTATTGAATATTTTTGCATCAATATTCATGAGAAAATGGTCTATATTTCTTTTTCTATGTTGGCTTTTTATATGGTATCAGGGCAATTGTGACCCTGATTTGGCAATGTTCCTTCTATTTCTATTTTGTGAAAAATAATTGAGGAATTTTGGTATTGTCTAGTTCAGTTTTCTTCAGAGACCTTCACCCAGTAACTGACAAAACAGGTTCAGAGAGACTTTATAGCTCAACATTTTGTGGAGCTCCAGGGATCCTGTGGAAGAGGGCCAGGAAGGATTGGATGAATCATAGGAGTCAAGGATACCACAAGTAAATACATAGAATCATCTCACCTAGGCTCAATGGGGCTCATAGAGACTGAACCACCAACCAGAGAGTTTGTATGACACTGACCTAGGCCCACTGCACATGTTGCAGCTGTGTAGCTTACATAGTGTTTCTTGTAGGTCTCCTAACCATGAGACAGATAGCCCCCACACTCTCTGACTTTGTTACCTGTGTTTGGGAGCCTTTCCTCCTACTAAGTTGCCTTGTCCAGACTTAATAGGCAAAGAGGTGCCTTGTCTCACTGCAACTTGATAGGTCATGACTTTCTGATATTCATGGGGTAAGGGGAATGCACTCTTCTGACTAGAAAGGAAGAGTGGATGGGAGGGGAGAGAGGGGTTGTTATGGGGAAGGACTGGGAAAAGAGGGGAAACTGTGATGGAGCTGGCAAAACAAATATTAATTACATAAAGTAAGTATAAGAAATACAAGTTGCTGAAATCATCCTTCAGAATTTAGAAAGCTTTTCTCGATTTACACCTTGTTGTTAAGAATACTACTGCTTCTATTATTGTGAGGTATGGGTGCATTGAGTTCATAACTTATACACAATTTTAAGGGCTATCCAGAACGTCCTTTCTTAAAAACACACCAGTTCTATGGAAAAAAAAAAAAAGAAATATTGGTCCCAAATTCATAATCACTTTTGCCAGAAGTTTCATGATATCTGCCAACATACACACAAAAAAAGATTTTCTTCATCCTTCACCTGCATGATTAGAAAATTAACTCATGTATTTTACAAACGGAGTATTATATACGATAATCACTTCCATCTTCTGATGTCTGCTTCATGCTTATCTTTGTCAGTCTAAAATATATCACCTGTCAGTTATAAGTGAATCAGACTATATAAAAATGTAAATCTGTTCTTTACATTAAGAAGATATAAAAGGCTTTAGGAAAAGTTGATAGAAGTCAAAACCATAAATCCTAACCTTTAATAATTTCAAGTTAAATTTAATCACACAGAACATGTTCTGCAGGGTTAAAATGAACAGGAAATCTAAAAGAGCCGATTGTGTATATTTTATTACTTCATGGATATTTAAAACATTATTTCATTGTTATAATTTATCATTTATTTTTTATTTAAAGGATTTTAAATTTCTTACATTCATTAAAATGCACAATTTATTCCTATATGATGAATGATATTCCCTGTTGAACATTATATATGATAACTTTTACCAAAGCAAACTGAAATAAATTATTTTACAAAATAGATAAAAAAATTATTCTTTTTATATTACGCCCTGGTATTTAGGGAAAATTATGTAAGGTGCAAAATAGACCATAGTACTTTAATTCAAATATTTTAACTATTTTTGACTAGTAGCTATATCATTTATGACTTGAATTGCTGTTATAATAGAATAGCCTTAAATACTTTTCCAAAAATCATGTGAAACTGTGATTACACATGTTGGATGTAAATAGTACTACTGTGTAAGATATAAAATCCAAAATTGGTTCATTATTTTTAAGCACAATTTTGTTTAACATACTTAGACTTGTATATTTTTTCAATGTATATTTGCAGTTCTGATACTCATCAATAGAAACTACAAGTATATGTAAACATAATGTGATTTAAAGAGATATTTTCTGTACATAATATAGTGTTTCTTGTTAAACACATTCCCACAAAAAATCTTTTTCATCAAGTGTGTGTGTGTGTGTGTGTGTCTTTGTGTGTGTGTATTCATGTCAAAGCTGAGCAGTAATAATATGGAAGGTTATTTTGTAAACAAATGAAGTATAAATTTATTTTTCTCAGTACCTTCAAAACTAAAATATAAAATGCTTGCCAATTACTAGCCTAGTTTTTGATAAATAATTGAGAACAATGAAAGAAAGGGAGAAATTAAATTCTTATGCTTTTGGCTAATGAGTAAAAAATTTCAAAGCAAATAGAAAAAGTTAATGTAAATATAATAGTGTATTAATTATATAAATCCTATATATTCACTATAAACAACCATGTACTTTTTCATATTAAGAATATTCTAAGTTAGGCATGCTAAAGGGCATATAACTTTGTAAAATTTTATGTAGAAAACACAACCAATGTGATTTCATACAGTGGAATATTATACAGTTTTTAAGCTGGGTAAGGGATTTGAGAGTTTATGGCTCTGATCCACTTCTAGCATTGACTGGTCAGGTTTAGTCTTGACCCTCCAAGATGCTTCTGGTTGTGTTTTCTCTCGTATTCACAATGCCTAGGGACAAGTTATGTCATTTTTTTTTATTTCTTTTTTGTTTTCATTCAAAAGTGACATTTAACAACCAGAATCTAGCCATTACATTATATATACTCATAATTTCAGGTGATTCTTCATTAAGTCCTTCAGTAGAAGAGTTTATTCAGTCATTTTCTCACATCGTTGCTTCTCATTCAGGTTCTTATTACAGATATTGTGCCTGCATTAACCCAGTACATAATCACCCTTCTTTGTTCCAGTAAATAGGAATGTTTCTACAATGAAAAGAGAAAGAAATAAATGGGCCATTGACTATAATTTGAACAATTTGAAAGGGGAATGGAGAAGAAAAGAAATCTAATAGTATGTCATAAATAGGAAAAAAAAACAACAAAATGTTAGTCATATGCAGGTGCTTATTTATTGTAAATAAGAACATTGAAAATAGAAGATAGAGATTGTCAATATAGATAATGAAAGTATGGTCATGTTGTGTGCTGTCCAAGCTAGATGTGCCTCATGTTTATATACGACATGCTAATAGCAAAAGAAAGACAAATTACATACTGGGCTGAGCAAACATAATATATATTTGTGTCTCTATTTATATCAGAGAAGATTACAAGACAAAGTACTAATACACACCATGATACATTTCAAAATAGTAAATTTTATCATGAAGACATCACTTAAATGTATTTAGTCATAGACTTCACATCCATGAAGCAGAAAAGCAGGAGAAATGAACAGAAAGATTTCTATCACCTCTCTTTTAGTAGTTGAGAGAGAGCGAGACAGAGAGAGAGAGAGAGAGAGAGAGAGAGAGAGAGAACACTTCAGGAAATGTTTAAAAAATAGAAAAATGACACAAAAATTTAAATCTAATAACTGAACGATAAATATTTATCAAATAGGTTGACTAGGTTGACATTGGCCTATTTATTTATTTATTTATTTATTCATTCATTCATTATTTATTAACCTTTCCTGCTTATTATTCTCACCATACTTCAAGTGATCAAAATTATTGGTATGTTTGCTTGCCACATTCAAATTAGTTGATAAACTATAATATACATACACATCTAATATTTTAAGAAAAATGACACAACATATGTATAAAATATTAATCTCAAAAGTACTGAGTTGAATAATAACAGCAATACAGTGTGTTAACATTCATGGGATATAGCTCCAGGGTACTGCATAAGTACTTTAAATATATAACTGAAGGATAAAACCTTAGAGCTAATAACAAGCAAATTTCAAAATTAAGAAAGCACACACAAGAAAAAGACGGGGGGTATATAAAACAGAAAATTAGTGTACTATAAAAATGAACAAAAGGAAAACTTTGAATCAAAATAAATTAATTCTTTGCAAATAATAACACAATTAGAAGTCCTTTGAGAGATTGAGCAATAAAGAGAAAACAAGTTACCATTATTAGAAACAGAATTTTGAATAATTACAATTCTAAACCTTTGCAAAATTGAAAAAGTCACTGAAAATCATACTTTCTAAAACTTACAATAAGAAATCCTAAACACTCAACTTGTTAATAAACATAATTAAATTTGTAGTTTAAGCTTTTCTGTAATTATGGCTTTCATATTTAATGAAAACAATGTAAATATTCCAATATTTAACTAGTACTCTTGAAGAAATTGTAATTATATACAATCATTTTAGAAAAAAGAATGAAAGTGACTTCCCCAGTTGCTATATCAATAATATATGTGGTACTTTGAATAAGAATGGCTTCATATATTTGAGTGCTTAGTCACCAGGAAGTTCCATTATCTGAAAGGATTAGAAGGATTAGGAGGTATGGCCTTACTGGCATAAATGTGTCCCAGGGAGGTGAGCACTAATGTGTTAAAAGACCCTGACAAGCCCAGGGTTTCTCTTTCTCTGCCTGGGGATCATGATATAGCTCTCAGCTTCTGCTTCAATGCCTGCCTGTATGCCATCATGCTCCCTGTCATCATAATAATGGATTTAACCTCTGAAAATGTAGGCATATTCCCGATTAATGGGAGATGTCATTCTGTATATATGTTTCTCATACTGGTTAATGAATGAAGCACTGTTGGCCAATAGGAAAGCAAGATAGGCGGGACTAAGAGACAAGGAAGAAAGAGGAAATAGAAAGGAGGAGTCAAGATGGAGAGAAGGGAGAGAACAGAACCGCCGGCCCCTGATCTCTGGTAAGACCACGTGGAAATACATAGGAATGGGTTAATAATTAAGACAGAGCTAGTTGATAAGAAACTAGTACCTGACCAACAGCATTATATCAAATACATAGCCTTGGTATGTTAATTGGGGCTGTTGCAGCAGCGATACAAGACCAGCAACGGAAGGAAAAACCACAGTCCTTACACCCGATTAAATGCTTTCTCTTATAATAGTTGCCTTGGTCATGGTGTCACTTCACAGCAATAGAAAAATGATTAAGAAAATATACAAAACTGACATAAGGTTAACATAAGGTATCAAACATGTGATGATATATTTTTTTATGATTTATTAAAACTTTTTGGTCAGAAAGCAAAGCCACCCTCAAACAGAAAATCAGGCAGTGGTGGCACACACCTTTAATCCCAGGGCTCAGCATTAACAGGTAGTCAGATCTCTGTTAGTTCAAGGCCACACTGACTATACAAAATTGTTCCAGTCCTACAAGAAACAGCTCACACAAAGGAGATCTCAACATGTGAGATCACACACCTTTAACCCCAGTAGAAGACATGTATAAAAGACATGAGCAGGGTCTTTAGCATTCATTCCCCAGGCACATTGAATACAGGAAAAGACTGTAGTTTCTAGCCATGTTGAGGGGAGCATAGTAGTCTGAGTAATTCTGACAAGCAGTGAAGTGGGGAGCAGTTTGATGATTCACCCATTTGGTCTGAGCTGAGGTAGAGGTAAGAGTTAGTGGCTGGCTGCTTTGCTTTTCAGATCCTCACCTTGAAGCTTGAACCCTAATATCTGTCTCTTAGAGTTTTATTTACTGTGCTACAAACATGTAGCAATTATTTAAAAAATAGAAAAATTATGAATCATTATAAAATCCAAGTTTAATTTGTCATTGACAATGACAAATAAATCCAATGGAACATTAAATAATAAAAAGAAAAGATAATATATACAATAGCAAAGTTTAACCACACATTATTAGGCAAAGTAAATAGCATGTTATTAAAATATCATAAGCAACATTGTTTTACTTTTTTTCAAATAGGTAATTATAAATGAAAATGAAGTTATGTGTTGCCAGAGCAAATATAATAACTTAATATTTTTGGGTGTAGGGATTTTTCAGCATCTTTTCTCTGTGATTGCAGAAAGTAACCAAAAACCAAAAACTAAACTGTCTGTATAAAATCTCACAGATCTTTAGACCAAAATCACAAAAAGACTTTTTCCTTATGTACGTTCATAATATAAAATACAGAAAATCCAGTTAAAATTGTCTATAATTTAATAAAGCAAATAAGCAATCATTTTTCCAAATCATTTAAGTAATATATTTTTTAACATGAATAATAAAAACCCATAGACAGATTTTGGAGTTCAAGCTGAAGGTCAGAGAAGCAAAGCAGCCAGCCTCTTGCTCTTACCTCTGTCTCAGACCAGAAAGGGTGATCCTGCCTACATGAATCCTCAGAGTGCAATGCCTTTACTATCTGGAAACTAAATCTCCTCTGGAACCCCTTATTTCTTCCTTGCATACTTCCTCAGTGCTGGGATTAAATACATGAGCTGTTATTCCTTTAGACCAATTTTCTCTCTTGTAGCCCTTGGTGGCCTTGAACTCACAGAGATCCATTGGCTTTTCTCTTGAGTCCTGGTATTAAAGGTATGTGCCACCACTGCCTGACCTTTATGACTAGTTAGTATGGCTGCTGGGATTAAAGGTGTGTATCATCACTGCTTGGCTCTTTGGCTTTGGCTATCTTTGCATTTTGATCCCCAGTGGCTTTATTAGATCACACCAATATATCACCTCAGCCAACTGGGGGCAGAGGAAAACATCCTCATTCTGACAAGTGGTAGTAACAATGAACTCACAGGTGATGCCATATTTCCTGATGGAAAAAAAAATAAAGCTTTCATTCAAGATTGTGTTGAACTCTGTCTTACTACCTCTGTTCTATATTATACTAAGCTTCTAGGTAGAGAGAAGACCCCATATTGAGAGACCAGGAGGGGAAACCATGACAGCAAACACGTTTTCATTAATCTAAAAATAATTATCTGCCATACTCTCAGCCAGTAGGAGACCTAAATGTTTGTTAAGAGAGGTAGCATTTTATTTGAAAGTATAAATTGGTAAATCTAAAATTCCAACAGACTTCATATTATCAGCCTTAGAAAGATGAATCAGCTCATCTCACATTATTTAAAATATTAGTAAACTCAAGCAACCTATATTTTCACAGGCCAAAACATAAATTGACTATTCTGACAGCCTAGGAACAGATTGATTAATTATTTTTGGGGGAGGGACTAGTATTAATTGCTTGACTCTATTGTTATGTAATATAGTATTTCTTATTGTTCAATCACAGAAGATGTTATCTCTAGTCAAAACAAAGGCAAGCAATGACATAAGTATTGAGATGGCCTACATATTGGAATTATAAAGAATATACTTTAATATAAATATTTTCTAAATGTAAAACACAAGATGACACGAGAAAAGAGATAATAAAATGCCACTACATATAATTATATATGAACACTAGAAATAAAAAAGACCAAAAGATTATTTTTTAGTTCCAATGGCTCAATATAGTTAATGAAAACATAATAAATAAAGTTGAACACTGAGTCGAGCTAGAACCCAGATGCAGATGGAGAGGATAAGACCAGGTGGCAGAAACACATACCAACAGCTTACCTGAACAAGGAGGAGCTAACTGGTCACCAGACTGATCAAGCTGGAAAGCCAGCATGGGACTGACTCAGGCCCCCCTGATTATGGGTCTCAGACAGAAGGACTGTCTGGGTCTAAGGGACCTCAAACAGTGGAGCCAGGATGTATCCCTGGTGCAAAAAAGGACCTTGCTAACACATCCCCCATCGAGGAATAACTGCCTTAATCTAGAGACAGGAGAGAAGCCCTAGTCCCTACTTCACATGACCTGTCAGATCTACATGACCCCAACTGGATGGCATTCCACTACATATGGAATTGGAGTTGGGGATTGGAGGGAAGGGTGGTTATGGTGCATGTGAGAGGGCAGATAGGGTAAAAGTGAGGGAGGGAGGCAGGGAGGGAGGGAGGGAGGAAGGGAAGGAGAAAGGGAGGGAGAGAGTACTATGTCAACATGTAAATAATACATTTAAAATAAAATGCTTTGACTCCAATATTTAAGTTCAAGGACAAGTTACCGGGGAAAAGGTTTTCTATGTTTTTTCCACAGAAATTGAAAAGTGGCGGATTACTTCCAGACTAATGTGGTTTGATCAAGTCAGACTGCCTGAAGCAGAGTACCAGGTGATCCTACATTCAAAACAGGAGGAAAAAGCAGCCTTGCAGACTACAGCCAGGATTTCTTCATCTTCTTAGAATCCCCCATGACAGTGCCCCTTACCAGCAGGAAGTAGTTTGGAAAGAACGACACCCAAATTCCCAAATATTGTCTACAAATGTTGTTTGTTTTCATTTAAATGGACTTGGTTACAAAAAATAATAATAATAAAGTTGAAGACAGAAATACAAATATTAGAACAAGTGAAACTGAGTGAAACTGCTAACTATGCAAAAAAACACCTGGTGTCTAAGACTTGACAGACTTGACATGCCATGGACATATTGGGTCAAATGGTGGTTTGCTTAAAGAGACCTTCCATTCACCATAGGATGTAGATGCATTCCTGATCTCCACCTTCCAGAATCAAGAGCAACTCCTTATTTTAACAACTAAAATTGTCTGGATATTTTTTTGGATATTGGCTGGAGAATAAAATTATTCATGATTGATAACCAAGAATCTAGAACATATTCCCAGCTTGAGATGGAGGAAAGAATATATAGAAATGATTTGAAAATGGACTAAATGAGAATATTCCTGAGCTTCATAAAGCAGAGGAGACCTCAACTTGTATTTATAAAATATTGTGTGGGAAAGGTAAAGTAACTAAAATGATTTCATAGAGTGATGTTTCATACGATAAATAGTATAAAACATAAGAAAGTCATACAATACAGATGGGAACAGAAAACTAGGCACTGCTGGCTCAGCAGAACTAATGCAGTTATGTCTTTATTTTACTGAGAGAAAAATAGGCTGCTGAGACAGAAATATTTTTCTATAGAAAAGCCTTCAATTTGAAGGTGAAATTAAGGTATTTCAAATGCAAAATTTTGAGAAAATTTGTAGCAGACATACATTACAAGGAAAGATAAAACTAAAGCCAGTTAGAGTCAGGAGAAAGTACCAGATAGACAAGTAGGATGAATTTAAAAACGAAATGAAAATCCATTTCTAGATTCAGTGTAATCTTCCAAATTCAAATGGGGTCTTTGAATAGATCCCACTTTTAAAGTTTATAAGAAAACAAATACAATGCAGAATATCCACAACAGTGACCAGAAAGAACAATCCCGGAGGACGTTTACTACCTGATTTCAATATTTCCTATAAAGCTATAGTTGTTAAAAAAGTGTGATGTTGGCACAGTGGAGAAATAAATGCAACAGACAAACAAAATAGATGCTCCAGAAATTGACTCTCTAAAAAAGAACAACTAAAGTTTTGGGAAATTATTTTAAAAAAAATATCCACAGTGTTGAAGCAACTAGATGAATGTGTGAAAAAGCTAGATTTCATATCAACCTGATACTTTTTTTCTGTAAAATAAATGTGAAATTGTTTGTAGGTACCTGATGAAGCCCCAAACAACCAATTATTGCAATAATATATAAAGAATACTTTTAAGATTTTGGAGCAGAACATTGTTTCTGGGTCAGACACTGACTCAACTTATAAAATAAAAGACAAAAGTAGATTTTGATAACCAATTTCTATTTGAAACAACATTTCAAGGTCAACAGAAAACTATAGGAAAAAGAGTCTTCAACACAGATCTGAAAATAAATTTAGGTATTTTTAAGTCAATATGGAAAATATTAAGATTCAATTTAAAAATTGACAAATTTGCCAAATGTGGTGGGATATACCTATAGTCCTAGGTCTTGCGAGGTTGAGTCAGGAAGCGTCCAGACTAGGTTAGGTTATGAAGTAAGGCCTCATTACAAATCACTTAACCAAAAACAGCAGCAAAATTGACAGAAAAAGCAGCTACTTCCTCAAAACAAACATGAGAAGCCAAAAATAAAAGGAAAAAACAACACAAAACCCTACTGAAACTACAAGGACCTGCCAGTTCACAACACTGAGAAGAACAAGTAGAGGGACAACAGTAAGTGATTCTGCCTGCTTGGAGAAATGTCCCCCTCCACCATAAATGACAATAGTGAAGAACACTTCATCTGATTTGCAAAATCACATAGCCACGTATAGTATAATCTGAATACACAAATAAAATACATATTGTAATTTTATATTGAAATAGATCTGTGCAATGTGTGTTTGCTTATCCTTGTAGGTCTTGACTCAAGGAAAATTTAAACATGTCTACTAAGACTTATACAAAGACATTATAGCAGGTTTGCTTATAATGTCCTATGAATTGAAACAAAGTAATCTTTTCTATTTATTGGAGAATAGGCAAACACTACAATCTACCTAAACAAAGGAGTAAGATGCAAAATCATAGTGATGCATGCAGCCATTAACATGGATGAACTTCAACATTAATTCATCATGTGAAACAAAACCAGGTACAAAAGACTGTGGTCTTTTAAATTCCATTTTTATGAACTCATAAGGGCCTGCTGCCCAGACATAGGAGTAGGTGCCTAGTCTTGAGTCTGTGTTTGGTAGGAGAGGGAAAGAAAGCTTCTGTGAGATTGGAACTGTGTGTCTAAATCTCTAGTCTAGAGGTGGCACCACAGCAGAGAGTGCGTAAAGGGATCAGGCTGGACATAAGACATTGATAATTTTTCGCATGTCCATCATTCCTCAGCATAAAACAAAGACAAATAAAACAAAAATAAAACAGCATAAAACAAAGCAGGAGAGCCAAAGAGTTGGCAGTTTGGAAACAAAGGGACAAGGATGGCCAAAAGACACATGAAAGATGTACAATACCTTTAATCACTAAGTAAAGAAAAAGTAAAATTTAAGTAAATACCATTTTATATTAATCAGAGTAACAACATTTAAAATGGTTCATGAGAATGTTATTACATTTTGCTGGATTTTTAGTGACTATATTGAAAAATCTGCCAAAACTCATCAAATTTTATATTTAAAATATATTTTTACTTTATGCAAATTTTATCTTAATAATAAGAAGAGAGATTTGGCATGCACATGATTATATGACAAAACTGTCCTCCTAGGGAATCTTCTGCCAAAATGATAAGACAACCTGGAATCTGCAAGATAAAGGACTATGAGGTGTCAAGGCCATAGCTACTCTCCATCTCTATTACTCACCGCAGTAACATCATCAATCTCTAATAAAGCAACTCCCCTATGACAAGGATGAGGTTAGTGATTGACCTTGCAAGCATTGTCTTATCAATCCTCCCTTAGTGGCCACTTGACTTCATTTACTGGGTTTACATCCTAGAATATTACTGCAGAGGAAAGTAAAACCACCTTCTATTCGCGTGCTCTGTTAAGGGATCAAGAAGTTTGTTCTTCTTCTACTGTCACTCTTGAAGAAATGTAAGTAATTGAGGCAACATATCTCAAATGTAGCACTGTAGCTGAAAGAGAACATGTGAAATGTTACTTTTATATTTCAGTGGCTCTGGAGAAGGGAAGTACAACATAACTATGTTGTGATGGAAACCAAGCACTTGTAGGCCATCTTTAACAGAGGTGCAGTCACTATGGTATTTTATAGGCACTGAGCCCAGCAATGATTAAGGCTGGAAAGTAAGTGTAATGTTTAGCTTTCTAAGCACTAGATGCAGTCTATTTTTACTTTGATCTTGATTACTCCAGCTCAATATTCTGGTGTAATCTTTGGTTCATAATCTTTGATCCAGAGAATAATAACACTGGAAATCTTGTTTGGAATATTAAGAAAGAGTATTAGAGAAAACTTTTATCATCTGAGGTGTATTTTTTTATGCAAACAATTTTAGCTAGTCATTTTCACTTAAATGAAATGCAATTATATGATTAGACTGAGATGAGCTACAGGGAAATTTACCAATCTAATTGAAACTAAAAAATAATTGGAAAGCCTATCTATGATTCTCCAAACTGCAAAATATATTTATATTAGTTTTATCACTGACTTGCACTAAAATTATTCTGGGTCTTACAAAGGCAAAGCTTGTGGTAAGGGAGGGTAGAGAAGAATTTTACTACGTATTCAGAGTCCATATGCCAAATTAATAAAGGATGCCATTCTGAATCCCTCAAAATTATACTTCACAGTTAACTCTACAAATTACTTTGAAATTTATTCTTCTATCTTGGCAGGAGATTAGTTTGGTCACCAAAGGCTACCACCAGTGTCTTAAATGACAGGCTCTATATTGAAAGTTAAGATTTAATTATCACTTTAGAGCATTCGTTCGTAGGCCATGGATCATCCTGGGACTATTTCACCTTATAAAAAGAGTTCCTGGATATTTCAGTACTGGAATTGTTCTTTGGGCACTTATAAGTTCCATGGATCTCCATGTTCTTTGATGCATCCCAACCAGTTAGTTAATGAGAGGGAAATGAAGAGAGCTCCTATTCTGTTACCACAAAATTATCCCTACTGAGATCTAGTAGGCAAACAATATGCCCAAATAATACTGTGATTTCTTTGTTTTTTTTTTTATTTATTTTATATAACCAAGTACATTTAAATGAAAACAAACATTTATAGACAATCTTTGGGAATTTGGGCACCATTCTTTCCAAACTACTTCCTGCTGGTAAGGGGCACTGGTATGGGGGATTCTAAGAAGATGAAGAAATCCTGGCTGTAGTCTGCAAGGCTGCTTTGTCCTGCTGTTTTGAATGTAGGATCACCTGGTACTCTGCTTCAGGCAGTCTGGCTTGATCAAACCACATTAGTCTGGAAGGAATCTGCCGCTTTCATTTTCTTGGAAACAAAAATAGAAAACCTTTTCCCCAGTAACTTGTCCTTGAACTTATATTTTGGAGTCAAAGTACTTTTTTTTTTTTATTTGACAGGTCTGACAGGTCATGTGAAATAGGGACTAGTGCTTCTCTCCTGTCTCTAGATTAAGGCAGTTATTCCTCGATGGGGGATGTGTTAGCAAGGTCCTTTTTTTGCACCAGGGATACATCCTGGCTCCACTGTCTGAGGTCCCTTAGACTGCTCAGTCCTTCTGTCTGAGACCCATAATCAGGGGGGCCCGAGTCAGTCCCATGCTGGCTTTCCAGCTTGATCAGTCTGGTGGCCTCTTAGCTCCTCCTTGTTCAGGCCAGCCATCTCTATGTGTTTCTGCAGCCTGGTCTTATCCTCTCCATCTGCATCTGGGTTCTAGTTCGACTCAGTGATTATGTATGGGTGTTTGCTCCTGTTTCCAACAGGCATTAGATAAGGGCTCCATGGCTAAGTTAGTTGTTGATCTCTCTATCCAGGAAGGGCGTTTATGGTAGCCTTTCCAGGGAAGCTCAAATTGTTAGTTTGCAGCAGTCTTGTAGTTCTATAGACCTTTATTTGTGTTCAGTTTTATCTTCAAACCAATATTGGCTCCCTCTTTTATGCTCTCTCTCTCTCTCTCCCCCCCCACCTCTCCCTCCCCTGTCTTCTATTCCTAACTGGCTCAATCTTCCTGGTCGCACGTGTTTTCCTATCCTCACCCTCGTTTTCTCCTACTTCTCTCTACATTCGCTGCCCCCCCCCCACTTCCCATGTGCTCTGGGGGACTTGTCCCATCCCGGTTCTTTGAAGGACTTTATATGAATCTCTTAGAATACACCTTGTATCTTAGTTCCTCTGGTAGTGTGAATTATAGGCTGGTGATCATTTGATCTAGGTCTAAAATCCATATATGAGTGAGTACATACTGTGTTCCTCTTTTTTGTGACTGGATTATCTCATTCAGGATGGTTTCTTCAAGTGCCATCCACTTGCCTGCGAATTTCAAGAAACCATTATTTTTTTTTTCTGCAGAGTAGTGTTCCATTGTGTAGATGTGCCACATCATCATTATCCATTCTTCAATTGAGGGGCATCTAGGTTGCTTTCAGGTTATTGCTATTACAAATAGTGCTGCTATGAACATAGTTGAACAGATGTGTTTGTTGCATGAATGTGGATCATTTGGGTATATGCCTAAGAGAGAGATTGCCAGGTCACATTTTCCCGAGGAACTGCCATACTGACCTCCAAAATGGCTGTATGAGTTTGTACTGCCACCAGCAGTGGAGGGGTGTTCCCGTTTCTCCACATCCTCTCCAACATGAGTCATCATTGGTGTTTATAATTTTAGCCATTCTGGCAGGAGTGAGATGGTATCTCAAAGTTGTTTTGATATGCATTTCCCTGATTGCTAAGGATGTGGAACACTTTCTTAAGTGTCTTTCAGCCTTTTTGATTTCCTCTATTGAGAATTCTTTCTTCAGTTCTGTACCCCATTTTTAATAGGGTTATTTGGTGTTTTGTTGACTAGTTTCTTGAGTTCTTTGTATATTTTGGAGATCAGCCCTTTGTTGGATATAGGATTGGTGAAAATCTTTTCCCAGTCTGTGGGCTGCTGTTTGGTCTTGTCCACTGTGTCCTTTGCCTTACAAAAGCTTCTAAGTTTGAAGAGGTCCCATTTATTAATTGTTGCTCTCAGTGTCTGTGGCCCTGCAATTATGTTCAGGAAGTGGTCTCCTATACCAATCTGTTCAAGGTACCTCCTACTTTCACTTCTAAGAGGTTCAAGGTGGCTGGATTGATGTTGAGGTCTTTGATCCATTTGGACTTGAGTTTTGTGCATGGCGAGAGACATGGGTCTATCTGCAGTCTTCTACACACCCTCATCCAATTGTGCCAGCACCATTTGTTGAAGATGCTGTCCTTTCCCCATTGTATAATTTTAGCTGTTTTGTTGAAAATGAGGTGTTTATAGTTGTGTGGGTTAATATGATCATTTGCAATTCGATTCCATTGGTCTACCTGTCTATTTTTGTGCTAATATCAGGCTGTTTTCAGAACTATAGCTCTGTAGTAGACTTTAAAGTCAGGATTGGTGATGCCTCCTGAAGTTCTTTTAGTGTATAGGGTTGTTTTGGCTATCCTGGGTCTTTTGTTTTTCCATATAAAGTTGATTATTATCCTTTCAGGGTCAGTGAAGAATTGTGGTGGTATTTTAATGGGGATTGTATTGAATCTGTAGATTACTTTTGGCAAGATTGCCATTTTTACTATTTTTATTCTACCTCTACAAGAGCATGGGAGATCTTTCCATTTTTGGGTATCTTCTTTAATTTCTTTGTTTATAGCCACAATGTTCTTATTATATAGGTCTTTTACTTGTTTGGTAAGCGCTATACCAAGATGCATTATGCTGCTTGTGGCTATTGTAAAGGGTGATGTTTCTTTGATTTCTTTCTCTGTCTCTTTGTCATCTGAAAAAAAGTAGGGCTACTGTTTCTTTCTTTCTTTCTTTCTTTCTTTTTTTTTTTTTTTTTTTTTTTGAGTTTATCTTGTATTGTGCTATTTTGCTGAAGGATTTTATCTGCTGTAGCAGTTCCCTCGTAGAGTTTATTGGGTTGCTTATGTAAACTATCATATCATCTGCAAATAGAGATAGTTTGACTTCTTCCTTTCCAATTTGGGTCCTCTTGATCTCCTTTTGTTTTCTTATAGCATTAACTAGAACTTCCAGTACAATATTGAAGAGATAAGGAGAGAGAGGGCAGCCTTGTCTTGTTCCTGATTTTAGTGGAATTGGCTTAAGTTTCTCTCCATTCAGTTTGATATTGTCAGTTGGTTTGCTGTATATTGCTCTTATTATGTTTATGTATGTTCCTGTTATCCCTGATCTCTCCAAGACCTTTATCATGAAAGGGTGTTGAATACTGTAATTTCTTATCATAGGCAAAAACTGATACATTCCAATAAAGTGGTTCTTGTTTCCTATATCTTTCATGTTGTAGTTCAGAATCCCTCTCTGCCATCCATCGCAGTAAATATTTCCAAAGAGAACTCTAGATTTCTCTTATAATATTTGAAATGAAAATCAAGCAGTATTTAGTTTATAAACTACTTGCAGAATATCTAAACCAGTGATTAGAAAGGGATGTTGATGAGAAGGTAATTAGCACAATAGTTATGGTTAATAAAATTATATTAATTATTGTGGAAATATAATTGTGTAGGCAAAAGCTAAAATAAGATAACCTTAGAATAAATGTTCACTGGCCTTATGGACAGAAAAATTAGAATAAGAGTATAAAAATAATTGCTATTTGGAAAAATTATGTTTGAACACTGAAAAGAAACTACACAGCTTTAACTCAAAAGGTTTACATGTCAAGAATTAATTTCTAACAGCTTTGAGAAGATCAATTCATGGCTTCCACTACAAGTAGTGAATATATTTATTCAGCTCACTCTAAGCTCCATATTAAAACTGTGGCATTAAATCTAGCTGTTTTTTTATCAATGGTTTCTTCTTTGAATGTTTGTGAAAACTAAAGATAGCAGTAATGGAGGATGTGCAGTTATGAATGGGTGGTCTCAAACTTCAGATTTAAATCATTTGGAGCACTGCAAGTATTCTTTTCACCATTAGATTGAATTAGGTATTGCCTCTGATGAAACTCACTCTGTTATATAGTAAACCTTAACTTCATTCTGCAGGCACAAGTTAGACAATATAGTCTTAAGTGATAAATAATGGAATGTGTTCCTTCATTGTTTTTGTGTCTTTTAATAGAATTCTTGATATTAAATTAAATTTGCCTTGAAAAACTAAAATAAAACATGTCATAAGTTGTCACAGCTGCTTTTTTTGATAATACAAATACTGATGTTGTGTGTGTGTGTGCGTGTGTGTGTACTTTCTCTTTCTCTCTCCCTCTCTCTTTGTCTCTCTCTGTGTCTCTTGTGTTAAAGACTTCACAGTATAAGGCTATATTATTGAGCACACTCACTTGGGTTCATATAACCTACGTTAGCCTTAAGACAACTGACTGACAGTTCTTGGAGGAATAATTTCTTTGATGGCTTGTTTATTCTTAGGGTAAGAATGCAGGAAAAATAGACTTGGTAATAGATTGCTTGAGTATATTGGGTAAATTTGGCTATAATTTGAGAGTTTGTGGCTAAAATGTAATGACTCAGACTTTGGAATTTATGTTTGTATAAAACCATAAGGTCCATCATTTAGAGGAAAATATTCATTTGACAATGTTTTTAGCAATTTTTATCAGAATATATAAACCTAAGTATATGCTGGGCCAAACAGCTAACAGAAGTTCACGAGTGAGACTTTGGGTTCCTATGAAATTTGCTAAATCAAAGATGGGATCCATGAAAGCAGAAAGTGTGATTGTGAGGTAGGCAAATGCCCAGGTATTAGCAGACTCCATTTAAGGCACTCATAGCAATGTGCTGGTAGATGACATCATTTGGCTCCTTCTGGTTCTCTACCTGAACCCTAGAGTTAAAACCTGACATGTTAAAACATACAGTAAGAAGCCACGATAAGATACATTAAAATCTAGAGAGACCACAAAGGAGAATTTGGCAGGAATGTTCTTCAAAGTTCAAAATTCTCTGGGATGATATTTTTGTTATCTCTTTCAAAATCTGATTTTTTTTTTACAGTTATACATTTGACTGATATCCAAATTGACTGATATCCAGATGAAGATGATTCTTATTCTAAGGCTATACATTTGAAAACAACATCAACAACAACAAAACTCTGAAAATACACACCCAAACTAGATTTATAATTAATTGGAAGTAATAACTAGTCATGGGGTATCCTCAAATTCTGTAGAGGTTAAGAGTAGATTTGAAAAAGCTACTAACCAAGTACATCACTAGTCATAGCTAATATGTATATGGATCATATGTTAATTTTCATTGCTATGTAGAAGCATATTTCAGGACATAGCTCATTAGTATACAGCTTGAATTTCTCAGAGTAATTACGTCTATGTCATCGGTGCTCTATTGTTTATGTCTGCTTTTCTATACTGTGATAACAATTTCTGATAGAAACAGCATAAGGAAGGAGGGGTTGTATTTTTCTAATAATTGTGGAGGGTTGTTTAGCTCCATACTCTTGAATGGAACAAGTGTAGAACATCCTGGAAGAAGGAGAATCTAGCCAATATCCTTCTTTATTTTCATGATGGACAAAAAGAAGAAAGATGAGAAATTGGCCAAAGCAAGATATCTCTAATAATTCATCCCAGTGGCCCACTCCCCTAGTTAGGTCCTATCTCCTAGTTTCTAGAACCTCCCAAAACATTTCTGCCATCTGAGGAACTAATGTCCATTTTACGAGCCCATTGTGGGACATTTTATACTTTATGTAACAAATGCCTAGACTATGAAAAGTCTATAGTATTAGGAAGGGCTGCTATGGGTCCCCATTCAGTCATTAACCTCTTAATTTGCTACTTTAATCTTAATGAAGGTCACCACTGGTACTTGGTATAAAATGGCATTCTGTGGGGTTTGCCACACTGTACCCATGAGACTACCTGTGTTATGTCCAGTTAGAGCTTGCTCATTTGCACTGTGATCTGGATTTGCAGTGTGTGACTATGTTGTGGTTTACTTAGACATTCAGGTTTTGATGATTGGATACCAGCTTGTTTGAAGCTATTGTGAATACTACAGTCATGGAATGTTTTAGTAAAATATGTAAGCATTCTTGTTTGTTATAACCAAAAACTATAATTTCTGGGTTATAAAGGATGATTATGCTAACATATAGAAGAAATTTACATTTTTTCCTTCTAGAGGATATGAAATTTGCACTTCATCTAGACAAAATGGGAACTATACAGCCTCTTTAACACTTGTTATTCTCTGTATTACTTATTTTAGCTTTGCTGTTATGTGTCATATGGTTGTTTAAATTTAATGTCCCTTAAAATGTATGAAATTCAACATTTTAAGTACCTCATTCATGTAAATCAGTGCTAGTCTTACTTCTCTAAGTTTGTCAACTTCTTAGTCAAATACATGATCTCCTCATTGCTTACTAAGTATTAATGTATAACACTTCTAGAGTGAAATATGGGATATTTGGATCATTTGTAATGCATTTTTTCTAGACACATGATTGCATTTTGTCTAGATCACCCTTATGATTACATTGTGTTAAGAATGAATAGTGTTTCTGAGAAAGAAAGCTAGAGCTTTGAAAAGTTAATAATTTTACTCATCTTTCTGATATATTCAATAGTCTGCCTAACTAAGGCACCAGACTAGAAGCAAGTATTATTGCATTCTACACACAGATCTGTTACTACTAAAAGTATGTAGGCATTCTGAAGAGTAACTATAAATTTAGAACCAACACATCTCCTCTATGAAGTAAACTGAATATTAAATATATTAACTTTATATCACCATTATCAATTAAATATATACCGTGAGTTTATCATAGACAGTCTGTGCTACAATTAATTTTCATGTGTCATATGTGTTCTAGTCCAGATTCTGTTTTTCTCCCGTGTAAGTACATCTCTAGATTCACTGTCTACTCCACTATGTTTTGTCAGAATTGCATAGTAAACTGTGTGATTTGAATATCACTGCCATTCTCCCTCTACCCAGTTTTTGCAACAAAACATATGGCAATAATAGTTTGAAATAAAATAAAATAGAAATTTGAAATAAGATAAAAATAAGTATTTAAAATAAAACAACAGGTATTGATGTTCAAGAAGAAATTATTATTCTATAGAATAGAAATAAAAGATTATTCAAAGAAATCACAGAAAGTAGTACTCTGAGCTTGGGATTGTGAGTGCAGGGTATAGGCTCATGGCACAAAAGCAGTTCCTCAAAGGTATCCAAGTACATGTACAGCTTATTTCTTGTGCTGTGTATTTTAATCATCCATGTGACCAGTATTATTATTACTTACATGGTTTGACCTCTGTGACTGGGGTTAAGATTCCCAATCTTAATGTAGATTATCAATGTCTCATATTCCTATATGAGACAGGCATGCTGGTTAAGGGAACTCAGAAATCCTAACCAAAACTAGGTATGCAGAAGAAAATAACCACAGTAGTAGCAGCAACAAAGACAGTAAAAACCCTGCTTAAGACAAGCCTGCTCATCAATCTCCTGAAGCATATAAGTAAGAAAATGGCAAAATATGCTTTTCATATTAGTGCTTAGGAGGTTGAAACAGGAAGATCCCAGGTTGAAGATCACCTTGAAAGACAATCAACTAAAGCAAATTTGTAAGGCAAACTGAGGAACTTCTGTTAAAGCAGGGGGAAATATTTGCTAATAGAAAATAAAAATAACTTGAAAGACGCTTGAAGTATTTGGATATTAAATTAAGAGGTATAAGAGGAAAAATGGTATCCCAAAAAAAAAGGAACAACTGCAAATGAAAAGAAAAATGATATGGAAATCCACTAATAAATCTCAGAAGTGAAAAATACATACTTGAAATAAGACCTGGATATTCTGACTAAACTCTAATGTGAACATAGTTAAATAACAAATTCAAGACATGAAAATAGGCTATGGGTCGCATAGAATGCATCTTAGGTAGATGTCGAAATAGAAGCTATTAAGGAGACATCAAAGACGAGAAAACGTAGAATAACTGTAGCGGGCTACATCAGATGCCAGCTATCAATGATGGGGGTCAGAAATAGAGGTATAAAAGTTATGATTGCAAATGTGTTAGGAAGGCATGAAAGCATGTATAATAAAAGCTGAAGTGCACATTTATGCATCAGAGACAAGAAGCACACACTTACCATACTCTCTTGAAACTAGCAAACATAAATGAATATTCAGAATATAAATGAATATTTACATATGAGTACAGTGACAAGAGTTACTACAGACCTCATTAGCAATGTTAAATAACTGGTGTATAGGAGAGGAAATTTTTAAATGCTGAAGAAATGCCACGTAGAATCTATCACCCAAGAGGAAGGGATTAAGGCAGGAAGGGATTAAGGTAGGCATTCCTGTAATTTCATCACATGGGAGGCAAAGGAAGGAAGCTCTAGAGTTCAAGGACACTCTGACCATTTGAAAGCCTGTATTATCTCAAAGCAAAATGAGGTGTCTGGCAGAAAACAAAAACAGAACTGTTTTTCCTTATTGCAAACAATTTTTAAAGAGTTACTAAAGGCTGTTTCATAGAAACCTGATCACATTTCCTATTGGTTAGGGTGTGGTATAATTAAGCCTCAATGGGCCTGAGAGATAGCCAGCATACACCAAAAGTAAGAACATGCATAGTAGATGTTTCCTGACAGCCAGCCTAGGTATGCAAGAGGGCCTTGATAACATGAGCCCAGTCTGACAAGAGATGACATGGATCTACAGACAGCAACCACACCAACTCAGCAGATGCCAGCTCAGTAGATCTCCTCCCCTGGGGCATGGTTGGGGGTATATGACTTACCCCTTCCTGGAATAAACTGGGAGTGTTGTTTTAACTTGTTCCTGGTGTCTGTGTCATTGATTCCATGCCTACTTTCCCCTCCCACAATAGAAACCCACCAGGACCCTGCAACACTGGGCCTTTATTATAACCATGGCATTTGGCATGACTGTAGGTCACTCTGCAGTACATAGGATCATAAAGAACTATCAAAAATGTCTAAGAAAGTAATTACATCTTCCAGAGTCCCTCCTGGCCTAGTCTTACAGAGCATCCAGCTTAATGTAGAAATGGCAGTTTCTGTGTTTGCAACATCTCCAAGTGTGTGCTTCACATTTCTATAAATAATCAGCAGTATTCTTATATAATCATATGACCTAGTCCTATTATTATCATACATGTATACAGCCCTTGTCTTCATGTGCTGACATGCTGCTGTCAGTGATTATCATAGATTTTTGCATCTTTGGAGAAAATAATTACATCTTCTGGGTCATTTGGAAGCTTTCTGTGGCTACTCAAATGCCTTGCCCTCATTGTCTCTATCTCCCATTTTCCAGGAAAGCTTGTTCTCTTGGAGTTAGATCCAGCAGTATAGCTTTGCTCCATTAATTTCTTTGGGCATTAATCAGAAAGAGTCCATTCATATTACTGGTTATTGGCAGGTTTAGCAATTTTTTAAGTTAATTGATTTCTTGGCCCTCAAGATTATACTCTGAAAAACACTTTTATCAGAGGAAATACGAAGCACAATTTCAACCTTAGATCTTAAGTCCCTCTCAGTCTCTGTGTGAGGTATTCATTCATGCTGCTTCAGATAAAGCCTGGACCCAGCAGATGCTGCATGCCTACTAGTGCTGACGGATGAACACACTTAGGAAAGTCACTATTCAGTGATATTATCTCTTGAAACCATTTTTTTCTATATGCTCCTTACAGAGAATCCCCTTTCCTTTAACTATTTCATTAATTTACTCTTCTGATAATAATAAAATATAATGTTAAATATTAAAGTTGTACACTATAATTTTATATAGAAAGTAAAAAATATAAACCTGCAAAATAGAAATGATATTCAGTTGGTAATTGGGTAATTATAACTTCACAAGTTTTGATCATCAATATAGTAAATCCTTTATTACTTAAAAATTATTCAAATCTAAAATATTTAATGTAAGACCAAAATTGCAATTAAAAATGTAGAACAGAGGATTTAAGGATTGGAAACCATATCAGTTGAATTAAAGTTTATAAATTTCTGCTATTGGACACTTTATTTGTGTTGAAAATTTCTGCAAATTTTGTTTCTTGGTGCATAGTCATAAGAGAAAGAGGTACCAGATCATTACAGTGAAAGAGGTATGCTAAACATACTAAAAGAAACCTTCAACACATCTCAGAAACAACTTGGGAAGACATACTGAACTGCATGATGAAGCATATTATAAACAATTCAGTTGTGCTAGCCAGTTCTGGGGCAGCATGGGTCATGTGTAACTAATCCTTGCAAAGCTAGACACAGGGGTAATTTTTGGATTATCTTAGAAGAGACATATTGGATGTCCTTGCTTGCTACCCTACAAAATTAATAATTGAGATTTTGTATGAATAGTGTACCAGAAAATTCAGAAATCTAGAATTTAAAGTTCATTTAATGATTGATTTCAATTCTTTGTCAAATAACTGGCAGTAAGAGTTGATGCTGCTGTTGTATCATATAGAGGAATCTGATGAGTGTAAGTGCCTATGTGGATGGTGGATTTGTTTAACTTGAATAAGTGTGCATTGATGCATTTCAGGTGGTGTGGAGGTACACTATTTCTCTGAGCTCTCTGAATCTAATCATTTTCTCTATTGTGGCATTTCTGAACCCCGGGAGATTGCAGAATCACTTGCAACATTTTCAAGACATTAACCTTGTAGAAATTCTGATTAACTTAGACCTCCACAAAAAGTACTGGCAGAAATAATAACAGAACAAGTGAAGAAAAAGTAAACATTAGTCATCACTTGAGAAATACAGGCGAAAATCAAGGAAACTTTAGTGATGAGTGTGACTTACAACAGGTTAGAGTTCGTTAGTCACAAATTACCTTTTTAGAACATGCTTTGTGCTTAACTATTGAATCGTAATATCCTGTTTTGGGGTAAGTACAAACATTTACCCTGATTTGTTTGTACCTGGTTGATTGGATTTCACTGAGCTATACTGAGTAGGAAGGAAAAGTTTTGCTTGTGATTGGAGATATTATTCCAGAAAAGTCTGGTGGCTTGGCTTTGGGCTGTGGGTTCTGGAGCACATCTAAATAGTAGCCTCCATTTTAACATTTCTTTAGCAGTCAGAATTTATGATTCCCAGTGTCTTTACTGACATATTTTGTAGTACTTAATTCAGAGTTAGCAAAAGTTGTTAGTAGGTGCTTATTAATACATTTTTTTGGTTTCCTTTTATAAGAATTTTATAAAACTACCCCTGTTTGTTCATTAAGCTTGGTGATGAGAAGATAAATATTACTTCAGGTAGTATAAAAATTTTCCTCCTGTTACAATTTTTCAATGAATCTCTAACCTACACCATTGATTACTAGGCAGAAATTTTGCTTTCTTACTGTATTAATGTAGTTCATTGACTTTTAGTAGTCTTCTACCTTGGATATGTCTGTTTATTATTTTTGAAATGCCTCAAGGAAACCATGTTACTTACAATTGTGTAAATATAAAAAGACTGAGAGACAAAGGCTACTGACTGAGTATGCATCCGATGGGGCAAAGCAAGGCAGCAGATACAATATAGTTTTACCTCTGACAACCTAAAGCTGTGCTGCTACCAAGTGGACATCTGGCTGCTTGCTTGAGTGGCTTCAGTGAAGAATATACATATTTTAGTTCCTCTGTAATTTGTTCATTTATCTTCTTAAAAATCAGTGCCCAAACACTGTGTCACTCTTTTTTTTTCCAATGATAGGACTGACTGAGTGAAAACTCTTCTTTCTCCTCTAAAACATGTCATTAACATACCTAATCACACCCAGTGTACATTGTTGGAATCAAACACTGGTGAAGGCTTGTCTTTTGATGAAAACTGCAAAGCTGAAGTGTGCTTTTTCTGGTATTGTCTTAGCATTGTGTTAGTTCTGAAAATAAGCAAATGAATAATGACAGCTGCTATCTAAGGAGTTCATATTTATTGTTCACCCCTCTTCAGATTCTCTCGTAGTACAGTTTAACCCAATCCACATAGATAATTTCTCTTTCTGAGGCAGGTAACCAGGTCAGCATTTCACTTGGTTATTTCATGGTGTAGGGATTTTTAAGTATTATGTTTTGACATGGAATGTCATTGCATTTAAGCAGAGAATACAAATAAGAAACAAAATCAGTTTTGCTTAGGAAAATATCAGGGGAAAGAAAAGGAGAAACATCGAGTAACTGTTGAGATCACTATAAATTTCTCTCTGTCTTTGAAAACCAGAATCACAGGGGATGCCTGTTGTTTATTTAAGTTCTGTCCTTTCATCAAGAAGATGATGCTAACAAATAGTTCCAATTGATCAGAAAATTCAATTCAGTGAGACCATTCTTTTCATTGTTTAGTAGCCAAACTTGCCTGAAAAACACATCTGCAATGGATTTATATTTGACCTGACCTAGGTCACAGCTTTTTACAGAAAAGCTTTTTCGCAAACACTGAATAATCAAAATAGCCAACTTTAAAGGGTGTTCCATTCTACGTGGGTGGCAGGAAATAAAGTTTGGCCAAGCAGTAGTTGATAGCTAATGATGTAGAGCAATAAAGAGACATTTTAGGAACTTAGAAAACTAATATTTCAAAAATACTAAAATACGCAGAGGAAAATGCATATGAAGTATCCAAGTTAAATCCAGAAGACACAAAGTAAGTTAAACAAAACCATAACAAAAACAAGATTGTGCCAGTCTTGCTCAATTAAGTCTCCTCAAAATGATATTTCAGGATTGTGTTATCACATAATTATGAGTAGCTAGTTATAATAGTGAGAAATATTTTGGAAAGCATTATATATACATATACATATATATATATATATATATATATATGTATATATATATGATTTTGAAAGAGTACATATAGGTGGGTGTGGAGTATGGAAAGTTAAGTGGGAGTGTTCTCATATTATAACCTCAAAAATTAAAATAAGTAATTAAAAAGTACCTATAATTCCATACACATAGTTTTTCCATTACAAAGTACTAAAAACATCAAATTAAAAATGAATAAGACTTTTAATGTGATGATTTTTCTCCTGTGTATGGATGGCAGTGCAATATTATGATCACCATCTCTTACGTTCTAAGAGCCTGGAACTTCTTAAGGACCTTACAACCAGAGTTAGTAATATCTTGAGCTCTCCTAAGACTGATGTACTACTGTTTTTCTAACCTGCCTTTAAAAGAACAATGGAATACCCATCTCATTCAGCTTGAATTTTTCCTGATACCAACTTTTGCAACCTACTCTAATGCAAAATTATAATCTTAACTTATGTACTCTTCCATGACCCTGACCAGAGAGCAAAGCATGTGTGAGTGAATGTTATGATCATCACTTACTCTAAACAGAAAATATTAATTGAAAGGAATCTTATAAAATGGGTAGTCACCATAATGATTACTATTTGATAAACAATCTTGTCAGTTGGAGTCAGTGACTTAATCTCTTGTAAAACTCTATTGAAGATTTCTGAATGCATCCCTCAGTTCTTTCACATATGATGCTCTCTGTGATGTTCAGTAAAAGAGAGGCCAAAGCTCTTTGTTAGAAATAGACATATTCAGACAAACAGAAACAGACACGAGACAGTGTTTAAGCCAGGCATAGATTCAGACTCATACAACAGATAGACAACCATGGTGGAAACCTTGGGGACAATAAATCAGAGAATTTAAATCTGGGCAGTTTCTTGGACAAATGACACCAAGTACTTTATTGATTTTTGTCCTTAATGCGGCATCAATGCATTATTAACATCAGTTTTGCATGTAATTGATGTCTGTGGTATTGATAACAGTTTTATTTTGTGGATTCTCTTCCATTACTCTCACTTCTGGCCTGATTCACTATTCAACATATGTGCTACTTAAGAGACATATTCAACATCTCAACCTTGCATTAATCAGTAACAACATTTCACAATGAAAACCTAATGAATCAGAAAGGATTTAAATTGGTCATAACCATCTTTTCATTTTTTACTAATTACTTTGTGGATTTTCCATACATATTGTTAGTTTAAAGAATTCTCAAAATGAAAAGAAGAAAGACTTAAATTCCCACAGGCCCTTTCAAGTTATTCTTGCCAATCCCATCATCAGCAATAAAAAGGAAAAAGGGGATGCCTCCTGCAGCTCTGAGAACCTCTTGGTGTTAAGTTAGCTTTTAAGATTGGTATTCCTCTTTTAATCATACTTCTTCAGTAATGACGTTTTCCATACCATGTGTGTCTATACACTCTCCAGTATTTCCATACTATTAATTACGTAAAGAAAGAAAAATTCTCCTGTGATTTCGCCCCTTACTGTGTTTCCTGGTTATAATTTTTCTTCCTCTCATTCGACACACACTTGTGACACTGACTTAGCAAACCATGATAATGGGAAAAATAAAATTGCTTGTGTTTGTAAATGATAAATAAATTTTAGATGTATATTTCAAGGTATAAAATTAGAAAAATCAATTCTGTTAGCAACTTTTGAGCAAGTCAATGTGTAATAAAATTTGAAATTATTTCCATTTCCATAGGTCCAACAATGTAAACATCTTAGGGAAAAAAAGGAATTTCTGAGATAAGATAATAATATTTAAATGAATACAGGGACAGAAATATTTATTTTGGAAGGTTTAATTTAAAAAATTAAATTATTATTATTGTAAGATTCGTGGAAAGCATGGAGATGCACACACTGCTTGAATTTTCTTTTTTGGAGGAAATTGTATCCTTAAGCTTCCCTGAGTACATTTATTACTCAGCCTGCAACCTTCATCTCTTGTAGGCTTGGCATTTTAATAACATGATAAGGTTATCAGGTTATCATGCAGTATCTTTCCATAGATCTTCTAGAAGACCCATGAATGCAATGGTCTAAACTTAGTAGAAGGACATTGTCTAAACTTATTATAAGGACATTGCTTGATTGCTGGTGTGGTTTAGAAGTTTAATGGAAGAGAGCATGTTAAAATATTGTTCTATAACAGTAAAATCAAAGAACTTAACCATATGCTTAACCAATTGTCCTGACTACATCTGTTGCTTGAGAAATCGTGACATTCATTGCTTGAGAAAATTAATGTTAGTACATATCTATGATTTAGCCTCCCATTCCAATCAGGAAAAACAGAGATAAATAGTTTGTGTGCAGAACATAACAGATTAAATCTACACTTATCACTTTATTCTAGTAGTTCCCCTAAGATTTTTAGAAAGTACTCAACAACAATTGTTATCAAAATTAAATACTGGGTTTGATAAGCTCTCTTATTGTGTAAAGGCATCTGTTTCCAATCTGATAACCTGAGTTAGATCTCTAGGGACCCACATGGTAGAAAGGAAGCAGGAAATCCTGTACACTGTTTTCTTGTCTCTTGCCTTTACAGGAGTCCTGAGGCACACACACACACACACACACACACACACACACACACACACACACACACACGACACACACGACACATACCACATGCATATACCACACACCAGCAAGTCTTCCCTGGTTCACTAGCCTAAGCTCCATGAGTGCCCTGTGTTTCCATGGAATTCCACTCTCATGTCATGTAACACACTGCTGTCACCGCAGTCTAGTGGCTGTTAGCTCCTCCTTGTTCAGGTATGCTGTCTCTATGTGTTTCTGCCGCATGGTCTTGTCCTCTCCATCTGCATCTGGGTTCTAGTTCTACTCAGTGTTTATGTTTGGGTGTTTGATCCTGTTTTCAACAGGCATTAGTTGAGGACTCCATGGAGAAGTTAGTTGTTGATCTCACTCTCCGGGAAGGGCATTTATGATAGCCTTTCCACGGAAGCTGAGATTGTTAGTTGGGAGCAGTCTTGTAGTTCTCTAGACCTTTCTTTGTCTTCACTTTTATCTTCAAATAAATATTGGCTCCCTCTTTTATGTTCTCTCTCTCTCTCTCTCTCTCTCTCTCTCTCTCTCTCTCTCTCTCTCTTTCCTATCTTCTATCCCTAACCAGGCTCAATCTTTATTAGAAATAAGTATTTTTATTTATTTCTTCATTAAAAACAATGGTGAAACTTCAGACATGGTGTTTGGAAAGCTCACCAGTTCCTTAGCTTCATGAAGTATATTGCTGACCCATTTCAGGGAATTGAGAGCTTCACGAAAGTATAGCAGCATTGTCTTTCCGTTAAACCATTTTTCTTATTTGCTATTCTCACTGCTGCTGGGCCTAACAACCTCTAGTTTCCTGAATTTATTTTAGAAGGCATAATAAATGCGTGGAGAAAGAAAGAGTGTTTGCTTCCATAAATACCATAGCGGTATTTATACCGCTAAACAGAAAATGAGTTTCCTTTCCTTCCATACACTTGTGATTCCTCACTAATGTCCAGAGTGTGCACCAGTCTCTGTCTTACACTTTATACCTTTCTATCTTTCTGTCTTTCTATTCTGTCTATTCCCTCCCCCAGCATCTCCCCCCATTGACAGGCTAGCGAAGATTCTAGTGTCTACCACTAGCTGATGTATAACTCATTTTCAATAGTGTTTTCTGATAGATGGAAAGAAGTGGCGGTAATTATAGTTGTTAAGAATAATAAGGCTAGTGATTGTTGATGATTATGACAATAATAAGTGCTGGAATTATTTATACTCTTGAAGGATGTTGTGAATTCTGTAGACCATTACTTGACAAAGTGCTTCTCTGAGGGAACACTGTGATTTACAAAAATTATCTCTAACCATTTTTATTAGTTTTGGGACAAAACAGTATTTGAAACATACATTGACATTTTCTTACTTTTTTTTATTAAAGACACGATCTATAGAAATTGATTCCAGAATATAAATGTGTTGCAATCATATCAATCCTTCCTTTGAAAATGGTTTTTGAGGAAAATTTAAGCCTTTCCTTTGTCGAAGTTTGAAAGTTCTTTTTTTTTCTTTAATATATTAATGCAAAGGTACACATAACTAAGTAGCTACACTTACACTGTGTACTTTACAGGATATTTAAAGTGTATAAATACATGTCATGGAAGAATTAAGTTTTCTTGAGAGAACAAATGACTTTCTTGCACACTTAATGGCTTTTAAGGCTAGACTTCGAGTGCTCTGGCACATGTGAGTTATGATTGCAGGAGGAACGGTCTCTGTAACTAAGAAAAGATGAATGAATGCCATAGAACTAAACCCACCTTCTTTGCCAGCTAGAATTTGGAAGTGGAAATATTCCTTATGCAGAACCACATGAAGAAAAGGAAATAGGCTTTACTTGAACCCTTGATTACTCATCTCACCTGAGGATGAAAGTGTAGATCTTTTTAAAGGAGAAAATGCATCTCAGTGGCTAGATCAGCTGGAAAGGTTTTAGGAGGCCAGGTACATTATGTGAGTTAGGCCACAGTCAAATAGACTGTTTGGCTGTGAGTGCATGAAGATCAGGGCTCTTCTAGGACAAAGAGGCAGAGATGCAGCCAGAGACTCAACTGGCTCATCAGTAACATGAGAAATAAATCCATTAGTGGCAGACTAGCACACAGAAATGACAATTTAATGCCATAGGTTACCGACACACTTGTTAGGTCTCCATCAAGTGTACATATTTAAAAGAAAGGGATTTCTAGGTGTAGGTTAAATTTTATGATACATTGCCAGTTTGAGTTCGCATTTAATTAAAATAACATGTACATGCTTATTTGTAACAAGCATTTAATTTTAAAGTAACAGGGCTCACCACAATCTGATCAGAATGGCTATAATCTAGACTTCTGAAAAATGTAAGGGAGGATGTGGGGGGAAAGGGAACACTTATTTGCAGCTGGTGGGGTTGCAAATTCATACAGCATTTATGGAAATCAGATTGGAGGGTCCTCAAATGATTAAAACTAGAACTACTCATGATTCAGGTATTTCACTCATAGTCATATACCCAGAAAACACTGTACTCAAACATACAGAAATATCTGTTTGTCCAAAATAGTAAAGAAATAGATCTAGACACCCATAAAAAGGTGAATGATTAATGAAAATGTTACATATACAAATAGAATATTATTAAGCTGTAAGGAAAAAACAAATCATGAATTTTTCCAGAAAATGAATGGCCTTAAGAACTATAAAATTAAAAGGTATGTAACAAACTGATTAAGAAAAAAATATGCATACTTCCTCATAAGTAGATCCTAGCTCTAATGATTTACATAATGCAAGCATTTATGTAAATATCTGTAACTATGAAAATAGTAAAACATTTAGAAAGGAAATGAAGAAGGCATTGGTATCAGTGACAAGGAAAGATGGAATTCAGATATTGTGAAAGAGGATATAAAGCTAATTGCTTTCTAGTTCCAACTATGTAATTTTTTTTGTAGTAGATAGGTACATAATAATGTAATTGGCAATGAAAACATAAAACCACAAGTGATGATGATGGACTGTAACCCATAAGATAAATAAATCCATTCTTCTCCAGGTTGCTTCTGGTAATGGAATTTTATCATAGCTGCGGGAAAACAAACTAAAACAGTATCCCAGCAAATACTAAGCATCGAGCACAAGCTGAGACGGTCTGATCTACTAGAAAGATGAAGAGATCTTAATAAGATAATCACAATACAACTCATTAAGATATGACATCTAAGATTGAAAGATTAGTGGACATTACAATTAAGACAGAAAATGTAAAGATTTTGAAGGGCGTGCTTTAAGCAAAGAAATAAGTGGTTTGCTAGCTAAAGGAAAGGACTAGCCTCCAAGGTGGCTCCTAATGATACTCTCACTTGGTACACATACCAGATAAAGTCCTTTCCTATGTGTATCGGGTCAGCTTTGTGTAAGCATAGAAATGGAGCAAAGGTAAACATTTATCACTTTGTCTGACTTGTAGAACTGCATAGTATTCTACTGATAAATCTTTTATTCAGTTATGGATCCAAGGAGTATGTTATCAGGGTCAATTTTATGTCATTTCACTTAAAATCAAACGAAAAGTCATTGCATATAGTTTACTTTCTTATAAAGTATCAGAATATAGTAGATGTCTAATAAATTTTCAATGATATAAAAATGATTGAATCTAAATGGCTTCAGAATAGCCATTTTAACTTTAGGATTTAATTGAGAATTATGTAGTTTAGAACTGGACAAAAGTTTGAGGGGTTTCCTTAATTTAGCTGCAATATGTTTGTGTTCCTTACTTTATTACAATTAAGTTTTTTTTAAAGGAAATCACCTGACATATGTAGACACCATTCCTTTTGCATCAAAGACTAACAACTTCACCCATATTCACATTTATGTTCATTGCATTCATTCTAATTTACTTCTAACATATTTTTTTACTACCTTGGATTTTTCACTTTCCTACTTTCTTATTCAGTATCTGGGAAAAATAATCACCCATCGGTCAGTAACAACTTTAAACTCAGAAAAGAAATTACTGATTCCATCTTCACCTTTGTTTTAAATACAGCCCCTTGTTCTGCTGGGATTTATGTGTCCAAACAACACTGAGACACTGATGCTTCTTCTTTTGGCTGCCGATGATTTGTTCAACTAAGACATATTGAGTTTCCATTGTAAGCCAGCTGCTTCCCAAGTTCCCAGGGAGATACATATCAGTAAGAAAGAAAAATGGGCACTGAATCTGTCTTTAACATTACTCTCTACTGTGAAGACAGTAAAAGGGATGTGGATAAGTGCCTGGATTAGAGGCAGAAAACCACTGGTGACAGAAGCAAAGGTGTTTCTAAAGAAATGACATTTGGAGGATCAACTACTTGAGGCAAGCCAAGGTCCTCCCCCCTTTATCTAGGCTGAGCAAGGGAATGTGCTCCAAAGGCCAGTTCATGCATTAAGGATAAACATTGACTCCACTACTAGTGGCCCCACAGACTGCCCAGGACACCCAACTGACATTGACATTCAGGGGGCTTTGTTCAGTCCTATGCAGGTTCCGCAGCAGCTGTCAGTAAAGAGTCAATGAGCCCTCACGTGCTGGGGTCAGCCACTTCTGTGGGCATCACCCTCTCTGAAGAGTAGATTGAGGGTGGGGTGGGGAGAAGGTTGGGGGAGCACAAGGACAGGAGGGAGAAAAAACTGGGATTGGCATGTAAAATATGATGGTTTAAAAATAATAAAAGGATAAAAAAGAAATGACATTTGAGTTGAATTTCCCAGGTACCCCAAGAGACAAATGCAGAGTTTTTAACTGTAGAAGGAACTGCTTAGGATCAAAACTGAGGAAGGACCTGTGAGATTAAGCATAGTGGCAAAGACTATAAAGTCATACTATCAGTGAGATCATGGGGATGGCCATAATCCATTTGGAAATTTTTGTTTAATTGAAGTTTAACTGAAAGAACAAACTTGGCTGCTACAGTGGAAGTCATTCTTAGTTTGTCATTCTGGCTTATTTTAATGTTTTTGTCTTTAAACCTGGTTCTGAGAAGCAGGAAATCTCTAGACTCTGGAGGTTTGCATGAGTAAAAGTCAAATTGGAGACCTGGAGTGAGCCTCCTTCACCCAAGGAAGAAGAAGGTGGAAATCAGTGTCAAAACTGACAGTAAGGACAGTCCCTCTTTCCCCACTGAGTTTAAATGATGAATCACAATCAACTCAGTTTTTGTTGTTTAGGCTCAATTCTTTATTTTGAACTACAAGTGACACTCTGAGAAGTGGCACAATAAGACATTAACTTCAATAAATGTTGTTTTTATGCAATACGGAATAGTCATTTCTTTAGGGAAAATGTGTTAGGACAGGAATAGAGGGAAACATGAGTACTTCATGGTCTTCATCTATTAATGAGAAAAACCACTTGCTTAGGTTTCCTTGTATTATCTCCAGGTAACTGACCTGCATCTCAGTTACCAAAAATATATCTGTTAGCAGAAATCACTATGCTCTCAGTTTAATAGTTTGGTTCGGCCCCGTGATAAATGTGCATGGCTTTTTAAAAAGCATACTTCCCCATATTCAATTTCACACATGATGAAGCACTAGATTCTTTTATCTGAAGGGTAATCAAAGACAATGATGTTTTGGAGAGATTGCTTTAAAATGAATTCCTGTGTATGTTAGGCACTTTCGTTGCTATGACAAACTAGCTGATAAAATCAACTTAAAGGAGGATAGATTTATTTTGGCTCACAGGGATAATTTTCAGTACGTGGTCAGTTGGCTTCATTTCAATGATCCTATGTAGTGAAGCAGAGCATCATGGCAGTGGCAGAAAGATATGACACAGGACAGAGCTCACCTTGTGGCATCTGGAAAGCAGGAAGAGAAAACTAGAAATAGAGGATGCAAAACTGGGGAAAAGTATCACCTTTAAAGACATGCCCTCCAAAAGTCACCTCATCTAATTGGACCCCATTTTTCCAAATTTCTATCACCTTCCAATAGTTTTTTTTTCTTTTTTGTTACTTTTGTAATTCACTAGTGGATAATTCAGTGATTGTGTCATGCCCATCATTTCCCAAAGTCCCACCCCTAAACATTGTATTGAGAACCAAGCCTTTAACCCATGATCCTTTTAAGAGAATACTTTGTATGTAAAGTAATACTGTGAGTCTCTGAATAAATAGCATTCTAGCCATATTAAGGGTGAGTTATCCTATGCTTTATGAACAGAATTTAAAGGAACAACAAATTCAACTATAACAGCTCCAGACACAATTCAAAAGTGAGAACTGAATCAATGCATCAAATGGTTAAATATAGATATGAAGAAGCATTTTAGGTACCCTGGTAAACACAAGTAAGGCCTTGAAGAGACTACCTATGCCCTTAGAGGTTTACAAATTATAATGATAAATATAAATTTCAAAACACATAAATATGATTTTTGTTAAATCATATGATAAAATATGACAAAGCAAAAACTAATACAATAACGTTTGACATGACAAACCACTTATTTACACACTCAGAAATTCCATGATACTAAGCTGTATATGAATATATACATATATGCACATACATACATACACACACACACACACACACACACACACACACACACACATATCCTGATGCAGAACTCTACATGCTGCCGCAGACTTTGGTGTGTTGATTTAGAGAATATTGTTTCAGGATCCTCCATCTCCTCTGGCTGTTACACTTTGCTACAAGAGTTTGCATGACATTCAGGGTATTTATGAGGTAAAAAGAGGGTCATAGTTGGGTATAATGGCACATACTTGCAATCCCAGCATTTGGAAGGCAGAAGCAGAATAGTCAGGAGTTGAGGCAAGTCTCAGATACATATGGAGTTTCTCTCTAAAAATCAACCAAAAAATCAACAGTATCAAAAGAGGTCTAGACAGATTTTTTGGAACCATAATACATTTACTGGATTTTAAAAGATGCCCATTTTTATCTAAGAAAACTATGGCAGGGATAAATCATGTTAGTTATCCATAAGAATTTGAAAATGGTAGTCATTCTAGCTTAATTATTAGGGAAAGAAACATTGAAAATCTTGAAAAATTTTTGGAAGGCAATGTCCCTAGTGTATTGAGAAATTCATTAATACTAAAATATATACCAAGTCTCTTCCCAGACTTGTAAATAGAAAATGGACAGAACATCACATTAACCTTTTCAGGGGACAAAGTAGATTCATATAAACAATTATCTGTCATAAAGCTGGAAGAATGTCAAGATAAAACCCAAAGAGTCAGAGTAACATTGAACACTAAATTTCTGTGTCATAAAGGTAATACTGTCTAGAGTAATATCTTACCACGTTGACTTCCTCATTTTGCTAGACATTCATATATGAATGCTCCATAAAAGTTGTCCATTTAGTTGCATTATTAAAAAGAATTAAAAAAAAAAAAAACACTCAGCTTGTGGCTCTATGAGCTGCAAAGTAATGTACTTCAAAATGATAACAGTAATGTATTTCAACTTGTGCTATGATTAGTACATTTGCTTATTTGCTTACACATATTTTCTTTAGTCCTGGTATAAATTCTTTTCATAATGACTTCTCAGGTGATGAGGTAGTTAGTTTATATATCAGGGTGAACATGTTTCACTTGGCAAGTCTTTCATGGACTTTAAAATTTTTGTTTGATGGTTTTTCAATTCAGTATGCCAGAGTATCATCACTCCTTATTTATGTAGTACCAGAGATTAGGAACAGTTTAATGCAAGCTATCCAAGATCTACACCAACTGAACTATACCCCTATCTCCCTTCTGGTAATTTGTTTTATTTTTATTTTTTTTACTTGGAAAGTTATTGATTTATCTGTATTTATTCTGTCCTCTAAGCATGTTAAAAATGCAAAACTGTACATTATATTGATGCAGTTTAAACAAAGTAGATATAGTCTAATGAAATTAACCACACTATTATGTCACTGTTCTGGAAGTAGAAGTTTTAATAACTATTCAAAATTGTTCCTAGTTTCTCTGTTCTAAAGTACAAAATAAGTGACTTTTGGAATAAATATGAGTATTACATTTTAACAGGAGCAATTTAGTCATGAAAACAAAAACAAAACAAAACAAAATGGAATCTTGAAATTAATAGGCATATGGATGGAACTTGAAGAAACCATCCTGAATGAGGTTATCCAGTCACAAAAAGAGGAACATGGTATGTACTCACACATATATGGATTTTAGACATAGAGCAAAGGATCACCTGCTTATAATTCACACTGCCAGAGAAACTAGGATACAAGGAGGAATCTAAGAGATTCATACAAGGTCCCTCATAGAAAGGCAAAGAAACAAGATCTCCTGAGCATATTGGAAATGGGTGGGTGGGTCAGTGAGTGGAAAGGGAATAAGGAGAAAGAGAAAGGAGGAAAGGAGAACATGTGGGACCAGGAAGATTGAGTCGGGGACAAAAATAGATGAGAGAAAAAAAAAAAAAAAAAAAAAAAAAAAAAAAAAGAGAGAGAGAGATACCATAATAAAGGGAGCCATTATAGGTTTGAAGAGAAAACTGACTCTAGAGAAATGTCCAGAGACCTACAAGGATAACCCCAACTAACAATCTGAGCAACCGTGCAAAGGCTAACTTAAATGCCCTTCTCTGATAACGAGATTGATAACTAACTTATATGCCATCATAGAGCCCTCATTTACTAGGTTATAGAAACAGAAGTAGACAGCCACAGCTAAACACTGAGCCAAACTCCTGGAATCCAGTTATAGAGAAGGAGTGATAAGAAAAGTTGTCAAGATCAGGCTACAGAAAACCACAGAGACAGCTGGTCTGAACAAGGAGAAGCTAATGGACTCCCAGATTAATAGCTGGGAATCCAGCATTGGACCGACTCAGACCCCCTGAACGTGGGTCTCAGTAAAAACGCCTGGGCAGTCTAAGGGACCTCTGACTGTAGAACCAGATGTAGCCCTGTTGCACAAAATGACTTTGGGAGCACAGTAACCTTGCAGGGATACTCCCTTAGCCTAGAGGCAGGGGTAGGGCCTAGACCCTACTCCAAATGACTTGACAGATTTTGATGATCCCTCCTGGAAGGCATCACCCTCACTGTGGAGTTGGGTAAGAAAATGGGATGGGAAGCGTGGTCGGGGGACATAGGATAGAGGGAAGGACAGGGAACTAGGATTAATGTGTAAAATAAGAAATATATGTGTGTGTGTGTATTTAAAATTAACATCTGTTTAAAGATACATACACTAACTCAAACATTTTTATGCTAAGATACTTATACTAGCCCTACTTTTAAAGGTAGAACTGATAATAAGATTAAATACTTATCTCATTCATATAGGGAATTCATAGTGGAGACTGAAATGAAATACAGTCCATCTGAGAGTTAACCAGGATAGTAACGGGATGCTACTTATGTTGCTGGGCATTATGCTAGCTACTCCAGAGCTACAGGTGGGATACTCTGGAGACTGGAAGACTATGACACATATTTTCTCCTTATGGACTCAGTGAAGAAGTTCTTCCCATCAATCAAAGGATGCGTCTTTGGGAATATGGTTTTATGCATGAATGCCTGGAAACATACCTAGCTCATAATAAGAACTTGAAAAATAGAAAAGATATGACGTTAAAACTTCCTCTACCAAATGACTTTAGCTAGTAGGTGTATGCTTTTAATAACATAGTTCAAGGATAATTCATTATCAGAGACATTTCAACCCTTGCTAAGAGAGCTTTTGCATGTTTGTTGGTATCTGATATGAGTCAAATATTTATGCAGTTTAAAAAAGTGCTTTAGGATTAATGCCTATAAATTTAAGACTAGAAGTCAAATTTACTACTGAGCACATTTCCAAATACCAGTTATATAATGAAACTATAGATTAAAACTATTTGCAAGCTGCAGCTATATTAATACTTCCTTTTCCTGTAGATTGCAGAACACGTCCTCCTAGCTTAAGCACAAGTGGCAACAGCTTGGGCATGTAACAACATTCCAGTAAGGTTCAAGACAAACACTGATGTAGAAGGTAGAGAACCATCATGGAAATGAGACTGGGCAGTATGTTCAGTGTTACTGAATAATCTGAGATGATGCATCTGAATAGCATGTCTTATGTAAATGCTTCTCACATCTGTTCTCTGTTATGACAGTAAAAATCTGTTGCAGAATTGTGTTAAAGTTAGCTTAATTGACCTTCTTAGCTGTGCAAGTGTTACTTTCTGATAAAAGTTCCACATTCCACAGCTTAATGAAATCCTCATTCATATCATAACCATTCTAATAAAGAGAAGATAATTGAGAGGGTGAAGGATTACACTCAAACTACCCCTCTTTGTTCATCTGTTCATCTATAGACTTGCAGTTTTCACAGTGGCATTTAGGTTTCATGTGTTTGGATCTGAGTTTCTCATAGGACTTGACTTAAATGTTCTACTCTATGTTTTCACCTAAACAGAATTTACAGAAAATACCATTTCTCCTTTCCTTTTTATTGTTTGAAAAACTTTAAAAATAATGGCATTAGTTCTTTATGAAATATTTTGAAATGGAATTCGTCATTTCTGGATATTCTTTGCTGGGAAATTTTGATTTCTGATTAATGTCTTTGTCTCTCATAAATTCACTCACAGTTTACTGTTCCTTTTAGTAAGGTTTTTCTCCTTTTTCTTTCCTTTTTGGGCTTCCTAATTAATACACATAAATTAAAACTTGTCATTTATTGCTTTTTATTTAAATTTCCTTCCATTCTAAGACAGTCATTTTTAGTAGAATATCTTCTCTTTTTAACATTCTTAATTTTGCCTGTTTAGGTTTTATTTTGAGCAAGTCTACAGAAAATTCAGTTTCATTTATTTTACTTTCTAAATTCCGTTTTTATTTGCTTTATTTCTGTATTTTTGTTCATTGATACTATGCAATTCATACTATGTATCTATATGCTTTCCTTTGGCCTTAAACACAAAACATGTAAATTTATTTCTTTGCCAAATACATTCAGTGTCTGAAGTTACTATGTAATAGTTAATTGAAAAAAATGCCACCATAGCATAGCCTTTTGTTTTGTTGTATATATCCCAATTTATCTTGAAAATTATCCATTTTGAACTGATGACTTGTAGTTGTTTTATGCTTCTTAGTGGTTTCTGAATTGGTTTTTCATTTTGCACTGTTTGTTCTGTGTGTAAAGAACTCTGTTTCATAGTGGTCAATGACATAACACACCAGATTCCCATTGCATCCTGAAAACAACTGACAAACCCAGGTCTCCTCTGGTTTGGAGATTGGTACTATGCCAGGAGTTCACATTTGTGTCTTATCCCCATTTGTTGTACAGAGCCTGAATCCATGGAGAAATTAGTGTTTAGGACCTTGCCAGAGGGTTCTTGTATACACATCTGGATATGTAGGAAGATGAAGGGACTTTTTTGGTTGTTTATTAACTTGTTACTTCTTTTTCTTTTAGTTTGGACTCAGCCTTTGGAGAGTTCTGAATTAGACAAAATAAATAAGATCAAGCTCATTTAACAGATTCACCATGGAGTCACTTTGATTTTAAAGAAAACAGAAATGGGACTTATGAGATTGCCCTGTGGTTAAGAGTATGAAATGCTCTCCCAGAAAACCAGAGTTTGATCCCAACCACCTGGAACTCCAGCTCCAGGGAATTTGACACTTCTGGCCTCTGTGGGTTTCTGAGCTCCTATGTATATGCCCCTACACAGCAGTGTAACACTCATAAGGAATATAATAAAAAAAAATTTAAAGGAAATAAAAACTTCCAATACTTTGCAAACCATATCTGTTCTATCTGTACTTCCTTTTGTAATACTAGGAGCTTATATTAGCAATATAAATAACTGCCTAAAAGGACCACACTGACTGAAGCAGGATGGATGTGGTCAGGTCACGCTTTTCTCATACTGATATTCATGCCCATACATGTAAAGTAGAATAAGGTAGAAATGACCAGTTATTGGATACTATTCATTGATTTACTTAAAGTACTGCTTATACTGTCTATTTGTCAAGCATGACTTCATTTGTTTCCTGGAAGAGAATGACCTAGAGAAATAGCTGAAACAATAGATCTCTGCTCTTAGCAACCTGAACGAAAATGTTCACACTTGTCAACTCTAACACATGCATTTGAACAAACAAAGCTCCCATGCTAACTGCCATGTGCAAGTGTTTCTGCTTGCTCAAATGCTCTTGAGACTAAAGTCTTTTAGGAACTATTCCGGCTTCAGTCCACCAGTAACACCTTCTCTCTTTCCCTCTCTTTAGGTTGGGCTGCTTTTCCAAGAAGATTGTTCCAACATAAGTTTTCTTTATTCTATGTTGATTGGTTTTCATTAAAAAAGTTGACAGACTTGATACTGAATTTTTTCTTGTTACTTGTTTTTATTTCTCAAGTTAGGGTTTCTTTGTATAGTCTTGGCAGTTCTGGGACTCTCTGTATAGACCAGGTTGGCCTCAAACTTTCGAAGATCTTCCTGCCTCTGCCTCCTGAGTGCTAAGATTAAAGGTATGAACCCCTATCAACTGACTATATTTTTATGTGAATAGAAAAATAGTATTTTTTAAGATTTCCTTATAATATCATCTTTGTTGATATGTTTTATTCTGTTTTCATCTGGATAATGTTCCATTATATAATATTCTTTAGTTCTTCTTATAACAGATGTGGGTTGTGTCATGTTTTTCATTATAATGAAAAGATATTCTGTAAAAGTTTTACATTTGGATGAGTATATGAAGCTATATTTTTGTTTCCTTTTAGTAAATATCTTGGAAAGAAATTTATAGGTCATAAAAGAAATGCATTCATAGTGTTTATGAATGTTTATGTTTGAAAAGGATTTGTTCTCCAAAGTAGCTATACATGTTATATTTTCATTGCATCTCATTCATGTCTACATTGATATTAAATATGTTCATTTTGGAAATTTATTTTTATATGATGAACAAAACAAAAAATGTTCATCCTATACATAATATAGCATTTTTATACTTACATATTGTATAATATTTAAATTATTAAAATATCTGTTTCCTCAAGCACTATATGTATCATTAAAAATCCTTCTAATGTTTTGAAATAGATAAAAAAACCTGTGATTTATGGTTGATCTTTGTATGAATAATACAACATTTCCTGAGTTTTCTCTTTAATATTGCATTGGTATGTAGTAGTTAAATAAAAATTCAAACTCAATTGACCTGCAGGTAAAACATATTTAATGGCAGCCAAAGCTAGACTTTAATTTAAAACACGTAGATTTATCAGCTTAGAGACTTGGAAATGTATGTTTTCAGGCAATATGGGTTTTTCTGAGTTGTGACTTATCTTTCCAGGAAATGAAATCTCCTTTCTTTGTCACTGGAGAGTCTTTAATGTCTATGATAATATCAACAGATGTAGGGAGCCGTCCCAGAATTCTCCATTACAAGATGGTGCCTGCATCTGGCTGGCGTTGAGAGTAAACAAGTTAGTGCGCAGGTGCAGGGTGATTTTCCCTCCCTTGGCCTCTGCCTCTCCCATGGCGTCATATGGGCCGATGGGCTGCAGCCAGTCAGGAGGTGACACGTCCGAGGGGAAGGTTGTAAACCTAAATAAGGGTTGGGTTTTGGATGTTTGGGGTCTCTGCTCTGTAAGCTTATGCTCTCCCTCTCAAGATGCATTAAAGCTTTACTGCAGAAGGATCCTGAGTGTGCCGCGTCGTTCTTGCTGGCGAGACAGTAGCGCGGGACAAACAGAGGTTTAGATTCACCTACCATTCATTTAGTTTTGCTTTAGCATTTTCAAATCTACAAAATGTCTTTTAATTCTAGAACCTAGATAAAGTGAATTCATTGGATATCCTGTTGAGAAATCCAATGGAAAATGCATTAACTTCACATCTGTCTTTTATCATCAGTATTGCAAGTGATATGGATTTGATTGTTTGATAGAAGTTTCTGTTTTACCTGGTACTTAGTCAGTAAGGTATTCTCATCTTGTTTCCTGTGTGTCTGACTGGCAACTACATCTCTGTCTTCCTCTTCCCAGAATTCTCCTAGTCTGGTAGCTACACATATACTTGCTGCCTGGTTACTGGACAATCAGCATTGTATTAAGCCAATATGAGTGACAAATCTTTACAGTGTACAAGAGCATTATTGCATATCTTTTGATACATATCATGAGTGCTAGGTCAGATAGCTCAATAGGATGGAAACATACTTGTATATGAATCTTACAACAAGAGAAAAGTGCAAAATTAGATAACGAATAGAGATCAAGCAGGTTCCTGTTAATCACTGAATTATTTAAATTTTGGAGTTTTTAACAAAGCCATCAGTGATTTTAACAAAATTAATACTTCAAAATATATTTTATCTGGGTTTTGATTCATAGAAAAACTTTGAAGAATTATTATGTAAGGAAAACTTTAAGTTTTTTTTTTAAGTTTTGTAAATCAGTGGTTAAAAGTAATGCCTGCTCTTTCAAAGTTTATGAGTTCAATTCCCAACAACCACAATGTGGCTCATAACCATCTGTAATGATTTCTGGTGCCCTCTTCTGGCCTGCAGGCATACATACAGGCAGAACACTATATACATAATAAACAAACCTAAAAAATAAACTTGTTAATGGAAACGTCCATTTACTGCATATAGTTGACATGCATACACTATTCTTGGAGATGAAGAACAGCACAGTATAAATATCCCTTCTGAACAATACACCCTTATTACGTTTAAAATTACTTAAAGTTACTTTTGTGAAGAAAAAATTAATACCTTTGAATTTGAGATAGCCTTTACCATGTATGATTTCTTTTAAAAATAATTTCCTATTTATATTTAAAAAAATCTTATTTTATATGCCATTCCCATTTCTCTATCCTTCCCGTCTTCTATCCCATGCCTGCCACCAACTTCCCATTCAATCCCCAGGCTGGTGAGGCCTCCCATTAGGGATCATCAAAGTCTGTCACATAATTTACAGCAGAACATAGGTCCTCCCCATGTGTCTAGGTTGAAAGAATATCCCTCCATAGGGAATGGGCTCCCAAAGCTTATTCTTGCACTAGGGATAAGTCCTGGTTCCACTCCCAGACTTCTTGTATGATAATTTTGTAGAACTATATTATTAAATAAGTAAAGATCATTGAACTGAAATCATAAAAAACAAAATACCAACAAGGTGCTCCTAAAGCAAAGGAACTTTTAATATTTTATATTTATAAAAACTATATTACATTTAAACTTAACTTCATGTTTTAGATTTCAGAACAGAATATTAAGATTTGTGTTAATTTTAATGTAATTATTTTTGTCATTACACATCTAATTAATGAAAATTCAATCAGGGACAATTTTTCTTTGTCACGATTGCTCAATGTAAAAGGAACCTACACAGTCAAGATGTATTTTTAAGGTTACTTAATAACTGTTAAAGAGGTAATATTGATGTATAAATCTGGAAATCCATACATCAATCTAATAAAAAGAAATGTTTAAATGTTTTCTTGCATTTCTTTTTCCATTATGGATTTACGATGTCCCCAGACAATTTTAAAAATGATCACTGTAGACCTTATCTGTCATGGAAACAAATTTGTTCCTTGGGTGGCTGAGCAACATGAAGGGAATAAATTTCTTAGAATTGTATCCCCTGAAGGATGCTATCCTTTATTGTTACAAGTTTGCAATGGAAATGGCTTCATTGTTACACAGAGAAAAATGATAAAATTTAAAGCTCTGTAAGATGATTATGAAGTAAAACATATCTAATATATTAGCAACAATATATTGCTATATAGTACATTTATTTATTTAGACAGTGTTTTTAGTACATCAAAGCAAATGTGTAACAATTTAAATCTGAATGTTAATCCAAGGAGTAATAAAAATGAAAAACTAATGTCTGCAAGGGAATTGGGCATTAAATATTCCTCCTTTTTCAACATTGAACATTTACATTTTCTGCTTGGTTGGCAGGTGTGAACCCTGTAAATCAGATTTCATTTCAGTAATTTCATCATATAAATCTTTTTCACTTAACTTTAGCTCTTCCATACCACTTGTAGTCTAAACTTCAGCAAGACATCATCTTTTTTCAAGAGTATGTTGGTAGAAAAGTAGAGCAAAAATCAGTGGAAGTGATTCTGCAGGTTGAAGTTATTCTTCACACATTTTTGTAGCCCTTTTATATGAATGTCACTGCTTAAGTTATGATTTATCACCATTATATATTTAGATACATCCTTACCCCTCTGTACACTGGTAAATATATTTCAAAATAATTATACTTGTTACTATGCATAGATCCATTACCAAGAATATTAACAAGGTTTTTAACAGAAGAAGTTAATGGAAACAAATTTAATATTCTTCCAAAAGTGTTGATATCAATCTCTGAATATTGAGATTCTTTATAGGCATTCTTATATATAGTTTTTACTTTGAGCTACTAAATATCTTTGACCCTGTGATGTGGTTAATAAAGATAAATAACTTCATCTATATATTTACTACCTATAGTTAATTTTACTACATTTTATTTTCTGTTTTGAATAACATGAAGATAATAGAAAGTAAGAGCTTTTTATTAGAATAAACATAAAATAAAATGGAAGAAAGTACAATATTATTAATTATGTCTTATTAAGAAATCCAGCTCCGTGTCTGCAATCAAGTTTCAAAAGATGATATAAATTTGTACCTTGGTATCTGGTTCTAAATCAGCAAATACTTTAATTGTATTTTTTGAACTATTACAAGAGGGGTAAGGCTATCTAATTAAAATATACCTAGTTTGAATGATCTAGCATTAAAAAGCCAACACCTCTACTCATTATTAGAGTATGGCACAGAATGGTCTAAAATTTTGAGTCCATTTTTAACATCATTGAGACAGTACTCACAGAATTATGATCTCCTATCATTGTCCCAGATATATCCTCCAAGATTTTGTCCATCTGATGGGAGATGTCATTCTGTATATGTTTCTCATACTGGTTAATGAATAAAGCACTGTTGGCCAATAGGAAAGCAAGATAGGTGGGTCTAGGAGACAAGGAGGAAATAGGAAGTAGATAAGGTAAATTTCCTGACTCAGCTTAAGCGACAAAAAACCGTAAGGCTTTTAAATAACTCTGCTAACAGTTTATTGGTGTATATGAGAGATGGCAATGGCAGTGACCACATCTCCAAGCCGGCAGCATCCTTGCTGGATGGCAGCAAGCAGACCAAGGTGGTGATCACAGCTCTCAGTGCTGGCGGTAATATAGCTGCCGTCATGTTTGATAAACCGCCGCAGAAACAACTATGAATTTCATTTTAGCAATGTTGTTGTTTACCATAAAACACTCGTGGCTACAAAAAGATAAAGATTTATAGTAAAGACAGATTCATATTAAGAAAAACCTCTAAAGGTTTACAGTATGTTTTAAAATATACGTAGGCTTGGGAGAGAAAAGAAATAAAATGGTTTTAAAAAGACAGAGAACTGCTGGGTGTGGTAGCACACGCCTTTAATCCCAACATTCTGGAGACAGAGGCAATCAGTTCTCTATGATTCAAAGTAAACCTGGTATGCAGAGAAAATTCCAGAACAGATAAGAGTTACACAGTAAAACTCTGTCTCAAAAAATAAAAAAAATAAAAAAATAAATAAAAAAAAGTAATAATTAAGCCACGTAAAAATAAAAAGCTCAAAAAAAAATCTGGTTACTATATGCTATTATGTTGTTTCTATATTGTTTGACTACTAAAAAAATAAAAACAACTAATAAAAAATGCTACTACATTAATTCAATTTATATATTTTAAAATGCTTTAACTCCAAAATTTAAGTTCAAGAACAAGTTACTGGGGAAAAAAAATTCTATTCTATCCATAAAAAGCTATGGATTCCTTCCAGACTAATGTGGTTTGATCAAGCCAGGCCCCCTAAAACAGAGTCTCTGGTGATCCAACATTCAAAACAGCTTAGACAAAACAGCCTCGCATACTACAACCAAAATTTCTGCATCTTCTTAAGATTGACCCATGACAGCGCCCTTTACCAACAAAAAGTAGTTTAAAAAGAATGACGCCCAAATTCCCAAATATTGTTTATAAATGTTTGTTTTCACTTAAATGGACTTGGTTATAAATGGTTAATGATCATAACCAATTACCTTTTAAAGGTAAAAAAAATATGGTATAGATATGAATACTTTGTTTTGGAATGGATTTTTATTTATTGATACAATTTAAGGTCAATTTTGTGATATGTGTATTTCTCCTCTTGTTTAGGTATTGTGTTTATATAGCTCATTTAGAAATGTAATGTATAATGTAGTACATACAAATTATAGATAATTACCTAAGATAGTCAAAGTTTAGAGTTAAGTTAGTTAGGTTTTCAAGATACACAGAGATGTATTTGAGATAGATAGAAATTCTTCAAACCTTTCAAAGACCTACAGAATATGGCATTTAAAATGGTTTAGGGTTTTTCTTGACAATGAGACATAAATGCTCCTGGCAACACTCCTTCGTCAAAAAGGAAGATGGACATTGAAAAAACTCGTTCTGGAGTTTACATCCAATATGTCAAGACTAGCCATTTGAACAAGATACTGCTCTTGTCTGGACTGTTTGACTTTATGCTGTATAAACTGGACATGCAGGGCCCACAGAAAAGTGACTACTGATTCAAGATGGACATTGCTACAACGGTCCTGCTTCATGGAAGAGTTTGCCAGACAGTCTACAGGACACAGAAAAAAGTGACTGACAAACTGCCAATACAAAAAGATAGTTTAAAGTTTCCTGCTTTGCTAAAGAGTCTGCCAGACACACTATGGCCTTTGGGCTAAAGATGGAAGAGTACAAAAGAACTTCGGGTAACCAGGCAGTGAGTTGTCTCTGTCATTTCTAGAGTTTATAGACTATTCTTCTGTGGTCTTTGAAGGAGTTGAAGACAGATAGTTATGGTTATAGTTTTCCTTAGTGTTAAAGATAAGTTACATAGACTTTAGACCACAAAGATAGGATAGATGATGGAATATTTTCTTCAAATTTTGCTAAATGTTAATAGACTAAATAGTGTTAACTGTGATTCTTATTTGGTTACTGTTATGTGATATATTCTGCTATGTTAAGGTTAAAACCCTTCTTTTTATTTTAGACAGAAAAGAGGATATGATGGGAGATGTCATTCTGTATATGTTTCTCATACTGATTAATGAATAAAGCACTGTTGGCCAATAGGAAAGCAAGATAGGTGGGTCTAGGAGACAAGGAGGAAATAGGAAGTAGTAAAGGAGTCAAGATGGAGAATCTGGAGAGAATAGAACTGCTAGTCGCCTCTCACTGGTAAGACCACGTGGAAATACAAAGAAATGGGTTAATAATTAAGACAGATCTAGCCGATAAGAAACTAGTAACTGGCCAACAGCATAATATCAAATATAGAGTCTCGGTGTGTTAATTGGGGCTGGAGCAACGGTGGGACAAGACCAGGCGGCGGGTGGAAAAACCAAACTCCCTACATCCATCTCCATAAGGAAATGCTCCTACCTGCTCTCTCTTTCACCCAGACAAGTTTCACTTTACCTGGTCCCTAGCCTGACCTTGATGAACTGTGGAGCTATTAATCATGCTTACCAAACATATGCTCCTATAGGAGCCAGAGGACACTAATCCTTCCTTCACTAGAAATCCTACCTCCATGTCCTTGTTGATTCTTCGGCAAGGCCCAATTACATGTGGGTTTTCATAATATGCACAGCGAATACAATGAGGACATGCCTTGTGTCTAATCTCATCTGTGTTGAAAGCCATGCATATGGTATTCTACTGTGATTCAGCACAGAACATCCATGCATTATCAATGGGCTGAACATAAGCTGATCAGAAAGCATGTATGTGATTAAAGGAATAATAAGTTATATTGATTTTAAATTAAGTGTAGTGTGTGTGTGTGTTCATATACATGGACAGAGATCAACATTGATTATCTTATTATGTCTCACTCTATCTTCTGTACTGAGATAATGTCTCTCAATAAACCTTGAGCTTCAGCTATATTGGCTAGCCAGCAAGTTTTAGAATCTCACTTCTCTGTGTCTTTACACTCATGAGGTTGCAGAAAGGGGATATTGTGTTCAGTTTACATGGGTGCTAGTGATTGGCTGTTGGCTTTTCTGTATAACCAACAAGCACTGGGCCAAAGCTGACCCATCTCCCCAACCTCTGATTTTCATTTTACAATATTTAAATGTTCTCTATGGCAATGAAAACCTTGATGTATTTTAATCATTGTTATTTTGAGCTATTTGCAGAGAGTAAAATGACTTCAGTGTTTATCATAAAAATGCTATTTCTAGAAGATCACAAAATGGAACAGCTAAATCTGGTGATTTTTTTTGTTGGAAATGATTAGTTATCATCTTTCTTTTCTCATTTGACTCAAGACCTTTAGTACTGACACATAAATGACATTTTCTTTATTAAAATGTTTCTATCATGCTGTAAATGGTATTGAGAATTTTATTTGTGTAATTATTACTCTTTTTTGCATTCTTTGTGATTTGTGAAGTCTACCTGAACAGGTTCACCTGCTTTAATTCAAATGTAGTTCCACAGAAATTATCCAGGCATTTGCATTTTCATAAGTTTTTGATGGCAGTTTACTCATTTAACAATCTATTTCAACATTAGTGAAATGTCAATATTTCACTAATCATCAATACACATGAGTTCATGCAATTGCATATATCACATATGTTTTTTCTAAATTATTATTAATTGATAAAGAACAATAAAACCCTATATTGTTCATATTAATATAGCACTTATTTTAGGAACTTAAAGAAGAGACATTGTGTAAGAAAGTCTTGTGGAATCCACAACCTATAAGTTGAACAGTGTAGCAGAAATCACAGAATCAGGATGGGAGAGGATTAAGGGTAAATAAAAACAGGGTTCTGGTTGCTGAAGGAAACTGAATAAACAAGAGAGGGTAGAAGACAAATGCCTCTCTGGGCTCAAATTATTTGATTAAGGATTTTGTGAACATTGGGGCAGCTGGAGAAGATAAGTAAGTACCCATAAATGCAGTTTGAATCTATGAGTTCTGATGGGCATTGAAAAATTATGAGCTTGACTTGTGCAATAAGAAAGCAAAAAAAAAAAAATCATTTTGGCTTGATTAAGGATTTTGTGAACATTGGGGCAGCTGGAGAAGATAAGTAAGTACCCATAAATGCAGTTTGAATCTATGACTTCTGATGGGCATTGAAAAATTATGAGCTTGACTTGTGCAATAAGAAAGCAAAAAAAAAAAAAAAAAAAAAAAAAAAAATTTGGCACCAAAGGTAAGGAAGAATCTTCTAATTAGTAAATAACTAGTTGCAGCTCTCCAAGTCAAAGCAATTTAGGAAAGAAAAGTGAAAATTGACACAAAATGGATAAGAATGATTAAAACAGGCAAGAAGCAATCAGATGCTGAACATTTTATTAAAAGAAAACGAACTGAGACTAAATTTAAGTTTTTAAAAACAACTATTTTCCTAAAGAAACAAATGTTAATAATACTTAATAAAACATCAAAACAAACATTCACAAAGAATACCAGAAAAATCACAAACAATAATAGAGTATATATGGGTTTCGTCAAAAACAGAATTAGAGCACCATTGGTAATAAAGAAAGGAACTGAAGAATTGAGTCAGGGAAAGAATGGAGGAGAGCAAGAAAAGAAATATCATAATATAGAGAGCCATTATAGGTTTTAAGAGAAATCAGGCACTAGTGAAATGTCCAGAGATCTACAAGGATGACCCCAACTAACAATCTAAGCAATAGTGGAGAAACTACCTTTAATGTCCTTTCATGGTAATGAGATTGAATACTACCTCATATGCCATCCTAGAGCTGTCATCTAGTAGCTGATAGATTCAGAAGCAGACACCCACAGCTAAACATTAGCCAGACTGCTGAGATCTAGTTGCAGACAGGGAGTAGTGATGAGTAAAGGGGACAAGACCAGGCTAGAGAAATCCACAGAAACTGCTGGCTTGACTAAGAGGGAACTCATGGACTCCAGTTTAATAGCTGGGAAACTAACATAGGTCTGACCCAGACTCCCTGAATATGGGTGTATTTGGGAGGTGTGGGCAGAATATGGGCCTCTAGTAGTGGATTAGCATTTATCCCTAGTATACAAATCGACTTTGGGAGCCCATTCCACACAGAGGGATACTTTCTCAGCCTAGACACATGGGGTAGGGCCAGGGTCCTGCTCCAAATGATATGACAGACTTTGTAGACACCCCAATGGAAGGCCTTACCCTCTCTGGAGAGAAGAAAGGGAATGGGATGGGGGTTAGTGAGGAGGAAAGGGGAGGATCACAGGGTATGGGAATGGGAATTGAAATTGACATGTAAAACAAGTTTGTTTCAAATTAAAATTAAAAAAACTATAAAAAATTCTAAATGCAAAATTTATATTAAAGAGATAATAGGGGATCCATGTTTTTCCCTTGTTCAAAAGACAGCTAGTGGTACTGTACTGATGCTAGGTGGTTGAGAGTCTTTGGTTTATTACATTGGCCCTGAGTTCAGTTCCCAATGGCCACATCAGGTCATATCACATGCCTCAAAAACACCTGTAACCCAGCTTCAAGTGACCATTTTCTTCTTGTCTCCAAAGAAAATCTTTATATGTGACATATAGTAAACACACACATAGACAGAGGGACAGACAGACAGACAGAGAGAGAGAGAGAGAGAGAGAGAGAGAGAGAGAGAAGAGAGAGAGAGAAAGAGAGATGCAAAATAAACCTAAATTTTAAGTTATCAAATATCAAACACACAGGCATTTTCTCATTGAAAAACTGATTAAAAAGAAATCACCAATTTACTAAACCAGCACACTCTTTAATAGGAATATGTAAATATTTGTCCCATAAATAATTGTAGTGTTTACCTCTCATCAAGGAAGCTTCTCTTTGCAAGAGAGAGTGACAATTACAGAAACCCACAAAGAGTTATAATGCAGAGGTGTGGATCCCAGTCTCAATGGATACATTTACAAAGTACTCCAGCACCTAAGGCTCAGGGATCATTGTGGAAGAGAGGATGAAAAGATTGCTTATAATCAGATAATTGGGAACATTACGTGAGATTGTGTGTCCTGGTAATGTCAGAAGTTATATCCATAAAGTCTCACCAACACATCTGTCTAAATGTAAGGTGAACAAAGATGTCAACAAAGAACATGCCAAACCATATGTGCAAAGCCCATATGACCCCAAGCCTACACAGAGACCTACATGCAACTAAAGAAATCTGGGAATCAAAGAGGTGGCCTTTGCCAAAGAAGAGCACAACTGACTGCCTAATGCCAAATGATTGGCCCTGAAAGCATAGTACAAGTAATGTTATACAGACTGAACAGGTTATATTTATAAATATACATGTATGTACATACATGTATAAATAAATAGTAAAAAAAAAAGGTCATGAACTTCAGGAGATACAGGAGTAATAGGTTGGAGAGAATGAAGGGAGTAAAGATAAGGGGAAAGTAATTATATTATAATCTAAAAAAATAAGACTGCAAATACAGATTTAGTATTGCTGTAAGAAACAGATTGTTTTAATATGAAAATTAAAGATTTTGATTTATAGAATTGTATATATGCACATACACCAAAATCAGTTCATCTCATCTATCTCTGTTACAGGACTTTTATAGCCATATATAAAACGAGAGAAATAGATCTATATTCATTAAGTAAAAAATACATGTTGGTTTAGGTTGTCCTTTGAACGTCTTTCAGTAACTTATCATTCACTTGGGTATTAAGAAAAAATATTTAAAACGTACAGCTGGAGTTTTACATTTTCTATAAAACTATAATCAACAGAATGCCCATCAAATATTTTAGAAAATTTTATTGAGCTATCATTGGTATACTAAACCCCTGCATACTTTTGATATGTATAATTTAATGAGATTGGACATATTTATGAGTCTCTAAAAGTATTATTACAATATTCATAAATGTCCTTCACTTCCAAAAGCCATTCTCCCTCCCCTCTTTTTTTTTCTGGTTTTGCAAGAACATTTAACATGAGATTATCACCTACAAAAATTTTACTTTAACTACAAAGATAATAAACAATAAATTATAATAAAATAAAAGCTAGTATGGGAAATTAAGAAAGTGAATTATATTGAAGCAACAAAATGAAAGGGAGATTTATATATAAATGTAAAGATTTTGAACAACAATAGAATGACTGAAAAAATGAAAAATAAGTAACTTTTAACACTTTCTGGGTTTTATGCATCTAAGGAAATACTGATGTAGTTGTCTTTCTATGACAAGCTCAGAGACTGAGTTAGAGAAAGAGCTTCAGTGAACTGATGTCAGCAATCCAAAGATGAATATCAGTCAATAAGATCACCATACAACAGAAATGATTTTTAAACTGATAAATATCAATTGTCATTGATGAATGTCTGGGTATGATGGATTCTGCTGAAGCCAGGGATATGTTTGAATTTAATAGAGACACAACTGGTTCTACATCTCAATTTGAATCTACATACTGTAACTTTTTTATTTATTGTAAATAAACTCATTTTATTTATTTTTTACTTATTTATTAAAATTATAAACTCAAAGGAAATTCATCAAAGCAAATCTAATAAATACTACACTATCTCAAACCCAACATTGTTTATTGTTTACTTTTGATTGAGTTATTTGCCTGTCTTATTGCCTCTTATGTTCTTCTGTGTTTGAACCCCTTTTTAGATGCTACAGGAGTTGTAGTTCTCTAGGTTGTTAAATATTACCTTCAAAATGAATGTGAAATAATTTATGAAATAAATTATGTAGGTTAATTGTTGGAAGTAAACAAGCAAGCACATTAAATCTTATTGAGAGTTTTCTGTATTTAATTTAATCATATAATAAATATCAAAAGATGTTTTATAATTAAGATTTAAAATTCCATGGAAGAAATGGGTGTCTGCTATTAGTGGTAGTTAAAACTACTTTTAAATCCTAATGATATTGGAATGGAAAGTCATGTGTTCGTGAATTTATTGCTTCAATCCTTCCTTTATTGAACTACCAAATTTTAACAGTAATAAAAATAAGAGTAGAAGATTGTATTTATATTACATTTATAGCACATTAAAATTATTTTGAATTAGTGTTGATTAAAAAAACCTCATTTGAATAATACATACATAAATAATGCCATCCCATTGATCAGATTCTGTTGTTCCATTTCTATAATTATTTGGAATGTAATAATTTAATGGCTAATAATGTGGTTCCAAAGGAATTATAGTTGTACACTTTGCTGCATGTGGGGAATTTTCATAGCCAGGATGTCAAATGCCTCAGAGAACTTCATCATGCTAAATTTGGGAATCATACTTCACCTTTGCTATGTGAATGATCAGGTCTGTGGCCAAAGACTTTGCCTTAGAAAAATACAACCCAGTATAGTATAATAGTTTTCCAAAGGGTGTGTATGTAAGGAAACAATACTTGATGAGGGCATAGTTCAGACTGTGGCATAAATTGTAAATGTGAGATTTGAACTAATTTGTTGGGGAAAGTCAGGAGTACCTCTAGACCAACATAGGCTTAATATTTATTCTATGACTACTGAGCCTCAAGAATAACCAAGGAATAATGTAAAAAGAGTGAAATGTATAATACGTGAAAGACACTGATATGACTCCCAGAACATGATAGGTTGAAGAAGGAGGATCACAAGTTTCAGGTAAGCCTAGACTACATCTTCAAACCTTGTGTCAGAATCAAACTCAAACCAAAAATTCAAGCAAATTTATAGCAACAACAAAAACATGACAAAGAAATGACACAACTAAAACCCACAATTAAAATATGTTTTATCTGGGACAAGAAGAAAACATTTGATAGTATGAAGTAAATAGAAAGATTAAAAACAAGCTATTAGGTTACAGCAAATTACTACTTATAGACAGACTGGTTAACTATCTGTCTGTCTATCTATCTATTCCTGTTAATTTAATAATTCATTTACCTTGTAGAAGCTCATTTTCTGAAAGAGAAGTCCTGTTAATGCTCTGACATTATGCAGGACTACATTAATCCCTTAGCAAGTCTTGATTAGCATGTTATTGTATGGTGTGGCTTGGGTCTTTCAAGCTTGAACATACAGTAAAAATACCTGATAGTAGAGAAAGTGTTTTGTTGGTGTGGTCCAGATGTAAAGCTGGCAGTAGGAGGTAGAAGAAGAGGCTCTCTCTTTTTAACTGCCTGCTCTCCACTCAGTAGTTGGCAACATAGACGGTATGGCCAAAAGTTTCCATTGTAACCATTTAAACCATTTATCTGCATGCTGCAGATAAATTTCATAATGACATATTTGAGCATAAGAAAAATAAATTTCAAAGACTTGTCTGGAATGAAAAACACATAGTATATACAATTATGTAAACATAGTAAATACTAACTTGCATATATTAGCATAGTAACACTCTATGCTGATTAGTTTTAGTCAACTCAACACAATTTAGATATATCTGGGAAGAGAGAACTTCAGCTAAGGAACATCATCTGTCAGATGGCCTGTAGGCAAAGCTGTGGGACATTTTCTCGATTAAAATTTGAAGTGGGAGGGCCCAGACCACTGATTGTGGCTGTATCTCTGAACAAGTGACCATTGGTTTTATAAATAGAAAGCAGATGAGCAAGCCAGTAAGCAGTGCTCCTCATTTCCTCCATGATCCTGCTTCATTTCATTACCTCCAGGATATACCTTGATTTCTTGATTTTCCTCAATGATAGACTGTGATCTATATGACATAATAAACCCTTTCCTGCCCAAGTTGCTTTTGGTCATGGTATTTATCACAGAATCAGGGAAGTATACTAGAAAATGCCCAATTTGTGGTGTTATAGATAAAAATATATAGATGGGAATTCTGGAATTTTGGGAGAAAGTTATATACATAATTAAAAATCATTTTTGCATTGCTTGCAGAAGAGCAGAAATATTACTCAATGTTATGATTAAATATGGAAGCTAAAAGTTTTATAGGGTGTGGCTATAAATAGAAAGATGATGAGAAATTTCCTCAGATATTTCAAAGAAAAATTTTGGACAAAATAAATTACACAATTATAGCAAAGCATAGATAAGATTGTAATTTTTGTTTGCATTAAGAGGACATTGTCAGAGTATGAACCAACAATAAAATATATTTTAGAGAATAGAAGTTGTATCCTATATACTATTTGTTTATTCCTATATCAGCTCAATCACTGAAAATTTAGAAGACAAAACTGTTATTATAATTACTTTACTTTCTAAAATAAATGGTGTTGTATTTATTATTAGACAATGTTGGCAAAAGGTACTCATAGGAAACATTTAAAATATTTAAATATCTTCAATCTCCCAAAACATGTATGGTTACTGACTTCTTAATGGTATTTATAATGAAATCCTAAAGGCATAGACCTAGTAATCTCATTTAAAATTCAACAGAGAATAAATATGTGATTCAATTTTAATTTCCAGGTTCTGTTATTCACTAGAGATTCTTGTATAAAATACTGATTCTGTGTCAATGAAAGCAAATACATTGAATGTGGCTGAAGATATGTCTCTCTGTGTGTTCCTCTCTCTTTCTCTGTGTGTGTTGGTGTATATATGGTATATTTCCATGTTTGTTTTAAGGTTATGGACATGGTTGTTTAGGAGCTATGCACATATGTTTGCATATGTGATAAGAATGCTAGAGATTGATGTAGCATGTCTTCCTTGATTGGGTTCAAGAGAGTGTTTAGTGACAGGGTCTCTCACTGATGTGGCCTCATCTTTACAGTTAGAATGTTTGGCCAGCAAGCCCCAAAGAGCCTCCTGTCTCATTCTCACTAGTGCTAGATTATGGACACAAACCATCATACCAAACTTTTATATGAAGTCTGGATATATGAACTTTAATCTACATACTTGTGTGGCAGCTACTTGTCCACTAAGCTCTTTCTCAGCCCAGACCTGAAGGCTCTGGCAGAACCTGAGGGTTTTGAAGATCTCTGAGGCATCAAAACCTTATACAAAACTTGTGATTCTTCCCTTTACTAATCACAAAGAACAATACATATTGTGTGACTCACACATTACATATAATAATATAAATACTAAAATTAAAATTTTCTTGTCTATATTTTGAAAATGGTATGGGAACATCTAATTCCAAATACTGGGAAATAAAATAGAAAATGAAATAATTTACCTTCTTTCTTGAAAAATTTGTACCTTAAGTAAACAAGTAATAGATGAACCTATTGTCCTGTATCAAATATACATGGTAGGTTAATAGACAGAAATAATGAAAATATAACCACTATTTTCCAGCCTTGGACTTTGTGATAAATGTGAACAGCAGCATGAAGGCCATACAACGAAATGGTGCAAGTGACAACAGCTAGATGTACTGGTCAACTTGTAGATGGAAGGAATCATTTGTTAGGGTCTCAGAACCACATATGTTTTGACCCAAATGTTATCAAAATGCCTCTTTGGTTTGTAATTTCACACAATTTCATAAAGTTATGAAAAGTACAGCAGAGAAACAGGGGTGCAATCAGAAAATGTATGGAAATCTGCAGACATTTGTGGAAAGACTGACCAGTTGTGATATGGAGGTTATTAATTTTAAAGGTTACAATCATAGTGTGGTTATGGTTTTGGAAAGTGTAATATCTTTAGGTTATATAGTTTGTATTTACAGAAGAGATCCCAAGAGATCAAAGATACATTTCAAAATAATCAGAAATGGGAGAAGTAAAACCGTGCTGGCTGTTTGCTCAGGGTTTGCATGGAAAGAGTATCAGTTGTATGATTTACTCTACCTTGGTTTATGTTTGAAAATATCCACAGTGCAAAAGGTTAAAAATAAAATGGTAGCTGTACTAATATTATTCTAAAAATGTAATTTTATGATGATCAAGAACCCATTGGCCATATTCTAATTTTGAAGAAATTTGCATATGTAGCCACAAATAGAATATAAAGTTGAGAAAAAAGCAATAAAGGAAAAACAATTGATTTATTTTCACTTTATTTGAATGCTTAATCAAGAAGAACTCTTTTGTGTTTATATATTTCATAATAATACAGAGAAAAATAACAAGTGTTTGGTAAAATATTAATACAAACATTAGTAATGCACCACTTTTGTGAGGAAGGAAATGCATGAGCCTGAAACAGTCAGTTGGCGAAGTACCATAGTCTTCTATTTTTATGTGGAGGACATACATCCTTAAATATGTTGAATACTAACACATATGTATAAATTAATTATTATCACTTTGCCATTTTTTCCATTCTCCTTTATTTGTGTCTAAATTTCTGGTGTGTTTTCAGATATGTATGTGTGTTCTCAGGTCGGGGTATACTGGAAAGGCAGGGTCTCTCAAACACAGAGCTCATTGCAAGCATCAACTCTATACTACAAGAAAACCAGTAATTTAAATGAAGAGGCAATTATACTTTATAAAGACTCATTGATAATTCAAAAGATTTGTAATCTTAAAGTTATTTTATTAATTATATTAGCAAGGATTGCAGTGATGCTCTGTATGTAAATTAGCACATCTTAAACATCTGTATGATAATTTACTAAAGACAAATTTTCAGTGAAAATTTTTAATATTTTTTGAATCCATTGACTGAATTGTTCTTCAATATTTATTGCCTTCTGAAAATTTCTTAAACAAAGCCTTAGATATTTTCCTTAGGAAACAATAATATATGACTGAATTTTGGAACCATACACAGACATAAGCAGGAAAAGATAAATGGGAAAAAGGTAAGTCTTTTTCTGACTTAACAGTTAGAAAAGGCAGAAGACAAAAATTAAAAAAAAAATCTTAATAAAAATTTTTTTAGTAAACAACTCACCTCATAAGACAGTCCTAGAGGTATTGGTATAGTTAAAGAGAGATTGGATTATATTAAATATTTACCTGAAAGCTGAAATTATTTGGCATATTTGTTCTGATACAAATGGTTATCTAGTTCTCCCTTCTGTTATACTACAAAGGTTTTCTTAATCTTCCTAGTTTTCCTTAAAAATGTATATCTGTAGACAGAGTCATGTTTAAATTCTGCTTCCTGTAATTCATACCATTGTACTCACTCAAATATTTCAGCTGAAGTTTTATTTTCCATTGTGATAAAATAACCATTATAATAATTATGTGAGATCAAAGAGTTATTTGAATGAAAGTGTGCTTGAAAGGCTTAGGAGTAGGATTTCTGGAAGGCTTGAGGAGGAGGCAAATAGACACTGTTACTCTGCCTCAGGCCAGAATCCATGTCCATCAATTCTCCTAACCCACACAGAAGTTATCAGGGTTGCTATGCTAGAAAATATAGCTTTCCTAAGCAAGATGCCTGTTGCTAGGCCTGGGACCCACTGGAAAGGTTCCTACCAGAACTACAACAAGCTGGCCCAGATCTGCTTCAGCAACATTTCTATGGCCAAAGTGGTTCCTAATGCCATTAGGATGAGCCTTGGGCCTAAAGGAGCAGACAAAATTATTCAGCATGGAAAAGGCAATGTAACCATTACAAATGATAATACCACTATTCTGAAACAAATGCAAGTGTTGCAGTTGTCAGCTAGAACACTGGTGGAGCTGTCTAAAGGTCAAGACATAGAAGCAGGGGATGGAACCACATTGGTTTTCATCATTGCTGGCTCTCTCTCTTAGACTCTTATAGCAAGTTTCTGCATAAAAATATTCACCCAATCATAATTTCAGTCATTATAAAAGGCTTTGGAAAAGAGTCTTGAAATCCTTACTGACATGTATTGACCTATATGAGCAATCAAGAAACTTGGCTAAACAGCACAACCACATCACTGAATTCAAAGGTTGTTTCAATATTAAAATCTACTCTCTCCCTAGAGTGGCTAGTGGCCAATCAGCATTTATTCATCAACCAATAAGAGAATCATATATTCACAGCATACAGAAGTACATACCCCAACAAAGGATATTGAAAGTGAAGATATTTAGTTCATCTCTAGAAATACTGGAACCAAACCAGTTGCTTATACTGACCAGTTCATTGCTGACTTCCTGGGTTCTGCTGAGTTAGCAGAGGAAGTTAGTTTAAATGGCTCTGGAAAACTATTCACGATGACAGGTTATACAAGCCCAGGCAAACAGTTATAACAGTTGTCCTGGTTGGGAGATGTTATTCTGTAAATATGTTTCTCTTATTGGTTAATGAATAAAGCTGTTGGCCAGTTACTACTTTCTTATCAGCTAGCTCTGTCTTAAATATTAACCCATTTCTATTAATCTAAGCATTTCCACATGTTCTTATCTTACCGGAGAGAGGGCCTGGCATTCTTCTTTCTAGGTCCTACATCTTGAATCCCCTCATGCCTCTCCCTGAATCCTCCTTCTCTTCTAGTACCACCTAACTTGCTTTCCTATTGGCCAACAGTGCTTAATTCATTAACCAGTAAGAGAAACATTTACAGAACGACATCTCCCTTCAGAAGTCAGTTTAAATGGCTCTGTAAAACTATTCAAGATGACAGGTTATACAAGCCCAGGCAGTTGTAACTGTTGTACTGGTTCTACCCAACAGATAATTAAAAAAGCAGAGTGCTCCATTAATCATGTTATCTGTATAATAAGATAAGAATTCTTATTGCAGAAGGTGGTATTACAGAATTAGAGTTGGCCCTGAGACTGACTGAGTGCTTATAAACAAGTTGTATGGAATCATGCTAAGTTCATGTTTTGCAGATGCTAGGGAAGTCATTCGATCTACACTAGCTAAACATGCTAACCTGAATCCTATTTTTCCAATTAATGGAACTAAAACACTGGCATGACCAAGGAGAAAAAAAACTATAGGCACTAATGTCATAGAGTTAGGATTTCCATTGTTTTGTAGGAAATGGTATTCTAATCTCTGCTGGCATCATTCAATGCTTTGACACTAGCAACTGACACTGTAAAGAGAATTCTGAAAATTGATGATATTGTAAATACTTGATAAACTGGAAGAAAACGTTATTCACAAATAAAGTTTTCTCAGTGAACGTCCTTCAGCTTCAAATCATCAGCACTAAACACAAGGAAATTACAGCTCTGATTCTTCTGTCTTATATTCTTTTTGCCTATATTATTTCTTACTTGTGTGAACTTGGAGAGCTAAATGATTTGGTGAGCTTCAGATGCCTAAAATTATGATTCTCCTGCCCCCATCTCCCTATTCCTGGGAATGCAGTTGTACTCCATTATAATTGGCTGCTGAAAGAATAGAGCTTAACAGATACAAACACTATGCAATTTTATTTTCTTCCTACTTCTGTTCAAATTATATCGAAATCACATTCTTTAATCTGTGTCTAATGACTTCATCTCCTGTGATTAAGTATTATTCAACATGGAAAGTAGATGTAATAAAGGCAGGTGCTATCCACTTCTTGCTTTGATTATCCTAAGCTGAATGTCTTCTATCTAATATTCACCATCTTATCCATTCATCAGTTGTGATGGGTAAAAAGCTCAGAAAGAAGTTATTTTGAAGTTGGAAAATTGACTTTTTCCAGGAAAAGCTGATTATCATGATGGACATTTTGTTCTTTGGGTGACTCTTCTGCTTGGAATCTGTAGCAAACTCTGTGAAATACTACAGAAATCATTTCTGATGGGGCTTCTTATTTGGATTTGTCAATTAGATTTTGCTATCATGTTCCACTAGACCTTTATCCCCCTACTCTGTAACATGTTCTCCAAAGACCTTTTAAAAATTTTATACATTCATTATCTTTCTTTTATCAATAGAACATGACATTTTTATAGTCAACAATTGCTTGTGCTTGACATGAATACATTTTATGTTCTTTTGTGTACACCTATGTGCCTTTTTGTATATACACATATTTTTGCCTATTTGTGGCATATGATGGTGTTAGTGTTCTTTTTGTATGTCTGTATATAAACGCTAGAACAAAATCGTGAATAAGAACTCTAGGTTTGCCAAGAGTATATGTAAACTCTTACATGGTGGTACCATGTGCAGATTCTCCAGAGAGACACTTCCTCAAGTTTTATACAGCCTCAAACAATCTCCTCAACTCTACTGATCAACCCAAGCATAGCAAAACTGTGCAGAAACATTTTTTCTCAAAGCCAGACACAAAAGTTTTACTAAACACTTCTCTCAAATACAGACCCAAAGGCTTTAATATATATGTACTTTATATATCTCCAGATGTGTACTCACCATAATTAACTTTTGTGTGGTAATTGTGACTTGCCTTGCTACATTCTTGAAGAAAACTGACTCTGTTTCACAAAAGTTATCAATTACCAATAACTGCTTGGCTGTGGATTGGACATCCTCTCTCCATGATGTGTTTGGTCTGGTTTGACATTGCACATTTGGCACAAATGCTATGAGTATACTTGTGCTTTTGGCCTTTTGTGTTCATAAAACACCATTTCCTTGTAGCATTTCATCATCTCTTGTCTTAAAGTCTTTCTTTCCACTTTGCTGCAATGATCCCTGACTCTTGGGAGGAGAGGGAGTGGTATTCATGTGACAGGTCTGGCTAGGCATAATGGTGGCTCATAGAAGTAGGTTTAATGCTATATTGATGTAGCATAAAACAGTCATAGATTTCCTCTAGGCCCTATGTCTTGTATTGACACAGACACAGATTCTTGGCTCCATAAATGGTATCTTATGGGTCCATCTTGTGAATCTAGACTTAGTTAAATCGAACAAAGAAGTAGTTTGCTAAATCCCATGACATTTCTGCCACTATTGCACCAGTAGGCATGGCTAAGTTTGGACACAATAACCACATCTTTTTTTGTTGTTGTTGTTTTGTTTTAAGCTGGCCATGATCATAGCTGGATAAGGCTCATCATCACTTTTCTAGTATTTATAGTACCATCTAGTATTTATAGTACCATCCAGCACTGTGAAAGCTAAGCTAAAGGTATAATGCATCCATGTCATCTCCATCTTGATGGCTAAACATCTATCTATCTACTATCTATCTATATCTATCTATCTCTCTATCTATCATCTATCTATCATCCATCATCTGGACACCAGTCTGATAGCTAGGAAACCAGCATAGGACTGACCCAGATTCCCTGAGTGTAGTTGGGAGGATTGTGCAGTGTATGAGGCCTCTAGTATTCATTCAGTATCAGTATCAGTATTCATCTATCAATATCTTTGTGTGTGTGTGTGTGTGTGTGTGTGTGTGTGTGTGTGTGTGTGTGTGTATTAAAATTCTTTCTCACTGGCTTAGAGTGAGAAATCATCTCCTCACTCAAATGGGTTCATCAGCTGTTTATTGACTCTCTTTTAAGAAAAATTTCAAACTCCCTACAACCTCTTTCTTATTAAACTTCAATATTATTGATGTGTATTCTGAATTGGTATTTACAAAGCATAGTGGCAGCTAGTTTTCTGGTCAAGTTTCTGTGTTCAGATGCTGTCTTTGCTCTCTATCATCAGGATCTCAGTTTAGGACAGACAGGTTCTGCTTTGAAATTCTTTTATATTTATCTTGAAAACCTTCCATTAAATGTTAAAATGAGGTAAAGTAAATCAATCATTAAAATGTGAACATAGAACAAAATTTATTTCTTCTTCAGTTTTCTTCTTTGAATTATTTATTACCTCTTTTACTAAAATGATAGCTAGAATATAGCAAGACCATGATAGCATTTCCTTGGAAAATTTTGAGTTCATAAGGAAACCAAAAGACTAATATTCTTTTTGAAAATACAAATAAGAGAAAAATAGATAAGAAATAAAACCAAGATCATCATAAACATTTCACATGTAAGTTAGAGTTACAGTATTTATTTTTTTCTGAGAAGAATATATCATTGAGTGCTACTAATTTTTAAATTTTGCCTTAGATGTGCAAGCAAGGCAATTTTAAATTGTCAGAGTCCCATAAATTACTGACTTACTTTAATAGCAGAGGCTATATTCTGGTATCCAGTGATTAGGTCTGAAATACATTTTATAGCAAAGAGTGAGATTAAATACGTTCACCTCTAACAGTCTTAGGAATGTATCCTCTTAAAAATTAACTATTAATGTTCAGTAGAGAGTGAAATTCATCAGGGACAAATATTGCAGGTGAGCTCATTCTCCAGTTACCTTGATGTATGGAATTATTCCCTTGGGTCTAAATCTAATCAAATGGGACCACAATTCATCTAATGCTTTCCTTTGGATCTATGCAACCTGAATGCTGAATGGCATAGTAGGTAATGAAATTACTCTATAGAGCCATTTATAGGAAAGCCCTATAACCAAAAAATTCTTGAGGAAATTTTATTGTATTTGTATCTTTATTTGCGTTATCATTACCCTAGGAACTTGGTAGACAAACTGGGTGTATGAAGTTGTAATGAACCAATGTAAAATTTTTTCCTAATACCATACTATTTACAAGATATTAAACTAGGTAACATATATGTTAGGACAGAAATATTGTGTGATTTGAGAATTTTCAGGTTATCATTTGAGGAATTCATTCCTTGTTTCAAAACATTGCCCTAATAACAGGAATTGTGAACACATGTGGCTGTTAAATCTGAAGTATATTTGTCAGAGAAAAACCCTGAGATTTCCCAATTTCACACAATCTATGCACTTATGTGAAGCCTGAGACAAACAGCTTGAGAGGGAAGTCAAGCAAAAGTTATTAAGCTTCTTAGCCTTCTGTCTTCATCAAAAGACATGTACTCCACACCTCCACACACCTCCAGAGAAGCTAGGAAAGAAGGAGGACCCTAAGAGAGGCATACATTGGATAAGGGAAGGGATAAGGGTCAATATCCTGAGCAAATTGGGAGCATGAGGGAGGAGAGGAGGAGATAGGGAAAAGAGAAGGGGAGAAGAGGAGGGGGAGGCAGACATGAGGGAGCAGGAAGATTGAGTCCTGGGAAGAATAGAGGAGAGTAAGAAAGGAGAAACCAAATTAGATGGAGCCATTATGGGTTTAAAGAGAAGTCTCTGGCACTAGGGAAATGTCCAGAGATATACAAGGATGACCTCAGCTAAGATTCTAAGCAATAGTGGAAAGGCTACCTTAAATTCCCTTCCCCTTTAAAGAAATTGAAGACTACCTTATATGCCACCATAGAGCCTTTATCCAGTATCTGATGGAAGCAGAAGCAGAGATCCATAGCTAAGCACTGAGCAAAATTCCTGGAAAACAATTGCAGAGAGGAAGAAGTGATGAGCAAAGGGGACAAGACCAGGCTGGAGAAACCCACAGAAACAGCTTAATTGAAAAAGGCAGAGCTCATGCTCTCCAAACTGACAACTCAGAAACCAGCATAGTATGGAAACAGGCCCCTCAATCCTGAATATGGGTGTTAGTTAGGAGGCCTGGGCAATTTATGGGGCCTCTAGTAGTGGAACAGCATTTATCCCTAGTATACAAATGAACATTGGGAGCCCATTCCCCATAGAGGGATACTCTCTTAATCTAGACACATGGTGGAGGGCCTAGGCCCTGCCTCAAATGAGGTGACAGACTTTGATGATCCTCCAAGGAAGGTCTCACACTTTTTATGTAGCAAAAGAGGGATGAATTGGGTGTTGGTGGGAGGGGCATGGGAGAATGGGAGGTAGTGGGAACTATGCCTGATATATAAAATAAGATTGTTTCTAATTTATGTGAAGAAAAAAGAAGTACTCTAATGCCCCATTTAGCATGGCTCCAGGAATGGACTTAGCTGGTAGGGTCAGGGAGAAAATGAAGAAAAGGCAGACTCAGTGATAGGAAGCTGGGATTGAGTAGTCTGGCCATGTGGCTGGAGAAGCCTCAGCATGTCAGTTTATTTATCATATAGAATTGAACTAAGATGGAGTTATTGCAAACATATAAACAAGGAGGAATGAAATCATTATATACAGCTGTTTCAAGGAGACGTGCTTAGCTAATCTCAGTAGTAGTGTCTCTGGAGAGGAGCAAGGGCAATAAACACTCATAAGGAAGAAAGGTATGATGGGCATGTCTGCATACATTGTTAACCTTCACACATAGAACAGAAAGGAAGACTTTACCATCCCTCCATTGGTCTGAGTCTAGGATCCAGTTCATTACAAAAAACAAACAAAAAAGCAAAAACAAACAAACAAACAAACAAACAAACAAAAAAAAAAACACATTCACTCAGGACTGTATACACTCTGGGCATTCTGTGTTCCCTACAGCCGAAGTAACTTTCCATGATACCAGTGATCCTATATCATTGAATTACAACAGAACATGCTTTGTCTCCCATAATACAAATCTTGAAAGCCCTTTTGCCTCTTTGGTAAAGTTTAGGAAAGCTGAAATTAAAATATCTACTTCTGGTTGGCCATGGCCTATAACACATGGTCAGACAGAGACCCAAACCACAACTTCCCATCTTCCTGGCTTCTCCATGAACCTTGCTTCCACTCAATGTCCATATGTAGTAATGGAGCATGGAGCTCACAATGGATTTCAGTGTTTAACTGAACATCTTTGGGGCTATAGATTGCCAAGTTCAACTTCTTTCTAAACACTTTACCAGCTCTGTATTCTTGGAAGTGAATTTGACTTGTACAAATCTATGTCACTTACGTGCTAAGAAAAGTAGTAAGATTTTAAAATGTTAATTGATTCCTGGTACATAGTCTCAGTTGAATGTTAGACATTAAGTTTTCTTTTATTGTAAAAATAATCATAATATTGAATCATGGTAGTAGCAGTCACAGGTCTTATAACAGAATGGAATGCCTGGGGAGATGGAAAAGAAGTGAATAGGTACAAATAAATTAAAACCAAACATTCAAAAATCTATCAAGACATGAGGAATTAGGAAGATTTGGCAGCGAGAAGCATCTTTTGGCTGCCTGTGATTTCTACTTTAGAGGAAGAGGTAAGAAAAAATGGCTTCCATATGGTTAAAGGATCACCTTGGAAAAATAAGATTGCGAGTTATACAAGGAAGGGCAATCTGCTAAACAGAACAAGTCAGAGTACCAATGTGGCACACACTCTGCTGTTGAAGGTTGATGTGATTGCTCTGAGGATGAGTGAAGTTCCTTCCAGACATACCTGGCAGTGATCAAGAAAGTCCTAGGAGTTTAGATGGGTGTGTCATTAGAGTCCTGAGAACAGAGAATGCAGTGTGATATTTCCAAGAGCATGACTGTCAGATTAAATTCTAATACTGATTTTTCATTATACCTTAGAGTTTGAGGTCTATGATAATGATACATAGGTAGTGCTCAATAGTTTTAAATTAAGAATACATGTTAAATGTCCCTTCTTTTGTACAGTTTGATAATATTGGCATAATTTTGACTTATCCATGGCACTGATTTACCAAATAAATCCAGTTTAAATTGCAAATATTTGATTTTATATTGTCTTAAAATAGTCCACAGTGTTTTAGAAAAGAGAAAAATAAAAATATTCATGGATAACACAGAAATAGCCTAGGTTTCTTTACAACTGGTATTTGTTCCTAAATATTTTCATTTTTATATTTATTTTGTGGTATTAAAATGAACATATCTAAATACTAATCATCAGTAGTAATTAACACATAAAGTGTTTTACATCCATTGATGCTATTTAATTAACATTTTCATGACTACCAAGGAAACCCATAATTATGTCAGCCACTCTCCAATTACCTCTCCTTAACTTGTTTCTGTGACTTCCACTGCTAGTATTTGTGAAAGCAATCAATCAATATGTAGCGTTCAAGTTTGTCTTCTTTTGGTCAGTTGTTATAGCTGTTCATCACACTATTTATATGTACTATACTGTATTTTTAATTATTCACCCCTTAATTCATGGATACTTATTTTTTTTTCATTTTCTGGTAGTTATAGGTAGTACTTTCTCCAATGTTTGTGTTCAATATTCATTTGAACAACTGATTTAAATTATTTGGCTGTACACACAGGAGTTGTTTCTGTGGAACTTACAGTAATTCTATATTTAATTTATGAAAGAATTAAGAAGTGTCAAACAGTTTCCTATGGCCGCAACATCATTTTAAATTTATATCAGCCATGGATGTGGGCTCCAGCTTACCCATATTCCTGCCTCCACTTTGTTATTTTACATTACTTGTTTGTTTATAATTAGAGTCAAACCAGTGGTTATGTAATTCTAAAATTTAAAGCAACATTTTAGTTGCTGTTTCATTTACAAATATGAGTGAGGTTGACTTTGTTGGTCATTTTGTATTTTGAAAAATTATTGCTTAAGAAGTTTGTCCATTCTTAAATTGGATTGTCTTTATTTGTTTGTTTGTTTTTGAGTTGCAAATGCTTATTGTATATTTTGGATACTACAGATACATGTTTTAGAAACATTTCCTCTACTCTATAAGCTGTCATTTGCTTTCTTGATTCCTTAACACTGGGTCTTGTGCTTGCTTCCACTGTCTTCTTTTTCCATTCCTCCCCAGAAGCAGCTGTGTTTCTCCCTTATGTGTTAATGCATGGCGCTTCCATTCTCTTTCGCACAATGCACCACCAGTCCAAGCACTATCAAACACTGGAGCTCAGATTGCAATGGGAGCAAACTATTTTGTCAATAATGTCAGGTTTCTACAAAGAAAAACAAACTAGAATCTAGGAAAAAATACTCTCCATGGTTTGTTTGGTTGAGGGCAAGAAGAATTTCTAAAATTGACCATTAATAATTTCTTTCAGATCATTGTACAACAGGTTTCTACATATATATAATGCAGTTATTTTAAGGAAGGAGGTGGATGTTAGGAGTAAGGTTTTTCAGCTGGTCCAGTCCCACCACCATGCCAGCCTCTATTCACACACAGAGACCCTATATTAGGTATAATGCTGATGGCCAGTTACTTGTTTCTTATTGGCTAGCTCTGTCTTAAGTATTAACCCATTTCTATTAATCTAAGTATTTACATGTGGTCTCATCTTACTGGAGAGTGGCGCCGGTGTCTGCTCTCTCCAGTCTCTACATGCTGAATCCTCCTTACTACTTCCTTGAATCCTCCTTTTCTCCTAGCCACACCCATCTTGCTTTCCTATTGGCCAACAGTGCTTTATTCATTAACCAGTATGAGAAACATATTTACAGAATGACATCTCCCATCAGGTGGACGCAAGGGCAAGTTGCAGATTTTCAAAAGTTAGTAAACCTTTTATGGGAACATTAGTACTTTGACACAGACATACTAAACACAATCCTTACAAATCTGAATTTGGGATTAATCTGCTCTACAAATGCACTAATCTTGTCCTCAGTGTGTGTCCTTAATCCTTTAGAGAAGTAAAATTAGGTCATTTGTGAAAAACTGCTATGGGAGTGAATTAAATTGCAAAAGTTAATATCTCTTATCGATTAACTCTCAAGCATAGAGAAGCATGAGAATTGTTGACTCTTAATGATTTTCTTCTTTATATCTCTAAGGTATTTTCTTTAGTTTCTGGATGTGTTTAGCTGTGTCTTTGTCTCTGTGCAAAGAGAGTTCATTTTCATGTTGACATGTATTTTTCTCTATCCTCCCATCAAAAGATGGGATTGTAGTACCAACAGAACAGACATTTATTAGCTTTTAAGAGCAGGGACACATTGGTGATTATAAATATAAATTCAGTACCTCCAGGAGGAATATGCCATCCTGACTGGTTTCACTTCATATGAGGCTTTCATGTGACAACCACCTTCCACCATAGGTGGGGGGAAGATTTCTCTATTCCTATAAAAATTATTTTATTAAATATAGTATTTAATCAGCTACAAATAAATGGCTGGAAAACATGCTAAATTAATATATAAGCTGAACTTTAATATTACAAATGATTTTATTTCATATTCAATTCATCTAAATCTTGTAAAATTATAGTCAGGTCTATTTACACACATTTATTTACACACACACACACAAACAAACACACACACATTCCTTAATACATATATTAATATAGAACATTATATTATGCTGTATGGAGGCTTCCAACATTATGTGTATAAGTCACACCTGTTGGTAGCTCTGAATGTGACCTTATTCTGGGGAAATGACTTTTCAGATATAATTAACTTAATTGTGGTATAAGATGAGCTAGAATTACTTGGGTGAACCCCACAACTCAGAACTCACAGATGCTTTTGCAGAACTGGGCCTTGACTTCACTTTAAAGCTTCAAAGCTTTGAAAAGAGTTCTCTGTATATTTTGGAGATCAGCCCTCTGTAAGATGTAGGGTTAGTGAAGATCTTTTCTCAGTCTGCAGGCTGCCATTTGGACTTGGAACTAGTTACCAAAACACCAGAAAAACCTATTAAAAAATGGGGCACATAACTGAAAAGAGAATTCTTAATAGAGGAAATCAAAAAGGCTGAAAGACACTTAAGAAAGTGCTCCACATCCTTAGCTATCAGGGAAATGAAAATCAAAACAACTTTGAGATACCATCTAACTTTTTCCAGAATGGCTAAAATTAGACACACCAATGACAACTTATGCTAGAGAGGATGTGGAGAAAGGGGAACACTCCTCCACTGCTGGTGGGAGTGCAAACTTGTACAACCATTTTGAAGATCAGTATGGCGGTTCCTCAGGAAAATGGGAATGAGACTACCACAGGTCTTGGCAATCCCACTGTTTGGCACACATCCAAATGACCCATATCCATGCAACAAAGATATGTGTGCAACTATGTTCATAGCAGCATTATTTGTAATAGCAAGAACCTGGAAACAACCTAGATGTCTGTCAACTGAAGAATGGATAAAGAAGATGTGGCACATTTATACAATGGAATACTACTTAGCAGGAATAAACAAACCAAAAAAAAAAAAAAAAAAAAAAAAAACAAAAAAACAAAAAACAATGGAATCTTGAAATTTACAGGCAAACTTGAAGAAACCATCCTGAATAAGGTAACACAGTCACAAAAAGAACATGGTTTGTACTCACTCATATATGGATTTTAGACATAGAGCAAATGATCATCGGCCTATAATTCACACTGAAAGAGAAACTAGGATACAAGGAGGAATCTAAGAGATTCATACAAGGTCCCTCACAGAAGGGTAAAGGAACAAGATCTCCTCACCATATTGGGAGTGGGGAGGGGCAGTGAGTGGAGTGGGAACTAGGAGAAAGAGAAGGAGAGGAGAGGAAGCACTTGAGACTAGGAAGACTGAGTCAGGAGAGGAATAGGTGAGAGGAAAAATAAAGAGAGAAAGAGAGAGACCATAAAAGTGGTAGCCCTTATATGTTTGAAGAGAAAACTGTCTCTAGAGAAATGTCCAGAGACCTACAAGACGGACGTCAACTAAAAATTTCAGCAATAGTGAAAAGGCTACCATAAATGTCCTTCCATGTTAATGAGATTGATGACTAACTTATCAACTATAATGGAGCCCTCATCTGGTAGCTGATGGAAACAGAAGCAGACACCTACAGCTAAACACTGAGATGAACTAGAATCCAGATGCAAAGAGGCAGGACAAAACTAGGCTACAGAAACCCACAGAGAGAGCTGACCCAAACAAGGAGGAGCCAAGGCCCCCAGACTGATAACTGGTAATCTAGCATTGAACTGACTCAGACTCCCTGAACATGGGTCTCACTTTGAAAGCTGAGCAGCCTAAGGGGCCTCTGACAGTGGAACCAGAATGTATCCTTGGTGCACCAAAGGACTTTGGGAGCACATTCCCCTTGGAAGGATACTCCCTTAACCTAGATGCAGGACGGAGGGCCTAATCCCTACTCCCAATGACTTGAATGATTTTGTTGACCCCTCCTGGAAGACACCACCTTCCCTGTGGAGTGTGGAGGAAATGGGATGGGAGGGTTATTGTGGGGTATGGTAGGGATGGAGAGGGAACTGGGATCTATATGTAAAATGAGAAATAAACAAATATAAAAGAAATAAAGAAAAGTTCCAAGAAGACAAAGAGGATGACACAGAATCAAGGTAGTGGTCCACGGGATGCATCCAGTTTCCCATTGGCATCTTCAGAGGACTGCATCCAATTCTCTTTGCCCCATAGCTACAGCACCTGCCACTGTATAGGTTCCTTATGGAATAATGGTTAGTATTCCTTTTGGGAGCCATGCAAACATCCTTGCATGTTTTAATCAACCTCTATATACTTACATTAGTGATATTGCCCAATACAATGAGAATTATATGTAAGTAGTTATTATACCCCATTGTTTCAGGAATAGTAAATAAAAATGGGTGTGTGTTCAGTATAGCTACAGTAGTGCTATCCGCATATTCAGATGTGGAATCCAGCTCTGCTAGTTAATGCATGCAGAACATTGCCAACAGTGGCTGGAAGGAAAAAGAACAGATTCCTTTGTGGGGAATTGGGCCTTGCTACCACCTTTATTGAAGAGTCCTTGGCTCAATAGCTTCCCAAGAACATTGTTTTCCTTTTGCCCAGGCGTTTGTGGGAGTGGTCAAGGCAATCCTAAGCGTTCCATACAGACCTTTGTACTGGCAAGTGGGATGCTACTACAGAAATGCTGAGTCTGGGGAAATATCTTGCAATGAAATCCTTGTTATAGGCTTGAGGTACTCTGAGGTGCCACAGAGGGCAGCCTATATTTTTTTGAGGAGACTTGGTAAGAATGAATATGGAATGGACATTGCGTGTGCTTTTTCTGAGCTTTCAGAAGGAGGAATGAGAAATGTGATATTGAAAACCAGAGGAGGAATGTTCTTTGCCATAGGGTTGAGCGAAAACTGATAGACCTATATTTTCTACTATTGTCAGGAAAGCAGAATTTGCAGGCAGCGAGCCTGGGTATTTAGCCAAGTAAAGTAAGGAACGTGTGGTTTGGTTTGTATTTATTGCATGCACAAAGAGAGATCAAAGCCAATAAACTCAGACAAAGCTGGCAAAGTGTAATTGGCATTTGATTATTTGTAGGTGTTTCAGGACTATATAGATTCCAAAGTGTGCTCAAGAAAGAGGAGTCATGACTGCTGGAAAACTGCTATGTATGATTCACAGTTCCAAGAGATACAAGGTCCCAATGAAGCCAAGAGAGATACTCTTATTCAGGCGGGACTGTGGAGGCTTCTCTTCTCACCTCCTCTATACCTCTCTCACTGGCCCTATACTCCTTTAACTTCCTTTTTTATTTCCTTATGACTTTTGACAGTCTTCATATTTTATTCAGGCTGGATTGAAGCTCACTCTGCCACCATGTTTTACACTGGTATGTATTTTGCTACATATAGGTGCAAGACAACATTTTGGAGAATTGCTACATTACATACTCTGCTTCCATAGGTTAAAAAAAAAGACAAGGGCAGAATGATGGTTTGAGGGAGATTGCGATTCTTCAGGCAGCAAGTGTGTTGTGAAGATCGGTGACAGAAAACATATGCTATGCCTCAAACAAAGGAAAATATTTCCTAGGGCAGAACCACAGATGTAGAGAACAAGGTCAGAGAGGTGTATGTAGAGGGGAATAGAGCAAGCTGTCAAACCTCTGAGAGCTTTCCTGATGCTTTGCGTTTCTAAGTCGGTAGTAATTTGCACAGCAGCCCCAGGAAACAAATACATCCTCATTTCCTGAAATCTCTGGTTATAATTGGCATTCTATTTTAGGTAATGATTTAATCATCTTCCTCCACAGAATGTGTTACTGGCAGTTTCTCTTTCTCACCCTTGCTTCTCCCTCTCTCCTCCCCTCTTCTTTACTTATGTGTACACAAAAGCTATATAACAGTAAAATAGACTAGAAGATGGGGTAACATAATGTCAACAGCACAGCTATGTATGAACTTAAGGAAGTGAAGCAGCCACAAAACCTGTTCTTTTAGATTTTCAGTGGGTCAAGTGCTTGCTATGTAAGCATAAGGACTTAAGTTTGGATCTCTAGCACATACATTAATTCTGGGTATGGCAGCATGTCCCTACAGCAGTAGTGGTAGGAAATGGCAGTAAGAATCAGGAGGCCCCGAATAAACCCAAAGATCAGTGAGAGAGAATGTCTTAAAAAAATGAAGCCATCAACAGAGAAAGATTCCCAAAGTGAACGTTTACCCTCCATTTGTGCAAGGATAGGCACATGAATGAGGACACACACAAACACACACACACACACACACACACACACACACACACACACACACACACTTATCTTTTTTCTTTCTTTCAAGACAGTTTGCTCTGTTTAGCCCTGGCTATCTTAGAACTCACTCTGTAGATCAGGCTGGTCTTTAACTCAAAGAGATTCACCTTCTTTGCTTCCTGAGTGCTGGGAATAGAGGCATGTGTTGCCACCACCACCTGGGTAAACACATACTTTTTAAAATGTAAGTTAAAGATAGTAATAACACAGTTGATACAAATTTTGAGTTATAAAATACTTTAGTAAGTTAAGCATAGTCATTAGTGATCTCTTCACATTATCCCAAGACAAATATCATAAAGAAGTAAAAGAAAGGTAAAGGTATAAGCATGAGTTTAGTGAATAAGAAGTTTAAACAAACTGGTTTTAAGTTCCTGTGGCAGATTTGAGGGACTGTTTGTAAACAATATACATGGTACAGTCTTTGTGTTTCCTATTGCTGTATAAATCTCACCTGCTCTATATGAATATAATTATTAACACATTATGATGAATGCTCTGAGATTATTCCCCAAATGATCTTTATGCTGAGCAAATGTCTGCTCAGATGAAAGATTTGTATTGAATGCACAGTAGACACACTATGTTCCCTTTACCTCATGTGGGGCATGGGAAGGATGCCTGAACCGGATGTATGTCTTTATACCAATGTCTTCTGCAGCTTCAGTGTCTGCTCATATGCATGTTCCAAAATTCTGAGGCTGATAATCGACACATCAAACCATTAAATAATTCCGAAAATCATTATTTATTAAACTTCTCCAAAGAAAATTTGTAAAAAGTCTGCTTTTACTTTACAAGATGCCCTTCAAATATTTCTATTTTCAACACAAAACTGTTTCTAAGAAGATGATTATGTTCTTTCTTTTTCTTTGGGCATCTTAACCCTAGTTAATATCTGGGACTTTGGATAGGACATGAAAGCAAAAATGTGGGTGTTGACTGTCAAGAATATTCTACAGTAATAAAAATGTTTCCACAGGTCCATCACCAGTTTTAACAATGAACATATTTAGTTTTGTTTCATCTATTCCTTGCTTTGTATGGACATTTATTTCACATTGGATTGCATTAAAATAAATTTAAGTCATCTTCTAATTTATTTTGTGAACATTTTTATATAAATGCTTTATGTAAAATCTTCTTAAATGTGACCACATAGCCTCATTATGTACAAAATAATAATTTTTAACATCTTTAAATATACATGATTACTTCCTCCAAAAATGTTCAACAACATAGTGTTTTAAAATTTTTCACATCTTGTCTACATGATACATTTAGTTTGTAGGTGAATTTTTCATATAGGTTTCCTTCCTTCCTTCCTTCCTTTATGTGCTATTTCCCTGTTGAAGAAATGAATGAAAGAACTCTGTTGTCCAATATATTTGCCTTTCACCTTGTGTTTTCATTTACAGTTTGATAATTTATAATATATAGGAATTTATCATAGAATTAAGTAAATTCTTAAAACATTTTAAGCAGTGTACTTGAGGCATAGATGAGCCCTCTGTGGTCACAGTGCAGAGCAGATATGGATAATTGTAACAGCGTTGAAACTGTCATGAGAAGTGATGTTGTTTTCCTCGTGTGTTATTTTTGTGATCATATCCCTATATTTCTTTAATATGAATAGTGCCTCCACTCCTTCTACTGTTACATCCAAGTATTGACTATATTGTTGTTCAATACTTTGCTAAGTCTACTACATAGTTGTCCTGATTACATACATTGGGTGGCACATAATACACTTTTGTCTCCTTTTTTATTACTACCATAGCCACTGCTCTCTATTTTTAGTACATTTTTGCTGTTCCATAGATTCTTCAATTTCTTCTTACTTTGCTGTTACTCTTACTATAGAATCATAGTAGATGCAGAGGAAATGCAGCAGATATTCTTTAGACTTTTATATTAGTCCCTAGTACTCAAGATTCTTATCTTTGTGGGGGAGTAAAAGGAAATTATTCAATACTTTACCTTCGCTATAGATTTTAGCTCACATTTTATATTGTAGCATTGGAGGTAATTGGGTTTTACCTTCCTTGATGACAATTACTTTCTTTATTACTTTCTATAAAACACACATTTTTAAAGTAAGAATTTATAAGAGAACAGATTTTACTATTGACTTTTAATAAATGTGCATATACAATTCACTGTTTCAAACTGTTGAGGTCATAATTAAGTAACTTTTTGCAGGACTTAGATTTGTAATGACAGAGCCAAAAATTGTGGTGGCAGTTTGGAAGCCAGAAAGCAGATGGGCATGGGCCACCCACTTTGCCAACACTAATCTGGAAATAGAAAACACTGTGAAAGAACAAATATGAAAGTAACATTTCCAAAAATTTTAGGAACTAGTAGTGCATTTGGAAATAGGAGTGAAGTAATTTGTCATTAAAGACGATCTGATAATGTCTAAAACAATGTTCCCATATAAGGACTCTTGCACAGAAGTCATTAATGTCTGAAGTCAGTTTGCTAGTGAAGGCCAGGCTATATACACTTTACTCCTGGGAGTAATTGTACATTGTTATATGGAGAAGACAAAATAACCATTGGCATAAAAAAATGGTGGTATGTTCTCTCTTGCTTCATTTAGCTTCTAACATGGACAACCAGATTTCTATCCCTTGGCAGGAGACTAGCTCCATCTCTTTGGTACTTGTCTTCTCATAAGAGAAGAAATAAATGATAGAATTTCACGCTAATGGCCTACAAATTTGCAGCGCCTCTGGATCTCAGGGTATCCAGTCTGCCTTTGCTCCCATTTCCTACTCTTCATCATGAGTAAGCACATGTTAAAAAGATATTTTCTGGAAAACTAACTATAGAAGCAACAGGGAACATCTGGAGAGAATATGGGAAACACTCAGAAACCTTCACACCAACATCTACATGGATACCATAGAAGGTCCTGCAAACTTGCTCATAATGACACATATTTGCCAGTGGGAGGCAAGGACAACAGGAATACAAGGCCAACCTGGGCTACATAGGAAGATCATACCTAATCTTAGAGCAGAAAGAAATGTATAAATGAAACAGATAATGCACATAAATACATACACAGGGGAAAAAAGACTTCATAAGGCAAGAAGAAAATTAGATAAAAAAATTTGGAGACTACTGATGGGAGATGTCATTCTGTATATGTTTCTTATACTGGTTAATGAATAAAGCACTGTTGGCCAATAGGAAAGGAAGATAGGAGGGAGTAGGAGAACAAGGAGGAAAGAGAAAGTAGGAAGGAGGAGTCAGCATGGAGAGACCGGGGAGACCAGATGCCTGCCTCACTCCCCGGTAAGGAGACCTCGTGGAAATACATAGAAATGGGTTAATACTTAAGACAGAGCTAGCCTGTAAGAAACAAATAATGGGCCAACAGCATTATATCAAATACAGAGTCTCTGTGCATTATTTGGGACAAGACTCGGCGGCAGCAGGCAGAAAAGCTGTACTCCTTACAGACTACTAAAAAATTAAAAAAAAATAAGTTTGAGAGTATTATAATAGAGTTGAGGAACTCTCTAAAAATTTGCTTTCCATGACTATCAGAAGGCACAAATCTAGTTGCATTAATTCTGATACAGAAGGATGGTACCATGTGGAAACCAGTCTGCCCTTATTATCTTGTTGCTTTTTTCCTACACTGTAGCAACATGACAAGGATAGTTTAAGGAGTGTCTGCCCTTTGACCTTACTTTCAGGAATAAAAGTATATATATTTTTCCCATCTTTGAAAATATTAGGCATCTGGGAAAGAGTGATGCTCTGTAAATTTCAAGTGGCACAAGTCGTTTCTGGCAAGAATAGACATGCCTTGCCAGTTTAGAAATCAAACAAATGCCATAATCAGTATATGAATATATACAGGGATGGGCTTTCCTTGTCTCCAGTGGGATTTCAATGAGACTCATTCAAGTTGGGAGATTGTTTAATGATGTATAAGTGAAAATATGAACTAAAAAGAAGATTTTGTGTGGGATTCTGAATAGCCCCATGTAGTCATTCCCTTGACTTTCCCTGCAGTAGGAGCGAGACATCTTTCTGGCATGTAAGGCTTTTTTTGTCTGTAATCAGAAAAATGATGAATTTTACAGCATTCTGCCAACAAGTTAATTTTCCATACCATCTCTCTCCTGAAAAATAAATAAACACACTTATTATTCAGAAGAGAATATGGAAAGGCATCATTGATGATGTCAGTATTTCAACTGGCCAGGCAGTAACAGATATAAACTGGTAGATGTCCTTAGGGCAGATAGGTCCAGCAGACCAGTCTTTCAGTGATATGCTCAACAATAAGTGAGAATATAAATTAATACAAATATGTAATACCACAGGACTCAAAAGTCTCAAATTATCTATACACCTACAATGTGTAATTATTTTACTCACTCAGAAAAAGTTGTTACATAAATAAAAAGAAATTTAGACAAAAGGCAATCATTTTCATGAAATAGTGTAACTAGATAACCAATAAACGTTACAAAGTATTCAATTTAATTAGTCTCCTAGAAGAAAACAACAACAGAAAATGAAAAGATGTGGATTTTTTCCAGACTAATGTGGTTTGATCACGCCAGACCGCCTGAAACAGAGTACAAGGTGATCCTACATTCAAAACAGCTGGACAAAGCAGCCTTACAGACTACAGCCAGGATTTCTGAATCTTCTTAGAATACCCCATGACAGCTCCCCTTACCAGCAGGAAGTAGTTTGGAAAGAACGACGCCCAAATTCCCAAATATTGTGTATAAATGTTTGTTTCCATTTAATTGGACTTTGTTATATAAAATAAAATAAAAACAACAAAACACCCCAGTTAAATTCTCACATAAATATTGAAATATTGTTCTTCAGAAACCATAGTGGCTAGAATGAAGTGAATTATTCATGAGATTAGAGAAAATTGGTGACCTTATATATCACCAATGGAATTATGAATTGTACTATTTTTTTTGAAAAATCAATGTAAGTACAATAAAAGAATATATTGTATATTTCCTTTGAAATTTACACACACACACACACACACACACACACACATATATATATATACACTTTATTACTGACTATTTCATTCCTAAGCATATGCCAATAGAAAGTACCAGAAAGTGATATGCTGAATAAAGTTTATATTTAAAATCAAATTTCTGTAAGACCAGTTCCTCTGAATTCTGACTCCCTCTTCTGGCCTCTGTGGACAACTGTTTTCTTATGTACATATACACATATATGCATACATGGATGCAATGAATGCATGTATGTAATAATAAATCTTTAAAATGGGATGGAGGAGTTACTTTGTCAGATAAATGAAAATTTGAAAAATGTATATACTGGCACTCATAAACCAATTCCCAAAAGATTGAAAACCTAATTAGCCACACTGTATACCTATTTTATATCATTATAAGACTATCAGTACAAACAATATCTTTAGAGATAATCTTTCTATACTAAAAATAAATTTACACAAAAAATCTGATGGGGATAAGCAACATGTTTTACATATTTAAAACAGAGGTACTGGGTAGAAGGGTACTCCTAGTAGACATTTTTCAAAACAAGGTTGGCCCACCTGAGACACAGTTCTGAGTCCAAGCTCCTTCAGGAGTATACAGTCATCTTGGTCACTGTGAGCTGGGCAGTAGACATCACAGTAAATTCTTTTGAGTTTCCTATTAATTGAGAAGTAGAGTCCCTTCCCCACCTTTGATTCTGCTGGCTTGAGAATGAAGTGATGAAGGAACTGTGACATTTCTGTAACTAGTCTTCCATAGTACTTATAGCCCCATCTCTGTCCCATGAATGGAGAGCTTTTTGAAGCCAGGGAAATATTATGAAATGAGAAAAATGTCTCAAGTCAAAGATACTATACAGGAAAGTGAATTTTGGTACCAGGGAATATTGATAAGGGCAAACATTCTTCTCCAGAACCCCTCAGTTGCAAATTTCTTCTAAGAAGAGGAGCTTTCTGAGAAATTAAAGTTGACCAGAGGAGACAGCTTATTGTAGGCTGCATTGCAAAATTTATACAGATTGTAGATTGTTTATTGCCTTACTTTTGTGAGGAATGTTACTTGTAGCTTTACGCCGACCTCTTTTCCATTGTATGCCATATATGGGACAACATTTAAACTGTTTTTCAAATCTACACATCTTTGTATTAAAAGAAATGGAAAAGTTTGCTCAAGAAGTCTTATCTACACCTAGATTTATTTTTGATAATTAAATTTAAAATGTCAAACACTGTAAGTGTATTAAAACTTTGGAAGAAGTGAGGAGTACTCAAAAAGTTTCATGTGAGAGAAATTTAAACACTACATGGTCTGAGAGAAGACACTCTCTCATATACTCTCACAAACTCAAATGCATAAAATTTACAGTAATTTCTTGGTAATAATTCCCATGAGTCAGCAGTCAGGTCAATTTCGTCACTATGAATCTTGGCTAATGTAAGATCAAATTTGCAATACAAAACAATATTGCATGTTGTGCATACATGTGCCTGCATGCTTGCATACATGTGCATGCACACACATACATATATTCTGGGCCCTGACTTTCCTTAATGAAAATACCTTCAGTATGAAATCCTACACGTCATTTAATAGGTACAGATACTCCACTGGGAAGATCCTATCGAGAGGACCTGAGACGATTAGAGAAATTTGGTATTACATTTTTATATCCACATTCAGCTTCCAGGCAAGATCATTCACCAGTTTATTAGCAGAGTGACACTACACAATTTCTTGTACAGAATAAGTACACAGCAGAGATCTTCTTGAAGGACCTGACCCACATTGTATTACAAGTTTATTATTAAAGAAACATAATTTAAGTAGGCTTTTGTGTATTAATAAATAACCTAATATGTATTTAAATAAATTGGTGGCTATATAATTACACAATAGCAGAAAACTATGGGTGTCTATAGAAAGAGATACCTGAAGAATAGTGTTGCTAGAGCTAAACCCTGTAACTTTCAAGGAAAAGGTATTATGATTTATTTGAGCCCCTTTGAAGCATCTTTTTATGGGCTTCAATTAGATCTACAAGTCAAATAATAAAGAACAGAACAAATGTCTAAATCCCTGTAAGGCATTGAGTACTGCGGAGATATTTGAGAACTGCTCATCAGTTTATAGCATTTCAGCTTTGATAGTGCCCCATGCTTTTAGACAGACTGTCATAACAGCCATTGTGTGTACTCAAAGGGCAGGTCATTTGTCTCCTGATACCTTTAAAGAAAATCCTTGTGAAACAAGGGCCAAGCTGCAGGGATGTGTGTTAACTATCATTCACTGGTGAGTATACGTAACAGGAAGACAATTTCCCTTGTAATATGGAAAATATGTGAAGGGTCAGTTGTAAAATGAGTATTATTAGCTAAGTTAGACAATGGTCTTTTGTAGAGGCACTTCTGCTTTGTCTTGGAATTGTTCATTCAACAGTCTGAAATGGCTAATCAGAACATCAAAATTACCAAACATAAGTGAATCTCTCCTTATTATTCCTCCTCACTTTTCTTTTTACTTAAGAACATTTTTGGTAAAATAACTCTTCTGGATATATTTTCCTTGATAACTTGAGAGAACATGCTAAAAAAACTTATTCTGGAATTGGCTATACAATTTTAATTAATGCTTATCCTGGTCTACTTCATCAGTGGTGTAGGGTGTGTTGATCTCTGTAAATTTCCATAAACTCTTGCCAAGCACTTTGATTTTTCTTAATTTTTTTATGTTAAATAACCAAGTCCATTTAAATGAAAACAAACATTTATACACAATATTTGGGAATTTGGGTGTCGTTCTTTCCAAACTACTTCCTGCTGGTAAGGGGCACTGTCATGGGGGATTCTAAGAAGATTCAGAAATTCTGGCTGTAGTCTGTAAGGCTGCTTTGTCAAGCTTTTTGAATGTAGGATCACCTGGTACTATGTTTCAGGCAGTCTGCTTGCTCAAACCACATTAGTCTCAATGGAATCCACAGCTGTTCATTTTCTGTGGAAACAAAAATAGAAATCCTTTTCCCAAGTAACTTGTCCTTGAACTTAAATTTTGGAGTCAAAGCATTTTTTTTGTTGTTGTTGTTTAATTTATTATTTTACATGTCGATCCCAGTTCCCTCTCTCTCCCTCCCTCTCCCCTTCCTTCCAGCCCTCCCTCCCTTTTACCCTCTCTGCCCTCTCACATGCACCCTAATCACACTCCCCTCCCATCCCCCCACCCCAATTCCATATGTAAGGGAATGCCATACAGTTGGGGTCATGTGAAGTAGGGACTAGGATTTCTCTCCTGTCTCTAGATTAAGGCAGTTATCGCTCCATGGGGGGATGTGTTCACAAGGTCGTTTTGTGCACCAGGGATACATCCTGGCTCCATTGTCTGAGGTCTTAGACTGCTCAGTCCTTCTGACTGAGACCCATATCCAGGGGGTCCTGAGTCAGTCCCATGCTGGCTTCCCAACTATCAGTCTGGTGGCCCTTTAGCTCCTCCTTGTCCAGGTAAGCTGCCTCTATGTGTTTCTGCCACCTGGTCTTGTCCTCTCCATCTGCATCTGGGTTCTACTTCGACTAAGTGTTTATGTATGGGTATTTGCTCCTGTTTCTAACAGACATTAGATGAGGGTTCCATGGATAAGTTAATTGTTGATCTCACTCTCTGGGAAGGGCATTTATGGTAGCCTTTTATGGAAGCTCAAATTGTTAGTTGGCAGCAGTCTTATAGTTCTCTAGCCCTTTCTTTGTGTTCAATTTTATCTTCAAACCAATGTTGGCTCCCTCTTTTATGTTCTCTCTCTCTCTGTCTCTCTCTCTCTCTGTCTCTCTCTCTCTCTCTCTTTCCTGTCTTCTCTTCCTAGCCAAGCTCAATCTTCCTGGTCACATGTGTTTTCCTTTCTTCCCCTTTGTGTTCTCCTACTTATATCTCCATTTGCTTCCCCCCCCACTTCCCCTGTGCTCTGGGGGACTTGTCCCTTCCCACTTCTGTGAGGGACTTTATATGAATCACTTAGAATACACTTTGCAACTTAGTTCCTCTGGTGGTGTGAATTATAGGCTGGTGATCCTTTGCTCTAGGTCTAAAATCCATATATGACCGAGTACATACTGTGTTCCTCTTTTTGTGACTGGGTTGCCTCATTCAGGATCTTTTCTTCAAGTTCCATCCACTTGACTAAATTTCAAGATACCATTATTTTTTTTCTGCAGAGTAGAATTCCATTGTGTAGATGTGTCACATCTTCATTAACCATTCTTCAATGGAGGGGCATCTACATTGCTTCCAGATTCCAAATAGTGCTGCTATGAACATAGTTGAACAGATGTCTTGTTGCATGGATGTGGATCATTTGGGTATATGCCTAAGAGGGGGATTGACAGGTCCTGTAGTAAACTAATTCCCATTCTCCTGAGGAACCACCATACTGATCTCCAAAATGGCTGTATGAGTTTGCACTCCCATCAGCAGTGGAGGAGTGTTCCCGTTTCTTCACATCCTCTCCAACATGAGTCATCACTGGTGTTTCTAATTTTAGCTATTCTAGCAGGAGTAAGGTGGTATCTCAAAGTTGTTTTGATTTGCATTTCCCTGATAGCTAAGGATATAGAGCACTTTCTTAAGTGTCTTTCAGCCTTTTTGAATTCCTCTATTGAGAATTCTTTCTTCAGTTCTGTACCCCATTTTTTAATAGGGTTATTTGGTGTTTTGTTGACTACTTTCTTGACTTCTTAGTATATTTTGGAGATCAGCCCTTTGTCAGATGTAGGATTGGTGAAAACCTTTTGGCAGTCTGTGGGCTGCCGTTTGGTCTTGTCTACTGTGTCCTTTGCCTTACAGAAGCTTCTAAGTTTGAAGAGGTCCCATTTATTAATTGTTTCTCTCACTGTCTGTGCCCCTGGAGTTATATTCAGGAAGTGGTCTCCTATACCAAATTGTTCAAAGGTACCTTCTACTTTCTCTTCTAAGAGATTCAATGTGACTGGATTGATGTTGAGGTCTTTAATCCATTTGGACTTGAGTTCTGTTTGATGTTGGCAGTTGGTTTGCTATATATTGCTCTTATTATGTTTAGGTATTTTCCTGTTATCTCTGACCTCTCCAAGACCTTTATCATGAAAGGGTGTTGAATTTTGTCAAAGGCTTTTTCCTCATCTAGGGAGATAATCATATGGTTTTTCTCGTTCAGTTATTTTATATGGTGGATCACGTTGATAGATATTCATATGTTAAACCATCCCTGCATTCCAGGGATGAAGTCTACTTGGTCATGGTGGATGATTTCTCTGATGTTTCATGAATTCGGTTTGCCAGTATTTTATTGAGTATTTTTGCATCGATGTTCATCAGGGATATTGGTGTGTAGTTTTCTTTCTTAGTTGTGTCTTTGTTAGGCTTGGGTACCAAGATTATTTTGGCCTCATAAAAAGAGTTTGGCAATGAACCTTCTGTTTCTATTTTGTGGAACAGTTTGAGGAGTAGCGGTATTAGTTCTTCCTTGAATGTCTGGTAGAATTCTGCACTGAATCCATCTGGCCCTGGACTTTTTTTGGTTGGAAATGACTGCCTCTATTTCATTGCGGGTTATAGGTCTATTTAAGTTGTTTGTCTGTTCTTGATTTAATTTTGGTAATGATAGTTATCCAGAAATTTGTCCTTTTCCTTTGAATTTTCAATTTTTGTGGAATACAGATTTTCAAAGTATGACCTGAAAATTTTATGGATTTTCTCTGTGTCCATTGTTATGTTCCCTTTTTCGTTTCTGATTTTGTTAATTTTCATGTTCTTTCCCTGCTTTTTCATTAATTTGGATAAAGGTTTGTATATCTTGTTGATTTCCTCAAAGAATCATATCTTTGGTGCATTGATTTTTTTGTATTGTTTTCCTGGGTTCTCTTTTGTTGACTTCAGCCCTCAAGTTGATTATTTCCTAGCATCTACTCCTATGGGTTGAGTTTGCTTCTCTCTTTTCTAAGGCTTTCAGTTGGACTGTTAGTTCTCTTATGTGACTATCCTCTGTTTTCTTCATATGCACAGTTAGTGCAATGAACTTCCCTTGTAGCACTGCTTTCAAGGTGTCCCATAAGTTCAGGTATGTTGTGTCCTATTCTCCTTGAATATTAGAAAGTCCTTAATTTCATTCTTTATTTCTTCTTTGACCCAGGTGTGTTGCAATTGCACATTGTTCAGTTTCCACGAGTTTGCAGGTTTTCTGCTATTTGTGTTGTTGTTGAATTCCAATTTTAAAGCATGGTGGTCTGATAAGACACAGTGGACTCTTCCTATTCTCTTTTATCTGTTGAGGTTTGTTATGCTACCTACCTAGTATATGGTCCATTTTAGAGAAGGTTCCATGTGGAGCACAGAAGGTATATTCTTTTGTCTTTGGATGGAATGTTCTATAGATGTCTGTTATCCCCAGTTGAGACATAACTTCTGTTTGTTCTTTTGTTTCTGTGTTGAGTTTCTCATTTGTGGTCCTGTCTAATTTTGAGAGTGGAGTATTGAAGTCTCCCACTATAAGTGTGTGAGGTTTTATGTGAGCTTTGATTTTTGTAGTGTTTCTTTTACAAATGTGGGTTCCTTTGTATTAGGGGCATAGATGTTCAGAACTGAGACTTTGTGTTGATGGATTTCTCCTGCAATGAATATGAAATGACCATCTTCATCGCTTTTCATTAATTTTGGGTTGAAGTCTAACTTGTTAGATATTAGTATAGCTATACCTGCTTGCTTCTTATTTCCATTTGATTGGAAAATCTTTTCCCAACCCTTTACCCTGAGGTAATGTCTATTTTTGAAGCTTAGATGTGTTTCTTGTATGCAGCACAAGGATGGATTCTCTCTTCTCATCCATTCTGTTAGCCTGTGTCTTTTTATAGGTGAGTTAAGTCCATTAAGGTTGAGGTTGAGTAAGGACCATTGATTGTTGATGCTTGTTTGATTTAGGTTTGTTGTTGGCAGTGGTATTGTGAATATATTTGTTCTGCTTCACCCTAGGTTTCTGGTGTAGTTGGATTATCTGTTGCCTACAATTTTGTGGGCGTAGTTACCTTCCTTGGGATGGAGTTTTCCTTCCAATACTTTCTGTAGGACTGGATTTGTAGATACATATTGTGAAAATCTGGTTTGGCCATTAAATATCTTGTTTTCTCCATCTATAGTGATTGAGAGTTTTGCTGGATATAGTAGCTTAGGCTGGCATCTGTGTTCTGTTAATACTTTTAGAACATCTATCCAGGGCCTTCTTGCCTTGAGGGTTATCATGCAGAAGTCAAGTGTAATTTTGATAGGTCTGCCTTTATATATTACCTGTCCTTTTTCCTTTGCTGCTCTTAATATTCTTTCTTTATTCTGTATGCTAGATGTTTTGATTATTATATGTTGATGGGTGTTTTTTCTTTGGTCCAGCCTATTTGGGGGTCGGTATGCTTCTTGTACTTTCATGGTTATGTCTGTCTTCAGGTTTGGAAAATTTTCCTCAATGATTTTTTTGAATATGTTTTTGGCACCTTTTAGCTAGGCTTCCTCACCTTGCTCTATGCCTATTATTCTTAGGTTTGGCCTTTTCACAGTGTCCCATATTTCCTGGATGTTTTGTGTTAAGGATTTGTTGGATTTATGATATTCTTTGGTCGATCAATTTATTTCTTCTAGTTTATCTTCTGCGCCTGATATTTTCTCTTCCATCTATTGAATTCTGTTGGTTATGTTGGTGTCTGATGTTTCCGATTTTTTGCCCAGTTTTTCTATTTCTAGCATTCCTTCTGTTTGTGTTGCATTTATTTTCTCTATTTCAGTTTTCAAGTCTTGAACTGTTTCCTTTACCTGCTTAATTGTTTTTTTTTTTTTTTTTCTTGGATTTCTGTACTTTCCTTAAGGAATTTGTTCATTTCTTCCACTTTTTTGTCTGTTTTTTCCTCCATTTCTGTAAGGGATTTTCTCACATCTTCTTTGAGGTCCTCTATCATTTTTATGATGGTAAGTTTTAAGTCGTATCCTTCTGATTCCTCTGCTTTGTTGTTGTGTTCTATTCTAGTTGGTGTAGATTCCCTAGATTCTGGTGGTGTTATGCTTGTCTTTCTCATGATAGTTGTTTTCTTTTATTGCTGTCTTCCCATAGCTTCTTCCAGTAGGTGTTGGTGGGTTCTCCCCTTCTCTCTATGGTACTTCCCTGGTGGGCTTATGTTGGTCTTAGATTCAATATTTGTAGCTCTGGGTGGTCTAGGAGGTCTCTCTGCAGACAGGGACCCAGGGATGGCATCAGCGCTGAGGATCCAATAGAAGATGCCACTAGCCAATGGCTCTAGCCAAAGGCTGGGAGAAGAGGACAAAGGCTGAGCTAAAACTTGGGAAGTTTCTGGAAACTGGCACTCCATCTGAGGCCTCTTTCTTTACCATTGTTCCTGTTTTGGGGGGTCAAGGTTCTTGCTGTCAGCAACTCAGAGTGGACCTGCAGAGATAGGCCAATCTTTGGGAGGGGCCTGGAACTGCAGTAGAGGACTAGAGGTGGGGTCATAGACCAAGCAGGTGGAAATTACTGGTGGTCCCGCGTGGATAGGCTGGTCTCCTTTGTTCAGAGTTGCTCTGAGAAGTCTCTGAAGTAGGGTGGACGGTTGGCTCCACCCTCTGTCCCAGTGCTCAACCAGAGTGGCAGGACAGTGTGAAGGGTAGGCCACAGGGTGGGGGGGAAGGCTCACAGTGGGGTTGTGTGGGGTGTATCAGAGCTCCAAAAGTGCTCTCGATGGGACAGGACACAGGAACAGTAGGATCAGGGGCCAACACAGGGAGTTTGGCGGGGAAGAGGTTGTAGGGGAGAGGCAGCCCCAATTGGGCCAAGACTCACCTCTGGCCAATAGCTGGCAGAAGAGGGCAAAGATTGAGCTGAATCTTGGGAAAGTTTTATAGGATAGTCGGATCTCACTGGAAACTGGGACTCTCCAGCTGAGGCCTCTTACTTTAGCCGTGGTCCTGCTTTTGGGGTCAAGGTTCTTGCCGGCAGGAACTCAGAGTGGACCTGCAGAGATAGGTGGATCTCTGGGAGGGGCCTGGGACTCCTGCAGAGGACTGGAGTTGGGGTCAGAGACCAAGCAGGTGGAAATTTCGATGGTCTCACGTGGATAGGCAGGTCTCCTTTGTTCAAAATTGCTCCAAGAAGTCTCCAAAGTAGTGTGGACTGTTGACTCCACCCTCTGTCCCAGTGCTCAATCAGAGTGGCAGGACAGGGGGCAGGGTAGGGCACAGGGTGGGGGGGCAGGCTAGAGGTGGGGATGGGTGGGGGTGTATCAGAGCTCCAAGGGTGCTCTCGATGGGGACAGGAGACAGGAGCAGCAGGATCAGGGGCCAACCCAGGGCAGCAAGCACTTTGAAATACAGAAAGAAATAAACTCAAGCTTATCATCTTTTGCTGTCTTTATAAATAATGAAAGTATCAACTGATGGGAGGTGACATTCTGTATATATGTTTCTCATACTAGTTAATGATTAAAGCACTGTTCGCCAATAGGAAAGGAAGATAGGAGGGACTAGGAGACAAAAAGGAATGAGGCAGTAGGAAGGAGGAGTCAGCATGGAAAGAGGGGAGAGAATGGAACCACTAGCCCCTGTTCTCCAGTTAGACCATGTGGAAAAACATAGGAATGGGTTAATAATTAAGACAGAGCTAGCCAATAAGAAACTAGTACCTGGCCAACAGCATTATATCAAATACAGAGTCTTGGTTTATTAATTGGGGCTGGCGTGCTTCACCTTCTCCAACTTGAAAATGTTGAACATTTAACACAGAAATGATGCCAAAACCGATACAAGGAAATGTAACTTTTCAAATGTGTACCTCAATGTGGAGACTGTGAAAACAAACGTATTCACTGAGGCAGAATTATAAGTGTGAGGCTGTAAAGAAGTCTTTGCATTCTCTCGTAGATGAAGTGACATGCTGCTAATGTGAACAAGCAGCAATTGTTAGCTTAGAGTTTTGCATTTGCACTTGAACAATTTTCTTAAACTCAGAGTGAACTCCAATGAAGTAGTTTAATTCTTACTTAAGAGTGTATCTGTCTTGATAGCAACAACACATTCTTTTCATTTAAAGTAAACCTAAATAAAGTTTATAGACTAGCTTTCAAAACAATATACTTTGTAATATTTTGGCCAATGGCTGTCAAGGAACATTAAAAGAGTTGGGGAAAGGCCAGCATTGCTGTGCTATGGAGAAACCTACCCAAGGGTCCAGAAAGCTGTATCTGAGACCCCACAGAAGCAAAATCCTGAGCACCATGATGGCCAATGGCTGCACACAGTAGTGTGTTCATGATAGACACAAGTGTTCCTGAACATGATGTCTGCACCTGTTATGAGACAATGGTGGTACTTTAATTTCTCTTCTCAAAAATTTTACAAGTCAGTTTTATACATTTTATAGAAACAGATCAACACTAGAACTTCCAAGAAATGTTTGGATGATGCTGTACTCTTATTTGGGATTCTTTCTTCTCATTCACAAGAATCTGTCAACTCTCCTTACCCTTTTCTAGATTTCCTATGAAGAAAATCACATGGTACATCTTTTTACCTTTTTTTTTTTCAACTGAGATTATGCTCTTTGATTTTGTTTGAGACTTAGTGTTAATCAGTGTTGGGCTACTTTTCATTGTTTTCTTTGTCATTGACTGGCATTGCTACAAAACAACGTGTTTACCAAGTCAGCCATTCCTAGACTTTGAGATGTTTTCAGTTTTATCCTGTAATGTATAAAGCTGATATAAACTTTAAAGTACACATTTTTGTTTGGACAGACATTTGTTCAGGAGCCCCACATGGCCAGAATTATTTTTGGATTACATTCTTCTAAGTAATGACTAAGATACTTCTTATTAATTATGAAATCTTTGCCTTACCTTATACTTGTTATGAACTAGCTCTTATAACTTAACCCCATTATATTAACCTACATTGTGCCATGTGACTCATAACCTCTCCTTCATACTAAGCATCTGAATACCTCAGTGTCTTTCTACCAAATTCCTACTCTATTCTTCCTAGAGGTCCTATCTCTGCTTGAAAGTCTCACCTATCCTCTGCTGTCTAAATATTGGCTGTTCCGATATTGGCTCTTTATTAAACCAATCAGAAGGTGCCTTGGCAGAGACAAATCTTCACAGTGTACACAAAGGTTATATCCCACAACAGCACCCATCCTGCTAGCAGTGTGGAATCCCTCCTGGTACTCAGTCTTCTACTTTTTGTAGAGTTAACATTTCAAACATACTGTGGCTGTATCTCCCTAATGATGTTGATGTTTTCATTTGATTACTCACTTTTAGCATTAAAAAGAGTATTACTAAGAGGTAATCCTAACAAAGTATATTATAGGCCATGGAAGGATAGCTAAAATATCTTGTTTAATTCTCACTTTACACTTTTACTATGCTATAGAAATGCATTTTGAATATAAATACCATTCAATAATTGATCCATCTCTAACTAACTTTTATGTTTTTTGTTTGTATTCTTAATAATGTTATCTATGAAATTAATTGTATTTTTCCTTTGATTATCTATAATTTCTTTCCACCTACCTTTATCTCCATTTCACTTATATATAGGTTAGATCTTTCTTTACTAGGATGGACAGGAGTGGTAAAAGAATAGGTCCTCTCATAGCTACTCATAGACACATGCATTTTGATCTCCACACATCATTTAATCTTAGTGTTGTGTTTCATTTATGTCCTGAATTGGGTTAAATAACATTCCCTCCACTACTACTTTGATGATAGATATAACTGTAGGGGTGGGGGTTGGACTTTGTTGTATGTTTATCTTTTATTTATTTTTGTGCTTACATTTTTCTTTTATAGACTAAAAATATAGTGGACTATACTGACTGCTCCTTGAATATTAAATTAACATTGATTTCTAAGATTAAATCTAACATAGTCATAGTGGCTAATATTCTAACATATTCTAGTACTATCTTATACATTTCTATATCTGTGTTTATAACGAATATCTGAATATCTACTTGTATTTTTTTTCACACAATATTACTTGCTGGTTTTTATACAAACCTAATACTTCACACAGTAAGAAGATGAAGCTCCCAGACTGCATTGTTTGCTGAGAGAGTTTGTGTGTGAGCTATATTTTTTGTGTGTATCTTTATTCTATTTTATTTTATCTCATTCTTTTCTGCCTTTCCATCAATTCCACTTCAATAGTATCTGCCCCATATTAGATATACAACATAGTCTTCCCTACACTAGAAGTGCATTCCAATTGTTAGTTTATTGATTCATGATCTATGTTTCCGTAGACATCATAAAATTCATATTGTTGACTTCTCTGTAGCACCAACCTGAATGTGGGGGGAGGAGAAGAATATCTAGATCTTCTCTAGTAACAAGACTCTCCACAGCACTTCATTCAGGACTGAGAAATAAGAGTCTCAGTGTCTATTCCCCATGGAGCGATACTCTCTCAGCCCAGATATATGGAGGAAGGCCTTTGCCCTTCCCCAAATGATGTGACATACTTTGATGATCCCCATGGAAGGCCTCACCCTCACTGTGGAGTGAATTGGTGGTGAGATGAGGGTCAGTGGGGGCATGGGAGGAAAGGCAGCAGAGGGAACTGGAATGCATATGTAAAATAAGATTTTTTCTAAATTAAATACTTAATTTTAACATAAAATAATTGGTAATCATTCCTCTCCATGGCTAGCAAATCCAATCATCCCACAGATATGCAGTGTTTCCCTGGTAGTGTTCTTAGTGTATAATAATAGAAATAATAAAGATAATAAAATGAACAAATGAAATGGTTTAAAGCCAATGAATCACAAATGAACCAGAGTAAAGAATGAATTATGTTTCAAACTGTGAGAAGCTTTGAAAGGAGGAAACTGTGACAAGGGAAGGAGACCTCATATGCCTTGGTAGAGAGACACATCCTGTATACTTCAGTTACTTTACATTGAGGAGATAAAATCTGAGAAAACTCATGGATGGGAGACTGTGTTCAGTGGGAAGGGAGCAGCAATGGAAAGAGAAGGAATGGGGGCTATGACTCTGTGTCTAGATGCAATAAGTAGGAGGTTCATCCCTGAAGACCTGGGCTCAACCAGCATTCTTGGAATGGTACTGCAGCTGCTCTAGAGAAATGGAAGGCAAATTGTGACTAAAACCACATGCGGTCTTAGCTTCCCAGAAAATTCTAAATATATATTTGCGACACTATCTGAGAATGATTACTTGGAACCTAGCTACACTTGGAAGCTCACAATAGTTGTAAATGAGACATGAGACATTCAATTAGCATTATCAAGAGAGGTCATTGTACAGCATTGATGTAAAATAGTACAATAACATCACATTGATGAGTACATGATTTGGAGTTGAAAGTACCTAGACAAAATTGCTCCTACTTCATCTTAGTTTTTTTTTTTTTGAGCTCCAAATAGTCAAGCATAAAATATTATTTAAAGCAAAAATACATAACTTCAGGTTGACCTTCAACTATTTAAGGATTTCAGAATCAAGATTCCTATAAAATTCTTGCGTCCTGTCATTAGGAAGTAAGATAAAATTGAAGGCATTATCACTTAGAAAATAAGCATAGTATCAAGGCCTTGAATGTTCAATTATTTATTTAAATGTCTATTTATTATACGATAAGTACTGTTATTACATTTATATTTACAACATATGGCAGTACAGTTTATAAAGATATGTTATTACCATTGGTCAAATAAAATTGAACAAACACATTTAATAGACCCATTCTTCTAGTTACTATCAAAGTACATGTTTAGGGCCAAAGTCTTCTGCTTGTTTTTGGATACAGAGTCTCATTGTGTAGCTTGAATTGGTCTGCAACTCAGTATGTATCCTAGGTTGATCACAAACTTGTAGAAATTATCCTGTCTCACCCTTCTGAGCTCTGGGATTGTAAGAATGTACTTCTATGCTTGGTGTCCCTTTTCTGAAGTATATGTGTCCATGTATGTGAGTGTTAAACACATACATACATATATACTTTATGTATATGAATTTCCAAGCAAAAGTTTCATGTTTGGAAGTGTTTGGTGCAGTATAAAGTCAATTACATTATTTAGACTTGGAAACTCTTGACTATGATTGATTAGTATATGTGTATATACATATACATATTTATATGTGTATGCATATATGTTTCTATGTGTGCATGTATGTGCATATATGTATATGTTTGTATGTGTATGTATACTCTGAATTATTCAAGTTCTTATTAATCCAAATAAGACATATTAAACTTTTGACTCAATGACCTTGTTATATATGTTTACTTACACAAAATTCTAAAACTCACAAGTGTTATTTTCACACATTAAGTTTTAATAAAAAATAAATTTTTAACACTAAAAGCCTTCTGGAAGTCCATATGGAAACCTACTACTTTAGAAGCTTCCTGATACATACAAATATAAGAATTTAAATGGAATTATGGTATAATGGCTGAGACAATACTACTAGACATCATGTACTCGCAGATGAATTTAAAATGTTATGAAATTACTCAACAGTCAGCAGAAGTAATGAATAAAGAATAGAAATGCTTTATGGTTCGCTTAGGGATGAAATTCTTGTATTATTTTCTGATTTGATCAGAAAGAAATATTAAATATTTCATGCCTTAAACAATGAGTGTTTTCACAGCTCTCAAAAATAGGAGCACATAATCCAGTAATCACAGTGTTGATTTCTCCAGAGGACTGAGAGTAGAGGGTATTCACATGAATGACAGGTGACCAGCTTCTTGTATTTTCATATGGATCATGTCTTACAATGTTCCCTTTCAAACAGAACATCAAACATTCTGGATTAGGGCTAGCATCTAAGTTCTCATTTTACCTTGATTTTCTCTATCTTCACATTTTAAGACATGGGTTTCAAGACACCAGCATGTAACTACTGAGGTTATACAAATTAATATGTAACAACTATTTTAAAAATAAAAGTAAAACAAAAAGTTAATATTGTACAATGCCACTTAGTATCCAATTATTTTCTTAAATGGTACTTAATTTTTGTTGGCAGCAGATGCTTCCTTGAGGAAGGCTGAGCACCTTGGTCCAGCTTAATAGTTTACTTCTCTGTCAGTGTCATAGTTTAAGTCATGTGGGATCATTTAGAGCAGAGACAGGGTGTGCATGGTTAAGTAAGAAAATTCACTCCAATAATTAGAAAAGATCATGTCAAATAATTTTCAGCTTTGCAGGCACACGGGAAAATTGTTTCTCTGCTTGATTGCACTACTAGAATATCACAGACGCTTGCTTAGATTTGAAATCTTTCAAGGTGAACTAACACACTGAAAATTGAGGAATCACTTTTCTTTGGCTGGACTCCACTTTTCTCAATACAGAAAATAATTTGATTTTATTTGTTTTAGGTACTTAATGCAGGTAAATACAGAAGTGATAGACAGTCTATACAACCAGATATTCTCCACCCAAGCTTTTACTATTGCTTTCAATCACTATTACATAATTTTTGAAGAAGAGGTTGGTAATATTCCCTAAGGTTTAATTTAACCTGGCCTGCTTGCCTTTGACTCCCTTACTCTCAGGGCTTTGAGTTTAGAAAGGGATTGTACATATTTTCTCTGTATTTAAAATATATTCATTTATTTACTTCTTATATCTATAAGTCTCTCTCTCTTTCTCTCTCTCTCTCTCTATGTGTGTGTGTCTTTGGAGCCCTTGTTGGTTTGTTGGTGTGGCATTTTGCCCCATGCTGTGGTGCACATATAGATGGTAGAGAATAAACAGTGGGAACTAGTTTTAATCTGCAGACTGTGAACTGAAGTTCAGTATTCAGGCTGGTAGCAAAGTAATGGAACCATTTTGCAGACTTTTTTTTTATCTGTAATGCAGAAATGACTTCGTTAATGGCCTGGAGGTCACACCTTTAAACATAATCATCAGTCTAGGTAGGGTCTGGGTTGCAAATCACCTTGGAACTTTTAGGAGCTTCTTCTCTTAAGTGACAATTAGAAAACACAGAGGTTCACACACACACACTATTTGTCACATCACATCCACTAGGCCTTTTCTCTTCTCTTCTCTTCTATCCTTTTCATTTTTCTTTTTATTTCTTTCTTTCTTTCTTTTGGTGTTTCTCTTTTCTTTTTAGTGTCCATCATCTTTTAAAGTTTATATTTTTTTTCTGGAATGTAATCCATTCTCCATTCCTACTCTCTCCTCTCCTTGTGCTTCCCCCACATTCCCCAACCAACCTCCCATCTCTTCATTGGAGGTATTTGTTTCTGCTTTACTCAGGGAAGTTTCAATCAGTTTTTTTAGCTAAGTTCCTGCATATCTTCACTCATGTTTCCTTTACCTATGAGGTTATTCAGACATAGATGCGTAATCTTCAATCACTTCATAGACATGCAGAACATGGCATTTAAATGTTTTAATGTTAGTACTCAGTTACATGAGACACTGTTGCTCCTGACAGCACTGTGCACTTTCCCAAAAATTTGTTGGACACTGTTGTTGCTCCTGCTGGAGTTCATTCTTGCCTCAAGTAATGACCTCTTGGGCAAAGAACTGCCCCCACCTTGACCACTGATTTGGACATGCAGTCCTTTGTGCTTGCAGGAGACAAATATAGAAGACTGCTGGACCTTGCCATGTCAGGGTAAGGCAGCCTTTCTACTTCCCTGCTGTTGTTGTGCTCTGTCAAGTACTCTTGGCCTTAGCCAAAACTGGGTGTACCAACATTGCTGTGAGACCTTGGGTGACTGTCCAGGTAGCTTGCTGTTTCTGTCCTTGCTTCACCTTTTGGAAATTGCCCATCTGCACCTCCTGTCTACCCTAGTATCATTGTTTTCCTTCTCAGGTCTTGATAAGGTTGAAGATTAAACTATCACAACTATTATTCTCTCTTCCTAGTTAGATATATTAGGTACTAGATTTATGTTTTCCAGTTTAGGAAAACTCTATTGTAAACTCCGTTATGCCTTCACCCTAGGACTAGATATGCAGGTCGTTTTGTTCCTGAATTTCCTTTTCTTAGAGCACACTTATTATTCACTGTTTTGTATATAGTTTTGTATCAAGCCTAAATCATTTCTTTACACTAAAAGGGGAATTGTAGTGGGGTATTCACTTTTTTTTCCTTCTGTGGCACTGACCACGCCCATTTGGTGGGTAGAGTCAGGGGCGGAAGTGACCTGTGGAAGGAGTTCTGAGGAAGAGCTGGGGAATACTCTCTTGCTGGTAGGACACTGAGAGGAGAGCATCCGGTGGAACTTGCTGGTGTTCATCTGTCTAGGTTGTAAGTTTTTTCTCCCTGAATAAACATCTATTTGGCCTATTCAACTGTAATAAAGACTCAAAGATCCTATTATATAAGTCTTTCACTTGTTTGGTTACCATTACTACACAAGGTATTTTATTTTGTTTGTGGCTATTGTAAAATTGTAAAGGATGATGTTTCTTTGATTTCTTTGTCAGCCACTTTATTATCTGTATATAGTAGGTCTACTGTTTTTTGTTGTTGTTGTTGTTGTTTGTTTAGTTTTGTTTTGGTAACATGTATCCTTTCATTTTGCTGAAGGTGTTTATTAGCTGTAGGAGTTCCCACATAGAATTTTTTGGGGTCACTTATGTAAACTATCATATCATTTGCAAATAGTGAGAGTTTGACTTTCCAATGTGTATTTTTTTCATCTCCTTTTCTTTCTTAGTTTTCTAGCCAGAACTTCAAGTACAATAATGAAGATAGATGGAGAGAGTGGACAGCCTCATCTTGTTCTTCATGTTAGAGGAATTTCATTGAGTTTCTCTCCATGTATTTTGATATTGGCTGTTGGTTTGCTGTATATTAATTTTATTATCTTTAGGTATATTCTTGTTATCCCTGATCTCTCTAAGACCTTAATCATGACGGGGTGTTGGATTTTTTTCAAAATGCTTTTTCAGCATTTAGTGAAATGATCATGTGTTTGTTTGTTTATCAGTGCAATGCAATGGTGGATTGCATTGATGGAGTTTTGTATGTTGAGCCATCCCTGCATCCCCAGGATGAAGACTCCTTTTTCATGGTAGATGTTTTCTCTGATGTGTTCTTAGATTAGTTTTGCCAGTATTTTCCTCAGTATTTTTTTGCATCAATGTTCATGAGCTACATTGGCCTGTGGTTCTTTTCCATAGCTATGTCTTTGTGTGGTTTGGGTACTAATGTAATTGTAGACTTGTAAAAAAGTTTGGCAATAACCCTTCTGCTACTACAGTGTAGAAAAAATTTGAGGTGTATTGATATTAGCTGTTCTTTGAATCCTGGTAGAATTCTGCACTGAAACCATCTGGCCATGGGCTATTTTTGGTTGGGTGACTTTTCCTGACTAGTTTTACTGCATTAGGGGTTATAGGTCTATGGTCTATTTAAATTGCTTATCTGTTCTTGATTTAATTTTGGTAAGTGATATTTATCCAGATAATTGTCCATTTCCATTACATTTTTTCATTTTGTGAAAGTCTTCAAAGTATGACCTGAAGATTCTGTGGATTTAATCAATGTCCATATGTCCTCCTTTTCATTTCTGATCATGTTAATTGGCATGTTCTCCCTCTGCTTTTGGTTAACTTGGATAAAGGTTTACCTATCTTGATTTTCTCAAAGAACCCACTTCTTTTTACATTGATTCTTTGTATTATCTTCCTAGTTTCTACTTTATTGATTTCAGCTCTCAATTTGATTATTTCCTGTTGTCTATTTCTCCATGTGGAGTTTGTTTCCTTTTGTTCTAGAGCTTTAATTAGTGCTGTTAATACTCTAATGTGACTATTCTCTAGTTTCTTCTGGTGGGCACTTAGTGCTACAAAATTTCCTCTTAGTTCTATTTTTAAACTATGCCACACATTTGGGTATGTTGTGTCTTCATTTTCTTTGTATTCTAGGAAGTCTTTAATTTCTTTCTTTATTTTTCCTTGACCTAGGAATGGTGCAATTGCACATTATTCAATTTCCATTAGTTTGTAGGGTTTCTGCAATTTGTGTTGTTGTTGAATTCAAGCATGGTGGTCTGATATGATATAGGGACTTAGTCCAATTTTTCTGTACATATTGAGGTTTGTTATGTTGCTCAATATGTGGTTGATTGTAGAAATCATTCCATGTGGTGCTTAGAAAAAGGAATATTCACCTGAGCTCTGGAGGGACTTGTCCCTGCCCAGTTCTGTGAGGGACTTTATATGACTCTCTTAGAATACACCTTGTATCCTAGTTCCTCTGGTGGTGTGAATTGTAGGCTGCTAATCCTTTGCTCTATGTCTAAAATCCATATATGAGTGAGTACATACTGTGTTCCTCTTTTTGTGACTGGGTTGCCTCATTCAGGATCGTTTCTTCAAGTGCCATCCACTTGCCTGCGAATTTCAAGATACCATTATTTTTTTCTGCAGAGTAGTATTCCATTGTGTAGATGTGCCACATCTTCATTAACCATTCTTCAATTGAGGGGCATCTAGGTTGCTTCCAGGTTCTTGCTATTACAAATAGTGCTGCTATGAACATAGTTGAACAGATGTCTTTGTTGCATGGATGTGAATCCTTTGGGTATATGCCTAAGAGGGGGATTGCCGGGTCCTATAGTAAACTAATTCCCATTTTCCTGAGGAACAGCCATACTGATTTCCAAAATGGCTGTATGAGTTTGCACTCCCACCAGAAGTGGAGGAGTGTTCCCCTTTCTCCACATCCTCTCCAACATAAGTCATCACTGGTGTTTCTGGGGCAGCGAATGGAGAGAGAATTAGGAGAAAATGAGGGGGAGGAAAAGAAAACATGTGCGACCAGGAAGATTGAGCCTGGTTAGGGATAGAAGATAGGAAAGAGAGAGAGATAGACAGAGAGAGAGAGAGAGAACATAAAAGAGGGAGCCAATATTGGTTTGAAGATAAAATTGAACACAAAGAAAGGTCTAGAGAACTACAAGAATGCTCCCACCTAACAATCTCAGCTTCCGTGGAAAGGCTATCATAAATGCCCTTCCCGGAGAGTGAGATCAACAACTAACTTCTCCATGGAGCCCTCAACTAATGCCTGTTGAAAACAGGATCAAACATCCATATATAAACACTGAGTAGAACTAGAACCCAGATGCAGATGGAGAGGACAAGATCATGCGGCATTAACACATAAAGACAGCTTATGTGAACAAGGAGGCGCTAACAGCCACTAGAATGATAGCTGGGAAGCCAGCATGGGACTGACTCAGGCCCCCCTGAATATGGGTCTCAGCCAGAAGGACTGAGTAGTCTAAGAGACCTCAGACAGTGGAGCCAGGATGTATCCCTGGTGCACAAAAGTTCTTTGAGAACATATCCCCCTTGGAGGGATAACTGCCTTAATCTAGAGACAGGAGAAAAGCCCTAGTCCCTACATCACAGGACCTGTCAGATCTACATGACCCCAACATATGGAATTGGAGTGGGGGGATGGGAGGGGAGGGTGTTTAGAGTGCATGAGAGAGGGCAGAGAGGGTAAAAGGGAGGGAAGGAGGGATGGGGGGAGGGAGAGAGGGAGGGAGAGGGAACTGGGATCGACATGTAAAATAATAAATTAAATTAAAAAAAAGTGCTTTGACTCCAAAATTTAAGTTCAAGGACAAGTTTCTGGGGAAAAGGATTTCTATTTTTGTTTCCACAGAAAATGAAAAGATGTGGATTCCTTCCAGACTAATGTGGTTTGATCACACCAGACCGCCTGAAACATAGGACAAGGTGATCCTACATTCAAAACAGCTAGACAAAACAGCCCTACAGACTACATCCAGGATATCTGAATCTTCTTCGAATCCCCCATGACAGCGCCCCTTACCAGCAGGAAGTAGTTTGGAAAGAATGATGCCCAAATCCCCAAATATTGTGTATAAATGTTTGAAAAAAATCTTTATAACTAATGAGTAGTTACTATGAACTAACTATACATGTAATAATGAAGAGTGAACTCTTTGTCTAAAAAAAAAAAGAAAAGAAAAAGGTATATTCTTTTGTGTTTGTATGGAATGTTCTATATGTGTCTATTAAACCCAACTGGGTCATAATTTCTGTTAGTTCCTTGTTTCTTTGTTAAGTTTCTGTCTGGTTCACCTGTGTAGTGGTGAAAGTGGGATGTTGAAATCTCCTACAATAAGTGTGTGAGGTTTTATGTGAGATTTGAGTTTTAGTAATGTTTGTTTTACAAATGTGGGTGCCTTTGTATTTGGGGCATAGATGATCAGAATTGAGCCTTTATCTTCATGCATTTCTCCTGTGATGAAGAAGAAATGACCTTGTTTTTCTCTTGTGATTGATTTTAGTTTGAAGTCTAATTTTTTAGGTATCAGGATTGCTATACCCATTTGTTTCTTGTGTAGAATCATTTCCCAACCCTTAACTCTGAAGTAACATCTGTCTTTGAAGTTGAGGTGTGTTTCTTGTATGCAGAAAGATGGATTCTGTGTTCATATCCATTCTGTTAGCCTGTGTCTTTTTATACATGTGTTAAGACTATTAATAATGAGGGATACTGATGACCACTGATTGCTAATTCTTGTTTATTTTGGATTTGGTGGTGGTGGTGGTATTATGTGTGGATTTTTTCCCATTTTTCTTTTGGCTGTTGGTAAAGTCAGATTATCTATTGCCTATGTTTTTGTTGGTGAAGTTGACTTCCTTTGGTTGGAGTTTTCTTTCTAGAACTTTCTGTATGTTTGGATTAGTTAATAAGTATTGTTTAAATCCGGTTTTGCCTTGGAATATCTTGGTTTCTCCTTCTATAGTAATTGAAAGCTTTTCTGTGTATAGTAGTTTTGGCCATCATTCGTGGTCTCTTAGTTTTGCTACAGTATCTATTCAGGACATTCTGGCCTTCAGAGTTTCCATGGAGAAGTCAGGTGTAATTCTAATAGGTTTACCTTTAAATGTTACTTGGCTTTTTTTCTTTGCTGCTCTTAATAGTCTTTCTTTATTATGTATGTTTGGTGTTCAGGTTATTATGTAGCAAGGGGACTTTCTTATGTGGTCCAATCTATTTGGTGTTTTGCAAGTACTTTCATTTACATGTCTTTCTTAAGTTGGAACAATTTTCTTCTTTGATTTTGTTGAATATATTATCTGAAGCTTTGAATTGGGTCTCTTCACCTTCTTCTATACCTATTATTCTTAGATTGGCCTTTTCACAGGTGTCTCATATTTTCTGTATATTTTGTGTTATGAATTTGTAGAACTTAAGATTTTCTTTGGTTGATGAATCTTTCTCCTAGTATATCTTCAATACCTGTATTCTCTCTTCTATCTCTTATATTCTGTTGGTTATACTTGCTTCAGTAGTAGTGTAATAGTTCCTGATCATTTACCCAATTTTTCTACTTATAGCATCCCATAAGCATGCTGAGTATTTTCTTTTTTGTTTGTTTTTTGTTTTTTTTTTTTTTGTCTCTAGTTCAGCTCTCAAAACTTGCACCATTTGAATTGTTTCTTGCAATTTTTGGTTTGTCTTTTTTTTTTTTTTTCTTTTCATTTCTTTAAAAGATTTTCACATTTCCTCTTTTATGGTCTCTATCATCTTCATGAAGTTGTCTTTCTGGCTATTCTCTTCTGTTTCATCTGTGTTGGGATATTCAGATCTAGCTGGTGTGGAGTCCCTCGTTATTTCTGTTTGTTGACTGTGTTCTTATACTGTCATGTACACATCCCTTTCTCCAATGTGTGTACCGACTGGTGTGGTCTTTCCCTCTCCTAGTGGGTACTGGACCAAGGTTCTCCTCTGGCGACTGCAAGCAAGTCCAATATTCTGATGGTTCTCTTCTCCCAGTGGATGGAGGTGGGATTATGGTACAGGCAGACTCTGGATTGGCTGGTCCACTGGGACAAGTTACACAGTGCATAGTCCACAGTCTTCAGGATGCTCTGAGCAGGACACTCAGAGCTCCTTCTGTGGGTAGGGTCAGGACCAAGGTGCTGGCAGATTTTGGACAGGCAGATCTGCCTGGATCTTCTCTCCCATTTCTGTTCTGCCCCAGAACTCAGGAGTCTGCCTGCAGTGGCCCTGGATGGCAGGCAGAAACAGTCCCAAGCTTACCTCCTCTCATGTTTAGAGGTGTAACCAGGATGCTGGCAAACTCTGTATAGTCCTATCTCCCTGGGTTGGCTCCTTTGAGCATGTGCACATTTATATGCCCTTAAAAGTGGTTCACAAAATCATCAAACAATACATTAAAAAGAGCGATTCATCAATAACACAAAGTCTTTAAAAATCCCCAAGATTTTAGTGTGTAAGAATGCAATATATAATAAAAAAAAAGTCAGAGTATAAAGTATAAAGTTTCAACAAGAGATCTTAAGGAATATATATATATATATATATATATATATATATATATATATATATAATAACATAAATCTACAAGTGAAAGAGGTTTGTGAAATTCTTCAGTAATTAAAGAAAAAATGACTAATCAATAGAAATAACCTGATGTTGAGAAAACACAATACTAATATGCAAATCATAAAATCCTAGAAAGTGAGAAAGGAGGAGAAATCATAAAAAAATAAAATAAAAATTTGAAGATCAAAGTATATGTGGTACATGAAGCTCAAATTTCCTAAGTAGATAAATATAGTTAAATAATCATGAGTGTGCATAATTTAAAAAATGTCAAATATCAATGAACACAGTTTGAAAGGTACAAGAGATTTATCATATAAAATACACCACCATATTATCATTGGATGTTTCAGTACTAGCTTTGCTAAGAAAAGAGTGGTGGATTAATATATTTGGGGGAAAGGAAGAGTAGGAAAGGTGTTGGAGGGGGAGGGAAGGAGAGAATGGGAAGGTAGGGAAAAGGAGAATGAAGGCATAGAAGAAAGCAGTGGGAAGAGGAAGACAACCACAGTAAGGGAAGAAGGAGAGAGATAAAACTAGCTCTCAATCAAACTTCTTTTAAAATAAATCTAGTAAACTATTTTTCAATATAAATTTTATCACCATTTGACTTGCCTTATAAAAATGATAAATTGAATTATTTAGGCTAAGAAGAAACAATAGTAGTTATTAAAATAAAAACTCATGGAACTTTAAAATTGACTGTTAAAAAGAAATACGGTAAAAGGACTAAAGGAACAAAGTAACTATAAACTATTAGAAAAGTAATGTAACAATGGTAGTGAAAAGGGCTAATCTCCAAAATATAAAAAGAACTCAAGAAACTATTAAAAAAAAAACACCAAATAACCCTGCTAAAAAATGGGGTACATAACTGAAGAAAGAATTCTCAATACAGGAAACCAAAAAGGCTGAAAGACACTTAAGAAATTACTCAACATCCTTAGCTATCAGGAAAATGCAAATCAAAACAACTTTGTGATAACATCTTACTCCTACCAGAATGGCTAAAATTAGAAACACCAATGAAAACTTATGCTGGAGAGGATGTGGAGAAAGGGGAACACTCCTCCACTGCTGGTGGGAGTGCAAACTCATACAGCCATGTTGGAGATCAGTATGGCGGTTCTTCAGGAAAATGGGAATTAGTTTACCACAGGACCCACCCAGCAATCCCCCTCTTAGGCATATACCCAAATGATCCACATCCATGCAACAAAGACATGTGCTCAACTATGTTCATAGCAGCATTATTTGTAATAGCAAGAACCTGGAAGCAACCTAGATGCCCCTCAATTGAAGAATGGATAAAGAAGATGTGGCACATCTACACAATGGAAAAATACTCTGTGCAAAAAAAAAAAATAGTGGAATCTTCAAATTTAGGCAAGTGTATGTATCGCATTTGAAGAAACCTTCCTGAATGAGGTAACCCAGTCACAAAAAGAGGAACATGGTATGTACTCGGTCATATATGGATTTTAGACCTAGAGCAAAGGATTAGCAGCCTATAATTCACACCACCAAAGGAACTAGGATACAAGGTGTATTCTAAGAGATTCATATAAAGTCCCTCACAGAAGGGGGAAGGGACAAATCTCCCCCAATGCACATGGGAAATGGGGGAGGGGCACTGAATGGGGAGAGAAGTAGTAGAAAGAGAAGAAGAGGAAACGAGAGCACATGTGACTAGGAAGATTGAATCAGGATAGGATTAGTAGACAGAGGAGATATAGTGAGAGAGCAAGCAAGTGAGAGAGAGAGACAGACAAAGAGAGAGATAAAGATAGATAGATAGAGAGAGAGAGATAGAGAGAGAGAGAGAGAATGAATATAAAAGGGAACCAATATTGGTTTAAAGAGAAAAATGAACCTAAAGAAAGGTCTAGAGACCTACAAAACTGCTGCCAACTAACAATTTTAGCTACCTTGGAAATGTTACCATAAATTTCCTTCCCTGATAGTGAGATCAAGAACTAACTTACCCACCATCATGGAGTCCTCATCTAGTACCTGTTGGAAACAGAAGCAAACACCCATAACCAAGCACTAAGTCAAACTAGAATCCAGATACAGAGGGAGAAGACAAGTCCAGGTTGCAGAAACTCATAGAGACAGCTGACCTGAACAAGGAGAAGCTAATGGGACTCCAGACTGACAGCTGTCAATCCAGCATGGGACTGATTCAGGCGCCCCTGAATATGGGTTTCAGCCAAAAGTACTGAGCCTTCTAAGGGACCTGAGACAGTGGAACCAGGATGCACAAAAGGACCTTGAGGACACATCCCCCATGGAGGGATACTCCCTTAACCTAGAGACAGGAGAGAAGTCCTAATCCCTACTCCAAATGACTTGACAGATTTACATGGCCCAACCTGGATGGCATTGCCCTGTATGTAGAATTGGTTTGGGGGGATGGGAAGGGAGGTATTCAGGGTGCATGTGAGGTATCAGAGAGGGTAAGAGGGAGAGAGAGAGGGAGAGGGAAGTGGGATCAACATGTAAAATAAAAAATTAATTATACTACAAAAAGGAACAATTAAAAAAAAGACCTTGTCTGCCAACAATTTTGTAAATTTGAATTAGTTAAATTACTTAAATAGAAGATACAGAGTATTTCAGGGTCATGTAGCCTATGAGAAATACACTTCAAACATAAAAAATCATATAGTCCTGAAAATGAAAGGCTATGAAAAGACATTTCATATCTAGAGTAGAGATTCTCCTATGCCCCATAAAATAAACTTAAGTAGAAAGTGTTCCAAGAGTCAAAGAATGATAAAGGGATGACTTCCTTTGATCTTAGGCAAAAGTGATAAGGAAGCAGGATCTTCATTAAGAATAATGCAGCAAATGGAAAAGCCCAAGAATATAACAACAGATCACTTAAATAAATTATTACTAATCTAAAGAGATAATTGTTACTGCAGTAGCACAATATTTAATGCTCTAAATTTCCCAATATGTACAATTATTTATATAGTATCATTGGTGTTGAGGAACATCTTGAATTAAGTGGACCTAAGAGAGATACCCAAAACTTTCTACCCAATAGTAGCAAGGTAATGACATCAAGCTCAAAGAGGACAATTATTTTTTGACAGAACACAAACTAAGTCATAAAAGCCTTAAAATGTTTCTGAAGGCTGCAAGCATATCTGGTAACCTTCCAACCACAAAGTTTAAAAAATTAAAATCAGTAACATGAGGAAAACTGGTACTATTTTTATACACATGAAAATTTAGCAATATACTTATAAATAAATGCATGAAGAAACCTCAAAGGGGAAATTAGAATATTTTTGTACAGCAAAACAAATTGTAATAAACAGGCCTAATGTGTACCCCTAATCTAAGCATTTGAAAGGCAGAGGCACACTGATCTCTGTAAGCTTAAGGTCAGCCTGGTATATGTCAAGAGTTCCATGGCAGGCAAGACTATAGACTATAAAAAGTTAAAAACAATAACCAAAAGTGAAATAATTTGAGAAGGATTGTTAGAGTAATGAATGGCTACATAGCAGAAAGAGAACCATTACATATGGATAACCTTAACGAATGAGGAAAGATATAAACAAAGCTTCAAATCAGAAGAAAGGGTAAACAACAAAGACCAAAGATTAAAAAGAATCTAGAACCTAACAGAAAACAAGTAACATTATTCATGTTTCTAGAAAAGGAGCATTTAACCTACTGACAGTTATCAAAAATAAACCATGATATCATGGGGTATCCTGGGGCTACAATGAACAATTAAAGGCCAAAGAGAGGCATAATCTAGAAGGAGATGAATTCCGAGGTGCCTGCCACTAAGATCAAGTGATGTAAAAATAGAAAATGAGAACAGTACAATGAAGAGAAATTAAGAGAAACAAAGTAATAAAATTTAAAAAGCCACTATGTTACTGTGTTGTCTTTTAATTGTTTGACTACTGAGGTAGGAACAACAGCTGCTAAACAATATTTGATTATAAATGCTGCTGGATTAAGCCAACCTACATATTTTAGAAATGCCTTGACTTCAAAATTTAAGTCTACGAGCATGTTACTTTGGAAGAGAGTTTCCATTTTTGTTTCCACAGAAGATGAAAAGCTGTGGATTCCTTCCAGACTAATATGGTTTGATCAAGCAAGATTCCCTGAAACAGTAGCTCAGGTGACCCAATATCCAAATCAGCAGAGAGCATGCAGACTCAGACTACTACAGCCAGGACTGGCCAGTAGTTTCTGGGTTTTCTCAGGATCCCAATGGGATTGAATGCACCTATAATCAGCAGGAAGAAGTTATGAAAGAACTATGCCCACATTCCCAAACATTGTTTATAAATGTCTTTTTTCATTTAAACAGAGTTAGTTATAAGTGGTTAATGATCGCAGCCAATTTCTTTCTAAAGAAAAAAAAAAAAGAAAGAAAAAGAAAAGGGATTATGATATAGAAATACATGTTTTGCATTGGTATAGATTTTGATTTATTGATACAAATTTAAGGTCAATTTTGTTATAGGTATATTTCAAATCTTGTTTAGAAATGTGTATATACATTTTTTAAAAAATTAATGTATAATTAAATACAGATTTAGAGAGGAACCTATAATAATCAAAACTTATAGTTATTTTAGTTAGATTTTCTAGATATACAAAGGTATATTTCAACTGAATAGGTAGAATTCAAAAATTTCAAAGACATATAGAATATGGCATTTACAATGTTATAATGGTGTTTTCCATTACAATGAGACACAACTGCTCCTGGCAACAACAATTATGTCAAAAAGGAAGATGCATCAAAGAAATCAGATGTGGAATTTGCTTTCAATATGTCAAGATGGACATTTGGGCAAGAAACTGCTTTTACCTGGACTGTTTGTATGTTGTAAATACTGGACATGCATGACCCACAATAAAGTGATTGCTGAACTTGCAAAAAACAAGATGGGAAAGTTCTTCAGAGTTCCTGCTTCATGGAAGAGTCTGCAAGATATTCTGCAGGTCACATAAAATAAATTACTGACAAACTGCCAATACAGGCAGGGGCCATTTCAAATTTCCTGCTTCGCTTATAAGTCTGCCAGACACTCTAGACCTGTAGGCTGAAGATGGATTCCACAATGTTCCAGAAAACTTTGCATGACTGTCTAGGCATGGAGATGTCTCTGTTAATTCTAAAGTTTATGTATCATCTTTCTGGGGTCTTTGATGGAGTTCTGAAGTCTGTGATCTAGTTATGAATATGGCTTTCCTTAGTTTTGATAAAAGATAAGTTATACTTAAAATTCTTGTCCCATATAGAATAGATGATAAAATATTTTTTTTTAATTTTGCCAAATGTTAATGAACTAAATATTGCTAACTATCATTCTTACTTGACAAGTGTTAAAACTAAAAACCTGCCTTTTCATTTAGTTAGAAAAGTGGATATGATGGGGGATGTCCATATATATATATATATATATATATATATATATATATATACATACATATATATATATATATATTTCTCCTTTTGGTTGATGAGTAATATGCTGTTTGGTGTTTGGCCAGTAGCCAGACAGAAAGTATAGGTGTGGTTACCTGACAAGGAGAATTCTGTGGGAGAGGAAATCAGAAGAGAGCCACCATGTAGCTGTCAAAGGAGTGAAAAGTCTGGGCATCCTCCAGTAAGCCAGCACTCAATAGTTTAATAGAAATTGGGTTAATAATTAAGAGAGCTGGCCAATAAGAAACAGGAGCCATTGATTACTCAGATTCTAATTAATATAAGCCTCAATATGCTTAATTGGTGCTAAATAATTGCAGGACCTGGTAGAACAGAAACTTCTGTCTACATAAATTGTCTTTACTGTATTTTTAAAGCTAAAAAAGGACAAAAATATACTTATCTTAAATGTGGTAGAAAAAGTATTTTAAAAAAACACTATACAACTTTTACCAATAATTATTTCAACAAGTAATGTATAGGAAGAATGTACCTCAATTTAACCTAGCCCTAGCCCCTATATAATAAAGCAACACAACATCTTATTCAAGATTAAACACCAGAAAACGATTCCTCTAAGATCAAGCACAACACAATGTGCATTTGCTCACTGGTTCTTTTCAACAATTATGCCAGAAAAGTTGCTCTAAAATTCAAGCAAGAGAAAAAAACATAAATCACAACAGTGAAATTATATCTGCTTGCAAATATCATGGACCCTAAATAAGCCCTCCCAAATTATTAGAATAAATAAACAAACATGGATTAATGCTACAATATACCAAAAGAGCAAGCATCATTAACTGAGCTTATATACACAAATAAGGAACTTCCCAATACAGACCTCTGGAAAATGGTACCATTTATAATTTCATCAAAGGAATAAATTAGGATTAAATTTAACCATAGACATAAATGGTCTGTTCATTGAAAGCCATAAACCATTATTCAAAGTTAATTACAGCACAAATAAATGGAAAGCCATCTTGTATTAAAATTAGAATAAATAATACTATTATGATATCAAAATTCTCCAAAGTAGTGTAGACATTCTTATCAAATACCAATGGATTATTTTTTATGTTTTAGTTTTTCAAGACAGGGTTTCTCTATATTGCTTTGGAGCCTATCCTTGAACTAGCTCTGTAGGCCAGGCTGGCCTTGAACTCACAGAGATCTGCCTGGCTCTGCCTCCTGAGTTCTGGGATTAAAGATGTATGCTACCATTGCAGCTACCAATAGAATTAAAAAAACAAAAACAAAAACAAAAGATTTGTATGGGAAAACAAAAGGCATTTAATAACTAAATTTATTTTGAGCAAGAATAAAGCTTATAACACAACACACATTGGTTTTACATTGACTAAGATATACTAATAAATATGTGGTACAGATAGAAAAAGAGACACTAGACCAATGAGAAAGAATAAAAAATTTAGAATTAATTCATATTTAGGTACATGTATCAATTATTCTATAGTATTCAAATACATATTGGGAAATCTCTTCAATGGTGTGGGAGAACTGGATAGTCACATACCAAAGAACCAAAGTCAACCTTTATAGCTTACACAGAAGAAAATTAAAATAAATCCATGACTTTGCTATAAGACCTGGATTTGTGAACCTACTATTAGGAAAGACAGACATAAATGGCCTTTGCAGTGTGCTCTTGGATGTGACACCAAAACTTAGGCAAAGAAAGCAAAACTAAAGAAGTGAAATTACACAAAATTAAAACCTTTCAGCCCAGGATAATGATCTATGAACAAAGTAAGAAGGAAATTTCCTGAATGGATCCTAATAGTTTATTCATATCCAAAATTTAGTATAGTAAACAACTTCATTGAAAATTGCCAAGAGCAGTCATCTGTCTAGGGAGATACTCAGATGGCCTATAGGCCTATAAAAACAGCACACTCTGTTTGATGAGTTCCCAGGGGAAATATCCGTAACTGTTGGAATGTACCACTTCATCTGAGTATAGATACCTATTTCTGAAAAGTCAAAAGATATGTCTTTACAAATGTATGCAGAAAAGGAAACCCCTGTATGCTGGTGATAAGAGGGAAAGGTGGCTATCATGAAAGTCCACAGCAAGTGCCTCAAAAATTTAAAAGTAGATTCACTGTATGAGCTAACAATCCTAATCAGGTAAATGCATGCAGAGTCTCCATATTAAAGAAGGTTTTATATACCCATGTTCATTTTTGTGTAATTCACAATAGGTAAGGGATGGGGAAAGCCTAGTATTCATAGGTATTGCTATAGAAACAAATGAATAGCTCCAGGAAATATAAGAATATCAAAGACACAAAAGCAAAAAAAATATTCCCATTTGTTAAACATGAATGAAACTCATGGGCATTTTTCTACCAGAAATATACCAGGCACAAAAAAGACAAGTACTATGTAATATCACTTACAGAAATATCTCAAAAACTTGTCCAGAAAATGATGAAGCATTATTGATGACCTGTGTTTGGAAGATGAGGAAGGGGCAGTCTATGAGTCAAAAAGTACAAGCTTTCAGTTAAAGGATTAATTAAATTGAAGTATAATGAACTGTACAATTAATATAGCTAATAACAGTGGATTGTCTCCTTGTTATTAATAGTGGGTGGATATCAAATGTTCTTCCCAGGTGTACAAGCATAACACATCAGTAACTATGTGAAATGATAGATATGTTAGCTTGATTGGAACATCATGCTAAAATATACATGTATATCAAATCATCAAATGTCACACTTATACATATGCAGTTTTTATTTGTCAACTATAGCTCAGTAAATCTGAGGGCAGAGAGTGAAGGTTCATCACAATGGATAGTCTATCTCATTTAGATGTCCAGGTAAGTCACTCAATGAAAAGAATTGCAAGCTATTTGAATGTAGACTTCACAGGAAAGCTTCTGGTGTGGTGAGACAAATGACAGGAAAAGTGGTACCAGTGTCCTCTGTTGAATGTCTTGAACACATTTAAAATCTCAAGTCAATTAGCTATGAATGTCAGCATACCAATGCACTAATGAAGATTAACAAAGAGCTCAGAAGAAATTGAGCCGCTGAACTGGAAACAGAGTGATTGATGCTGTGATGGTGCTAAAAGGTCTATTGAGAAAACTCATCTTTCAACAGTCTTCAATAGGTATGCAAAGCTGAAATAAATGTAGAACACTAGATCTTCCACTTGACTTAACAGCAGATCAAAAGTGGTTTTCAGTAGAGGGGGGAAAATATATTACTTGAGGATGTTATCAATGCCATTAGTAATTATTAATATCACTACTCATTGTCCATGTTGAGTGCTTACCATTTATCTATCTATAACCCTGCTGCAGAACAGTTTCCCATATCTTACTAACTATAAGTCAAGGCAAAGTGAGTGAAGGTAAGGCTGAAATGTTAATGTAACAGACTCTCATACTAAATTCTGTGCTTCTATTTGCTATAATATAAAATCTATTCATTTCCTTCAATTCAGCTCCTTCCAGTGTGTGTGGGGGGGATGAGGTGGTGAGTTTCTACAACCAACCATCTGTATGTGAAGAATAAGCCCACCACACATACCTAACTTATGCAAATGTAGATCTTTAAAACCACTGGACTTCCCTGCTGTCATTAGGGACCTGCCTTTCTGCACGAAGCTGCTTGTATTACTTTTTCTGGATCCATCTGTCTGCAAGCTAAGAAAGTCAGAATGCCTCTCACATTTTGAATTTCTCTTGCTTTTTTTTTTTTTTTTTTTTTTTTTAGAAACATCCTGCTTTGGAGACTCTATCATACAGTTCCTGTTTCCTAGCAACTTGGAATGTTAGTTACTTCTATAAAATTCTTTCTCAGCTGTACCTATATTGCTTAATTTAATAACCAGAGAGAATACTGGAGTGGAGTTTTCCCCATTGAAAATCCAAATATTTGAAATGTATAAAGACAGTTCATAAAAGAACTATGCAAATTTATAGCTTAATATCTTTATTGAGGTCCCCTTCAAACTTTGTATATACAGTTTCCAACATATTTTGCTTGATGTTGTTTTTAATAAGAAACTGCATTTAATATCCAATTCGTTATACATATTTAATAACCCAATTATTCCAAAACTACATTTATATTTTTTTTCCAGAGAAGTACTATTTGAATTTGGATGCATGGAGATAGTTGCTGGTATCTCTTCTCCATCATTCATTACTCTGTTTTTATGAGCTTCAGTTTCTGACTTCTTCAGTATAAGAGTTGGAGGAGAGAGGATTTTCTGCCATGTCTCCATAGTGTCACAAAATATAGTTTTCAAATTATCATTTTGTCTTGTCGCATTAATCAGAGATTTCCCTAATAAAATTCTGTTTAATTCTGATTTTCTATCTGTTCTCTAAGCCGACACAGAAAACAAAAGAGGATCATATTGGGTGATATGACGTTATGGTCACAACCCTTTTTCTGATTTGAGTCACTAATACAGTGTAGATACCTTTTGTTATTGAGTCTGCCTAGAAATTTTCATGCCTTGTTCTAACTTCAAATCACTGACACGCTTTCCTCTGTTTCCCTTCAAAAGGACAGCCTTTTATCCTTATTTCACAGAAGAATATGAAGAACAAGGAATAATAATAATAATAATAATAATAATATGATGATGATGATAACGATGATGGTGATGATGATGATGATAATGATGATGAAGGACTTTTGAGCATTTTGAGAAAAATTTCCACAGCTTCAGAGTCCCTTGTGAGCCACTTACTCTTCAGTTACTGTGTAGAATCCCGCTGACCCTCAAGGACAGCTTCTATGAGTGACCTTTGGATTCCATAACTCTCACAGTCTCGAAGGCTTTTCACTTTGCTTTCCTTCCCACAATATCAACATTTGATTCTTTACACAATTGCTCTCATCTGGGCACAAAACTGTATTTGTCTCTCTTATCTTAAAAACAAATATCTGCCCATTGTTGATGCTTGTGTGCTTTAGGGCTTTTCAGAGGGAAAGATCTCATAGAATATATATACATAAAATGAGGGACTTTATTATGGAAATTGATACCAATGATCATGAAGTGTAGTAATATCTTGTCTTGCCAGTGGACTTGTGGTGGTGGCCATACAATTTGGACTTGGCTTCATGTGAAGATATCTCCAATATAAGGTAGACAAGGGTCTGGCTCATGCTATCTTGGGATCCTGAGCATTCAACCACTTCCCTTTGGGAGCACTGCTACCTCATTCCAGAAATGGATTACTGGTACTTCTTCCTACATTCACAGTAGCCAGCTACAGCTGTCAGCTCAATGAATACCAGTGTTAGGAGTAAGGATTTTCCTGCCGGTGTGGCCCTACTGCCCCACCAGCCCCAATTCACACACAGAGACTCTGTAATGATGTAATGCTGTTGGCCAGTTACTTAATCCTTTTTTTTTTCTTTTTTTAAACATTTAGCGAGATTTTTTTATTTAATTTATTATTTTACATGTTAATCCCAGTTCCTTCTCCCTCCCTCTCTTCATCCCTTTTACTCTCTCTGGTTGCAGAAACACATAGAGACAGCTGACCTGCACAAGGAGGAGCTAACCAGCTCACAGACTGATAAGTGGGAATTCATCATGGGTCTGACCAAGGTCCCCCTGAACATGGATCTCAGTCAGTAGGACTGAGCAGTCTAAGGGACCTCAGACAGTGGAACCAGGATGTATCCCTGGTGCACAAAAGGACCTTGCAAACACATCCCCCATGTAGGGAGTAGGGATACTGCCTTAATCTAAATACAGTAGAGAAGTGCTAGTCCCTACTTCAAATGACCTGACAGTTACTTGTTTCTTATTGGCTAGCTCTGTCTTAAGTATTAACCCATTTCTATTAATCTAAGTATTTCCACGTGGTCCTATCTTACTGGAGAGTGGGGCTGGCATCCTGCTCTCTCCAATCTCTCCATGTTGACTCCTTCTTACTACTTCCTCAAATCCTCCTTGTCTCCTAGTTCCACCTATCTTGCTTTCCTATTGGCCAACAGTGCTTTATTCATTAATCAGTATAAGAAACATATTTACAGAATGACATCTGCCATCATCTCCTCTTTACTGTCTAAAATAAGAAAAAAATAGGGTTTTAACCTTAACATAGCAAAATTTATCACACAACAGTTATCAAATAATAATTACAGTTAACAATATATAGTCCATTAACATGTACCAAAATTTGAAGAAAATGCTCCATCTTCTATCCTATTTTTGTGTGTCTAAAATCTATGTAACTTATCTTTAATCCTAACTAAGGAACACTATAACCATAACTTTTTGTCTTTAACTCCCTCAAAGACCACAGAAGGATAATATATAAACTCTAGAAATGACAGAGACAACTCACTGCCTGGTCAGTCACCTGAAGTTCTTCTCTAATTTTCCATCTTCAGCCCTAGGCCATTGTGTATCTGGCAGATTCCTTAGCAAAGGAGAAAATTTTAAAGTGTCTTGTATTGGCAGTTTGTCAGTTACTTTTCTCTGTGTCCTGTAGAGTGCCTGGCAGACTCTTTTATGAATCAGGAACTCTGTAGCAATGTCCATATTCAATCAGCAGGCACTTTTCTGCATGTCCAGGTTATACAGTACAAAGTCAAACAGCCCAGACAAGAGCAATATCTTGTCCAAATGGCTAGTCTTGCCATATTGGAAGTAACTTCATAATGCTTTTCTTCGATGTCCATCTTTCATCTTCCTTTCTGGTGCAAGTGATGTTACCAGGAGCATTTATGTCTCACTGTCAAGAAAAACCCTAAAGCATTTTAAATGCCATATTCTGTAGGTCTTTGAAAGGTTTGAAGAATGCCTATCAATCTCAAATACATCTCTATATATCTATAAAACCTAACTAACACTATAAATTTTGACTATTATAGGTAACTATCTATAATCTGTACTAAATTATACGTTACATTTCTACACAATACCCAAACAAGAGAAGAAATATACATATTACAAAATTGACCTTAAATTTTATCAATAAATGAAAATCCATTCCAAAACAAAGTATTCATATCTATACCATAATCCCCTTTTTACATTTAAAAAGAGATTGGTTGTGGTCATTAACCATTTATAACCAACCCCATTTAAATGAAAACAAACATTTATAAACAATATTTGGGAATTTGGGCATCGTTCTTTTCAAACTACTTCCTGCTGGTAGGGGCACTATCATGGGGGATCCTAAGAAAATACAGAAATCCTGGCTATAGTCTGCAAGGCTGCTTTGTCCCACCTGTTTTGAATGTAGGATCACCTGGTCCTCTGTTTCAGGGAGTCTGGCTTGCTCAAACCACATTAGTCTGGAAAGAATCCACAGCTTTTCATTTTCTGTGGAAACAAAAATAGAAATCATTTTCCCCAGTAACTTGTCCTTGAACTTAAATTTTGAAATATATAAATTGAATTAATCCAGCAGCATTTCTTTTATCAGCTGTCGTTATTTCCTCAGCAGTCAAACCATTTAAGGACAACATAGTAGCATATAGTATCCACAGTTTTTCTGTGCTCTCCGTCTTTATGTGGCTTTGTTATTATTCTGTTTCTATTAGTTTTTATTTTTTCAATTTTTGAGACAGGGTTTCTCTGTGTGACTTTTATCTGTCCTGGAATTCACTGTGTATAGCAGGTTTACTTTGCAATCACAGAGATCTGCTTGCCTTTGTCTTCCAAGTGCTGGGATTAAAGGCATGTGCCACCACATCCAGCTCATCTCTGTCTTTTTAAAACCATTTTATTCTTTTTCTCTTCCAAGCCTATATATATTTTATAACACACTGTACAACTTTAGATGGTTTCTTAATGTGAATCTTTCTTTACTGCAAATCTTTATGTTTTTGTAGCCAATGAGTCTTTTATCTGGTAAACAATATTACTAAAATGAAAGCCACAGCAATGTTAGCCCGTCTATCCAAGATGGCAGCAGGTATTTTACCACCAGAACTGAGAGCTGTGCTGACTGCCTTGGCCTACACTGCCATCCATCAGCATGCTGCTGGCTTGGAGATGTGGTCACAGCCATTGCCAGCTCTTGTACACACCAATAAACTGTTAGCAGTGCTTCTTTAAAGTCCTGCAGTTTTTTTTTTTTTTTTTTTTTTTTTTTTTTTTTTTTTTTTTGTTGCTTATTCTGAGTCAGGAAATCTCCCTTAAAGGAGATGCACAGATCTTTGCTTGTCTCATGCAAAACAGAGTCCAACCCAGAAAAATGCTGTTAGCAAGAAGCCTTGCTTGTCTTTCTTCTTTTGTTTCTAAAACCCCTTTTTAAGCTTTTGTTAAATTTTAAGTGGAAGTTCTTATGGGCCATGTTGTGGCGCCATATGTAACAAGTAGTTTTCCCTGCAGCTGGTCTGGTCCCACCATCACACCAGCCCCAAATAACACACGCAGACTCTGTATTTGATATAATGCTGTTGGCCAGTTATTTGTTTCTTATCATCTAGCTCTGTTTTAATTATTTACCCATTTCTACTAATCTAAGTAATTCCATGTGGTCTCATTTTACCAGAGAGATGGGGCCAATGGTTCTCCTTTCTCCCATCTCTCTATGTTGACTCCTCCTTACTATTTCCTCGAATCCTCCTTGTCTCCTAGTCCCGCCTATCTTGCTTTTCTATTGGCCAACAGTGCTTTATTCATTAACCAGTATGAGAAACATATTTAGAGAATGACATCTCCCATCAGACCAGTGAATGAAGATTTCATCACATTATTGAAAAACTGCAACAGATCTTTACTCATGTAGAATAAAAGTTCAGAATAGCCCATGAAACTCTATAGATGCTAGTCTCTACTGCTTCCTTTTCTTGCTCTTCAACTAAATTTCTCTGTATTTATCATATTCACATCTGTCATGTTTATGATCTTAAACAGAAGAAGCCACTTCTGCCTGTGGCCTTTTTACTTTTTCTTCCTGGTAAGTCTTTTCCATACTTACCTCTCATAATCTTCTTTGGGTCTTATCAGCAAGACCTTTCTCTAACAAAACAAAACAAACAAACAAAAAACCTACCGTGCTCTCCAAATTCTGCCCCCCCCTCTGCCTTTTATTCTACATGAAGTATGTATTATATTCTAATTCATCATTTTTTGATCAATATTCTATAAGAAGCTATAGGAGAGCAGTTTATTAGTGATTTTTATTTCCACTATTTGACTATAATTTACTTGACATAAAACAGATATTTGCCATTTATCTTCCAGCTATATGTTTTTATATATGCATTTGATGTGAATTTTTTAGAGTAATTAAGGTTGAAATTTCAAAAATTTGATATCTTTACAAAATATTTCAAAATTCTTTATTTTTTCTTTTATGAAGAAATTGCTTAGATTGTAGAATTATATAACACCTACCTCATGAACCAATCCTTTGGGGTTTTTCTAGATAACATAGTATACTAATTACTGTATTTTTAAATGAAGAAAAGTATAATCTCCATTATATATAACCATTACATTTTATTCAGAATTAATTTATAGTAGAGAATAAGGTTTCTGTTAGACTTTGTTCATTGTACAATAAAAATGGAATGTGTGTATGTATGTGTGTTTATTAGATAAATTGATACACAAATGCTTGTAAAACAACTTTGGTAGTGATGGTTAGGAAACTCTATAGATATTATCAGAATGGGTTTGGGCGTGTAGGATGGAACCATATGTCCTAATACGTTTGGTGAAACAAAAAATGAAACTTCAGGTCTCTGTTAATCTAAAACTTTCTATTTAATTATTCCAGAATTGTTTTTGTTAGCAAAACATTGATTATTTTTTCTTCTTCTTCCTCCCCCTCTTTCTCCTCTGTCCTTTTTTTTTTTTTTTTTTTTCTGATTCTCCTTGTCCTCCACTGTGGGTTGTTTTAGTGAAAATTGTTTATTTGTTCTTCTAGTCTTGATACTGTTTCTTCCTTCTCTTCAGTGATAAGTTCTCTTTCCCTGTTTCTTCTTTACTAATTCTCTTTTGTTGCCCAGGCTAGCCTGAACTGGAAAGCTTTTTGATGGGAAGATGTCCATCTGTATATATGTTTCTCTTATCAGTGGACAAATAAAACACTGATTGGACAGTTAGGAAGTATAGGCAGGGCTAAGAGATGAGGAGAATTCTGGAAAAGGCTACAAAAAGAGCTGCCATTTAGACTACAAACAAGTAGAAGGTTGGAACCAGTCTCCAGTTAGATAAGGCAAGGTGGATATGCATAGATAGATAGATATGGATTAATAATTAAGACAGAGCTAGCCAATAAAAAGCGCTAGCCTGTGGCCAATGGTTTGATAATTAATATAGAATCTTGTAAGGAGTAAGGTTTTTCCTCCCACCGCTGGTCTGATCCCGCCGCCACACCAGCCCCAATTAACACACTGAGACTCTATATTTGATATAATTCTGTTGGCCAGTTACTAGTTTCTTATTGGCTAGCTCTATCTTAATTATTAACCTATTTCTGTTAATCTAGTATTTCCAAGTGGTCTTCTCTTACCCGGGCTCCGGCCGGCATTCTGCTTTCTCCAGACTCTCCATCTTCTCCTGTCAGAGTCCTGCCAGCAAGAGAGCTTTCCCCAGCTCATCCTCAGACCTCCTTCCACAGGTCACTTCTGCCCATGGCTCCACCCCCCAATGGGCGTGGTCAGTGCCTCAGAAGAAGACAAAGTAAATAACTCACTACAGAGTCTTCATGTGTTTATTTGGGATTGAGGCAGCTTTAGCACCAAGCTGGTTGGAAAGAACCTCTAACAACAGCTTTTGGCCTCAACTTTCGAAGAACTTGATCAAAGGCCAGCACCATATACTGTTGTTTAAATGTTGCATTCAATGTGTTTAATTGATTTTTGTTATTTTATGCTATGCTCTTTGGAACTTACAAAATTTTCATATTTGTGCGTTTCTTTTTTTTTCAATGTTTAGAAAATGATTCATAAATTGAAGAGAAAAATGTTTGCTATTCTGTCTATTTAAAGGTAAAAAATTACTATAAATTAAATTTGTAATTCTTTGAAGGGAAAATTGAAGTTGTAAATAGGATATTTATAATTTTTGTTTAAAGTATTATAAGTCTAATTATGCCCCAAGTTTGATATCTATTATGAGAAAATATTTATATAGTATAAACATTTAGAAATAATATAAAATAAAAATAATAACACATTACAAATGAACAGTTTTGAAAATCAAGCCAATAGAAAACTTCATTAACAAACTGAGGAGAATTAACAATAAAAATATATATAAATTTTGAAATGAGTGATTTTTAACAAATTACATTAATTAACATATACTATGAATGGAGGCAGCAATAAACTCACTTTTCACAGTTGGGACTTTCACTGAGATGGTTTTATTAATGTTTTTTTCAGAAAGTATAAGCAAGGGCCATGGACAGGAGTTCATAAGATCTTATTTTTTTTTTTTTTGTAATTTTACATAACCAAGTCCATTTAAATGAAAACAAATATTTATAGACAATATTTGGGAATTTGGGCGTCATTCTTTCCAAATTACTTCCTGCTGGAAAGGAGCGCTGTCTTGGGGGATTCGAAGAAGTTTCAGAAATCCTAGCTGTAGACTGTAAGGCTGATTTGTCCAGCAGTTTTGAATGTAGGATCACCTGGTACTCTGTATCAGGTGGTCTGGCTTGATAAAACCACATTAGTCTGGAAGGAATCTATATCTTTTCATTTTCTGTGGATACAAAAATAGAAATCCTTTTCCCCAGTAACCTGTCATTGAACCTAAAATTTTGGAGTCAAAGCATTTTTATTTAATTTAAATTATTATTTTACATGTTCCCTCTCCCTTACTTCCTCCCTTCCTCCTTCCCTCCCTTTTACCCTCTCTGCCCTCTCATATGCACTCTAACCACCCTCCACTCCCATCCCCCCACCCCAATTCCATATGTAGGGGAATGCCATCCAGTTGGGGTCATGTAGGTCTTACAGGTCATGTGAAGTAGGGACTAGAGCTTCTTTCCTGTCTCTAGATTAAAGCAGTTATCCCTCCATGGGGGATGTGTTCGCAAAGTCAATTTGTGCACCAGGGATACATCCTGGCTCCACTGTCTGAGGTCCCTAACTCCTTCTGGCTGAGACCCATATTAAGGGGGGCCTGAGTCAGTCCAATGCTGGCTTCCCAGCTATCAGTCTGGTGGCCTGTTAGCTCCTCCTTGGTCAGGTAAGCTGTCTCTATGTGTTTCTGCAGCATGGTCTTGTCCTCTCCATCTGCATCTGGGTTCTAGTTCGACTCAGTGTTTATGTATGGGTGTTTGCTCCTGTTTCCAACAGGAATTAGGTGAGGGCTCCATGGATAAGTTAGTTGTCTATCTCACCTGGAAGGGCATTTATGTTAGCCTTTACACGGAAGCTCAAATTGTTATTTGGCAGCAGTCTTGTAGTTTTCTAGAACTTTCTTTGTCTTCAATTTTATCTTCAAATCAATATTGGCTCCCTCTTTTATGTTCTTTCTCTCTCTCTCTCTGTCTTTTTCTCTCTTTCCTGTCTTCTATTCTAAACCAGGCTCAATCTTCCTGGTCGCACATGTTTTCCTTTCTTCCCCCTCGTTTTCTCCTACTTCTCTCTCCATTCTCTGCCCCCCACTTCCTCTGAGCTCTGGGGGACTAGTCCCTTACCAGTTCTGTGAGGGACTTTATATGAATCTCTTAGAATACACCTTATATCCTAGTTCCTATGGTGGTGTGAATTATAGGTTGGTGTTCCTTTGATCTAGGTCTAAAATCCATATATGAGTGAGTACATACTGTGTTCGTCTTTTTGTGACTGGGTTACCTCATTCAGGATGGTTTCTTCAAGTGCCATCCACTTGCCTGCGAATTTCAAGATACCATTAATTTTTTCTGCAGAGTAGTATTCCATTGTGTAGATGTGCCACATCTTCATTAACCATTCTTCAATTGAGTGGCATCTAGGTTCCTTCCAGATTCTTGCTATTACAAATAGTGCTGCTATGAACATAGTTGAACAGATGTCTTTGTTGCATGGATGTGGATCATTTGGGTATATGCCTAAGAGGGGGATGGATAGGTCCTGTGGTAAAATAATTCCCCTTTTCCTGAGTAAACGCCATACTGATCTCCAAAATGGCTGTATGAGTTTGCACTCCCACCAGCAGTGGAGGAGTGTTCCCCTTTCTCACATTCTCTCCAACATGAGTCATCATTGGTGTTTCTAATTTTAGCCATTCTGGCAGGAGTAAGGTCTCAAAGTTGTTTTGATTTGCATTTTCCTGATAGCTAAGGATGTGGAGCATTTTCTTAAGTGTCTTTCAGCCTTTTTGATTTCCTCTATTGAGAATTCTTTCTTCAGTTTTCTACCCCATTTTTTAATAGGGTTATTTGGTGTTTTGTTGACTACCTATCCAAGAGCATGGCAGATCTTTCCATTTTCTGGTATCTTCTTTAATTTCTTTCTTTAGAGCCACAAAGTTCTTATTATATAGTTCTTTTACTTGTTTGGTAAGTGTTACACCAAGATATTTTATGTTGCTTGTGGGTATTGTAAAGGGTGATGTTTCTCTGATTTCTTTGTCTGTCTCTTTGTCGTCTGAAAAAAGTAGGGCTACTGATTTTTTTGAGTTTATCTTGTATTCTGCTAGTTTGCTGAAGGTGTTCATAAGATCTTATTGTTAAGTAGTATTCAAAGAATTTTTGTCTACATTGATATTTTGCTATTGTTAAGATTAATAAATTTTCTCAGATGTTAAAGTAATTGGAATTGCAATCAAAAGAGGAAGTGCATGGCATATTTAAACTTAGTTAAAATATTTCAAAATAAGTTGCTTGTTGAAATAAATTCTTCAGGAGGACATAGCAGTAGGGTTCAAAGGTCCTCTATTTAGAGGATATCTTGAAGTTTATTTGTGCTTATCATATGGGAGAACCTATGCCTTATTCATAAAATTTTAGTGAAAGAAAATTAATGAACAGATACTTTAAAATGAAATGCTGTGACTATTAATATTTTAGAACATATCATGTTCTTTGGGAAAATAAATTTAATTCAACAAACTGTGTGGTTTTGTAGAAATAGCTGCAATATTCATCCATTTACAATGAGTCTTTGGTTCTTCAGGAAATAAGTTAAAAATGTCAGCATGAACATTAAAGAATTCATATTTTCTAGTATTCACCAATAAATTTATTCAAAGAAATTAGAAGTTAAGAAAATTACTGGTGAACTGAGAAAATAAAATAATTGTTTTTGATCTCCCTTTATTTCTGCTTACAATAATAAATCTGGTTGCTTCAGGTAGAAAATTATCCTCATTTTAATTTGAGAAAAGTAATATAAATGATTCATTTTGACATTAATTATGAAATTTTGATTAGTCTTTTAAAAATGTTTACAAACTTTTTCATTAGGCCCTCTGCAAGGAACATTTAAAAATTACGTATTTTTATGAAGTGAGAAAAAAATCAGACACGTTGCAGAATTCATCTTTCATGATTTTGAGTATTGCTCATATATAATTCTTTTGAATTATATTTCATGCAAAGCACAACTGTTAATAATTTCTCCAAAACAATGCTAGTATGAAATGTTAAAAGTGAATTTGGTCTATAAGCAGGAGGTGCTCTCCAAGATATTGAAATAAACATAGAGATAATTTATCTGGCTAGCATAAAACATACAGAGTATAGTCCACTACTCTGCTACAGGAGAACATTAAGGAGGTATAACCTAACAGAATGGAGCTTTATCGACTACATTATATTCTTTCCTTTTTTATGTATTTTTTGGTCTATATCAATCTTCTGTAGAAATAAATATATACTCTATTATTTAACAAACTTTTCACAAGGACCTGTTTATTTCTTCCAGTTACAGCACCCATGGCAAACAGAGAGTTACTTTTACATGCAACTAGCTGGCAGATGATTTCTTTAAAAGGCAAGATAATAAATATTTTTTAAGGACAGATGATATATAACCATTATTCAAATCCACAATAGCAGCTGTAGACAATACATGAATGAGCATGGCTACATTCCAGCAAACTTTTATTAATAAAAACAGGCAGGGAACTGTAGATCTTGCCTATTTTACCTAGCTATAAACTTTTGAAGAAAAACAATGATAATTTCATGTTTTTTGTAAATCTTCGTGTATACAATCATGTCATATTAAGCTGTATTATATATTTATTAGCTTACTCTCTTGCTAGGATAAAGATCTTTAGATAAAAACTCTTAAGATTCTTCATTTTTGTGTAGCCAAGCATGTTGGCATAGAAATATTTTTTTCATCAAATGTTGATATATCCAAGACGTCATCTAACTAGCACAGTAATTGTACAACATTTCAAATGTATGTTTCCAAAGCCCTTCTATTCAACAGATAGTTAGAGTAAAATCAAGATTATTATCAGCCTGCTAGTTGAATCTTGTATAATAAAAGTTACTTGAGTCACAAAATATGGAATTATGCAGATATACTTCACTATATGAATTGAATATGTATTTTACAGAAGACAGTGGGGTATGGCTCAGCAATAAGAATTGATCTATCAAGCCAGGAAAAGAAATGGAGGGACCTTGGGCCCATATTACTATTGATTTTAAGGAACAGTAAAGTTATTTTACATGATATTATAATGGTAGGTTGATTTTATTTTGTATTTGCAAAAATCTATAGAATATGCAAAACAAAATATATGCTAATATTAACTGTAAACTTTGATAATTTTATGTGAATATAAAGTCATTACCTGTGATAAATGTGAAGGAAGGTTAACTGTGTGTAAGTGAGGGCTGGGGCAAGGGTAACAGGGTACTTTCTAATCAATTTGGCTAAGAACCTACAATCTCTATAAACATTTATCCCTTTTAGGAATGGAACTTCTTGTGCTCTTAAAATAATATTTGAGTTGAGACATCTTTAATAACTTTTAAGTTAGAATATCTGGGCTTTGCTCAATGTTAATCTGCCACTTGCAATTATAAATAATGGTACTACAGTGTAGAATATATGATATGCAGAAGTGGGGATATAAGTTTACTCTTCAAAATGACATAAATACTGAATTAAAATCTTAGGGATTTTTATTGTTCAGAAAAAAAGGAAAATGATGAAGAAAAATGTAAACCAAGCACTCTGAGCAGAGGTGCCCTGCCCTTGTGGCTGGGTAGGACTAGATGATGTGATACCTTGTTTTGTGTTCATATATTGCTTTTTGCCATCTTTGAAGTGTACCCTGATGACCTCTGAAAAATGAATTAAAATCAGTTTTTAAGTGTTCACTAAAATCCTGTCAATATTTTCAGTGTTAAGTATAACTTATCTAGATAAAATTCAGCTGAATCCTTATTTAAAAATCACCATTGTTGTACTTTCTTCACCTTTGGGAATCAGCCAAATATACATTTCTGCCTCTTTCCTATAAAGACACACCTTGAGATTTTTGGGAGCAGGATGTTAATAAGAAATTAGTTTGTGTACCTGGAGAAGATTGCATTCACACAGCTGGTGTGACATCACTTTGAAAAAATGTTCTGCTAAATAGCTGGAGGGAAATGAATTGGCAAATAGCTAAATCTAATTTTCTTTCATCATAATGTGCTATTTCAGAATTATTTGTTAGATTAATATACTGAAGGAAAAACATCTCTCATGCCTATTATATCACTTCCCTCACAGGGTCACAGTTTATGGCAGCAACCTGACTATCACAGTTTCTTTGTTTAACCTGAACAACATCTGATGTCCTTTGCCTTTCCAGAAAGGACATCCAAGCTAGACAATTTTGTACTGTTCTTCTTCACATTGACCAACTAAGGTTTTAAAGTCCATGTGAGTGTTCATAGACAGCAGACAGAAAAGGCAAAACAACAGGAGTCACAGGAAATGTTCATTTTTTTTCAAGACTCCTCAAAATATTGTATCATGTTGTCAAATTTATGCTTTATTAATTTAAACTTGAAATAAGTTTATATTAATGTCTCCCTATAACTTATTGCTATGAAAAACTCTAGCACTTGAAGAAAAATGAAAGTATCAAGAATACTTTCCCTTCCTCCTTGCTCTTTTTATCCATGTATTATTTAAGTCTTCCCTCAGCAATATTTATCATGTCTCCATTATATCCTATATATTGAACTATTTATTTGATGTTTATCAATGGAAAAACAGACATAGACAAAAGACACCTGATTTCATGGATATTAACCACTTTCTCAGACTGACACTTCCAGCACTTTGTGTGGCCTGTGCATTATAAAGTATGGAAATAGAATAATGCATAGGCTTCCACAGATGAAGAAGGTTGATAGTGACCTACTTAGAGGTGATTATCAGTCTTTATCAGATCCATAATATATTATCTTTAAGTCAACATCAGCTTCCTGCCAGAAAATACATATAAAAATTGAATCCAATCATAAAATCAACCATGGTGAATCTAGAAATGAATCAATGCAGTGAACTATACTTTAAGGCTCATGGAAAGGAAGACTCATTTGTAAAGACTAAACTATCTTATACTTCTGTCTCTCTTGAGAGAAATGACTCACTCTCTGGCAATTTGAAATTTCTTTGTCTCTTATTCCCTATATGGAAACATTTGTGCTTCTGTCATGGGCAAAAGGGGCAAGTCTCTTGCAAGATTCCTGCCCAGCACTTGAAAGACTAACCTACAATTGTGTTCTGAGTCTTCAGTTATCTGAGCCCACAGTCAGGACTCTGGTGGCAGGATTCTCACTACTAAGCCATTTATTTGGAGACCAATAGGAGATTTCTAAGTAGCAGGTAATTAGAGTTGGTGGTGCAGGGACTGATGACATTGTCACTAGGAGTTGTTTGCTATCATTTAAATGAGCCATCACTTAATTATCAGCATAATATAATGAATTGAGCTCTCTCTGCACTGTCCTGGAAATGAAAATGGAACATGTTAGTAAATTTCATTAAACACTGTGTTCTTACCAAATAAAATATAATTGGCACAGCACTGCTTAATAATTCACAGACCCTCGATATAAAGTTTCTAATATTAGAAAGCAGGAAACATCAAAGGCAATAGATTTTTCAAAAGGTTTTATGGGGGTAGCTTAGCCTTCACTGTCACATAATACCTCTTAAGAATGTACTGTCAAAGAAAAGAATGCTGAGTTTTCTGAGGAAAAAGGCATGATATTCTGGGTGAACTGTGATATTTTTTCAGGCAGCTTGAATTTCTATGAGGTTTAAGTGTTTGTGTCCTTAACACTTTGAGGAGCTACACTTAAGAACACTTTCTTGGAAACAGAAGTTTTAACAATCCTATCTAGGACATAGCAAGCCCTATGTACCCCCCATTTCAATGTGACATTTCCTTATGGTAAGAAAAGACAAAATGAATATAACAGCATAAAATAATGTTCATCTTCTGGAAAATATGCATTGAAGATTTAAAAGGCTAAAGAATGTGAAGACCATAGGGCAAGTTGGATGATTATAGTCATCATAACCTAATTTGTAATTGATGACCATGTACTTCTTTGAAATACTATGTTTTTCTGTCATGGTACAAAATATTCAATCCTACTGTATGCAAAACACTGTGCCATGGAACCTGAAGGATTCAGAGTCAGATGCGAATAAACAGGATTTATTCATGTGTCAGCTTTAATAATAGAGAAGTGAAAGGACAGGTGATAACATCTAACAGCTGGTCAAAGCAAACTACTAATAGTGTTTCATTAGCAATATCTGACAGAAAAAAAGGAACAAATAACACAGATGATTCTTCTGTCTTTAAAAGAAAACAATGACTTTTATTGGTATAGAATTGTGAAAATATATTGTATATTGTAAGGATAGAAAAATACAGTTTAACTCTCCAATGACCCCAGGACACTAGAAGTTTAAAAATACTAAATACCTTAAATTCCAGACCCTGCCCTCAGCCAGTAAATAGGCGAAAGATCACACTCCTTGCCACTTATGACTTTGTAAACTTCTTGTGAAACCCCCACCCCAGTGAACTAACCTAACTGCCATTTGTCACCCCACCTAGGAGCCTGCCCAAATGCAATCCTCTGGAGCTATAGAAAACTGATTGGTCTACAAAGCAGGGGCTTGGATGGTTTAAATTTAATGGCCCACACAGCACGGGCTCCTGAATCTATGAGATGGTTGGTTTATGATGTGTGGGCTTTGTTGTAACCCTATAAAAACTGTCTTAATTCTGTAGTCAGGGTCCTCAGTCTTCTACCCCTGCATGGCGTATGACTTGGACCCCAGTGCTTTGGCATCAAGACCACTTCTCATAAGTGATTTGGGGTGTTGCCTTTCCTGAGTGGGAGCATGAAGGTCCACACTCTGTGAGTGTTTCAATATCTTAGACTTAAGGAATAGCATAGGAAAAGAAATGTGCTGCTGGGGAAAAATAGGCTGAAGTGTGTAGAGGGTAATGAGCAATATGTTTCTCATTTGGAGGGAGATATAGTGAAAGTCAGAATTTGGACCTTTGCTAAATGCCATGTGTATCATCCATATTTGACAAGTCAGCCTAGGGCAAAGCTTAAATGCTAACACAGTGTTAGATATTTGTGTCTCCCAAGACAAGGAGCACGGAATGAGGCAAGTGAGGCCATAGCGGGGAAATCTAACATAAAATGTCACAGTGCTGACTTATCATTTGTTTTACAAGAAACCACAGCTGGACATTTGGTCAAGTAGGATATCTCAAAAGAGGACATATGGGGCTACTATATCTCAAAGTAGACTGCCACTGAGTAGGAGGTGCGCAATTTATCTTCTATACTTGAGACATCAAAATTTGAATCATGAACGATGAAAGTGTTCTAAAATTATAGTTATTATGGTTGGGAAATTTTCCTTAGTGGCTATTGCTGTGCATTTGCCTTTTCCCATTCCTATTATTTGGAAAACTGATATCCCAGTATGGGTGGAGCAATGTCTCTTATCTATGAGAAATTATAGGCTGCACATCATCTTGTAATGGAACAATTACAGGCAGGACATATTGTTCCATCCACTTCCCCATGGAATATTCTATTTTTTGTTGTAGAGAAAATAATCTTGAAAATGTTGATACCTAAAAGGTCTCTGAGCTGTTAATGATAGTGTGAAAATTATGGGAGTCACATAACCTGGCTTACCTTCCCCTGTAGCTATTCCTCAAGGATTAGTTATAGACCTAAAAGTTTGCTTTTTTACCATTCCATGCATCCTCAGGATAGTGAGCGATTTTCATTTAGCATCTCTTCTATCAATTTTAAAGAGCCCTATAAGAGAGATCAATGGGTGGTGTTGCCTTATGGAATGTCCAATAGTCCCAGTCCTTGTTGAATTTATGTGTCTTTGGCCATTGCCCCCATTAGGGAGAAATTTCAATCCCTGTATATCACACACTATATGAATGATATTCTTTTAGTCAGCTCAAATTCTATGGAAGTGAATGAGGCTTTTGGGGAATTGCAACATAATCTTAAACTAGCTGGCTTAAGAATAGCCCCAGAAAAGGTATAACAAGAATTTCCCTATCAATACCTGGGTTACCAATTATTATATTCTGGTATCGCCTCAAAAGAATACTTTAAGTCTGGATAAACTGACCATGCTTAATGATTTTTAAACATTATTGGGAGATATAAATTGGGTTTGATCTAGTTTGGGCCCCTTAGAAACTGCTGCCTATAAAGCTGTGGTCTCTCGTGGATAGGAACATTTACTAGCCATGCAAAGCCTACTATGGAGGTGCTCTAATCCAATTTTTGTAGGACATCTCTTAACGCATTCTGATTTGACCAGCCCTTTGAGTGAAGGAAATGCCATTGCCTATTTTAATAGCAAATACCATCATGATGATGAGAGAGTCTGGTTATGAAGAAACCTGCATAGCTCATACAACCTTCCACCTTAATGCATGGTCATTGAAATTCCATTTTAAAATTACTAGTAACCAAGCTATTAATATAGTTAAGAATTGTCCCCTACGTGCAAAGTTTTTACCTGTTCCACACCTTGGAGTTAACTCCCAGGGTGTCACACATAATGATATCTGGCAGATGGATGTAACTCATGTTCCTTCTTTTGGCTGACTACAACTTGTTCATGTATCTGTGGATACCCATTCTCATCTCATATTTGCCTCTGCCCATACTGGAGAAGGGCTTAAGGATGTTAAAAGCCATTGTTTAAAATCCTTTCCTTATATGGGAGTGCCCAGACAATTAAAAACTGATAATGGCCCTGCTTATACTCGTCAAGTTTTTCAACTATGTTTGAAAAAAAAATTATCACTCATGAGACAGGGATCCCTTACAATCCTCAGGATCAGGCTATGGTGGAGGGTACACATCGCACAATTAATACCTATCTTCATAAAACAAAAAAGGGGGAATTTACAGTGTCTCCTCATAATCACATTTATCTTGTCCTTTATATTTTAAATTTTTTTAACTACTGATGGTGCTGCTCAATCTGTGGCTGTCATTGGTACCCTCAGTCATCTGAATATGGAACAGTTATGTGGAAGAATGTCACTACTGAACAATGGTGTGGCCCCGACCCAGTTCTAGTATGGGCTTGAGGGTCAGTTTGTGTCTTTCCACAAGACACAGATAACTCTGTTTGGGTGCCTGAGTGTCTGATTCACCATATGGGGAGGGAGCATGATTGTAACAGCCAAAGAGAAGGTCTGATGGACCTTCATCAAGAATCTACCCATTCTGATAACTGTGGTCTGAGTAGCCCTTTGTAGCCCCTTTTCCTGACCACTAATTATAGTTTGGGTAAAGCTGTTATAAATTTACACGCTGATCCAAAGGATAAGAATTTCATCATCATCTCAGGTACTTGTGATGGGAGATGAGATGTCATTCTGTAAATAAATTTCTCTTAGTGGTTAATGAATAAATCACTATTGGCCAATAGGAAAGCCAGATAGGTGGGATTAGGACACAAGGAGGAGAGAGGAAGGAATAGGGAGGAGATCTAAGATGGTGAACTGAGAGAGGAAAATACCAGCCCCTCTCCAGTAAGATAAGACCACGTGGAAGTACTTAGATTAATAGAAATGGGTTAATAATTAAGACAGAGCTAGCAGATAATAAACTAGTAACTGGCCAAAAGCATTATATCAAACACAGTGTCTCTGTGTATTATTTGTGGCTGGTGCAGCAGAAGGACAAGACTGGCAGGCAGGAAAACTACTCCTAACACACTTGTATTCTGGTCCCTTTTTTTTTTTTTTTTCTATTTTGTTGTAACTAATGGTACTGATTTTGGAGGAAGTCTCAATTGTTCTCAGCAGCTGACTGTTTAGCTGCTGAACATATGAAGTAACAGCTGTTGTGAGCCATTTACTCCTGGTAGTATCTATGCCAGAGACCTCTACAGATGACCAACTTGTGCAGCAGAGAGGAAAGAGACTTTGGGATCACCGCTGCAAGTGCTGCCTCTGCCACTGAAAAAGTAGTTTCTAGGATAGCCCTCCCCCAATCTGTAAATACTGCAAACACAGTGGATCAACTATCAGGTGATTTGTCTGAAGTCTTAGCCATCCAAAACACACTTGATTATCTAGTACAAATTGGCATTTTTAAACTAAATCTACAAACTAGCTTCCTATATATGAACACTTGAATTTTTTGTGAGAGGCTCATGTGGCTTCTTGTTCTCTGTCTTTCACATATACCTTTGTTAATGCATCATTTTTCTCCAAGAATCCTGGAGTGATCAGTTTTTAAATTATATATATATATGCTTTTGCAATGCAGATCATTAGCATCCATGAAACTTGAGTACCACCTGCAGTCCAGAAGACCTTTAACAAGGACTTCAACTTGCAGGCAGATTACTGGGGTTTGTAGCCCTTGTGCATGGTGCTACTTCACCACAGCATTAGACAGGCCCAGACCATCTTTGTAACAAGACAAGTTCTACTGTCTTTGGCTCAAGAGAAAATGCCTCTACCCATGTACGGCTGACAAACAATTCACCAGAGATCGGTAAGGCAGAAGGGGGCAAATAACAAACCTAAGACAGGAGGGTTATGGAGCTGTATAACTTCTCCAAAGATGAGTAAAGAATTATGTTGATGTCCTCTGCCACCTAAGATAGTTGTTCGTTTATATTAAAAGAAAGGGGACCTGTAGGGTCCTGCATGGACCCCTGAGGCACCTTGAGCAAGCCTGAAGCTGTTGGCCAGAACTCCTTGCCCCAAAAGTGTTGTTGGTACTCTTCCCATTATGTTAACACACACTTCGTGACTTCGTGGGGAGGAGCTAAGACTAAAAGTCCTGTTATTTTCCACTGGGCTGTAAGTCAGTATTTAAGCCCATTCCATTCCCTCAATAAATGGCATTCACAATTTGGGCATTCTGACATTGCCATTGAACGAATGACCTACTGCCTTGTCTCTTTATTTCAATCTCTAGGCCTTTGCCCAATTCATGGAACAGATCATAGTGTGGGTGCTACAAGGTAAGTTAAATTTAGGAATTAGACCTTTTGTATGTTCCAAAACCAAAAGGAGTAGTGGACATAAATTCAAAACTAGTTCTTTTACAAGACAGGGAGAAGCATGAAGAGAGGTCTGCTGTGGGCTGTCCTTACTTTCTGCATGGCTCACCCAGTCCAGGAAACAAAGCAATAGCCCAGGCCCAGAGAATTGGTGAGAGTGGACATACCAGGAAAGAAATGCAAAGGAGATACATCTTGTGCTATTTTGATTGGTTGCATTCTGTAGTGTGAATTTTCCAAGATATTTTCACAGTCATCCCCCCCCCAAAAAAAATGGCATAGAGAGGATAAGCATATGAAAACATAGTTTCCTTTGTTAATTCAGACCTTGAGAATATTGATAGACAGAGATTCTTTTCTTTTCCAGCATTTGAACAGTGGAATCCTGTTGCCCTTCTGTTGAATCTACATTCCCCTTAGTGATTTTCTTGACTAGTGTAACGAAGAAGAAATCCCTTTATGTCAGTGGTTCTCAACCTTCCTAATACTACAACCCTTTAATACAGTTTTTCATGCTGTGATAACCCCCAAACATAAATTTATTTTGATGCTACCTCATTACTGTAATTTTGCTATGACATCAGTTATAATGTAAATATCGGTTATACGTAATATCTGACCCAAAGGTTGAGAACTGCTGGCCTTAGGTACTTGAGTCTATGGCAAGTAATGTCTTGTAGTTTTCACTGTAATCTCTTGGCATACTCTCTCTTGTAACACATCTGTTAGCTGTAAGAATGCTGAACAAACCCTATGGAGACAATATTGTAGAGAAAAATGAGATACCTGAGGACAGACCCCGCTGAGCTCCCAGATGATAGCTAACACCAATTTTCTTTCTGCATGAGTCAGCAGTAAGTTATGAGCACAAGATGTAAGCTATTTCTGACCTGAGTCCCCAATCCCCTCAACTGACGAAGTGTGGACACACAAGCTGCCCAGGTAAACTCTTCCCAAGGATTTTGGCAAAACATTGTGCTCTTGACTTTTTGCATCTCTATAGTTTTCATCATTATTGAGAACTTCAGTTTTGTCTTTAAACCTCTTGGTTAAATATCAAGAAGCTGTGGAAACAATTTGTCTGTTTTTGCAAGCATAATGTACCACACCTTGATTTGTCAATAAATTATGGGGTAAAGAAAAGAGCAGGAAGCTCACTGGGTAACTTCCAATGCTTTCATACCAAGGGGTCATGAAGAAAGGACATTTAAAGCAAATGATTTAGTGATACCACTTATAGGTATATTCCCTAAAGAGTCAAAAATTCCTGTTCAAATAACCGCAAACTCAAGCTTATTGGAACACTGTTCATGATAACCAATTGATTGATTGAGCCTAAGGGCCTATCAATTTTTGATAGGTAAAAGAAAGATGTTCTGTGTTTGAGGAATTTCTTTTTCAGCCACAAATCCTAATTAAATAATAGTATTCTTCCAGAAAATGGATGGAGTTAGGGGAGGCAGAAAAGGGCCATATGAAAGGAAAGAGGGAGAGAAGAAAGTATAAAGACAGACATGAATAAGAATATGAAGCTCCTTACAGGGTAATAGTAATATCTGCCAATTAAAAAGTGAAGGAGGAAATAGTTATGTTAAAATATTCAGGTCTTCTGCTCCATAGGCCAAAAGGCTCCATCATTTTACTGCAAGAACATTTATTTATGTTTATTTATTTACTTATTTCAGAATTCAATATTTTATTTCCTTGCTTCTTTTGCAATACTGCATTTTTTTACTCTTAAATTTTTATATATTGTTCCCTGAGACTATTCTTTAAAACTGTCATTTAAATTCATTCTCTTTGTAGAATTATATGTATTGAAAAACAGATACCTAAAATATCATTTAATTTTTGCAGGACTTCCCATGTTCTTTAGAACACTCACCAAACACCAGATTCCTTATAATTTTCTCCCTCCATAGGAGTCTAATTAATCACAGTTGAAAGCTTTTCCATTTGTAATTCTATTAAATTTCAGGGACTGTTGCTTGCTTCCTTATCACCAGCAACAGGGTTCTTATAGCTTTCAGACAGGTAGACAATGCAATTTGGAAATCCTGGCTTGATTGCTTATTTTTAGGGTGCCTTCTGGCATCAAGTGTATTGGCCTAGATTTCCTACAATGGAAGTTAAAATACATTTCCCATGCAGGCACTCAAATGTGAGGAGAGAGGAAGCTAAGCAAGAATAGAGTAAAAAAAAAATCAAATAAAGATGATATATTACTGAGCCATTCATAGCTGGTGGCTAGCTCATATGTGATAGGGGTGAAGAGAACATGAGTAATGTCTGTATGTTTTGGAATAGTTCATTCTAGTAAGGTCTTAAACTCTATAAAGGGACAGTGGGCCAGGAAAGAAAGGCAGCTTGTTTGCCAATTATTATGTGCTCTTTTCTAGCTGGTCTTTGCTCCATGTAGTGCTGGGTTCATGCTTTGGGGTTGTATTACATTCCCTACAAGACTAATGAAATTATGGTTGAAATCAATTGTATACTATCTATGCCTTAGAGCTGTGACTTCTACTAAAGTGAATAGCACATATGTGGTGTAAAATACTTGCCTGATTTTTGTTGATACATAAATGGAAAGTGACAGGAGGTGACAGAAAATGAGGAGATAGCATTTGGTGCTTGAAGGCCAAAGACTCCATAATATATATTATTTCAACAATAAAAATTCATATTCTAATGGGAAAGCAATTGTATGAAAATATGATTTGGATATCTTTAAATTGGTTCATTGAAACACATCTCATGTCTGTGTCCTGTCCAACTCTTTCAAATTTTCTAGTATTATCTTTAACCCCAAGCGTTAAGTATTCCATATGTAATATGGATGTTTTAGTCTGTGACTTATGAGTTATTCTATGAGGTGTTTAGCAAATGTCCATTAGAATTTATCTTAGACCATTGTTGTGCCTCACTATCTTGATAAGAATTATATTAAAACATTCTCATTAATTTCTTTCAGTACTGTTGCTACATTTTCTTCAACCATGAACTGAAATGTGAACTTCTTTATGAATTTACACCTTTGTTTCATAGAAGTTCTCTTCAAGAGACTCTTACAAGGACAGTAAAACAAAAAGATGACTGAAGAGGAGTGGTTGCATAGTTCCTAATATAGGTACTGAGTCATGCAACTGAGGATAATCCATGTGAGGGTGGATTACCCATGAGAGTATCTGCAGGGGTAACTCTGGCATAGATTTCCTTCCTCAGAAATGTGGTGGTATGACTCCTTATTTTAGTGATAGAATTCAGAACCACATCAAAGTGTATGTGAATGAAGTGTCTGTGGGCCAAAAGGAGTTGGGGAGTGTTATGAGTATGTTTTTCTTGCTGGCCTTGTCCCAGAGCTGTGCCAGCTGCAAATATGTTCTGTTGGCCAGTTACTAGTTTCTTATCAGTTAGCTCTCTCTTAAATATTAACTCATTTCTGTTATTCTAAGTACTTCTACATGGTCTTTTTTACCAGAGAGAGGGGCTGGCATTCTTCTTTCTCTGTCCTCCATCTTGGATCTTCTCCCTACTACTTCCATAATCCTCCTTGTCTTCTAATCTGGCCTATCTTCCTTTCCTATTGGCGAAAAGTGCTTTTTATTCATTAACCAATAATAAAAACATATTTACAGAATGACATCTCCCATAATCTCCTCTTTTCTGTTAAAATTAAAAGGGTTTTAACCTTAGCATAGCAAAATATATCACACAACAGTTATCAAATAAGAATCACAGTCAACAATATTTAGTTCATTAACCTCTAGCAGACTGAAAGAAAATATTCCTTCATCTCTCCAATCTTTGTGAGTCTATAGTCTTATATGTAACTTATCTTTAATCCTAACTAAGGAAAACTATAACCATGACTCTGTCTTGAACTCCATCAAAGACCACAGAAGGATAATATATAAACTCTAGAAATAACAGAGACATCTTGCCTGGTCAGTTACCAAAGTTCTTCTGTAATGTTCCATCTTCAGCCCATAGGTCATAGTGTGTCTGGCAGACTCCTCAGTAAAGCACGAAACTTTAAACTGTCCAACTACATTGGCAGTTTGTCAGTCATTTTCCTTTGTGTCCTGCAGAATGTCTGGCAGACTGTTCCATGAAGCAGGAACCCTGCTGCAAATGTCCATCTTGTATCAGCAGTCACATTCCTGTGAGTCCTGTATGTCCAGTTTATACAGCATAAAATCAAACAGTCTAGAGATGAGTAGTATCTTGCCCAAATAGCTGGTTTTGCCATATTAGAAGTAAACTACATAATGTGTTTCTTCAATGTCCATATTCCTTTCTGACACAGGTGGTGTTGCCAACAAGTAGTTATGCCTCACTGTCAAGAAAATACCTAAACTTTTTTAAATGCCATATTCTGTAGGTCTTTGAAAGGTTTTAAAAGTGCCTATTTATCTCAAATACATCTCTGTATATCTAGAAATCCTAAGTAACTTAACTATAAGCTTTGAATATTATAGGTAACTATCTATAATCTGTACTGTTATACATTTTTAAACGAGTTACATAAATACAATACCCAAACAAGAGGAGAAATATACAGATCACAAAATTGACCATAAATTTGTATCCATAAATAAAAATCCATTTCAAAACAAAGCACTCATATCTATACCATAATTCCCTTTTAACTTTAAAAAAGATTGGTTGTAGTCATTAATTATTTATAACCAAGCCCATTTAAATGAAAACAAATATTTATAAACAATATTTCGGAATTTGGGTGTCATACTTCGGCTAGCTCTGTCTTAAATATCAACCCATTTCTATTAATCCAAGTACTTCCACATGGTCTTATCTTCCTGGAGAGAGGGGCTGTTGTTATTCTCTCTCAGTCCTCCATCTTGGATCTCCTCCCTACTACTTCTGAATTCTCCTTGTCTCCTCGTCCCACTATCTTCCTTTCCTATTGACCAACAGTGCTTTATTCATTAACCAATAAGAGAAACATATTTACAGAATGACATCTTCCATCATGGGAGGGAGGAATACTAGGTAGCCATCTTCCATTTAGTTTATGGTGGCATGCCTACTTCATAAATGGGGTTAACTTCCAATTGAAAGATCTAAGAATGTATTGACATCCTAAAATATTACCTATGGGATTGTGTTATAAATAGACTGTAAGGCCAGTTGCATGATATTTATTTTGTTTATTTTGGGTGGTGACATGATTGAGGTTCAGAAGTGTTCTCAGAAGAACTTTCTCATGTAAGGAGAATATTACACTCAGAAAAGTACCTGAAGTTACTAGACTCTGTATCAGATTCTTATGTAGAATGAGAAGTATAACAAGAAAGAATGAAATGAAAATGTTAGCTTGCTATCTCTTGTATTTGGTGGAAGGCAAGGAAAAGAAACTATGAGTGACATTACTACTAAAGAGTCCTTCCTCCAATTAGAAAATATGAAACCCATGTCCAGTCAGATCTGAGGAAGGACAGCAGTGACAGAAATAGAAGATATCCCTCAGGGCCAACCTATAATACAGAGAATGAAATAAAAAACAATACTTTTTCAGCATATAAATGGGAGCCTAGTGTAAAATATAATAGATACAGATATTCTACCCCTATATTGTTGGAACTGGGAAAGAATTTTAAGAAGTAAAAGAACTTCCTCATTCTCTATCTCATATGACTATGGTGTGGAAATAGATAGTCTCAACCTCAGCTTTATGGAAGCAAAGGGACTTAGTAGGACAGCTACTCATTCCTCCTTAGGACAAAGGCTTTATAGCCTAGGACAATAGGAAGATTGTACACCCATACATACTGTGGTCCTTTCTGCTTCTGGGTCATTTGATGGAAAAATGTTATGGAGCCCATCATGAAAAACAGAACAATAGGTTAGAACACAACACTCTGGGCCTTAGCCAGAATTGGCAGTATAATCTGGTCCTTCTGAGACCGCCAGAAGTGGAGATATGTACAATGGTATCATGACCATAGCAGATGTGTGAATGAGGAGGTAGTATATTCCTTGGTTATGTCTGTGGATTATGAGTGGTAGATGGGATAATATCTGGGTAATGTGATGCCACTGTACACAACATGATTTTTAACTAAAAGAATTAGTAAAAGTAATAATGCATTTTCAAACTATACTAAACATTGTTAATGTTTCTGTTTTAGTAATTTCAGTAATTTACCAAGGCCAACTGACACTTGTTTGGAGTGGATGATGGTAGTAAACCTTCTGTTAGCCTGTCGACTCTCTGGAGAAAAAAAAAATGTTATTTTTTTTCTTTTCCCTATATAGTGCTAACCTTTGAGTGTACTTCAAATTGTAAAAAGCATCTAAATAAATAATAAATATGACAGTTTAGTCATTTAAATGAGGATATTAATTTATGAAGTATGTGAGAGGAAAGGGTCTTTCTTAGGAGATACAAAGTACTGTGATAAAAATATCAGTATCAGGCATGCATTGCCATCCTATGAGTTGTTGGTCATGGAGATCTGCAATGAAAGACTATTGTTACTGCTGTTGTTTGTATACTAGATCCAGATGATAAGCCACCATTGCTGAAGACACCTAAAGCTTGCATTATATGCCATTGAAAGCAAGGATTGAACTGGAAGTTGACCACTTTCTGGATGGCAGCTGCATGAGAATTATCAGAAATAGTCTTGTTGAGCTATGAATGTCTTTTCTGCAGTTTCCAAACTCTAGGTAGAATATATCTTATGGTGCAATTATGACACAACTTCTGTGGGTATAGGCATCACATTTCCCGTTGTTTGTAATGTACACTTCACATGAGGGAAAATTATACCTGGTATTATAAGCCTGTGGCTAAAGATGCACCACTATGAAAGTAACTGCTCTGGTTACTTGTTCTGGTCAATATATGTATCTGATGTACTTATCAAGCTACTTTATCAACATTTGTGCTTGTACTCTATGATCTCACACTATTTCTCTCAGACTTAGTTAGCCACAAGAACAGTCAGTCCTGAATAAAACATACATATGAGTAACATTTTATGGACTCTCCAGCGGGTTATATTTAAAATATATAAAAATATATATATATTTAAAACATATATATATGTCCAATGATTAGCCAAAATTGGTGTCTATATCATCCAGTCTAAATCTCTGGTAACATACATAGGGAGGCAGCAGAAAGATTTTAACGAGTTTGGAGCTGGGTGTGTGGCGAGGCGGGAAGGAGCTGGAAGGATTTGGGGGAAGAGAAACTACAATCAGAACTACAATCAGAATCATATTATCTGATAAATTCACATTTTTCAATTAAAAAAGTAGTAAAAACAAAGAAATCAGTTAAAGAATGGAAGGAAAGAAGGAAGGAAGAAAGGAAGGAAGGAAGAAGGAAAAGAAGAAGGGAAGGGAGGAAGAAAGAACAAAAGAAAGGGAAGTAAGAGCCAGATGAAGGAATAGTGTTGTATAGTAGTTTTCTCTAAATTGAAGTTCAGGAAATCACAAATTAAATCCTTGCATGTCTTGGAAATGGTAAAAATGAAAAGTGTGTGCCCTAGACTACTCACAGTCATTTCTCAAAAGTTATATGAGCAGTCACAGCAAAGCTGGGAAGAGGGCACTCTAGCCTGAGAAGCTGCCCGTTGAGGTAATTTCCAAGAATGTAGCTTCCCCAAGTGGTCACCAGGCTAGGGCAGACTTTCCAAATCTCCTGTAAGTAACCTGATAACACATTAGTTCACTCAGTTAGACCTTGTTGGGATGTTACTTTGGTCTGTCACTGGTTCCTACTTCTCCAGTGTCAATTCTCTTCTTCCCCAGTGATGCCCACACAATACCAAAGCATTTTCTTTCAATTTGTCCCTACAATGTTTTGTAAACAACAACAAAAAATCCCAAGCAAAGTTTGATTAATTACCTTTTGCAAGGACTTGGTCCCTGACATAACAAAATAGTCTTTGGACTTATAAAAATATCATTCTGTATGAAAACTTTTAATATTGTCATTAATGATGTCTTTAATAAGTTTATATTAAAATATAATGTATTTTATTTCTCATTAATTTTATAATTTTACTTTTTACAGAGGGAAAATATTGTGCCTAGATGGTTATGTATATATCTTCCAGTTATTTCTCAATTCTTCTGTGGCCTTTTAATTATGTATTGTAAAATTATGTCTACATGAGGTATATTATTGCATGTAGATCTCTTGGATACCTTAGCTCTCTGAATCTAAGAAGCCCTAGCTTTACAAAAATAGCTAGAGTAATACTTGCTTTCAGCTGCCAACAAAGCAATCATTCTCCTCAGTGATGACCTCTTTAAAAAAAAAAAAATTCCCCAAGGATGATGCAGGGAAATGTGAATGACTGCATTTAATATATTTAAATTTTAATGTACAGTGGCATAATCAAAAGCACACAGAATATTACATGACAAAATCTCAGAGTGACTGCATGATAGCTACAGTTAATATTTGACTTGCATGTTTGAACAAGTATGTTTTAATGGGGCAATTTTCAAATAAATTACTAATTTTCTAAAAAACTAATATCCTTTCTGTTAATAAAGCACTTTTTCTGTTGATATATTAATGTCTAGAATTCCAAACAAATACTTCAAAAGTAACTTTATTACTTTCCTTAGCATAGTATGATTTAATTTAGTCTCTCTTCTATCTCATTTTCTCTGATTTCATCTCCTTTACCAATTCTGATGACACATAGCATGACTTTCCTTCCATTTTCTGGGGATATTCCCTATGCTAAGTTGTCAAATTTATCTCATTATCTCCTTTAGGTGAGACAATGCACCTGATGTCTTCCATGATCTTTCAGATCATTTCATAATTTCAGCATTGTGTTTTTTGTTGCTTATCTGAGTTTTTCTTTTGTTTCTGTGATTAAATTTTTGACAAAACAATTTAAGGAAGAGACTCTGGATCTCAGTTAAAGGATACAGTCCACCATGATGGAAAAACTATAGAGGCAAGAGTTTGAAGCATCTAGTTATATCACATTCATAATGAAACAGTGCAATGAAGGAATGCTAGGGCTTAGACTGTTTTCTCTCTTTTATACACAAGGATAGCTTGCCCATGAATTATTCTATGCACAGTTAGGTAGGAGCTTGTGAGGACAATTAATCCAATCAATTTAGTGCCCTATAGGCATAAGAGACCCAGCTCCCAGGGGATTCTAGATTCTATCCGGTTGACAATCAGCAATAATCTTTCTTTATAACTGTTATTTGTTTGCCATTCTGCCACTCTGAGCTTGGCTTATTTCTCATTTATAGCCTCTCCTATGTAATTACTTTTGACTCCTATAATTTCAAATTCTGTAGAAACAGAATTCTACAGACTATTGTCATTATTGTCTATATACCTTATCTAGATTTTTGATTATTATTCTTAGTTCAATTCCTGACATGATGTGGCTATCCCATGCTAACCTGGTCTACCTATATCAATGAACTACATCATGAATGCTGCCACTGATGTCTGAAACTGGCTTAGTACATATTTGTCTTTCACTGTACTTCTATATTTCTAGAGTCCATATCATCTTTTTGTCCCCTTTTTTCTCATTTGCCATTTTTGATTTGCCCTGATTATTAGCCTCCCAAAAGTGGCTTTCTCTCTGATTTTTCCTAGTTCATTTTTCACAATTGCAACAGAATATTATTTCAAATATGAGTAATTTGTCTTAAATTAAATTTGATGTATGAAATAAAGGATCAATTGATTTTTGTAAATCTGTAAGGTAGTTGTTCTAAATCTATTTACCAGGTATTTCTAGTTTGAGTTGTGATTTTTATATTGTTATAAAATCACTTCTCATACATAGTGGGCCTCTACACAGGCTAGTCTTTTCAATCCATTGCTGTTGACACTTATTATAGCACAACATCACACTACTCTGATAGGTCTTTACAATGTTTCAAGATGTTTTATAAAACTAGATTTTCACATTATTCTTTTTACCTGAACTTCTTTTCACATTATCATTTGTTGACTTTTTTAAAAAATGACTTTTTTCAGTAGCTTCTAAAAATTACATTTGAATTGCATCACATCTTTAGTGTAATATGGGAAATATGCTGTTTTGATAAGTAAAATTGCTTTTGAATAATATTATATACCAACCCATTTATGCTTTCAAATCTTTGTAACTTTAAATGCAAATTCAAAGCATCTTTATAGATTTCATACAAGGGATGGGAGAGAAAGATTAAAAGGTCCTTATTTTTAAAGTTTCTTTCAAATCAATACCATGGAAAGAATATTCTCCTATAACAATTTTGTATAATTTCATTTTGGAGCTGGAAAGTTACTCATTTCACCTCTCCTCTCAGCAGGTTATTCATTTCTGAATAGCTAGAGAATAATCACACTTCCAGTTTAGTAAGAGATGGCTGAAAGTCTCATACATAGAATATTTAACATATATTTGCCACATGTGACCTTATGTTTTAAATCCACCTTATCATCATCAATTATCCTACATTATTTGAAATTTATTGAAAGTGAAGCTAAATACCATATTTTCAGTGCTTTTTTGCTCTCAGACATGATCAAGATCTTTGATATATTAAAAGGTAAAGCTAAATATTATATTTTCCAGTGTTTTTGTGCTCGCAGACATGATTAAGCTCTTTGAAAGATTCTGTGTCTGGGATGTTATCTAAAGGCTACAGTGTTAAATGTTGTGTCCTCAGTATGAGACTGTAAGGTGGTGTTACAGTTGGAGACTGTTGGAGGAAGTAAGTTTCTGGAATAGATCTCTTGGAAGATGGATTGGGAACTGGCCATCCCATCCTCTTCTCTTTCTTTCTTTTTCTTTTCTTTTCTTTTTTTTTTTTTTTTTTAATTAAGGCCTGTTCTACACATCACATCCAGATCCCATACTGTTTTTTTTATTTCTCTTTTTTTATTTAATTTATTAATTTACATGTCAATCACAGTTCCCTTACCCTCCCTCCCTCCCTTTTATCCTCTCTGCCCTCTCACATGTACCCTAACCACCCTACCCTCCCATCACCCCACCTCAATTACATATTTAGGGAAATGCCATCCAGTTGGGGTCATGTAGATCTGACAGGTGATTTGAAGTAGGGACTAGAGCTTCTCTCCAGGCCCTAGGTTAAGGCAGTATCCCTCCATGGGGGATGTCAACACAAGGTCCTTTTGTATACCAGGAATACATCCTGATTCCACTGTCTGAGGTCCCTTAGACTACTCAGTACTTCTGGATGAGACCCATATTCACGGGGGGGCCTGACTCAGTCCCATGCTGGATGCCCAGCTATCAGTCTAGGGGGCCATTAGTTCCTCCTTGTTCAGGTCAGCTGTCTCTATGTGTTTCTGTAGCTTGGTCTTGTCCTCTCCATCTGCATCTGGGTTCTAGTTCGATTCAGTGTTCAGGTATGGGTGTTTGCTTCTATTTCCAACAGGTACTAGATGTGAGCTCCATGGATAAGTTAGTTGTTGATCTCACTATCAAAGAAGGGCATTTATGGTAGACCTTCCACGATTGCTCAAATTGTTAGTTGGCAACAGTCTTGTAGGTATATAGACCTTTCTTGTGTTCAAACCAATATTGGCTCCCTCTTTTATGTTTTCTCTCTCTGCGTCTCTCTGTCTCTCTCCTATTGTCTATCCCTACCCAGACACAATCTTCCTAGTCACACGTGTTTTCTCTCCTCCCACTCTCTCCTACTTCTCTCTCCATTCACTGCCCCACACTTGCCCTGTGCTCTTGGGGACTTGTCCCTTCCTGTTTCTTTGAGGAACTTTATATGAATCTTTAGAATACACCTTGTATCCTCTGGTGGTATGAATAATGGGCTAGTAATGCTTTGATCTAGGTCTAAAATCCATATTTGAGTGAGTACATACTGTGTTTCTCTTTTTGTGACTGGGTTGCCTCATTCAGGATGGTTTCTTCAAGTGCCATCCACTTGCCTGCGAATTTCAAGATACCATTAATTTTTTCTGCAGAGTAGTATTCCATTGTGTAGATGTGCCACATCTTCATTAACCATTCTTCAATTGAGGGGCATCTAGGTTGCTTCCAGGTTCTTGGTATTACAAATAGTGCTGCTATTAACATAGTTGAACAGAGGTCTTTGTTGCATGAATGTGGATCATTTGGGTATGTGCCTAAGAGGGGGATTGCAGGGTCCTGTGGTAAACTAATACCCATTTTCCTGAGGAACAGCCATACTGATCTCCAAAATGGCTGTATGAGTTTGCACTCCCACCAGCAGTGGAGGAGTGTTCCCCTTTCTCCAACATGAGCCATCATTGGTGTTTCTAATTTTAGCCATTCTGGCAGGAGTAAGATGGTATCTCAAAGTTGTTTTGATTTGCATTTCCCTGATAGCTAAGGATGTGGAGCATTTTCTTAAGTGTCTTTCAGCCTTTTTGATTTCCTCTATTGAGAATTCTTTCTTCAGTTCTGTACCCCATTTTTTAAATAGGGTTATTTGCTGTTTTGTTGACTAGTTTTTTGAGTTCTTTGTCTATTTTAGAGATCACCCTTTGACAGATATAGGATTGGTGAAAATATTTTCCCAGTCTGTGGGCTGCCGTTTGGTCTTGTTCACTGTGTACTTTGCCTTACAGAAGCTTCTAAGTTTGAAGAGGTCCCATTTATTAATTGTTTCTCTCAGTGTCTGTGCCCCTGGAGTTATGTTCAGGAAGCAGTCTCCTATACCAATTTGTTCAAGGGTGCCTCCTACTTTCTCTTCTAAGAGGTTTAATGTGGCTGGATTGATGTTGAAGTCTTTGATCCATTTGGACTTGAGTTTTGTGCATGGCGACAGACAGGGGTCTATCTGCAGTCTTCTACACTCCCTCATCCAATTGTGCAAGCACTATTTGTTGAAGAGGCTGTCCTTGCCCCATTGTATAATTTTAGCTGTTTTGTCTAAAAATCAGGTGTTCATAGTTGTGTGGGTTAATAACAGGATTGTCAATTCGATTCCATTGGTCTACCTGTCTATTTTTATGCCAATACCAAGCTGCTTTTAGAACTATAGCTCTGTAGTAGAGCTTAAAGTCAGGAATGATGATGCCTCCTGAATTTCTTTTATTGTATAGGGTTGTTTTGGCTATCCTGGGTCTTTTGTTTTTCCATATAAAGTTGATTATTATCCTTTCAAGTTCAGTGAACAATTGTGGTGGGATTTTAATGGGGATTGCATTGAATCTGTAGATTGCTTACGCAAGATTGCCATTTTTACTATGTTTATCCTACCTATCCAGGAGCATTGGAGTACTTTCCATTTTCTGGTATCTTCTTTAGTTTCATTCTTCAGAGCCACAAAGTTCTTATTATGTAGTTCTTTTACAGGTTTGGTAAGCAGTACACCAAGATACTTTGTGTTGCTTGTGGCTATTGTAAAGGGTGATGTTTCTCTGATTTCTTTCTCTGTCTCTTTGTCGTCTGAAAAAGGTAGGGCTACTGATTTTTTTTTTTTGAGTTTATCTTGTATCCTGCTAGTTTGGTGAAGGTGTTTATCAGCTGTAGGAGTTCCCTGGTAGAGTTTATTGGGTCGCTTATGTAAACTATCATATCATCTGCACATAGAGACAGTTTGACTTCTTCTTTTCCAATTTGGATCCACTTGATCTCTTTTTTGTCTTATAGCACTACTTAGAACTTCTATTATGATATTGAAAACACATGGAGAGAGAGGGCAGCCTTGTCTTGTTCCTGATTTTAGAGGAATTGGCTTAAGTTTCTCTCCATTCAGTTTGATGTTGGCAGTTGCTTTGCTGTATATGGCTCTTATTATGTTTAGGTATGTTCCTGTTATCTGACCTCTCCAAGACTTTTATCATGAAAGGGTGTTGAATTTTGTCAAAGGCTTTTCCGCATCTAGGGAGATAATCATATGGTTTTTCTTTTTCTGTTTGTTTATATGATGGATCACGTTGATAGATTTTCGTATGTAAAACCATCCCTGTATTCCAGGAATGAAGCCTACTTGGTCATGGTGGATGATTTAAGTGATGTATTCTTGAATTAGGTTTGCCAGTATTTTATTGAGTGTTTTTGCATCAGGGATACTGGTCTGTAATTTTCTTTCTTAGTTGTGTCTTTGTGAGGCTTGGGTACCAAGTTTATTGTGGCCTCATAAAAAGAGTTTACCAATGAACCTTCTGTTTCTATCTTGTGGAACAGTTTGAGGAATATTGGTATTAGGTCTTCCTTGAATGTCTGGTAGAATTCTGCATTAAATCCATCTGGCCCTGGACTTTTTTAGGTTGGAAGGCTTTCGATGACTGCTTCTATTTCATTGCGGGTTATAGGTCTATTTAAGTTGTTTGTCTGTTCTTGATTTAATTTTGGTAAGTGAGAGTTATCCAGAAATTTGTCAATTTCCTTTGAATTTTCAATTTTTGTGGAATACAGATTTTCAAAGTATGACCTGAAAATTGTCTGCATTTCCTCTGTGTCTGTTGTTATGTTCCCCATTTCGTATCTGATTCTCTTAATTTGCATTTTGTCTCTCTGCTTTTTCGTTAATTTGGATAAAGATTTGTCTATCTTGTTAATTTTCTCAAAAAACCAACTCTTCGTTGCACTGATTTTTTCTATTGTTTTCCTGGTTTCTATTTTGTTGATTATAGCCCTCAAGTTGATTATTTCCTGGCATCTACTCCAAAGGCATTAGTTTACTTCTCTCTGTTCTGTTTTCAGTTGCACTGTTATTTCTCTTATGTGACTCTCCTCAGTTTTCTTCATATTCAATCTTAGTTCAATGAACTTCCCTTGTAGCACTACTTTCAAGGTGTCACATAAGTTCAGGTATGTTGTGACCTCATTCTCGTTGAATATTAGAAAGTACTTAATTTCTTTCTTTATTTCTTCTTTGACCCAGAAGTGGAGCAATTGCACATTGTTCAGTTTCCATGAGTTTGCAGGTTTTCTGCTATTAGTGTTATAGAATTCCAATTTTAAAGCATGGTGGTCCGATAAGATACAGGGGACTCTTCCTATTCTCTTGTGTCTGTTGAGGTTTGTTATGCCACCTAGTATGTGGTCGATTTTAGAGAAGGTTCCATGTGGAGGAGAGAAGAAGTTATATTCTTTTGTCTTTAGATGTAATGTTCTATAGATGTCTGTTAACCCCAGTTGAGACATAACTTCTGTTAGTTCTTTTGTTTCTTTGTTGAGTTTCTGATTTGTGGTCCTGTCTAGTGTTGAGAGTGGAGTATTTAATTCTCCCCCTATAAGTGTGTGAGGTTTAAATGAGCTTTGAGTTTTAGTAGTGTTTCTTTTAGGAATGTGGGTGAGTTTGTATTGGGGGCAAAGATGTTCAGAACTGAGACTTTGTGTTGATGGATTTCTCCTGCGATGAATATGAAATGACCGTCTTCATCTCTTTTTATTAATTTTCGTTTGATGTCTAACTTGTTATATATTAGGATAGCTATGCCTGCTTGCTTCTTATTTCCATTTGATTGGAAAATCTTTTCCCCACCCTTTACCCTGAGGTAATGTCTATCTTTGAAGCTTAGATGTGTTTCTTGTATGCAGCAGAAGGATGGATTCTGTCTTCGTATCCTTTCTATTAGCCTGTGTCTTTTTATAGGTAAGTTAAGACCATTAATGTTGAGGGTGCGTAAGGACCATTGATTGTTGATGCTTTTTTGATTTAGGTTTGTTGTTGGCAGTGGTATTGGCATGCCCTTTTTCAGATTTGGAAAGTTTTCCTGGATGATTTTGTTGAATATGTTTTTGGCACCTTTGAGATGGACTTCCTCACCTTCCTCTATGCCTATTATTCTTAGATCTGGCCTTTTCATGGTGTCCCACATTTCCTGGATGTTTTGTCTTAAGGATTTGTTGGATTTATGATTTTCTTTGGTCGATGAATCTATTTCTTCCAGTTTATCTTCTGTGCCTGAGATTCTTTCTACCATCTCTTGAATTCTGTGTTATGCTTGTGTCTGTAGTTCCAGATTTTTTGCCCAGTTTTTCTATTTCCAGCATTCCTTCGGTTTGTGTTACCTTTATTTTCTCTATTTCAGTTTTCAAGTCTTGAACTGTTTCCTTCACCTGCTTAATTGTTTTTTCTTAGTTTTCTGTACTTTCCTTAAGGAATTTGTTCATTTCTTCTACTTTTTTGTTTGTTTTTTCCTCCACTTCTTTAAGGGATTTTTCTCACATCTTCTTTGAGGGCCTCTATCATTTTTTTTTTTTTTTTGATGGTAATTTTTAAGTTGTTCCCTTCTGCTTCCTCTGCTTTGTTGTTGTGTTCCATTCTAGTTGGTGTAGATTCCCTAGTTTCTGGTGGTGTCATGCTTGTCTTTCTTTTGTTAGTTGTTTTCTTTTATTGCTGTCTTCCCATAGCTTCTTCCAGTAGGTGTTGGTAGGTTCTCCCCTTCTTTCTGTGGTACTTCCCTGGTGGGCTTATATGGGTCAGAGATTCAATATCTGCAGCTCTGTGTGGTCCAAGCTCTCTAGGAGGTCTCTCCGCAGACAGGGACTCAGGGATGGGGTCAAGGATGATGATCCAGTAGGAGATGCCAGCAGGAACTCACAGTGGACCTGCAGAGATAGGCGGATATCTGGGAGGGGCCTGGGACTCCAGCAGAGGACTGGAGGTGGGGGTCCGAGACCAAGCAGGTGGAAATTATGGGTGGTCCTGCGTAGATAGGCAGGTCTCCTTTGTTCAGAGTTGCTCCAAGAAGTCTTCGAAGTAGGATGGACTGTTGGCTCCACCCTCTGTCCCAGTGCTCAACCAGAGCAGCAGGACCATGGGCAGGGTAGGGCCTAGGGTATGGGGGGCAGACTCGGGGTGGAGATCGGTGGGGGACTTTCAGAGCTCCAAGGGTGCTCTTGTTGGGGACCAGACACAGGAGCAGAAGGATCAGGAGCCTAAGGATTTTGGGGGAGGGGGGAGAATTTGTAGGGGAGAGGCATCCCTGATTGGGCCCAGACTCACCTCTGGCTAATTGCTGGTGGAAGAGGACAAAGGCTGAGCTGAAACTTGGGAAGGTTTTGCAGGATAGTCTGATCTCACTGGAAACTGGAATTCTCCAGCTGAGGCCTCTTTCTTTAGATTTGGGGGTCAATGATCTTGCGGGCAGGATGTCAGAGTGGACCCACAGAGATAGGCGTATCTCTGGGAGGGGCCTGGGACTCCAGCAGAGGACTGGGTTGGGGTTTAGAGACCAAGCAGGTGGAAATTATGAGTGGTCCCGCGTGGATAGGCAGGTCTCCTTTGTTCAGAGTTGCTTCAAGAAGTCTCCAAAGTAGCTGAAATAATTTTTTTTAATGGAGATTCCTAATTAATACTACCAAGTACTAATTTGACAAAACTGATTAGTAATGAAACTTTGCTATTATTTTTTATTAGTAAAATAAATAAAAATTAAAATTTCTTTTGGTGATCACATTGCATAATTCATGAATGGTGCAACAGTATATTGCCAAAAAGCTGCCCTACCTCAAGAGCATTTTTATAGTGTATTATCTCAGGTCTCCCTTTGAATTTCAGTCCTCACAAAACCTTTTAAGAGACCCTAATGCCCCATTTTCCCCTGGAGTCTTATATTATTTATAATGTTATTGTATGAAGAATAGTGTTTTCTCATTTTTATTAATATTTATGTGTCCATTATCAGCCTTTTACAATTCTCAATATATGTAATCTCAGTAATTACACTATGAATGAGACATGAAACCCACATATGTTTTTTGGATTGCATTGCAATTTTCTTTTCAATTTATCATTGAGGTACACAAAGAAATTACTGTTCACTGCTCAGCCAAGATAGTATGAGTTCAGGTGACAATTCTAATTAAAACTCCTGGCTGACTCTCAGTTATTTTAAATGTCAAATTTCAAGTAAAACACTGCCTTCAAGATAAATAGAGCACATATCTAAGAGATATTTTAATGCACAGCTGTCACCAGTGTAGAAGACCGAACAAAATCATTTGTGTGCTCCTTGAAATAAAGTCAGAAAATAGATTTTTAAAAAGGGATACATATGATTTTTTCACAAATCTTCCATTATTTTAATCTACTAGAAATGAGTGATCTTCGTGTTAGTGTGTGTGAATTTGTGTGTGTGTGTGTGTGTGAGAGAGAGAGAGAGAGAGAGAGATCGAGAGAGAGAAAGCAGATCTATTGAAATCACATGAACTATGAGTTTAGATAAATTTATGTCAACTCTTACATTGATATAAACAGCAACATAATATTCATTGAAATAAACATAACCAAGTTACAAAACACCTGATTTTCTTACATAAGATGTTTGTCACATGACATAGAGAGCAGCATGAAAGTGTGGTTGGATGCAGGTATGCTCATATTTACACATGTGAGTGTCATCACACATGTTCAATGATGCTCCTGTGGAGTTGAGAGGACAGCCTTGGGTGTCTGCACTCAACTTCTAACTGGAGATACATTCTCTATGTTGCTAGTCATGGGTAAGCTGGATTAGCTTGTCTGTAGTTTCTCAATTCTGGTATCTGTCTGCCATTTTACCACAGAAATACTGATATTATAGACATGTACTGTTTAACCTGGCCTTAGTGGCCTCTGAGGGTTGAACTCAAGTCCTCATATTTGCATAGTTACTGTTTTTACATAGAATCATCTCCTCAGCCCTTAAGTAAGTTAATATTAAAAAGTATCAATAAATTCACAGAATTTTATTTTTTTCTATGGAACTGTGTAGCCTTTCTGGAACTAAGACTTCTTTTGGGTCTTATGTTGATTTGAGCCTTGAGTATTCTCTCATCTCCCTATCTGTTGTTCTTTCACATCACTGACTCACCATAGCCAATCTGAGTTAGCCTCAGCTCCCAGCTGGGCAAAGATTTCACTTTAGCACTATATACCAGAGAAAATTCTTCTGTTTCCTAAAAGGAAAAAGGTTCTAAGATGGAAAGTGAATGACTGATTTTGGTTAGGACACATATATCATATTCAATCAATGATGCCTAGAAGAATTTTATCAAGATGCAGTGGGTAATAGCCTACATTTTACCTTCTCTATCTCAAGAAAAACTTGTCACAGATCAAGGGGAAAATGTGCGATGTTCATCTAACCCATTTTCACTTTTCTTTAATCATCATTTCTTTGCATGCTCTCTTTACATATTTAGGACTGTCAATCTTAGGCAGGGCTTCAGGTGTAACAGAGATGATAGCTAGCATGTTGCTAGGCTTTATCTGTGCCTCCATGTACGCTCTCTCCTAACTCTGTCTCTTCTTCCTTATTTGTTATTTAAATAATACAACAAGGTATTATTCTTTTAATTTTATTTATTTAATTTAGATATAATCTTATTTTACAAATCACTCCCAGTTCCCTCTCCCTCCCATCCTCCTATGCTCCCTCACTTTCCAGGGAGGGTGAGGCCTTCCATGAGGGATCAATGAAATCTATCACAACATTTGAGGGAGGGCAAGGCCCCCTTCGTGTATTTGGGCTGAGACAGTATCTGTGTATGGAAAATGGGGTCCCAAAGTACGTCCCTGCACTAGGGACAAATACTGGTTCCACTTTAGGAAGTCCCATAGACTGCCAAGGCCTTCTAATTGGCATCCACAGTCAGAGGGCTTGGTTCGATCCAATGCTGGTTCCTCAGCTTTACAACTGGTGTCCATGTGCTCTCATTTGGTTAGGTCAGCTGTTTCTGTTTGTTACTCCAGCAAATCTTGACCCCTTTGCTCATTCTTTCTCCCTCTCTATAACTGGACTCCAAGAGTATAATAAAGTGCATAGCTGTGGGTATCTATTTTTGCTTCCATCATCTACTGAATGAAGGTTATAGGATGGCATTTAAGGTACTCATCAATCTTATTATAGGGGAAATCAGTATGATGGTTTCTCAGGAAAATGGGGATCAATCTACCTCAAGATTCAGCAATTCTATTCATGGGCATATACCCAAAGCTTGCACATTCAGACAACAAGGACATCTGTTCAACTATGTGCATAGCAGTGCTATTTGTAATAGCCAAAAACTGGAAGCAATCTAGATGCCCCTCAACCTAACAATGGAGTATTACTCATCAGAAAACCAACAGAAAAACAATGAAATCATGAAATTCGCAGGCAAATGGGTAGAACTGGAAAAAAAATAATCTTTAATGAGGCAAAAAAGTCACAAAAAGACAAACACTGTGTGTCCTCACTCATATATGGATATTAGACATAGAGAAAAGGATTACCAGCCTATAATTCATACCCCCCCCAGAGAAGCTAGGAAACAAAGAGGACCAAGAAGGACATACATGGTCCACAAGACACGGGGAAAGGGACAAAAGCTCCTGAGAAAATTGGGAGAATTTGGAGGAGGAACGGAGATCAGAGAGAGAGGAGGGAGGAAGAGAAGTGGGGAGAGAACATGAGGGATCAGGAAGACTGAGTCAGGGGAAAAAATAGAGATCAAGAAAACATATACCTTAATAGAGGGAGTCATTATAGGTTTAAAGAAAAATTTGACAACAAGATATTTGTACCTTCATGAAAATTCATAAGCATGTTTGTGTTTGCATTCTTCAATTCTTACATCTGGATACAAAGGATAACTAAAATATATTTCTCTAAAATCCAATCTACTCTTACTCATTCTTTCAACAATGTTAGGAGCTTCCTACACATCTACCTCTCTTATAAGTACTCCTCTTTAGTATTGCAACATAACCCTGGTATTTTCATTTTAATATAACTGGTTTCAAAACCACATAATCACACCAGACAGTGCCTAATGTGCGTGTTTACCTTTTAGAGACAAATTTTTTAACTTTTCTCCTCTAGTTGTGAGAGTTTCATTTTTGTTTATATTCATTTATGTTCTTATATCATTCCACTAAATATATTCTTGGTAAATAATCAATGATTTGTGGCTTAACATAGTAGAAATTTTGAATTATTAAATCAATATTTAACAAGTGTTTTATATCATTGAGGGTTTCATTATTTTTGTCATTGGCTTATTTTAGTTTCTATAACAAGCTAATTATATCTTCCTCATTTTTCTAGATCTGCAAAATCAGTAGTGTTTGTGCCTTGTTTTCTCTTTCATATTATACTGAATATTGTGTAGTGGAGGTTTTCTTCTAGTTCCTCTCTACTACAGCATAAAAGTAATATTAACTATATGTACCTGTTTAATCCTTATTTGCTAAAGAGCCTTAGGTTTTTGTTCGCTTGTTTTTTGTTTTGCTTTGTTTTTGTTTAAAGAGACAGGATTTTTCTGTGTAGTACTGGCTGCTCTGGAGCTACTTCTGTAGATCAGGCTGACTTGAATGCACAAAGATTCATCTGTGTCTCCCTCCTGAATGCTGGCATTAAAGGTGTGCAACTCAAATGCCTGACAAGAGCCTTAGGTTTATCTGCATCCCAGAAAATCTTCTGAGTCTCATGTACATATATAAATTAGTATATGAAATCCTTAACCAAAATTTTAGAGAATTTTCTTTCTTTCTTTCTTTTCTTTTCTTTTTTTTTTTTTTTTTTTTTTTTTTTTTTTTTTTTGGTGTTTCTAAGGAGTTATTTTTTTTTATTTAATTTTATATAACAAAGTCCAATTAAATGAAAACAAACATTTATACACAATATTTGGGAATTTGGGCATCGTTCTTTCCAAACTACTTCCTGCTGGTAAGGGGTGCTGTCTTGGGGGATTCGAAGAAGATTCAGATATCCTAGCTGTAGTCTGTAGGGCTGTTTTGTCCAGCTGTTTTGAATGTAGGATCAGCTTGTACTGTTTCAGGCGGTCTAGCGTGATCAAGCCACATTAGTCTGGAAGGAATCCACATCTTTTCATTTTCTGTGGAAACAAAAATAGAAACCCTTTTCCCCAGTAACTTGTTCTTCAAGTTAAATTTTGGAATCAAAGCATTTTTTTTTAATTTATTGTTTTACATGTCGATCCCAGTTCCCTCTCCCTCCCCTCCAGCCCTCCCTCCCTCCTTCCCTCCCTTTTACCCTCTCTGCTCTCTCACATGCACTCTAAACACCCTCCCCTCCCATCCCCCCACTCCAATTCCATATGTAGGGGAATGCCATCCAGTTGGGGTCATGTAGATCTGACAGGTCCTGTGAAGCAGGGACTAGGGCTTCTCTCCTGTCTCTAGAATAAGGCCGTTATCCCTCCATTGGGGATATGTTTGCAAAGTCCTTTTGTGCACCAGGGATACATCCTGGCTCCACTGTCTGAGGTCTCTTAGACTGCTCAGACCTTCTGGCTGAGACCCATATTTTCAAAACATGAATTTCATCATTAACTATAACACCTTGTTATTCTTTGGATTTCAAGTGCAGCCTATATATCTTTCTTCTGCCACCATCAATATAGTCTCCTTTATGCTACCATTTCCTGCTTATATATGGATGTCAGCTTCTCTCTATACATTTAAATCTTTCCATAAAGCAACAAGGAATACCTTTGCTGTCTCCTCCCTATGAAAGTCATGCATGTTAAAAGTTGGAAAAATCCTATTCTTATACAAAGCTTTCAAGAAACCAAACATAATCCAAAGAGCAAACTGAGGGCATTTTTACTCTAGGATTCAATATCTATTACAAAGAGGTAACCTCTCCTTTTTTTAAGTTTTTGTTTTTAGTTTTATTTTATTTTACTTTACATGTTGATCCCAGTTCCCTCTCCCTTTCCCCCTCTCTCCATCCCTCCGTCTTACCCTCTCTCCACCTTCAGATGCACCCTGACCAACCTCCCCTCCCATCACCCAACCCCAATTCCACATATAGGGCAATCCCATCCAGGTAGGGTCATGTAAATATGTCAAGTCATTTGAAGTAAGGACTAGGACTTCTCTCCTGACTCTAGGTTAAGGGAGTATCCCTCCATGGGGGATGTGTCTACAAGGTCCTTTTTTGTACCAGGAATACATCCTGGTTCCAATGTCTGAGGTCCCTTAGACTGCTCAGTCCTTCTAGCTGAGACCCATATTCAGGGGGTCTGAGTCAGTCCCATTCTGGATTCCCAGCTATCAGTCTGGGGGCACATTAGCTCCTCCTTGTTCAGGTCAGCTCTCTCTATGTGTTTCTGCAACCTGGTCTTGTCCTCTCCCTCTGCATCTGGATTCTAGTTCGACTCAGTGTTTAGTTATGTGTGTTTGCTTCTGTTTCCAACAGATACTAGATGAGGGCTCCATAATGGTAGATATGTTAGTTGTTGATGTCACTATCAAGAAAGGGCACTTATGGTAGGCTTTCCACGGTTGCTCAAATTGTTAGTTTGTGGCAGTCTTGTAGGTCTCTAGACCTTTCTTGAGGTTCAGTTTTCAAACCAATAATGGCTCCCTCTTTTATGTTCTCTCTCTCTCTCTCTCTCTCTCTCTCTCTCTCTCTCTCTCTCTTTGTCTCTCTTATTCTCTTCTGTCTTCTATTCCTACCCTGACTCAATCTTCCTAGTCACATGTGCTAACCTCTCTTCCCTTTCTCTTTATCCTACTTCTCTCTCCATTCATTGGCCCCTCACTTCCCATGTGCTCTGGGGGGACTTGTCCCTTCCCCCTTCTGTGAGTGATTTATATAAATATCTTAGAATACACCTTGTGTCCTAGTTACTCTGGTTGTGTGAATTATAGTGGGTGATCCCTTGTTTTAGGTCTAACATATTGATATTTTAATTTATGCCTTGATATTTTAATTTATGCCTTGATTTTCATAAGAAACATCAATGAATTTTAATTTGCATTGAGAATTTTTAACAAATTTTAAAATGATCTTACAGATAATTTTGCTCCTTTGAATTCCATACTTACATAAAGTTGTATATACATAATGCATTATTATAAGGTACATAATCATAATTTGCCATGCAGCAATAGACTACTAATGTTCCAATTTTCATATTTTTCTTCAAATTGAAAAAAATTGATTCATAATATGAAAATGAATTTTATTTTCCTTAGTAAGAGTTTTAGGGATTTAGATACACAGCTTTGATATTTTCAAGTTATACTTATGGCAATATCTACTTCTAAACTTGTTTCAGGGTAAATCATGCAGTGCAGTACAGACATGTAAGAAAAATAATTTCAGGGCCCTGGATAGTTTTCTTGAATTATTTATTTTGATCTTTTTATCTCACATTATATTTCTTGCTGTTATATATTGGTCAACATTGATTAATATTTGCTGCCATTTTCTACTTCATTGTTTTAATGTTCTTTTCCTTTGCATTTAATTAATAGATTTAATTTTTATTGACTTTCTCATTTCTACTCTCAGATTCTTTAGTGCTGTAAACTCTCCTCTGACACTCAGTTTTCCTTAATGACAGAGTAGTATTAATGTTTCTGTGGCTTTGCAACTTTCCCCACCACTTTACTTCCCTCTTGGTATTTGAAGTATTCTTCCTATCAGATCTTTTAAAGGTTTTCTTAAATATCTATATTTTTTTTCTTGAAAAATACACTGTTTAGGAGGCTAAAAAGATGGCAGCTAAGTTAAGAACACTTCTCTTCTTGCCAAGGATTCAGGTTCATTTCAGCACCCATATCTAGTGTTTTACATCTGTTTAACTTCAGTTTCAGAAGATAGAGTACCCTATTTGGCCATTTTGGGAACCTTCATACATATAGTACACATACACACAAGCATGAATACACACATAAGCAAAACATTTACAGGTATATGAAAAATTTATATTTTGTAATATCAGGAATATGTTCCAGGTAGAATTGTTATATGAAAGTTTCCTTACAGATAGGGGCCTCCCCAATAAAAGATTTTAGAGTTTTTCTCAAATTCCACAAAGAAAGCTATGTCAGTCACATGGATTAGAGTAATGTAGGCATTATACTTTAGCAGGTTTTCTTTTGGCTGCTACGTTCTGAATAATGACACAGAGACTTGTTATAAATTAAGAAAGTTCGGCCTTAGCTTAGGCTTGTTCCCAACCAGGACTTAAGATTTCAATTAACCCATTTATATTACTCTACCTTCTCCCATGTGGTATTAATGGAAAATAAGGAGAAATGTTGTCAAGAGGAAGTGCTCAAGATAATAAAAACAGTTGAAAAAGAAAGAACTATCAAATAGTTCCCCCAAACTATAAGTAAATTGAAGACAGTCACTCTCCTTTTCTCCAATGGATGGGCTTAGTATTTCGAGAAATTTTAGTCTTGAGTTATTTATGTTTTTATGCTTTTCATTGTTGAATTATCTCATTTGTAAATGTGGCATCATATCTCAACCATTTGGTTTTCAAGAGTTGTTTAATATATACGTGCGAAGTCATTTTTTAGTTCCTATGCTTTCTCAGTTTATATGCCCAATAGGATATTTTTGGAGTTTGGGGGTCAAGGCAGATTTTCTATGTGGCTTTGGAGGCTGTCCTGGAACTATTTCTTGTAGACCAAGCTGGCTTTGAACTCACAGAGATCTGCCTGCCTCAGCTTCCTGAATACTGTTATACCTATAAGAATGGCTTATGATTAAAAACACAAGTGACAGTTTATGCTGGAGAGGATGTGGAACAAAATGAACACTCCTCCATTTCTGGAGGGAGTGTAAACTTGTACAGCCATTTTGGAAACCAATATGGCAGTTTCTCAGAAAATTGAGAATTAATCTACCTTATTCCCAGTTATACCACTCTTGGTCATATACCAAAGGATGTTCAATCATACCACAAAGACACTTGCTTACCTATGATCATGACAACCCTATTCTTAATAGCCAGAACCTGGAAACAACCTAGATGTCCATTACCTGAAGAATAGATTAACAAAATATGATACATTTGTATAATTGAGTATAACTCGGATGTTAAAGCAAAGATCTCATGAAATTAAAAGTCAAATGAACACAGAAAAATAATCACCAGCAATTTTATATCAGGTTCTCTATGGGAAAAGGTGTATCTTGGTTTTCTGGGACTCTTCTACATTAAGTCATGGCTTACTTAGTTAACTTTGTCATGTGTCTTAGAGAAGATATGTAGGACCATATTGGAAGAACAAAATAATAATTCTAATTAGTACTACAAATAGAGACAGGAATCTCTATGGGGTTAGATTTTAGAAAATTTGTTTTGATCTCTCTTAGAGACCGTTTCCCACAGACTATGTTAATTTTTTTTCTTTTACTCCACAATAGAATAGTAAATAGATAAGTGATATCCTGAATTCAGTGGGAAACTAGTCCTTTGAAAATTGTGGAAGTTATTTGGGTCACTATTAATTTCATCAACCAAATAAAAAGAGAGGATTAACTTTTTTAGCAGTAACTTTTGTATTTCTATTAGAAACAATCTTATTTTATTTATCAACCCCAGTTTCTTCTCCCTCTCATCCTCCCACACCACCCACTGATCCCAATCTCATCCTTCTTCTGCTCTATAGAAAGAGTGAGACCTTCCATTGGGGATTATCAAAGTCTGTCACTTTGGAGCAGGGCCTAGGAGGCCTTCTTTCATGTGTCTAGGCTGAGAGTATCCCTCTATGGGGAATGGGCTCCAAGGGATAAATACTCTTTCACTACCAGAGACCCCATAGACTAACACCCAGTAGAGTTTAATTTTATATTTAAAATTTAAATATGTATTAGCAATTATTTACCTGATTGTTTGAAATAAAGGTAGTTACATTTTATTACTTAGATAAGCATCATAATCAGTTGAAAAGAGACAGTGTCTGCATATGCCTCCATTTCAGACTTGTTCAATGCTTGGGCCTTTAGCATGGCAAGGTAATACTATGGTCCCCAAAAACTCTAACTTCATAGAGAATTTTGACAAGGTTGAAGCCCTTTTCATAGAAGTTGATATTTGAGAATTTTTTTAAGTTAGGAAATAAATAGGGTTATTCCATTGAATGCCCCTATCCTCAAAAAGAGATATGATGTTTATGTTCTTAAGTATTTCTCTTAAAATTTGTCAGGCAAAGGGAGGGATGGTTTCTTCCCTTCCTGAAAGAGGAGTAGACTTCCATTGAATTTACTGTATTCATTTCAATTATTTAACCCAAGATAATAATTCCTGAAACACTGAACATTTTAAACAAAGATCTTAACATTTACAAACATTCTCTTTGGTAATTCATGAAGAAAGATATTGTAAGGTTTATGTCACCTTTGCTTTTTCTCTCAGCTGAAATGCCTGATTGGTGAGAGAGTTCTCAGGAAGGGTGAAGTCACTTAGCATTAATCCAAGAAAAACTTAATTAGAAATATGATATACTGGCTGCAAAATAAATCATAGAATAAATTCCTGAGCTCCTTGTGAAGGATTTTGATTTATGGGCTAATTTGAATAATCCAGCTCAATTGGGAATTGCCTCTCTGTCATTTTTTGTAAAATGTAAGTTACCCCTGTAGCTACAGATATGTTTTCAGTGGTACTTGAAACAATTTCTAAATAAATGGAAAGAGCTGCTGGGAGCTTAGTATGAAATATCTTTAGAAATGTTTTTCTCTTTGGCATTCTTTATTCATTCAAACCCTACTGGGTCCAAACAATGCACTGAAGAACAATAGGTACCAGAAATCCCATGTCCTTTGTACATAATGTAATTAGGGTGCCATAGAGTGAACTGTATATATATATAGTATGGTGGTAGTTGCAGGCAAAGTGAAATGTGAGGTGGGTGGGATGATGGACAATGGTCAGCCACATAATGTTGAAGTGTCAAATCATTTTATGTCTTCAGAAATGTATGATCATTGTAGTTTTCCTATAATCACATGACTCTTTTACCCTGTCTCTTCTTTGTAAATCATTGCATTATTGGAATGGATGATTCTATTTATTGTGTTGACAAGAGTGTAAGATCTACCAGTATATGAATTATTTCTAAGCTCTAAGCTTAGCCTGAAACTATTAAGAAATAACAGAATGTAAACAAAAGTCCTCAAAAAGATTACAAATTAAGCATGCTAAGACAGCAAGTCAAGCAAAAATAATATATAATTAGGAGAAAATGTAGGCAGTAAAAGAAAAAAAAAGATGATGCAATCAGAAAGCAAAGACTTTAAGGCAATTTTATCAATATTCCCAAATTAAGATCTCATAAACTGGGAATTGAATATAAGAATCTAACTAGATATAAAACCATCAAGAAATAAGCCACAATATTTATTATATAATACAGTGAAAAGTGGAGAGACTAGAAAAATATGAGGGTGAAATGAATTCTTCCCTACATACTTTTCCTGTATTATTTTCTTTATTATGCTGCTTCCATTCTAATTCTCCTCCTGCCCTACTTCTAATTCTTCCTAACTTCTTCTTTCTTTTCTTTTCTAAAAACTCTTCTCCCTTAGCCTTGAAGTGATAAAGAAATTGCAAGAGTTGTTAGTCAATGGTCAAGAACACATTTCTAGGATAAGTGATAAGGAGTTGAACCATTGCCATGGCAACATAAGGTTGCAAGGTTATAGAGATGAGACCTGGGCCAGACTGGAGTGGTAGGGTGGCACAATTCCCAATGATAACATTGAGACACAAGTGTATTATTAACACTCTGTCAAGTCAAGAATTGGCATACTCTCCTTAGAAAACTTTGTTGTAATCTGTATCTGACTTTGCATATAGCTGTAAGGTTTTAAACTTATGACCTATTTACAAAAAGCCTTTATTCTAGTTTGAACTTTGTTTGAGATAAAAGTAAGCTAATTGTGTGCAGTTAATTTGAGTAAAAGAACAAGCCAGGATTTTAAGATTCCATGGTCCTTACGTTACAAATGTATCTAGTCACAAAGCATGCCCCCATATGTATTCTATATATCAAAATTATACAACCAAATTAAAAATTTTCCACAGACAGTAGGAAAACACCCAAAGCTATTCTTAGGGAAGAAATGACAATGGCATTCTTAATGAAGAAATAAAGAGACTCATGGGAGAAATTACAGACAGAGGCAACTAGTTTCCACAGGTTTTCTAGAATTTCTCATCTTATAGGTCAGCCTGTTGAACACAAGTTATTACATGCTATATTTTTCATGTCTTCTGACAACTTTATAGTTTACATGGCTTACCAAATACACATAGCTAAATCTCTTTTAAAACACTGAACTTGGAAATATGAAACATATTGTCTTTACAGCACCCTTGTAGAATTATCCATTAATTCATCACCTAAGACCAAAAGAATATCATGTTTGCCATTTTGGTTTTTCTATTTGAAAACATGAAGAGCCAAGAGATTTACCACTTGGAATTAAAATTAATAAGTATATGACATTGAGTTGAGGGGACAGATTTTCCAATGTATACATATGACTTTAATTTAAAAGACCCATGGTTTACAGATTGTTGTAGGATGGGGAAAAAGTATAACAAAATAGTATAGAATAATAATTATGATAATATATGATGTTCTGATTTTGATAGTCTTGATCCAGAGGATATACAAATTCACTTCATACTTTGTGACCATAGTATAAGCAATTGACATATTATCAGAATATGAATTTGAAATTTTAGAGCAGATATTATATGTCTTATTTTGTGTCCTAGTATTGTGTAAAACTGCCTACTCCTCAACCTTAACTTTCCTACTTCTTTCGGTAGCTGCAGAGGGAAAAATTTTAAATTCTTGGTTTTTTATTTGTTTTTAGTTTGCTGACAGCATTAACTCTATTCCTTTATGAAAAAAAATTACATTATTTATATTCCTAGGTTTTATAATATATAGGAAATACTGTTGGTCTTATGAGGACACTTTCTATTTAATGTTATATAGAAAACTGGCCTGTCAAGCAAGAAAACATGTAGGTCCTCAAAAAAAAATCTTCCATATTCCCTTGGCCCTTGGGTACAATGTGGATCCTTAATTTTTGAAACTCCTATGTATGTATTTAGTAAAATATTAATACAGACAGAAATATATATTCTAACATTTCATGATATTTAGTGAAGCTGTAATTGTTATTCCCATAAGGCATTCTGCAAATAAAAAAATGAAGAACATCACATTTTTGAGATCCTGCTTTTCTAGATGAAATATCATATGCCAAAGGACCCAGCATTTTTAAGATAAAAGGATGGCAGACTCCCATGGTCCAACATTTACTAGGGATAAATACTGATCCACTACCAGAGACCCCATAGAATTCCTAGTTCTCCTCACTAAAAACCACATTCAGAGTTTCTGGGTCTGTCCTATGCTGGTTTCCCAGTTGTCAGACTGGAGTCCAGGTGCTTCCCCTTGTTCAGGTCAGCAGTTTTTGTGGGTTTTTCCAACCTGGTCTTGACCTTTGCTCATCATTCCTTTCTCTCTGTGACTGGATTCTAGGAGTTTGGCCCAGTATTTAGAAATGGGTGTCTGCTTCTGCATCCATCAGCTACTACATGAAGGCTCTAAAATGGCATATAAGGTAATCATCAATCTCATTATCAGAGAAGGGCATTTAAGATAGCCTCTTCACTATTGTTTAGATTGTTAATCGGGGTCATGCTTATAGATCTCTGGACATTTCCCTAGTGCCAGATTTCTCTTTAAACCTATAATGGCTATCTCTATTATGGTCTCTTTTCTTACTCTCTTCTATTCTTTCTCTAACTCAATCTTATTTCTCCCTCATGTCCACCTCTACCCTCCTCTATTCCACATAGAGGAATACACCCTCACACTAGACATATGGGGAAGGCCCTAGGACCAGATCCAAATGATATGACAGACTTTGAAGATACCCCATGGAAGGCCTTAACCTCCCTGGGGAGCAGAAAGGGGATGGGCTGGGGTTGTGGGAGGAGGGGAGAGAGAGGTAACTGGGTTTGACATGGAAACTAGCTTGTTTCAAATGATTTATATATCTCAGACTCATTCATTTTCCATTGACCAGAGGGAAAGTTTCCTTTTCTATTTCAGGGGTTTGTGTTTACTGACAGACATTTAAGTGATTTCAAAACAGTTTTATATTTAATGAATTGTTGTGGATCATATACAATGAATTTCTATAAAAACACTTATTGAAATTTAGTAACTAAATTCTTACATTTTAATGCATTCATTTTAGCAAGCAAACTGTTCATGTTATGTTAACTGAATTGTGCAACCATTCAGAATTCTTTATGCTCCTATTGTCTAGGTTATTTATTCATTCTTCTTTTATACAATACATCCCTAACCTAGCCTCCTCTCTCTGTATTCTTCATGTCTTCCTATTTAAGATGCCATTTGTTTTTATTTCAGGATCAAGATTCAGAATACAACATCACAATTTGAAATATTTTTATTAATTATTTGGGAGTTTTATGCAGTGTATTTGGATTGTATCTTTACTTCTTAACTCCTTCCAAATTGGCCTTCACCTTTCTCTCTACTCAGCTTCACTTCTAAGTTTTCTAAAAGCTATTAAGGCCAATTTATGCTACTCAAATACTCTTGTATATGGACCCAACATGTGATGTACATCAGTCACACAAGAATCAACTAATCAGGGCTCATAAAAGATCAGAAGGTTGAAGCAACAATTATGGATCCAGCATGGACTTGCAATAGGAACTGTGTGTATTTCTTATGATTGTGTATCCTAATATTGGGAGTTTGAGATGTCTCTTACTCTGTTACCTATTTGGGGGACTCTTTTTACTCCTACTAGATTACCTGGTACTACATTAATATAAAGATTTATGTCTAGTCTTAGTGGAACTTGTTATGCCATGTTCAGTTGATATCCCTGGGAGGACTACTCCGGTTTTGAAGAGAAATAGGAGAGGAGTAGATCTGGGGTAGGGGGAAGATGTGTGTGTGTGTGTGTGTTTGTGTGTGTGTGTGTTGTGGGGAGTGGTAGAGATTTGGAGGGATGGGAAACTTCTGTCATTATATGTTACATGAGAGAATATATTTTAAAAATATTAAAAACAAGAAAGAAAACTGACTTCCAATGACTATCAATTGACAATGGCTTACTGGACTCTTCTGTGGCTTAAACTTATATAGGTTTTTTGCATTCTGTCACAATCACTGTGAGTTTATATGTGTAACTGCCCTATTGTATTTGGAAAACATTGTTTTCCTTGTAACTATTCATTGGCTCTGGCTCTTATGATCATTCCATCACCTTTTCTGCAATGTTTTCTGAACCTTAGAATAAAGAAATGTGAAACATAGGTTCTACTTTGGGCTAAACACTCTTCATTCTCCCATTCTTTGTAGGTTTACCAGTTGTGGGTTTCGGTGCTAATCATTCATGACTACAGGAGGAAGTTTCTCTGATGAGGGTTGAGAGATGTACTAACCTATGGATATAGCATTGAATCATTAGGAATGAGGTAAAGGTATATCCATTTGACAGAATAGAAACTGGTTTTAAAATAAGGTGTGTGACTTATTTATCTGTAGGACCTTGACACAGAAAATGGTGCCATGTATGGTTTCCATATTATGAAGTGGGTCTTAAGTCAAATTACAAAGCATATTATTCCTTCCAAAACATGTCACTATTGCACCCATGGAAGTATCTTGACATGGCAGTCATTTGAACTCTCAGGATTCATACCTGCATAAGGTCGATGATTACTTTTCTCCTATTATTTCAAATCGTGTTTCCTTAGATACCTCATCATTATGACAGCTTGTCAAACTTACCTTTTCTTTGAGAAACTTGAATGTCTTTATACTAATATAGTGATTGATTTGTAGAATGCATTTCTCTGAAGTATTTGTACAGTGAGTTTCAGAGAGGACAGCCACTCTGTAACATGGCCTCATCATCACATTATACAAAGGACTGTGCTATCAGCCTGACTTATTAATGCTGGCATTAAAGTCATCAGCTGACTTTAGGAAATTTGTACTAGATTTCCACACTATAAAATTACATTTACTTTTTAAATTCTGCATTGTGCAACTTGGCAATCAAGTTACTATGTGCAATCCACATGTAAGAAGGAGAGTGTTCCCCGAGCTGGCTTAGAACACAGGATCCTCTTGTCTCTGCCTGCTTCAGCAAATCCTACTTGTGTGTGCCACACAACTGGCACAAGGGTGAACCCAACTAAGAATCTAAGCAATATCGGAGAGGAAACCTTAAATGCCCTTCCCCCATAGTGAGATTGATTTCTACCTTAAATGCCATTATCCAGTTGCTGACAGAAGCAAAAGCAGACTCACAGCTAAGCTCTGAGCCGAATCCATTTGTAGAGAGGTTGTAGTGATGAGCAAAGGAGTCAAGACCATATTGAGAAAAACAACAGTAACAGCTGACCTGGTCCATTCAACTGCAAACTCTGTGACCAGTGTTTTCTATGCTCTTGAATTGCCATTGCTTCCTCTCAATCTGCGAGTGCCTAGATGCATAGATACACTTTAACACATATACATTTTTATATCTCTACAGATAGAAATATTATAAGCTAGAATGGTATATGGATGTCTCCAATTCTCAGCCACTATCAAATTGATCAATTTAACATTTTCTCTGTTCATTTGCATTGCAACAATATGATCTCATTGTCTATGACTGTATTACTTTTTCCTTGATGCTGTAACAAATTAATTAGTAGCTTAGACCAACATAAACATATTAATATTACTGTAGAGCAGCAATGTGACACACTCTTACTTGGCTAAAGTCCAGTTGTTAGCTGAGGTGTTGTTTTATAGGTCAATCTATTTTTTCTGCTATCATGTTTTATAGTTTTATTTAAATGTTTATAGTAGCTCTAATGTAAGCACCCCAAATACGCTCTTGTTATGTGATGAATCTAAAATATACCATGTTTTGAATACTTGTTTTCATTGATGGTTCTATTTGGGCAATGTAGAACTATTACAAAACTGAAGTCTAGAGGGTGGATGCTTCTTCTCATTAGGAGTGTCCTGTGTACTTTATATTCTGGCTGCTGACTCTAGTTTAACTCTCTGCAATAGTTAAAAAAAAATAATAGAAACTACTACATGCTCCTGCAGCCATGATATATGGCTTTCATCCATGATAGCATCTCTGCTATGATGAACTAGGACCTAGGAAACCATGATCCAAAATAAACTTTTCTCCCTTAATTTGTTTCTTGGAATCACTTATCACACGTCTCAGTTCAGAGGATTGCAGCTTTGTGTGTGTGTGTGTGTGTGTGTGTGTGTGTGTAAGTATGTTTATGTGTGTACATGAATGGTGTATGTGTGTGTGTGTATCATGTGGAGATTAGAGGTTTATATAGGGATTCTTTATGTATTGATTTCCTTTTACTTTATTTATTGAGAAAGGGTCTTTCAATTTAAAATTCCCTGCTGCTTCATATGGACATTGGTAATTAAACCTGGGTCCTCTGCAATAATCACCTTTGATTGCTGAGCCATCTTTCTAGTGCCAGCTATAATAATTTCAATTGTAAGCACTTAATCACTTTTACCAGTTATGATCAATGTGATGGTTTAGTTTTCCTTGTTTTGTATGTGGGGGATGAAGTGATGGCTTACCTGTTAAGATCATGGCCTCTCTTCTAGAGGATTTGTGTTTGATTCCCAGCACCCACATGGTAGCTCACACTGTCTGTAACTCTGGTTCCAGAGTATGAGGCACTCTTTCTGGCCTTTGTGGGCACCAGGCACACATGTCCTGCATAAACATACATGTTGGCAGCACACTCGCGCACGCGCGCACGCGCGCGCACACACACACACACACACACACACACACACAGTTGTATGTATGTCTATACTTGCTATACACTTTCAAATAAGGTATTTTCAGAAAGCCCAGCTCTTCAGGAATCTCCAAACATTTTTCTATTTCCACCTTCCTAAAGCTAAGATCAAATGGACAGGCCAACATGACTAGATTTTTATGTGGGTGCTGGATATCCAAACTCAGGTCCTCGTTATTTGATGCAAGCATGCTACCCACTAAGTTTAATTTCCTTGGGTATATTTTTATAGGGACATGTATCCATTGTCTAATTATTTCTAAATATCATCATTTTGGATAAAGACATGAGTATTTCATCATATGAACGTGGGAGGGATATAAGCATACAGGCATTAGAATCCAGAAACTCTATTCTATCTCATTGATGTTTTCCTTCATCTTTGTCTCCATTGTTGCATTATTTACACTCTATTCCCTATTTTGATTGTTCTCTTCAACTTTTTCATTTTGAGTCTACTTTATTATAATCTTGTCATCATCTATAGAATACCTTTGTAAGATTTTGATGAATTCATAGATGAAGTTGAAAATAATTCCCATTTAAAAATATTACTCCTGTCTCTATTTAGTAAAATCCTTTATTTTTTCTTACTGTTTTAAACTTCTCCTGTTCATAGATACTGTGTATGTGCATAGCTTATTAGATCTAAGCCCATTTAATTTTATTTTGAGTGATAATTTAATGTTTATAAATTGAAAACACTGGATGTTTATTGCTGCTCTACTAGAATGAGATTGATTTGTGTATGTTAATGTTAGAAATTATATCCTTAACTTCAAAACAGATTCAACATTGAAAGTAGTTTTCTATGTTATTATTCATCCAGAAAGTTTTCAGAAGAGAGGCACCAAAAAAAATAAGAGATATATTACACCTCATTCCTTCACTTCTGTATATGTAAACTCATAATAACTAGTGAAAATGACCATTTTTTTTTGCTAAAGTTAGCTGGGAGATATTTAATTTAAAATGTGTAAAATATTTGGGATTGGAATTACATAAATAAAATGATATACTTGTAAGTACAGGCAGGAAGGCCAAGGCTACTAGTTACCAAATTAGTCACTGATAGCTCTCTCTTGAATTGTTTGCAGCAAATTCATGGGATTTAATTTAGGACCCCCAAAGCACCCACTTTTTTGCAGCTTCTCCACCTCACACTCCCTGAGTATGCTGTCTCGTTTCATCATATCTTAATTAAGATTTCTAAAGGCTATATTGATGTTATAAAGTTATTTTTTACCCCCAGTAGGCAGATTATGGTTATAATTAGATGTTTGTGTTGCACACAAAATTTTGAAAAATGGCTCTCAAGTATGACAGCTTTTATCTCAACAAATCCAATTGTTGAATCTATGTAACTCAGTCTTATTCAAAATGCTGCAAAATCCATAACCACATTTAAAAACAGAAGAGGCAATCATTGTTTAATTTCTTTTATAGGAATTATCAAAAGAGTAGGTTAGGTTCTTCTTTTTTATTTTTAATACATAAAAATTATGAGAAAAAATTTCTTCAGGTTGAATTTGCACTTGCTCATCTGTAGTGAGGTAGTCCTTCTGTAGCACTGACCACGCCCATTGGGGGGTGGAGCGATGGGCGGAGGTGACCTGAGGAAGGAGGTCGGAGGGGGCCAGGAAGGCGCTCTCTTTCTGGCGTGACTCGGACAGGAGAGGATCGGGTTGAATTTCCTGGTGTTCATCTGTCTAGGTTGTAAGTTATTTCTCCCTGAATAAACATCTATTCGGCCTATTTGTTTATCCTGACCCTTATTTACCGCAATACTCATCCATCCCTTGATACCAGTTGGTGTGCGTTTAATCCCCCCAACCATGTTCAAAGCATTGTGCTGCTAATGTTTGTCATTTAAAGTTGATTGCGAAGAGACATTGAGCTTCTGCTGGAAATTACCTACCCTGGATGCAGAAATCTAAAGTTTTCCCTCAGGAAACTCATCTAAATTCCTTGTTTTACATATGAGTTTTTTTTTTTTTTTGTGTTTGTTTGTTTGTTTGTTTTCTCAGCTCCCGACATTAAAATATATCATTACTATTAATCTATTAATTGTTCTGCTATATTTTAGGGTGAGCTTGCAAATGAAAACTTGTGAAGTTAGTTTTCCCATTTGGATGATTTTAGAAAGTTTCCATTTAGCTCTGCTAGCTGAACATACACCCTATATTAAAGGCAAAAACCAGCATTTTAATAGGCAAACAAGGGTAAATGATTTAAGGGGTTCTGGGAGTCCCACCTACCACAAATAATATTGCAGTTTGCTAACGACTAGAATTTAATTCCTGGAACCCATAATTTTTGAGATAAAATTATTAACTAGAAGTTCTAGTAGATCCTTAATGGCCATTTATCCTTCTAGAAACTTCCAAGCTCCTGTCCAGAAAGCAAATATACACAGTGGAAAGGGACAAAAGGCTAAATAAAGTAGAGGAAATCCACTGGAAAAATTTATATTAAATAACACAGAGGGGGGATGATTTGGGAATGTTGAATATTACCAAATTTATGTACTCTAACGATTTGTTTTCTATTAACCTCAGAAGGCCAGATTCTCATAGGTTCTCATAGGAATATTTATTTTTTCAAGACAGTGTTTCTTTATTCCTGGCTATCCTGTAATTAGCTCTGTACACCAAGTTGGCCTCAAATTCAGAGACCTTCCTGCCTCTGCCTCCAAAGTGCTAAGATTAAAGCTATGTGCCAACACCACCCAGTTGAGCTGGTGAATTTTTAAGAACTACATTATAAAATTATTTTTAGAGTATTACACGTCTGATCTTAGAGCAGGTTCATTGTGAGGCATTTTGCAGTGCAGTTTTCTTAGTCAGTTGGAAGGGAGGCTCCTATTAGTTCTAGTAAATATTTCAAACTATGATGTTCTTAGAAGAATGGGTTACATCCCACGCCACCAGTGAAAGATGAGGAAATACCCATAAATGAAAGTATATGCCAACAATGCCATTAAGAATCCTAAGAAAGGGTTACAACCAATGTCATTTTGGTCGCTCCTGAAGATGCTGATGTCTCATTGCTATAAGAAAATATCATAAACAAGCAGCTTACAAATAAGTATTTATGTCCCACAACTTTGTGATTTAAGTAACTTGAAAACAAAAATGCTGCCAGATGTGGTGCCAGAGCTTTTTCTGATGGAGTTCTGGCATCATCCTATATCCTTTTGTGTGGGAAATGAGATGCAAATATCACTGAGTTTCTATTGTATGAACTAGTTCTCTTATCCAGAACTCTGTCCTTATAATATAATTATTTCTATTAAAAGTATATGCTGAGCATATTGGGAGAGGAGGATGGGCATTGAATGGGGTGGTAGATAGGCAAAGTAAGGGGAGAAGAAGAGGTGTGAGGAGAATATGAGGGGCCAGGAAGATTGAGTCTGGGGATGAGTAGACGAAAGAAAGAGATACTATAATAGAGGGAGCCATTATAGGTTTGAATAGAAAACTGACTCTAGAGAAATGTCCAGAGACCTACAAGGATGACCTCAGCTAACAATCTGAACAACAGTGGAGAAAGGCTACTTTAAATGGTCTTCCCTGATAATGAGATCGACAACTAACTTATATACCATCCTAGAGCCCTCATCTAGTAGCTGATGTAAACAGAATCAGACACCCACAGCTAAACACTGATCAAAACTCCTGGAATCCAGTTGCAGGGGGTCAAGACCAGACTACAGAAACAAAGAGAAAGCTGATCTAAATAAGGGGGAGCTCATTGACCACAGACAGATAGCTGGGAAACCAGCATATGACTGACCTTCCATGGGGGATGTGTCCACAAAGTCCTTTTGTGAACCAGGAATACATCCTGGTTCCACTGTCTGAGGTTCCTTAGACTTCTTAGTCCTTCTAGCTGAAACCCAAATTCAGATGGGATTGAATCAGTCCCATGCTGGATATCAGTCTGGGGGGGGGCAGTTTGTTCCTCATTGTTCAGATCAACTGTCTCTATGTGATTCTGCAACCTGGTTTTGTCCTTTCTCTCTGCATCTGAATTTTAGTTAGAAGTAGTGTTTAGTTATGGGTGTTTGCTTCTGTTTCCTAAACGTACTAGATGAGGGCTCCATGATGGCGGATAAGTGAGTTGTTGATTTCACTATCAGGGAAGGACATTTATGGTAGCCTTTCCACGGTTGCTCAAATTGTTAGTTGGATTCAATCTTGTAGGTTACTAGACTTTCTTTAGGTTCCGTTTTCTCTTCAATAATGGCTTCCTCTTTCACATTCTCTCTCTGTCTCTCTGTCTCTCTCTCTCTCTCTTCTGTCTTCTATTCCTACCCTGACTCAATCTTCCTAGTCACACATGCTTTCCTGTCTTCCCTTCTCTTTCTCCTAGTAGTCTCTCCATTCACTGCATCCCCCACTTCCCATGTGCTCTAGGGGACTTTTGCCTTCCCCCTTTTTTAAGGGAACTTAGATGAATCTCTTAGAATACTCCTTGTATCCTAGTTTCTCTGGTGGTGAAATCTATCAACATGATTCACCATATAAACAAACTGAAGGAAAAAAATACCATATGATCATCTCCTTAGATGCTGAAAAAGCCTTCCACAAAATTCAACACCATCTCATGATACAGGTTTGGAGAGGTCAGGGATAACAGGAACATACCTAAACTTAATAAGAGCAATACACAGTAAACCAACAGCCAACACCAAACTGAATGGATAGAAGCTTAAGGCGATTCCTCTAAAATCAGGAACAAGACAAGGCTGTCCTCTCCATATTTCTTTAATATTGTACTTGAAGTTCTAGCTAAAGCTGTAAGACAACAAAAGGAGATCAAGGGGATCCAAATTGGAAAGGAAGAAGTCAAATTGTCTCTATTTGCAGATGATATGATAGTTTACATAAGTGACACAATAAACTGTACCACGGAACTCCTACAGCTGATAAACACCTTCAGCAAACTAGAAGGATACAAGATAAACTAAAAGAAAATCAGTAGCCCTACTTTATTCAGACAACAAAGAGGCTAAGAAAGAAATCAGAGAAACATCACCCTTTACAATAGCCACAAGCAACATAAAGTATCTTGGGGTAATGCTTACCAAACAAGTGAAAGACCTATATAATAAGAACTTTGTGGCTCTAAAGAAAGAAAATAAACAAGATACTAGAAAATGGAAAGATCTCCCATGCTCTTGAATAGGTAGGATAAATATAGGAAAAATGGCAATCTTGCCAAAAGTGATCTACAGGTTCAATGCAGTCCCCATTAAAATCCCAGCAAAATTTTTCACTGACCATGAAAGGATAATAATCAACTTTATATGGAAAAAAAAGACCCAGCATTGCCAAATCTAATCAGTACAATAAAAGAACTTCAGGAGGCATCACCATCCCCAACTTTAAGCTCTACTACAGAGGTATAGTTCTGAAAACAGCCTTGTATTAGCACAAAAATAGACAGGTAGGCCAATGGAATCAAGTCGAAAATCATGATATTACCTGACAAATCTACGAATACCTGATTTTAGACAAAACAGCTAAAAGAGTACAATGTGTGGAGGAAAGCATCTTCAACAAAAGGTGCTGGCACAATTGGATGATGATGATGTGTAGAAGACTGCAGATAGACTCATGTCTATTGCTATACACAAAACTCAAGTCCAAATGGAACAAGGACCACAACATAAATCTACACAATGGAATACTACTCTGTGGAAACAAATAATGGAATCTTGAAATTCGCAGGCAAGAGTATGGAATTTGAAGAAACCATCCTGAATTAAGTAACCCAGTTAGAAAAAGAGGAACTCACTCATATATAGATTTTAGACCTAGACAAAGGTAATGACTTATATTAAAAGCATCCTCATGACAAGTTTATAAAGGATTATTAAAAGTCAATTCTCCACATAGATGCTAATATTCCAAACAAATCTAGAACCATTTCCATTATGGAATATTTTGCAAATGCACTGTGAGCACAAGAAAATTCTGTTACAAGAAGTTTTTCCCTGCCAGCCTGGTACTAGAGCCACATTATCCCCCCAAAACACAAGGAGACACTGTGTTCGATATAAAGCTGTTGGCCTGTTACTAGCATTTCTTATTGGGTAGCTCTGTCTTAGATATCAACCCATATCTATTAATCTTATCTAACCAGAGACAGGGTCCAGACCTTTTCAGCTCAAGACCCTACGTCTTTACCTTCTCTACATATCCCAGAATCCTCCTTGTCTGGTAGTCCTGCCTATCTTGTCTTTCTATTTACCAATTGTGTTTTATTCATTAACCAATAAGAGAAACATATTTACAGAATGACATCTACCATCAAAATTCCACACTGTCCTTTGTAAGTAAATTCACTCTATTAGGGGAAAAAATTATATTAGAAAATATGAAAAGACAATCTGGGAGAGGTTGCACATGCCTTGTATCCCAGCACTTGTGAAGCAGAAGCAGGGGCATATCTCTGAGTTTCAGGCAAGTTTGTTCTACAGAGGTAGTTCCAAGACAGATATGGTTGTTACAGGTATTAAATGAGGACTCCTTGATGGTAGATAAGTTAGTCATCAATCTCATTATCAGAGAAGTTCATTTATGGTAGCCTTTTCACTGTTGCTCAAATTGTTAGTTGGCAGCAGTCTTGTAGGTCTCTAGACCTTTTTTTAGGTTCTTTTTTATCTTCAAAACAATAATGGCTCCCTCTTTTATGTTTGTTCTCTCTCTCTCTCTCCTCTCTCTCTCTCTCTCTCTCTCTCTCTCTCTCTCTCTCTCTCTCTCTCTCTCTCTCTTATCTTTCTTCTATTTCTACCCTGACTCAATCTTCCTAGTCGGATGTGCTTTCCTTTTCTCCCCTTCTATATCTACTACTTCTCTCTTCATTCACCCCTCCCCCTCTTCCCATGTGCTAGTATTGTTGGAAACAGAAGCAAACACCCATACCTAAACACTGTGTTTAACTAGAATCCAGATGCAGATGGAGAGGACAAGATCAGGTTACAGAAACTCATAGAGCCAGCTGATCTGAACAAGGAGGAGCTAACAGGATCCCAGACTGATAGTTAGGAATCCATCATGGGACTGACTTAGGGCTCCCTGAATATGGGTTTCAGCTAGAAGGATTGAGCATTCTAAGGGACCTCAGATAGTGGAACTAGGATGTATTCCTGGTGTACAAATGGACCTCGAGTGGACATCCCTCATGGAGGGATACTCTCTTAATCTAGAGACAGGAGAGAAGTCCTAGTCCCTACTTCAAATGACTTGACAGATTTACATGACCTCAACTGGATGGCATTGCCCTACATGTGGATTTGGGATGGGGGATGGGAGGGGAGGGTGGTCAGTGTGCATGTGAGGAGAAAGAGAGGGTAATAAAGTGGGAGGGAGGGAGGAAGAGAGAACTGGGATCAACATGTAAAATAATAATAATAATAATAATAATAATAATAATAATAATGATAAAAGTGAGTCAGGCATGGTAGCAAATGTGGTTAATCCTAGCCAGTGGCAGCAGAGTCAGGGTTTTATGGAACATTACTTTAACTATGTAAAGGTGTGTTGCATTTTTTGCTGCATTTGCTTATATGAGAGCTGATTGGCAGTCAAAAGAAAACCTCCTGCAGCAGGGACCAACCTGTTCTTTAATGAGAGTTCTAGGACAGCCTGGGTTAGACAAAAACAACAACAACAACAACAAAACAAAACAAAAAAATAAACAAACAAACAAACAAAAAACCTCTAAAGACAGATTATATACAATGGAAGAATCATAAATTCTATTCTACTCTATAAACCAGATCCTGCTTTCTTATAGCAATTGTTCCCCAAATTAACCGTGTCTAGTCAATCTAAATTTCATCAAAGCTTTCAAACAGACTCCACTTAACTCTTCTTAACCAACAGACTAATTTTTCCTGCCTGTTGTAAGAGTGAGACCTCTCTCCATCTCCCTGTGATCTCTTTCCATTTACTCTTACTCAGGGTTTTTCCCCTCTTTCCCAGGTCTTGGGGCTCCTTAACTACCAGGACCATGAACCTAACAGTTTCAAAGGAATAGCCAAGAAAAAATTATTTTTCTAAATCCCTACTTATCTGTCCCTATAAGGAGTAAGGTGTGTTATTTGGGGCTGATGCGGTGGTGGACAAGACCAGCAGCAGGCAGAAATACCTTACTCCTTACATGTTCCAACATTTTTCAAACCAATTACAATCTGTATTGGCAACTTCAGTGCCATCCCCGGCTGTTTCTTGGGAATCTATATCCTAGTCCATCCTCACAGACCACACACCTCTAGTCTCCTGTGGCCTGCAAGACTAGGACATCAGGTGGCACAGCCTGATCTTTCTGGTCTTGACCAACAAACCAGCTTCCTTGGATCCTCATTGCAACAGTCCTTCAGCAGGAAGGAGCCATAGAGAAAAATGTCTGCTGACCCAACACCAACCCACCCATATTAAAACAGAAGGTGGCTAATAAGGGACACTAGGCACTCAAGTATATGCTTGTAGGCTTTACCCTTCTCCCTGATTCCCTCTACCCTGAAAAAAAAACCATCATATTACATCCCTGAATCTAGCCTCCAAGGTCTATTCCCTTATTTGATCACTTCTTCCTCCTGAGACTAACTTCTATGGTCCATCTATCAAAACATTGGAATTTAGCAATCAAAAGCTCCATTTGACATTCCTAATTAATGTGCCCAATTAAAATTAAACATCTCATCCTAGAATAGGGTTTCCCCTTGTACCTTTATACATTGTCTTTTTCTTATGTGCCACATCTGTTTCCTCTCTATCCAAAAGCAGGCCCTTGTCCTCCAGGACAAATATCCCTGTCCCCATTATCTTGTTCCCTTCTCATTTTTTCTTCCTCTCCTATGTCCTGTCTTTGTTCCTTATCCCTGTCTTCTGTACCTTCTGGGACAAATAAATCTTGTGTGTGCTGAAGACTTGGTTTGAGTGATTTGGTCTTAGGGTTTCTGTGATTATACCTTTTCCCTTCATGAACGACTTGAAGACATGGCATATAGGAAGGAAATAAAATAGTTTAAATGTGACTATAAATTTTGAATCTATATTTAGAATGTCAGTGAGTTGATGATAATAATGAGAAGATAAATTATTCTGTAGTGAACATGTTCTTCCTTAAATACTTTCAAAAGTACAGCAAGAAATGCAACAATGCTTTAATGTTAGCTAATTTCAGAGATAGTCATGTTTTTCCCCCCTCTCTTTTAACATATAGAAATTAACCAGAGTGCTAGTGTAAAAGTTCACAAAGATGAAATGGCTTTTGTATTCCTCCCATTCTAAAACTGCTGCCATTCATGTTTTGTTGATGTACATTCAGTCTTTGCTTAAAACACTGATATTTGCTCTTTCCCCCCCTCCCCCGCCTGAACTTCCTGGGTTGGCCCCTTATCCTGCTGCTCCTGTCTCCTGTCCCCATCAAGAGCACCCTTGGAGCTCTGATACACCCCCACCCATCCCCACCGCCAGCCTACCCCCCTACCCTGTGCCCTACCCCACCCATGGTCCTGCTGCTCTGGTTGAGCACTGGGACAGAGGGTGGAGCCAACAGTCCACCCTACTTCGGAGACTTCTTGGAGCATCTCTGAACAAAGGAGACCTGACTATCCATGCAGGACCACCTGTAATTTCCACCAGCTTGGTCTCTGACCCCTGCCTCCAGTCCTCTGCTGGAGTCCCAGGCCCCTCCCAGAGATCCGCCTATCTCTGCAGTACACTCATAGTTCCTACAGGCAAGATCCTTGATCCCCAAATCCTGGCCTCTGCCAAAGAACAAAGTCTCAGCTGGAGAGCACCAGTTTCCAGTGAGATCCCACTACCCTGCAAAACCTTCTCAAGTTCCAGCTCAGACCTAGTACTCTTCCACCTGCTATTGGCCAGAGCTATTGGCCAGAGCTATTGGCCAGAGCTATTGGCCAGCGCTATTGGCCAGAGAACCACTGTGAGTACCTGCTGGCATCTTCTTCTGATCCTCATCCTTGACCCCATCCCTAGATCCCTGTCTGCGGAGAAAACTCCTAGAGAACTTGGACCACACAGAGCTACAGATATTGAATCTCAGACCCACATAAGCCCAATGGGAAGTACCATAGAGAGAGGGGGAGACACCAACAACACCTACTAGAAAAAACTATGGGAAGAAGGCAATACAAGAGAACACCTAACAACAGAAAGACAAACATGACACCACCAGAATCTAGGGAATCTACACCAACTAGAATGGGACACAACAACAAAGCAGAGGAAGCAGAAGAGTACGACTTAAAAATGATAGAGGCCCTCAAAGAAGATGTGAGAAAATCCCTTAAAGAAATGGAGGAAAAAACAAACAAAAAAAGTGGAAGAAATGAACAAATTCCTTAAGGAAAGTACAGAAAGCCAAGAAAAAAACAATTAAGCAGGTGAAGGAAACAGTTCAAGACTTGAAAACTGAAATTGAGAAAATAAAGGCAACACAAACAGAAGGAATGCTAGAAATTGCAAAGCTGGGCAAAAAATCGGCAACTACAGACACAAGCATAACTAATAGAATTCAAGAGATGGAAGAGAGAATCTCAGGCACAGAAGATAAACTAGAAGAAATAGATTCACCGACCAAAGAAAATCATAAATCCAACAAATCCTAAAGACAAAACATCCAGGAAATGTGGGGCACCATGGAAAGGCCAAACCTAAGAATAATAGGCATATACGAAGGTGAGGAAGCCCAGCTCAAAGGTGCCGAAAACATATTCAATCATCCAGGAAAACTTTCCAAATCTGAAGAAGGACATGCCCATGAAAGTACAAGAAGAATAGCGAACCCCAAATAGGCTGGACCAAAGGGAAAAAAAATGCTCGGCATATCGTAATCAAAACACCTAGGATACAGAATAAAGACAGAATATTAAGAGCAGCGAAGGAAAAAGGACAGGTAACATATAAAGGCAGACCTATCAAAATTACACCTGACTTCTCCATGGAAACCCTCAAGGCCAGAAGGTCCTGGATAGATGTTCTAAAAGTATTAAGAGAACACGGATGCCAGCCTAGGCTACTATATCCAGCAAAACTCTCAATCAATATAGATGGAGAGAAAAAGATATTTAATGACAAAACCAGATTTTCCCAATATGTATCTACAAATCCAACCCTACAGAAAGTATTGGAAGGAAAACTCCAACCCAAGGAAGGTAACTACGCCCACAAATTGTAGGCAACAGATAATCCAACTACACCAGAAACCTAGGGTGAAGCAGAACAAATATATTCACAATACCACTGCCAACAACAAACCTAAATCAAACAAGCATCAACAATCAATGGTCCTTACTCACCCTCAACATTAATGGCCTTAACTCACCTATAAAAAGACACAGGCTAACAGAATGGATACGAAGACAGAATCCATCCTTCTGCTGCATACAAGAAATACATCTTAGCTTCAAAGATAGACATTACCTCAGGGTAAAGGGTTCGAAAAGATTTTCCAATCAAATGGAAATAGAAACAAGCAGGTGTAGCTATCCTAATATCTAACAAGTTAGACTTCAAACCAAAATTAGTCAAAAGAGATGAAGTCGGTCATTTCATATTCATCTCAAGAGAAATCTATCAGCAAAAAGTCTCAGTTCTGAACATCTATGTCCCTAATACAAAGTCACCCACATTCGTAAAAGAAACACTACTAAAACTCAAAGCTCATATAAAACCTCACACACTTATAGTGGGAGATTTCAATACACCACTCTCAACACTAAACAGGACCAAAATCAGAAACTCAACAAAGAAACAAAAGAATTAACAGAATTTATGTCTCAACTGGGGTTAACAGACATCTATAGAACATTCCATCCAAACACAAAAGAATATACCTTCTTCTCTGCTCCACATGGAACCTTCTCTAAAATTGACCACATACTAGGTGACATAACAAACCTCAACAGATACAAGAGAATAGAAATAGTCCCCTGTATCTTATCAGACCACCATGCTTTAAAATTGGAATTCAACAACAACACAAATAGCAGAAAACCTGCAAACTCATGGAAACTGAACAATGTGCAATTGCACTACTCCTGGGTCAAAGAAGACATAAAGAAAGAAATTAAAGACTTTCTAATTTTCAACGAGAATGAGGATACATCATACCAGAATTTATGGTACACTTTGAAAGCAGTGCTACCAGGGAAGTTCATTGCACTAAGTGCCCATATGAAGAAAACATAGGATAGTCACATTAAGAGAATTAACAGCCCAACTGAAAATCTTAGAACAGAGAGAAGCGAATTCACCCCACAGGAGTAGTCGCCAGGAAATAATCAACTTGAGGGCTGAAATCAACAAAATAGAAACCAGGAAAACAATACAAAAAATCAATGCAACAAAGAGTTGTTTTTTTGAGAAAATCAACAAGATAGAGAAACCTTTATCCAAATTAACGAAAAAGCAGAGACAAAACATGCAAATTAACAAAATCAGAAACGAAATGGGGAAAATAACAACAGACACAGAGGAAATCCAGACAATTTTCAGGTCATACTTTGAAAATCTGTATTACACAAAAATTGAAAATTCAAAGGAAATGGACAAATTTCTGGATAACTCTCACTTGCCAAAATTAAATCAAGAACAAACAACTTAAATAGACCTATAACCCGCAATGAATTAGAAGCAGTCATCAAAAGCCTTCCAACGAAAAAAAGTCCAGGGCCAGATGGATTCAATGCAGAATTCTACCAGATATTCAAGGAAACTGTTCCACAAGATAGAAACAAAAGGTTCATTGCCAAACTCTTTTTATGAGGCCACAATAACTTTGGTACCCAAACCTCACAAAGACACAACTAAGAAAGAAAACTACAGACCAATATCCCTGATGAACATAGATGAAAAAATACTCAATAAAATACTGGCAAACCGAATTCAAGAATACATCAGAGAAATCATCCACCATGACCAAGTAGGCTACATCCCTGGAATGCAGGGATGGTTTAACTGAGAAAAATCTATCAACGTGATCCACCATATAAACAAAAAGAAAAAGAAAAACCATATGAATATCTCCCTAGATGCAGAAAAAGCCTTTGACAAAATTCAACACTCTTTCATGATAAAGGTATTGTAGAGGTCAGGGATAACAGGAACATACCTAAATATAATAAGTGCAATATACAGCAAACCAACTGCCAACATCAAACTGAATGGAGAGAAACTTAAGCCAATTCCTCTAAAATCAGGAACAAGACGAGGCTCTCCTCTCTCTCCATATCTCTTCAATATCGTACTAGAAGTTCTAGCTAATGCTATAAGACAACAAAAGGAGATCAAGGGCATCCAAATTGGAAAGGAAGAAGTCAAACTGTCTCTATTTGCAGATGATATGATAGTTTACATAAGCGACCCAATAAACTCTACCAGGGAACTCTTACAGCTGATAAACACCTTCAGCAAACTAGAAGGATACAAGATAAACTCAAAAAAATCAGTAGCCCTACTTTTTTCAGACGACAAAGAGGCAGAGAAAGAAATCAGAGAAACATCACCCTTTACAATAGCCACAAGCAACATAATGTATCTTGGTGTAAGGCTTACCAAACACATAAAAGACCTATATAATAAGAACTTTGTGACTCTAAAGAAAGAAATTAAAGAAGATACCAGAAAATGGAAAGATCTCCCATGCTCTTGGTTAGGTAGGATAAACATAGTAAAAATGGCAATCTTACCAAAAGCAATCTACAGATTCAAAGCAATCCCCATTAAAATCCCACCACAATTCTTCACCGACTTTGAAAGAATAATAATCAACTTTATATGGAAAAACAAAAGACCCAGGATAGCCAAAACAACCCTATACAATAAAAGAAATTCAGGAGGCATCACCATTCCTGACTTTAAGCTCTACTACAGAGCTATAGTTCTGAAAACAGCCTGGTATTGGCATAAAAATAGACAGGTAGACCAATGGAATCGAATTGAAAAAATCCTGATATTAACCCACACACCTATGAACACCTGATTTCTATTTTTGTTTCCACAGAAAATGAAAGGATGTGGATTCCTTCCAGACTAATGTGGTTTGATCAAGCCAGACCATCTGAAACAAAGTACCAGGTGATCCTATATTCAAAAAGCTGGACAAATCAGCCTTACAGACAACATCCAGGATTTCTGAATCTTCTTCGAATTCCCCATGACAGCGCCCTTACCAGCAGGAAGTAGTTTGGAAAGAAAGATGCCGAAATTCCCAAATATTGTCTATAAATATTTGTTTTCATTAAAATAGACTTGGTTATGTAAAATAAATTAAAAAAATATAAAAAAAGAAAGAACAAAAAAGAAAAACACACAAGAAGCATATATATATACAATGAATCACACATATTCACACACATAGAAACTCATGAAAACTAAGTCAGAAACCATAATATATAATCAAAATATCTGTATGAAAAAAGTAAAACCTCAGACAAAACAATGTGATTTTGAGTTTGTCATCTACTGCTGGACAGGGGACTTTCCTTAACTGTCGTCTGTATATCCTATTAAGACTCTGCTGAATAGTACTCCATTGTGTAAATGTACCACATTTTGTTTATCCATTCATCAGTAGTGACAGTGGTACCAGGATGTATCCCTGGTACACAAAAGGATTTCAGGAGCACATTCCCCATGGAGGGATACTCCTTTAGCCTAGAGGCAAGAGGTAGGCCTTAATCCTACTCCAAATGACTTGACAGATTTTGACTGTCCCTCCTGGATGGCCTCACCATCCCTGGGGAGTGGATAGGGGCTAAGGGGTGTATGGGAGGATGGGAGGGAGAATGAATTGTTATTGATATGTAAAATAAGTTAAAATAATATTAAATACATTTTTAAACGATTCTGCTGAAGAAAACTAATGTTTCCTTTGTGGTGGTTATCAGTTGAAGTAGGGGATAGGGATGGGACTTATGACTCCCCTCAGCACTGTGGTTCCAACTGCCTAAGATCTATGCAGGCCCATCCCACACAATCTGTGAGTTCATATGGATATCAGTGCTTCAGGCCTTGTCTTCTTAGTGTCTTCTGTCCACACAGGCCTTACTACCTTAATATATATATATATCCAAGTCCATTTAAATGAAAACAACTTTTATAGACAATATTTGGGAATTTGGCATTATTCTTTCCAAACTACTTCCTGCTGGTATGGGGCGCTGTCATGGGGGATTTGAAGAAGATTCAGAAATCCTGGCTGTAGTCTGTAAGTCTGTTTTGAATGCAGGATCACCTAGTACTCTGTTTCAGGCAGTCTGGCTTGATCAAACCACATTAGTCTGGAAGGAATCCACATCTTTTCATTTTCTGTGGAAACAAAAATAGAAATCCTTTTCCCCAGTAACTTGTCCTTGTACTTAAATTTTGAAGTCAAAGCATTTTTTTAATTTAATTTATTATTTTACAATCTTTATCCCTCTTCTGCAGCATTCCCTAAAGCCAGAAGGAAGGGATTTGATGAAGAAAGACATCCTGTGCAGGCTTGAGTGTTCCTAGGTCTCTCATCTTCTTTACCCAATAACAAAAACTAGCTTCTCTGAGGGCAGGAAACTTTCTTTTCCTTTTTTTGTGTGTCCAGGACTCAAAGCCAGAGCCTTTTGAGAGCCAAGAAAGTGCCTTGTGGCTTAATCAAGTGCTAAAGTCCTTGGATTTCCCAGCTGAGTCTGTGTAATGCTGGCTGATATTAGTCCTGCTTCTGCCTCCTAATTTCAGGGCACACAATCTCATCCTTCCACATCCTATAGATTCACTTTCTTCCAAGTTTCATCCTTACTTCCTCCCTCCTCTCTTTCATTCTTTCTTCCTTTCTAGTCTCTCCCTCTCTGGCTTTAATTCATCTTCTTTTCAAGTATTTTTCTTCCATTGTTTTCTATTCTTCCTTCCTTGTTCTTTCTTCCTTACTCCTCTTTCTTACTTTTGCCCTTCCTTTTTCCCATTCTCTCTCTTCTTCATCTCTCTCCTTTTCTTTCTACCACTTCATACTTTCTGAATTACGCCATTGTTTGTTTAATTGGTTTTTAGTCATTGCAAAACAGTGTGGAATGAACACTCTAACAAAACCAGCATTTTAAGTAATTCATTGGATGGTGTCAGTATGGTCTGCCTATGGGAAACCTACTTGTAAAACTCTGGGGGGTTTGGTGGGATGACTAGGCCTTACATTCCTTTTTTTGCTTATGAAAAGTATGGTGCTTTGGAGATTAATCAGTATTAACAGTTATATGACAGGTTATTTACTTGCCTGACACTCTTGCTAATTCTTAGGCTTGATAATAGCTTTTCTCCCTCATGACACAGAAGAATTTTTAAATGATTGACATTAAATGTTATTACAGTGTTAGTGGACTCAGAATTAATTTTAATCAAATGGTGATGCATGAATCAAAAGGATTTGCATGAATCAAGAACATTGCTTGAATATTGAACCGTATTTTTGTAATACAACAATCTAGCAATTTAAATTTCATTAGATAATAATGATAATATTCAGTTACATATCACAAAGCAAGAGATAAGTTAAGCTTATTACATTGTAAAAACATTTCATTGAGCTGTTAAGTATCAATGTATACGGATGTCAAAGGATTGCAACGATAGTAGATCATTTGTGAACTTTTCCCTATCATACTGTCTCTGAACTCACACCCTGGACTGTCTTGTCATTGTCAACAACACAGTGGGTATTTATACATGAAAAATGGAATCTAGAAAGATAATATAGACATTAAGAGCACTTCCAGCTTTCTTAGATATTCCTAGAATGGTTCCTAGCATCCAAGTCAGTAAATTCACCGTTCTCTGTAAATATGCCTTCAGATGACCAGTGTTCTCCTTTGGACTCCTTGAATATAAATAGCATATACTAACACAGATGTGCACTGATATAAATGAACATACATATGTACATGCACAAATAAAAGTAAATCTTTGCATTGTTATATTTAAAAATGTGTAAGTTTTGAGTTTGTTTTCACTTTTATCAGGTAATAAAACCCATACAAGTGTTTCCCATATTTATTATTTTCTCATATCTTCTTAAAGTTAACTTTTATGATGTTATAAATTATTTGACTTTTTTATTTATACTTCACAAAAGTATGTGTTTTACTTTCATATATAATTCAAAATGTTGTGATTAGTGTAATGTATAACTCCATTAAAATTATTATTAACAGGAATAATTGAACATGTTGCAGAACTAATAATAAGCAATTTTACTTATAAAAAAACTTATTATAGAAAAACCCAGAGTCTAGTATCCCTAACAACATTTAAAGAGAATAGAATAGCAGCATTTATTACTGCATTTAAGCTCTTGATTCTTAGCTCTTTTTGGTTTAGACATGTAGCTTGTAGCACTATAGAGTAAATATAAATTTTCTATAGCATCCCATAACAAATTAAATGACTATTAGTCTTTAATGTGGAAATATAAATATTTAATATTAATTATAGCACTACAATCAATAGGAACAGACAACACAGAATTTGAAATTATTTTATGTGTATGATTACGTTGCCTGTATGTATGTCTGTGCATCATGTGTGTTCAGTGTCTTCACATGCCAAGAGAGGTGGTTGACTCCCTTGAAATTGAAGTTACAGAGAGTTCTGAGCTACCATGTGGGTTTTGTGAATTTAACCTGGATCACATGAAAGAACAACCAGTGCTTTATCTACTGAGCTGTCCTTCCAGTCACCAAAATAATTTTTTTAATGTCAGAAAATTTTGCCAAAGCAACACATACAATTTATTTATCTTGCATAAGAATATTTAGACAGAAAAAATACTTTAGCAAGACACAATATCTTTGAATTTCATAGAAAACATGCTTTTATGCATTTTTTCCTTTACAATGAGCTTAAAATTAAGTCAAATGTGTGCTTCTGCAGATATGATGGTAGAGCACTAATATTCTGGTTCATTTTTTTGTTATCTCAACTGAATTAGACTAAGCATTTGAATTATTAATTTTAAGTTTAGTTCTAAGTAAACATGACAAATCACTTTTTGGAATGATATGGTAGTGATAAATTAGAAGAAAACAGTCATTGAGCTTTGCGAATGAATTAATGGCTAAATGGAAGGCAGGATGTATAAAAAGTTTTATATTTTCATATTTGGGCATTTGATTCTTATTAAATGTGCTCATCTGTCTGTTGTTAGTCAGCTTTCAGTCACCCTGGGAAGACAACTGAGATAATCACCTTTAAACACAGAAAGTTTTATTTTTGGCCACAGCTCCAGTGGTTTTTGTCCATAGTCAACAGGCCTTTGGCATGTGCTGGCACAATACTTCTTTGTGAGAGCTACTGTGTCACACACTGGAGATGTATAGAATCTGTGCCTATGAAGGGCAGTGTAAGTGACAGCTCAACCCATTTCAGAGTGTCATTAGAAGCTAAGATAATGACTTCTTTCTCCGTCTTTTGTTTAAATAAGTTCTTTGTATAGCATCAAACAAAAACTTAGTAAATAAAGAACAAAGATTGGCCTGAAATATCATACACTGAATAAATTGCCCAAACTTCAGAGCATTTCCCAATGTGCAGTTGAATCACCTTATATTAGTAAGTATATTTTGTTCTGGAAGGCATATTTGTTTGTTATATCTTGTCCATTGTTTCAGACATGAACTTTGTTTCTCCCCTCCCATGCCTCAGATGTTCCTCTGGTGTCTTGCATTCTTGATCTTTCAACATAGGGTGAGTGAGTAAGGACATTCATATCTCATATTGCTAGGATCTTTAAAAAGGAACTCAGAGTGCTAGAGATTCAAGAAGTAAAAATTGCACAGAATTTGGAGAGAGACAGAGAGAAGAGACTGAGGCAAAGGAGAAAGAAACAAAAGAGAAGGAAGGAGGGGGAGATGGAGAGAAGAGAAGAGAGAGAGAGAGAGAGAGAGAGAGAAAGAGAGGAGGGGAGAGAATGAAAATGAGCACACCCAGAAACAGTAAAGAAAAAAGAGGTAAAATAGAATGAAAAAATGTAGGAAAGATAAGATGAAAGTGGAGGGTAGGGTAGACCTCTTGGCCCCATCTCTATGGGCTTCATGATTGCTAAGGACATTAAATAGAAATCATAAATGTGTACAAAACCACATTAAATTTACTGTCCTTGCTTGCATTACAAGAATCAGTGTTCATTGCATGAAAAAATATCAAGAAATTCTGGTCTCTAGTAATCATATTATTTTGTATTTACTGGAAATAATATATATATACATACATACATATATATACATATATATATATATATATATATATACATATCTATATATCTTCATATCTTAAAAGAAGTTATACCACTTGGGCTGGTCATCTTCTCCTCCAGAGCCATATACTACCTATAGGGACTGGAGGAAGATCTGACTGAGTGAAATCCTGAGCATTATTTGCATGGACATGGCCATATTGAGGACTCCCAGGAATTGGATCCACTGGATACTGACAAATCCATTGTATATATGGGACACTCTCAAGATGCATGGCAACACTTTCCTTGGAGGTTCCAATATGAGTGGTAATGAGTGAGTGACCAGTGTGTGCAAAGACTAGCAACCACAGCATCCACTTCTTGGATGTTTGTAACCTGAGACTGCAGAGACTACCCAGGCTAGGGACACTCTCTCCCTATTTTGTACCTAGTAAACATGTTGATATGCTAGATTATGAAGGTAGCAGACTCTTACCTTATGCCAGTTTTGCTGTACATGTATCTGTAATTCTGTCCACTCTCCATACCTCATTAATAGTAGTTACATTTCCAGGATCCAAACCACATTGGTTATCAATACTATGCATGACAACCCTGTATTCAAGCTGTTGGTCAGTAGTCCAGGTGACTTCCAAAATAATATAGACTATTGCTGATGCCCTTAGTTCCCTTCTGGAGATTAAGGGTAAGTAAATCCCTGTTGCTGAAGACACCACACACTTGGACACAGGATTCAGAAGACTTGAATTTGATTTAACCTGAAGGTCTCCTTCCTGTGGTTTTGCTTTCCTAGTAGCATTAGGTAGTATACAAGCTGCCAAGGGAATTAGTAGTCAACCACAGTGGGATGCCAAGGAAGCGTAACTCTGACTAGAATACCAAGACATCTCTAAAGTTGAAATAATAGCACTCATATCTTGGCAGTAACCAACAGTTCTCTAATTAAATTTAAGGCATACTTAACAGGATGGAAAACTTCTTACTAGAAATCTATTGAAATTTATAGGGTTAGTGGAGTTACGAATCTGATAATTGAAGACTAGACAATTCTAACTATATTCTAAAGCATATCCTTATACCCACAGATAACTCTAGTTCTCTTTCCTCATCAATGAATATTCTCTTTACAGCAATGTAGACCATTACAGAAAACCACACTGAAAACAAGATGCAGATCAATGAATGGTATGGAATCCAGCCAGAACTGATACATCTTCAAAACAGCACCTAAACCCAAGGTTCAGGGAACATCCAGAGGCAACAGAATGACTGTAAGAGCTAGAGGACCATGATATCTCTGAGAGATCATGCATCCTAGAAATGACTACATAGATAAGATCAGAACAATGACAGTATCAGTAGACAAGCTAATGTGGATGAGTGGGGATTGTAAGGAATCATACCTAGGTAAAGAACAACATGACTTCTGAGAAAGGAGAGTTAGCAATTCCAAGGAATTATTCACCCTAGTGAGTTTTCCAGCACAAGTGGTTTACAATGAATTCATATATGCTTGAACAGCAAACATAGACTCAGCAGGTTTTACACTTACACATACACACACACACACACACACACAGACATGCACACATACACACATATATATACACATTATATATACTATACACTATATACTATATACATATATATATACACATACATACATACATACATACATATATACAGGTCCATCTGAGAGAGAGATGTGGGAAGTAACATGGATGGGTTGAAGGCAAATAATATATACTTTAATTAAAATATTAATTAAACAACACTAAATTCTGTATGTTTTTCTGATGGAACTTGCAGCCTTGAGTAATCGTTTAAGTCTATCTGTAGCACAGTGAAGCAACACCAGTTTGCATTGGCAATAATTTCTAGCTGAAAACTACGTGCAAACTGTAAAAGACAACCTTGACTTTATTCATAGCAAGTACTTTCAGGCTTTCATATTCTACTCCATGAGGCACTGCTAAGCTGATGTTCCTTTTAAGAAATATCTTTTGCTCTTTTGAGGATACATGTCAAATATTTCATCTACGGCAGGCTAATTTACCACTTCACTGATCTTGTTAGTCAATTAAATTATATTGCTTAAGCATACCCTTCATAGTACTGGTTAATTGTTAGAAATGGTTTTTAAAGAATATACAAATACTTAAGACAAGTAAATACAAAAAAAAAAAACATAAATGAGGAATTTTTAAAATTAGAGAGAAACATATTTTCAAAATTATGAATATTTTTGGATAACAGTAACAGTTAGTAGGTGTTATTGGTACATTACTGAATATTTACAACAGTGAATTATACTAGCAGGCAACAAGGAATAAATTTATTTAAAACACGAAGCTGTAGATAAATTGGAAATATATAATGAATGATGAGACTTCAACATAATTAGGTATATGAAAAGCTTATTTATATATAAAGAATAAAAGATTTAAAGTTAGCTTGGACACTGAGAGATTGGAAAGGAGAAGATGAAAACAATAAAATTGAAATAATCACAAAAACATTCAAAAGTCAGCATCTATGCCTTTTCCTCAAGATTTTACTTTTCTGTGTAAGGTTTTGAAAGTGAGGTATTTAATGTTGCATGGTTGAATCAATAAATCACCCACCACTTTTACTTCCATTGTTGTATCATCACCTACTATTGAAAAAAATAGTTCACTGGAATCACACTTTTCAAGTTTTGTGAGCTCTCTCCCTGTCTGTCTGCCTGTCGATGCATTTGTGTGTTAGGTGTGTTTTGTATATTTGAGGAAGTATTTTTAATAGGCTCCTTAATTCTGCTTGGCTGTTTCTTATGGAAGTTATGGCTAGTATTATACAGAAAAATAATTCCACATTTAGACATATTCTCCTTATACTATGAGCTATATATCTAGAAAGGAAATTGCTCACCATTTGCATCTATTGAGAATTCTGTTTACTTTGATAAAAATGTTACATAGGATCATAAACTGGTAGGATTGGAGAGAGATTTGCAGATTGCTTAGCCTCTGGTTCTAGTTCAACATTACATTTTATAGAAATTTAGTGAAAAGAAAACCAAACCAAACATGACCAAAATGGTCTAACCTTTTTCTTCTTGATGGGAAATCTATAAATTAGCAACATTTTTATGTTTTATGCTTTTTTTCAATTTCCTTTTAAAGTTGGGTAGAAAAAGAAACAATAAAATACTTTTAGAATGGCACTGTGCTTTGTGATTTCACACACACACACACACAAACACACACACACACACACACACACACACACACACACACAGACAAACACACATCAAACAATAGGTCAGAGTGAATTACTAGAGAAGAGTTTCACTGCATAAAATTAGCATCCAGTACTGCCTAAGGTAGACTTTGGCAGTGCTGGTATCTCTTTAAGTATGAAGATCAGTATATAGAAGTAATTATGAAAAAATTAACCATTTTATATTATTTCTTTGGAAAATTGTGACTACATATCCATTTTGCATTGAAATCAAATGCTTTCTGAATTTGGGTTTTATTGCAAAAAATAACAAGATCACATTTTTTGTGTGTGTGTGTGTGTGTGCTCTTAGCTAATGAAAAAGTATAGGAGAATATATTCCAAACTTTCTTAATGCTATGGTTATTCTAGCCCAATCATAGAACAACAAAAGTAAAGGTAATATTCAGTATCAAAATTTTTCTTCTGCTTTCATGTCTGTGAAATAAGTTAGCAAACTATAAAACTGGTTCTCTGTCACTTCATTACAAGAGGTGACAATGAAGGAGACTTTTAGTTTGAATTCAAAACCTGAAGTTATGGTATTAAATATGTAAGATGTATATGCAAGGAGTTTTTATGACATAGGGTGCCGATGTTTTTCTTAAAGTGATCTCTCAGCCTAGATACAGGGGGCACAGAGGACCTGGGTTCTGACCCAAATGATATGACAGACTTTAATGATCCTCTGTGGAAGGCCTCAACCTCTCTGAGGAGTGGATGTGGGGGTGGGATTGGGAGGTGATGGGAGTGAAAGGATGGGAGGAAGAGTAAATTAGTATGTAAAATAGATCATTTTTAAGTTAAATAAAAAATTAATTAAAATATATGGAATAAGATATTCATAGACTTATTTTTAAATATTTATGAAATTTGGTTTCCATACTAAACTCAGATTTAGTTTAACATAATTTCTATGTAATATTTAACTTAATTTTTTTCTTCTCTGGGTGGTGGTGGCACACACCTTTAATGAACAATCAGGAGGCAGAGGCAGGTGGGCCTTTGTGAGTTTGAGGTGAGCCTGTTCTATAAAGTAAATTCCAGGACAGCCACAGCTGAAAAGAGAAACCTTGTCTCAAATTATTATTATTATTATTATTATTATTATTATTATTATTATTATTATTATTATTAATTTTATTCTTCATCTAAACATAGTAATTTTTTTCTACAATTCCATAGAGAAGCTAGCTAATATAAACTCGTGTTGCTTCAAAAGGCAGAAAGTGAACACAGGCATTCTTGGCAATTCTGGTTTCTTCCTACAAACTTGACTATTTATGCTCTACTGTTAGACCTCAGATTCTGTCCTTGATATGTAATAGTTTGGGTCATCCTGAATATATACCATGTACAGTCTTTTTTGCTTTCACTATTGTTGCTTTCTCTCCTTATATTTTTTAATTGTCTAATTATCTTAGTTTCTTTCCTAGAACCCACTCAGAAGTTTATGGGTTTCATAATCTCACAAGATTAGTCAGGATCTTGCAGTTCTTATTAATGCCACACAGTTCCTATTTGTATTTATTAATAAATAAACAATTAAATGCAAATATGCAGGCTTCAATGCTGGGTTTTAAGTTTATAACCTCCACCATAATAACTCACTAATTTGTGCTGTCCTAACTCTGTTTTCTCATTATGTACATGGATACACAACTGTAATCCCAGTCATTTCCAAAAACTGTTAAAGATAATTATTCCTTATGCCACCTGAATTCCAAAATGTGGATGCTAGGGTCATGATGGTTGTCAATTCAGTGCTTTCAGTATTTATTAGCTTTCCACTTTCAGTAATAGCTTAACAAAAAACTGATGAATGAATGCATTGGTGTTTTTATTGTAGGCTCTGTAAGTATCCCCATTAGTAGTGAATAGAACCTGGATTCCTATGCATGAGAATCCTTTGGCTTTTCCAGCTCTTTTGGCATGGAGTACTCCTACTCTATGACTTCCATGTCAAATACCCACCCCAGCTCACCCCAGATCCTATATGCCTGTTCCCCAGCCCAGCCCAGCTCCAGTATGCTTGTTCTATTAGTTTTTTTCTTCCTGTATACTTTTATTTTGTGTTTGTTTTGAAGATGATCCCTTTGCCTCCAAGCTTCAGCTATTACCAAAAATTTCTTCTCAGCCCTTTGATACCACAAACCCATGATGTTAAAATACTAATTTTAGGGCATTCTTTAAACAAGAATCTTCAAAACATTTGGAAGGAAGCAATCAGTGAAATACTGTTTAGAAAATTGCAAGTTCTTCACCTAAACTGCCAATCAAAAATAAAATATTAGCATGATTCTAATTTCTCCCTTTCAAGGGCATCTCTACTTCAAATGAATATGCTTTATGTTTCCATCAGATTCATAGCACTCTACTGTCAGAGAAAAAAAAAAGTTAAAATAAAATAATTTATCTTTTTCAAAATCCCAATTGCTTTTGCTTTAAGTCAAGATCTAGCGACCTATTTTCCCTTTCCTACTGTTATTTGACTAGTGTCTGCTCCCTGTTATATAGCTGTATTTCATCCTCAATTTGCCACTTCTGGTACCTCTCCAGTGTCTCACAACTGTGTGCGTAGTCCCCACCTTTGCTGTTCCATTCATTCATAGGTACTTCTGCTGTGCTGCCATTATTTACCTATCAATGTGCCTGACAGTCACTAGAAAAGATAAGGCTCCAAAGTTATGCTATTTCAAAAAAAGTATCTGGAAGACCCAGAAGATCATAGAAGATAGTAATTACGTTTCAGTTTTCATTTCAGAGGACAGTGTTTGAGAAAATTTGGAAAAATTGACAGGCAACTGGTGAAAAGAGACAAAGGAAGCAAAGATATCCAGGAATGTATGAAGTTCATGTTCTTAGTGACTTAGTAAACAGCTGTGACCCAGGCAATGGCACAACAGAAGACTCCAGAATGCCAAGAAAAGAGGAAATGGTTCACATGCTGAACTGGACAAAGACATTCTGTGGCCAACCTATATGTTCCTGGGCTTTCTCACATGTTTTCAACATATTAAATATCAGTTGATTAATCTTGCTTAGCACAGAATATTCCACTGATTCTGCTAATGATGTTATTTACTACAGAGTTTGGGATGTGTGCCAGGGTCACCTGGTAGGAGTGATGGTTATGATTATGATGGCTGTGGCTATGTCAAGCTGCATCCCTTATGTGTATGCATTAAGAATCACTTTCATTATTTGAAAAATATTGCTGAAAAAATTTCTATTTAAAAGAAAGTTATTATGTACTCTGACTCTCTACAGATACACAATTTAGAAATATGTAATCTTCATTTTTGTATTAATTTCTAATGAACATTACTCACCATTATAAACATAGATTTATGAAATAGAAAGATTACTAGTTCATATTGATAGCTCAATTGGTATGTTTAAATGCAAGTGTTCTTTTGCCTATTTATTTCTACTTATTAAAATTTATTTTTATTATTTTTCAAATTGGGTTTGTGTTTTTAACCTTGGTATTTGTTTACTGTTTTATTATTTTTTCTTATTTTACATAATGATGTCAGTTCCTTCTCCCTTCCATCCTCTCATGCCCCCCCACCCCAGACACCTCCTCCTATCTCATTCCCCACCCAGTTGCAGAGAGGGAGAAGTGATGAGCAAATGGGTGAAGAGCAGGCTATAGAAACCCACAAAGGCAGTGGACCTGAAAAAGGGGATCTCATGGATCCCAGACTGACAATTGGGAAACCAGCTTAGGCCTGCCCTCCTGCCTCTAGGCTAAGCGAGTATCCCGCCATGGAGAATGTGCTCCAGAAGTCCTTTCATGCATCAGGGCTTCATCCTGGTTCCACTGTAAGAGGTCCCTTAGACTGCCCTGCCTTCTAACTGAGACCCACACTCTGCAACTGGATACCAGGAGTTCGGCTCAGTGTTTAGCTGTGGCTGTCTGCTTCTGTTTCCATCAACTACTAGATGAGAGCTCTAGGATGGCATATAATGTAGTTATCAATCTCATTATTAAGGAAGGACATTTAAGGTAGCCTCTCCACTATTGCTCAGATTGTTAGCTGGGGACATCATTGTAGGTCTCTGGACAATTCTCTAGTGTCAGTTTTCTCTTTAAAGCTATAATACCTCCCTCTATTATGGTATCTCTTTTCTTGCTCTAGTCTATTCATCCCCTGACTGAATCTTCCTGGTCCCCCATGTTATCCTCTCACCTCTTCTCCCTTATCTTTCTCCTAACTCCCTCTCCACTCACTGCCCCCTGCCATGCTCCCCATATTCTCAGGAGATCTTGCCCCTTTTCCCTTCTGTGGGAGACCTTGTATGACTCTCTTAGTCTCCTGCTTATATCCTAGCTTCTCTGGCAGTGTGAATTGTAGCCTGGTGATCCTTTGTTCTATGTCTAAAATCTGTATATGAATGAATACATACCATAATTGTCTTTTGTGACTTGGTTACCTTACTCAGGATGGTTTCTTCTAGTTCCATCCATTTGCCTGCGAATTTCAAGATTCCATTTTTTTCCTTGCTGAGTAGTACTACATTGTGTACATATACCACATCTTCCTTACCGATTCTTCAGTTGTGGGGCATCTCAGTTGTTTCCAGGAATCCAAAATGGCTGAAAGACACTTAAGAAAGTGTTCAACATATTTAGTCATCACTGAAATGCAAATCTTATTCTTGTCAGAATGTCTAAAATCAGAAACACCAATGACAGGAGAGGATGTGGAGAAAGGGGAATGTTCATCTACTGCTGGTAGGAGTACAAACTTGTACAACCAATTTGTAGATCAGTATGACTTTTCCTCAGGAAAATGGGAATCAGTCTACCACAGGATTCGGCAATTCCATTCTTAGGCAAATACCCAATAGATGTACATCCATGCAAGAAAGACATCTGTTCAATTATATTCATAGCAGCACTATTTTCAGTAGCAAATAGTGTGTTTGTATAGAAAAGGCATATATACAAATCAAGTGCAGGTGCATTTGGAGATTAAAGACATCAAATTTCTCTGGAGCTGAGGCATTTTTTTCTGTGTGAAAAGTAATAAATTCAATAGACTAATAAAAATGGAGTAGCTTTTGAATATACTATTCTGAAGTAATGTACCCTGGCACAGAACATATGCAAAAATGGTTACCTCTCTGACTAGCACAAGGCAAAGCTTTTTAAAGTCCTGGGATTATGAGAAATTTCTCCCTGCGCCTCCCATAGACCTGCAGTAATGGAAAAATTTGGAATCGAGATTCTCCTTTCCTGATGTGGATGTAGCCACACAGCCAAGTTCTTACAACTTTACAGCTCTCAAGGTTTTGCGATAAACAGGTGCCAACTTGCCACTTAGGAGAGAGAGAGAGCACCTCCCAATTACCTCTAACTTGGATGTACTCTAATCACACCTCATACTGAAAATAGAACATAAATTCTATCGCTTCCATCTTCAAGACAAATGCAAGGTCTTTACCATGGAGACAGATTTCTAGGTCCTATTAATTATTGACTGTTAAAATAATGAAGGAAGTATACGTTTAATTGATATTGAATCAGACTGAAGGGACTTATGATTATTTACATTATCAGTCTTATACATTCAAAATAAAACCCCTTCATTAGCTTTTACCAAATTTATAATACATACATACATTATATATAATGTATGTATGTATGTGTGTTTATTAGTATTATATTTTAATTTTGTATGAGTTTATCACTTAAACTAGTCAATTTTGAGTATTTCAATAGCTTAGCATTGGAGCTAGGTTCAACCAAGAGCAATCAAACCTGAAACATATATTTTAAATTCTCTAAGATGATTGTAATGCAAGCCCAGAGTAGAGAAACAGTGGGGGAAAATATGGATTAGAACCGAGTGGCTCTTTAATTTTTTTACTTTCCATGTTTCTCTGGCTGCAAGGTAGTAAGCAGTATGCTACAAATCTTCAAGGGAAAGGGTATTATGGTACTTCTTAGCTCTGGAGGTGGTTCTGTCAGCAAGTACTATTAAAAAATTGAACCAGGAGTCCCAAGATTGTAGTAATGGAAACCAGCTAAGGACCATTTTGTCATTTTTAATTCTTGCACAACGCATGCTGCATAGGTTTTCATGCTGGCTTCCTATGGTCATATCTAGAGACCTTAACTTTGTTGAGACAATTTTCTACAATAAGGATTCCCTCAATCACAAATATTGAATAGGCAGGGAAGGAAAAGAACTCTCTCTTGAAAAATCATGAAGGTCTTGCCTCATTCAGGCCTATTAATGAAGAAAAGAAATTCTTTATCAATGTTGCTTTAGGAATGGTCTGTTTTATTATTAAATATTATTTACATTACTTTTCTATAACTGTTTTATTTACAAATAAGTCTAGAAATGGTTCCCCAAACTTTTGGGTAGCAGAATACATAACTGGAATTTCCTTATATTGTACTACTGAATTCCAGGGACAGATTTGAATGCAAAACAGTCACACATCTGAGCAGATCTGGCTGCAGCTTAGTGTGAATTTGGTTTATCCACAGATGTGAAGAAAGACTAAATGCTAATTGTAACTGGAAAGTTTCAAAAGTTTTAAATTCCTTGTCTCTTGGACAGGGGAAGTGGGAGACTATTAAGACTACCATGTAATATTTCTTGTTGACTAATTTTCCTTTTCAATCAAATTTTGTCTTTTTGTGGTAAATTTATGAAGCATAGGTGGTTTAATTGACTTTCCACCCTCAATATTTGGCTTTGCATATCTCTGGATTTTATTTTAAGAACTCTTCTTTCTTAAAAAATTTGTAAGATTTTTTTTATTTCTGCCTTGAAAAAATATGAGTAAACAAACTTCTAGGTGTTTTCTTAGTGACTGATTTACCATTCCAACTCATTAATAATGCTTTTTCCTCGTAAACTTGCTTTCAGCAGTGTTGTTGCTGCTGTTAGTTTTGCATAGTTTAATTTTCTCCTCTGAAAATTTACTAGAAGTTTTGCATGATACTTTTGGTCACAAGAACCTGTTTGTCAGTGGGGGAAGTTTGCAGATTTGGGTTTAATGCATTGAGACAGGAGGCATAGGGCAAGCTTTTGCTTGCAGGGAGTTAATTTACCATCATCAATAAGTGATTACCTTTCTACAACAGCAGCAGAACCATAGGACCCTAATCACTTTCTCTGCTGAAGTCAGCTTCAGGAGAAAACATTCACTGATGCTTAAAATCTACATGATGCTTGCTTGGGTAAAAATGTTAAAATATTGTCATGCAGACTGATGTCCCTTAAATTTTACTTTCAGGACCATTTTTTTTATAAAGTAGAAGCATTATTGACATATATAACTTTTTATGCTGGTATAACATATGAAATTAATAATCAGGTGAGCCTTTTTAACTATTAATAAATCCCTAAGTAAACCCTAAGAATGAATATATGCCTATAAAATTTTTCCATTCCTACTTCAACTTTAGCTCAATGCTGTATTTGTATATGATGATATTTAGGTTCTTTGTCCCACAAAGCCTATGAAATCTGAAAAGCAGGGCTAAGCTTGCTATTTTGCTTGGAAAGATTTCCCTCTTCTCATGGAAGAGGTACATAATTGACCTCTCAGTTTTTGAAATATTTATATATATGGATACATATAAATATTACTCATTTACTGTTTATTTTGGATATTTTTACAGATATGTGTTTATGTGTGTGTGTATTAAATTTGCATATGTGTGTATTGGTTTGAATGTACTAAATATGTATGGGTTTGTACATTTGTACATGTAGGTGTACATGCACTTAGTGTATGTGCATATGCATCTGTATGTGGGGAGTGCATGTACTCAGGGAAGTCACAGGTTATTATTGAACATTTAGTGTTTCTCTATATGACTAAACCCAGTGCTCACAGATTGATTAAACATTCTGGCTTGTGAACTCAAGGGTTTCTCTAGTCACTGCTCTCTTGGTGGTTAGGTTATAGGAATGTATCACCATTTCTGAACTTATATGTGGGTTCTAGGGATGTGAACTAGGGTCTTCATGATTTCTCAGTAGGTGTTTTATCTACTGATATGTCCTCCTCAGCCACAGTAATCCACATTTTGGGATATAGTAGGAAAATATCCCTGTATTAATTTTCAGCAAGTGTCAAAATTTAGCCAAAGGGACAAATGTTATTCTTCAGTTTTTAAAACTGAGTCAAGTTCTTTTAAAAACAGATGAATATTCTTGATTTGTTGTGATTTCTTGTAGGGAAAAAACACATGAATTCAATTTTAAGTCATTTTCTTTTGTATTTATAATTTAGGAAGAACCATTTAAGATACCTTATTTTAGTGAACAGAAAAGGAGACATTACACATGCTGTGATGAAGACACAATTTATTATAATAGTTCTAAGTGGTCCCTAAGAATATACAACATCTCCTGGGTAAGGCAGTTAACAGTTATGATTCAGCAAAGTAAAAAGTGACAGTTTGGAAATCAGTTAGGGCTCCTTATACAATATGCTACATTGAAAATTGTCTTTCTCCTGTTTGTAATTTAGAGATTAGAAATCAAATACATTGTGTTTCAAGCTTAAATCCACACTCAAAGCCTTTAATACATTGTTACATCCTGCTTTTAATTACTAACAAATGTATTTTCTGTGATGTTTAAAACCTAGTATAACTAAAATAATATTTGTAACTCAAATTCAAAAATATTTATGTAGTGTTGGGTGTAGGTGGTGTTTATAATCTCTAGAATTTGAGAAAGCAGAGGTAATATCACCAATAGTTTCATCAAAAGAACATTTTTAGTGCTAACACTAACAGATTATGCCATGTCTTTATTGAGCCTTCCCTTCGTATGCTATGATTATATGATCTTTTTTTTTTTTTTTTTTGCAGTATTACTTGAATGATTCCAGAAAGAAGTTTTTGACATGTGAGAAACCATGTTATTGGTGATGACACATACTTTGTGTGTTTCAATTCACTGATTCACTGCAAATCTTCCAAATCTATTAACTGAACACCATATGTGCCCCAGAAATTTAGCTGAGAAGACTCCAACAAACAAAGAAAAAAAATCCTGTGATTCCATTGTAAAGCTTTCTCTTTGTGAAGTAGAGTATTCAATAGACAACATTATAATATATGTACCATAGGATCATGCAGGACATAAGGAATAATGAAAATTGGGAGGTGTGTTTGAGCATTAATGATGGTATTGAGAAGGGTTCTCTTAGTTTACATTGGCTCTTCAGAAATAATAAAGCAAACAAGAGAAAACTAAGACACAAAAGTACAATGAATATACAATATTTTACTGAATGAAAACAAATGAATATAATCATTCAAAGAATTTAGGTTTTATGTGTAATTAGATTTAAGTCACATTGAATATTCTTTTGAATAGCATTAATAATGCAACATAAACTAGAAAAAAGTTGATTAATTAATCATTTTTCATTTGATTTAAAGTGTGTGTTTGTGCATGTATTATATGAAAGTATGTGCTTGACATTGTGGGCATATTTAGAAACTAGAGGCAAAAATGTTGTTGCCTTTTTCAATTATTTCTCTACTTCATTTCATTTTATTTTTTTGAGGCATGATCTCTTACTGCACTTGTAGCTCACCATTTTGGCTAGGTGGGTGGACTGGATAGCCCACTGCACTCATCATCTTATCTGCCTGACTTTGGCCTTCAGAGCTGAAGTTAAAGATGTTCAACGCTTTGCCTAGTATATCACATGGGTGCTGGGCTTCCAAAGTCACATCCTCATAGTTGGCTAGCACTAGGTTACCTACTGAACTATCTCCTCAGCAGCAAGTCATTACATTTATCTAAGGAACAAATATAAAAATCATTATAGTAATGTGGACCAATGTAAGGTAAAGAACTAAGAACAGTAGAAGTATAATCCAGTTCCTGATTTAACAAAAGAACCAGAAGTACATGGAATAGTCCTCTTTGTATTTTAGATAAATGCCTAAAAAGAGACACACTGTTTATTAATATATGACTAAAGTCACATACTAATATACATCTTAAAACTGATTGGGATTTTAGATCTTATTATAAACTGAATGGGATCACAGGCTATTTTAGAAGTTGAGCAAGATTTGAACAAAACTGTAGATTTGGTAGATATTTATTTTTTAATTTATTTTTTATTTTACATGTACATCCCAGTTTCCTCTCCTCCCTCCCTCTCTCCCTCCCTCCCTTACTCACTCCCTCTCTCATAACATCTCTGCCCCCTCATATGAACACTGACAACCCTCCCCTCCAATCCTCCACCCCAATTCTACATGTAGGGCAATGTCATCCAGGAGGGCTATGTAAATCTGTCAAGTCATTTAAAGTTGGGAGTAGGACTTCTCTCCTGTCTCTAGGTTAAGACAGTATCTCACCATGGGGGTTGTGTCCCCAAGGCCATTTGTGCACCAGAAATACATCCTGGTTCCACTATCTGAAGTTCCTTAGACTGCTCAGGCCTTGTAGCTGAGACCAATATTCAGGGGTGCCTGAGGCAGTCCCATGCTGGATTCCCAGTTATCATTGTGGGGGCCTGTTAGCTCCTTCTTGTTCAGGTCAGCTGTCTCTATGTGTTTCTGCAACCTGGTCTTGGCCTCTCCCTCTGCATCTGATTTCTAGTTCAAATCAGTGTTTACTTATGGATGTTTGCTTCTGTTTCCAACAGGTAGTAGATGAGGGCTCCATGATGGTGGATAAGTTACTTGTTGATCTCACTATCCTAGAAGGGCACTTAAGATAGCCTTTCCATGGTTGCTCAAATTGTTAGATGGCAGCAGTCTTGTAGTTCTCTAGACCTTTCTTTATGTTAAGTTTTCTCTTCAAACCAATAATAGTTCCCTCTTTTATTTTCTCTCTCTCTCTCTTCTGTCTTTTATCCCTATCCTGACTAAATCTTCCTAGTCGCATGTGATTTCCTCTCCCCTCTACTCTTTTTCCTACTTCTCTCTCCATTCACTGCCCCCTTCTTCCCATGTGTTCTGGGGGACTTGTCCTTTCCCCCTTTTTGTGAGGAATTTTATATGAATCTCTTAGGATACCCCTTGTATCCTGGTACTCCTGATATTAATTATAGGCTGGTGATCCTTTGCTCTAGTTCTAAAAACCATATATGAACGATTATATACCATGTTCCTATTATTATGACTGGGTTACCTCATTCAGAATGTTTTCTTCAAGTGTCATCCACTTGCCTGCGAATTTCATGTTTCCATTATCTTTTTCTGCAGAGTAGTATTCCATTGTGTAGATATGCCATATCTTCTTTATCCATTCTTTAGTTGAGGGCATCTAGGTTGCTTCCACGTTCTTGCTATTACAAATACTTCTGCTATGAACATAGTTGAGCACATGTCTTTGTTGCATGGGTGTGGATCATTTGGGTTTAAGCCTAAGAGGGGGATTGCCGGGTCCTGTGGTAAAGTAATTCCTATTTTCCTGAGGTACTGCCATACTGATCTCCAAAATGACTGTACTTGTTTGCAATTCCACCAGCAGTGGAGGAGTGTTCCCCGTTTTCCACTTCCTCTCCAGCATAAGTTGTCACTGGTGTTTCTAATTTTAGCCATTCTGGCATAATAAGATTGTATCTCAAATTGTTTTGATTTTCATTTCCCTCATAGCTAAGGATGTTGAGCACTTTCTTAAGTGTCTTTCAGCCTTTTCAATTTCATCTATTGTGAATTCTTCCTCAGTTCTGTACCCCATTTCTTAATAGAGTTATTTGGTGTTTATTGGCTAGTTTTTTGAGTTTTTATGCATTTTGGAGATCAGCTCTTTGTCAGATGTAGGATTGGTGAAAATCTTTTCCCAGTCTGTCAGCTGCCCTTAGGTCTTGTCCACTGTACCCTTTGCCTTACAGAAGCTTCTAAGTTTGAGGACATCCCATTTATTAATTGTTGATCTAAGTGTCTGTGCTCCTGGATTTATGTTGAGGTAGCAGTCTCTCATATCAATTTGTTCAAGGGTTTCTTCTAAACTCTCTTCTAAGAGGTTCAGTGTGACTGGATTGATGTTGAGGTCTTTGATACATTTGGACTTGAGTTTGTGCATTGCAATAGACATGGGTCTATCTGCAGTCTTCTACACGCCATCATCCAATTGTGCCAGCACCATTTGTTGAAGATACTTTCCTACCCACATTGTATTCTTTTAACTGTTTTGCCGAAAATCTAGTGTTCATAGGTGTGTGGGTTTATATCAAGATTTTCGATTCAATTTTAGTGGTCTACTTGTCTAGTTTAGTGCCAGTACCAAGGTGTTTTCAGAACTATAGCTCTGTATTTGGTATGGTGATACCTTCTGAAGTTCTTTTAATGTACAGGGTTGTTTTGGCTATCCTAGGTCTTTGGTTTTTCTATACAAAGTTGATTGTTATCCTTTCAAGGTCAGTGAAGAATTGTGCTGGGATTTTAATGGAGATAACATTGAATCTGTAGATTGCTTTTGGCAAGATTGCCATTTTTACTATATTTTTCCTACCGATCCAATAACATGGGAGATATTTCCATTTTTCTGGTATCTTCTTTAATTTGTTTCTTTAGAGCCACCAAGTTCTTATTAAATATGTTTTTCACTTGTTTGGTAAGTGTTACCCAAAGATACTTTATGTTGCTTGTGGCTATTGTAAAGGGTGATGTTTCTCTGACTTCTTTCTCAGCCTCTTTGTTGTCTGAATTTAATAGGGCTCCTGATATTTTTGAGTTTATCTTGTATCCTGCTAGTTTTCTGAATGTGTTCATCAGAGATATTGGTCTGTATTTTTCTTTCTTATTTGTGTCTTTGTGTGGCTTCGTTACCAAGGTGATTGTGACCTCGTAACAAGAATTTGGTTTTGAACCATCTGTTTCTATTGTTGGAACAATTTGAAGAGTATTGGTCTGAGCTTTTCCTTGAATTTCTGGTAGAATTCTGCATTGAAGCCATCTGGCCCTGGGATATTTTTGGTTGGATGGCTTTCAATGACTGCTTCTATTTCTTTAGGGTAATGGGTCTATTTAAGTTGTTTGTCTGGTTTTGATTTAATTTTGGTAAGTGATAGTTATCCATAAATTTGTCCATATCTTTTGAATTTTAAAATTTTGTGGAGTACAGGCTCCCAAAGTACGACCTGAAAATTGTCTTAATTTTCTCTGTCTCCATTGTTATGTCCGTCTTTTTTGTTTCTTATTTTGTTGATTTGCATTTGCTCTCCCTGCTTTTTCATTATTTTGGATAAAGGTTTATCTATCTTGTTGATTTTCTCGAAAAACCAACTCTTTGTGGTATTGATTATTTGTATTGTTTTACTGGTTTCTATTTTATTGATTTCAGTGCATGATTATTTCCTGACGCCTATTCTTCCAGGATGAGTTTGCTTCTTTTTGTTCTAAGGCTTTCAGGTGTGATGTTAATTCTGTAATGTGACTATCCACTATTTTATTCATATGAGCACTTAGTGCAATGAACTTCTGTCATAACACTGCTTTCAAGGTGTCCCCTAAGTTCAGGTATGTTTTGTCCTCATTCTCGTTGAAGTTTAGGACATTCTTAATTTCTTTCTTTATTTCTTCTTTGACCCAGGTGTGGTGAAATTGTTCATTGTTTAGTTTCCATGACTTTGTAGGGTATCTGAGATTTGTGTTATTGTGAATTCCACTTTTAAAGCACAGTGGTCTGATAAGATACAGGGGACTATTCCAATTTTTTTTTTTTTTTTATCTGTTGAGGTTTGTTATGTCCCCTAGTATGTGTTCAATTTTAGAGAAGGTTCCAGGTGAAGCAGATAAGAAGGCACATATCTTTTTTTTTTTTTTATGTTTGAATGGAATGTTATATAGATATCTGTTAAACCCAATTGAGATATAACTTCTGTTAATTCTTTTGTTTCTTTCTTAAGTTTCTGACTGGTGGTCCTGTCTAGTGGTAAGAGTGGCATGTTGAAGTTTCCCACTATAAGTATGTGATGTTTTATGTGAGCTCTGATTTTAGTAGTGTTTCTTTTACAAATGTGGATGCCTTTTTTGGGGGGTACAACTGTTCGGAATTGAGACTTTGTGCTGCTGGATTTCTCCTTTGATGGACAAATGACTGTCTTCATCTCTTTTGATTAATTTTTGTTTGAAATCAACTTGTTAGATATTAGGATAGCCATACCTGATTGCTTCTTGGGTCCATTGGATTGGAAGATCTTTCCCCAGCCTTTACCCTGAGGTAATGTCTATCTTTGAAGCTTAGATGTGTTTCTTGTATGCAGCAAAAGGATGGGTTCTGACTTCAAATCCATTCTGTTAGCCTGTGTCTTTTTATAGGTAAGTTAAGACCAGTAATGTTCATGGAGAGTAAGGCCCATTGATTGTTAATGCTTGTTTGTTTTAGATTTGCTGTTACTGGTTGTATTGTGAATATACTTGCCTTGCTTTATCCTTGGGTTCTGGTGAAGTGAGATTATCTACTGCTTATGTTTTTATTGGCAGAGTTAACTTCCTTGGGTTGGAGTTTTCTTTCCATAACTTTCTGTAGAGCTTGATTTGTACATATGTATTGTGAAAATCTGGCTTTGTCATTAAATATCTTGTTTTTGCTGTCTATAGTTATTGAGAGTTTTGCTGAGTATAGTAGCCTGGGCTGGCATCCATGGACTCTTAGCACTAAGAACATCTATCCATGACCTTCTGGCCTTGAGAGTTTCCATGGAGAAGTCAGGTGTAATTTTGATAGGTCTGCCATTATATGTTACCTGTCCTTTTTCTTCGCTGCTCTTAATATTCTTTCTTTATTCTGTATGTTAGGTGTATTGATTAATATGTGTTGAGGGTCTTTTTTCTTTGGTGCAATCTATTTTTCGTTATTATTTTTGTACTTTCATGGGCATGCCCTTCTTCAGATTGGGAAAGTTTTCCTGAATTATTTTGTTGAATATAGTTTACTGCACCTTTGAGCTGGGCTTCTTCACCTTTCTCTATGTGTATTATTCTTAGGTTTGGACTTTTCACGGCATCCCACATTATCTGGATGTTTTGTTTTAAGGATTTGTTGGATTTATGATTTTCATTGGTCAATTAATCTATTTTGTAAGGGGTAAGTTTTCCTCCTGGCCAGGACCCACCGAAGTGCCAGCCCCAATTAACTAACACACAGAGTCTCTGTATTTGATATAATGCTGTTGGCCAGGTACTAGTTTCTTATCGGCTAGCTCTGTCTTAATTATTAACCCATTTTATTAATCTTAGTATTTCCATGTGGTCTCATCTTACCAGAGACCATGCCCGGACCTCTGTTCTCTCCAGTCTCTACATGCTGACTCCTCCTTACTACTTCCTATTCCCTCCTTGTCTCCTAGTCTCCTAGTCCCTCCTATCTTCCTTTCCTATTGGCCAATAGGAAACAGATTTACAGAATGACGTCTCCCATCACTATTTCCTCTAGTTTATCTTCAGTTTTCAAGTCTTGAACTGTTTCCTTCACCTCTTAAATTGGTTTTGTCGGCTTTCTGTAATTTCTTTAAGATATTTTTTTCATTTCTTCCAATTTTTTTTTCTTCTTCTCCTATTTCTTCAGGGGATTTTCTCACATTGTCTTTGAGGGCCTCTATTATTTTATGACAATAATTTTTAAGTCATTCTCTTCTGCTTCATCTGCTTTGTAGTGAGTACATCTAGGTGATGTAGAGCCCCTCGATTCTGGTGGTGTCATGCTTCTCTTTCTATTGTTAGGTGTTTTCTTGTATTGTGGTCTTCCCATTGTTTCTTCCAGTAGATGTAGGTGGGGGTCTCTCTCTCTCTCTATCTCTCTCTCTCCCTCTCTGTAACTCCCCAGGTGGGCTTAGGTGGGTCAGAGGTTCAATGTCTGTAGCTCTGTGTGTTCCAAGCTCTCTAGGATGTCTCTCCTCAGGGGTCTTGTAGAATGCCCAGTCCAATGCTGGTTTCCCAGGTATCAGTCTGCGGTCCATGAGCTTCCCATTGTTTAGGTCAGCTAACTCTGTGGGTTTCTGCAGCCTGGTCTTGATCCCTTTGCTCATCACTCCTCCCTGTCTCCAACTGGATTCCAGGAGTTTAGCTTAGTTTTTAGCTGTAGGTGTCTGCTTCTGTCTCCATCAGCCACTAGATGAGGGCTCGTTGTAGATACATCCTTAACTAAGGCAACAACTTGAGGAAAAGAAAGTGACAAATTAAAATTCCTGCATCTCTGTGCCAGTTCTATGTCACTAGCATAAATCTTCCAAGATTCAGGTGAAGGCAAAGTTTAATCATAATCCTACACCTGGTGACTTTTTAGACATTATGCTTTCAAAACTATTCATCTACCTATTATTTTCCTTTACACTTCATGGTAAAGCACAAACACAAAATTACAAATCTTTAAGCTGTGATTGAAAGAAATGGATAAAATGTTTGAAGAGGATTAGAGTTTATGAATTCTTGGGTTCCCAGAGAGCTAGTTCTGTATTTCCTTGTTAATAGCAAAGATCTGTAGATAGCTAGTAAAAATTGTTCTATACAAATATTTTGTTTATAAATAGATCATTTAACTCATAAGATAACCATTTTTAAACCCCATAAATATGTCAAATGCTAAAATTGACCTCAAATTCATACCCCACCTAACTGAAGACCTTTGTTTAGTATACACTGTATATAAAGACATGTATTATTCATCTAAACTGCCAACTCATTTTCCTTTTCATTAAACTATATAGCTGAAATGTAAGTAGAATTTTACACTAATTATGAATAGAATGAGAACTTAATATTACTTATTTGCATTTTCATTTTGTGATGATTCATATTAATTCTGAGAATTACAGAATTTCAAATCATAGATAAGAAAGCCTGTGGTAAACCTATGAGAATTTTCACAGATAGAACTAACTGAGGGGCAAAGATGCTGCTTAAATATGTGTGACATCATTCCACTGACTGAGGCCCTGAAGTCTTTAAAATTAAAATGCTATTTGAGCACCCCAGATTGCATATGATTTACTTCTTGACTATAGTTGTTTGAAATAAAGTAACCCCCAAATGGAGTGACAATATTAGGTGGAGTGGCCTTGTGTGTGTGTGACTGTGGAGACAGGTTTTTGAGGTCTCATATATTCTCATGGAACCACAAATAAGACAGACCACTTCCTATTACCTGCATATCAAGATGCAGGATTCTCAGTTACTTCTCCAGGACCATGTATGCCTACACATCACTGTGTTGCACCATGCTAATAATGTTCTAAACCCCTGAAAATGTAAGCCACCCCAATTATATATTTTCCCTTATAGAGTTGCTGTGGTTATGCTGTTTCTTAACTGCAATAGAAATCCTAACTTAAGTGCTGACTGTGGATGTGATATAAAAAACTATCAAAGGTTTATACAACCATGGATTCCCCACTCTGGTTGACTATATTCTTAACTATGAGCCAAAATAAGCCGTATCTTTTTAAAGTTGCTTTGTGTGGTATTTTGGTCATAATAAGGAAAGTAACTAACATGTTTCTCTTACATGTAGGCTAATATGGAGAGGTCAAATTAAAAGGTGGATATTGCAGTCTGCCATTAAGTTACATTTCTACAGAGGCAGCTATGAGAATATTGGTTGTGAAGAGAACACAACTATGAATTGAGGATTACATTTAGTAACTATACTGTGAGGATAGACAGAGGAGAAGTTTGGGAATACAAAACATTTTTGGTGTATGTATCATCAATAATAACAAGATTAAATATTCAGACAGGATTTCAGCAAAAATTATTTATTTTCAAATCAAAGAAAATTTATATACATAATGACATAAAAGAGGTAGAAATAAAGCCAGAAATTAAAGACACATTATTGCTATATTGCAGAAGTGAAACGAGACACAACACATAGATACATCAGGTTTTATAAACATGAACCATCTTCAGTGAATTAAAAAATAAAATGTATTTAGATATTAGACATAGGGCAAAGGATTGCTAGCCTAGAATCCATACCTTCAGAGAAGCTAGGGAAAAATGACGACTCTAAGAGAGACATGAATGGTTACTGTATAAGGGGAAAAGATATGATCTGAAAAAATTGGGAGCACAAGGGGAAGAGGGCGGTGAAAGGAGAAAGAGGAGGGGAGAAGAGGAGTGGGAAGGAGAACATGAGGGATCAAGAAGACTGAGTCATGGGAAAACAAAGGAGAACAAAAAAACAGATACCTTAATAGGAGGACTCATTATAGGTTTAAAGAGAAATCTGGCACTAGGGAAATGTTCAGAAATCCAAAAGGATGACCCCAACTAAGAATCTAATCAATAGTGGAGAGGCTATCTTAAATGCCCTTCCCCTATAATGAGATTAATGACTACCTTAAATGCCCATCCTATAGCCTTCATCTAGTAGCTGGTGGAAGCAGAAGCAAAGATCGACAGTAAGCCCTGACCTAAATTCCTAGAACTGATTGTAGAGAAGGAGGAGCTTAGGGGGCAATACCAAGCTGGGAAAATCCACAGATACTGCTGACCTGAGCAAGTGGGAGCTCAGGGACTGCAGTTCAACAGCTCGGGAAACCTGTACTGAACTGAAAAAAGCCTCCTGAATGTGGCAGTGGGACCAGTATCTCTCCCTAGTGCACAAATGGACTTTGGGAGCCCATTCACTAGGGAGGGCTGCTTCCTTCTCCTAGATATATAGGGAAGGGCCTAGCCTCTGCCCAAAATAATGTGACAGACATTGATGATCTCCCGGAAGGCCTCACCCTCTTTGGGGAGTGGTCAGGGGGTGGGATAAGGGTGTTAGTGGGGGACATGGGAGAATGGGAGAGAGAGGAAACAGGGATCAATATGTAAAATAATTTTGTTTCTAAATTAAATATATAAAAATAAATGAAATACTTTCTATATTTTGTTTATCTAAGTGCTTTGTGTGTGTGTTCTAACTTAGTCTTCCTAACAACTTTCCTTCCCCAGAGACAGGACTAACTGGCATTGAAATTTTAGAGATTATTTATTTGTTCTTGTTAAAAGAAAAACTTTAGATAATACCATTTTGAGAGTTTAGTCAAATGTTTAAATACTTTTTATAAGCATCACTAGTGACAAAGCATTCAAGAGCCACAGAGCAACTATGTTGGAAGGGAGTCTTCACACTCAAAATAAGATAAAGAAAATATTTAATTAGTATAAATGGAAAAAATCTGTTTAAGGTACAAATGGTCATTTTCTAGTGGTGAAGTCTCTAGTTCAAGTTTATTTTAGTGATTTCTGATTGTCAGTTTTTCACTTTATTTTGTCATTTATATTGGAATTCAGTTAAGTAATTTAGAAGCCTAAGATGCTGGAAATATTTCCCAGTGATCTACCAACTAAATCATTTTAGTTAAAAAGTACCTAATATAAGTCAGTGCCTAATAAGAGTGCCTTATATATAGTCAGATTTAAGCTCAGAAAACAGGAATCAAGATCATCACTACTTGGTTATTCTTTTTATTAGTTATCTTCTGAATGTGATTATAGTAGGAAAGTAAAGGAATTAACTATGTGGGAAAGTCTTCCTCAATATCTTCACAATACCTCTCATATACCTCCTTAATATATCCATGCAATGTCATGTTATGAAAGATCTTTTCTCTAACACTCAACCAACGTCACTTTCTATTTATTCAACTTAAATTTTCCTTTGTAAAATTTATTAACTTATTAAAAGAAAATAAACATATAAAAGAGTAAAGTATTTCAGAATTTCACCAAAACACCTCAAATAATAAAATTTTAATAGTTTCTAAACATTATATCTCAGCTTGATGTGTTGATATATATCTATAATCTTAGCATTTGGTTGGTGAAAGTCCGGAGATTAGGTTCTAAATGCAGCCTTGCCTGCATCAAAACAGGAAGACTTGCCTAAAAAAGCCACAAGACCAATCTAAGAATAAAAACCACTTCTGTAGGAAAGCAATAATAGTCAATTTGAGTATATTTTTTTCTAATTTTAAGTAAATATTATGGATGCAGGTAATATTATTAAAACTTATAACTTGGATTTTAACAACTTGGTGTTTAAAATATTTTTCAACCACTGTCTTATTCCAAAATCTTTGTTCACTATGTATCTTCCTCACCAACAATTTTATTTTACTAGCTAGTCAAAAGTATGGCTAAAATTTGTGTTATTATTAGCTGCCTTTTCCCATGTGAATCTAAATTGGCCTTTGTAAAAAGTACTTACTAGCAGAAAGCAAAACAAAATAATTAAATGTCATATATTTTAGTATAAATGTAAGCAACTAGCCATACACGTTTCAGGGTTAGGTCTGAGACACATATAGCATGTCTTGTTGCATATGTAACATCAAAGGAATCAATACAGCTATATTTGGTTGAAGGATTTAGAGATATTAGAATAAAAACAACCTATATTCAGAGAACCTCGAAAATATTTCATTTATACTTTGAAAAATACTTATTTCCCAATGATATTTTTTATACAACCAAAAAATCAGCTAAACTTATCTTCATTCTCACAAATTGAGAGGTTCATTTATTGGCAATTTTACAATGTTAATAAATACAAAAACATATTAATATCTGATTTACTGACATGTTCTGGATTTTTAGCATGGTTTATTGCAGTTCACTTAGCACATAAGGCATGAATATTGTATTCAATTCTCCTATATTCCCAGCTGAATAAAAAACTATTCTAAGTAGCATATTAGTAACAATAATAGAGAAAAGGCTAGAGGGGTTTCTGAGATATTTTAAAAAATTTATTTCTACATTTATTCTCACAAGCACTCAAAGCACACATTTCTTAATATGCCACTTAGAGACTTCAAGGATCATTTAAAATCAAATATAAAACAATAAAGCATTATCATTATTGTAGAACAAAAATCCTATTGAAATCTCCATTCCTGCACATTTAAATATTCATATGTCAATTTCCTTCCTCAGCTACACCATTTCCTCTTTTTTATCGAATGGGAATGCTTAATTAAAACCAGAAGGAATTCTGAGTTAAGTCCATTACTGTGATTTTGTAATTCAATTATTTTTAAGAGTTTAAATTCAACAGTGTTCAAATTGAATCTTAAAAGAGCATTGTCTAATGGTGCTATTCCCATATTAAAAGAGAATTCAGTGACTATTTAATCCAACTGTCTGGCATCTGTGCTTTCCACTGCATCACAGAGGTCTGTGGGAGATCATGCACCAGCAATGTGGCAGGAGGTCATGTACTATGAAGAAACCAATATGAGATAACCACTTATTTTAATGTGTCTCATGAATTTGGGTGTAATCTTCATCTAGATGATCTGTCTGTTGTAGTTGGAATTTTCTTTGGGACATTAACCAGCTCCAAAATAAAAAAAATGATATTTTTTTATTAATTATGAATGCCCAGCCATAGTTTAGGCCTGTCCCACTAGCTCTTTTATCTTAGTTTAACCTGTTTATATTCATCTGTGTTTTGCCCCAGGGTTTTTGACCTTTTTCCATTTTTTATGTCCTACTTTCTTGCTTCCTCACTGACAGGCTGACTGGCCACTGGTGTAACTTTGTCATCTCTTTTCCTTTTGTCCTGAACTTGTAATTACTCTCCTGCACAGAAGTTTTCCTCATTATATTGGCCATTCAGTTTTTTTTAATAATCTAATAAGGTACCTTAGGCAGGCAAGGTAAAACAGTATCACTTCTTTACATAATTAAACAAATTCAACACATTTTTGCATAGTTAAACAAATATTCTGCAATGTTTCCTCATTTTGTTTAAATAAAAAGTTATGAAGTAAGAATTATGTTTACCATCTCATTTGATATATTTAGAGAAATACTCCATTATCTATCCTATCTTGGTGAGATAAAAACTTGTGAACCTAATTTATTTCCTATTGTAACTTGTATTATGAAATTTATCTTTTTATACCTCAAGACATTTTCTTATAAAAAACAATTTAGCCTTTTCTATTTCTCAACCTTATAACATTTATATATCTTACATACATATCTTTTCTGACTTTGGTAATGATACAAACTATAACTATAATCATCTTATCCTTAGCACTACAAGACACCAGAAAAAAGAAATAATATTACCTGAATAAACAAGAAATGCAGAGCAAGCAACTTCCAACACTATAGAAATGAAAGAAGCAGCTGGTTGCCTGGACAGTCACCCAAGGATCCTCTACAATATTGGGGAATCCATCTTTGGCCTACTGCCCAGATTATCGGATAAGTGTTTTTTGTGAAGCATTACTTGTAAAGGACTATCCTACTTTATTTTGGAAAATTTCAGTGGTCTGTTCATTCGTGTGCTAATTGCCAGTTTGTATAATATACTGTCAGCAGTGGAGACAGGGACACTTGCTTGCCCAAATTGCTAGCTTTGCGACAGTGAAAGTAAACTCCATACAGAGGTTTTCCATTGCCTATCATTGTTTTATGAAGTACATTGGTGCTGCAAGGAGCAGACAAGTCTCACTGTTATGAAGAGCATTAGGTTATTAAACATCATATATGCCATTTTCTGTAGGTCTCTGAAACATTTGAAAATCAGCTATCTAACTAAAATAGATTTGTTTGACCTTGAAAATACACGTAACATGAGATCGAATTTGATTATTTTAGATGACAAACCACTAACCTGCATTTCTAATTTAAACATTATATTTGTTAAATGAGATGCATAGGTGCAATATCTTAAACAAGAATAGAAATATATATGTTTCTCTTATTGGTTAATGAATAAAGCACTGTTGGCCAATAGGAAAGAAAGATAGGTAGGACTAGGAGACTAGGAGAATGCAGGAAGTAGTAGGAAGGAGATTCAACATGGAGGACCAAGAGAGAAGAATCTCGGGTCCTCTCTCCGGTAAGATGAGACCACATGGAAAAATTAGATTACTAGAAATGGGTTAATATTTAGGAAAGAGCATGCCAATAAGAAATGCTAGTAGTAGGCTGACAGCTTTATATCTTATACAGCATCTCTGTGTGTAATTTGGGGCTGGTGCCATTGTGGGACCAGGCCAACGAAAAACAACTCCTTACAAAATGGCGCCTTCAATGTGGCTACTAAGTGCTTCCACTTAAAACTTAACAAAAGCTTATGAAATGCTTTTAGAAACAAAAGAATAGAGACAAGCAAGGGTTCTTGGTAGCAGCATTTTTCTCAGTTGGGCTCTGTTTTACTAGAGACAAGCAGAGACATGCACGGCTCCTTTAAGGGAGGTTTTTTGACTTAGCATAGCCACAAAAAAACGGCAAGACTTTAAAGAGCTCTCTAACAAGTTAATGGTGTGTATGAGAGCTGGCAATGGCAGTAATCACATCTCCAAGCTGGCAACATGCTGCTTGATGGTAGCATAGACCAAGGCAGTGAGCACAGCTCTCAGTTCTGGTAGTAAAATACCTGCTGTCATTTTTGATAGACTGAGTCTAAAGAGCTGTGCTTTCATTCGACCAATGTTGTTTACCAGATAAAAGACTTGTGGCCAGAAAAAGATAAAGATTTATGGTAAAGACAGATTCAATTTAAGAAAAACTTCTAAAGGTTTACAGTGTGTTTTTAAAATATACGTAGGCTTGAAAGAGAAAAGGAATCAGGATAAAGTTGTTTAAAAAAAAAAGAATAATAAGAAAGAGAGTAGCTGGGTGTGTTGGCACACACCTTTAATTCTGGCACTTTGGAGACAGAGGCAAGTGGATCTCTGGGATTTCAAAGTAAATTGATGAATGGAGTGAATTCCAGGGCAGCCAAAGTTACACAGAAAAACCCTGTCTCAAAAAATGAAAATAAATAAATAAATAAATAAATAAAAGTAGAAGAAATAAACTAATAAAAAAAGCCACATGCAGATGGAAAGCTCACAAAAAGTCTGGATATTACATGCTATGATATTGTCTTTAAATTGTTCAATTGCTAAGAAAAACATAATTGCTACAATACACTTAATTATCAATACTGCTAAATTAATCCAATTTATATATTTTAAAAATGACTTGACTTCAAAATTTAATTCCTAGGACAGGTTACTGGGAAAAAGAATTTTTTCTTTTTGTTTCTACCTAAAATAAAAACCTATGGATTCCTTCCAGACTAACATTGTTTGATCAAGCCAGACCCCCTGAAACAGCATCTCAGGTGTTGCAATATTCAAAACAGTTGGGACAAAGCAGCTTTGCAGACTACAGCTAGGATTTTTGCATCTTCTTAGGTTCCCCATGATAGTGCCCCTACCAGCAGGAAGCAGTTTGGAAAGAATGACACCCAATTTCCCAAATATTTTTTATAAATGTTTGTTTTCATTTAAATGGGTTTGGTTACAAACGGTTAATGATCATACAATTTTTAAAGGTAAAGGGGGGATTATGGTATAGAAATGATTATTGTGGAATGGACTTACATTTACTGATACAAATTTTAAGGTCAATTTTAGTGATATGTACATTTCTCTTGTTTAGGTATTATGTTTATAGAGCTCATTTAGAAGTGTAATGTATAATTTAGCATAGATCATAGATTGTTACCTATAATAGTCAAAACTTTAGTTATATTTTACCTATAACAGTTAAAACTTATAGTTAAGTTAGTTAGGATTTCTAGATATACAGAGATGTATTTGAGATAAATAGGCGTTGTTCAAAACTTTTAAAGACCTACAGATTATGGAATTTAAAATGGTTTAGAGTTTTTCCTAACAGTGAGGCACAACTGCTCCTGGCAACACTACCTGTGTCAGAAAGGAAGATGGACTTTGAACAAATGTGTTATGGAATTTGCTTTCAATATGACAAGATTAGCCATTTGGGCAAGGTACTGCTCTTGTCTGGACTGCTTGACTTCATGCTGTATAAACTGGACATGCACAACACACAGAAAAGTGACTGCTGATACAAGATGGACATTTGCTACAGGGTTCCTGCTTCATGTGTGAGACTGCCAGACATTCTGCAGGACACAGAGAAAAGTGACTGACAATCTGCCAATACAGGTGGATAGCTTAAAGTTCTCTGCTTTGCTGAGGAGTCTGCCAGACACACTACGTTCTATGGGCTGAAAATTAAACATTACAGAAGAACATCAGGTGCCTGACCAGGTAGCAACATGTCTCTTGTCATTTCTAGATTTTATATATTATCCTTCTGTGGTCTTTGATGAAGTTGAAGACAGATAGTTATTGTTATAGTTTTACTTAGTTAGGATTAAAGTTGCATATAGGACCATAGATTCACAAAGATAGGATAGATGATGGAATAAATTCTTTAAGTCTTACTAAATGTTAGCAGACTAAATATTGTTAACTGTGGTTCTTATTCGATAACTGTTTTGTTATATTACACTAAGGTCAAAACCCTTCTTTTTATTTTAGACAGATAAGAGGAGATGATGGGAGGTGTCATTCTGTAAATATGTCTCTCATATTGGTTGATGAATTAAGCACTATTGACCAATAGGAAAAAAAAAGATAGGTGGGACTAGAAGACAAGGAGGATTCGCAGAAGCAGTAGGGAGGAGTCAACATGTAGAGACCTGAGATAACCGAGGCCTGGGCCCTGTCTTCGATATAAGACCATGTGGAGATATTTTGATTGATAGAAATAGGTTAATATTTAAAACACACCTAGCCGATAAGAAACTAGTAAATGGCCAACAACATTATATTTAATGCAGTATCTCTGTGTGTTATTTGGTGCTGGTGCAGATGTGGTACCAGGCATGCTGGAAAAACTGTTAACGTATACATATGATATGACAAAATAACCTTACATTTGTATCAATACACAATATCCATACCAACATAAAATATTTTAGATGAATAGTTTTTATCCTGCATTCCTATATCCCCACTAAATGATGATAAACAACCATAACCCACTGAATGTCCAAAAACACAAACTTCACCTCTTGGGAATGTAGGCATTGTGTTCTCTAGAACTTTTCCTGTTGTCTGTGGTTGAGGGCATCCCCAGGGAACCTTGAGAAAATTAAGATAATGTTCATGGCCTGAGAAAAGTAGCTGTAACATGTACTATGCAGTGTCTGTGTAATTGGAAAATACAATGTTTATCTGATCTAAAGTACTAGCTGGAACAGTCTGTGAGACTTGATCATCTATGCTAGCATCCTTGATGTTGTTCTGAATGGATAAATCTACAGAAATAGCAACAGAGGAACTCTGAAAGACAGAGATCACCTGGGCTATCCATATTCAATGGTGTTTGTTCCCTTTTCTCTGAAAATATATCTGCATTAGCTCAAGTATGAACTGTGCATTTTACACAGTCTATACAATGATAACATTTTTGTTCTTTGGCTGAGCAGGTGATAGATAACTGTAAACTTTATAAGTTTGTTTGTATTGTATACAACTAAATCACTATCCATGCCTTATGAAAGGATGGCATATAATAACAAGTCATGAAGGATGATTCTGTAACCAACTATATTTATCTTGTCTCATCCAGTCTCAGAGGTATTTCTAGGTAAAGGGATCAGAATGTATGTCACTTGTCTTTCAATTTTACTAGGTTTATTTCTTTATGTCTGTGGCCAAGGTGTCTCCCCCAATTAAATTTGGTCTCTATTCATTTTTGAAGGCATACACAGCCTTTCCTTTCTTGTGGAAACAAAAGAATAAACTCTCTACCAGTGGAATGTATTTTCTGATATCAATTAAAAAGTTAAGACATTACTAAAATAACTAGGTTGGTTTAATTCAGCAATTTTCTTTACAATCCTGTCTCTCAGCAGCTGCCATTCATTCATCAGTATTCAAAAACAAATCAAAGTCAAAGAAGCACCATGAAGGATCTAGACTCTGTGTTTTTCCATCTTTATGTGGCATATATATATATATATATATATATATATATATATATATATATTCTTTCTTTAAATACAGGTTGAGAGTTGCATTTAACTGTTAGATGAACTTAACTGCCCTCTCTCTAGGGAATAGGTGCCTGCCCTGTGGTGGGTGTTTTTACCTATTTATCTCTTTTTGCTTTGTGTGCCAGCTACTCAATAAGTGTTCTGCTTCACACCAGCACTAGTTAAAGAAGCAATAAACAGTACCTAATTTTTACTTTATTTTTCAACTTTCTCAGGCCCTGTGTAGAAATGTAGGCTCCACATTGGGAACCATTTGGAGATGGAATTTTCTTTGAGCTGGCAACAAGTTCACAAATGAAGACATGGAGTTGTATTGTTAATTTTGAATGTTCTGCCGTAGCTTAGGCTTGTCCCACTAGCTCTTTTACCTTACTTTAACCTGTTTCTAATTCATCTCCAATTTGCCTTGGGACTTTCTACCTTTCTTTCATTATGGATGTCCTATGTTCCTGCTTCCTCTATGCCTGTCTGTTTGGTCTCTGGTGTCTCCCTGGCATCTCCTTATTTCTTCCCCTTGGAACACTAAATCCTCCTCCTACTCCCTACTTCCTCCCTCTGCCTGGAATTTCTTGCCATACCTCATTCCTCACTATTGCTCATTGAGCTTTTTATTATTTCAATGAGATATCATAGGCACGCAAGATGAAACACCCACACATGTTTTAAATTATTAAACATATGAAACACAACATTGCATAGTTAAGCAAATGTTCAACAACAGTCTATTGTTTCAGTAAGGTATTGAAGTTACCCACTATCAGTGTGTAATGGTCAATATGTGATTCAATTGTTTCTTTTGTGAACTTGAGTGGCCTTTTGTTTGGTAATTGAAATATCCTCTTGACTGAGTTCTACTTTGATGAATTATGTAGTGTCCTTCCCTATATATCTGATTAATTTCTGGTTTGAAGTCTATTTTGTAAGGTATTAAAATAGATACACCAGCTTGTTTTCTTTATGTATATGTGTTTAAATTATCCTTTTTTATCTTTTTGTAGGCCAATGTGTATCCTTGATGTTAACTAGTATTTCTAGGGCATCAAAAGGGTGGATCAGTTTTTCATAACACATTCTGTTGGACTGTCTGTTATATTTTTACTTTTTTGATTATATTTTTATTTAAATTTGAAAGAAGCTTGTTGTATGTGTCATGCCCAGTTCCCTCACCCTCCCCTCCTCCCCTGTCCCTTCCAAACTCTCATCTCAATCTGTTTTTGTTCCTGAGGGAGGGTGAGGCCTTCCATATATATTTACCTTTTAATTCATTCTGTTACGTATTAAACCCTAATGCAATATTCCCTCACTCCTCTCTGTCCAGCCCTGTCTCCAAACTCCCCATATGTACTCTTCCTCATGCCCTTCAGAAGCAACCAGGCATCCCAAGGTTATCAAGAAAACATAGCATATCAAGTTACAATAAGTCAGGACACCTCCACTCATATTAAGGCTTGAAGAGGCCCAGTGGAAAGAAGTGTGAAAAAAAGGAAGCAAAAAAGTCAGAGACAATCTTTCCCTCCTGTTTGGAGTCCCACAAGATGACCAAGAACTTCTAGTTACTATTACATCAATAGAATTCTAATCAGTAGTAGCAAAACAAAAACAAGATTGTATGCAGTAACATTGTATTTTAGTTACATAGTTATTGGATGAGGCTATTACTAAAATGATTTTGGTGAAAACAACAAACTTTTAGAAAAACAAAACAAAAAAAAAAACAACAACAACAACAAAAAATTCCAAAAAACAGTTGTTAACAGGGTTTGGTAATGTAAAGAACCAGGGAAAAGGAACTTGGGAATGATAGCACTATATTTCTAAAATAATGGTACAAAAATAGTTATATTCATTTATGTAAATTTATGGAACTAAATATGAAGAATGAATTTTATAGAATCCAAGCATGAATGAAATCACAAAATTGTATAAAATCACAAATGATTAAAATAACTTGATGTTTTTTTTTTAAGTTTTAGTTTTCACTGATCAGTTAAATTTATTATTTTTATACTTAAATAAAAAACAATCTTATTTTACTTAGTACCCCCTGTTCCCTCTCCCTCCAGTCTGCCAGTTCTCTCCACAATCTATCCATCCCACCCTCATCTACTCTTCAGAGGTGGTGAGGCCTCCTTTGGGAGATCATCAAAATCTTTCATATCATTTGTGGCAGGACCTAGGCTCTCTCCCATTTATCAAGCCTGGGAGAGTATCCTTCCACAGGAAATGTGCTCCAAAACATTCATGCATGCACTAGGCATACATACTTTGCTCACCATTCCTCTCTCTCTCTCTCCAGTTGGATTCCAGGAGTTCAGGGCAGTGCATAACTGTGAATCTCTGAATTTACTTCCATCAGCTAATGAATAAAGGCACTATGATGGCATTTAAGGGAGTCATCAATCCCAATATAGGCGAAGGGCATTTAAGGGATACTCTCCACTATTACTTAGATTCTTAATTGTGGTAATCTTTGTGGATTCCTGGGAGTTTCCCTAGTGCCAGGTTTTTCATTTTAGATAGTACTCTTTCAAGCCATTTCTTTCTTTTTTTTTTCTTTATATTGTTTGTTTTATTTCAGTTTCACTAATTTCCACTAGAACTTTAAATATTACTTTATATTTACAGAATATGGTTTGCTCACATTTTTTCAAATTCTTTTTTGTGTTATTAAATTATTTTTGTATTTTTATTTTACATATATATCCCAGGTACCTCACTCTCCCTCCCTGTTTCCCTCTTTCCCATACTCACGTGTACCATCATCACCCTCCCATCCAATCCACACCCTGCAACCCAGGAATGAAGCCTACTTGGTCATGTTAGATGATTTCTCTTGGATTCGGTTTGCCAGTAATTTATTGAGTATTTTTGCATCAATGTTCATGAGGAATATTGGCCTGTAGTTTTCTTTCTTAGTTGTGTCTTTGTGTCATTTGTGTACCAAGGTGGTTGTGGCCTTGTAAAAAGAATTTGGTAATGAACCTTCTGTTTCTATTGTATGGAACAATTTGAAGAATATTAGTATTAGCTCTTCCTTGAATTTCTCATAGAATTTTGCACTGAAGCCATCTGGCCCTTGGCTCTTTTTGGATGTAAGGCTTTTGATGACTGCTTCTATTTCGTTAGGGGTTATAGGTCTATTTAAGTTGTTTGTCTGGTTTTGACTTAATTTTGGTAAATAATAGTTATGACATTTGTCCATTATCTTTGATTTTTCAAATTTTGTGGAGTACAGGTTTTAAAGTAATACCTGAAAATTGTCTGGATTTCCTCTGTGTCCATTGTTATGTTCCCCTTTTTGTTTCTGATGCTGTTAATTTGCATGTTCTCCCTCTGCTTTTTCATTAGTTTGGATAAATGTTTCTCATCTTGTTGACTTTCTGGAAAAAAAAAACAACTCTTTGTTGCTTTGGGTTTTTTGTTTTTGTTTTTGTTTTGTTTTGTATATTTTTCTGGTTTCTACTTTATTGATTTCGGCCCTCAAATTAATTATTTCCTGGAGTATACTCCTCCAGGGTGAGTATTCTTCTTTTTGTTCTAAGGCTTTTAGTTGTGCTGTTAATTCTCTAATGTGACTATCCTCTCTATCCTCTGTTTTGTTCATATGCCCACTTAGTTCAATGAACTTCCCTGGTAGCATTGCTTTCAAAGTGTCCTATCGGTTCGGGAATGTTGTGCCCTCATTCTCTTTGAATCTTAGCAAGTCCTTAATTATTTCTTCTTTGACCCAGGTATGGTGCAGTTGATTGCCCATTGTTCATTTTCCATGAATTTGTATGCTTTCTATGATTTGTGTTGTTGTTGAATTGCAACTTTAAAGCATGGTGGTCTGATAAGATACAGGGTACTATTCATTTTTTTTTTCTTTTTTTTTTTTTTTAATCTTGTGAGGTTTTTTTTATGTCACCTAGTATGTGGTTGATTTTTAAAGTCCATTCCCTATGGAGGGATACTATCCTTGACTAGATACAGGCAGGAGGGCTTAGATACTGCTCCCAATCATGTGATAGTCTTTGATAATCCCCCACCCATGGGAAGCCTCACCCACTCTGAATAGCAGATGGGGGGTGAGATGGAGATATAGTGGTGGGAATTAGAAGTGTGGAGGGATAAGAAACTGGGATTGGTATGTAAAATAAGACTGTTTTTATTTTAATAAAAAATTAATAAATAAATAATCTGACTTTTATGAAACTCACTTTAGCATGGTCTGTATGACATTTTTTATGTCTTTCTTTCTTTTATTTTCCTTTGCATTTACATCAGACTACTAATCGAATAAATCTGGGTTCTAATTATCAGCTATCAGCCCTGTCATCTATGTGACCCATGTTAGCTTTTTTCTTTCTCTGTTAAGCTGCCAACTGGGAATTTTAGTGCATTTATATTTATTTATTTGTTATTGTATTTTACATGTGTAATATATGCCATTGCTTTTTTATAATATCTAGTTTTATAAATATTATGTAAAGATTAACAATATATTAATAGTAGGTATATCCCTTGGTATTTAAGAGTTTTGTACTATAACCTGTCAAAATTACAAACTTTTTCTACGAACATTGATACAAGAGTAGCATATTCTGAATTTGATTTTGTGTTTGATTCTTATCACTCTATTTTGAACTTTGATACTTTATGTCTAACTAGCATCTCTTTCTTTGGTAAATAAGTAATTTTAGTTTTTCTTGTACGATAAATTTAGTGATAGTAAATGATTCACTCCTTTGGCTTTTTTTTTAATTGTTATTATTCTAGGAAAACCTTTATCAATTTTTCATTTGTAAAGGACAGCTTTATTAATTCAATAGCTATTCTTTTCCTTTGTTTTAGTTGTTTTGTTTGTTTGTTGTGTGTTTTTATAAATGTGAATTTCAGTACAGCAACCTTTTGTTTCCTGGCCTGTAGAAAAGTATATGTTTGGCTTACTATGCTTCCTTCATATGTGGTTTGCATTTTTTTACTGTAAATGTAGAAAGATCTTTATTTTGTATTTAATTTTGAAAGTAGATCATGTTTCTGTGTAGCCTGTGATTTTAAAAAATCCAGTATTTATGTTTCTGGATATTTGTATTTTCCAAAAGTTTAAAAGATTTTTTTTTCTGTTAGTTCTTCTCACTTTCTATACTTCTGGATGGGATGAAAGATGAATAATTTCCCCTGGGGAGGGGTAGGTCAAAAAATAAAGTAAATCAAAAACAAAGGTCTATAAAGACACCAATGAATCCCTTCTCCAAAGGCACAAATACCGGTGCACACACAACAGAAAGACAAACATGACACCACCAGAATCTCAGGAATCTACACCAACTAGAATGTAATGCAACAACAAAGCAGAGGAAACAGAAGGGAACAACTTAAAAATTACCGTCATAAAAATGATAGAGGCCCTCAAAGAAGATGTGAGAAAATCCCTTAAAGAAATGGAGGAAAAAACAAACATAAAAGTGGAAGAAATGAACAAATTCCTTAAGGAAATTAAAGAAAGTACAGAAAGGCAAGAAAAAACAAGTAGGTGAAGGAAACGGTTCAAGACTTGAAAACTGAAATAGAGAAAATTAAGGCAACACAAACCAAAGGAATGCTGGAAATAGAAAAACTGGGCAAAAAAATTGGGAACTACAGACTCAAGCATAACTAACAGAATTCAGGAGATGGAAGAGAGAATCTCAGGTGCAGAAGATAAACTAGAAGAAATAGATTCATCGACCAAAGAAAATCATAAATGGAATTTGCTATTTAAACCATGCTGACTTTGAACTCACATAGATGAACCTGCCTAGCAAACAAGTGGTACACCACCACTGGCCAGTTCATACACTTTATTAAAGAAATGCTTATTTTGTTTAGAAACTTGATTATTCAAAGTTCAAACAGTGTAGCAGAGGTTCAATAAGAACTTACCCTTGGGCTAATCACCTAAGGCACATGGCAGATATTACTGTGATTACATCTGGATATAGAAGAAATTATAGAACATTCCCAGAGTCACTTTCAAAGTCATGCATCAATAAACTCTTCCCCCCACCCCATCAAAAAAAAATCCTCCAAGAAGACCCTGCTGACTCACAGCATCTCTTGAGTTCCACCCCAGGGACCAACCTTTAGGACTTGAACCTTAGCGGAACACTACTCATATTTAAAACAAAGTCTATTTTTAATAATGAACATAAAGCAGGAAAGCCAGATCATGCCTGATTGGAAATGTAAAAGACCAAGTTTATTTTAAGCAAAGCAACTCCTAGGTGAACTCTCAAGCAACAAAAGATCCAGGCAGGAGAAAAGGCAAGAGTATTCATGTACCTCATTTAAGCAGGGAGCTTAAATAACCCTGTAGGCAAGGTGATGAATAGTCCTCCATATTCTTGGTTTGTGCCTATGTACATATAACACTTTAGTCTGGAATTAGGCTACTAGCAACTTTGGAGGAGAAACCACTACAGCTGCCAAGAATGTGGGACTGGGCTTTGGGGGGCTTTTCTTTGTTGGAGATTTCCTGAGAGAACAGGGTTTGGAGAAAGTAATGATGCTTTCTGGACCACACAGGAATGAACTGGAAATTTCCAACTGAACATCATCAAAGTAGACATTCTGGTAGACAACAAAATGATTTTCTCTACTAGAATAATATTGTTTTATTTAACTCACTTATACCTTTCTTGAAATAAAACCTAATAATGTTTCATGGTCTCTCTTTATACCCACTTTAATGATAATTTAGTTAGTAGCATCTAATACAAATTTAAAGAAAAGACAACAAATGTAAACTATATTTTGTTTGTCTAGAATAGTCGGTTAAATATAATTAATGAAAAGGTGCATCTATGCAACTGGAAAGACGTCTCATTATTAAAAGCACATACTCTTCTCTAGTGTAGCTGAGATTGGTTTGTTCTGTGTACCCATGTGAAGCCCCTAACACCTGTCATACTCTAGTGAAGAAGATCCATAATGAATTTCATCCCTCCAGGCAGACATACATGGAGAGACAAAAATTAAAAATGATAATAAATATTGAAAATTATTCTACTGCCAAATATCCCAGAAACCTTCAAATAATAACTAGTAAAGATTTAATAAAGTACAGGTTGTTTCAATAATAAATAAACTGATAAGTGTTCTGGAATACCAATTCATTTTGTAAATTTACGAACAAAATTAGGTAATTTGGTACAATGGTTGTATTTGGGATTATGACAAGTGTAATTCCTAACAATGTTTTCTACATTGACTGTGATATTACTCATCAGTATAACTTGCTCTTGTACTCTGAGTGTCAAGTAGTCATAAAGGGAGTATTTGTAAAATTTTACAGCCTTCACTCTAACTTTATAACCCATAATATAAATTATTTTTTAATAATGAAGAGTTTTATATTTTTTGTGACTTTCGTTGTAATTAAAATCAGTACAACGGTTAAGGGATAAAAGCAGAAGACTGTTTGTAGGTGGACCATTGTTCAATAATATTTGAAATAAAAGACTATAATGTTATGGATAAACTAAGAAATTTAGACCCCAGGCACATTTTGCTTGCAGAGAGTCTCTGGTTAGTTGTGTTTCTTGTCCTTGTAGAGTGAATTTCTATTGCTTCTGGTTCAGAAAAACTGTGGTTCTCAAATTCTCCTACTAAATTTCTGCCTGTGGAATTTACAGATAATATGCATTTTTACTTGTCTTTCCCTTTAAAGCATACTTAATTCTAACAGTTAAATATTAACTTTTTATATAGTTAGTAAACATTTGGATATAGATATCTGTATGATCTCAATAGATATAAGGACACTAAGGTATTAAGTCATAATATTTATTTTTTAAATTAAATCATAATATTTATGATAAATTAAGTCATAATATTTAATATTTAAAACAGTTTAGAAAACAAACTTAAGATTTACCTTTTCCATTTGTAAAACTCATAGTGATGTTTAAGTATTTAAAACTGGTTTAGTGTGATATTTTCCCATTTCCACCCTTGACATGTTTCTGATCCAAGATAATGCATAGGGCACACCACATTCTTTACATACACATGACAGGTCTGGAGATGGAGAGATCAGACAGCATAGTGAAATTTGAGTTTAGGAAGATGATTTAGACAGCCATGGTCAAGAGATTATCTGTTCATTCTGTTTCTTCTGACCAATGAATGTTAATAGTTTCTAAAAGATGAACATTAGGCTTTTATTAAGATCCTTGACATATTCTTGATTATTTGGACATTAAAATGTAATGACACAATGGAGCTAAATTTCAGCTTAAATGTCCTCAACTCCAATTTAACCTTCATTACAAGTATAAAGAACTCACCATGCTCCAAAGGTCTAGAAACATGTACCTATGAGGGCAGATTTCAATTTTAAAAGATTACGCTCCCAAATGCCAGAGCTGCCAGCAGCTATCTACGGGAAGCTGTTTTGGGACATAGTTCCCTAAAATTATTGCTTCTAGCAGATTGCTTATCCACAGTGAGAGTGATTCAATACTTAAAGTGATGAAATTGATGGGACTTTGGGAGGGAGTGGTAAAAGACAGTCACAACACCCAGCTTCTTAACAACCTTCCACTGCTATATAATATCTCAGCAGTGGTGACACTAGTGTTAAATGCTTCTTTACCTCATCCCAAATGAATTTTTTCCCTCATCTCAAATCTGGCATACATCACCAGTCATTAAGGACATTGTGAGCCAGGACTGAAAGAATTTTCTAAGTTTTTTATCAAATGTTACACTTTTGGATAACAATTTATTAATTTCCTGTTATAATATATTCCATGACAAATTATTTTGGATAATGTCTAGGTCCCTGCAAGTTCTTGGCAGGTTATTGAGACAGAATCACCCTAATTAAAATGCACCTAGGAAAGTCTCACTGTGGCCAGGACTTCAAACATGGTTAAGACAAATTAATATTGTCGAACCCAAGAGATACATTATTAATTCCTCTTTATGCTTCCTTTCTTCCTTTCAAGGACAATTTACTCCCTAAAGAATCCCTTAACTTTCCTATTGTCGCCTCCAGAAAGGTATGTTAACTCATTGCCTCACAACTTAGAAATACATTTTGTTTTGTTATTTTAATTTCTGAACTCATTCAAAACAATATAACCTTATTTTCAGGAAATTATTTTGAGAATTAGAAAAATTAGAGGTAATGAGGAAAATTGTCCTTTAGAAAAATGGTGTAACAAGGTAACAAAAATCATGACTTCTGATAATTATATTTGACGAATGCTTTAAAATATATTGCTTACAATATGTGTTCTTGTATTGGAAATTATCATTTGAAGGAATAGCTCATAGAAAAGAGCAAAGCAAGGTTAGGAACATGGGATTTCTGAATATTGATACAAATTTAAGATTATTTTGTTAAAACATACTGTTCCTATATTCCTAATCTTGTTCATTGTACATTGTACATATACAACTTATTTAAAAGTTAATGCTAATTTTTAGCCCTTCAAAATTATTATTACCAACTTAATTAGGACATAAAGAAATTAAAGTTAGTAAATAGTCATTACAATTAAACTTGCGGTTATATTAGGCATGTTTTCAAGTCAGAGATATATTTCAGATAGACAGATCATCTTCAAACACTTCAAAGAATATAGCATTCAAGATGTTTCAATATCAGAGATTCTTTTCTTTTGTATGATATTTTATTTATATTTTAAACAAGCTTATTGTACATGTCAATCCCAGTTCCCTCACTTTCCCCTCCTCCCCTGTACCCCCAACCCTCATCCCATCACCTTTCTGCTCCTCAAGAAGGGGGAGGCCTTCCATGGGGGATCAAAGTCTGTCATAACATTTGGGGCAGGGCGTAGGCTCTCCCCAACGTGTCTAGGATGAGAGAGTATCCCTCTATGTGGAATGAACTCCCAAAGTCTACTCGTATACTAGGCATCAATACTGATCTATACCAGAGGCCCAATAGACTGACCAGTCCTCCTAAGTAACACCCTATTTCAGGGGGTATGGGTCAGTGCTATGCTGGTTTCCCCATTATCAGACTGGGATCCATGAGCTTCCCCTTGTTCAGGTCAGCAATTTCTGTGGGTTTCTCGAGCCTGGTCTTGACCTCTTTTCTCATCACTCATCCGTCTCTGCAACTGGATTCCAGAAGTTCAGCTCAGTATTTAGCTGTGGGTGTCTGCTTCTGTGTCCATCAGCTACAAGATAAAGGCTCTAAGATGGCATATAAGGTGGGCATTTAAGATAGCCTCTCCACTATTGCATAGATTGTTAGTTGGAGTCATTCTTGTATATCTCTTGGCTTTCCCCTAGTGACAGATATCTCTTTAAACCTAACATGACTCCCTCTATCATGGTATTTCTTTTCTTGCCTCCTCTATTCTTTCCATGGTACAATCTTTCTTCCTGTTTTTTTTTTCTTTTTTAATGCCAATGAGACATATCTGCTCCTGGCAGCATCAATCTACTTAAGAGACAATAATGGACATCCAAGAAATTCACATGGAGCTTACTTTCTTTGTGGCAAAGTTTTGCCACTGGGAAAAAACTGTCCATGCCTTGACTGCTGACAGTATGCTGTTCAAATTGGACACCTAGGGTACAAGTAAAAGACTGCCCAATTTTGTCAAGACAAGGCAGGGCAGCCTTTAAGAATATTCTGCTTCAAAGAAAAGTCTTTCAGATATGCTAGTTATGCCAGCTGAAGATGGATGCCTCAAAATTGCAGAGGAAACTTGGGTGACTGTCCATGCAGCCAGCTGCTTTTGTCGTTTCTCATCTGTTTTGAAAGTTGTTTGCTTGCATTTCTTGCATATTAGGTAATATTATTTCCTTCTTGGAACTCTAATGGAGCTGAAGAATTTATATTTTCCTGTTAACAGATTCAGAGAAAAAGTTAACTAAGCAAACATAAATAAATAAGGGTGAGAGACATAATGAGATAGTTTTGGTAACTCAAGTTAAACAAGAAAGTGAATTAGATACAATTTTGGGACATATCAAAATAGGATATATATGGAGTATTTTCTCTGAATTTGTCTAATAGACTAGACATTTTTGGTATATTTATTACCTGTATATAATATAGTATATATAGTTATTGTATATAATTTTTCTTATATTAGTTTTAGCCTCTATTATTTTAGACAAAACTGGAAATGTTGTGATATATTTTTTTGTACTCTAACAAATACTGCTTGCCTGAAGATCAGAGAGCTGTGCTAGCCTTTAATAAACCATAGAGGTCTGGAGGTTAATAGAGACAGATAGGAAATGATATAATTGGGCAGAGAGGGTGATATAAGGTGGGAGGAGATAGGAGGTGGTTCTCCTTTTCCCTGGGAAAATGGTGGACTGTGGCTTACTCCTTTGTCTCTCTGATATTTCACCATTTACTCGTGTATCTGAATCGAGGTTGTACTTATTAAGACCAATTAGAAACCTTGAATATCTGAGGGACCTATCACCAGCCTTGGTGGGGCTGGCTTTTGAAACTTTCCTCACACCTTTTTAGAAAGTTTACAAACAGTATAATTGATGATGAACACCTTTCATCTGGCAGTCCATAGTTTTTATGAGTATTTGATAACCTAAAAGAGTATACATGGTGACTAGCCCCCAATAAACAAGTAACTTCTAAAATAACAAAAAACCCCACTTTGTTTCTTAGATTCAGTTAGGTAAATCTAAGCAGAAACACTGCCCACTGCTGGTCTTTACCAGTATATACTTTAGCAGTTAACACAAAGTGGAGTTTTTGTTTTTTTTTTTAAATTGTGTTTAATTTTTTACGTACTGATTTCTACAACAAACTGTAATATGAGTAGGTGTGATGTCCCCTGAGTACTCGGATCATTTTAGACAATTACTGAAGCTGTAATTCTGTGATAGGGATACTCTAATATATGTTCTCAATTATAGCAAATAAAATATAGAGCAGTTGATGTGTTTGTTGTATTTTACAGTATAGAATAATGACTACTTGGTTTATTGTGAGGTCTTGGTAGTTTTCCTAGGCTTGTCACAAGGACAGGAAGGCAGAGATCAAGGGGCTATTTGTCATATAGGAACTGGTTTGAGCAGTCTAGGAAAAACTGAATTATAAAATAAATATTTTTTCTCTTACATTATTCTTTTAAACAAAATAGGCTACAAGGAGTCCAGCCATCTACAAATTAGTAATCTCAAAATGTTTTTAAAAGAAAATCTCAAAATACATATTTGTTAATAAGTATAAGATTCTTATTAATTTCTTTTGTTTTTGATTTTTTTTTAAATTTGAAACAAGCTTGTCTTACATATAATCCCAATTCCTGCACCTTCCCGTCCTCCCCTGTTCCCCCAACCAACTCTCACCCCATACTTTTTCTGCTCCCCAGGGAGGGTGAGGCCTTCTACGGGGAGTCTTCAAAGTCTGTCATATCATTTGGAGCAGGGCTCAGGCCCTCCCCCATGTGTCTAGGCTGAGGGAATATTCCTCTATGTGGAATGGGCTCCCAAAGTCCATTCTTATACTAGGAATAAATTTCAATGTGGGCACACTTGGAATGTAGCATCTTAATTTAATATTAAAAGTTGATATTAGGAATGAAGCATAGCTGTTTCAGAAATCCCCTGATGTGATGTAATGAGATAGTGTCTTTGTTTTCCCTGCTTATAAAGGGGAATAATATTTTCATGAATAAAAGTCTAAGAAATCCTGCAAGTAGAACTTTCTATAATGTTGCAAACCTGTATTCAATGAAACCATGAAAATCCTTGCTGCTGTGATTTAAGGGTATCCTCCAAATTGGGTGGGATAAAAACTGAACCCCAAATATTCATTGATGGTACTTGGACATTTCATCTTTGGATGGAAAATAGAATTAAATAAGGTTGTAAGTATAGGCATCTGATGTTGGCATCAGTGGTTGTTTTGTTGCAGGAAGGTGCTGTCTGGATCTCATACAGTTCTGCTTCTCAAGTGCTGGGATTAAAGACATGCTAAATCATGCATAGCATATTAGTACCTTTTCAATAAGAGAAAGATAGATCCTTAGTAGCATACTTCCTCTGTTTGAACATTTTTAGATGCAGCAAAAAGACCAACAACATGCAAATTAGGTGCTAATGGAATGTTCTTTGATTTATCAGCTTCCTTACCTGTAAGCTAAATATATTTATGTATCAGTGGGCCTTAGGTGTTTTAATACAGTAGATTAAGAGAGTCAAACAAAGAGATAAGTAATTCCTGAAAGATGATCCAGATCTGATGAAACTGAAGGGGTATCACATGTCAAGAAGGTCCTGTCTGGTATCCAGGTAAGGAAGAACTGAGTCTTGTTAAGTAATAACAAGAGAAGAGCTTATGTTTGTGATCCCAATGGGAGACCACTCAGAGATAGATCCTTTCTCAAGCACACTCATGACTGAGGAGTTAGTTTGTGTTCTCCATGGAAATGTGTTTACACATGTTTGTAACATGTTACATATCCTTATGAGCTCTGCTAACAATTGAACACACAAATATGATTTTCTGGTCAAGAGTAACCATTAATATGAGTTCTTGGAATAAGATATCAAATTCTATTTACTTACATTTTACAGAAGTAAACACCTAGTCTAAAAACAAAATAAGCTGATTGAGCTCTAGTTAGGAAGGTAGATGCTAGGCATACAAAGTTAATTTAAAGGAATGTGTATAATTTACAATTACAAATTCTGTCCTGAGTGACACAATGTGGTCACAATCTTTTTTTTTTTTTTTTGTGCCAACAGTGCTTTATTCATTAACCAATATGAGAAACATATTTACAGAATGACATCTCCCATCATTTCCTTTAACCTTAACTTAGCAAAATATATCACACGACAGTTATCTAATAAGAATCACAATTAACAATATTTTGTCCACAAATACTTAACAAGATTTAAAGAAAACATTCCATCATCTATCCTATCTTTGTGAGTCCAAAGTGCTATATGTAACTTATCCTCAATCTCAACCAATGAAAACTATAACCATAACTATCTGTTTTCAATTCCTTCAAAGACCATAGAAGGATAATAATATATAAGCTCTAGAAATGACAGAGACATCTTGCCTGGTCAGTCACTGAAGTTCTTCTTTAATGTTCCATCTTCAGCCCACAGGCCATAGTGTGTCTGGCAGACTCCCTAGCAAAGCAGGAAACTTCAAACTGTCCACCTGTATCTGCAGCTTGTCAGTCACCCCTCTCTGTGTCCTGTAGACTGTCTGACAGACTCTTCCATGAAACAGGAGCCCTGTATCAATGTCCTTCTTGTATCAGCAGTCACTCTTCCATGGATCCTGAATGTCCAGTTCATATCTCCTAAAGTCAAATAGTCGAGACAAGAACAGTATCCTGCCCAAATGGCTAGTCTTGCCATATTGGGAGTAAGCTCCATAACAAGTTTCTTCAATGTCCATCTTTGTTTCTGACATAGGTGGTGTTGCCAGGAGCAGTTGTGCCTTACTGTCAAGAAAAACTCTAATCCATTTTAAATGCCATAATCTGTAGGTCTTTGAAAGGTTTGAAGAATACCTATCTATCTCAAATACAGCTCTGTATCTTGAAAACCTATCTAACTTAACTCTAAGTTTTGACTACCATAGGCAACCATCTATAAACTATACTAATTTATAATTACATTTCTAAATGAGGTATATAAACACAATACCTAAACGAGAGAATAAATATACATATCACAACATTGATCTTAAATTTGTATCAATAAATGAAAATCCATTCAAAACAAAGTATTCATATCTATACCATAATCCTCTTCTTACCCTTAAAAAGATTGGTTGTGGTCATCAACCATGTACAACCAACCCCATATAAATGAAAACAAACATTTATAAACAATTTTTGGGAATTTGGGCACCACTATTTCCAAACTGCTTCCTGCTAGTAGGGGGTGCCATCATGGGATCCCAAGAAGATGCAGAAATCCTGGCTGTAGTGGTTGCAAGGCTGAATTGTTCCTTGGACATTGATTCAGGGGGTCTGGCTTGATCAAACATGTTAGTCTGGAAGGAATTCACAGCTCTTCATTCTCTAAGAAAACAAAAATAGAAATCCATTTCCCCAGTAACCCTTCCCCCAACTCAAATCATGAAGTCAAAGCATTTTCAAAAAACACAAACTGAACAAATCCAGCAGCATTCCTCCCATCAGGCATTATTTCCTCAGCAGTCAAATAATTCAAAGAAAACAGAACAGCACACAGTATCCAAAGCCTCTCCTTGCTTTCAATCTTCACTTGGCCCTTCCATCACTCCACCTCTTGTGTGTGTGTGTGTGTGTGTGTGTGTGTGTGTGTGTTTATTTTACATGTGAATCCCACTTCCCTCACCCTCCCTCCCATACTTCTTCCCTCCCTATTACCCTTTCTTCCCCCTCATATGCACCCTGACCTCCCTCCCATCCCCCACCCCCATTCCACATGTAGGGCTATGCCATCCAGGTGGGGTCATGTAATTCTGTCATTTGAAGTAGGGACTAGGACTTCTCTCCTGTTTCTAGGTTAAGGGAGTGTCTGTCCATGGGGGAATGTGTCTGCAAGGTCTTTTTGTGCCCCAGGAATACATCCTGGTTCCACTGTCTGAGGTCCCTTAGACTGGTCAAACCTTCTAGCTGAGACCCATATTCAGGGGGTCTGATTCAGTCACAATCTTCATGTTTTTTCTTTGCTCAGATCATGGTGATTCTTGGCTCTCCCTTATTTATATGTACATATGTACACACAGGTTTGTTGTGTAGTTGTAAGTGGTTTAACTGAAAGAAAATTGCTCACAGATCCATTTACACATTACATTTTTTTTTTCTGCTGTACCAAACAATAAAAATTCTAAGCCAGGTCATTTGTATTTTCAGTTCTTTGTTGGCTAAGCATCTCACCAGTATCATAATTTTGATTTTTAAACTGTCCTATATATGTGCAGTGTACATGCCATAACATTTAGCATTTCAAAGTACACTACTCACTTGTTTTTCTATTTTCATTGATGTGTGTAATCATGATAATACCTTGTTTAGAGGCTGTATTACTCCCAAAGAAGCTCTACACCTATTAACAATTCTTTCTGTGTTCTCTCAACTGAAGATTGGAGTAACCACAGATTTTACTAGACTTCTATTCTCTTTTAGATTCCAATATTCTCTTCATCTTTTGTAAATAGAATTATGCAAAGTATATAGTCTTTTGACACTTTTCATTTAGTATAATGTTTTTAAGCTTTATCTATGCCACATTTTAGTATCCATCCATGAGTTGACAGCCAGTGATTTCTTTCTACCTTTGTTATGAACAGGCAAAATGCACCTTGTAATAGTACTTACATTTTGAATTCATTATACCTATAGGATGAAACCAAGTTCAGGTTCTCAAATCCTAGGGAATCTGGGAACCTTCCAATAATGGACACAACTCATCTTTAAACAAGAGAAATTGTTGTTATGCAACTTTAGTTCTCTAGAAACTTTTTGGCTTTACCTAATGATAGGAAGAACAAATGAATCTGATTGCTTGACTGAAAAACTTGCATTGTATGTCCACTGATAATGATGGCACATTCAAGAAAGCACCTTATCTCTAAATCCTGATTAAAGAAAATCGTAACAGTAACTTGGCAACAAAAATTGGGGATTTTTGTGCTTAATTACTGGCTTAACTGACATTCAGGGTTGCAGTTCTGTTCCCAAGACTGTTCTGCTAATCAGACAGACACACACATACACATACACATACATATACATATAATTTCTTATTTTACATATCAATCCCAGTTCCCTCTCCCTCCCATCCTCTCATGCCTCCTGACCCACCTCCCCTATCCCATCAACCATCTGTTCCCCAGTGAGGGTGAGGCCTTTCAGAAGGGATCATCAATATCTGTCAAGTTATTTATGGTAGGGCCTAGACCCTCTCTCCTGTCTCTAGGCTAAGGGAGTATCCCTCCATGGGGAATGTGCTCCTGAAGCTGTGAGGGTTTTTTTTTTTTTAATCAGATCAACTGAATAATGAAGACCTACCTTAAACGTCAGTAGTGCTATCCAATACTACCCCAAGCAGAAGGAGATGGGAAACAGAAGCTTTGCTTTGTCCTGCTTGCATTCAGTTTCACTAAAAAGTTTGTTTTCTTTGTTTCTGTTGAATTGTCAGTTGATGTCAGAGCCCAGCTTCTCTGGCTTCCATTGCAGATTGAGCATCAGCAGCTCTTCAGAAATACTCCAGGGTTTCAGAGTCACCTCATGCAATAATGAAATACCCCGCCTTTTGAATTGGGAAACTACCAGGTTCTCAGAATTCTCCAGTAGGGACTGCCCTGACCATATTATTTAAATAAATTTAATAAATCTCTCTCTCTCTCTCTCTATATATATATATATATATATATATATATATATTCTTCAGTTCTTCTCTAGAGAAACTTGACAAAATAATTGTAAGACACAAAACATTTTGGCTACCAAAGTACTACTTAGCTTATTCTTTTTCATTCTAATTCTTATTTACGTGTGTGTGTGTGTGTGTGTGTGTGTGTGTGTGTGTGTAAATAAATTGATTTTATATATTGACAACTAGTTCCCAAGCATCTTGAAGAGATATGTAATCATAATTGAATTATTACAATTACATATAATCATGTATATACCCAATAATGAACACTTAATTATCTAACATTTTCAAACACTTAGTTTTTTTCTTTTTCTTTGATATAATCTTCTCAAATCTTAATTCTATTTTTGTGTTGTGACTTATTCTCACTGTGTAACCTAGGATGCCCTTGAGCTTTGACCATCCTTCCACCCTCATTGTCACCATGGCTAAAATTATAGACATGCACCATCATGCCTGAGTCGTTTTACAACTTTTGTTATTATTCCCTCTGCCTCTAAACATTTTTGTTAATTTTCCTGTGACAAGGATAATCTGAGAGTATATGTTTCCAGTCCAAGGAATTTGTCTGCTTTTTGTAACAATTTTCCTTAAGTTAGCTGACAATACTAAATGCTAAGTGGTAACACTTGAAAGTCAGATTTTAGTTTCAATTCTGGACAATTTCCCAGATTTGAAAGATTTTAACATTCCCTTAGTGAAACTCTATTGATTTAAGCTATCTGAACTTAATCAAGATTCTGTGAACTCTTAGCACCATATACTTCATTGTAGTTTTAAGTAGTTAAAGGTCGTAAGGGACTGCTTACTGTTAATCTCTTTATTTACATAAATATCTATCAATATTGGGGCTGGCATGTGGTATTTGTGTATGTGTGTGTGTGTGTGTATGTGCATGTGGTTCTTACCTAGATGTTCTTCACACTTTTATTTTCAATGCTCACAAAGTGCAATCTAAATTTATTTTTTATATTTTATAATCTACATATAAAGTTCATATAAGTGCATATATTTCTAGAGTTTTTCTGTTATTATTCAATGTATAAAAAGTAACAGAAGATAAAATTACAAAAATATGTCCCCTTGTAAATGTTATGATCACTCTTAGGAAGATATCTAGAAGTCTTCTCTTAAACTGTCATTGCCAAGTATTATTTGCTTTGGTACAGAAACCAGTGAGAGATATGTAATGTAGTGTTGTTTGCAGTTGTGGCTTCATCCCAGTTTCCCTATGTTCTATTCAATCAGAAATATGTTAGGTAGGGATCTTAGAGAATGAATAATCTGGCTAATATTGGCAGAAACTAAAAGGTTTAAAAAGTTATATGGAATTATGTCTGGGTTCTGGGATCTCTGAGGCACTTAAACATCTGGGATTTAGCATTCAGTCTAATCAGTAAGAAAGAATGTGCAAATTTATTATGACTAAAAACTTTATGACCACACTCTCACTATAGTTACTATAGTTCTTACATGAAATGATCCATATTAGTTACTGTGGAATATTCTTTTGCACTGTGTGAATATATGTCTCTGTGATTGGTTTACTAAACTAATTGACTGATCAATAGCTGAACAGGAGAAGGTTTCACAGGAGAGCCATACTGAGAATTCTGGCAGACTGGCAGAGTCAAGAGTCACAAGAAAATGCAGGGAGAAGCAAGATGGGCATGCTGTACTGAGAAAAAGTACTAAGCTACTTGGCAAAGTATAGTTAAGAAATATGGGTTATTTTAAATGTAAGAGTTAGTTAGTAACAAGCCAAATGTTTATTGGCCAAACGTTTACAATTAATATAATCCTCAGTGTGTTCATTAGGGTGCTGCTAGTGGGTCAGGATTATCCTGCTCACAAGTTACTTTTGTTGCTAAGACAAAACACTGACAAAAGCAATAAAACAGTTTATCTTGATTCTCAGTTGTAGGGACATCCCATCATAGCAAAGAACACATGACAGTGGGAATGTGCACCCTCTGGTAACATTATGTGTATAATCAGGAAGTACCTATCAAGGAACATTTCAGGTCCACTTATTTCCTCTTATATATTCAGTCTAAGTTTGCTTGCCCTCATTGGTTAGTCTTCTCTGGAAGCACTGTAATAGCTGTTCTAAATGATATTTCCCCTAGAGGATTCTAAATCCTGTCAAGTTATCAACACGGATAATCCCAGGATGAATATCTATTTCCACACCAGAAAAACATTCGTGTCTTTAGATGGAACAAATTTTGGTTTATGTGGAGGTAATCTTCGCATATCAGTCATGAGGTATTTTAAAAGAGTCTGCAATTATGGAATTCAGATTTCTAAATTTAATGAATCATGTAGTAATTATTGAAACATCTTCATAATCTGAACTATTAAATGTGACCTACTCTAGAATGAGGCATCATTTTTTTTTTTGCATTAAGCAATTGTAATCTTCTAAACATATTTTTTAATGTATCCAATAACTAAAATAAAAGTTAAAATAAGGAATATTTAAGCATTATTGTTAAGCTTTTTCCTTACTTTATCTGTTTCTATGTGCACTCTCATGTAGATTCATGTAGGTACACACACAAACACCCCAGAAGTGGGAAGACCGAAATGTGAAACCTTAGCTTTCTGTCAATTCTCTCACATTTAATTTTTCAGATCAGTCTTTAAAATAAAGTAAGTCTCAAAATAACCTTACTGTTTGGCTGAGATAAAGTTCTAAGCAATAGATAGGTGAGTTTGTAATGATTTTTAATCAGTTTTATCACTAACCAATCTAATTATAAGAAAAACAATATGTGACAAAGAGGTAATGAATGAGTAGTGGTGAGTAGGCAACCAAAAGCAATAAACGTGTCAACAGGTATAATTTATTGTTTTATTGGCCTTTAAGAAACCATTTTAGAACTTATTGTGATAAATAAGTTATTGACTCTGGCCTCTTTAAAATTTAGTCCAAACATTTTATTTTATGTGTGCTGGTATTCCGCTTGCCTGTAAGGCATGTATAATCTGAAATAATACTGACAGCTGCACCTAGAGGATTCAAAAATAACAGAATAAAGCAGAGTTAATAGTAGGAGTACCATACACTTTATATCACACTCACTAACTCCACCTGACACATGCATTTCTAGACTCTAGTACAGTTTTTTGAACATGGTCTGTTCTTACCACTGAGAAAAAGGGGATTATTTTACAGCACTAATAGATTTCTGTTTGAGTTTTAAGGAATTAAATCCTAATAGTTATCAATAAAATTTATAATTTATTTTCCATATTCTGAAACAATGCATTTTATGACTGATCGAATCCACATCATCTCCAAACTATTGCAGACCATACTGACAATATCCTGTTGTCTTATGAATATGTATGTAATAATTATTGATTACTCTCAATGCAACCAGATCTAGAATTACCTAGGAGTCAGCTCCTGGCACAACTGTGAGAGATTATTTAGTCTATGTGAATGCCTGGGAGGGAATATCTACAATAGGTGGGAATAAGAGACAATGTTCCTTGAGCTTTGTCCCAGATTATATCAAATGAGAAGTTCACTTAACACATCCATCTGTTGCCCTTTTCCCTGACCATGTTCCATTTTTTCAGCTATAACTAAGAAAATGTATAATATTGGATTAATAGCTATTAGTAAAGTAAAACCTATGAAAGATGTTTTTGATGAAAGAAGGCCAAAAGTCATGGCTTTCTCATCCTATTTTCTTATCAACCTAGGACTACCTGCCCAAGGGTGGGCAGGATCATTTAACATCAATCATTAGTCAAGAGAATGCCCCAGAAACTTCTCAGCAGATTAAATTAAACTACCTTGTGTCAAAATGACACGTAACAAATAGAGAGAAAATGAGAGAGAAGGGAAGGAGAGAGAGAGAGCGAGAGAGCAAGAGGTACCAACCAAACATAAAGTAACCACTGTTTGTAACATACCCATGTATAACCTGATACAAGTGGACTCTACACATTGTGAAGCTCACAGATAAAATGGAAAGACAAGTTTTACATACTTATTTACACAGAAAATGTGTGGCATTGAAAGAGTGGCATTTTAGCTGAATCCCCACCTGCCTGATCTCTGACACCCTCCACCAATCCTCTGACTCCAGCCCTAGCCAGAGATCCCCCTATCACTGTGGGACTATCCTGAGTTCCTGCCTGCTGGATCTTTGACCATCATCGCCAGGCCTCTGCTGAAGATAGGGTTTCCTAGAATCCATTCACCTTTGGAGAATTTCCTGGAGCTGCTCTGAGCACAGTAGACCTGCCCATTCATGCAGGACCACCCTGAATCAACACATGCATGATCTCTGACCCCCACTGCCAGTCCTCTGCTGGAGCTCCAGGCCCTTGACCAGAAATCCTTTAAAAAAAATTTAAAAAGATACCAGAAAATGGAAAGAACTCCCGTGCACTTGGATAGGCAGGTTAAACATAGGAATAATGGCAATCTTGCCAAAAGCAATCTAAATATTCAATGAAATCCACATTAAAATCCAGCACAATTCTTCCCTATATTGGAAAGGATAATAATCAACTTAACATGGAAAAAGAATAGACCCAGGATAGCCAAGACAACCCTGTACAATAAAGGAACTTTGGGAGGCATCACCATCCCCGACTTCAAGCTCTACTACAGAGATACAGTCCTGAAAACAGCCTCACATTGGCACAAAAATAGACAGGTAGACCAATGGAATTGAATCAAAAATCCTGACATAAGCCTACACACCTACAAACACTTGATTTTTGATGAACAGCTAAATGTATACAATGGGAAGAGGAAAGCATCTCCAACAAATGGTGCTGGCACAACTGGAAGTTGGTGTGTAGAAGGCAGCAGATAGACCCATGTCTATCGCTATGCAAAAAACTCAAGTTCAAATGGAATAAAGACCTGAACATAAATCCAGCCACACTGAACCTCTTAGAAGAGAAAGTGGGAAGTACCATTGAACAAATTGGGATAGAACACTGCTTCCTGATCATAACTACAGTAGCACAGACACTAAGATTGAAAATTAATAAATGGGACCTACTCAAATTGAGAAGCTACTGTAAGGCAGCAGACACAGTTGACAAGTCCAAATGGCAGCCCGCAGACTGGGTAAAGAACTTCACCAATCCTACATCTGACAGAGGGCTTATCTCCAAATTATACAAATAACACAAGAAACTAGTCAACAAACACCAAACAACCCTATTTTTTAAAAAAGGGGGTACAGAACTGAAGAGAGAACTCTCAATAGATGAAATAAAAAAATGCTATAAAGACACTTAAGAAACTGCTCAACAGCCTTAGCTATCAGGGAAATGCAAATCAAAACAACTTTGAAATACCATCTTACTCCTGCCAGAATGGCTAAAATTAGAAACACCAATGACAACTTATTCTGGAGAGGATGGGGAGAAAGAGGAACACTCTTCCACTGCTAGTGGGAGTATGGCAATTCCTCAGGAAAATGGGGATCTGTCTACCACAGGACACGGCTATCCCCCTCTTAGGCATATACTCAAATGATCCACCTTCATGCAACATAGACATCTGTCCAACTATGTTTGTAGCAGCATTATTTGTAATAGCAAGAACTTAGAAGCAACTTAAATTCCCTTCAACTGAAGAATGGATAAAGAAGATGTGGTACATTTACACAATGGAATACAACCCTTTGCAAATAAATAAATAAATAAATAAATAAATAAATAATAAATAAAAACAATGGAATCTTGAAATTTGCAAGCAAATAGATGAAAGTTGGAGGAACCATCCTGAATGAGGTAACCTAGTCACAAAAAGAGGAACACGATATGTACTCACTCATATGAATTTTAGACATAGAGAAAAGGATTCTAAGAGATTCATATATGGTCCCTCACAAAATTGGAATGGGACAAGATCTCTTGAACATATTAAGAGTAGGGGAGGAAGGAGTGGAGAAAGAACTAGGAGAAAGAGAAGGGGAGGAGAGGAAAGCATGGCAACTAGGAAGATTGGGTCAGTGGAGAAATAGACAAGAGAAGAGAAGAGGAAAGGGAGAGAGAGGAAGAGAGAGAGAGGGAGAGAGAGAAACAATAAAAGAGGAGCCATTATAGGTTTGAAGAGAAAACTGAATCTAGAGAAATGTCCAGAGACCTACAAAACTGACCTCAAGTAACAATTTTAGCAACAGTGGAAAGGCTACCATAAATGTCCTTTCCTGATAATGAGATCGATGACTAGTTATCCATCATCATAGAACCCTCATCTAGTAGCTGATGGAAACAGAAGCAAACACCCACAGCTAAACACTGAACCAAACTGCAATCCAGACACAGAGAAGGAGGACAAGACCAGGCTGCAGAAACACATAGAGACAGCTGACCTGAACAAGGAGGAGCTAATGGGCCCCCAGACTTAGAGCTGGGAATCCAGCATGGGACTGCCTCAGACCTTCTGAACATGGGTCAGCCTGGACAGTCTAAAGGACCTCGGACAGTAGAACCAGGATGTATCTTTGGTGCACAAAAGGACTTTGTGGGCACATTCCACATTGAGGGATATCCCCTTAACCCAGAGACAGAAGAGACATCCTAGTCCATACTCCAAATGTCTTGAAGATTTAGATGACCCCACCTGGAAGGCATCACCCTACATGTGGAGTGGGGGAGGGTTGGAAGGGAAGGGTGGTTGGGAGGCATTGGAGGTTGGGAGAGAGGGAAAGAGGGAGGTAGGAAAGGAGTAAGGGAGGGAGAGGAAACTGGGATCGGATCAATATGTATAATAAAAATTAAAAAATGAGAAAAAGTGGCATTTTAAAAGAAATTGCTCACTCAGAGTATGAAGATGTTCCTAGAAAGTGTTTTGGGAAGGGCAAATAATGAAATTGTAAAGAGCAGTCTTTGTGTAAGTAGTTGGCAGTAACTAACAAGGTCAACATTAAAACAAATTTTAAAAAAGTTAGGGTATATTAAATAAGGATCAGGATAAACAAATAGGCCGAATAGATGTTTATTCAGGAAGAAATAACTTACAACCTAGACAGATGAACACCAGCGAGTTCCACCGGATGCTCTCCTGTCCAAGTCCCGCCAGCCAGCAAGAGAGCATTCCTGGGCTCTTCCTCAGACTTCTGCCCATGGGCGTGGTCAGTGCCACAGAAGGAGACAAAGTAAATATCTCACTACAATTCCCCTTTTAGTCTAAAAAAAGTTTTAGGCTTGATACAAAACTATATATAAAACAGCCAATAACAAGTGTGCTCTAAGAAAAGGAAAATCGAGAACAAAATGACCTACATATCTAGTCCTAGGGTGAAGGCATAATGGAGTTTACAATAGAGTTGTCCTAAGCTGAAATGTAAGTCTAGTACCTAATATATCTAACTAGGAAGAGAGAATAATAGTTGTGATAGTTTAATCTTCAACCTCATCAAGACCTGAGAAGGAAAATAACGATACTAGGGTAGACAGGAAGTGCGGATGGGCAACTTCCAAAAGGTGCAGCAAGGACAGAAACAGCAAGCTACCTGTACAGTCACCCTAGGTGCATTATTTGGGGCTGGCGTGGGGGAGAGCAGAAAAACCCTACTCTTTACATATGACACCCATGTGGCTAATAAGAACTTCTACGTAAAATTTAACAAAACCTTAAAAAAGGGTTTTAGAAACAAAAGAACAGAGACAAGCAAGGTTTCTTGGAAGTAGCATTTTTCTCGGTTGGACTCTGCTTTGCAAGAGACAAGCAGATATTTGCCCAGCTCCTTTAAGGGAGAATTCCTGACTCAGCATAAGTGGCAAAAAAAAAAAAACAAAAAAACAAAAAAACCAAAACCAAAAACAACAAACAAACAAAAAAACAAAAACAAACAAACAAACAGACAGACAAAAAACCACACGGTTTTTAAGAAACTCTGCTAACAATTCATTGGTGTGTATCAGAGCTGGCAATAGCAGTGACCACATCTGCAAGCCGGCAACATGCAACATGCAACATGCAACATGGATGGAAGCACAGACCAAGGCAGTAAACACAGCTCTCACTGCTGGTGGTTAATAGCCACTACCATCTTTGGTAAACTATGACTTTCATTTCAGCAATGTTGTTGTTTACTAGATGTACTCATGGCTACAAAAAGATAAAGTTTACAGTAAAGACAGATTCTCATTAAGAAAAAGCGCTAAAGGTTTACAGTATGTTCTAAAATATATGTATTTTTGGGAGAGAAAAGGAATAAAATGGTTTTAAATATACAAAGAGGAACTGGGTGTGGTGGCAATGCCTTTAATCCCAGCACTCAGGAGATAGAGGCAAGCAGATCTCTGTGATTTCCAAGTAAACCTGGTATGCAGAATGAATTCCAGGACAGATAAAAGTTACACAGAGAAACCCTGTCTCAAAAAATAAAAAGTAAAAAAATACAGAGTAATAATAAAGCCATGTAAAGATGAAAAGCTCAGAGAGAATCTGGTTACTGTATGTTATTATATTGTCTTTGTATCTTGTGACTGCTGAGGAAAAAACAACTGTTAAAACAAATGCTGCTGGATCAATCCAATTTGTATATTTTAAAAATGCTTTCACTTCAAAATTTAAGTCTAAGGACAAGTTACTGGGGAAAAGGATTTCTATTTTTGCTTCCACAGAAAATGAAAAGCTGTGGATTCCTTCCAGACTAATGTGGCTTGAGCAAGCCAGACCCCCTGAAACAGAGTACCAGGTAATCCTACATTCAAAACAGCTGAACAAAGCAACCTTGCAGACTACAGCCAAGATTTCTGCGTCTTCTCAGGATCCCCCATGACAGTGCCCCCTATCAGCAGGAAGTAGTTTGGAAAGAACGATGCCCAAATTCCCAAATTTTGTTTATAAATGTTTGTTTTCATTTAAATGGGGTTGGTTATAAATGGTTAATGACCATAACTAATCTTTTTAAAGGTAAAAAGAGGATTATGATATAGATATGAATACTTTGTTTTGGAATGGATTTTCATTTATTGATACAATTTAAGGTCAATTTTGTGATATCTTTATTTCTCTTGTTTAGGTATTGTGTTTATATAGCTCATTTAAAAATGTAATGTATAATGTAATACAGATTATAAATAACTACCTATGATAGTCAAAGCTTAGAGTTATTACTTAGGTTTTTCAAGATACACAGAGATGTATTTGAGATAGACAGGAATTCTTCAAACCTTTCAAAGACCTATAGAATATGGCATTTAAAATGGTTTAGGGTTTTTCTTGACAATGAGGCATAAATGCTCCTGGCAACACCACCTGCGTCAGAAAGGAAGATGGACATTAAAGAAACTCGTTATGGAGTTTACTTCCAATGTGGCAAGACTAGCCATTTAGACAAGATACTGCTCTTGTATGGACTGTTTGACTTTATGCTGTATAAACTGAACATGCAGGGCCCACAGAAAAGTGACTGCTGATTCAAGATGGACATTGCTTCAGAGTTCCTGCTTCATGGAAGTGTCTGCCAGACAGTCTGCAGGACACAGAGAAAAGTGACTGACAAACTGCCAGTACAAGAAGACAGTTTAAAGTTTCCTGCTTTGCTGAAGAGTCTGCCAGACACACTAGGTCTATGAGCTGAAGATGGAAGACTACAAAAGAACTTTGGGTGACCAGGCAGTGAGATGTCTCTGTCATTTCTAGAGTTTATATATTATCCTTCTGTGGTCTTTGATGGATTTGAAGACAGATAGTTATGGTTATAGTTTTCCTTAGTTAAGCTTAAAGATAAGTTACATATAGGACTTTAGACTCACAAATATATGATAGATGATAAAATAGTTTCTTTTAATCTTGCTAAATGTTAATGGACTAAATAGTGTTAACTGTGATTCTTATTTGATAACTGTTGTGTGATATATTTTGCTATGTTAAGGTTAAAATGCTTCTTTTTATTTAGACAGAAAAGAGGAGATGATGGGAGATGCCATTATGTATATATGTTTCTCATACTGGTTAATGAATAAAGCACTGTTGGCCAATAGGAAAGGAAGATAGCAGGGACTAGGAGACAAGGAGGGAAGAGGAAGTAGTAAGGAGGAGTCAAGATGGAGAATCTGGAGAAGGCAGAACCGCCAGCTGCCTCTCCCTGGTAAGACCATGTGGGAATACATAGAAATAGGTTAATAATTAAGACAGAGCTAGCCGATAAGAAACTAGTATTTGGCTAACAGCAGCGGGACAAGACCGACAGCGGGCAGAAAAACCTTACTCCTTACAAGGGTAGAGTCTTTAAAAGGATTGTGGAAAAGGTCTGACAGAAGCCAATTCATGTAAGTTCCACCTGGTCACATTGAAAGCTTCATATTGTGTTATAGTCAAATGAACCAATGCAATGGCCTGTATACTATGAGCACATGTCTATATTTTTTTAAAAAAATATCTATCAACCATGAATATTTTAATACAAGGAAAGGTGAATTTAAAAAAACTAGTTGGGCGGTTATTTCAGGTTCTTGCAGAAATAAGCAATGGAGAATCAAATGTCTTCATTTACTTAACATGAGCCAAGCCTTTTCTCTTTTCTCCTAGTCTCCTATTAGGTACAAACCTTGGTAGTGACATTTTATCTAAAATCTACAAGATAAAGTCACTTCTGTGCCTCTTAATTTTCCCAGTCAATCCTCACCGCAGTTCTAAACAGTGAAGAGACTGAGTGAGGAGCCTGGATTGTCCTTAATGGAGAAATAGAAATATGTCTTGTTTATATTCTTGTCACACAAGGTAACCCCTGGATTTCTCATTTCTTGAGCAAATGAATATATTGTATATCTATTGACTCTAAAGTTACACCAATCTCATTTGAATTCTGAGATGCTGACACTCGATGTTTGACTTTGGGCAAGTCAGGCAATTTTCTCTCCTCAGTGGAGTTATTAATAGCTACCATAGGGGGATGAAGAAAGGATTATGTGGTAACATTCAAAATGCTTCGGTGTGAATGGTGCATGCTAACCTTGCAAGAAAACCTTTTTCCCTTTCAATATGGCCCTGGTTTTTACAATAAAAATTGTTGTGGTTTGTAAGGAGTAAGGTTTTTCTGCCTGCTGCTGCTCTGTTCCTGCCACCATGCCAGCCCCAATTAACACAAAGAGACTCTCTATTTGATATAATGCTGTTGGCCAGTTACATGTTTCTTATCAGCTAGCTCTGTCTTAATTATTAACCTATTTCTATGTATTTCCATGTGGTCATGGGAGAGGCGGCTAGCGGTTCTGCCTTCTCCAGACTCTCCATCTTGACTCCTCCTTCCTACTTCCTCTTTCCTCCTCATCTCCTAGTACCACCTGTCCTGCTTTCCTAATTGCCAGCAGTGCTTTATTCATTAACCAGTATGAGAAATATATATACATAATGACATCTCCTATCAGTGGTGGATTTTAATAGGTATACATTTGCTTAGTCTAGAAATCAAGTTAAGAATTTGCTAGGAGACCAGGTATTTCATGTTTGACTCTTGTATGTGTGATGGTAATAGTATAAATTATTTAAGATTAATACTCTAATAGAAAAATTTACAACTGATTTTTGTTAAATTGGTTATCATCTTCCATATATAATATTGGATATTTAAAATAATTATTTCCTCTTGTATCATCACATTTCTTAATACTCACAATTCCTATGAACAAGAATTCTGTTAATATCATTATTATTATTTAATCCTGTCATTTGCCATAATTAAAAACTGGTTATATGTCTACTGACTTTCATTTGCCTTTGCATCTTTAGTAACTATCTGTGAAAGTGAGTCCTATTAATGTGACATCACCACTGAGATTATTTAAAACAATTTTCGTTGGTGTTTACCTTTGCTTCAAAGAAGACAGCTAACTAATTTTTGTGTCAGCCTGACCTGAACTAGTGCAATTTCAGGTTGCTTTGTATTCGTTATTTTATATGCAAAAGCAAAACAACAGTTACATGCTGATTCTAAAAAGAAGAAATCTTAAGCCTTTGAAAGTCATTTTACCCTGTTAAAAGTTACTTTCACTGAATAAGCTGGTTATTTACTAGAATAAATAATTCACTATATAAGAGATTTTTTTATATCAAGATATGTGTAACTGTTAAGGAACCATAGTTTGTGCCAAGGTAACTCCGTACATCATTGGGTAAATAATAGGATCAAATAGATTAAGTGAATCAGTTTACTACTTACTTTGTTTGACAAGAGCTGTGTTATTTTATAGACAAATGAATAGGTTGGGTTATTAAAGAAATAAAAAAAATTATCATATCTCAGAATAATTGTATTCCAGTAGGCATTTTTTTTAAAATGGAAAGCCTCTAATCTTTGTTTTATCTTTTTCCTTCCTTCCATCTGCCTTTCTTTCTTTCTCTCTTTCATTCTTTCTTCCTTCCTTTCTCATTTTTTTCTTCTTTTTATTTTTTCACTTTTGTTATTTTAATAAGACTAAAAACCAGCAGAAGTTGATACTGCCATACACAGCAATCTCAGGGTGGGACAGTAGAAAAGAAAACCATATAGGAATCTTACTTGTTCTGTAAAAACTGTACTCAGGGTTGTTTAAAAGTAGACAGGACAAGAAGGATTCTTGAGAATCTGTGTCAGTTTATAAACTTAGGGAGATGAGAAAGAATACTTTCTGAGTGATATACTATGATTGACATTTGATATTTAGCTGTGGGCAGCAGGGGAAGAGGGTTAATCTACTTTTATTTGATAGGACTTGTACCCACAAGTAGGGAGTAATTAGAAAGAGAGGGAAGAAGAAATAAATATGATGACCAGAGAAAGTGACATCATCTTTGCTAAAGGGACCAAAAGGCAAAGCTACAAAAGAAATGTAGAAGAGAAAACTTCCTCTCACGCTATTCTTTCAATTTATTCCAGATTGTTTGTTATCTGTGTCTTTAAAACTGGAGTGTGGCTTATTTAATATGCGAGGAAAGATTTAAATTTCAAATGAATAGAGTAACAAAAGCTTATGTACTTCAAGCAGTATTGCACCTTGGGAAAACTGTCTGATATTTATGTTGCAGGCCTCAGTAAAATAAGGGTTTGTAAATAAAACAACTGCCATCATAAATTACCATTTTTACTATTATTGAAATAATATATAATGTTTACATTTCCACATGTCAATATCACATTACATTCAAATATAAGTTAATTTGACTTCTAGCTTTGAGAAAAGCATTTTAATACACAAACAAAAAACAGAGATAACTCTCTGCCACCAGATTTTCAATTTGAATTGCAACAGGTAGATTTTCAAGATGAATGGAAATTGTATGATTAGTTAGGTCCATGTAAATGAATGGACAAAACCAGAAAACTAATCTAAACATGTATTAGTATAGATTATTTTGTTTAGTGTTGAAATATTTTAAAAGTTATTGACAAAGTGTCAAAAAATAATGTTTTGCTAAGTTAATAGTTTATGTAATGATTCAAGGCATATGAGCACAGAAATAAGACAAACTGTATCCTGATAATACTTGGAGAGGTGTAACATAACTTAAAAGGAATCTGGTAAGTTACAAAGATTAAACTATATTTTAGAAATATATTTCTAGAGAACTTCCCTCAAGGTTACAAAGAATATACCATCCCCAAACAGAAGACTAACTTGAATTATAAGATCTATGATGCACTACAAGAAAAAAAGTAAGATTATTATGTTTATATAAAATGTAGAATAAGGTAGCAGAAATGAATTGTTATAACATTAGTTGAATTACCTATAAAAGCACTACATTTTCAAAATAAAAGACATTTACAGTAGAACCAGAAAAACTTAAATTTAGCCACAAGAAAACCCTTACTAAAGAAATAAATAAGTTGAAATTTCAAAATTGGAGCTAAGAAATTTGAACTTATTGTAACAATGTGAAATAAATGTAGTGAAAAAAGCATAAAATAAAAAGAGACTTTATCATAAGGCTGAAAATAATGAAAGACGCATGCAATCCTGGTTAGTTTATAGGCTAAGGTAGTAGAATATGAGTTTAGGGTCAGCTCCGTATACATAGTGAAACCTAGTCTCAAAGTTGAAATAAAAAACAAATCAGAATAAGAAGTAGGTGCTGGATAGTTTTGTGTGAACTTAACACAATCTGGAGTCATCAGAGTGGAGGGGTGCTCAACATACAAAGTTCCTCTTGGAGACTGGACTATCAACATGCCTGTAAGGAGTTTTCTTTTCTTTATTTTTCTTTTTTTTTTAAATTTTATTTCCTTTTTTTTAATTTAAATTCGAAACAAAGTTGTTTCACATGTCAATCCCAGTTCCCTCACCCTCCAGTCCTCCCTTCTCACCCCCACCAAACCCTATCCCATCCCCTACCTGCTCCCCAGGGAATGGGAGGCCCTCCATGGGGAACCATCAAAGTCTATCATATTTGGGGCAGGGCCTAGGCCCTCCCCAATTTGTCTAGGCTGAGAAAGTATCTCTCTATGTGGGATGGGCTCCCAAAATCCATTGGTATGCTAGGGATAAATACTGATCTATTGCTAGAGGTTCCAGTCATCCTAACACCTACACAGGATCTGTGTCAGTCCCTATGCTGGTTTCCCAGCTATCAGACTGGGGTGCCATGAGCTCTCCTTTGTTCAGGTTCTGTGGGTTTCTCCATCCTGGCCTTGACCTCTTTGATCATCACTCCTCCCTCTCTGTAACTGTAATCTATGAGTTTGGCTAGTGTTTTGCTGTGGATGTCTGTGTCTAGATGAAGGATCTATGAAATTTTCTTAACTCGTTATTGAAGCTGGAGACTCCCAGCCCATTATAAGCAGGTTGTCCTGGGTTCTATTAGAAAGTAGGCTGTGCAAGCCATGAGAGGCAAACCAGCAAGCAGCACCCCTCTGTGAACTCCTTATTATAAACTGTTATATGTTGCTGTGAGTGAAATAAGTTTCTTTTGGTCATGGTGTTTCATCACAGCAATATTAACCCTAACTAAGACAAAACATTAACAGAGTTTGAGAAGAGGACTTTGTAATGAGGTAGGGATCAATATGCCAAGACGACATATATCTTACATGTGTACTCAAGCCTAACAGAACTTTGCAATGAAAAAACAAATAGAGCTGCTGGACATTGGCAGCATAAACCTTTAGTCTCAGCACTCTGGAGGCAGAGGCAAGCAGATCTCTGTAAGTTGGAGGACAGCCTGGTATACAGAGCGAGTTCCAGGACAGGCTCCAAAGCAATACGAGAAACCCTGTCTCGAAATAAAACAAACAGACAAGTAAAACAAACAAACAAACAAAAAACCAATTAGAGCTTATAGAAGAAACAAACATAATATTACCATTATAATTGGTGGTTGTCTACATTCTCTTTGTTTCCTAACAAGTTATTTTGCATAAATCCTAGAGTTAAAATCTATTGAATACTTTTTTAGGATTAAATCAGAATATTTAGCTGGGATTGAAGAGTGGAAAGAATGATCAAAGACAGGAAATATCATTGCAATCATGTCAAAGATGCATCTGGTCTATATAATTTGTAAAAATCAATGCTTATCCGATTTTACCTTTCTTGAGCTAATGTTGGTGAGTTCTCTTTCATCTTTCCTCACTGGACACATCATTGCATTATTATCTTTAGGAGAAGGATTTTATTTTCTGCATTATATAAGGTTCTCAACATTTTTTAAGATTTTGTACTACTTTATTGCATAAAAGTGATTTTCATTCAGTATAAAATAGATGCTAAGTCTCTCAAGGTATCATATTTGACTTATGTTATGTGGATGCTATCTAATTCCCAACATTTGGGGAAATTCCAGATATAATTTATGTTGATTTCTAGTTTAATTCTACTATAGTCTGTAAGGAATATTTGCTTATTTTTTTCACTGTTTTAAAAATGTCAAGGTGAATTTTATGGCCTAAAATACAGTTTATCCTCTAGAGAGTCCCGTGTGAAATATAAAAGAGTCAGCTGATTTCAAAGGAATAATTCTGTTTTGTCAGTTAGTTGGAGAACAATGATAGTGCTGGTCAATTACAACCAGCCCTTACTGATTTTGTGCCCACTTCCCATATTAATTACAGATGAGGAGAACAATTTAGCACTCAACTATGATTATTCACTTACCTATTACTTCTTTGTAGTAGGTCTTTATTTTGACCAACAGTTCCTGAATAATGACAGAGACTTCTTACTAAGTATGAAAACTTGGCTACTTTAGCTCTTATTACATAACTAACCTGTTCACATTTATGTACATAGTACCATATGGTGAATATTCCTACATGAATTTGTAAATCCAGATGCTTACTTGTGTTTCCTCTATGGAAGGTAATGTCAATAAAAGCATAGGGATCCTACCCTTCTTAATAAGAAAAATATTTCAGAGGAAGAAGCATGTGATATATTATGAAACAAGATTTGGGGATTTTCTCTCCACTGTACAAAGAATAAACTCTCTTCCCTAACTCTAGAAGATAATATTTTTCTTTTTCTTTTCTGATGCCCTCAAGGGCAGTATCTGCTCTTCATCCAACAGCTTTGAGTCAGATTCTATCTGTAGCTGCTAAAAACACTTCAGTGTTTTCAATTATTCTGAAGGTGGTGGCAGGGGGGGTGTTTTCAATGATTCAAATTAGTCCGTCTTTGAAATTTTCTTAAACTCTGATATGCTTGAAATTTAAATAAGTGACATGTTCTCCCATTTGAATTATTTTTAATTAAGTTTTTAGATTTTTGGGTATTTTAATCATGCATCCTTTCCCCTCTCTGCACCTACCCATGAATGCCTACCATTTGTTCTCTTTCAAATGTTTGTCCCTTTAATTGTAGTTATATTTTGTGTGTGTGTGTCTGTGTGTTTGTACTCCTAAAAGCATAAATCAGGACTGCTATATCTATATAATGCTACTAATATGCTTGTAATTTCAGGGCTGTTTGATATTAAATAACCAACTGGTGTATTCTCTGGGAAGACTATTTGTCCTATTCTCAGATTTCCTTAGTTTCCTGTATTTCTTTGTATACAATTGAGCCGCCTAGACTTACCCCAGTAACATTAGCATGCCTATTCTATGATAGTTCTTCATATCATGTTTAGACAGCCTTCTTGATAAGAGATTCCATTGGTTTAACTTCTGACACATCTAGGAGATATAACCTCACTAGCAGGTCTTCCCTCACCGTTTCAGATTTCAGCAAGCAAATTATCACCATCTCTTTCATTTGTTCTTTATAGATCTTCTTCTAGAAGGAACCTGTACTGACAGACTTGCATAGCTTCTCAATGTACATATAAACTGTTATCTGTTATATAGACAAATGCTTATTGAACTATGATATGTGAGAACAAAAATATGAAATGATAAAATGTTCCCATTCCTTTGTTTTATGGATGGTTCATACAAAAGATAAATACAATCACCTCAGATCACTTCTTGTTCTTCTGATGTGTATGTGGTTGGGTGCTTAACTTAGATCTACCTAGATCATCTTCCATTTAGCTGTATGTGAACAGGCAGGGAGCTGAAAGGGAGCTGAGAGGAACTCTGTTTCCTTAATACCACAGAAGTGTTTATGATCTGTTACAAATGGAGTTAATCATCATGATGTAATTATTATTCAAACCACTATAAAACTGTTTACATTTTAATGATGATGGAGTTCTTAAGTTATTATTATTTGTAAAAGACATCACAGCTATGATGAGCTCAAATTAAACTGCCCGTTTATTAACATCTTAGCCAAAAGTCACACTTGGATGTATTTGACTCTCCTTAATGAGCAGTAGATGATGGAACAAAGCCTTTCAAAGATTATTTCTTAGTATAATTTAATGCAGAACCTGATATAAATCATTAGCAATGGGTGCTGTAATTATAGCATTTGTTTTTATACAGCTGCTGCATTTAAATTAAAGGGAGGAGGTCTGTGGAAATAGAGGAATGAATTCCTTATTAATACATTTGTTCTGAAGAAATAAAAAAATGAAAGAAAAGGTGACTCATTTTTCAAGTGAATTATGGTGTTGTAGTTTTTATTATTTGACTTTGTGAGCTGCTACGACTTGGAACAAATTACAACTTAATATATGTGAGACCCCCACATAGTATAAATATAAAAATAGCTTTTAAAAAGGATGTGTTTCACAGTTATTTTTAAAGTTCGTATATTTTGAGTTTATTCATTTACATTCCTCTTAAAAATTTGTGTGAATGGATTCAGATATCAAATCATGATTAATGTCAACCATCAGCAAAGCTTTGATACTTCTACACAACATTGAGAAATGAATTAAAATCAATTCTACCAGCCCCCCAAAAAACCCACAATTTTATTTATTTATTTATTTATTTATTTTTATTTAATTTTATATAACAAAGTCCAATTAAATGAAAACAAACATTTATACACAATATTTGGGAATTTGGGCGTCGTTCTTTCCAAACTACTTCCTGCTGGTTAGGGGCGCTGTCTTGGGGGATTCGAAGAAGATTCAGATATCCTAGCTGTAGTCTGCAGGGCTGTTTTGTCCAGCTGTTTGGAATGTAGGATCAGCTTGTACTCTGTTTCAGGCGGTCTAGCGTGATCAAACCACATTAGTCTGGAAGGAATCCACATCTTTTCATTTTCTGTGGAAACAAAAATAGAAACCCTTTTCCCCAGTAACTTGTTCTTCAAGTTAAATTTTGGAATCAAAGCATTTTTTTTTTAATTTATTGTTTTACATGTCGATCCCAGTTCCCTCTCCCTCCCTCCCTCCCTCCCCCCAAGCCCTCCCTCCCTCCTTCCCTCCCTTTTGCCCTCTCTGCCCTCTCCCTTGCACTCTAAACACCCTCCCCTCCCAACCCCCCACCACAATACCATATGTAGGGGAATGCCATCCAGTTGGGGTCATGTAGATCTGACAGGTCCTATGAAGTAGGGACTAGGGCTTCTCTCCTATCTCTAGAATAAGGCAGTTATCCCTCCATGGGGGATATATTTGCAAAGTCCTTTTGTGCACCAGGGATACATCCTGGCTCCACTGTCTGAGGTCTCTTAGACTTCTCAGACCTTCTGGCTGAGACCCATATTCAGGGGGGTCCGAGTCAGTCCCCTGTTGGCTTCCCAGCTATCAGTCTAGTGGCCCTTAGCTCCTCCTTGTTCAGGTAAGCTGTCTCTATGTACTTCTACCGCATGGTCTTGTCCTCTCCATCTGCTTCTGAAAACCCACAATTTTAAATCATTTATGTTGTTCTTACTTTAAAAAAAATATTTTTTGTGAAAAGATAGCTAACTTAAATAAGCATTGAGTAACACTTGTAGATAACAACTGAAAATAATTATTTAATATTACAAAAATAAGTCAGCTAAATGTTACTCATATATTGATCACCCATTTTTCAAATCAAAAAGAGATAATAAAATAAGAGAAAAGAATTAGATGCCTTTAAATTTCTACATTTGTAGAGCTTGCTGGAAATGTTTTTATGATGGTGTGGAAAGAGAGTAAACAGGGAGAAAACACTGGCTATGGATTAGTGCTAGCAGCCAGATGGTACTATTTACTTCATAATTAGTGAGTATGGGTGTTAATAAACTGTAGAAAGGCTAAGACCTTTATTAGTAAGCCTAGCAATATGAAACATTTAGTTGGTAAAGGAAAAGGGTGTTGAAATATTCTGTATCCATTATTATAATATATATGAAATATAATATTGCTCAAATTACATATATAATAGCATGTTATATATACTATATTCTTATTTTATTAAATAATACATATTGTTCATAACAAAATAAACATTTTCAATTATATATATATATATACATATACATATACATATACATATACATATACATATATATGCCAGTGCCTCATGTATCTGAAACTAGCCTCAAACTCATCATGCAGATAAGAATGTCCCAGAGCTCTGACTCCGTGCCTCTACTGTCCAAGTGTAATAGTAGATGGTGCCTTAAACCTTTTTCACTATACTACATTCCTAACAGCAATGACTGATTTTAATAGGGTACCTGTCCTTTTTCACCTTGACTCGCATGTGGTAGGTGACACTTTCATCTCTAACCCTAAACACGTATTTTCTAGTAGCCAGGATGACTGGATGAATTAAATGGTAATTTTACAGCCTTATTTGGTTGAGAAAGTACAGGCATTTGGTGCCAAAACTGAAACTGAGTTCAAATTCTGAACTTCCACATGGGTTAAAATTAAAGAAGTGAACATAAATTCTGTTTTTTTAATTTAAAATCTTTTAATATTCATTTCTTATTCTCTCTCCCTCCTTCCCTGTCTCTTTCCCTCACTGTCTCCCTCCCTCCCATGTCCCCTGACCACCCTACCATCCCATCCCCACCACTCCACAGGAGGGTGATGTATTCTAGGAGGGGTCAGCAAAATATATCAAGTCATTTGGAGTAGAAGCTAGGCCCTCCTTCCTGCCTCTAGGTTAAGGAAGTATCCCTCCATGGGGAATATGTTTTCAAAGTACTTTTGTTCAACAGGGATACATCCTGATTCTACTGTCAGAGATCCCTTTGACTGTCCAGTTCTTCTAATGGAGACCCATGTTCAGGGGGTCTGAGTTGGTCCAATGCTGGTTTCCCAGCTATCAGTCTGGGGACCCATTAGCTTCTCCTTGTTCAAGTTGACTGTCTCTGTGAGATAGACAATTAATAAATGAGACCTCATCAAATTGAGAAGCTTCTGTAAGGCAAAGGACACAGTTGACAAGTCCAAACAGCAGCCCATAAATTCTTTTATAAATGTGTACATAAGGATATTGTCACTTCTCCACTTACAGTACTTTAATGCTTTGTTTATCTTGCCTATCATTAAGGATTCTATAAAGATCTATAGAATAAACAACAATGGTACACACATTAGGTATGACTAAATAAGAATAATTTAATTTTCATCTCATCAAAGATTTATTATTTATGTTTGGAAGTATATTTGGCTCTTCTAGTTATTTTGAAATATGAATTGTTATATTATATATTTACCTTATTTTCTATAAAACATTAGATACTATCCCTTCCATGTTGTTGTATTTTAATTTTTCTTCTCTTAGATTAGATGTTCATATATTTCAAGTACTCTATAACTTTGGTGACATATACAAACTCTTTAATATCAAATTAAAACTCACCTCAAATATTTTGCTAAACTTTCAGGTGATTGCCATAGTAAAATACATATTCAACCTTTTATGAATTATTCCAGTTTTTACTCCATTTTGTGCTGTCTTTTCTGAGAATTGAACGAGGGATAGATTCTTGTCCTACTTCCAGGGGCCTCTCAGGTAGCCCAAGCTTCACAACTGTCTCTAGTATATGGAGGGAGTTCAGTCCCATGGAGGCTCCACAGCTGTTGGTCCAGAGCATGTGAGTTTCCATGATCTTGGTTCAGCTGTCTCTGTAAAGTTCTCCATCGTGGTATTGACCTCCCTTGTTCATGTAGTTCCTCATCCCTCTCTTCAACTGAACTCCTGGAGATCAGCCAAGTGCTTGGTTATGGATCTCTCCATCTGGTTCCATCAGTTATTGGATGAAGACTATATTATGATGGTTGGGATATCAGCAATGTGATTACAGGGGAAGACCAGTGTGGGCACTGATGGGAGATGTCATTCTGTATATGTTTCTCATGCTGGTTAATGAATAAAGCACTGTTGGCCAATAGGAAAGGAAGATAGGAGGGACTAGGAGACAAGGAGGAAAGAGGAAGTAGTAAGGAGGAGTCAAGATGGAGAGTCTGGAGAAGGCAGAACTGCCAGCCGCCTCTGGCTGGTAAGACCACATGGAAATACATGGAAGTGGGTTAATAATTAAGACAGAGCTAGCCGATAAGAAACTAGTACTTGGCTAACAGCATTATATCAAATACAGAGTCTCGGTGTGTTAATTGGGGCTGGTGCAGCAGCGGGACAAAGACTAGGCGGTGGGAGGGAAAAACCTAACTCCTTACAGGGCACCCTCTCTATTATTGCTAGTAGTCTTAGCTGAGGTCATTCTTATGGATTCTTGGAATATTATGAACACCAGTTTCTACCTAAAAACAAAATAAACAAAATAGCTGAAACAATTCTGTACAATAAAGGAACTTTGAAAGGCATCACCATCCCTGACTTCAAAATCTTCTATAGAGCTACAGTAATAAAAACAGCATATATATACACACATATGGACTATTAGAATGGAATTTAAGATCTGACATTAATCCACATACTTATGAACACCAGATTTTTGTCAAAGAATCAAAAAATGTGCAATAGAAAAAGGAAAACATCTTTAACAAATAGTTTTGGCATACCTGGATGTCCACATGTAGAGGAATGCAAATAGATATATATCTACTGCCATGAACAAAACTCAAATGCAATTGGATAAAGGTCCTCAACATAAATCTAGTTACATTGACCTGATAGAAGAGAAAGTGGGAAGTAGCCTTGAACACATTGACATGGAAGACCACTGATGTGAGAAGTAATTCTTTAAATATGTTTCTCTTATTTGTCAATGAATAAAGCACTGTTGGCAAATAGGAAAGCAAAATACACAGGACTAGGAGATAAGAAGGACTCTGGGAGATGTAGTAGAAGATTCAAGATGTAGGAATTTCAGAGGAAGAAGTCCAGACCCTCATTCTAGTAAGATGAGACCTCAAGAAAACATTTAAAGTAATAGAAATGGGTTAATATTTAAGACACAGCTAGTCAATAAGAAACACTAGTAATAGGCCAACAGTTTTATAATCTATTATAGTATCACTGTGTGTTATTTGGGGGCTGATATGGCTGTGGGAGTCGGCTGGTGGGAAAACTGCTCCTAACAGACCACTTCCTAAATATAATACCATTGACATAGATACTAAAAGCAACACTTAGTAAATGGGACCTACTGAATCTGAAAAGCTTTTGTAAGGCAAAGGATGCTGTCAATAAGACAAAGTATCAGCCTACAGAATGGGAAAAGATCTTCACCAACCCCACATCTGACAGCCAGCTCATCTCCAAAATTTACAAAGAACTCAAGTAACTAGGCATCAAAATACAAAATAATCCAATGGAAAAATGGGGTACAGAGCTAAAAAGAGAATTGCCACCAGAAGAAACTCAAATGGCCAAAAGACATTTAAGGAAGGGCTCAGTATCCTTAACCACCAGGGAAATGCAAATCACAATGACTGTGAGATACCATCTTACACCTGTTAGAATGGCAAAGATAAAATAAAAACAGCTTATGTGGGAGAGGCTGTAGATTCAGGGAAACACTCTTCCACTGCTGGTAGGAATGCAAACTTGTACATTCTTTTTGGAATGGTTTCTAAGAAAATTGAGAATCAGTCTACCAAGATCCAATGATACCACACTTGGCCACTTACCCTAAGGACACTCAATTATAATACAAGGACATTTGTTTATCAATGTCCACAGCAGCATTATTCATAATAGCCAGAACCTGGAAACAACCTAGATGCCCCTCAACCAAAGAATGAATGAGGAAAATATGGTAATTTACACAATGGAGTATTACTCAGTTGTAAAAAAGAACGACATCCTATTACTTGTAGGCAAATAAGTAGAACTAGTGGAAAACCACACTGAGTGAAGTAACTCAGACTAAGAAAGACAAACACAGTATGTGTTCATTCATTAGTGAGTATTAGATGTAAAGCAAAGGATAACCAGACTACAATCCACACCTAAAGAGAAGCTAGATAACAAAAATAACACTAAGAGGGACTCTTGGAACATGCTGTGAAAGGGAATTAAATGAGATTCTCTGGGTAACCTGGGGAAGAAGGGTTTGATAAAGCACAATGGATGGAGGATGAGATCAATTTATGACAATTTTGTTCATGACTAAAATCTCAATAAATCTGAGATGAATACTCAACCCATTCTCTTTAAATTCACTATAAATTATTTAGGCTACCCTTAAGATTCTTGTGTGCTTGTGTTAATAATATAATACTTGCCACTAGATGTTTTTTCATTCTAGCCAGGTGAATATTGGCCTATCTTGTTTTTTTTTTTTTCAACATGAAGAAAAATAAATGGGACTCATTCCAACATTTTCATCTTGTAACCATTCCCTACCTTTTTTGGGCATTATTATAGTATCAAGGTGCTAAACATGCAGAAAAGTCCTTCTGATATATAGCTGATGCCTGTCTGTTTCTTCAACCCCATGCATGGTGTTCTTCGAGTGCTCACATGTGCATTTCAATCTTTGGATCATCTATCTTTTAATGATAGAGTTTATGCAATGTCTCTTAAGCTCCATTTCCCAGAATAGTGTACCAAATTCATAATATGTTCTAAAAAAAGTTAGCTATGTAAGTGAATATTTTTACATTTTAAATTAAAAGATCACTTACCATTTAATAACTGTCAACTAGAATGAATATTACCTTAATAGTGTGAAGAGACACACCCTAGTCTAAGAACCAATAACTCATGCCCTCATGAGTAATCTCTAATTAGTTGTGTGCTTCAAATTAAATAGCTTTCCGAAGCATGCATGTATATAATGTAATATGAGTATGGATACTATATATTTTTTACATCTAACACTAATATATATTATGTATACAGAACATGTATAAAATAGCTTTGTACATATATATATATTGTGTTATCATCACAAATGTATAATATATATGAATAAATAATATATATATATACATATATATAATAAAATATATTAGTGTTTGATAAATTCTGTAGTTTCTTCTAGCTCTGACTTACTATGTAACCAAGTTTTATTCCGAGGTGCCTAAAGATTACCTACTCAGGTGCCTAAAGAACTCAAACATACTATTTCAGTCACTGTCTGTCCTATATCTGAGTGGGCTTTGCCTCAAGGGAAAATGAGCCATGGTTTCTGTGATGACAGTAAACATTTTTTCTTTTCTTCTTCTGCTTCTTTTTTTCTTTTTCTTTTTTTTTTTTTGTCTTGTATGAGGAAGTAAGTGGAATGGTAACTCCAGTGGATTTATTTTTTTCTTACTTGAAATTCTAAGAAATGCTTGAAAATATATTCCCAGTGTCATTTATTAGAATTTCCTATGCAGAAAAATTAATTTTCTCTAAATGTCATTCAAAATCTTGCTCAGGGAAAAGAGGAGAATGCAGTTGTCCAATGAGTCATTTTATACATTTATGCAAAATTGATACCGTGTATAGCAGGTATTCTTGTAAAACACTGGACAAAGAGAATTTTCCTCAGCTATGAGAAAACAATATCTCTTTCCAATTTATAAAAGGGAAGGATAACAGTCCTAAAAATTATGGGCCCATTTAAATAACTAAATGTAATGTAGACATACATGCCAAGATTTTGGTGACAGGACTTGAAAGAGTTATGGGTAAATTTATACACTGGGACCAATTTGGATTTATGAGGCATGAAATAATTACAGACACTTTTAAGACGGGTTTTATGTTAACATAAATTGATAATAATACTCAGATTCTAGTGTTTGCAAATTCTGTTAATAACTGAGAAGTGTGTAATAGAACGGAATAGCCAAGCAAATATTAAATCATACAAGCTGTATGACATGTTGGTTTTCAACATGAAGTTTCTGCTCATGGTACCAAAGACTGAATATGGAGAGTACAAGAAGGAATGGAATGCTTTCTTACTGAAACATGGGTATTCTATCAAAATGCTTTCTGTTGATTGTGAATGAGCTACATTGTGTGTGCACATGTGTATGGGTGTGTGTGTGTACATTCACATGCACACACTCATTTTCCCAATATTTAGGACCAAAATCAGAGGACCAGAACTACAGAGATTTTAACATGCTAGACAAGTGTTCTACCACTGAGGTATATCCAAAGCATTGTATCTCTTATGAGATGGTTTCTCTATACCTGCGTTTGGCTTTAGACTCTATACCTGTATATTCATGTAGATTGGGTATGTATTGGTAGCCACTTTTAGACAGATTGTATTGGTTTTATTAATTTTTTAGCTTTGTGTTATTAGAGAAGGTCATGCCACTGGGTTGACATATTTAAGGTGATACTGTATTGAATTTTACTACTTTTAAGTCTTTTTTGTGATTGGGGAATTACATATCGCTGCAATAACCTGGTTAATGTAATATCATCTGAATCACAGCTCTGTGAAATAATTTAGCAATGTAGCTTTTAAATGCCAGAGGCAGTGTATTCTCCTCTCAACTCATGTAAAGAAATTTTAAGTAATATATATGCAATCTGTTTGACAAAAGAAATTAATATTTCAATTTTATAAGCTAAAAGTAATTCATAAGTGTACTTTTTTTATAAAACAACTAAATTTAGGGCATAAAACACATCAGTAAATTTCAAGATGTAAGCAAAATACATCCCCACAGCCAAGCAAGACAGTAACAAAACAATGTGCAGAAATCTAGTCAAGAAGCACACAAAAATAGACTAATCCACAAGCCAAGCTTATCTGCGATACAAATACCCATTGTGAACTTGGGATCAAATGCTGACAGATGAGTTCCCATAAATGATAGGAGCCAATCTATACCCCTCTAAAGGAATCCAGAGATGGTAGGAGCCAATCCACACCCCTAGAAGGAAGCTTCTTTAAGGAAGTGTTAGCCTTTTATGGGGTCAGAGAAGAACCAAACAAATCCTCATGTTTTGAAGCATCAGTTTAGGGACTATATTTCCACAAAGTAAGAGCAAGAAAATAAAAAGAAATTAACACACAGGAGACAGGTATAAAAACTTCAGAATATTACAACAAAAGAACTTAGAAGAAAATAAATAAAGCATTATTTTGTCATAAAAAACACATACTAAATTCTGAAGTCAAAGCATTTTTAAAATATATAAATTGGGCTTGACCCCCATCTAAGGGCCACTGCTAAAGAGGCCTCCGCTGGAGAGTGCTAGATGCACCTATAGGTGCAGAAACATCCTGAGTATCAGCCCAGCCTCAGTCACTTATCACCTGGCCTTGGCTAGAGGAGCTGCTCTGAACACTCGAGACCTGCCTATCCTTGCGGGACCACCTGTAATTTGCACCTGCCTGTCCTGGGTTTAAAGATAAGTTATATATAGGACTTTAGACTCACAAAGATAGGATAGATGATAAATATTTTCTTTAAATCTTGCTAAATATTAATGGAGTAAATATTGTTAACTATGGTTCTTATTTGATAACTGTTTTGTTATATATTTTGCTATGTTAAGGTTAAAATCTTCTATCTATTTTAGACAGAATTGAGATAATCAGAGGTGTCATTCTATAAATATGCTTGTCTTATTGGATAATGAATAAGCACTGTTGGCCCAATAGGAAAGCAAGATAGGCAGGACTAGGAGACAAAGAGGTTTCCGGAACAGAGAGGAGGAGATTCAGCATGGAGGAGAGAGAAGGGGAATTCCAGGCCATCTCTCCAAGCCTTCAAGTAGTAGCTGATGGAAGCAGAAGTACCCACAAGTAAACACTGAACTCCTGGAATCCAGCTGCAGACAGAAGGAGTGATGAGCAAAGGGGTCAAGACCAAGCTAGAGAGACCCACATAAACAGCTGACCTGAACAAGTAGAGCTCCTGGACTCCAGTCTGATAGCTGGGAAACCAGCATAGGATCATCCAGACCCCTTGAATGTGGGTGTTAGTTGGGAGGACTATGTAGTCTATGGGGCCTCTGGAAATGGATCCGTATTTATCCCTAGTACATGAATGGACTTTTGGAACCCATTCCATATAGAGGAATACTCTCTCAGCCTAGACACACAGGGGAGGACCTGGGCCCTGCTCCAAATGATATGACAGACTTTGAAGACTCCCCGTGGAAGGCTCACCCTCCCTGAGGAGCAGAAAGGGGATAGATAGAAAGGGGGGGTGAGGAACAGGGGAGGACACAGGAGGTTGTGGGAACTGGGTTTGACATGTAAAAGAAGCTTGTTTCAAATTTAAATAAAAAACATTTAAAATAAAAAAGAAACCCATACTAATGAAGATTTATTACCAGCAATTATTATAACTGAATATTAAAAGGTAATTTCTAATACATATTTTATGCATAGGAAATATTTTTCAAAATAAGATAGATAACGCTTTATTAGGTAAGCTAACTTTCTTATCTCATCTAATGAAAGAAGGATAACAGTACTAAGAAAGTCTGTGATATGAATTGTGATGGTCATTATTGATGTTGCCAAACAGAAAAATTTAAAATGTACACTACATAATGTAAGGCCAGATTTAAGTTTGGTTTGGTTTGTTTGTTTGTTTGTTTGTTTTGTTGTTTTGGTTTTTCGAGACAGGGTTATTCTGTATTGCTTTGGAGCCTGTCCTGCTGTCCTGGAACTAGCTCTGTAGACCAGGCTGGCCTCGAAGTCAGAGAGATCCACCTGCCTTTGCCTCCCTAGTGCTGGGACTAAAGGCATTCTACACTAATGCCTGCCTTAAATTTTAACTTGACACAATCTAAAGTTATCTGAGAAGAGTCTCAGTGAAGGATTGGTTACATTATGTTGGGCTGCAGGCAGTCTAAGGAGGATTGCTTAACTTAATTGATGTGGGAAGATACAATTTGCAGTCAGTGGCACCATTTCCTTGGTCTTGAAGTGTATTGTATGCATATGGAGAAACTGAACTAAGTACAAGTAAGAAAGAAAGTAAATATGCATACATTTACTTCTTTCTGCTACTGACTGTGGGGAAGATGTGACCAGTTGCTTCTGACTTCTGACTTTGTGAGATCGCAACAATGGTGGATTATTACTGAGAACTATAAGCAGATGAAAGCTTTTCTTCTTTTCCTGTTTTCAGGATACTTTACAATAGCAACAGAAATAAAATCACAAGAAGCAGGAAGTGGTAATTTTATTAATTTAATCATGATGTCAAAGTTAAGGGATAAAAAAGAAAAGTTTTTTGATAATATATAAATCCATTGGTTATGCTGAACTAAAATTAAAAATCCTTATTCCAAAAGAAGGCATATGGTTCAATATTTTAAGTATAATAAATGTTTAGGTATTCTCAATGTTTGAAAACCATTAAAAGAAAATCTATGTAATATACATAACTTTCAATTATTAATAACATAAACCAGGAAAAATAACTAGAAAAGTAATATTTAAATAGGTACAACATGACAGACAATGTAATTGAAAAAAAATAGGTAGAGAAAATAAAAAACACAGAAAATTTTAGGATGGAGATAGATCAATGGCTAAAATATGTAAGATAATAAAGCCACTTAAGTATGAAGATTGTCAGATTGAATAAGTAGAAACTAACAGCAAATACAACCACCACAAAAAAAAAAAATGAAAATTCTAAATGATATAAAATGATGAAAGTATCAAGAAATGACAGTACAATAATGGAAAGCACAAGCACAAGTTATGAACAAAAATATCTGCTATACATAAGTTAGCTGAATAGATGTTTTCATTTTTATTATTTGGGTGTTTTGACTGACTGTATGTCTGTACACCACATACTTACAGTGATTTCAAATGGCAGAGTGTATCAGATCACCTACAACTGGAGTTACATACAATTGGTTGTGAGCCTCCAAGTGCAGGCTGAGAATGGAACCCAGATCCACATAATAGCTAGTGCTCTTAACCATTGAACTATTTCTCCAGAGCTGAGTTGAATAAATTTTTAAAGCTAAAAATATCTTTAAATAAGAAAGGAGCTTCTTACTGGACATGACTGTATGCATGTATAATACCACCAAAGAGGAAACTGATACAGAAAAGTTGCTAGATTAAAGCTAACATGGGCTTCACAGTGAACCTATGGGGTAAAAGAAAACAAAACAAAACAAAAAAAAACAAACAAACAAAAAAAAAAAAAGAAAAAGAAAAAAGAAAGAAAGAAAAAAAGAGGATAGAGCTCAACAGTAGAGAATTTGTAGTATAAGGTTGACCCTGGGTTGTCTTCCCAGACCAGCAGAAAAAATGAAATAAAAGTCACAATACAAAAATTAAAGCTTAGTGATCATAATCACTTAATGAAACATTTAGTACAAAATATTTAAATCATTATAATTAATATATTTCCCAGTAAATTAAGGGGTTTAAAATTAGTTTATTTAATTTGTTGTTCTCTTTTTGAGTCAAAACATCACTGTGTGGCTCTGATTTGTCAAACTTAGTTTGTAATTCTGGCTGGTATTAAGTGTGCAGTGATACACCTGCTTTTACTATTTGAGTGTTAAAATAATGGGTGTGTTTCAACATTTCCATTTTCCACTATTTCCAGCAAATATTTCCTTATTTAATACAGTAAAGAAAAAAATAACATTATTTTGACAAATCAGCATCAAAAACTGTAATTGGTTTCAAGTTCCCCTTTAAAATTGAAAGGAGATCAAATTTTGTGAAGTGATCATCAAATTATTCATTTAATAGATCAGGGAGCAGTCTAGATGCATTTCTAGAATACACACACAATCACACATATGCACACACATATGCATACACATCATAAACATCAACCTTAAAACAAATATGGTAAACATATTTTCATTAGTTCTTTTAATATTGTTCACTAAAATTTTCCTAGGCCAGTACCTGTAATGACTATAGGTAAGAGATACCAAAACAGTTGGAAAGAAATAACAAATCCTGAACGTTTTTCTTTTGGACATAGAGGACATAGAATGAAGAAGATGAGTAAGAAACAAAATTAAGGAAGAGCAAAAGTACTAAAAAACAGCTACAGAGCAAATGTGAAGTTATATAGGGCTGTGATTATGGTTTCCAGTACTGGACTTCATGATTCAAGAAGGCTGTGCTAAGATGATGATCTTGACATTGCACACAGTAGGAATTAAGCAAAGCTGGGTGGCTCTTTGAAAAGCCTCCAGGCATTGAGAACCAGATTTCTTAAGATATGAGTATTTTATGTTTTTATCAGAAAGTATTTTACAGCTTTATGGGGTATGCTGCACTGACTCAGACATGTGAATGAAACCCCAGAGAAAGGAGAAATGGAGAACCAGGAGAGGGTGGAGCTGACATATGCAAGGCAAAGCAGCAGTGGCTTGTGCAACAGTGTCTTCATTCTATACTAAGGAACTTTTGAAAGTCCAGGCTACATTTGCAATGTGGAAATATGAGCATATATGACTCCTTGTACTCACTGACTAACTAAACCCTTCGTGTGCAGCAGATATAATTTCCACAAATGCTTAAAGGGCAATCAGAATGAGTGATCTGAGGTAAAAGAACTCAATTCTCTTTTGGATCAGAAAAACTTCTGCTCAACCACTGAGACTTGCTAAATTGTCATAAAGTGATTATTATGTGATTTTCTTAATGAGTCCCTGATATTATTTAGCTGAGCATATAAAAACATGCCAGATGATAAGACAGCAATAATAAAATTTGATTTTCTATGGGTGAGGGAAAAAAACACAGTGATTTCCTCCTCTTACTCATTCCATTTCTTTCAATTATCTTCTCTTCTCCATCTCTTTTCCCACGTATTCTTGTTGTTTCCACTTATATTTTCATCTATTTTTCTATCTGTCCTGTTTGGGTACTTATAACACAGGAGAATCACAAAAGAAAGCAAGGATCCAAGACAGACAAATGATAAACAGGATTGGGACTTTGATTAATACTATGGTGTATTTTAGTATTTTAATCCTTTCTTATAAATTATAAATACAGTTCCAACTTGGAGAAGAAAAACCTGCATGACTTATATATCTAACTCTTTGTTCTCATTTTTATGATTTTCCTAAATATGCTTATGTTTTTAAAGTTATTTCAACTGATGGTTGTTTAGTGCTTATAATACTTTCTATATAAAAATCTAAGAATGTATTTCATTATAATTCCCCAAAGCCCAACTTGAACCTCTCTGGTTGCATTTTAAATACATGGAAAATTTTACTGACTCAGATCATTATTCCCAAGATTATTTTATCAGATAAAAATTATTAGTGTTTTCAGTGTTTACTACATCATGTGTTTTCTCTGAATAAGTGAAGAAATATTGCCTAAGCTAATGAAGTATTATTTGACTTTAGTAAAATAATTTTATGCCATCTTATTATTTATATAAAGTATTTAGAAGGCTTTGATATTAAATTATATTAAACATTAAAAGTTTCCCACATCATTTTAACATCACTCCAGTGTCTGGGAAGAAAAGGTGAGAGCTGTCAAGGTTCTTGTAATCTTTCCAGAGATACTTAATTTTTCACAACAGGCTTCAGTTAACCTAGAAGATGTTATAATTATTTAAATGAGTCACTTAATCTCTTAGAAATTTATATGAGACATATGACCTTCCTAATCTAAGAAAATATGAAGTTGCCAGAAAATGGCAAATGAATTTCAGCATGAAAGGTCATTTGTAAAATTTCTGACAGTTTAGTATATTAGAAGGTCAAAAATCAGTGGCATACTTCTATGTAGAAAACACTGGTCTAATCAATGTAGTAGGCAGACTTTTATAATCTAGAAGAATATATTGAATGAAATGATACATACAAATATTAAGTCAACATGTTTATAAACTGAATAAAAGTAAAGGCCATATGTGTTTTCTGAGAAACAAAGGTAACTTTATAGCAAAGCAATATTTTATTCTTCAATGTCCTTATCATTATATTTGTACAATTAATGCCTATTTCCATAGTTTTATAATTACAATAATGGGGGATGTCCATCTGTATATGTGTTTCTCTTATTGGTTGATGAATAAAACACTGCTTGGCCAGTAGCCAGGCAGGAAGTATCGGTGGGGCTACCAAGTGAGGAGACTTCTGGGGAGAGGATGAAAAGAGAGGGGGCCAGAGGGAGATGCCATGTAGCTACCAGGTAGATACATTGTGCAAGTTGTTCTCTGGCAAGATAAGGCCATGAAGAAATATATAAAATAATAGTTATGGTTTAATATTTCAGAGAGAGCTATCCAGTAAGAAGCCTGAGCCATTGGCCAAACAGTTTGTAAATGATATAAGTATCTGTATGTTTATTTAGGACAAAGTGACTGTGGAACTAGGCAGGACAGAAACTCCATGTATATTACAAACCATGAGTAGCATACAAGTCTAGTAATTGTAAATTCAACTTAAACTGTCAATGAAATTTAAGTTTTGTAATATTTCCACAAATGCAAAATTGAAATGGTTTCCCTAAATACCTGTACTTTGTCTTACAAGGTTTGCTATTCACTTATTTTAAATAATAAACAAATATCATTTTTCCTTCATTTTTGTTTAACTACAGAGAGTAAAAATAATTAGGATTAGAAAACATTATTAACTAGCCAGTTTAATAATATCCTAGTATACTGTGGTATATAATATTTGCTAGCTTTGTAAACATCTGTTTGTGTTGAAAAATAATTGTTCAACTATGTAAAATGTGTCGCATTTACTTATGCTTCATTCATTTAATTATATAAAGATATGTTGCACTTTCATCTTTCCAGCCAAAGACAGCTGATTATTCTAATTAAAATATAAATGTCCAATAACCAAGCAGAGGAGAGATAGGCAGGGATGTATGCAAAGAGAAAAGGGGGACAAGACAACTGTGAACCAGTTAGCAGGGGGCCAGACAGACAGACGTGGGAGGAAGAGAGAAAGCAGGATGGACAGTACATAAATGAGGTAAACAAGCCTCAGAGCAGAACATAGATGAATATAAATGGATTAATTTAAGCTAAAAATAGCTAGTTAGTAATGTTATAGTGGCTATACAAGAAAGCCTGCTACACTAGTAAGCTAAAATTATAATGGGCTTGCATAAGATGTACTACACAGTATTTTGAACAAGTAACAAACCTAGATGCCAATAAATAGTTCACATTTAATTTCCATTAAATCTGTGCTCTGTTGAAGCAACAAATCCAAACATTCTCATTTCTCATGTTTCATGGAATTGTTACTAGTATTTCCTGGATTGCTTTGTTTGTTTCTGTTTCAAGGTATGAATGTTATGTGGAAATATTAAGGGGAATAAAATATCAGTGAGAAAGACTCCTGTAGGACAGAGTTGGCATATCAGTGACCATCTATTAAGGTTACTCTAGTCCCACCACTTGCAAGAATCCTATCTCTTTAACTTCTTCCTTAAAATCTTACCATTTAATCATTTATTTTCCTAATATGATGTTTTCTCCTTACTCCTGAAGTTTATAGGCTTTTCCAATGCCATTTTCACTTAACAGTGTGATATGAAAATCTACATCAGTTGATGAAGATCTTTATTTTCCTGCATTATTTTGTTCCATTTCATGACTCTAACTAGATATTCAAGTCTTTTCCAATGTGTGAGTAATGTCTAGCTTTTTTTAACTTGAAGGGTCTCTTTTTGAGAGATTATCTAGGTAGGATTTTTTTTCCGTGTGGGAGTTTATTGGGATCATATTCCCTGAGGTAGGTGGACAACCTTCTACTGAGGAGTCACTGCCTAGGTAGGATCATGAACTAGATGAATGCAGAAAATACTAAATCAAAACATTATGCATTTACTGTCTCTTCTTGAGTGTAGGCATTATTAATTTCTAATGATGATGAATGAATAGTTATATGGATAGATGGATATATGAATAGGGTATCTTGGAAATTAAAATTTTAGAGTTGAAGCTATTAGTGGAGAAGCTGTTATATTTTATTAATTGTGTTCCTAATTTTTACATAGATGATCGATGCTTCTGTTTGTGTTTACATGTGCTGCACAGATGATGTTTGCAGAGGTCTGTAAATGTGCATGGAAGTATATAGAAACCACAAGAAAGTTTCAATTGTCATTACTGAGTGTAGTATGATAATATTTTTGGGGAGACATGAATAAACATCTTCCACTTCAGGTAAGACAAACCAGTGTAAAGATAGCACCAAATTCCAGTAATATGAACCAATCTGTTTATTGGGAATATAGGTAATGAAATAGAAATGACACAAAGAATTACTACCAGCCTACTCCAGAAACATGTTGCTTACTATATGAGTTTCAGGCAGCTCAACAAGATAGATTTGTATCTCTGCTAGACATCAAAATTATTCTAAGAGTCAAGGCATCTTGCCTGATCTGAACCACTTACAGTCAACTTGACCTATCTGAATGTGTCTGTGACTACTCCTCATGGCTTTTAAACCCCTAACTAGTGCTGGTCATTTCATCAGATTTTCTGAGGCTTTTCAGTTGTTTTCTTCTGGAGTTTTAATAAGTATTTCCATAGGGTGGAATTTTTCACCCCCTTTTGTAACAGCCTGACCTCTATGGAGTTTCCCTGAAGATACCAACTCAAAGGAAAGTCCTTTATAACACTGTTAGTGTTCTGGTTATTTTATGATACTGTATCTCTCTATAGATGGCTTGGAAATCACCTTTTAAGCTATGCTGGTTGCCCATCAAGTGCCAGGATCCATCTGTCTTCATTTTCCCAGTGCTGGGAGTACAAACAAATGAAAGTATGTGTAGTAGAAACTATTTAAAGTTCTCACGATATGGAGGTAGGCTTTACTCACTGAACTATTACCCAGACTGAATGTTTTCTCTTTATATTTTATTTGCTTGATTTTGAAATTTGACAGTATAAGGTTACTTGTCTATTACTTATAAAAGTGGTGATGTTATACTTGTAGGGAGTCTAGATGTATGTAAGTCAAAGAGAAAAACAGAATACTATGAAATTAGGTTCATTACCCTGTAATAAGAAAAATCCAACAAGACTGTAAGAAAAAATATAGTAGGTCTTAGCTACATTTTTACTCTTCAGGGATCACTAAGCATTCTGTATCCCATAAACAAACAAACAAGATCTAAAACTCAGCTCCGAAATATTAAGACTTTGTGGGGTTGTGGCTGGGTAAAGGAGAGAGACACATAAACCTAGGGCAATAGAGGAAACTCTTTGGGAATAGGATGTTGGCATGGTAAGAGAGGAAGGAGCTTCTAGAATAATTTGTAGACAAGAGAATTAGTTGAAAATATGAAGAAAACTAAGAGCAGTCTGGGTGCTCAGGAATTAAGAATGCATATTGCTATATCAGAGGATTTGCCTATGCATGCCAGGGCTGAGTTGGTTCATAAATGCCTGTAAGTCAGGCATATTATGATCTACGTTTGCCTTCTGTGGGTGCATACATGCCTAGTTACACAGGTGCACACAAGCAGACACACATGTACATGCACACACACACACATACACATATGCACACACACACAAAAACACACATTTTTTAAAATACTTCAATTATTTTATTATGTCATTTCCTTGAGGAGGGAGTATTGATTCCATCATTTCCCTAGACACCAGAACATAAGTACATTAGTCAATCACATCTAAACCGTTTCAAGTCATTTTGCTCACCACCATATGATCACCAACTCACTGATCAGAGCTGCAACTTCAGGTCACTAATTATTATTCTTCCCTGAATATAAATCAAAATGAAGATACTGAGCCATGGTCATTTGCAAATAAAGATGTGGAGTGCAGGAGAGGTAAGTGTCAGATGATTCAACATCTGTTTGCTACATATGCAGTATATAGTTTGAACAAATTAAATGCAGCTAGAAATGGGATATCAGAAAAATGGTATTGAATTTGCAAAGATGAAGATATATTTAAATAAAAGCAAAAAGTCACAAAAATATTCTTGAAATGAATTAAATCACATGCTACTTGAGAATCTGTATCTATATATATGCATAGACTTATAATTTTAATGCCATAATATTTATACTCCACAATGTTAGAAACTTAACAGAAACCTAATCTTTCTGATAGCAGTAGGAACTCCAAGCAACATGCTAATTGTACAGAGATATTTTATTTATACAGGTTATATATTGTATGGAAAGAATTTATAAAACTAACACTACAGGTGCATATACATGGTTCTTCTGTTAAGGCATCCTCATAATGGTATTTTTATTCTTTATTGTTCCAAACCCCACATAGATTTGGGAGAAATTATAATATTTGCAATGTGATCATTATTGAATCAAAGTATCTTAGTATGGTTAGCAAAGTCGTTTTATAAAATAGAATTACTGATTAAAATGACCCTGTTTAATAATAACCGAATTCAAAAGACATACAAATTCTATTTGTGTAATTCAAAGTATATCAGTAAGAGTTATTGGATTCTGGTGCCCTTCTCAGAGACTCAACACAGAGTTGTGGGGACCATCCCAGCAGATTAACTCCTCTAGAGCTTCCAGGTATATAGTGCTAGTCCTTTTCCTACCCATGTGAAGATGAGAGCCATTGGAGTATTGACCCTGCTTGTACCCAACTGAATAAAACCTTGGACTTACTCACTAGGAATGGCACTCATTGGAAGAAGGGATGGGAAGACAGTTGTATAAGAAAACATTCAACAACAGAAAGATTAGTTTGAAACCACCAGAGTTTAGGGACTCCACACCAATAAGACCTGAACATTCCAACACACATGAAGCAAAAGAGAACGACCCTAAAACCAAGTTTATGAAGATGATAGAGGCCCTCAAAGAGAAAATGAAAATGAAATGGAAGAAAAAACAAACAAAAATTAAAGGAATGGAAGAAAAGGCAAAACAAAAATTGTAAGAAATAAACAAATCTCTTAAAGAAAACAAGGAAAGCCAAGAAGAAGAAGAAAAACAAACAAACAACAACAACAACAACAAAAAAAAAAACAGCCAAACAAATGAAGGAAAAATTCAAACAGTGCAAGGCTGAAAAAGCTGAAAAAGAGAGAAAAACCAAAATCAAAAAAACAAGAAAAACAAAAACAAAAACAAAACAAAAAACAAATGAAAACAGTCTGAGGGAATGCTGGAAATAGAAAAGTTTGGCAAAGGACCAGGAACTACAGATGATAGATGCAACCACAACCAACAAAACAAAATATTAAAGATGGAAGAGGGAAACTTAGGCACCGAAGATACACTAGGAGACATAGATTCATTGAACACAGAGTATCTTAAGTCCAACAAATCCCCATCACAAAATATCCAGGAAATATGGGACACCATGAGAAGCTCAAACCTAATGATAATAGGTATAGAAGAAGGTGAAGAGACCCACCTCAGAGGTGCAGTAAAGATATTCAACAAAATCACAGACGAAAACTTTCCCAACTTAAAGAAAAATATGACAATTAAAAACTATAACAAGCTTATAAAACATCAAATAGAGTGAACTACAAAAAAGTTCCCTTGTCACATAATAATCAAAACACCTAATATACAGAATAAAGAAAGAATATTACGAGCAGCAAAGGAAAAAGTCCAAGTAACATTTAAAAGCAAACCTATCAGAATTTCTCCTGACTTCTACATGGAAAATCTGAAAGCCAGAAGGTCCTGGATAGATACACTAGCAACACTAAGATCATTGATGTGGGTGCTAGCTAGGATTGGGCAGTCTATGGTGCATCTAGTAATGGATCAATATTTATCCCTAGTATAGGAATGGACTTTTTGAGTACATCCCATTAAGAGGGATAATTTCTCAGCGTAGACACATGGGGGAGGGCTTAGGCCCTGCCCCAAATGATATGACAGACTTTTGAAGAGTCCCCATGGAAGGCCTAACCCTCCCTCAGGAGCAGAAAGTGAAAAGGCTTGGATTTGGTGGGGGTGATAGGGGAGGATGGGAGGGTGAGGAAACTGGGATTAACATATAAAACAACCTTGTTTCAAATTTAAATAAAAAAGGAAAAAATGAGGTACAGAACTAAGAGATAATTCTCAATAAAGGAATTTAAAATGGCAGAAATATACTTAAGAAAGTGTTTAGCATCCGTAGCCATCAGGAAAATGCAAATCAGAACAATTCTGAGATACCATGTTGCACCTATCAGAATGTCTAAAATCGAAAACACCAATGACAGTTTATGCTGGACAGGATGTGGAGAAAGGGAAAAGCCCCTCCACTGCTGGTGGGAGTACAAACTTGTTCAGCCACTTTGGAAACCAGTATGGTGGATCCTCAGGAAAATGGGAAACACTCTACCACCTCAAGATTCAGCAATTCCATTCTTAGGCATATATCTAAAAGATGTATATTCATACAATAAGAAGATCTGTTCAACTATGTTTACAGCAGCATTATTTGTAATAGCCAGAAACTGGAAGCACCCTAGGTGCCCCTCAACTGAAGAGAAAAAATGTGGTACATTTACACAATGGAGAACTACTCAGTGGAAATAAACAATGGAATCTTGAAATTCACAGATAAATGGATGGAACTAGGCAAAACCATTCAGAGTGAGGTAACCTAGTCACAAAAGAAGACAAACATTGTATGTACACACTCAAATATGGATATTAGACATAGAGCAAAGGATTACCATCCTGATAGTTTCCCAGCTATCAGTCTGGTGTCCATGAGCTCCCCCTTGTACAGGTCAGCTGTTTTTCTGGGTTTCTCCAGCCTGGTCTGACTCCTTCGCTCATCACTCCTCCCTCACTGCAACTGGATTGCTGGAATTCACAGCTTAGCTGTGGGTGTCTGATTCTGTGGAAGATCCTGGATGAAGGCTCTAGGATGGCATATAAGTCAGTTATCAACCTCATTGTAGGGGACATACATTTAAGATAGCCTTTTCATTATTGCTTAGAATGTTATTTGAGATTATCTTTGAAGCCTCTGAACATTTCCCTAGTGCCAGATTTCCCTTTAAGCCTACAATGGCTCTCTCTATTATGGTATCTCCTTTCTTGCTCTCCTCTATTTTTCCCCTGACTCAATCTTTCTGCACCTCTTCTTCTTACTCTCTCTTTCTCTTAACTCCCTCCCCCATGCTCCCAATTTGCTTGGGAGATCTTGTCCCTTTCCCCTTCTCTGGGGGACCAAGAATGCCTCTCTGGGGGTCCTCCTGGTTTCCTAACAAGATTGTTGCTCATTTAAATTAAAAAATATATAGAAGAAAAGAAAATTAAAAAAAAAAAGATATGGAGATTCTATCTAGGTGTTCTCTCATAATCAGATTTGTACGTTGTTCTTGTTTAAATGGTGCAAGTGTGTCTGTGTATGTGTTTGTGTGTGTGTGTGTGTTTGTATGTAAGTCAGAAGTCAATGTCATTGTCATCCTCAACTTCTCTCATGGAACCTGAAATGAAATTTGCTCTACTGGCTGGAGTGAGCCTTGACAATCTACCTGTCTCTATATTCCCAGTGCTAAGTTTTCAGGAACACACTACCTCATTTGGTATTTTATGTCATTGATGGTGATTTGAACTCAGGTCCTCAAGCTCACAAGGCAAGCTATTTTTCAACTATCTTTTCCTGCTTATTTTTGATAAGAGTATGGAGAAAGAGAGATAGAGACATCAACAGAGAAACGAGAGAGAGAGAGAGAGAGAGAGAGAGAGAGAGAGAGAGAGACAGAGAGAGAGTGTGTGTGTTTGGGTCACATGTATGTGGATGTAGAGCCTACAGGAAAACATTGGGACAACTCTGGTGTTCACCTTTCTTTTTTGCAACGTGATTTCTCACTCACCTAAGGGCTCACCATCAATGAGATTCTCTATTCGGGTGATTTTAAATTATGTCAACTTGACAAAACTAATTACGACACATGGTATGTAGGCTTCTTAGGGACTATTGTGCTTATTTCATAAGTTTTATGATGGGGAAGGAAGTATGACACCCCATTTGGGGAAGAACATGTGCTTCCATGTCTAAAAGATGGGGACATGCTTTCCAGCTCTCTGCCACTTTCTACCCATGTGACTTTGGGCAAGCTTTTTAAATCTGCCAAATCTTCACCTCCTCCCTATGGAATGCAGAGCACCAGGGCCACTTTGAGATGTTTATGAGGATTAAATGAATGTAGTGCAAATGTAAAGTGATGCAAAGTACTCAATAAATGTGATCTTTTATTAATAAAAAGAATGATCTTTCCTGTTTGTCATTGTATAGTTGGTCTTTAAACAAATGATAATGCATCTGTTGATAGTTTAATTAAATATGATTCAAGTAATTGGAGCATAGTTCATTTCACATGAATAGTAAAATTCAAATGATTAAAGATGACATTTAATCAAATCATACATGCAGTTTTTCTTATTTCTTATGAATGTCATTTTCATTAGTGACCTTTGCTCTTGAGTTATATATAATTTACTTTCAACATTATAGAATTCAATCATGAATATTAAAAAAAAAAACCTTTAGTGAAGCCATCTTCATTGTGTTTATCATAGTCATTTTTCTATTTTATATTTATGTTATTAGAAAAATACCTTTTAAAATCCCTCTCCCCCTCTCTGTCTCTGTCTGTCTGCCTCTCACCCACCTCTCTCTCTCTCTCTCTCTCTCTCTCTCTCTCTCTCTCTCTCTCTCTCTCTGTGTGTGTGTGTGTGTGTGTGTGTGTGTAGTCTCTATGACCTCACATGTGACAGTGATCATTGCTGATGTACTTTTCTAAACTGGAGTTCTTAGTCTTTAAGAAAACTTTCTTTCTTAGTTACTGAACATTTAATTACACTTCTAAGAAACTTTTTTTAAACTGTGTTGCATATATTTTACTTGGCTATTTAAAAAAATTTCTGTTAGGATCAGTTTTTCTACTGGCTAGGTCCCATAGCCACAAAAACCACAAATAACACACTGAGATACTGTATTTGATATAATGCTATAGGCCAGTTACTAGTTTCATATTGACTAGCTCTGTCTTAAATATTAATCCATTTCTATTAATCTAAGTATTTCCATATGATACCATCTTACTGGACAAAGGGCTTGGACCTCTGTTCTCTCCAGTTTCTACATCTTGACTCCTCCCTACTACTTCCTCGAATCCTCCTTGTCTCACCTATATTTTTTATTGGTCAACTGTGCTTTATTAATTAACTAATAAGAGAAACATATTTACAGAATGGCATCCCCATCATCTCCTCTTTTCTGTCTAAAATAAAAAGAAGGATTTTAACTTTAGCAAAATATATCATACAACAGTTATCAAATAAGAATCACAGTTAACAATATTTAGTCCATTAAGGGAGATTTAAAGAAAATATTCCATTATCTATCCTATCTTTGTGAGTATAAAGTCTTATATGTAATTTATTTTTAATCATATCTAAGGAAAACTATAACCATAATTATCTGTCTTCAACTCCTTCCAAGACCACAGAAGGATTATATATAACTCTAGAAATGACGGAGACATCTTGCCTGGTCAGTCACCCAAAGTTCTTTTGTTTCATCTTCAGCCTGCAGGCCCTATTGTTTTTGGCAGACTCTTCAGCAAACCAGAAAACTTTAAAGTGTCCACCTGTATTGGCAGTTTGTCAGTCACTTTTCTCTGTATCCTGCAGAAAGTCTAGCAAACTCGTCCATGAAGCAGGAACCCTGTAGCAATGTCCATCTTTTATGAGCAGTCACTTTTCTGTTGGTCCTACATGTCCAGTTTATAAAGTATAAAGCCAACCAGTCCAGACAGACAAGGGCAGTCTTGCCATATTGAAAGTAAACTTCATAATGAGTTTCTTAGATGTCCATCTTCCTTTCTTCACTTTGAAATCACAGAGATCTGCTTGCCTCTGCCTCCCGAGTGCTGGAATTTAAGGTATTTGCCACCACACCCAGCTACTCTCCTTCTTTTTATTATTCTTTTTTTAAACCATTTTAATCTGTTTCTTTTTCTTTCCCAAGCCTACACATATTTTAAAACACACCATAAACCTTAAGCAATTTTTCTTAATCTGAATCTGTCTTTACTGTAAATCTTTATCTTTTTGTGGTTGAGTCTTTTATATGGTAAACAACATTGCTAAAATGAAAGCCATAACTGTATTAGCTGTGGTCTATCCACGATGGCTGCAGGTACTTTTACTGCCAGAACTGAGAACTATGCTCACTGTCTTGCTCTATGCTGCTATCCACTATCATGTTGACAGCTTGGCGATGTGGTCACTGCCTTTCCCTGCCCTCATACACACCAATGAATTATTAGCAGCACTTCTTAAAAGCCGCACAATTTTGTTTGCTTCTTATGCTGAGTCAGGAAACTTCCCTTAAAGGAGTCTTAAACAATATCAAAACAGAAGGCAGTTGTGGTGGGAGTAGTGGAAGAAGATGGGACTGGCTTCTTCAGGCTTGAGCATAAAATGATGATGAAGGAATGGTTTAGGAGTTTTATGTAAAAGGCAGTTAAATGTCCTTACTATAAATCTCTAGAAAGCCTTATAAGTCAGAATCTCACTCCTAATGTTTTTGTCATTCACTCTATTTTCCTTTTCCCAGCTCATAGGGAAGGCAACTATTTCCTAAACTTCTGCTCATTTTCATACCTTAGGATTTATCTTCAAACTTATCACTTTAACCACATTCTAGCAGAGATACCAGGTTTTTTGTACTATGTTGAAATTAATCTGTTTTGAGCTCTGAAAAGGACTTGATTTTTTTTTTTTTTTTTTTTTTTTTTTTTTTTGCCACTTATGCTGAGTCAGGAACAGAGTCCAACCAAGAAAGATGATGCTACCAAGAAGCCTTGCTTGTCTTTGTTCTTTGTTTCTAAACCCTTTCTTAAGCTTTTGTTAGGTTTTAAGTGGAAGTTCTTATTAGTCACATTGAAGGGGCCATTTTTGTCATGTTTTTCTTGCTGGCCTGGTCCCAGCGATGCACCAGACCCAAATAACACAGAGAGAGGCTGTATTAGATATAATTCTGTAGGCCAGTTACTAGGTTCTTATCGGCTAGCTCTGCCTTAAATATTAATTCATTTCTATTAATCTAAATATTTCCACTTGGTCTCATCTTACCAGAGAAAGGGCCCGGACCTCTGTTCTCTCCAGTCTCTACATCTTGACTCCTCCCTAGTATTTCCTCCAATCCTCCTTGTCTCCTAGTCCCGCCTATCTTGCTTTCTTATTGGCCAACAGTGCTTTATTAATTAACCAATAAGAGAAACATATTTACAGAATGATATCTCCCGTCACATTTCTATATTTAAAACTGAATATTTTTGTTACATTTTGTGTTATACTTTACCTATTTGAATTTGATAAACACAATTGCTTATTTTTATTTAATACAGTTTGTCAAGAATGTGTTCCATTATTTTCAAATTTTAGTTCATTTTAAGAAATATGTGTCTGTTACTGAATAAATTATATGTAATATTTTACTTTCAAACCTGTTAAAGTCTTGTGCTTTATATTTAAGAAAATCAGTGGGGAACAGATTACTGGGTTTGAAAATGTTACTTATTTTTTCATTTTGATTTATGTCAAATTCAATATGCAGAAGTCACATAATATATAAATATATATTATTTATAGTATGTGAGATGTAAGAGTAAGATATTAATTATTTATAATTAGAAATATTTCTTAATTTTCCAAGAAAAATTCCCTATATTTTTTTATATTATGATTCCCGGTATAACCATTGAAATAATCTACATAATTGCTGATTTGTAACCAATGTTTTAAAATAGCCACTAATCACAGATTCAATAATTTGTTTGTCTCTAGATAAGGGTATTTATATGAATATGATCTTTTGAATTTTTATATTATTCAGAATAGTTTTAACAGTTCAGTTGGAATTGTCTATAACTAAAGCCTACTTATGTCAAATCAGTCTTAAAATGTGTTGTTTTATATCAATAAATCTGGTTCCTTGTTTTACTTGCTGCTTTTCTGAAAATGCTTCTAAATCCTTTTTCTTCAGGGTTTCTTTTGAGGCAATGCTTCTTGGGCCAGTGTAACTTCTCACTTGCTTTGCAGGTGGCATTAAGATCCCTACCTCTAATTCACAAGTGCTGGGATTATAGGCATATGTCATCATACCTTCACTGTAGTTGTGAATTCGTGTATTGAAATACAAATTTCATAAAAGAACAGAGTAAACTTTGGCATTAAACCCATTCTCATAGTCACTGACTTTTAATTGGATCATCACACATACATTTGTGATAACTGAATATATTTTAATATGTGTCTTCACTCTTTACATTTCTGTCTTTATAAAACTATATTTCTCTTTTACTTTAAGGAACATTGGTCAAATATTTTGGTTACTATTTTTTTTTATCTGTATTAGATTTTAACATTTTAATTCTACTTTGTAGCATGTATAATAAAAACTCCAAGCCTGGTGTTGGGATTAAAGCTGAAGAACAAAGAAACAAAGTGGCCAGCCACTAGAGAGTTCTTACTTTTAACAAAGCTCAGACCAAAGGGTTGATCAGTTTGTCAGACTGTCTTCTACCTAGGCTGCTTCTGTCTCCACCAAACCTCAGACTCCTCTGCTCCTGTCTCCTTTTGCCCTGTATTCTTCTCTAGTGCTGGAATTAAAGACATGTTATCCCAACTCAAAGGTATGAGTTCTGTTTTTCTGTTAGACAGATTCATTCTCATATAGCCCAGGGTGGCCTTGAACTCACAGAAATGCATCTGCTTCTGTCTGCCAAGTGCTGGGATTAAAGGTCCTCTGTAGCTGTCCTCTATGGCTAACTAGTGGGTTAGTTCTGTACTCTAATCTTCAGGCAAGATTTATTTGATCATAAACAAAATATCACTAAAATCTTTTGTTTATAAATGATAGAAATGCAACTTTGATTATTAACTATTGTTACTTTAGTTTTGATTTGTATCTGCCCTTGTCCTGACTATGTAAGTAAACTTGGGATGTTTTGAGTTTAATCACACACATACATATTCACAAACACTGCATAATGTAGGTCTTTAATGTCAAACATATTTGTAATTTAATACAGGGGTATACAATTTCTGTGACTAAAAATAATTCATGTATAATCCAACATTCATTTCCATTTTTCTACTCAGTATTATGCTATACATTTGAAAATAGATCCATTTTATATGGATCTTTTTCTTTTTCTTTTCTTGGATAGGCCTTAACTATATATAACTTTAAAATAAAAAAGGAGAAAAAACGTATCTATAAAACATGACTTTCAATAAGCTTATTTGAAAAATCTCCAAAGCCATATATGGAGGGCACTTATACTATGCATATCAGATTGCCAGGTGAAAAGCATGGACAAACTGTGTCCCTTTGAACAGAATGGAGGAGGCTGTTAGTAACCATCTTCCTCCATTGTCCAAGATTAGTTTCTTTTTTCCAATTTGACACTTTATTCAGAGCTTTGAGAATCAGATATCTTCATCATTACTTTTCTAGATTTCTGACTTGGATAATTTTTATTTCTGTAAGATTTGCTAACTCCATAAGCTACTTTTGAAAATTCATAGGCACAATAAATTTAAGGAAGGAAGAAATGAGTGTTCCTTCCATGCAGTAAGGGATTCAAGCCTGGGATGTTATACTACATAGAACAATCCTAATTCAGATGTCTTACTAGAGATTTCACCTGAGGTGATTATATTCCTGTCTAATTGAAATGTTACCTATCAATAGTACTTCAATTAAATTTCTCTAGTGACTAAGTAATTTCTTTGAGATCCTAAACCTGAGAAGCTTCTGTAAGGCAGAGGGCACAGTCAAGAAAACAAATGGAAGCCCACAGGATGGGAAAAGATCTTCACCAAGCCCACATCTGACAGAGGACTAATCTCCAAAATATACAAAGAACTCAAGAAGTAAGACACCAAAATACCAAATAATCTAATGAAAAAGTGGGATACAGAACTAAATAGAGAATTATCAATAGAGGAATCTCAAATGGCTGAAAGACTCTTAAGAAATTGTTCAATATCCTTAGCCATCAGGGAAATGCAAATCAAAAAATAAATAAATAAAAAACAACAACAAAACCAAACACTTGGAGATACCAACTTATACCTGACATAATGACTAAAGTAAAAAACACCAATAACAGTTTATGCTGGAGAGGATGTGGAGAAAGTGGAACAATCATTCATTGCTGGTGGGAGAGCAAACTCATACGGTAACATTGGAAATCAGTATGATGGTTTCTCAGAAAAAGGGAAACCAGTCTACTTCAAGATTCAGCAATTCCACTCTTAGGCATATACCCAAAGAATGCACATTCATATCACAAAGTCATATCTGTTCAAATATGTTCATAACAGAATTTTTTTGTATAAACAAGAACCTGGAAGAAACCTAGATGGCCCTCAACTGAAGAATGGATAAAGATAATAGGGTGCATTTACACAATGGAGTAGTACTCAGCTGAAAACAACAGGAAAAAAACAAAAACAAACAGTGAAAAAAAAAAACTGAAATGTTGAAATTCCCAGACAAATGGGTGGAACTAGAAGATAACATCATGAGTGAGGTAACCCAGACACAGAAAGACAAACATGGTATGTACTCACTTATATATGGATATTAGACATATAGCAAAGGATTACCAGCCTACAATCCATACCGGCAGAGAAGCTAGGAAACAAGGAGGACCTTAAGAAAGACATACATGGTCCTCTGGAGAAAGAAAAAGGTACAATATCTCCTGAGAAAATTAGGAGCATGAGGGAGGGGGAAGGGAGGAAGCAGATGAGGTGGGAAGAAGAGAATATTTGGGATAAGGAATATTGAGTCAGGGGAAAATAGAGGCCAGCAAGAAAATTGATATCTCAATTGAGGGAGCCATTACAGGTTTAAAGAGTAATCTTGCACTAGGGAAATGTCCAGAAATCCACATGGATGACCCTAACTAAGAATCTCATCAATGGTGGAGAGGCTAGTTTAAATGACCTTCCCCTATAATGAGATTGATTACTACCTTATATGTCATCCCAGAGCCTTCATTCAGTAGTTGATGGAATCAAAAGCAGAGATACACAGCTAAGCACTGTGCCAAACTGTTGGAATCCAGTTGTGGAGAGCAAGGAATGGTGAGTAAAGGATTAAGACAATGCTGGGGAAAACCACAGAAACAGCTGACCTGAGCAAGTGGGACCTCAAGGACCTCAGTCTTACAGCTGGGGAACCAATATAAGACTGAACCAGGTCCCCTGTACATGTATGTTATTTGGGAGACATTGACAGTCTATGGGAACTCTGGCAGTAGAATCAGTATTTATCCCTAGTGTAGGGACAATCTCTCAGTCTAGATACATGGGGTGGGGGGGACTTGGCCCTGGCCCAAATAATATGAAAGTCTTTAATGATCTCCCATGGAAGCTCTCACTCTCTCTGGGTAGTGGATGGCTGGTAGGACAGGGTATCAGTTGGGTGCATGGAAGGATGGGAGGGAGAGGGAACTGGAATTAGTATGTAAAATAAGATTGCTTCTAATTTACATAAAAACTTATTTAAAAAAAGTGCAAGCTGCAGTCAATCTACCTAACGACCCAGTAAAACCACTCGGGCTTATACCCAAAGGATACAAACATGTTCATACCACAAAGACATTTGCTGGACTGACTATGTTCATAACAGCTTTATCTATAATAGCCAGACAAGGGAAATTCCTAGATGCCTGTAAATTGAAGAATGGATAAAGAAAATGTGCACTTCACATTTCAGTGGTTAAGAAAAGCAATGATATCTTGAAATTTGGAGGCAAATGAATGGACCTAGAAAAAGCCATCCTGAGTGAAGTAACCCAGAACTAGAAAGACAAACCCTATATGTACTCACTCATAAGTGGATACTAGACATAAAGCAAGGGATAACCAGCCTGCAATCCAAAACACCAGAGAAGCTAGGTGAAAAGGAGGACCTAAGAGAGACATACATGGATTCACCCTTGGAAGGGGAAATAAACTAAATCTCCTGATAAGGGTCATGGATTGGGGGACACAGTGGAAGGGAAAGAGAGAGGGGAAGATGGGAGGTGTAGTGAGGTAGTCCTTCTGTAGCACTGACCACGCCCATTGGGGGGTGGAGCGATGGGCGGAGGTGACCTGAGGAAGGAGGTCGGAGGGGGCCAGGAAGGCGCTCTCTTTCTGGCGTGACTCGGACAGGAGAGGATCGGGTTGAATTTCCTGGTGTTCATCTGTCTAGGTTGTAAGTTATTTCTCCCTGAATAAACATCTATTCGGCCTATTTGTTTATCCTGACCCTTATTTACCGCAATATCTGGTGTCAGAAGCGGAATTTACCTGGGTTTTGCCCCCAGGCGGCAGAAGCCGCCCCCCCCCCCCACCTTCCCCAACGGGCAGGGTTTAACCAGGTGGACTCACCACAGCTTTGGGACATTTGCCTCTTCCTTACTGCAAAGGAGATCTTTGCCGCTAAAGCAGACCTGAGAAGGCACTTACCGCTTAACATTTTTTGCCCATTTCCGCACGGGACTTTGCATTCGCGCAGAGCCTCTCGGCGGCACCCGCCCGGCGGCACCCGCCCGGCGGCACCCACCCGGCGGCACCCGCCGGCGGCACCCGCCCGGCTTGCACGCGTTTCGTCTTGTGTTACAAGTAACTCCAAAAGTCCCCTTTTAACAAAATTCTGCTTGCCATAGTTTGTTAAGAACTTTTTACAGGAACCGGGATCAGACGAGCCTGGGCGGCTAGGCGCTATTTGATGACACACCTCCAGGCGTAGCTACCACAAGCTGAGATCTACAACTAAAAGCATCAAAGTTCCAGGACAGCAGAATTACACCTAAGGTAATTGTAACATCCTTTGCAATTTAAGCTGATATAAAATCTGAGATAAATTGTTCTATAACTATGGCAGATAATTTTACTATGCAGAACTTTAGGAATTATTTTACTTCATATGTAGAAGGGATTTTAGCAGAAGAAACTTATGACTGGACCAATATATACTTTTATTTTGTAATAGCAATGGGTTTCATCATTAACATGATATTCTTAAAGAAATGGTTTGAGATTACAGCAAACAATAAGGAACTTGTACAAACTATGGGAGACTTAGTAACAAAGATTCGAAACATTGAAAATGATAGAATTCAAAGCATAGAGACAAAGATTCGAAACATTGAAAATGATAGAATTCAAAGCATAGAGACAAGGATTCAAAACATTGAAAATGATGGAATTCAAAGCATAGAGACTAAGATTCGAAACATTGAAAATGATAGAATTCAAAGCATAGAAAATATAGAAAGAAAGATTCAGAATATTGAAGATGGCGTTGGCGAGCTGAAAGGTATAATTTGTTTAATGTCAGATACTTCAATAACCAGAACAGAAACAATGCAATGCATTAACAAACTAGCAGAAACAGCCCACTCCTGGTCGGAGGAAGCTACTAATAAGTTTAAAAAACTGGAACATCAGATAGAAAGACTAGATGACAGAATCTCTTCCATGTCTGAGGATAATGACAAGCTAGCAGATAGAACATTGTTTCTGGAAGGCAGTTTACACGCCATTCAGATAATATCTAAGGATGATAAGATTAAAAACATGGAATCATTTGTAGTTGGAGAAAGTAAGAAACTGACTGATACAATGAAGTCTCTAGAAAGTTATTTGATTCAAGAAGTTCAGACACTCAAAGAAACAATGGTGAATAGATTTCAGGCTTTAGAAGACCTTCAGTCTGATACATCAGAAGAAGAACTACAGGTAATAGGGCATGAAAAAGATTTAAAATTTTCCACACCATTTAGGGTCAGGGGAGCTTTCCCTGTATCTATTCATGAAAAGCCAGCAACGAAGAAACATCCAAAAGGTGTCGTTGCATATCAGTGGGAACCAATACGTATGAAAGATTTAAAAGGTATAAAGGAAGCAGTAGTCTCTTATGGCATGCATTCACCTTATGTGAAGCAATTAGTAGAATCATGGGCATGGAATAACAAGGTAACCCCTAAGGATTGGGATCAATTAATATCAGCTGTCCTTGAAAGCGCCTCTCAAATAGAATGGAGGGCTTTATGGAGAGAGGAAGCAAAAGCTCTTGAACTTCAGGGCTTAAAGAAAGGGTATAAAGCTCCCCAAGATAAAATTCTTGGTGAGGGTCTCTATGCTGACCCAGAAACCCAAGCTGCCTATGATGAACACATCTTGTCTCTATGCAGTACAGCAGCTTTGAATGCTTGGGATAAGGTTCATGAATTAGGAGAGAGGATAGAACCTTATACCAAGATAAAGCAAGGACCTAGAGAACGTTTTAGTATCTTTTTAGAAAGATTATCTAGGGCAGTACAATTAGAGATAGCAGACATAGATGCTAGGCGAATACTCATAGAATCTTTAGCTTATACGAATGCGAATCCTCAATGCAAACAGGTGCTTTGGCCTTTAAAAATGCGATCAGCACCCTTGGATGAATGGGTCCTATATACAGGCAACATTGAGTATAATGACAATAAGACTGAAGCATGGATAGGAGAAGCCATATCTAAAGGTCAGAGAAGATATCAAGATAACAGAGTTCCTTACTATGGTGACTTAGAAGCTTGGGTAGGAGAAGCCATCCCCAAAGGTTTGAAAAGATATCATAATGTCAGATGTTATAACTGTGGTAAGATAGGACATCTAAAAAGAAATTGTAGGCAAAGCTTCCCTAGAAGTAACACCCCCAGGAATGAATCAAACAGAAGGCCTCAGCCTTCTGGGTTATGTAGAAGGTGTGGCAAAGGCAGACACTGGACAAATGAGTGTAGATCGACCAGAGACAAGCAAGGAAACCCTTTACCATCGGGAAACTCCTTGGGGGGCCTCTCGAAGGCCCCCACGTCACAGGTGGTTCGAACATTCCCAGTCACAGTGGAAGACAATCTCCCACAGGACAATTAGAAAATTCTGTGCCTATTATAAAAACTCATACTGCTCTGGATGACGAACTAGTGACGGAAGTTGAATCAAACATGACAGAAGGAAATGAAAAACGTATATTTTGGCAAACTGCTATAAATAGTCATAGGCCTAGATTGATAGTTAAGATGAATAATAGACTGTTTGAGGGTCTGGTGGACACTGGAGCTGATGTAACTATCATATCTAATAAATCTTGGCCTCAAAGATGGCCCCTGCATGAGGTAAATGTTCAATTCTTAGGGATTGGAACCCTGGCTCAGGTAAAACAAAGCACGAGATGGATTGACTGTATAGGACCAGAAGGACAGAGAGGGAGGTTGAGACCATATGTGGCTGATGTAGTGATAAATTTATGGGGTCGTGATCTATTACAGCAATGGAATACACAGATTAACATTCCTCCTGTATTAGATAGGAACCATAGACGACCTCATGATTGTGGAAAGAATACTGTTAAGTACTATACAAGACAGAGACCAAATATCCAGGCAGTACAAAAACAAAATACAAATGCTGAACAAACAGAGGAACCAAAAGCCCTACCTTTAAAATGGCTAACAGAGGAACCTGTCTGGGTAGGACAATGGCCTATGACCTCTGAGAAGTTAGAAGCTTTAGAAAGCCTGGTTCAGGAACAGCTAAATGCTGGACATATTGAGGAATCAACCAGCCCTTGGAATTCTCCTGTATTTGTGATCAAAAAGAAATCTGGTAAATGGAGAATGCTTACAGACCTGAGAGCCATCAATAAAGTTATCCAGCCAATGGGCTCTCTACAGCCTGGAATGCCCTTGCCTTCTTTGATACCCAAAGAATGGCCTATTATAGTTATTGATTTAAAGGATTGCTTCTTCACTATACCTTTACAAGAACAAGACAAAGAGAAATTTGCCTTCACGGTACCTAATTATAACAATTCTCAACCGGTGAAGAGATATCAATGGAAGGTTTTGCCACAGGGAATGCTAAATAGCCCCACCCTGTGCCAATATTTCGTACAAAAACCGTTAGAAATAATTCGTAAACAGTTTCCACAATCCATAATCTATCATTACATGGATGATATATTGTTAGCTGACTCTAAAGGAGAAATATTAGAAAAAATGTTTGAGAAAGTAAAGGAAGTTTTACCTCGCTGGGGATTACAAATTGCACCTGAAAAAATACAAAAAGGAGAGTCTATCAACTACTTAGGATATAAAATAGGTCTACAGAAAATTAGACCACAAAAAGTACAGATCAGAAGAGATCGCTACCAGACTCTTAATGATCTTCAAAAATTACTAGGAGAGATTTCTCAACTGCAAACCATAATTGGAGTAGAAGGGCATGATTTAAAAAACTTGAAAATGGCCCTAAAAGGAGATAAGGACTTGAATAGTCCACGAATACTATCAGCTGAAGCTGAGAAGGAATTAGAATGGGTAGAAAAGAGGATACTAGAAGCACATGTGGACCGTGTGGATCCAAACCTAGACTGTATTCTGGTTATATTACCATCTAGAGAATATCCTTCAGGGATTTTGATGCAGAGAGAAGATATCATATTAGAATGGATATTCCTACCACATAAACAGAATAAAAAACTGAAAACATATATAGAAAAGATCTCTGACTTGATTATAAAAGGTAAATTAAGACTTCGTCAGCTAATAGGAAGGGACCCAGCAGAAATTATAGTACCTTTAACTAATGAGGAAATTTCTTCCTTATGGAAAGATAACGAATATTGGCAGAGAGCTTGCAGTAACTTTTTGGGAACAATTAGCAACAACTATCCCAAAACTGAGAGAATCAAATTCATAAAGAAAACGATTTGGATTCTTCCACGCATTGTAAGAAAAACACCTATTTCTGGAGTTCATACATTCTACACTGATGCAAATAAATCAGGTAAGGCAGGATATAAATCAGGAAATATTAGTAAAGTGGTTCAAAGCCCTTACAATTCTGTACAAAAGGCAGAATTGTATGCCATTCTCATGGTACTTATGGATTTTAAAGAACCCCTCAATATAGTTACTGACTCTCAATACGCAGAGAGAGTCGTTTTACACATTGAGACTGCAGAATTTATTCCTGACAATACAGAATTAACTTCATTGTTTATACAGTTACAAGATACTATCAGAAAGAGGACTCATCCTATATATATAACACACATCAGATCCCATACGGGTCTGCCAGGTCCTCTAGCACAAGGCAATGATGAAATTGATCGTTTATTGATAGGAAGTGTGCTAGAAGCCTCAGAGTTTCATAAGAAACACCACGTGAACAGCAAAGGTTTAAAAAAGGATTTTTCTATCACTTGGGAACAAGCCAAGGAAATAGTAAGGAAATGTCCTACTTGCTCATTCTATAACCAAACTCCTTTACCACCAGGCAGTAACCCTAAAGGTATAAATAGGAATGAAATATGGCAAATGGATGTGTTTCATTTTGCAGAATTTGGAAAATTAAAATATGTACATCACACTATAGATACATTTTCAGGGTTTCAGTGGGCTACTGCTCTGAGCTCTGAAAAGGCTGATTCTGTTATAACGCACCTTTTAGAGGTAATGGCCATTATGGGCATACCTGCACAAATAAAAACTGACAATGCTCCAGCATATGTCTCCAGCAAATTGAAACAGTTTTTTGAGTATTACAAGATAAAGCACATAACTGGTATACCACACAATCCTACAGGACAAGCAGTGGTTGAGAGATCCAATCGTACTTTAAAAGAAATGCTCCATAAACAGGCAGGAGGAACCAAAACACCCAAACACAGATTACATAATGCTTTATTAACATTAAACTTTCTTAATGCTGATGAAAAAGGAAAAACAGCTGCAGAAAGACACTGGACAATAGAAAAAACTTCTGAACTAAATCAGCCAGTGTATTTCAAGGATGTACTGACCTCAGAATGGAAAGCAGGATATGTGTTACGTTGGGGTAGGGGTTTTGCATTTGTATCTACAGGAGAAGAAAAACTATGGATACCATCTAAGTTAATCAAGATCCGAGTTGAACAAGAGAAGCATCTTAATGAAGAGAAATGACAAGTCATCCAACAAACTAGGTCCTATGAGGTGTGCGGAGGCCTCTCAAAGGTAGGGGAAGTGTTCTGTTCTTGTTTTTACAGGAAAACAGAGAAAACCTATCATCAAACAGCCAAAAGACACTGAACATGTAGGTGCCTACAGAAGAGAAGACAGCTTTTCAGAAACAATCACTTAAGGAAGCAGAATCTGATATATGGAAAAAAAAAAAAAAAAAAAAAAAAAAAAAAAAATATTTAATTGTAGTAAACTATTTCTATATAGAAATCTATTTCTCTCTATTATCTAGTATTCCTGAAGTCCCAAATTTTGTAAACCAATGCTGGCTTTGGAGTTGGATTTGGCTTTCCTTCTCTAAATTCAAGCATGTTGTTAAGATTAAATTCATGGTTTCTGCCTTAAATCAAGAAGCCAATTGGTGTAAGGCAGAAGAAACAAAATCTGGGGACTCATATCTTATGCAATTTTCTCTCTGAAATCCTAATTTTCTCACATACTTTTAATGCTTATTGTTGTCTTTCCCTAATGCATACCTTAAAACTTGAAAATTTTACTTTAATATTGATGTGTAACTTTTCCACAAGGAATAATAACGATTCCTAACAGCAGTCTTTGAACTTTCCGGAAAGAAGATGGGGCCCCACATCATCATTTCCACTTGACTCAACCTGATGCATCGGAACTACAAACATCACCCTAAAACCGGTTTGAGACTGTTTTGCTCGAGACAACTCATGACTAGCTAGCTGTAATGGTGTACCTTTTTATTACACCCTGGCCAGTTTCAAATAGAACTACAGTCAAGAATTTTCTGCCACACAGTGACTAACTACATATGTCACAGCCAGTTCTGTTGAGAAATTTGGTTGCTAAAAATTTTCTTCCTACAGGATCCATTGGAGCAATCATCGTCCCATTTCAGCAGGAAGTAATCTTAATATGACTACGCCCCCTTTCCCTACCCTTGGAAATTTGGGATAATAGTCATCGTCTTTGGGTTGGTTTTAGTTATTTGGGATTGGGTGATGCTTACACTCGGGTTTATCTTTTAGACAGGAATAGGGAATGGTGGGTAAAGGTATGGTTTAGATGGGATATAAGTAGATTAGCCTATTTCCTTGAGAATTTGAGTTTGAATGAGATAGTATTTTACAGCTTACATTGTTATGCATTCCTATGTGGTAAGCTATGTAAAATTAAGTTTATATTTTGTTATATTGTGTTAAATGTTTCCACTTATAATATTTATGCACATTATTTTTTACCATATTCTATGTATGTATACTTTTCTTGTGTTCAAGACATTTTGTATATTGATACAATTTGGGATATTTATCTTGCTGCCCTTTATAGTTCTACCTCTTGTCTTGACACTTATACTCTACCTCTATTTTAGGGATTTACATGTAGGTATATGTAAATAGTTATATTGTTTAAGTATTTGTTCCTGCTTTACTCAGGAAAGTTTTAATCAGTCTTTTTAGCTAAGTTCCCGAGTATTATAGATTATCTTCACTCACATTTCCTGTACCTATGAGATTAGTCAGATATAGATGCTTAATCTTCAATCCTTCATAGACATGCAGAACATGGCATTTAAATGTTTTAATATTAGTACTCCTTTGACATGAGACACTGTTGCTCCTGACAGCACCGTGCATTTTCCCGAAAATATGTTGGACACTGTTGTTGCTCCTGCTGGAGTTCAATCTCGCCTCAGCTAATGGCCTGTTGGGCATAGAATTGCCCCCACCTTGACCACTGATTTGGACATGCAGTCCTATGTGCTTGCAGGAGACAAATATAGAAGACTGCTTGACCTTGCCAAGTCAGGGTAAGACAGCCATTCTATTTCCCTGCTGTTGTTGTGGTCTGTCAAGTTCTCTTGGCCTTAGCCAAATCTGGGTGTACCAACGTCGCTGTGAGACCTAGGGTGACTGTTCAGGTGGCTTGCTGTTTCTGTCCTTGCTGCACCGTTTTGGAAGTTGTCCATCCGCATTTCCTGTCTACTCTAGTATTGTTATTTTCCTTCTCAGGTCTTGATGAGGTTGAAGATTAAACTATCACAACTATTATTCTCTCTTCCTAGTTAGATATATTAGGTACTAGACTTACGTTTTCCAGCTTAGGACAACTCTATTGTAAACTCCATTATGCCCTCACCCTAGGACTAGATATGTAGGTCATTTTGTTCTCGATTTTCCTTTTCTTAGAGCACACTTGTTATTCACTGTTTTGTATATAGTTTTGTATTAAGCCTAAATCTTTTCTTTAGACTAAAAGGGGAATTGTAGTGAGGTAGTCCTTCTGTAGCACTGACCACGCCCATTGGGGGGTGGAGCGATGGGCGGAGGTGACCTGAGGAAGGAGGTCGGAGGGGGCCAGGAAGGCGCTCTCTTTCTGGCGTGACTCGGACAGGAGAGGATCGGGTTGAATTTCCTGGTGTTCATCTGTCTAGGTTGTAAGTTATTTCTCCCTGAATAAACATCTATTCGGCCTATTTGTTTATCCTGACCCTTATTTACCGCAATAGGGAGGGGAAGGAGAACATGAGGGAACATATTCATTGACTCTGAACTGGCAGATGGGGAATCTGTATAGGTACCAACTAAGCCATCGCAATGTGGATGATGGTTGTGTGCCTTGGGGAGTTTATGGACTACTGGGAGAGTAAGAGGAATAAGGAGAACTGAGACTGGTATGTAAAATTAAAAAAGATTGTTGTAAAATGTAAAGAAATAAAAAAGAAGTAAAAAAGTGAGTTCCAGGACAAGGACACATAGAGAAACCCTGTTTGAAAAATCCAAGAGAAAAAATAGTAAAAGAAAGAAAAACCTCAATAAACATGTTTAGGAATTTTAGAAACATAACATTAAAAATGTATCTTTTAAACAATTAAAACTAACATTTAAATAGTTTAGGAAAATTTAACATTACATTTTTTCTAAGATTTTCTAGCCAGGAATATCATATTGCCTTTTAAATTAATTGGATTTTATGCCTGAACAAACACTTAAATTTACCTCATTCATAATGAATCTCATGCATTACTATTATTTTATTTTTAAATTAATTTTCATTTAAATTAAAAACAATCTTACTTTATATAGCAATTCCATTTAACTCTCCTTCCTGTCCACCCATTTCTCCCACTATCTCCTCATACCATACCCCATGCTCTGCCTCAGAATCATGATAGTGAGTCATCAGCTGTTCCTTGGTCTGCCATGATGGATTCTAATCCTCTGAAACAGTTAAAGCTTCTTTTATACATGGACCAGTCATAGTGTTCTTTCTCAAAAGAGAAAAACAACTAAGGCACAGAAACTTATGATTTGACTTACAAAGCTTGTGGTCTCTCATTTTGTTCACATTTGGAAACAAAACTATCCTGTTTTGAAATCAGAGAGCACAGGGTTCTATAGTGAGTTTGTCTTTTTAAAAAGCAGCAAAATCTTACATTTTTTTTTTTTAACAAACACCTATAAATGTCAGGTGTCCACAATGAAAGTGATAATATTATAATTAACTTCTGGTCATAAAGGAAGGAAGTATGCTTTCTGCAACTTGGAGATCTCAGTTAATGGTGTAAAGAATATTCATAGAATATACATCTATGTATCCGTAAAGCAGAATTTCTAGCCATTTGTATCTGTATAGTTTAGAAGAATCACTAATGCTTATCATTTCCCAAGAAAATACATCTTTATTATTTTGAAATGTGTAATCTGGAATAGATTATTACGTTGGGTGTCAGGCTATAATTCACCTTAGTTTAGGTTCTGGTGTTACTATGAATGTAAGCATTGGCATATAATCGGGTATGATCCTTTACATGTAGGGTGTGCGGTTGAATTAGAATAATATACTGATATAAATCTGATCCGTTAAAGCAAAATTACAGATAGAGGCATAAAAATTCTGCTATTTCTCTGAAACAATTTTATTTTGAGCAGCAAAGAGTGAATTTCTACTACTGCCATCATAGTGGAACTCCTGTCTTCCAGAGAAGTATATTTTTTTTAATTTACAATTATACTTTTGTTGTAGTCAAAGAAGCAATATTTTAAGTTGTAGTAGACTTGCTTAAATTTATATAATTGTTTCCAGTTTTTTTTAAATATAGCAGGTGTCCCCATATACTTTAAATCATTAACATTATGTGTCTCCATTGAATATATGTTTTATTTCTCTTCTACAGTAATATTACCCTCTTGGCTGGGGATAAGAAACTAAATGAAAGCAAATCCTGCATCTTTTCAACAAAGGCATGACTATAGATATTTTAAAAATCATGGTCATCTATCAGAGTGGGAACTGTTTCTCTAACTTGAACAGAGCAATCTCTGAATACAACAGCATTTCCTATCTCAGTCTCTTGTTACAAAAGAGTTCTACCCAAACTTCATCACATCCCAGATTATAAATCCATTGGTCATCTTTAACATCTCCCTTTCAAAGTTTCTCTTATATACCATTTACTACAAGTGATTTAAACTTCACTTTCTAAGTATTTCTGTATTCTACCATCTCCCTGATTCTATATCACTACCAAGTCCATTTCACAGATTTATGAAACTTCAATTTCTGTGTGCATTTAAAAAAGTCCAACCCATGTCAACTGTATTTTACTGGGCCCTACCCAGATCCTTTCCCATCATGACCATAAGCACTCAGATGTTTTTATTCCTGAATAACACTACGAATCTCAGACTGAGCACCCTAGTAAAGCCTCTGAGGTTCAGAAGACTCACCTGTATCTTCTTGTCCATCTTCAGCTTCTGTTGTGCTCCTTTCATGCTCACTTATTGCGCTTGTAAGTAAGCTGTTGAATGTGATTTATTTTATTCTGTCCAAAGGGCTGTGGTCATACTAGTACTTAAGAGAATTATTTTCTCCCTTCTCATTTGTCTTCTTCCTAAAGTAGGAAGCTGAGGCATCTGCAGACTTCATATCAAATGATGTATCCATTCATCACTTTTCTAACCGATGTATACACTGGTAATTTTTCCCTTCCATTATGAAATTATAACAGTTTCACCTTTGAGTAATTACTTAGCTAGTATCTGTATCTGTCATTAGACTGCAGTTCTGTGTGGGCAGATCTGGGTTAATAAGCTCATTATTTTATTCTCCTTATTTAACAAAGTGTCTCCTACCTAGCAAAGTGTGGATTGCATGAATGAATATAGGAATTAAAGCGTAAGGGAATGAAAATCTATTTGGAGAGATTGGAAAGAATTGGAAGGTGACTTTAGAGACAGAGTAAGTAAGTGGACCAGGCCAAGTAGAGTTGGAAGGATTCATTCCTTAAGAAGGAAATACTATTCAAATTACAGTAATTCCAATTTCATTAGTCATAACAAAGCAAGAAAAGATTCATGTGTAGAATATTTTCTGAATCTTGAGAACTGTACCAAGTATTTTATTTGTGTTCTAAGAAATTCAACCAACAATTTCAAAAGCACCTGGAGTTTAAGAGTATGTCAGTGTTCGCATTTTCTGTGATATATTTGTCTGCCATGGGCATAGCTATCTGAAGGAAAAGTTATCTTTACTGCAGCAGAAAAGACAAATGTTAATTAAGTATGTGAGGAAAACATTTTGAGATGTGGGCAAAGGGAAACTTCTTGTTTGATATGTCTATTGATCCCATATGGCAGAAGGATTAGAATACTTTCCAACAGTTAGCCTCAGCTTTTTCTACTCCTCAGGTTACAATTTCTAGGATGAGAGGACAGAATTCATGGGAAGTGTGAACATGATAGGCTGACCTGCTTTGGAGTTCTCAGAAAGAGATGAGAAGAGTGCTGGGTCTACCAGATCAGGAGACCCATGCCACTGCTGTCTGAGGTGTGTAAGAGACCCAAAGATAAGTACTGCAGATAGTGGCACAGTGTCATGAATGCAGAAAGGTCCCAGAATCCTATTCTCTTTTCTTGTAGGGTGGGGGTGGGGGGGAAGAAATTACCATGCCAGCTATCTCTTCATGCAATGTTTGTATCAAGTCAACAGGCTGTATGTACTCTTGAGACCTTCTAAAAATTGAAGTGACATTTGTCTATGTGGTACACACTTGATCATTTACCTAAGCAAACTAAAACTTTTGCAAATAACTTCCTTCTGGGAGATGAATAATCTAATTTTACGTTATGTTCTTGTTCTTCTCATATGGTATTAAATTTATTCTATCCTATGAGAGGGTGTCATCTGTGTCTATTGTAGTAACCTGGTAAGGAAATCCTCTGTGACTGGGATGATTTTATTTCAGACTCTGAAACCCACTGCTATACACATCTTAGGATTCTCCTCTCAGTCAGTTGGAACTGTGGAAGATCATGTCCCTATTCTTTTCTGCCATAAATTTACAGTTTCTGTGCTGGTTAGTTATATGTCAATTTGACACAAATTTGCATCATTGGGAAGAGGAAACTCTACTGAAACAATGTCTCTGGCCTTTAGACAAGCATATAAGGAAATTTAATTAGTGATTATGTGTGAGAGTCTATCCCATTATAGGTGATGCTTCTCCTGGGAAGGTGGTCCTAGGGTGGGTGTATTGAAAGCAGGCTGAGCAAGCAATGGAGAGCAAGCTAGTTATCAGCATTTTCCATGACTTCTGTTTCAATTCCTGCCACGGTGTTTTTCCCTGACTTTCTTTTATGAGGGAATGAATGTACCTGAGAATCGTAAAATGAAATAAACTCTTGCAATTTATTTTTGGTCATGGTATTTTATCACAGCAATAGAAACCTAACTAACATAGTACCCTGCAGACTTTAAGTCTCCTTTATTTCAGTTTTCTTCCTGTCTATAAGTGTTTCTTTGTGACTGTCAGCAACCCCTTTGGCAGAGTGAGAAATACTAAGACAAGAATTTATCTTTGTAAGGAAACTTTCTTCAGTTCTTTTCATCTTCCTAGCTTGTAGGCCAGGAGTATTGAAGCAGGCTGATAACACTGGGCACTGTGTACCCTTGTGGCCATGTCCCATTAGGTTCAGAGACTCAGGTTCCAGCTGTAGTTTCTTCTGTATACCCCAAATAGGGATCATTAGTGGAAATTAGATGTAATGATAGGCTGTGTTTACAATAGATATTGATCCCTTGGAATACCCCAAATGTTAAGAGTTTAGTATATTAATCATTTTATAATCTGTGATTATAATTCAATGGCTTAACATTGTTTATATGCTGAAAAAATTAAAGAGAAACTATTTGTATTTTGTTTCCTATGGATAATATTCTGAGTACTTCATAATATCAAGAAGGAAAAAATGCCTAAATTCACTTATGGGGTAAAAGTACAATTAAAGTTTGCTCTATATGAATCAAAATGGAACATCTAGCTGCCTCTGTATGTATACAGTTCTTTGTCAGATGTTATTTTAGGATTCAAACAGGATAGCCCATGAGTGTATTTTAAATCTTATTTTGGCTACCATTTTCTTTGTTTCTGTTTCTGCTGTTAACACAAAATAAATCATAGAGACCTAATGAGAATTATCCTGCCCCTTTCTCAACTACTTCCCACTACATTCAGTGCATCTTTGATACTGAGCAATATGAAATGATATTGAATGAATATCATAAGCTATGGCATTCCTGCATTACTAGCAAAATTTGCATGTTATGAATAATATTAAGAAGATAGAAAAGCAAGGAAGAATAAGAAAAGAGAGGAAGAAAAGGAGAAAGTTAGGAGAGGGAAGAGGACACAGAGAGTAGAAGATACTAATAACTCTAATTAGCCAGAGGCACTCTTGTACAGATAGGAATGTGATTGTTCATTGACAAATGCTTTCCAGTATCCTAGAAACAAAGAATCTTGTATGGATACAAGTAGGGGGTGAACTATATTACTCACCAAGACAAACAGACTTTGAACAAAATTGCACAGGATTAGAAGGCAGGTTTCTTAAAAAGAGTTAGATGTATTGCAGCTTCTAGGAAAAACTGTGACTATACATATTATGCAAGAGCAAGAGCTTCCTGCTATCTTTCACATTTTATGGATATTTTCAGAGAAAATAAAAACTATATGCTTTGTCCTGAAAAATAGAAGTTAAACCTAATTCCTTTGAAGATATTTATAGTTTTGTGTTTTGTAGAGAACAAATATTCTACATTAACATTTCTTGGGAATAAGGTGAGATTTTTTAGCTCACAAAGATACATGAGCCTTATATGTAATGTTGTTTGAGTCTTGACTTATAGGTTCAGAGGCATTTTAAAACTTTATATTACTAAATGTAGGTTATGATGTCTTTCCAAAAAAATTTTTCTCAAAATTTAACTGTTAAATATGCACCACTATCATCCTACTAAATTTCCATGGAATAAACATTCAATTGCTACAAAAATACATTGATTGTGTCAGTAATTGAATCAATATGTGAAGTTGACAACTACATTTGGTGAATTCTAAGGCCATTTTATGTTCATCATATGCCGGCCTAATTATCATTTCTAAGTTCTTCTTGGAGTCAGTAGGTCCTGTGTACCTTTTTTCCAAGGCATTTTTGCTAGTATCTACATAATTTTTCTCCCCACAAGTACCAAATGCTACTTGAGTCTTACTAAAGCGTGCTGGATTTTTTTCCTCCTTCTTTCCCCTTCTCCCCTTATCTTTCTCTTACCTCTATTCCCCCTCTGCCATGCTCCCAATTAACTCAAAATATATCTATGTCCCCTTCTTCTTGCGGGTCCATGTATGTGTCCCTTAGGGTCTTCCTTGTTTCCTAGCTTCTCTGGGGTTGTAGATTGTAAGCTAGTTATCCTTTGCTCTATATCTAATAGTCACTTATGAGGGAGTACATACCATGTTTGTCTTAATGTGACAGCATTACCTCACTCAGGTGTTTTCTTCTTTTTCCATTCATTTGCCTGGGAATTTCAAGATTTCATTGTTTTATTTGTTTGTTTGTTTGTTTTTCCCACTGAGTAATACTCCACTGTGTAAATGTACCACATTTTCTTTATGCATTCTTCTGTTGAGAGTATTTAGGTTGATTCCAAGTTCAGGATATTACTAAAATTGCTGCTATGAACATAGTTGAATAGATATCCTTGTGGTATGAATGTGCATCCTTTGTAAATTTATTTACTCTGAACCTCTTAGTAGAGAAAGTGGGAAGCACTCTTGAAGGAATTGGCACAGGAGAGCACTTCCATACTATAACACTAGTAGCACAGACACTGAAATCAGCAATTAATAAATGAGACCTTCTGAAACTGAGAAGCTTCTGTCAAGTAAAAGAAAATGTCAACAAGACAAAACATCAGCCCACAAAATGGGAAAAGATATTCACCATCCCCACACCTGACAGAGGACTTATCTCCAAAATATACAAAGAACTCAAGAAGCTAGTTACTAAAAGACCAAATAATTCAATTAAAAACAAATGGGGTACAGAACTAAATAGAGAATTCTCAATAGAGGAATATCAAATGGCTGAAAGATACTTAAGGAAGTGCTCAACATCCTTAGTCATCAGGGAAATATAAATTGAAACAACTCTAGGATACCATCTTGCGCCTGTCAGAATGGCTAAAATCAAAAACACCAATGACAGTTAATGCTGGAGAGTATGTGTAGAAAAGGGAATACTTCTCCATTGCTGATGTGAATGCAAACTTGTGCAGACATTTTGGAAATCAGTATGGCAGTTTCTCAGGAAAATGAGAAACACTATCTCAAGATCTAACAGTTCTACTCTTAGTCATATACCCAAATAATGTTCAATTTAACCATGGTTGTTCTATTCTTTTCTTTTGGGGATATAGAGACTACTGACTGTTTAGCTGGGAAAGTTAGTAAGCAGAGAGGCAACACATTCCCCTTCTTTATTATGTGTGGTAGCCCATATTTCTAATCCCAGACTCATGATGCAGGAATAAGGGATCATAAGTTTGAGCATTTTTCTTTCCACCTGCATACTGTGTCTGGAAACAGGGAGAAAAATAAAAGGAAAAATAATAAAAAAGTACAAATAAGATGGACAGAAAACATGTAACAAGTACTTTTTGGCTCTTTTTCAAATTCTTTTTGTCTTTATTAAATACACATGGTGTACTCCCACCCTACCCCAGTGGCTAAATAATGTTCTTGTACTCTTCGCACTGTAAGGAAAAAAATGTTTTCAGCTATAGTATACTACAAGTTAACAATAATGAGAGACCTTGAATATGTATATGCTAACCAGAATGAGATTCTATCTGGAAACAACTAAGTGTGATGAACATAAGAAAATATTGTCACGGAAGAAAACTAGTTTTGGCATTAGCCAAAACCTTTAATATTCACACTTGTTACTTGGGGAAGTTAAATTTAGTGCTTCATTGGTGTCCAAGTTAGGCTTATTATTACTATTAGAAAACACCATGACCAAAAGCAAGTTGAGGAGGAAGGGTTTATTTGACTTACATTTTCATATCATAGAGCCTATCATTTAAAGAAGTTTGGACAGGAACTCAAACAGGGAAGAAGCCTGGAGGTAGAGGCTAATTCAGAGGCTGTGGAGGTGTGTGTCTTACTGAGTTGCTCCCTAAGGTTTGTTCAGCCTGCTTTCTTATAGAACCTTGGACCATCCCGTGGCTGGCACCACTCATAATGTGCTGTACCCTCTCACATCAATTGCTAATTAAGAAAATGTCGTACATTTGGATCCTATGAAAGCATTGTTTTCAACTATTTCTCTCTTTCAGAGGCCTCTATCTTGTGTCAACTTGACAAAACTCGTCAGGACAATTGGTAACAGGGATTGGTATTAGATACCTAACTCTATCAGTGCAAGAAATATGCAGTATATTGCTACATTTCAGAGTAAGCATTCCTACAAGAAAGGTGTGATAGAGAGAATGAGTGACAGAGAGAGAGAGAGAGTGCTTGCTCTCTCTTTTTGCTATTTTAACGAACTTCTTTTCTTTTTAAAAATATTTACTTTATTTTACATATAGATCCCAGTTCCCTCTCCTTCCCATCCTCTCATGCCCCACACAGACTCCCCCATCCCAGTTGCAGAGAGGGAGGAAGTGATGAGAAAAAATGGTCAAGACCAGGCTTGAGAAACCCACAGAAACTGCTGTCCTGAACAAGCGGGATCTCATGGACCATAGACTGATAGCTGAGAAACCAGCATAAGAATGACACAGAACTCCTAGATGTGGATCTCAGTTAGGAGGCCTGGGAAGTCTATGGTACCTCTTAAAATGGAATAAGGATGTATCCCTAATACAGGAACGGACTTCAGGAGCCCATTCCCCATGGAGGGATACTCAGTCACCTCTTATTGAATGAAGCTGGCATTGCCTTCCTTCAGCTAAATCTCAAACACCTGCTCATTATTTTTTTCCCATTGGAAACAAAAGCTAAATGATTAATAGTCACTTATCCTTATGATGAGAAAAGCGGATGAAGAAAATCTCTTTATGCAAAGATTTTCACATCCTATACCATAACTGGCAAGTACGTGATGTGTCTTTGTGAATAGCTAGTCACCTATCACATACCATGTGAATATGTAACAGGATACAAGAGATATTCACCTTTTCTTTGTTGAAATTTACCATAGGATTCTCTCATACATGATTCATTTTTCTCTGTATATCTTCAAAATATATCCCCATTCTTTCTCTGCATATTTATTACTATAGCTAGAATGACAGCAAGGCTCTCATATTCATGTCACTTATAATATGATGTTTATATGTTATTGTTGACTGTGAATGGTTTTTCCTAAAATGTAACAGACACAAATTGCCTGCTCTCTGCTTTATGTCTAAGGAATAGAGCTTCACCATCAAGAACTCCACTAGGGGCATGAAAGCTGGAACATGGAGAATCCAACTACCCTCATTTCCCTCCCTTATAAATTAGTAATTAATATTGTATGCTTAGTAGCAGATAGGTGATAGAAGACGAGATGGATTGCTTTACTTGAGAAGCATAATTGTTGGAAAATGAGATTCTATGTCACTAAGATGAAATTTTGGCATAATCTCTTTCAAGGAAGATTTAAATTTTAAATAATTATTTTGATAGATTAATTATTTCATGTCCAAAAATTATATTAATGATTGAAAGCATTATTTCGTCTACTGGGCTTCAAAGAATGAGTTCTGACAATTTCTACATTGTAATTGAACAATAAGAAAAGGTAATAATCTAATGATTTGACGACACACACAGTCATCAATAAGTAGAAGAATGTTCTGAATTAGTTGGTCTTAATCTATCTCTTGATTTTTCTTGATCACACTGAATATGCTTTCATGTCACAGGAAATGAAAATTTTAAGACTGGAATGATTGTATTTTGTCTTGTATTGTAACTGGTTTTGTTAACTGATTTTGTAAGAGCTAATCTATTGTTTCCTTTAAAGCTAAGGATGAAGAAATATAGTTAATATAATAAGAAATGAAGGCCAAAGGTTATGTATGAATAATAAACATACATCAATTTATTCTATATAAAACTGCTCAATCATTTATGCTATTTAATGGAAAAACACACACACATAAACACACACATACACACACACATACAAGTATGCAAAACAATGGTTTAAAATATAATTTAAACACTGTATATAATTATTATTTTATTTTAATTTAGCCTTAAAAACCTCTACATGAATTTCCTATATTGATTTAACTATAACATCACATCTTTTGTTATAGATTTATGAGTTAATTATTATATAGGCTTCTCATTTATGAATCAACAAAGAGTGAAATAGCCCATTATTTTAAATGGATCTGATGTTTTTGTCTCCTCATGATTATTGAATCTAAGCTGTAGCTGCCATGGTCATCCAGAGATCATCTAGTCACTTATTCACCCATTCATTTGCTGGTTTATGTATTCAGACATCCATTCATAAAAAAAAACTATATTGAACATTGCTTTATGAATCCTGAAAAGTCTCATAAATTTATAGAATGCAAATAAATCAGTTTCTTATTGTCTCTCTAAATATCTCCAGAGAATGGTATCACTAAATACCCACAGTAGGTTTTCTAAACCAGTGTGTCACTGTGAATTTTATGGGAGAGTCGATGAAATGCACCCAGCCAAGCCTGAGAAAGAATAGAGGAGGCTTTCTGAAGAGGATTTTACTGAAGAAAGTGTTAAAGAGTAAGTAGCTATCAGCCAGGTGAAGTGAGGATAGTTTACAGTGATTATATTCTAGTATGATGGAGCACTTTTATCACAGGTAGTGTGAAGACAGGATTGAGTGTTGCTACCCTACACTTCTGGGTATTTTAATGAGACACTGTAGAAAGGAAAGGGGAGAGGGAAAGGGCCATATCTAAATGACCTGTGATGGCACAGCTAAAATCATGGATGAAGGTGAATAAGTGAGTGTAGGATAAGGCATATTTTTATGCTTCAGAAACAATTTGTGTCATATTTTCTCTATATTAAGAGCATTTAATTCTCCTCTATGACTGACATTGCTTTCCCTCTCTGACTAGAAGCAAAAAGGATGTACTGCCTGAAGCTTACCAGGAGCACGTATTCTAGCCAGAGTTCTTGAAATAAACTTAACTTTTCACTTTTCCTGAAAAAAAAAAAAAAGTGACTATATGGTAAGGGAAGCACTAGAACTCACCTACTCTTGGTTGTCAATCTAGTGATCAGTTACCTTGTTAACTATTTCATGTGATATTTTATAACAACACAGTTACACACTATTGGATTGGTCACAGCAATCAGAGGCAGTCATCAGTGGTAGAGTAGAAACTGTCAATTATACTTTTAGATAATTAATATAGTGTCTATTGGGGAAAGATTTATGTAGGACCTAGAGGCAAACTTATATTTGCTATTTTCTCACTCACAATAGAGTCAGAAAACTATAGGTAACTTTAAAATAATTTGACTGTGAAAGTCCTTAGGGAAAGAAAAAAATACCAATAGTAATTAGCATCTTAATTACCTAGAATCAAGCTACAATAAATCCAGGATATGGAATTGCCAATGAAACATAAAATAAAATGGAAACTTCTTGAAGTTGTATCTCTTCCCCAGAGAGATTTTGCTTCTTGAGTTGGCAGAACCATTGTCTTCTGTATGGACTCATGTTCAGGAAATAGTGAGTAGTGAGTGATGTGCAAGTCTGTTTCATTTACTTTCAGAAAAATTGTATATGATTAAAAGCAATATTTGTCCCAAAAGCCAATACCTTTTATTTCACAAACATGTAGCTTTTGACATGTTAAAATGGCTTATAGGGCATACAGTGATCCTTATGTGTGCACAAACAGAATAATACATAAGATAGGTTATTTTTGTGGCAAGGTATCTTATTGGAATGCAAAATTATGAGTGTATGGAGAACACTTTTTTTTTCACCCAGCGTTTGGAAATCCCATAAATCTGCAATTGAATAGAAGATTTTCTTCCTATTTGTATGAGGAGTAATTTTAAAACTAAACCATAGATGCTAGCCATTGTTGCATAGCACTAATCTCAGTTTTTCTAGTACTATGAGAGTATATTAGATGCTGTCAGGGTGCCTCATGTAGCTCTTCAAATCTTTGAGCTAGCTCTGTGCACACTTGCAGTGTGACTTTTGTCTGAATTGCTAGCTCTTGTGTCTCATGTTGGGATGACAGCTCTCAAGCTCTTGTGACCTACTTTAACTGAATACAGAGAGCTGGAAGTGACTCCAAATGTGTTTTATTTTTTTCTGGAACTGTTCTGAACCAATACCTTAAGAAATGCATTTTGAAAAATCATATATATATATATATATATATATATATATATATATATATATATATGGAATTTAAATGGAGTCACCATATAATGGAAAAGACAATGCCCCAGTTAGAATTTCACGTTACCAAGTATAAATACCAGTGACAGGAATGAGATACATCTTTTTTAATCATTATCCAAAAGGGGTTCCAAAAGCCCCTCAATCATCACAGGCTACTGCTAAAGCTAGTGGTTATTCTCTAAAACCTGATAGTAAGGCCCTCTTGCTGAAGACATAGCTTACTATGTAATTGAATGTGGACAACTCAGTTGGTGCCCAGCTGGACAATTCACTCCATAGTATTAGAAGGTACTTTTCATGCTATCCAAAGAGAAAATAATTATCAATATCACTCAGCTATAAAATATTCTGTTGTGGAATATTATCTTAAACTGTGCTACATTTGTTTATGGTGTGGAATATTTGTTTAAGGATGCAAAACCATTTTTGCTTTTATTTAATTCTGTGAAGCTGTGTTACTTTGCCTGTCTAAACACCTGATGGTCTAATAAAGAGCTGAATGCCCAATAGCTAGGCAGGAGAGAGAAATAGTTGGGACTGGCACCAGAGTGAATAAATAGGAGACAACTGGAGAAAAAGAGGAAGAAGAGGGGGGAGGATAAAAGGAGGAGAGGGGGCCACTAGGGGCTAGTCACACAGCCAGATAGGCAAACAATCATTCATGAAGTAAGAAGGGAAGTAAGACATATAAAATAAAGAATCCTAAAAATCTCAGAAATAAACACAATTAACAAGTAATAGAATTATTTAAGTTAGAAAACCTGGCTAAAATCAAGCAAAGCTAAGACCAGTCATTAGTAAGCAGGAATAAGTCTCAGTGCATTCATTTGTCAGCTTGGTGGCAGGCCTCTAAAGAGTAAAAAAAAATAGCTTCTTTATTCAATCTACAACATTAACCTTCCAGTAAATTTATTGGTACAATAATGACACAATTATTATGGAAATAATCAACCATGATTTGATTATATTTGCATCCACTCTATGACATTCAACTCATACTTGACATTTCTTATGTAGTCAGGAACTTCATACTAGATTGGTCATGGGTGTAGGGAAAAACCTAATACTATTATTCTGCTAAAGTATTATAGCAATAAAATGACTATTAATGACTCCTAATTATATACTGCTATACCATAAATCAGTGTCTCACTCAGCCCTCATCAGAAAAGCTTTATCCTACAGTAGACAAGCACTAACACAGAGACTCACAACATGACAATGTACAGAGAGTGAATTTAGAGTGCTCATCCCTAAATGGATTATCTCCTTCAAATCCCTCTCCTCAGATCTCTGGTATCTATGTGAAAGAGGAGGTAAAAAGATGTAAGAGCCAGAAGAAGTAAGGGATTACATGGAAATTCCATTCCAGAAACAAAGACTAATGCATATTTGAAGTCAAGGGACCATGCTAGCAAACTATTTGCAATTGATTCAGGTGGAAAAGGAAAATAATCAATTTATCAAATAGAGTGTGACTGGGTGCTCAGAAGTAGTTGGTCAACACAAAATGGTCTTCATGGTTCCTTTGGATTTTAGTTTGTTTGGGTGGGTTTTTGTGTCATTCTGTTTTGGCTTTAAAAAAATCTTATTTGTTTATGTAGAGAGAAACCAAAATGAAGTTGGTTGGGTTGGAAGACAGAGAAGATGTAGGTGGAGTTGGGGGGGGGGGTGAAAACAATGATCAAAACACTAAAAATTAGAAGAAAAAGAATGTAAAACAAACATAATACTCTTTTCTTTCCTCCACCCTAACCTCTGATGTCTGGTTTCTCTTTAGAGAAATGCCTTTGACTAAGGTGGATGAATTCAGAGAATAATGGTAAAACATATAGAGAGAAATATTTTACAGTGATTATGCCCCATAAAAAGTTCGTGCATGTTTGCAAGACTAAACTCAACTAGTAGTCTTGTACTTCATAACAGCCATATTCTTGTTGTATTTGCCTGGCTGGGACAATCTTTCTTGGCTACTTTTTTTATAAGATATTTCAGGGAATATATCTGCCTAAATCTACTTAATAAAAATAAAGGTCACTTTCTTTTCTGAGAAATGTAATCTGAGGTAGCCATGTCATCTTCTCATAAATATTAATAACTTTCTCCTCAAATATCTGTGTTGAAGTTAAAGAGTTCACATTCATTAAAGCAATTCTGAGAGCTTGACTTATTAAGGATATTATATTATGTCCATAGAAAAGTAACTGAGATTATTGCTACACATGGGAGAGAGAATTAGGGACGTGGTGATAGATAAGAGGTTTCGCAAGAACTTAGCCTGGTGTTAGGCCTGACATCTCTAAAAGAATTAGGGGTGATAGGCCAGGCCCCTACAACACATTAAGGTGTTGTACAACATTGACTAGTTACCATGAATGACAGGCTTAATGCTATAACCAAGAGTTTCTGTATTGCTAAATAATTTTAACTAAATCTATTGCATTAATTGTTGTTGAAGAGCCAAAGCTATTAAAGCTAAATAGCCTTGGACAATTATCTTGTCAATGATGTGAAACCTGCAGTGAGGTGAGGCTTCTATACATGTCCTTAAACTGGATGTAGTTACCTTAACAATGATCAGTCTTAAGATTATCAATCACAGAGAATAGAATAGAAATAATATTTAATTCTATTTAAGTAAAGTAAGTACATGAATTTTATAACTTTTTGATAGAATTTTGTAAGAGAGTCCATAATTATTATCTTCCTTTGATGGGGGATGTTCTTCTGTATATATGTTTGTCTTATTGTTTGATGAATAAAACAGTGATTGGCCAGGCAGCATGATAGATAGGACTAGGAGACAACGAGGATTCTGGGAAGTGTAAACAGAAAGGATTCATCATGTGATCCAGGAAGTGACATAACTGTGCAGAAACTGGCACTAGCTAACCATAGAGGTCTTGAGGTCTGTACAAACAGGCAGGAAGAGACATAACTGGGAAGAATCAAAATATAAGCAGGGACAAACAGAAAATCATTCTCTTCTCTACAGATATGTAGCAGGCAAAATAGTTTCACATCCAGCATTCCTGGTAAGCCAAGACCATGTGGAAATACATAGATTGATATAAGTGAGTTAATATTTAAGATAGAGATAGCCACTAGAAATACTAGTCACTGGCCAACAGTTCCATAATTAACATAGTGTCTACATGCTCATTTGAGGCTGAAGTGGTGACTAACTCACCATACATTCCTTCTTACATTTTAAATAGAAACAGCACTGAAATTGGCCAGTATATAAGCTATGCATTTACTTGAAATTATGGAATTGAATTTGCTTTCTAGAACAGAACTTTTGATAGTGTATAGTAGTACTGAGGCTAGTAGGCTTTGAAAGTAGTCCAGATATTTAAGGCATAGGAATGACTTTGCAGGTATTTGGGATTTAAAATAAATATCATTAAATTACAAATACCATGCTGTCTTATGTGGGCGCCCATAAGTGGCTGCACTCCATTTTGACACAAACGCAGAGAGTTCAAAACCTAAAGGTGTTGCTATAGAAGGATGCTTTGGCTCTCTAGGTCTAAATAACAACAAACCTCAATCTGAGGTGTGGCTACTCCTGACCTCAAGGCTAGGGAAGGAGTCGTTGGAGTTATGGTGTGGTTACTGAACTCTTAGAATTAGCAAGGAAGAAATGTCTATTTGTTCCATATACATGATACTGTGTTCCTCTTTTTTGGTTAAGGTATGTAAGAGTGGTGAAAGATAAACTTGTGGCATTTCAGTATTGAATAATCTGCCCTCCTGACCTTTATTCTGTCTCTCTGTCTTTCTTTATTGTCTATAGGTAGCTTTTCCTTCATCCATATTCCCCCACTCAGGTATGGACTTGGGGCCTCTTGGCTGTCTCCAATTTTGGCCCCACAAAGACTGCTCCCGACAGTCTTATATTATTACATCAAAAATTTTATATATCTTGTTGGGGGCAGACTTGGGAAAAAATAGATTGGAAAATGGAGGATAGGTATAATTAAAATGAAACATATATATCTATAATATTTTCAAACAAAAATATTTTAAAAAGCACAATGCATCTAAAGTTAAAATGAGATTAATCCTGTTAACTAACAGGATATAAATTCATTTTCATGAATAGGATTATATAAATCATATAAAACCAAAGAATATATTTCCCATTGTTTTAAAGGAAAAGTGTATGGGATGGTTTGGATATAGAAAAGGAAAGGGGGAAATCGTGCAATTATGTTATAATTACAAACAATAAAATAATTTGAAAATGAAAAATTTAGTGTTAGTCAGTTTTCTTAGCTGAATTATCATCCTGTGACATTAAAGTGTAAATGCATTTGATATTATATAGTCTGTACTTTCCCAGTGAAGGAATTTAATTTAAAGCTTAAAAGGCATGATGGACAGTCTTTATTTTAATGTAAGGCATATGACACTTAAAACTAATGGAAAACATCATTTTCAGCCACAGCAAATGAGCTACCTACATAATGAACTGCCGCTATCAGCTGGGAAACCATCTTGAATGTCAGGGGATACGCTCTTCATTTTCAGTGTGTGATTGTTCAAATAAATATTTAATGAAAATATTATTAGACTATTCAGCTGAGTGAAATAAACTGATCTTACAAGTAGCTAAAGAAGCTGTCTTAATATTCACTAAGTGAAGTGGCATAATAATTTATTTTGCATATTATATGAGTCTTCTGAGAGGTTTTATACTTTTACATTTTCTAGCAGTGTTTAAAAGGTGTCATTACTGTCATAAGTATGGGAAGTTAAGATGTTTTTATGGTTAATGAGAATATGGAATTTATTTTATATGGAGGCAGAAGACCACCATCCATAGTTTGCTGAGCAGAAACATGGTGCCTCTCATTCTAATGGGTGATTTTCTTGTAATACAGCTTTACTGAGTTGTGCCATAAATGGTAACTTTGTGCTACATCAAATTATACAAAGCTTTTTCTCAAGAGTAGAGCTAAATAATTAAACAGATAAAGAACAAAACTCTTGCAACTGTCTTGTGTGCTTTGAATTGCCAGGAAAATATTTGGATTACCTATTTTGAGTCCTATATATTTTTAAATGCTATTTTAACATTCAATCTGGAAGAAAATTTAAAAATGAGGTTTAGAGAAGTATTACCAATTTATGGGATTTCCATATGTAATGCATATGCAGTTTTGGTAAAATGAGGACCATGAATATATATGAAGGAAATACATTACAATGAAGAAGTAAAATATATTTTAAAAACATACTTTAAAAATTAACAAACATAAAATGATATACACTCTTTCAAAAAGTTAGAAAACTAATGCAATATTGGAGAGTGGAGAATGTTTGTCGCTTATGTGTATGTTTGTACATTCACATTTTTGGTGTTTAAGGTTCAGTTTACTACCAAAATACAAAAGAAAAAAGTCTCATTGTTTTGTTTGTTAAAATATAATTTAAGTATATGAGTTCTCTATAGGCATCTATGGTTTTATGGCAGGAGAGGGTATAAAGTTCCATAATATAGATGGTTGTTATCCACCATATAGCTTCTGGGAATTGAACTCAGAACCTCTGCAAGAATAGCCAGGACTCTTAATCACTGACCTGCCTCCTCAATCCAATCTCATTATTTATTAAGGATGAGACTTTTCAACCTTAACAAGCTTATATTCAATCTTAGGATTTATTGGGAAACTAAGTCAGTGAATCCACCCATGGTAACAGGTTTAAGAGCATTGCAGAATGAAAACAATAAAAATGTTTAATGCTTTGGTGTTTGGTAGCTTGTGGCATAAGTGAGCCATTTGTCATGATGGGTATGGACAGTAATGGAAGGGGGAGTTCAAAGACTATTGTGTCAGTCAGGAAGAACATCTCCAGAAGAACACACACAATCACACATTGGGCAACTATAAGAAACCCATCAGGTAGAGGAAGACTAGAGTATGACCTTCTTTTCATAACCCTCATTGCATCATTCAACTTGAAAGTACCATTTAGACAATCAGTGCAAGAAGCAGAATTGGGTTTAATTCTGAGACATTGGAAAACACTGAAAACTATGTGTTAATGAAGGGAGAGAATACTACAGGCTACCTTTTAAAGGACACTATATTTTCAATGCTTTTGATAATTTATTTTTGCCATTTTATGATAAATTTATTTAATTTAGCAATGTACTCTGAGAATATTTTCCATTCATTTATAATTTATTTTATGTGTAGAGGTCAGAGAACTAATTGTGGTAGTGGTTCTATGCTCTGAAGATTAAGATGAGATTATCATGTTCAAGCACTAACTTGTATCTGCTGAGTCAACTTACAGGCCAGTTTACTCTTAATGGTCTCCTAGTTTTAGCTTTTTGGAATAAAAAAATTGGTGTAATGACACTCTAGAACAGAAGTACAACTTTACAATTAGAGAAACAGTATTGAGCTTAATCTGGGAGACAATATAGGCATGATAGTGCAGTGAAAGATAATGGGGTAAAGAATATATTTACCTGAGAACAGATTTTGTTAGGTAAAATCACTACATAGAATATTAACTATGAAGAGCCTTTCAATTAGATGAACTACTTGTTTGTATCAATGTTTTAATAAGTAATTTTCACTATTCTAATTGGTCTAGAGCTACTATATAATCTTCATTGACCCCTAAACCCTGGTGAATTTGGAGTACCTGTAGCCAACCTAAAAGGAGCAGAAAGGAAGACATCCAAACAAAAAATCTCCATTGTACAGTAGAGCATTAGTAGTCTCATAAAAGGTTATAATTTGGAATTAGTTTTTACCAACAAGGTAAGGTCTTATCTTCAATTGATTAGTTAAGGAAGCTGGAAAACCTTCTTTGTTAATGTTGATACTATTAAGTAATGCTATTAAAAAGTATTAAACTGAGCAAAACAGGAATCCAGATGCACAGACGGAGGACAAGACCAGGCTACAGAAACCCACAGAGACAGCTGACAAGAATAAAGGAGAGCTAATGGAACCCCAGACTGCTGGCAAACCAGCCTTGAACCAACTCAGATTCCCTGAACATGGGTCTCAATTAGAAGTCCTGGGCAGTCTATAGGAACTCTGACAGTGGAATCAGGATGGATCCCTGGTGCACAAAATGACTTTGGGAGCATATTCCACATGTAGGGATATTCCCTTAACCTAGAGGTAGGATGGAGGGCCTACTCCCTTCTCCAATGACAGATTTTGTTGATCCTTCCTGAAAGGTATAAACCCTCCCTATGGAGTATGATGGGGCAAGAGGGGGGATTGGGATGGACAGGGAGCACGGGAGGGAGGGATAGTGAGAAGGGAGGGGAAAAACAAACAAAATAAAAATTATTGAAACTATAAAAATGCAGTATTAGCACATACATTCCTATATAGATTTAATTCTGTATATCTAGGAGGTATTGTCTCTAATTCTGATGATTATTAATTTCAGCTAAAATTTGAAATAATCATCATCAGTGTCTCTTGAAACTGGAACAGAATTTGGTACCAGGAGAGCATTGTGGCTGTGATGAAACTGTCCTTGTTGTTTTGGGGAAGCTTGTAAAATCTTTGAAACTTGAAATGGAAAAGTCGTTGATTCTCTTTCAAGGAGCTTAGAGGATAATAGTGAAAGAAATTAAGACAGTAAAAACCAGAGTTGTGAAGTTTCAAAGTGAAAAAAAAAAAACTCTATTGGGACCATTCATATGATATTTAGTATTAAAAGCTATTGTTTGGTTGTCATCTAAAATTGAATATTAAGATGTTATTAGCAAGAGACAGGTGTTACTAAATTAAAAACTCATAGGAAATGGATATTGGATAATTAGGGTTGAAAAATTAGATTAGATGTATTAAATAAGAAATCAGTATCATTAAGGTGACATCTTTTGTCAATAATACATGTTTCCTAGAGTCAGAACAAAAAATATGTAGTACAAAAGAGCCAAGGTTACCAGTCAAACTGGCAGTTGAACATGATTCTCTAGTTTTGAAAGTAGGAAATATAAAAGATTGAATGAGTGATAGTGACTAAGTCATGCCACTGTGTGCCAGTGCCATAGTCTCCAAAGAGAGTTCAAAATATGCCACTGTTGATGGCTGAGACCCCAGGACATAGGATATATGGTACATCTAAGGAGAGATATAGATTTGGAATGGAGCTTGTAAGAGACTTCAGGATAAATAGTTTGTGTTATGATAGACTTGCAGAAGTAAAGCCACCTGGCCTTTGGCTTCTTTTTTCTTTCTTTCCTTCTTTTTTTTTTTGGTTGGGAGTCTTCTATTTCATTAGGGGATTTAGGTCTATTGAATATTCAAGTTGCTTATCTATGCTTTATTTAATTTTTGTAATTGATGATATATATCCAGAAATTTGTCTATGTCTTTTGAATTTTCGAATTTTGTGCAGTACAGGCTTTCAAAGTATGACATGAACATTTTCTGGATTTCCTCAGTGTCTGTTGTTATGTCCCCCTTTTTATTTCTTATTGTGTTGATTTGCATGTTCTCTCTCTGCTTTTTGTTAGTTTAGATAAAGGCTTCTCTATCTTGTTTTCTTGAAAACCAACTCTTTGTTACATCGATTCTTTGTATTGTTTTCCTAGTTTCTGCTTTATTGATTTCAGCCCTCAAATGCTTATTTCCTGGTGTCTACTCCTCCAGGGTGAGTTAGCGTCTTTTTGCTCTAGAGCATTCAGTTATACTGTTAATTCTCTAATGTGGTCGTCCTCCAATTTCTTCATATGGTCACTTAGTGCAATGAACTTACCTCATTGCTTTCAAAGTGTCCCACAACTTCGGGTATGTTGTGTCTTCATTCTCATTGAATTGGAGGAAGTCTTTATTTTCTTTCTTTATTTCTTCCTTGACCCATTAATGGTGAAATTTTGCATGGTTCGGTTTCCATGAATTTGTAGGTAGGGTTTCTGCAATTTGTCTTGTTGTTGACACCTAACTTTAAAGCATGGTGGTCTGATAAGATACAGAGGCTATTCCATTTCTAGTCTTCCTTTCTTTGTTTCTTTATTTGCTTCTTTCTTTCTTCCTTCCTTCCTTCCTTTCTTTCTTTCTTTCTTTCTTTTTGTATCTGTTATGTTGCCTAGTATGTGGTCATTTTTGAGATGTTAATGTGAAGCTGAGAAGAAGATATATTTTTGTGTGTGTGTTTGTATAGAATGTTCTATAGATGTCTGTTAAATCCTATTGGGACATAACTTCTGTTAGTTATTTTGTTTCTTTGATAAGTTTCTGTCCAGTGGTCCTGTCTAGTGATGAGAGTGGGGTGTAACACTTACCAAGTAAGTGAAAAAGCTATATAGCAAGAATTTTGTGTCTTTAAGGAATGAAATTCAAGAAGATACCATAAAATGGAAAGATATCCCATGCTCTTAGATAGGTAACATAAACATAGTATAAATGGCAATCTTGCAAAAGGCAATCTACAGATTCAATGCAATCTCCATCAAAGTCCCAGCACAATTCTTCACAAACCTTGAAAGGATAATACTTAACTTTATATGGAAAAACAAAAGATCCAGGATAGTCAAAACAATCCTGTACAATAAAGGAACTACAGGAGGCATCACCATCCCTGACTGCAAGCTCTACTATAAAGATATAGTCCTGAAAACAGCTTTGTATGGGCACAAAAATAGACAGGAAGATGAATGGAATCCAATCGAAAATCCTGATATTAACCAACACATCTATGAACACCTGATTTTTGACAGTACAGCTAAAATATATAATGGAAGGAGGAAAGCATCTTCAACAAATGGTGCTGCATGACTTGATTATGTTGTGAAGAAGACTGCAGATAGACCCATGTCAATTGCCATGCACAAAACTCAAGTCCAGATGGATTTAAAGACCTTAATATAAATCCAGCCACACTGAGCCTCTGAGAAGAGACCGTGGAGGTACCCTTGAACAAATTGGTACAGGAGACAGCTTTCTGAACATAACACTACTAGCGCAGACACTGAGATTGACAATTAGTAACTGGGACCTCCTGACACTGACAAGCTTCTGTAAGGCAAAGAACACAGTCCACAAGACCTAACAGCAACCAACAGCTGGAAAAAGATGTTCACCAACATCTGCCAGAGGGTTGACCTCCAAAATATGCAAAGTACTCAAGAAACTAGTCACCAAAACACAAAATATTCCTATTAATACTTGGGGCACAAACTGAATAAAGAATTCTCAATAGAGAAATCCAAAATGGCTAAAAGACACTTCAGAAAGTGCTCATCATCCTAAGCCATTAGGGAAATGCAAATCAAACCAAGGCTGAGATACCATCTTACTCCTTTCAGAATGGCAAAAATTAGAAACACCAATGAGAGTTTATGCTGGAGAGGATGTGGAGAAAGGGAAACACTCCTCTATTGCTGGTGGGAGTGCAAAGTTGTACAGCCATTTTGGAGTCCAGTATTGCAGTTACTCAGGAAAATAGGAATCAGTCTACCAAAGGCCCTGGCAATTCCTTTTTTAGGCATATGCCCAAATGATCCACATCCATGCCACAAAGATATCTGTTCAACTACATTAATAACAGCATTATTTGTAATAGTAGAACCTGGAAGCAACCCATATGCCCCTTAAGTGAAGAATGGATAAAGAAGATGTGGTACATTTACACAAAAGAATACTACTCAGCAGGAAAAAAACAAAAATAACAAAAACAAAAACCCCATGGAATCTTAAAATTCACTGGCAAATGGATGGGACTTGAAGAAACCATCCTGAGTTGGTAACCAAGTCATAAAAGAGGAACATGGTATGTAATCAGTCATCTATGGATTTTAGACATAGAGCAAAGGATCACCAGCCTATAATTCACACTACCAGAGAAACTAGGATACAAGGGGGAACTTAAGTGACTCATGCAAGGTCTCTCAGAGAAGGGTAAATGATCTCCTGAGCATATTGGAGTGGGCAGGGCACTGAATGGAGAGGCAGTTAGGAGAAAGAAAAGGGGAGGACATGTGGGACCAGGAAGATTGAGTTGGGGTACGAATAGCCAAAAGTGGAAAAAAAAAAATAAGAGACCATAACAGAGGGAGGGGTCATTGCAGGTTTGAAGAAAAAAACTGACTCTAGAGAAATGTCCAGCGACCTACAAGGATGACTACAACTAACAATCTGAGCAGCAGTGGAAAGACTACCTTATATGCCCTTCCCTGATAATGAGATTGATGACTAACATATATGCCATCATGGATCCCTCTTGTAGTAGCTAATGGAAAGAGAAGCAGACACCCACAGCTAAACACTGAGCCCAACTCCAGGAATCCAGTTGCAGATAGGAGAAGAGATAAGAAAATGGGGGCAAGACTAGGCTACAGAAACCCACAGAGACAATTGAACAAAACAAGGAGGAGCTCATGACCCCCAGACTGATAGCTGGGAAACCAGCATTGGACTGACTCAGAACCCCTGAATGTTGGTCTCAGTTAGAAGGCCTAGTCAGTCTAAGGGACCTCTGACAGTAAAACCAAGATGTATCCCTGGTGCATGAAAGGACTTTGGGAGCACATTTCCCATGGAGAGATGCTTCCTTTGCCTAGAGGCATGAAGGAGGGCATAGACCCTATACCAAATGACTTGAAAGATTTTGATGATCCCTCCTGGGATGCATCACCCTCCCTTTGGAATAGGGGTGGATGCAATGGGATGGGGAATCAGGGGGCATGGTAGGGAGGAAGTGAGAGGTAACTCAGAGAGATATGTAAAATAAGAAACATATATATATATATATATATATATATATATCATATAGCTTGGTTATAATTTTTACAGTTAAGATAGTTTGAGATTATATTTGACTTTTGAAGAATGTGAGACTTTTAATTTATAGTGTATTGTATAATATGATATTAACATGAGATCTTGGACACTAAATAGTAAAGGATACAAGAAATGTTTAAATTGAATCACCAACCCATTTATTCATAAATTTAGATAATATATTTAAGCAGCTAAAAAAAGCATCCCATCCTTTCTTGTCCTGGCAATAATAATAATAATAATAATAATAATAATAATAATAGTAATAATAATAATAACAATGTAGATTAATCTTTTTAACATTTTTCTGTAATGCTAATATGTGCCCATGGGTAAATCTCCTGAGATAATTGGTATATTGTTTCATATTACTAAGGAAATTGAATGAAAAATACTCATGAAAATCAATACACTGAGAACCATGTGAGCACCTCCTAATTTGTTCCTGGGAAAGAATATAGTTCTGAATCAGGTCGCTGTGCCTCAATATGTAAGCTTAAGAACTACAAAACTGTAATATAGAATGGGATCAATATAGATAAGTTAATAGTTATTTTGCTTCAAAGGAACAAAGGCATGACTAGTACATTTCTAATATTTAGACATTAATTTTGACACAGAGGATTTTATGAGAGTTCTTATCATTTCATGTCCTTCCATGGAACTCACAGATAGAATCTTAAATGTACAGTGTCATATTGTTCTTTATTATTTGAGAAACAGCAGCACAAACTCAGTCACATATACCCAGGCCTGCTGTGATAGCTAAGGTAATAGAATTAAAAAATGGACTCATTTAAAGCAGAACATGCCGATCCTGCTTCTGCCTTGTTATTGCATAATAGGACTCACCAGTCCAAGGTGACTTTTATGCCTTTGCAGCTGAAGTCAACAGGGTGAATCAGATACATGTTCAAGGCTCTTCTCTGTCATATAACTTTTCAAGACTAATTCAATGTATTTCAAGAAGCATGATTCAAAAATCAAAATGTAGAGACATACAGAGAATTTTTGTATAGACAAATCATAAGGCAGGTTTGGTTGGTGGATATTGAGCTTTGGATTTATCTTCTGTCAATTTTTTATGAAGATTACAAAATTCCACAATTTATTAAGCTCCATGTTAGTGTTACTTTATTAACAAAGTCTTGTATAATATTGAATGGCATTTTGACTTACATCATTAAGAAACTTCGTGTTTGAGATAAAAAGAAGCAGTTTGTTTCTTTTATTTTTCTTTATCTTTTTTTATTACATATGAAGCTGTTTAATTAGGTTGATAGCAATTTAGAAAACCAGTTTGCGAGGATATATCCCGTTTGTCAGAGAGAACTGAGGTCACAGGTAGCCCTGAAGCCGAGGAACAGCTTTGATCTTTGGCAAAAGCTGCCACTCCACCTCTAGAAAAGTTGATATCAGCTAAGATCCCCAAACACCTAAATGATGCTTACTTCAAGAAGAAGCAGCTGCACAAGCGCAGGCACCCGCAGGGTGACATCTTCAACACAAAGAAGAAATATGAGATTACAGATCAGCACAACTCTGATCAGAAAACTTTTGTAGATGTGGTAATGACAAATTTTTGGTTTGTTCTTTGAATAGGAACTCTTGTTGAGGGACCCACCACAAGTAGGAAGCTGCTGCCCAGGTGCTTCAGGAAAACCACCCTCTTGCCCAGCGACTGGAGAAAATTAAAAGAATATTTAAAAAAGAGGGTTGGAATCCATCAGTCTTCTGTGCTAGTCATCCTAGCCTTCATCCTCCTCTTTTTCCTCCCCTTTGTCATCATCTTCATTTTCTTCATCTTCATCTTCTTCATCAATATCTTCCAAGCCTTCCTCCTCTTATTCTTCATCATCATCATCATCTCCCCTTCTTCATCATTCATATCAGGAACAAAATAGTACTGCAAGGGGTTTGGCCAAATACCGTCTTTGATGATCTCCCCCAAATCATCTGCACCTACATCAAAATGGACAGTAAACCAGGTGAAGAAGCTCTCTGGCTCTTCTTGCTGCCTCTTCCTGCGGGCCTTATTCTGAGTTTGACTTGAGAGTTTTGTAAAATCCTTTCCAGATTTCCATTTGATATCAGTGGACTTTGAAGATGGGTCACCATTCTCATTCAGATGATATTCTTTGGAGAGAACTTTATTTTCAAAGTAAGGATTCTCATCAAAATAAAAAATCTATTCTGTAACCTTATTTAATGTCTTCAAATCTGTCACTTCAACTCTGGTCAAGTAATGCAGAGCCTATTCGTGTTCTCCTCAAGCAGTGCAGACACTTGTAGATGGTTGACAAATGTTGTTACCCAAAAATTTGGGATTTTGGCGATCAATTCTGGAAAAAAAAATGGCTGGTGGAGTTTGTTATATTTTTGTTCTACTTTCAAAATTTCCTCACTGGCTTGTTCATTAAGTCTGTCTGTTTCATCATGTACTTCGTCAATATGTTAAATTGCTTCTTGCTGTTCTTTTTCTCCATTCGGCAGGCCGAGAGAGGCTAACTTGTCCTCCAGTTTGGCAGCATGAACTGGTTTGAGTTTCTTGTACTGAAGCAGGAGCGCAGATTGCTGTTTCGAGGCCATGGCATGAGGGGACTGGCGTGAAGCAAGGACACTTGTAAGTAAAAATAATAATAATAATAATGTTAATGAAATACTATGAAATCTGTACATATATGGTATATGTGTGATTGTGTATGCATTTGCGTAGGTACATGTGTATGTGCAGACATTCATGCACTTGTGTGTGGAGGCCTTAGGTTGATGTTGGGAGTCTTCTTCCATATTTCTCAACTGAATCCAAAGCTCCTGGATATTACTTGTCTACTGTTTCTGTATTTGAAATGAGTGTTGGAATTATAATGAACTGCCAAGTCCACCTGGCATTTGTGTCATTTCTGGGGATCAGAAATCCATTTCTCATGTTTATGTAATAAGTGCTTTGTCCACTAAATCACCTTTACAAGCCCTGATTTGTTTTTCCCTACTTGACACTGGCTTGCTCTATGGATGAAGAGTGGACATTATTCTTGTTTTCCCTGAACACTTTACATGGGATATCCAGTTCTCCTTCATTCTCTTAATCTGTCACTGTCCCATACCAACGCCTGCTTGAGATCTCCATTCAAAATACAATACAGTTGACTAATACTGATTTTAAAAGCAAATCACTAGCAGAATTTTAGTTGCTCAAAAGGTAGACTAGATATTTAAAATATGAATATACTCAATTGTGGAAGTTCCTCCATATTTCTGAGGGTTTAGAAATCCACCACAGAGTTCCCCATATTATTTCAGCATTTCTGATTTTAAATGCAGGGTGATGCCTGCAAGCAAGAAAGCTGAGAAAAGAGATAGCTTTGTTATCCCAGTGACGCTGTGACGCTTTCTACTTCACAGCTTTAATTAAAACAGATGTCTTATGTGAAGATTCTTTTATTTGCATAAAATACATGACAGAAATGAAAGCTTTCATTCTATGACAAGCCTGTATTGACCAGGAAGATGAGGTCAAGCTATCCAACTTCATTTAAGTCTTTTGAAATTTCAGACATTTCAATTTGAAGTGCTTTTTACAGTGTCTCTTGAGCTAGGCTTTCTATATATATTTGCACATGGCAAATGAATAGCTAGGAAAGAATGAGGATTGCAATTGCCTTATCCTTGATATCTATGGTGGAGTCTGTCAAGACTCTTCCCTGGGAGGTGAAATAGTGTTTGTAGAAGCCTCTCATGAAAGCTTCAGAGTTTAGTGGGCTGACTCAAGACTGGGAACATCTCTTGGAGTCTCTTACATTGGTGACACCCTGCCCCATGTAGCATTTAACTCTGAAAAAAACCCACAGTTGTATTTTCAAGACTAGGGACTAATAATGATTGTTTTGTGAAATGTATACATTAAGTTTTCCCCTGCCCACTGGTTATTTGGAAGATTTATGATGTGTGTCTATGTGAAGAATCCATCTACTTGGATGTTAAGAAATGATTCCCTTCTTCCTGTTTTAGGTTCCCTTCTTTTACTTATTGTCATTAGTTTCACTCAGGTACCCATAGGAAGAAATTTTCTTGATTTTGATTCCCATTACACCCAAATGTCACCACTTACAATGCTAGAACACTGAGAGGTATTCCTATTTTATTTCCTTGTAAACACATAATGTGATGTTTCATAGAAAATAAATATCAGCATTTTTCCAAATACTGATAGATAAATCCAACTTTTCTACATAAAGTGGTACAGCAACCTCACACAACATTAGAATTCTTTTCCTGTATTTCTGTTCTAACTCTGTATGCATTATATGTGGATATTATATACTTTAATCAAAAGTAGATATTATATATAATCTTTAGAAAGTTATAAGTACACATAGATTCATATAACTTTCTTGAGACTTTTTTTCTTGGAAAAAGTTAAAGAAAATAATTTAATTTTTTTTTAGCCAGGTAGGAAAGGAAAATCAAAAATTATTATGTAGAACAAAATGAATTCCCAATAGTGAATACCAACTAGATTGAAAGAACTTTGAATAAATATTTTTAATTATTTGAAACTTAAATGTTAAAAATGGGGATTGTCAAAATGTGGAGGGCATTTTGTTAAGAGTAGTTTTTCCTGCTGGTCTGGTCCCACTGCTGAGCTGGCCCCAAATAACACACAGAGACACTATATTAGATATAAAGCTATTGGCTAGTTTCTTATCAGCTAGCTCTGTCTTAAACATTAACCCATTCCTATTAATCTAAGTATTTCCACATGGTCTCATCTTACCGGAGAGAGGCCCCAGGATTCTTGTCTTTCAATCCTCCATCATGAACCTCCTCCCTCTTGTTCCTCTCTCCTCCTAGTCTCCTAGTCCCACCTATCTTGATTTCCTATTTGCCAACAGTGCTTTTTTCATTAACCAATAAGAGAAACATGTTTACAGAATGATATTTTCCATCAAATCAGTACAAAATTGTATTATTAAAAAGGCTGCCACTCATAGCCATTTGAAACACGTAAGAAAAATCTAAGACAGTGGTTACTAATATCACCAACAATAAAATAACCACAATGAGAAAACCAACAAGAATTTTATGCCCCTTGTAGGAAGACAAGGAATGAGGGTAGAATTGCCCAGAGATCACTTCTCAATGCATTGAGGCAACAGATTTCTTGCATAAAGAAAATTGATGATTCTGCTATTATTCTGAAACTATGAATTGCTAATTTTATGCTAACAAAGTTATTCATTTTCTTAAATATTTTTGCCTCAGAATTTGAAAGTATTCAAATCTTCTTTCAAATTAAATAGAAAATAAGACTTTCCCCAATACTTAGCAATGGTAAATGACATTCAATATTAGATGTTCTACATATTCTAAAATAAAATATTTGGTTGGAGTCAGTCTTGTAAGTCTCTAGAGCTTTCTTTAGGTTCAGTTTTCTCTTCAAACCAATAATGGCTCCCTCTTTTATTCTCTCTCTATCTATCTCTCCCTCTCCCTCTCTCCCCCCTGTCTTGTTTTCCTACCCTGACTCAATTTTCCTAGTTGCATAAATGTCCTTCCCTGATAGTGAGATCAACAACTAACTTATCTACCATTGTGGAGAACTCATCTAGTACCTGTTGGAAACAGAAGCAAACACCCATAACTAAACACTGAGTTGAACTAGAATCCAGATGCAGATAGAGATGAAAAGACCAGGTTGAAGAAACACATAGAGACAGCTGACCTGAACAAGGAGGAGTTAATGAGACCCCAAGACTGATAGCTGGGAATCCAGCATGGGACTGACTCAGACCCCCTGAATATGGGTCTCAGCTAGAAGGACTGAGCAGTCTAAGGGACCTCAGACAGTGGAACCAGGATGTATTCCTGGTTCACAAAAGGACCTTGAGGACACATCCCCCATGGAGGGACACTCCCTTAACCTAGAGACAGGAGAGAAGTCCTAGTCCCTACTTCAAATGATTGACAGATTTACATGACCCCACCTGGATGGCATAGCCCTGCATGTGGAATGTGGGTGAATGGATGGGAGGAGAGGGTGGTCAGGGTGCATGTGAGGGGGGAAAGAGGGTAAGAGAAGGAGAGGGAGGGAGGGAGAGGGAAGGGGATCAACATGTAAAATAAAATAAATAAAGTAAAAAAAATAAAATATTAAGGTTTGAGTTGAAAAGTTTAGATGACTTTAGACTAGCTAGAGATGTGATTTATAGAGAGGCATGTAAAAAATATGTTTTGTGAGCTATGTGTGCAGTACTCAACATTTTTACTACATTCAACCCCATAAAGATGCACATCACTGAAAGGCTATTTCATACAGAAAAGTTATTTAACAGTAATGCTGGCCTTTATTTAGATTCTATTTATAGATACTACATCCAAAAATACACTAATTGCATTTCCAATCTTGTAGTGTGGGTCATTTTACCATAGAGATTCTATTCACTAATATATTACTGAGCTGCTACTGGCGATTTTTCATGAGAAATTTTGTTCTTGAATAGGCACACACCAACTCTAAAACTCTCATTTATTTTACTCCTTAGTGAATTAATAACTGAATTGATGCTTTACAGGTCTGATCCCTTTGCCTTAATGTTGAAAGGTGCTGTGTGCTTCAGGCCTGATGCAGAGTTATTCAAAGGACAAAGCTAAGGTTATTCTACCAAATGCTTTCATGACTGTCCTCATTCTACATCCTGGTCTGCTCATTGGCTTTTGAGAGCTTCTCCACTAACATCGTCTTCATACAGGGCCCAGGAAAATTCTCCTAAGCACCCAGGCCTGTGGAAAAAGCAGGTGTGAGAGCCATAAATTCAGAAGAGTATGACTTGCTAGATAATGCAGATATGCAAGAATCCCAAGTGCTGAATTCCTCAAAATCAAACTCTCCACTGCTAGGAAAGGGCTCTGTAAGAGGGATTGGTTCTTTTTCAGGTGTGAGTAGGAAGGCAGAATCCTGAGACTTCATTAGTTGAGATGTTACTTCGATAGTTTTCCCAATTCCAGTGGGATTCATAATCTTCCTCCATATGAACAAACACCATCCAATAGGACTAGGGTCTGGGAATAACCCAGAATTTGAATCTGGGTCACTACCAGGGCCTGGATTTTGCTTGTTCTGCTGCTGCTTTCGTGGTATACCTCCTGGCTTGGTGGCCTATGGAGGAACTATGCTGTATTTGTGGCACTTACTGCCCTTGGATTTTGTTGAGGGCACTCTAAAGGCTAAAGTTGTCTATCAGATGAGCACATTTAAAAGCTACAACCATAATTACTGGCCTGTGGTATACATTTAAACAGTCCATTCGTTAGGTTCTTTATATTAACATAGTTCATCCTCTCATTGATCATACCTGTGTGACTGTTAGTCGAATGGAAGCATGTTTGTTTGCAAGAAATATTGCCTATTTTCTCTGTAGAGTGATCTATCATGTTTCTCTATTTCTCAAGTCACCTTTAAGGCATGAAAATTTCTAAGATTTTTCTTTTATAGAATATTCAGAACTTTGATATTTGGGATGCCAGGCTTTGGGAATTTTAGATCTTAAGATATTTTTTTTTCTTTTGTGATTTCAATGTTCAGGATAAAGCATATTCATTAATATAAGCTGATGATGTCTAAATGTATTTTAAAATTATACATGTTACATCTTTCTATGTTTATTCAGACTATATTTACTTTATATTTACCTATTCTTAAATTTTATACTGTATTAAGGTCACCGAAAAATGCCTAGTTTTTCAGACTCCATTGGTGTGGATTAAGATTCAGCAATCTACATGTCTAATGAGTTCCTAAGTGATATTAATGTGAGTTTAGGGACCAAATTTTATCATTATTGGAGTATATAAGAATGACTGAAGTTATATGGAAATATTGGACTCCATTTGTAGAGAGATTTGTGTGTAGCAGGAAGTGATACTAATATTCAGGTAGAAGGAAAAGTCTGCAAAAAGTTTTCAAACAAGATACCTTCTAATTCAAGAGTTCTGTTCATTAGAAGCTCTTTTGCTTTACTAAGCTTTGCAGAAATTGGGATGTGCACATCTACGGAGAAGAGCTGGGCATGAATTTAATCTCTTTGCATTAAAAAGAGATGAGGTATTAAAAGATTTTAGGAATAAACAGAGTGGAGAGGGCCCAGGAAGAATTCATGCAGAGAAGAGAAGGGAAGCAAAGCTAAATCTCCAGTAATGACAAGTGTAGGGTGGGCCTTAGGAAAGAAAAATGTATTAAGGATTTTTAAGCAATTAGCTTTGCCTGTGTGAGACTATGAATAATTAAAAATGCCTTGAGGTGTGAGAGGCTTCTGTCCACATGGAGAGCAGCCACAGATTGGACCCAAGTAGTGGAGAATGGGGGCAAACCAGTACTTGTTAAAGTGGTCTTATAAAATATAATTAAAATAATATTTAACTTTGCTTTCTACCTCAGCCAAAATCATGATGCAGATTTGTCTGTTGTATTTTCACACCTGGGATATATAAACTCTTCAAGCTGTCAACTGATCAGAAAGTGAAACGATGTAACAGCTTAGGGGCAAATGAATCAGGAAAGGACAAGCATTTCTTCAAATGATGAAAAAATCAAGAAGCTCCCCATGTTTCCACAGACAGATTCAAATCAAGGTCATGATTTCTGGACTATTCCCTGTTCTCATTAATTCCCATATTTATTCATTTTCGCTAGAATACAAAGGACTGACATTACTAGCTAATTATGTAAAGAAGAAGAAAAATATTTTGGAAAAGTAGAATAGTAAATAATAAAGTAGTCTTTGTATTATTTTAAAGAAAACCTTCACTTGCCTTTTCTAATTTTATAGACATTTTCAAACTACAAATATATAAATTTATCAATACATTATAATGTGCATAACAGCAAACTGCATGGATACTTTGGAGTGTTGTTTATCTGTAAATAATCATGAACATCTCATGTTAAAATAAATTAAAGCCCATAATTCTGTAACTTAAAAAATGTTTATGTATCATTACATTTTGGTTCTTTGTTTTTGTGTGTGTACATGGCTCATAAGAACATTTTTTCAGACACCTCATTTGATGGTATCTTATAATTAGTATTTAATTACTTTAAACTACTAGCTTTAATCATGAAATACACTCTATGGGTATATACTGTAGTATTTGTTTTAATTGTTTTATATTTGTACATTAGCTTTAAAAATATGTGAGAAGAACTTTTCAGAGCTGCCTAAATCAGGTACAAAATCATTACTGATGACTCCCTTGATATAAAATTAAGCATCCAACTCTTTCGACTGTGATAAGAACTGAGAATATGTTGTCAAATCACTTTAATTTTAGGACATTATCCTTAGGATCCGATATTAGTGTTTATGTTTTGTAATTTTATCCTAAATTTTTCAATATATTGCCATTATAAATAGTATTATAATAGCTTAAGCCCCTAGATTATTGAGCGTAAACAATAGTATTGAATTGCTGAGATGTCTAACCTTAATTATAAACACATACACAAGCTATTGTAGAGATGACATAAAATATAATCAGGCCTCTGACTTTCTCAACCTCAGAGTCCTTATGAATTAACACAGACATTTTATTTTGTGTTATGTTTTGCCTATCCAAATCTTTTTATGTTTTTTCTATGCCTTAATGGATGCTTTGCTAAATTAAAGATAATATTAATTTTCTGTAAAGTTCTCAAATATTTGAAGCATTCACATATTATGATTTGATTCTTTTTATTATCAAAACTCAGAAATTTTCTTGGATATATTAAATTGGTTCAAATTTATATTATTTAGAATATAATAAATGTCTATAGTCACATTATTTCAAAAACACTGTGGGGATATGTCTGTATACCATGATATTTTTCTATTTTTTTCTATATTTTTAAATATTAGTTTCTGAGAAATTAAGCTCACCCATGATTTGAAACTATCTATAGTTTTTTTTTTCAGTATCCAATGTCTTTCAGCACTCTCATTTTTGAGGATATTTCAAACTATTTCATTTTAAATACACATACAAATATTTTCTACTCACATCTTTCATAACATACACATAGAGACATAGACATAGACAGACAGACAGACAGACACACACACACACACACACACACACACACACACACACAGCATACACTCAAGTTCCCTTTCCAGGTATTTAAAACAAACCCAAAATGAGCATATTCTTATATAAAACAATTTCTTTATTTTTATTTTCTGACCTCTGTTTTCTTTACTTCCATGGATTTTTTTTTTGAGGCCTTGAATTAAATTCTTTTTGTTTGTTTGTTTTGTTTGTTTTTTATTTTAGATCCTGCTTCGTATTAGGCATTCATATAAAGCACCTCTGCTGCCCTGGGTTGAGAAATTTGCATTTTTCCACTGCCTTGCTCCTCCTATAACAGAAAGCACCCTCAGGACCTCCTTGTACAAAGCCTGTTTGATGCAGTCTTCTCTGTGCTTTCAATTTTATTTTATTTTATTCTTTTTCTTTATACCCTGGACCCAGAGGATAATAGAGATCACTAGTCCCTTTCTATCTATGGTGCCATTTAATTTTTTGGAGAATTTTTGATTCTCTGTATAGTAATTGATAACACTGAGAAAGGATGTGGCTCTTCAGCTGCCTACTGTCCCTCCCACCATATTGGAGGCAGACCTATAAGATGCTAATGGCAAGAATTTGTGGCATCTTTAAAAGAAAGTAAACACTCTGGGGTTAGGAGGTTCATCCTGGTTTGTTTGCTTATGTATTTACTTATGTAAATAAAGCCTCTCTTTGTTGCCTAGCCTGGCCTTTGGTTCTTAAATTCAGAATATCCTCCTACCTCAGCCTCCAGAGCAGCAGGGTCAAAAGGCATGGGCCTATTGATATTTGAGTCAATTTTAAAAATATTGAAGCTAATCCATTCATTTACTTTTGTTTTCAATCTATGCTCCTGTGTTAAAGAAGCAAGATAGAAAATGCCTTGTGTTCTGAAAGTCCATCAATTCAGGGAACTGAAAAATAATATCTATGCCAAGGTTTGTAAAGCATGTGTGATATAAAAGAAAGTTGGAGAATATCTTAAAATAACAATGTTCAATATATTTAAACCTTGGTTCAATCAATCATCTATCAGTCTGTCTATCCATCTATTATCTATTCAATTGAGAGACATTCTCATATACTTCATGGTTATTAGCACTTACTGTTGAGTACAACTTTGAACTTGGAATCCTCTTGCCTCCACCTCTCAGGTTTTCTAAGTTGACAGTTGGTGACTACCACACTCAGTTAATGGAGTACAAGGGACTGAACCATGCCTTTGAGCATGTTATACAATCACTCGGCTGAGTGAGATCCCCAGCCCCAAAACAGCTACATTTACAAAATTTTGCCACACATGAAAGTACAATGATGAGCTATTAATTTCTAATGATTTTCTACTTTAACTAAAAAAAAGCATACTCTCCTCCTAAAATTTAAAATCCTATATGATGTTACTATTCTTTAGTCTTTCTGGCTACACCCAAGCCAGTTATTCTCCCTCTATACCAGATAATACCACCACTCCCCTTTTTCTTCACAATAGCTGAGTATATAACATTGGAGGAACTTTCCAGCCACTGATACATCTGTTAGGAATTATTTTGATGTTGATAGTCTTAAGTATGTATGTTCTTGCCATTCGGAGAGGCATTGCCTGACTCTGCCAATGTCCAACATTTCTCCCTTTTGGGTTCCAGCTATGTTTTTCTTCACAGTTCTTTCCTATCAACATTTGACTTTGTTTTTATTGAACTTTTATTTTTATCATTCTTACTACTTTCATCTTCATTAGAACAAAAAGCATATTTATCTTATTTGTTAATGTTTTCACAGGAAACATTGAAATATGTAGTATAAAAAGAAACTCAAGAAATTTTGCCATGTATTGAATAGATTCATATTTTTATCTTCTAAAATAAGTTGTAGATACAGGATTCCACAAAATAGGAAAGGTTAGATGAGACACATACTTCAGTCAAGAGCAGGACATGGCTCATTGCAATTAAGAAACCATTGAGAAGAACAACTATTTTAGACAGGGTGTGAGATATCACTTTGAATTACTTGTAAATAGGCAACAATTACACTTTGAGCGTAGACATGAATAACCGGGAAGAGAGCCCAGATTTTGAATGTAAATATTGTGTTAGAAGTCTTTGTACACACTGATAAAAACCACTTCCCAATATTAGTGAGCTTGAAAATTCAACAAAAGATGGTGATGGTAATAGTGATGGTGATGGTTACAGTGTGTGTGGGTCCCTGCAATTGTCACAACTGGCATTAAGACTGCAAGAATGACACTCAGTCCTGCATGACTTAATTAACCAGACTGGTCTGATACCAAACAGTTTATCTTGTTTACATATTTGAACAGTAAATCTTTGGGGCAAAATTTCCTCGTGTCATTTATCACAATGAAACTTAAGACATGACTACCTCAAAACTCCCTTGCAAAATACATGTTTTTTGCAGAGTACCTGTGACCTCTTCCACAAGAATAAAATCTATGGACCAAAAAAAACAATACTCGGGAGTCTGTGCTGTGCTGTGTGTGTGTGTGTGTGTGTGTGTGTGTGTGTGTAATGCTGTAATAAGCATAAGGATGGTCCTATTGACTGAAAACAATGCACAGGATAATGTCTATGGAGCAAGAGTTTGTGATAAGCATAATAGCAAACTTTTTTTTTTAAAGTACATGGTATCATTTCAAGAAGATGAACTCTTGAACACTCTTGAACACTTGAACACTCAGGATTGTGGGGAATTTAGATGTGGGCTGGCTCTGTAGAACAGCAAAAGACCATCAGGTTACTAAACAACATATACTCCAGCCTTCTGGGTTAACAAGTATCTGTTTCTTTCATTGAAGAAAAAAAAACTCCGTGTGTTTAACAATTTTGGTTTTTTTGATCCTATCTGTAAGCACGTGTATCTGTTCCCCTCTACCACAGTGACTATGGTGTGTAAAAGTGAAAAACTGAATTTTAGAAACAAATGAACAGTGTGTCAATTTCTAGTATTTCATATGTTTAGTTTCCTCTCCAATAAAGATGGAATAATAATTCTTTATTCTACCCTCATTTTCTCAAACTAAAGTAACAAGGTAGGCAAAAATAAAAACTAACAAGTAGTAACTTGGTGGTTACCCATACTTAATAATACTTGAAAACCTTTTGATTATTCAAAAAAAGTCCATTGCTCTGGTCTCTTCTCATTTTGATAGATAATTGTGTGTAGTAAAATGGGCCAATGAAATGGAAATGAGCCATCAACCTGGAAAGGTATATTCCTCACAGCATTTAAATAGAAAGCATTGGATTTGTTTGAATGAAAGAAACATTAACTGAATCCTAAACCCTTTGTGTCTGGCTTGCCTTTAAGTCCATCAATCAGTACTGGGGTCCCATAGTAATTCATTTAGTTTCTGCCCCTCACCTACCACTACCAGCACATACTTTTGTTGAGCTGGACAGTGGGCACATCAAGAGAATCAGCAGTGAAAAGCATGACTGACTTAGAACTGAAATAACGCTCTGGGAATGTTTAGATTTTTTTCATTTACATATGACACTGTTTATTTATTGGTACAATATCAATGTTTCTACTCATAAACATATTATGTAAATAATCCTTTAACATGAATTAAAACAGCCACCATCTGTAACTTGTATCATTTTTTTGGGTGGGGGTTGAGAAAATTAAGAAGTCTTCCTTCTATCTGTTTGAAAATGTATAGTGCGCTGTTTGTAACTGTGGTCACCTCTCTCTGCAAAAGGACATCAAAAATTACTTCATCTAATTTACTCTAATATTGGGTGCTTTGACCAACATCTCATTTTCTCTTTCATCCTCTATTGTTATGAAATGTTTTCAGAGATTTCATTAGTAAGTGAGCTGGCATGCTCATCCTGTTAGTATTATTTAGGTAACTCACAGAAAGTGGGAGATGTTGCAAATACAGTCAGCTTGTTCCAGAGTGCTCAGCAATGATGAGGCATTAATGAATGGGGAGCCAAACAAAAATAAAAATGATGAAAATGTTTATATTTCCTATAATGATAGGTAGAGATTATTCAAGTTTTTGTTTTGTCTTCCAAATTTCTTTTTATTATATTTATTTTTTTTCTTATTTTACATATCGATTATTCAAGTTTTAATCAGGTCAAAGTATCCAATTGAGTTTGTTGGAAGGCAGAATAATTCCCAAATCACAGTGTGAAAGCCCCTATTTTATACTATTTCTACACGAAGCACAAGATGATTCCATACTACCTCCCATAATATAACCCTAGGTTACATATTGTAAACTGCAATATCTGCACACTCTTCTCTTTTGAAACATGCAAACTATTATTGCATCTTTTCACTTCAGGTACATGCTACACTGTTTGACAAGTTTCAAAAGGTCTTGTAGGGGTTTATAGAGTAATTGAAGGAAAAATGATGTGTTTACAATGAAGAGTTCTCTCTCACAAGAATGTGATTTCCCACAGTTCATTTAGGACCTTCTCTGAGATTTTCAGAAAAATCTTATTGTTTTCCTTTTTCATGTGAACATGACTACTTTATTGTTCATATGTTACTTCTAACAGCCTGCTGTACACATTCTGGGCATTTTCAAAACTTTTCCTTTATACTATCTACGTGATAACATTATGAATATAAGGAAATTCTACATGTAAGTTTTTATTTGACTTTCTTGCTTATCTAATTATGTAATGCAATTCAATCAGGAAACCATCTCCACAGATAATTGTGCTGTGAAAATAAATACAGTGTAGAATTCTGCATATAATATTTAGACTTTAGGTGATAAAGTTTTATTTAATTGAAACGGTTCACTATAGTTGTTAATATGTAATATAACATATTTCCCTTTGGGTATTGCTGTTAATCTGCTTCAATTATATATATATAATATATATATATATTATATATATATATTATATATATATAAACTTGAAGAGAGAGAGAGAGAGAGAGAGAGAGAGAGAGAACATAAAAGAGGGAGCCAATATTGGATTGAAGAGATAATTGAACCCAAAGAAATGCTAGAGAACTACAAGACTGCTACCAACTAACAATTTGAGCTTCCCTGGAAAGGCTACCATGAATGCCCTTCCTGGATAGTGAGATCAACAACTAACTTATCCATGGAGCCCTCATCTAATACCTGTTGGAAACAGGAACAAACACCCATACATAAACACTGAGTCGAACTAGAACCCAGATACAGATGGAGAGGAAAAGACCAGGCTGCAGAAACACATAGAGACAGCTGACCTGAACAAGGAGGAGCTAACAGGCTCCCAGACTGATAGCTGGGAAGACAGCATGGGACTGACTCAGGCCCCCCCTGAATATCGGTCTCAGCCAGAATAACTGAGCAGTCTAAGGGACCTCAGACAGTGGAGCCAGGATGTATCCCTGGTGCACCAAAAACCTTGCAAACACATCCTCCATGGAGTGATACGTGCCTTAACATAGAGACAGGAGAGAAGCTCTATTCCCTACTTCAAATGACCTGTCAGATCTACATGATCCCAACTGGATGGCATTCCCCTACATATGGAATTGGAGTGGGGGGATGGGAGGGGAGGGTGGTTAGGGTGCATGTGATGGGGCAAAGAGGGTAAAAGGGAGGGAGGGAAGGAGGAAGGGAGGGAGGGAAGGAGAGGGGACTGGGATCCACATGTGAAATAATAAATGAAATAATAATAAAAAATAATAATATAACAAAAAAAGAAACCATTAGATTCCTCTAATACTGCATAACCTGCAGGAAATCATAGGTCCTGCAATAAGCAGTGCTTCCCTAGACTCATTCAATCATGAGAACAAGGTAGAAAAATCGAGTCCAGGAATACTCTCTAAACTGGCCCACAACTTAATTAGAAGAAACAAATCATCAGACCCTCTCACATTTAATGGGAAGAATGGGACACAGAATGATATACATAGCAATTTGAAGTATTTTGCCTATGATGTTATATTGTAAACATATTATAACATTTATTATCCTGTTAATGAAATTTACTTCATACATTTTAGTTTTGATTGTCAACAGACGTACTTTGAACACTCAGTCATGATTCATGTCACTTTGTGAGATGATTCATAATATATATGCATGTGAGGAATTTCTGAGTGAATTGTATGATCTCATTTTTAAATTGACAGTTTAATTTAATTAAACACTGAGTCAGAAGCCTGGTCTATATTGTTTCCATATTCTTTTATTTTTTAATGAAATAGATTATTTTCCTCTACAAAGAATTGACTTTCAGAACTATTTCCAAATCTTTGTTCTTTTAAATTTTATTTGAAGGAATTATATATGGTCTAAACAATTTCCTTATGGAATAGGAACTGACATATTTAATTCTCATATTTAATAAATATCATATACATACTATAAATACCTTAATCTTACAGCTTATGCAACAAGTATTGGTTCCTTTCTGGGGGAATAGAACTGGAAATCAATTTGTGGGTATTGATTGCATTTGCTGCTTCTAGATTCATTCAACTGTCAGAACACATATATGCACAAATACTTGTAAATATTTCTTTACATAATCATCTGTATCACTGTGACTTACACTGCTTCCAATCCTCCTCAGTTGTCCTATAGAACATCCCTTCTTATATGAAACTTCCTTCCTAGAGGATGCTCTTGCTTGACATTCAATTGTTCAATTCTAGTATAAGATACTAGTGACTTTAAAATCTTTACCCTGTAGGTATACTTCATATAAAGAAATATATCAACTAGATTTTCATGTATACTGCAAAATGTACTATATATCTTGTACCACATAGTACAATGTTTAGAGAATAACATTGATGCTAGATGTTTTGCACACATACCATTTAGTTCTAATATGTATGATATATATATATATACATATATATATATTATATATATACATATATTTTAAAATTATTTGGATTAGCATCTTGAATTTTCATCCTCCCATAAAGTTGCTTCTTATATTTGAAATAGTTGGACTCATGTAATATCCCCATATCCAACAAATTGTCATGTTGAATACTGACTGAATTAATCATAGTTTTCCTATTTGAATGAATACTTTATGCCTCCTTATGATTCTGTCTTTCATTTTTTGTTTGTTTGTTTTTCTAAAAATGTTCTCTCATTATAACACAGTGGCATTTTTATTGAAAGTTAAACACTTTTGTTGAAATTACAGAGTTGCTTTGAGCTTCTAGATAGTGTTAACATTTACCAGAGAGAATTTACTTTTTCATCTGGAAGGCATATGACATGTCTAATTAATACAACCAGCATTTGAAATGATCACAGCTGGGCTTTCCTCCCTGGCTTACATTCAGTTCAGCTTTAATTATAATTTGTAGACCTTTAGATTCCCAAACCTCAGTTATGTACTAGAACTCTCCCTTATTAGCTGGTCTGATTTCCATTTTGTTTGTTTCCTCACTCTCTATCCCATAAGAAAGTTCTTCTGGGTTTTCAACCTCTCAATAAGAGCTTTTGGATTGCCAGTCAACAAGGGTGGAAAAGCAACCTTCAGTGCTATATTTACTACTTTGACTTCACTTTTCCCTAAAATGGCTTCCACAAAATCCTGTTATCTGTCATTCATAATATGATTTTAAAATATTTTGTCCAGTTACTCTACCATTCCAAGGTAAGATTGCTGTAGAAAACCTACCCCATCATGTCTGCAGTACAAAATACTTTCTTGTGCTGTTGAGTGCTGCCTTTGCACCTGTCTTTCCCTTCCCTAAACTACACTCGTTTATTCAGTAAGGAGAGTAAGAAGTGTTTTGGATTCTGGATATTTATGCATAGAAATATAATGTTGGATTTATTTTGGGGGAGTTTTGTTATCAGTACTTCTTGCCAATAAAAAATGTAATACATCTAATATGCAGTTAACCAGGTTTGGCAAAACTCATGAGAAAAATCACCTTCAGGTTTTTTTCTTCTCTGTAGAGTCCACTGGATTTTGATTCAATGAACTTGCACATACTGCTAAAACATCAGTGATGGGAAACTTCCCTGCCCATGTATCTACAGCTGTACTTACATCCACACATACAAAAGCTTTTCTTAAATCCTTTTCCCATTTATAACTTTACTTATTCACATTATAGAAAAGATTTATGCTGGAATATTTAACAGAACAGTACATTTTTCAATTTCAAAGCTGTTATTTTCTTTTTCATATTTATTTTAACTTCTCTCAAATTCTATTCAGTGAATCCTTATTTTAAATGGTTCTTGAACATAACTGTATTATTGAGTTTTATATATTATATGTGTGTGTATATATCTTAAATATAAACTAAATATTCTAAATGTGTATATATTCTTAAATATATACTAAATATTCTAAAACATAATTTGATAATTATATTTGGCGCCATAAGAATGTGTTTTAAGAGTGATACCTCTCCATTGGTCAGTAGCCCTTCTGTGCTGGCTGTCATAGAGGAAGCAGGTGACCTCTGTCTACTACTCCTCAGATTCTCTGGCCTCCCAGGCAACTGAGAATTTGAAACTCAAATTTCACCATTTTAATTCCACCCCTCTTGTCACATTTATTTTAGTTCTGATATCAACCACTTTTCTGGTACTTAAAATTTTAGGAGGCTTACATTTTCATTTTTAATAAAAATACTTAATTAAAAAAAGAATGTGTTTTAAGGAGTTTGTACAAAGGTTTATTTATATTTTATAGAAGTATGTGTTATTACATTAAGTAGAGCTTCTAAAATTACTAATTTAAAGTGAAGGATTTTTTCTTCATCACTTTAATATTGAGGTGATTTTTATCCAATTTCTTTTACTCCTTATATCATTTTATTGCTAATTTAGAAATTTTGAGGCTTGTTGTGAATACATAGAAGATAATATAATATCTGGGATTAATGTTAATTAGTCTGGTATTTTGCTTTTTTTTTTTTTTTTTTTTTTTTTGTTATATGAAGAAGTTGTTTTGGCCATTTCAAACACTATTTAAGCTAATGCAGAGTCAGTGTGAATGCCCAAAGATGCTAGAAAAGATACATCAGCCCTTCATGTATCCTGTATCTTGCATATGGTTTCTACTTTAATTAATGTTAATGATAAAATAAAATGCCTCCAGATTTTCTCATATTCACCTTCCTCCAGTGTTTTGCCTGCAAGAGTAGCAAAGCTGGCTTCTCCATTCCCACATCTGCTTATTTTCATACATTTATGGCAGAAACACTCAACTTCTTTATATATATATATATATATATATATATATATATGTGTGTGTGTGTGTGTGTGTGTGTGTGTGTGTGTGTGTGTGTGTGTAATATTCTTGTGTACTTTGAAAAACAAGTAAAAGGAGAATATTGGAGTACAGGTTATCTGATGGGGGAAATGAAAATTCTCTGGAGGCTCCAATGAGGTAAGGGGAGTGAAATAGAGATGAAGAGAGGAAACTATCTGAAATAGAAATAGAGATAAGAAATCATACTATTAACTATCTACCTAAAAACTACAACATTTAAGTATGTATATAATTATATATAAAATATATATATACATATTAAACACAATCTTCCCATAATAATTGATGATGCTCCCTCTAATGGCAAAAACAAAACAAAACAAAACAAAACAACATCAACAAAAAACTAACAAAACACCAGGCATGATAAACCTTCTTCTGATTTTCTATTCACCATTGTTTGAGGTATTCCCTAAATATTGTAGGTTATTGCTATTGACTCCAGAGGCGGATGGTAGGTCGGTATTGCTGAAGACACCATGCATTTCAGAAAAAAAGCGCAGAGACACTTGAACTGAAAGTCATTTGAAAGCTTCCTTGAGAAGGTTAGTTTTCATGGTACCAGAAGGCACCATCCAACCTTCAAAAGGAGAGAAGCTACCAGCAATACTAAGCAGTACTATTTGAAATACAACAAAGACCACCATAGAACAGTAACATGTGGAGTTGGTGGGGGGATGGGAGGGTGGTCGGGAGGGCATGGGAGGGTGGAAGAGAGGGAGGGACTGAAAGGGAATTGGGATCGATATGTAAAATAAGAAAAATAAATAAATAAATAAATAAATAAATAAATAAATAACAGTAACATGAGAGTTCACTAGTGGCAGGGATTCCTATGTGGTAACAAACAGCTGTCTAATTGGATTTATGACCAATTCAAAAAAAAGGGGAATCCCCCATGACAACGCCCCTTACCAGCAGGAAGTAGTTTGGAAAGAACAATGCCCAAATTCCCAAATATTGTCTATAAATGTTTGTTTTCATTTAAATGGACTTTGTTATATAAAATAAATAAAAAAAAAAGAGGGGAATCACATCTGACACTGGAAAGTCATGAATATTACAGGAGAACCTACAATGGCAATTTTAATAATGTTGCATAAACACTAATCTCCATCTAAAACATCCATTCTTATCCCCACGGATAAGTGTAGTTCTCAGTACTCACTATTGTGCGGGATTCTGGGATACAATACTGGCTGAGGGATGTTTATTTGGAGAGAAATCACTTATACCAGAAACAGGTGACAGACCAGGTTCCTGTTTGTTTGAATGATGCCTCTGGATGCTCTCTGTTTCTGACCAGGAAGTAATTGAGTGAGCTGAGGTCTGGACACCAGACCTAGTTCTCAAAGGTCAGTCCTACATCTTTCCCCACACCTCCAATGGGTGTGATCAGTGCAACATGTACATATCTCACTACAACTCATCAAGGTCCTTATTTTTGCAACAGATGGAGACCATTATAGAAAGCCACATCCAATAAAAATGCAGAGTTGTGGTACCCATTTCCCAAAAATACATTTACAAAATCATTTTTGCAACTAAGATTCATGGAATTACGGAAGAGGGAGCAGAAAGCTTTTAAGAGCCAGAGAATCAGGGAGTTTCCTGAGAGATTATCTTAGAGATTGTCTTCTCTAATATTGTATGCAGATTTGCTCCTAAACTCTTGCCCAAATTACTGCATAATAATAAGCTGAGCAAGGACTATAACAACAGTCTTGCTAACATGAAAAGGGGAAATTCAGGGGTCCCCGAATCTATTGCACAGATAACTACAGTCAACTAAGGAATATTGTGAGTGGAAGAGATAGTCTTTCTCAGAGCCGATCACCCCAATTGGTCATCCAATATATAATAGTCAGACCTGAAAATGTATATATAGGTAACATTATACATAAAGAGCAGGTTTTATTTAAGTATTTAGAAATATGTATGTATAAATATATATGTGTGTATGAAGAACAAACCATGAATTTTAAGAAGAACAAGTGGTGTATGGGAGTGTTTGGAGAGAGGAAATAAGGGATGTGGGGCATGTAATTATGTCTTAATATCAGAAAGTAAATAGATAATTTTAAAATCAACCAAAAATTTATAGTAAAAACCAAAGGTGTGCAGTTATGTATGTTCAAGTGTCATAAAAGTGTCTGCTATTTTCTACATTGCTTTAGTTTAACTTCAAAATGTAATAACAAAGAAAAATAAAAAGTTGTTTTCAGGAAGGAATTAAATGTGATCAACTCTATAATCTTAGCCATTTTACTTTTTGCTTACTGAAGAATTATAAATATTCCTCATCCTGCCTGTTTCCAGCTTTTTTTAATGTTAATTACAAAATAAGATGTTTCCAGATTATCTTACATTCACCTTCATACATATGACTCCAAAATTTTCTCCAAAATTAATTACTTATTTTCAACATTTGTAAAGGACCTTTGGGTAACATCATACCATTTTGTTGTTCAGGTACTTGGTGACTGAGCTAAATAATTGATACTCTCAAGTTGTACCCACTGGGAGAGTTATTACCCATCTCAACTCAATTTGTCTAACTTTCATAACCATTGTCTTTCAATTTTTATTTCTGCTTTATTTTTAAATCTGTCTCAAGTCTTTTCTTGGGCACTAAGGAGGACTGAGTTTGGTTTGTTATTGTCTAGTACTGACTGTGTTCCTTTTTAAATGCACTCACCATTTTCTATTGTATAACTTATTGAGGCTTTCAGACCTGCTATCACAAGGTGTTTGCTAATGATGCACACTATACAACCTGTACTAGACCTAATACGCAGAATATGTTAGGAAGTATCAGTTTAAATCCCAACCGTGTTTGATGGATGATTTTGTACACTAAAATATGAGTTACCTTGTCACATAATCACAGGAGTTAGACAGAGTCAAACATACATACATTCACATTCAACTCTGTCAATTATTATATTTAGAAAAAAAAGAAAACAATATGACACACTTGAAGACTTGGATGTACTGATGCATATGGGCTTATTATAAAGAAAACTTAGCTATTGCAACTTCTTGTTCAGTTTTCATGGAAATGACTTGTAGGCATATATTTAAGAGTTAGCCCAAATACAAGATAGTATTATATCAAGTTATAGGTGAAATGTACAATAATTTTTGAGACAATCTATCAAAACCCATAGTATGAATTCAAGAACTATGAACAGATTGTAGTGGCCTATTTTTCATTGTGTGCTAATCTGTAGTTGTTGCTCCTAGTACATATGTGACTTATTTCTGAAATTTGAATTTTTATTATGAACTTGGTAGAAATACTTAATTCTTCATGCCACATAGCTTTTTAGGCTGTGTATTGAAGCTTTGGATTTGCACCCAGTAGTCCTTCTATAAATATTAAATCCTTTGCTTCTACCCCTGCTGACTCTATTAAAGTCCTTTGCTCAAGATTTCAGTCTGGTAGTTTGAATGAGAATGGTCATCAGAGGCTGTTATGTTTAAATATTTGGTTCACAGTGGATGGGCTCTTCAGGAATGGGTAGGAAGTATGGCCTTATAGAAGAAGAAGTGTCACTGGCAGTAGGATTTAATGTTTCAAAAGCCCACACACACTCGCCCTTGTGCCTATGTATCCACTGTAAACTTCCAGATACTCCTCCAGTGCCATGCCTGTCTTCCTGCTGCCATGCTGCTAACCATGATGATCACATACTCTCTCTCTGAAACTGGAAGCAAGCCCCCAATTAAATGCTTCCTTTTATAAGTTGCTTTCATCATGGGGTCTCTTTACAGCATTAAAAAAGTAACTAAGATGTAAGATACAGTCATTTCTAGAGTGACCATTTCAAGCTTTTATATCCTACTTTTGATATCTATGAAGAATTTTGAATTTTATTGTACAACACATTTTGTATTTTATTATGAACAAGTTATAAACTGAAAATTGTAATGGTGCATTTCTTTGTTCTTCCATCTTCCAAACAAATTTTGTTTTACAGCTAGCTTAAGTATTTTAGCAATTTCTGAAGTTTTAGAATTTTAACGAATCTTGGGTTTGAATTTTAAATGTAATTAATGGGTTTTGTTCAAGTTAAAAATTGTGTGAAAATTTTGTTTTTTGCTTCTTGAAAATATAATGCATTTGTAAGTCATTTTACTTGGTAGATATATTATTGGTGACTCTCACATTATTTCTGCCCTTAATTTTACATTCTAATGTAATCAGGTTGTTTAAATAGACTTTCATGGCAAGAGTAATATTCTTTCTAATTAATTTTTCAACTCTGTCTTCTTTACCCATAAAAATTCTCTGCTCATGTGAATATGATATCTTTGCCATTTACTGAACACATTATGAGGATTACTGCAATTTTATCTTTAAAAACTCACACATCCATCTAGAAAGGATACATTTTATTCTGTTGTTTTCCTTTAAATGTTGCTTTCATTGAAACAACCTATCATGGCTGAGAATGTTGGCTCATAATTGCTTAGCCCTTGGCATTTAGCGCTAAAGAAGAAGATTAGGTACTGCAGAATGCAAGCATATTTCTCTTAAATTTATTCAACGGATGGTTGAAGAATGCACTATTGTTGTTTGTCTATTCCTGTGAGAATCTACACTAACCAAGTACAACTTGGGTAAGAAATGGTTGTTTTCTTTTCACAGGTTACAGTTACCTTTTTCTTTAAGGTGACCCAAGGTAGGTTCTCAAGGAAGGAACTTGAACTAGAAACCATTGAGGAAAGCCTCTTACTGGCTTATTCCCCCTTGCTTTTTTGGACGCCTTTATTACACAATTCACGACTAACTTGCCAGGGATAGCAATGACAACCATGGGAAGGTTCCTCCCAAATCAATTAAGAATTAATTGCCCTACAGACATGGCAAGAGGCTAATCTGATGGAAGAAATTCATCTGTTGATGTTCTTTCTTCCCAAGTCTGTCAAACAGACAAGCAAAATTGACTATCACATAATCACTATTATGTGACAGGGCAAAACAAAGAAAAATTACAGTCATATAGTTAAGCTTCTAACCTGTGAAAGGAGAAAGGATAATGACTAATTGCTCCTAGAAATCCTTTGTCTCAGGCACCTAACAGTGAGACTATGACCTGAAAAAGCAATTTAGGTAGGGAAGATTTTATTCAACTTATATATCCTGGAATATTGGAGAAGGCCAAGGCAGGACCTCAAATCAGGCAGAAACCTAGAGCTACATGCTGATACAAAGGTCATGGAGAATTGTGACTTACTGGTTTGTTCCTCAAAGCTTCTTCAATCTGAATTCTTATAGAACACCAGCCCAAGAGTGGACCTTCTCCCTTAAATCACCAAGAAAATGTCCTACAGGTCTGCCTGCAGACCAATAGTATGGAGGAATTTTCTTGATATTTTATCCTCTCAGATGACTCTAGTTGATGTCAAGTTGCTATAAATGTAGCCAAGATAAGTAGTTACTAAGCTAGTTAATTTATGATATTTTATTATATGACCAGAATTGATTAAGATACCACTACTACTTCCTTCATTACTATTTTTAATATGACTTCATTTCTAAAGGATGATACTCTTTGATGCAAATAGATACAGCAAAACACTTCTCTGTGATTTTAAACAATTTCCCCACACTTACATTATTTTAAAGTTTAAAAGCATCTTTCATAGAAGCAGAAATTTCAATTCTTTATGAACATTAATTTCAATTTTGTATTTGTATCTATGTGTGTATTATATGAATGTATGTAACGTAATCTGTATATGTAAACATATTCATGTGTATTTGTGCCTGCATGTGCTGGTCAGATATCACTGACACCATGTTTCTCTCAATCACCCTCCACTTTATATTTAAGACAAGTTCATTCATTACATTTGGAGCTCACTAACTGGCCATACTGCCTAGCCATATTGGCCCAGGACTTGCCTCTCTATCTCCCCAGCCATGGTATTGCAGACATGTTCATCAATACTTGACTTTTTCTTTGGTTATTGGATGACCAATCTCAGGTCCTCATGCTTATGAATTGACTGGAACATTTCCAAGCCCCTAGATGTGTTTTGGTTTTGTTTATTTTTTGACCTCTGTATATATGTTATAGCTTTCAGCTTAGTATTTTTAGGGACTCCCAAGTGTGTGAATGAGTGAATTTATGATTCTTGTGCCTTCTTTTTCCTTCTGTTGTTTGCCTTGTCCAACTCCAATGTGATGGTTTTGTTTTATCTTTTGTGGAACCAGGTAGGACAGAAATTTCCATCAACAGTGGACTAAAAAGAGGAGAAATTATTATAAGTATATATTGTATGAGAAAAAAATCTATTTTAAATAAAAGGGAAGGGTGTTCCAGAATGAAACCAGATCTTAAATTAAACCTTCTACAAGGTTGATTAACTGATGAGAACATTGATGATCGTGGAGAGGTTGACCTAATTACAATTGACCTTCTGCTGTCCTTAGTATTTTAATAGCTAATTATAGCCCATATGGCCTAATAAACCTGTGAGTAATAAGCACCATATTTTAGAATGTATTAGCCTGTCAGCTTACCAACTTCAACCAACCTAAAGGCTAAGGATATGTAAGAACTTAGCATCTGAGGACTATAGCAGAGATTTTCCTACCTACCTTATGGCCACATCAATGTAATTAAAAAATATCTTTATTAATTATATTTATATGTTTATATATATATATATCATTATTGCTATATTATATTCCTGCATATAAGGAATATGTGATTTTATATATAAATATATATATATATATATATACTTATATATAAATATATATAAAATGTTTGTTACTATGAAATTTCATGCAACAATGGAATCTATTGGAAAGTTATACCATAGCATAATTTCTAAAGCTAAGTATCTATATAGCTAGTTGTGTACCAAGTATATGCTTAATGCTAGCCAAAGAAATGATTTAAAGACACTTGTTCAGTAGAAATTGGTGGTTTGAAAGAAATGGTCCATGTCAGCATTACCCCATATGATAGTGGCAGTCATGTTTGTCTATTATGGTAGTAAATGAAGGTAATGTAACCAAAAGTTACTTAGTTTTATTGAATTTATGTTTACATTTAAATGGTAAATTTTAATCAGTGACTACCTTCACAGAGAAAGTAAGATTGTATTGGTTTAACTTATTGAAAGTTATTTCCCTGTTTTTGAAAATGGTGAATGTTGAATTATAATTGAAGTGTTTAAATCATACTCAAATGAGTACTTTGTAAGGCAATGTATCCATCTTTCTGAAGGACTACTTAGTATAATGCCCTATAATCAAGCAGCTTGATCAATTTGGCACTTCATGTGAATGAAGTCTCTTGCAATTAGGCATATCACTTCCATACTCATCAGCATAACATGGCTTTAAAAGGCATTGTATGTAGATGTCCAGCAGAAAAAAAATGCATTCACTCCAATTGATTTGGTCAGAAATAAGAAAATGCTTTCATAGTGTTGATTTCAGGGTGCTCTATTTAGTCGTCATTTAAGTATTTTACAAGCACTAAAAGCAATAAAATGTAGCAATACCATAATGTCTGTCTTTTTGGTTAAGACAAGGAATCTCTAATTTAAATTCGTCTTTATGTGGCTTTTGGTAGAACTTGGATTTAAAGTCTTTGGAGAGTTCTACAATGAGCACTCAGTGCTGATTCTGAATATCCACCCTTTCCTGTTATGTATCACACAAGAAGAATCCTGTGAGGACTCAGAGCAGCTACTAAGAAGAAGACATCTTTGGCTTTGTAGTTAGGACAATAAGAAAATTCTGGCCAGCCTGACTTTACTAAAAGCATTCCATCCTCTCAAGCCTTCTAACACGAATATGCAAACACAGTGCCTTGAGGAACATGGAGTATAATCTTATTACATTCTCAATTTTTTTTTCAGTCTTTCCTGTCCTGATTAGCTTTGGTAATCACCTGGCTCTTTCCTCAGATACTATTGGGATATTTTGTGTTTTTACATCCTTCCTCATGAGAAAGTACAATTCAGGCAACAGCTGATCTAAGATCTTTTCTGTCAGAAACACATGCACACAAAAACACATCATAATCTCTAACTTCAATTTGACTTCAAGGATTTTATAATAAAATAGCTACATAAATATTTTTGTTAAACAATCACTAAGTCAAAATTCTATCAAAGTGAAGGATGAAACTTATTGAAACTTAAATGTCTGTAATATTTGATCAAATCTACTCCATCTGTCACTGCACATTGCAAAATAAGCATAAGGGGATTCATGCATAAATCCTGGTTTTCACAAGGGTAATTGATTCATGTGGGTTTCAAGTATGCTCAGTTACATTCAATATTTCTAATATGTGAATGGAGGATCAGAAAAGATCACATCTTACATTGAGCCTTCTTGTAGGATGGTTAACACATAAAAACTTCAAGGAATGTGAAAATGTTAGAATGCTGCCAAGCACATAGCCTGATTACAATAACTCCTTTGCTAACATATGCCCCTATAAAAGCCATCCTTTAATCACATCTATATTTATCTAACTTAACATCATTGTGTCAACAGGTGAAAATTTTGAGAATATATTAATTGAGCCAAAGTAGCTTCAACCAAACAACCTCATCATCATCAACAACAACAACAAAAAGTCTAAGAATGTCATCAGACAAAACCTGAAGCATTTAACAAGTTCCCCCTTGCTTTAAATCTACCTAATATTCCCACCAAGGTGTCTTGGTTTGGGATATTTTTCATTATAATATTGTACAGCTGAATCACCCTGCTATTATGTTAAAACATGGACATTGGAATAACCTAAATGTGTGTTCCCAGGCCATATTGAATTATATACTACATGCCTAATATTGTATTTATATTTTCTTATCTGGCATCTGAGAACACCAGAATATAAGAGGTTTTTTTTTGTTTGTTTTTCAAGTAATAAGCTCTGTACATAAATAATATCAGAGAGATTTAAAATGCATGTATCTGTGGGATTTTTTGAAGTACTTTGGCACTCCCAGCATATGAACTTTAGGAGGAATGTTGTTACTTCACATGACTATTACCTTCAGATTTAATGAATCTATTATATTATGAATTTACTCTATCATTCATTTCCTATTTCTCTGCCTTCTTTTAAGATGATACTTTGATCAAAGGTGACAAAGCATGAAATTATGGTCAGGTGTAAAAATGCCACATGTGATTTCAAAGTCTTCTTGCAGTTGGAAAATTTTCTGATTATCTGATCCCACCAAGGGAATTAAAATTCAGGGTTCCTGACACTACAGCATGTTTTAACAAGAGCACAATTACATTCCTATCCTGTTATAGTATAGGTTTGCTTCCAGAGAATTGTTAGACAAGTCCACAGAGGATACAAGCTGTCACCAAGCATCAGCATACACAGGAGGATAAATGAAGGTAGTGATTTTTTTAACTTTATGGAAGCCACTAATTGCATTTTGTTTTAAACTAGGTGTATCTATGCCTGGAGCAAGCCCAGAGAATATAAGAAAAGTCTGTGTATTTTCTAATTATGTGGTGAAATCTATTACTTTCTGTAAAATAAGAATGGTAGCTATTTCTTTCTCTTACAAGAATTCCAGGTCATATGCACTAGCTCACAATCATGAAAAATGAGACATTTTGAAAATATGTCTGCAGAATCACCAACTTCAGTTTTCTATAGATAGAGAAAATTTCCTTTCTGTGCTTCTACTCTTGTAGAAAAAAAAATATTTATTGAACATCTACTTCATACCAGAGTATTTACTGGGCTCTGGAGTAAAAGAAACAAATAGATATAGTACTTATTTTCAAAGACGTCTCAGGCTGGCATATAAGACAGAAATGTACATTAAAATATTTTCATACTGTGAAAAAATAAGAGAAAATAATTATGATCCAAATAAAATAGGCATTTCATAACTATGTATCAAACTAAGCTCTTAGGTGTAATTCAACTAAAAATTGTCTACAAAAATAATAATCAATTTTAGTAATGTTATTCTAAGAAGCTGAAAATTGAACTAATCCACATATTTATAATTCTTGCAGTTAATATATCTGTCTTCTAAATTCAGGAATCCCTTTCACTACATATCAGAGATATTGTTAATAAGAAGAGGAAAATGGCATTCACTATTGTTTGAGTGATCTCTGGTATTTATACCTAATGTGGTAAAACAATAATTCTAACATGAAAACGCATAGCATAACAGGGAAATAAAAGAGAAGAGGAAAAGGAGTTTTGTGAGGTGCTATAGCAGCCCTTGTGCAGGAAAGTGGAGGCATGTAGAAGTCTCCTTACTTCTTTCCTACTTTCAGGACAGTGGTCCAGCAGTTGGCATTCATCTGTATATATACTGAGTACCAGGAAAAAACTTATTTGAACATATCATAGTTATTACATTTGTGTGTAATTACAGTACCACCAAGAGAGGCTTGCCTTTGTAGAAAATGGAGACTTGAACCAAAACTTTCAAATAATTTTGCTTTCTGTGCAGCTTTTGGTGCTACTCATGTCTATGGCTAGGGAAGGCCACATGTGGTGGCTAATATTGATTTTCAATTTGACTAGTTATGCAATCAGATAAATAATATAAATAGACCTGTAACCCATAACAGACTAGTAGCAGTCATCAAAAGTCTTATAACCAAAAAAAAAAAAGCACAAAATATGCAAAGAACTCAAGAAACTAGTCACCAAAGCACCAAATAATTCAATTAAAAACTAAGGTACAGAACTAAACAGATTATTTTCATTAGAGAATTCTAAAATGGTTGAAAGACACTTAAGAAATTGCTCCACATCCTTAGCTATCAGGGAAATGTAAATCAAAACAATTCTGAGATACCATCATACACCCATTTGAATGGATAAAATGAAAAACAACAATGACAGTTTATGCTGGAGAGGATATGGAGAAAGGGGAATGCTCCTCCATTGCTGGTGAGATTGCAAACTTGTTCAGTCACTTTGAAAATCAGTATGGTGGTTTCTTCAGATAATGGGAACCAGTCTACGTCAAGAAAACTTACTGTTGTATTTGACACCAAATGCAATTATGATGTATGGTAGAAGTCACCAAATCACTAAGCAATTATGCAGCTATCATCTCATGAAGACGACCTAGAAAAATTAAGAATTTTCTGATGGATTAAACCAGGATGCAAGGCATATTGGAATATAATCATATGAATTAGCTGTTTTCTTGCTTAGATACTTCTTGTACCATATTCCTATCTTCAACAAACTTGGGATTTACCTTCCACAGTTTAGTACCATCTGATCATTTATTGAGCAAAATTTCTCCCATGCATTTGGGGTTTACTGATTGTATTCTTTAGCTGTGTTTGAGACCTGTCTTCCACTATCAAGTCCTTGTTCCCCTACCCTATGTAATTACAGATGTCTGCCTTCCTAAATTATCTTTGTTGGCAGTCATTTGGTCAGTGTTTATAGCCTAGGCAAAAACATTCGAAATAATACATCCCCAGATATCCAAAGATGTAGAGTTACCACATACCCAAATCTGTTGACTCACAGCTTTTTATATGGATAGAAAAAGTAGGCATGCCTTGGTTTAACCTCATTGGTAGATAGAGAAACAACAACCTAAACTAACACTGTTCTAAAAGATTCTCAAAATTTTCATTCCTTTTTATTACCAAAAATTGTAGCTCAGAAATTTACTACTTGTATTTCCCCTGAGAAGATAAAGACAAAGGTAATTAGGCCATTTGCTCATCTTCAGGGAAAAGTAAACTTTCCTGAATTTCTGTGCTGCCACAGAGGCCAGAGCACTGGAGACACCAGGTTGTTTTTCTTGTACAAATTAAACTTGGACCCTCTCCTTGACCTACAGCTTTAAGACATTGGTGCTCAAAGTTCTCCTAGCAGTTTTAGTTTATTGCTTTGTGTTTAAAGCTTATCTGCCTTGCTGATCATGAGAAAAGCAAGCCTCACATTGTATTGCAAAAAGAATTAGTGTTGCAAATGTATATATACCCATACTGCCATGAACTGGGGAGAGGGGAGAAGAAGAGACAAAGATTTTAGTTCTTTTTCTTATTTGTCTTGCTGGTTCCTTATTTTTATTTTTTATTTATTTATTTTTTGTACCCTGAGCAAAGATTTTAGAAGCTGGCCTTCTAAAATTTTTGATAGATATAAGGGATTAAAATAATAACTGAAACTTTATCAAAATTTAATGTGTGTGCTTTTTCCACTCTTTTCTCCCTTCCTTCTTCCTTTTCCTTTTAACTCACCCTCATTTCAAATTTTTTTTTCCTAAAAGATCTCCAGAAATTGGGGAATTGTTTTTCCATACATATTGGATCCACAATGGAAGAAGTCATTTGGAAAATTTCTGAAATACCTTATAGTACTTTCTTCGGGTGCCTCAATGAGAAGAACTTGAAGGCCTCTGTCTATGATACCATTGTTTATTTCCCTGTAACAGACCAAGTTACAAATTCAAATTTTTTTCTGCCTTATTTCACATTAAGTTACAAAGTCTGCCTATTAATGATTAGATCCCTTACTGCTTTAACAGAGATAAGTAAAAGTTAGTATTATAGAAAGATCTGCTGTTAAAATATTTATTCCACCGAATATCTATCTCACTTTGTTGATTTTTAAGTTGTGCATCCTGTAAAGTACAAGGAAAGGACCATGTTTTTTTTTTTTTTTATCAAGTTCCTTGTAGTTAAATTGCAAGGATGGTCTTTAATCTAGCCCTAATACCTTGTTCTTCATATCTGAAAACAGCTTTTAGTAGCGAAATCTGTTATATCAAGAATACTAAATATGACCACTTAGTCAGTCTCTAAGAAACATGCTTACTGCTTTCTCACTTCCTCATAAGAATCATCATAAACACTACAGCCTTTTTCTAGCTTCCATTTTTCTCAACACTTGTCTACTACCAAGTTACAAAGCCATTTCCACATGTCCTAGAATTCGTTAGATGAAAAATTTCCACTTCTTGATAACTCAATTTTGTCTTAGTCTGTTTTGTGTTGCCTGAGACTACTAATTTCCAATACAAGATATCAACATTAAAGACTGCATATGGTGAGAATTCTTGCTACTCATAAGGAAAATGACTGGACGTGTATGAAGTTGGGTATCTTTTCCTGGGGTAACAAAGCATGGATCACATTATGAAACCCAACATTTATGATCTAACCTAACTCTAATAAAATCCTTCAAAGGCCTCAGCTTCAGAATCAATCAACAGGCAACACCTGTAATAATGTTTCAAAGCATATGATCATGCTCATGTACTTTGAAAACACTATAGTCATTTTCATTATTACTTTTATTATTATGGTGATGACTGTAGAGATTATAATATGATTCTTAATTTGTCACAATAAATTTCAAGTTAATACTATTAGTTCTGAAAGTAGTGACTGTTTAGTTTTTATTTCCTCCATCATCACAATCATATCCTACCATATATTATATTATATATAAATATTATACATATTATATTTCATTCATGTATGAAATAACCTTAGTGATATTACATTATAGTTATTAGTTTTCACAGTATTTTCTGTATCTAAAAAAGAAAAGTATTTATTTTATTTATATATTTTATACATAAGACATACTTCTCCATATTTGCCATGTACAATTTTATTTACTTTTTGCTGATGAGTTGCTACTGTTTGGATCCTTTAATCATTGAAGATTTCCCTTAATGTATTTTAAAGTATATATACTGTCGCCCTATCTCCCTATACCTCTGAATATCTTTATTTAATCTTCATTTTTGGTATTTTACTATATAAATTGAGTTAATAGACTCTTTGTTTCATTGCTTTCTGCATTGTGGAAAAAAAAAACAGCATTTTACTTCGGTTTGGAGCTTTGATGCTTCTGATGAGAAATTAGCCACTAATAACATTGTTTTCTTAAGCATGATGAATCATTTTTCTTTTGCTGCTTTCAGATTTTTAGCTTTGTCTTTATAGTGTTGCCTGTTAGGTTTGTTGGGTTTCTTGGCTGTCTGAAATTTTAAGGTTCATTTGGAGAGTTTTAAATCTTTTTTTTTTCACCCAGTAAGTATTGCTTTCCTTCTGTGTCTATTAATTTTATGTGTGATTGGTGAATGTGATCACATACTTAGGGAGTACTTTGTACAAATTAAGTTCCTTTATGTTCAGACTGAGAAAGTTAAATCAGTTCATCTGCAGGGTCTTGTTTCAAACATGGATCTATAAAATACTATATTTTCTTTTAAGTTATAGTAACTTTTCTCTTTAAAATGTAAGCTAGAATTTTACACATAATTAGTTTGTGTATTGAGATTCCTTATTTGTTAATTACTGAACCACCCTTATTCTTATAACTCCTTAACATAATTCTAAAAATTCATCAAGCAGACATAATTGTATTATTGAGCTTTTTCTTGCAGCCAGATTGTGTAAACTGCTTGAATGGTTTCTGCTGACGACCACTTGAGTGTTTTTATATAATTCACATATTTTGTTGCTCTGCATGCTGCAAAGATTCTTTAATCAACAACTGGATGTGGTAGATAGATTGTCTATTCTATGCTCCCTGGATTCTGAAGTTTCTGAAGTGTCTACTAAGTTTTCGAAAATCTTTTTTTTTTTTTGTTTTGTTTTGTTTTTTGTTTTGTTTTTTTTTTTTTTTTTTGCTTTGTTTTGTTTTGTTTTGGCTGCTTTCTAGAGGGTGCTGTTGCATCCAAGTGCCTCAATGTTCACCCACAGTTTGCCTGCACTCATACATTGTGAACCCTGAGGATTCTGTCTTCTTTGCTTGGAAATGTGCTTGGGCAAAGGGCTCATTAACATCTTTTTAACAATTTTATTTTGGCATTTGGTTTCTAAAGTCTATTGGGATTTTCCTTGAATGTGCATTCATGTAGCCTGTAAGTGCATTTCACCAGAGACAAACTAAGGTGCATCTCACTCCTCTAATACTCATGTATGTCTAAGGTGTCCTTGTAGATATGCACTAGGTCCACTTATTTCCACTAATGTGAACACAGTATCAGGAAAGAAGGATTAAAATATCTCTTCTTAATTTCCTGCCAGGTTTGTTTCTGTCACTAATAAGATGGTCTGCCCCATGCGTTTGCATTTTAGCAAGACAAAACAGCGATCTCTGTGCAGAGGCTCTTAACTTTGTATGATGTCCACTAGTCTAACCCAGTTGGCCTTTGGGTGTGAGAGCAGCCTCTGCACAAAAAGCTCCCTCTGTCTCTTAATATTCTGACAGCATTCGGGGAGAGGTGGCTCTTCTCAACTTTTTATATTCAGCTAGGTCTTCCCAGAACCATATTTGCCATTTCCCTAAATTTGAAGTTGTTTTGGAGTGATAGGAAACTAGCCAATATTTTTGTTTGCCACAATTTTGAAACAGTATGAAGAACTGAAACATAAATAACTCACAGGCCTATAAATATAAATATATAAAATAATTTGAAAAATGTACTAAGTATGTGACACAAGAAATGGTAATTTGATAAATGATAGCAATATAATTTACATTGCATCTGAAAGAAAATTAAATAAGTGCAAGAAAATATTCTTACCATAGGATAATAAATTTTAAATGAAATTAAATGCCAATAAATTAATGATAATAGTAATTTCAGAAATCTATATCTGATATCAAACAATAAGTGCTATTCCTAAAAAACAGAAACCCTGAAACTCCTAACTTGAGCAAGTGCTGAGAAAAAGAATCATATATAAAGTAAGAATTGAAATAATTAATACATGCCTAGTATCTGTGTGTACTCCTTTATCATTTCCAACAGTTCATTGCAAAGCAGCACTTGTCTGAAGCCATCACAGGACAGTTTAATCAAGTCTTCCCTTACCTTTGCCAGGAAACCATCTGGCCATGTATATTTTCTGCAGAAAATATATCCTGATCTGATTTGCATTTGTTACCTGTGAAGAAGCCTTCCCTCAAGAGTGGGACTAAACATTAGCACTGCTTATTCCTGCTAGAACCCAAAGATGGAATTTCCTTTTATTTTCAACTAGAAAATTTTCTTGAGCTTATGGGATGATTGGCAGTTCTTTTGTGTTGTATGTTGTGCTGATGTGCCTTTTGTTTTTCCTTTTGTTTTGCAATGAACATTCAAAGGCAGGCATTCAATTGGAGTACACTTGCCTCATTTTTTAAGCATATGATCAAATCAGTTAAATTGACTCAGCTTTTCTAAATGAATGAACATAGTAAAAATAAAAAATACTGTTTCTTTTAGCATAGATGCTCAAGCAAAATCAATTTCTTTATAAATATTTATTTTATTTCATAAAAATAGATACATTTTTTAAATTTTATTTTCTCTGACATTATCCAAAAATATAACCTAAAATTGATTCTTTAAAGAAAAATGTATATATATATGATCAACTTGCTAGGAAGGGTGTGAGGCCTTCTATGAGGGATCATCCAAGTCTGCCACATCATTTGAGGTAGTGCCTAGGCCCTTCCCCTAGGCTGAAAGTGTATCCCTCCATGGGGAAGGGGCTCCCAAAGTTTATTCATGCATAAATAAATACTGGTTCTACTGCCAGAGGCCCCGTAGACTGCCCAGGCCTCCTAACTGAGACCCATGGCTGCACTTTCCCTCTAGCCTCCAATTATGTAAGGTACTGAGATGACATTTCTATTTTAACTAAATGGCCTCTTTTGGATATTTTAGAAAACAATTTGAGTGGGAAATAAATTAAGCCCATGATGTTATAGTAATCAATTAAAACATATGTAACTGCAGCAGTATGAGAAATCATGGCAAAGCTGTATCACACATAAGCAAGGTAATAGAAACACAGCAATGAGAACAGCAGTGAGAATTCATTTTGAGCAGCTTCCCTTTCATTCTAATGATATCAGTTCTGAAAACCTAAAATGATGAACTATTGTTTTTTTTTTTTACAAATCTGAATGCTTTATTTGACTCAACATATAGAAAGTATTACCATTTAACAGATAGTAAATATGAAATATTATATAGAAATTTTACATTTCACATTCAAAGTCTAAAGCTCATTTTATATTTAGAACATAACAGAGTTCAAGGAGCTTCATTTTACTACTTCCTGGGTCCTTCAGATCTTTCAAAGAACAGCTCCTCATGTTTGTTTGGTGGAGGTACTCTTTTACTTGTAACAATCACTGGATATTGTTTTCAACTCCTAGCTGCTGAACACAATTTTTCACCATAACTCTTCCTACCATATAGGAAGTTCTTTGCCTGCATGTTGCTGTTTAAAGACAAAAATGTATGTAATATTTTGGCTCTTTTAAAGCATTCTTTGCTTAAGCCAGATCCCAGGTCATATTCATTTGATGAATCAAAAGTGAACTTATTAGTAGCCAAACCACCTTGCTGAATCCCATCATATTGAAGACTTTGCCCATGCTCAAGGTAAGGCAAGTTTTCTCAATTTCCACAGTCTTTCTAATCTTCCCAACTACATCTATACTAAAATTTCAAAGTGCATTATTGAAGATTTACATAAATGCTGTCAGTATCAATAATCTGTAATATTTCTTATGAGAATAGCTAATTCTCCAACTAGTATAGGAATAAGTAAAAAGTACTTCCCTGAAGACTGAAGAATAATGATCTTCATATGCCTTCCCATGCCAAATAAAATTATGTAATTTTGGAGACTATTGTCCTATTATTTGGCCTGAGAAAAACATTAAAGGAGAAAATAAAATAACTAAAAAAAGAAGAAATTTTCAATCACAGAAAAATATTTAGTGTGAAAATATAAATACTGCTTATTTCTATGGATGAGTTGTTGACATTCAGTGATTAATTTAACTCTTAAAATATTGATGTTCTAGGTAGAAAACTGACAATTTTAATATACTTTATTGCAACTGGATATGACAGAAATTACAACCACACACTTAGTTAAACCAGTTAAAGACTTTAGGTGTCCTTTTGTGTACTTAACCTGTCCACTGTCTTAGTGCCAACTTGAAATTGTGTCCTTTTCTTCTCAACCATTGCTTTTGCTGCTTTAAGTTAGAATTTTTTCTCTCCCTTAATGCTATCTTTACTTATAATATCTCCATTTATCTTCACATTGTAAACAATTATTTTAGTAAGTAACCAAAAATGGGGAAATATCCCTCAAAGGTCTCATTCATTTAGAAAATATTAAATAAAAGATAGATCATAATTTTGGCTTGTGTTATGGGATGAACTGCTATCATCTCATTCAATTATATATAATGATAAGTTTTAATTAGAGCAACTCAAAGGTTTGGCATCAGGTGAGCTTCTTGTTCGTAGATGACTTCTTCTGTGTCCTTAAATAATAGAAGAAATGGAAGTCCTTCTGTTCCTTCCTTTGGAAAGTCTCATCTTTCATTCATGGCATTTACATGCCATCATCCATGACTTCAGCTAGAGAAGTATGAGTGTATTTGGAGCAAGCTATCCTGTTTACCGAAGACTCTTCTCTTATCAGTATCACTTGAATGTTATGTGTTTGAAATTTAATACATAAAGTGTATTGACAGATAAACTTTTAGATTCAGGCAAGCCCACTCCAAGGGTCTAGAATTAAAGAAAAGGGTGAGGGTGAATATGGTGACAAACCCTGTTATAAATGTGTTCTTCCTGGGAATTTTTCAATGGGACAGAAAATATAGGAGCCTCCAAGTCAACATAGTAGATGGATTAGACTGGATGATGAGTGGAAAAAAAGAAATTACAGAGCCTAACACCATCTACTCAAGTACATTTGGCTTTACCATTGCCAAAGCGATGAGTTCTGGACTCAATTAGTGATCCTCTGCAGCACGTCCCCTCAGAAACAAGGAAGCAAGAAAGAAAAAAATAATCAACCACCTTGTTCCCCTAAAAAATAAAATAAAATAAGTAAATAAATAAATAACCACACCAAAAAAGAAAAACAAACAAAAAACAAATAAACAAACAAAACACAACAAGAATGTTTGCCAATTGCCAACTTCTGGCCTCCTCATGTGTCTTCATTAGAGTACACATGTGCACAAAGAGACTAATCACACACAGGTGAAAAAGTATTTTGGAAGGAAAAAGTACAGTTTTGAAGCTTCTCCAATTGCCTACATAAGAAATTCAATTTTAAACAGTCAGATCAGATTAAAATTTCATTTGTTATTAAGGCCAATAAGGCAGTAGGTTGGTTGTTAATTGGCAGGTATTTACTTCCCTGCTCTCTAATTTGTGTGTATGTGTGCGTGCGTGTGTGCCTGTGTGTGTGTGTGTGTGTGTTTGTGTGTGTGTGTATGTGTGTGCTGTTTAGTAACCAAACTAGTCTTTGTAGTAGAGTTTCATTAACATTCTCTATACCTATCAGAAATCATATTATCTATTCAACTCTTTAAGACCTCACCTCTTAGTACTATTGTCCTGAGTGTTAGGACTTTAACATATAAAGTGTATGTGAAGGATAAACATGTAGACTATAGCTACCTATGACTCTCCCACACATCAAAGGTCAATATTTCCTTCACTAATGGTGGGCATTCATGCTCATATTCTGTTCTGTGCTGGATTTTGTTTTGCTTAAGTTTATGTAATTTTTGTGAATGTTGACACAATCTGTGCATTAAACAGCTATCCCTTGATTCTGAAATACACAGTTTCCATCATATTATCAACCACCTCTATCTCTTAGGATCTCTCTGTCTGCTTTTCCTAGAAGATCTTGGAGTCTTGGAGGATAGATAATATGCAAAAACAACACTGCTAAGTTCTCTCCTAGATATATGATATATCTAGGCACAAGTTCTTGGACCTTTGAATAGAGATCAGTATGAGTTCCATCTCATGTAGTGGGTGGGCCTCAGATCCAATCAGAAAGTGGTTGGGTAATTTTTAAGTGTAGTAGATCATAACATATGGCTTCTCAGTGTTGGGACATCCAGTTCATTAAATAACTTGTGAAAACTTCATTAATCCTAAAAGAGGTGCTGACTGACTGGAACATTTAAAAATAAAAAGTAACTAAAATGCCTCTGCACTTTCAAATCCTAATGAAGATGTTCAAGAGAAGTTGCTTTAGCTGATAATCCTTATCTGCCAGGCCTCTAAATAAGAGAATCCTGACTATGTCCTTGGATGTATCACACTGTTGCAAGTTCAAATTTTCTTCTTCCAGTTATTTTTACCACATATATAACAGCCCCTAATTTCTCTTGTGTATAATTTGTTTTTCTCTATGCATTCAGTTAGAAATCTGGTTTGCAAAAAGAGTTTTGATAATCAGGGTGTCTGGAAAGGGTCTCTAACACATTGTTAAGATCAATATTTTAAAGCATATTGATGGCAAATTCTTTAAAATGAAATTTGACTTCTATATGACAGGAAATTCACTCAGATAATAAACAGTTCCTGTGAAGCCTCTTGAAAGTTAGCCTGTAGACTCTAGTGCAGGACATGATGCCCCCAATTGTTCCCAAACTATCAGGAAAATTTATCCTTTTACTCTGTGTCAAGTGCTGTCACCTCGCCTGCAAGAACGATGCTCAACAACAGGATTCTTCTGTAGCGTAGCTTTATTGTGCGGCTCTTACTGCGAGATGAGGAAGGACCCCGAGGAGGAAAAAGGGCTCTGCTTATATATGCTCAGAGGAGTCATGTCTGTTACTGATTGGTGCAGCCCAGGATACTCGTGACAAACACCCCATGATGTGTGTTACGCATGCGTATTGCTATCCTTCGGTGGAAAACAACCGTGCCTTGCTGGCTCATAGACAGGAAACTGGTGCCATCTTCGGGAGTGGCACTGGTGGCTCTCTACATAAGTACATATTTATTTTAAAAAAGTTTAATATGACTTATGTATGCAAAATTAAAACTTTGGTACATGTTTTAATCCTGTTCATATTTTTTAATTATGACAAACTGTTTGTTAAACTAATTGTTTCATAATATGCTGGTGCACCATTTGGTTTTATCTCATTCCCCAAACCTTGAGTAGTTCTTCACAATTGAAGAGTTCTTTGCCATAAACCAATGGTTTACAAAAGCAATCCATCTTTGTGGAATGTAATAACCTTAATCTAAGAATGATTTTTACATTTTCAGTCAGAGTTACCTTCCAGACAGTGCTTTAATGATGTCTGTGATTTGTAGTGCTATGCACTATTACTGCATTGAATTGAGTGATAACATTCCTTGAAATATTTTATTTTATGCAAAGCAATAGAATAGTAAAAATGGTTGACATATATAATCCAAATTAAAAATTATAATGTAGTTGGAAAAACATTTATGTCATTTAATTTTGTACAGTAATAGTAATAGTATCATCCCTATATATGTCATTTGTCTTTTGCATTGATAAAGAATGAATCTGACTGACACATATCTAACATTTTCTATATTCAAGTTATTTCAGTTTCTGCAATTAAGATTATAGACTGGTAGGAGACAGTTTGAAAGTAGTATATCAGACACTCAACATTTTTCTAAACAGTATTCAACTGCTATTTAGCAATAATAGAATTACAACTGTATACCAAAACTAAACACTGCTATTTAACATTAATATAATTACAACTGGATACCAAATATTATATAAAATAGCTATTTAATAATAACAGAATTAAAATTGTATACCAAATACTATAAAACTGACATTTAACAGTAATAGAATTACACTGCACACCAAATACTACATTACTGTTATTTAACAATAATAGAGTTACAATTGTATGCCGAAGAGTGAATAGGCCCAAATGGAACAATTTGTCAATTAGTGTACAGCTGTGGTAAGAAGTACTTCCATTGAAATCAACTCAAATATAATGTAATTATCTCTGTGTTTGATTTTCAATAATAATGATTTTATGAAGATGGTCTTTTATATTTTCTATAGATTAATGGATGATTTTTTGAAAACAAAAAATGTACTAATAATTAATCACAGATGGGTTTGTAGAGAGAATACTTATAACCACTAAAATCCATTATCTTTCCTGAACTGAAGGGCCAAATATTTATTTGAGACCCAATAAACCATATGTATCATGAAAAATATAAGTGTAATTTTTACTTTCTTCATGGAAATATTATCCTTTTATCTATTTGGTCCAAATAGGATGCTTATAGAAGTCCATTGTCTTTTTATAAACAATTAATTTAACACAATATTTTGTAATGTACTTAGGGCTTATCTAATTTATCATTAAATCAATTAGTTCATTATTAAAATAAGCTACATGTACATGCTAAGTATAACTGCTAGGCTGGCATGATGGGAAAGATGGCATCTTCCATTCATGCCACCCACTCTTCACCCTACTTCTCCCAGGTAGCTTAGAATAGAAACTAGAAAGTTCAGCTTACCAGGTCAGAACATCTTGGCTTGTATACAGGTCCTCTCCACATATTCTTTATTGTGAGCACTAGTAAATTATTTTGATTTTCTGTATCATGCCCTATCACATTAAGACATAAAGTACCAGATGTCAGTGCCTGGCAGATATTAGGACTGTGGAGTGGTCCACCAAAGGCTTTATAATATGCTGACTAATTTTATGTTCTGTTTACATTGGAGGGAGGTGGGAAGGGAGGGAGTGAGGGCGAGGGAACTGGGATGGATATGAAAAATAAGAAAAAACAAGTAAAAGAAACAAAAAATAAAAAGAAAAGAAAAAAGAAAGAAGGAAAATTAATACATCACAATACAAATAGTTATAGAAGTGAAAAATTTTCAGCCAGGTAGTGGTGGTGCACAAATTAATACCAATGATCAGGAGGCAGAGAAAGATGAATCTCTGAATTCAAGGTCAGCTTGATCTATAGAGTGATGGGATATCCTTTTGTATATATGTTTATTTTATTGGTTGAACAATAAAACACTGTCTGATGAATAGAAGCAAGAAGATAGGCAAGGCAAGGAGATAAGGAGAATTCTGGGAAAGGTAGGCAGAGAAGCTCTGGAAAGGTCCTCCATGTGGAGACCAGAATAGGATGGACCAGGTTTTCTCCAGTAAGATAAGACCATGTGGAAATATATAGATTAGTACTCATGGGTTAATAGTTAAGACTGAACTAGCCAATAAGAAGCTCTAGCCATTAGCTGGCAGTTTTATAATTAATATAGCATCTGTGTGCTATTTGGGGCTGAGAAGGCTGAGGGACTTGACAGAGCAAGAAAATCCACCAACAACAGAATGAATTCAAGGACATCCAGAGAAACCCTATCTCAAAATAAATAAATAAATAAATAAACAAACAAATAAATAAATAAAACAAAAATAAAATACAAAACCCACCAACATCAACCACAAAAAAACAGGCTTTCCTAAGATACCTGATTAAAACTCTATGTTATAACTAGCCAATTAATTTTATTTTGTATTTTTTCTTGTGAAATGATATTTATCAGTGTCTTTTAGTGATTTCATTTTAATACTGCAGACATCAGTCAGCTTTTGAATCCTATATATGCCTATCATGAAGTATGTGCTGATGTTTCCTCTTCATGCTGTAGACTTAGGTCAGCTCAGGGATCCTGTGTGTCCTCAACCTGCCACACAATGTTTTCTGGTGATAAGACACCGAGGTGCTACATTATATATTTTATAATGAAACCAGAAGGCCATCTTTATTCATAGCTTTATATTTCTTTTACTAGACTAGTTATAAAAAACAATTCACATGTTATACACTAGAGTAAACATAAATATTAACACAAAATTTCCTATGCACTGTTACTGATGGGAGTCATGTCAGTAATGGGTGCTTTGATGGGCAATTTATTCTCTGTTTAGTTCTCACATTCTCCTAGTTGGTACCTCTATTTTATTTCAAATTTGTATTTAACCATTTTCAAAGTACAGCCATTTTTACAGTATTTTATCACTTTACGTCTCATAATACTTTTGGAAAATCAAAAACATAATCAAAACAATAAAAAGCAAAAGTGATTTTTGTTTTGTTTTTTTAATTATTTCATTCTCTTCAAACTTTGTGGAATCCTCAGAAAACCGATGGAATACTGTGATCTTATCCTCAAGGAAGTTACAATGTCTTAGTATGAAATTCATTCAGTAATGCTTAATTTCTGCTTGCTTATTCATGTAGTATGTAAGTATAAGCAACATTAAAAACAGTATTGGCTTTTGGAATATTGACCTTTGGCATTTCTTTAAATAGTGTTTCATTTAAGAAGTCAAAACAGCTATCATGTTACCATCCAATTAGATAATATTCCATGTTTAAGTAATGAGTAATTATGCTATGCACTAGGCCTTTATTATACACAATAACACATGCAATACATGAATAAAAAATAAAAATTGTACACTGTGTGGAGAAAAGAAATTCCTGAGTATGTGAATTCCTGAGTGAAGATTGTGGACACGAGCAGGCCTTGACAAGAGTCAAAAGTTCAAGCATTGGGAAATTGCAAATTTCTAACACCATCAGAGGAATGGGAGAGGCTTCCTCTGGCCCAAGCATAAATGTTGATAGTGTATGCAGAAAATGTCCACCATAAATTTCTCCCCATACCACTATATTTATATACAGCTTCTACTCAGGCTAGTCTCTGGAGATGTGCAAGGACTCTACTATTCAAAACAGGTCCTTCCTATAGGTGTGGTTTCAAATGGCCTGTCAAAGATCAATAATATCCTATTGAAGTTGCTGTGGTCTTTAAGACACCAAACACCCTTTCCCCTCCCTTCATGGTCCCAATTTGCTTGAGAGATCTTGCCCCTTTTTCCTTCTCCTGGGGACATGTATGCCTCTCTTGTGGTTCTTCTTGTTTCCTAGCTTTTCTGGTGGTGTAAATTGTAGGCTAGCAATCCTTTGCTCTATGTCTAAAACCCATACATGAGTGAGTACATACTGTGTTTGTCTTTTTTGTGACTAGGTTACCTCATTGTGTTTTTCCCCTAAGTAGTACTCCATTTGTACCACATTTTCTCCATCCACTCTTCACTTGAGGGGCATCTAGGTTACTTCTACGTTCTGGCTATTACAAATTATGCTGCTATGGACATAGTTGAACAGATGTTCTTGTTGTATGAATATGCATCTTTTAGGAATATGTCTGAGAGTGGAATTTCTGGATCTTGAGATAGACTGATTCCCATTTTCCCAAGGAAACACCATACTGATTACCAAAGTGACTGTATGAGTTTGCAATCCCACCAACAGTAGAGGAGTTAGCCTCATTCTCCACATCCTCTCCAGCATATACTGTCTTTGATGTTTTTGATTTTATCCATTCTATCAGAAGTAAAATGGTATCTCAGAATTGCTTTGATTTGCATTTCCTTGATGGCTAAGGATGTGGAGCACTTTCTTAAGTGTCTTTCAGCCATTTTAGATTCCTCCCCTGAGATTTCTCTACTTAGTTCTGTACCCCATTTTTTAAGTGGATTATTTGGTGTTTTGGTAACTAGATTCTTAAATTATTTGTATGTTTTGGAAATCATCCCTCTGTCAGAAGCACAACAACCTTGTTTCAAATTTTCTTTTTAATTAATTAATTTATTTTTTATTATTTTACATATTGATCCCAGTCCCCTCTCGCTCCCTTCCTTCCTCTCTCTCTCCCTCCCTCCCATGCCCCCTTGACCACCCACCCATCCTGTTTTCCCCCACCTACACTCCTTGTTTCAAATCTAAATAAAAAGGGAATTAAAAAGAAAACTATATACCTGAAAAAGGAAAAAGGAAATTAACTTTCAAGCTTCTGTAGTGACAATGAAAATAATCTGATTAGAAAAATACAAAGACATGAACACACATTTAACCATAGAACAAAAAGATGACAAAAAAACCAAAAAGATGTGTAGCATTAGCTAACAGGAAATTTTAAAAAAATGAAAAAAATAACTCTAAACAATGTTGCATTGTCTGTGGCTTCTGGTTCCCTTCCTTCTGTTTTCTGGGCCCTTCAACTACTGTCTCCCTTGTTGCATCTTTGTCAAATCTCTTCTCAGAGGCCTCCACTGTTCTCTTTTCTGAACTCCTTTCTGACACCAAATTTTACCCTGCCTTAGTTTACCCTGGTTTCCAGATGTCAGCCAAAAGGCTGGCTACCTTTCTAGTGAGACCTTACTAACTGTACTATTTAAATATTACTTCTCTTTAGTGACATGTTTACTTGCTTTCCCTAGCTTACTTTGTGGCACTTTTCACTGTTGGAACTCTCATTATTAATTTATTTGCTTAGTTGTTTAGTATCTTTGTTGTTCAAAAGAATGTAAGTTCTACATGGACAAAGGCTTTTGTGAAATGTTTCAAATTTAAAAGCAACAACAATTTTTAGCAGAAATTAAAGTCACATTAACTACATATTTTATAATAAGATTGCATTTCAAAGAGGAAACTGCTACCAAAGTTCAATTGCTCTTGAAGTAAGCATGTGAGCTGGGTGGGGTGGTGGTGGTGCATGCCTTTAATCCCACCATCAGGAAGCAGAAGCAGCCAGATCTCTGCAAGTGCAATGCCAGGCCTGTCTTTAGAGCAATTTCCAAAGCTACAAAGAAACCCCATCTCAGAAAATGAAAACTCAAAAGGCAAAATAATGTAAGAAAGAAAGAAGGGAAAGAAGGAAGGAGGAAGGAAATGAAGGAAGAAAGAAAGAAAGAAAGAAAGAAAGAAAGAAAGAAAGAAAGAAAGAGAGAGAGACAGACAGGAAGGAAGGAGGGACATGTAAAATAAACAAAACCTCTTAGCTTCATATCTCAAATGCCTCATTCTGTGAGCTTTCTCTTTTTTCTTTATATTATATAGTTAGAATCAGTTAGTTAATGAATAAACAAATATATCAATATATACTTTCTCATTAGTAATATTGAAGAGTGAAGGATCAGACAGACCTGGGATCTTGCACATGCCAGGGAAGACCTACACCCAGCTCTATTTTTTTCTAATTAGAGAGTTTATTCTGAAATTTATCTGCAAAGGCACTCATGTTTTGTTCTTAATTCCTCATCATATTTTATTTTTTATTTCCAGGATTGCATTATATTCCTGAAGCCAATTTCTAAATAGTTGTGAATCTTAAAAATAAATTAAATCTGTCATGCTCTTGTAAGATTAAGAACAGCCTGAATTGACCACGATCTGTGTGTCTGAATATACATGAAATATGAGTTAATAAAATTCTGATGAGTGATATTTGAGAACCTAAATATATTCAACATGATGGATGCCTGTAAACCTGCCTATGAATCAGATGGCAGCATAATCTTAATATTGGCAAAGGTGAAAAGAAAAGTTATGGTCTTATGCTAATACTGTGTATTTGATGGCTCTTCTAGGAAATAACTATAGTAAGATTAATTTTAATACTGCAAAATCCAGCCCCTTAATATGTGAACACAAACCAAAAAGAAAAATAAAACACTTTTTTTTAATTTTGATAATGAAAATAGAAAACTTCTTCAAAATGAATTAAAGATATTTTTTGTTTCAAAGTTTTTGCTTCTAGAAAAATAATGAACAACTAGCACAGAAATGTCAGAATTTGACTTCTTTATAAAGCTTATAACTTATTCTTTAAAGGATATAGTTTAAATTATTAAAAAGTGAGCAACAATTAAAATTTTCAAGCAGTCTATCTGTGTAATTTTTATATTGGAGTTAGAAAAACACAGAGATATTTTCCAATATTGACACCACAAAACCAATAATACCACATGTTGATTATTTTTGTGTATTGGATTATGCAAACAGTTGTAAGGGGTAGTTGGGAAAATATCTTAAAGGTACACAATAGTCTTGTCCACTAAGTCCAGAAGATCTAGAAGTAGACCGTAAAAAAAGACAACTATTGTTGCTGGAGTTTTCTCTTGTCCTGCCTATGTCCCACTACCCTTCAGCCCCAAACAAACACATGAAATTCTATATTAAATGTAAAACTGTTAGCTAATGGCTAGGGCTTCTTATTGGCTATCTTTGCCTTAATTATTAAACCATTTCTATTAATCTAAGTATTTCCACTTGGTCTTATCTTACTAGAGAAGGGTGTGGACCTGTTACACCTCCCTCTACTATTTTGCATCCCTTCGAGATTCCTCTCTGCCTACCTTTCCCAGAATTCTCCTTATCTCCTAGTACCATCTATCTTCCTGCCTCTATCGGTTACAGTGTTGTAGCATGAGGCAATAAGTATAAGAATTCCAAGGCTTGGTTCCAAGATGAAGATCAGAGAGCAAAGCTGCCAGCCTGTAGCTCCTACATCTACCAAGCTAAAATGGGTATCTTGTCTTCCCTGTGAATGGAAACTAAATCTCCCCTGTCCTCAACACATCTGGAAACTAATTGCCCTTGAGATCCTTTGCTTTTTTCCTTATATAACTCTCTAGTGTTGGGATTAAAGCCATGAGCTCTGGTACTTATTCAGACAGATTTACTATAGTGTAGTCCAAGATGGATCACAGAGCTCCATCTGCCTCTATCTCCTGAGTTCTCGGATTAAAGATACATGCCACCAGAGACAAGCCTCTATAGATAACTAGTGTGGCTGGCTTTGCATTCTGATCTTCATTAAATCATAAATAATATAGTATCACATAGAGGAGTTGCTTCTTTATCCCAGGTGGGTCCTGGAGAGTGCCTTTCTCATTAAAAGGATCTCACCAGACCTAGCCTTAGTTTTAAGGAAGCATTTTTTGGGACAGGTTCTGTCTGTGACTTTGATACCTTACCTTGAACTTGCTATGTAGACCATGCTGCCTGTCTATGCCTCCTAAATGCTGGGATAGAGTAAACTTTTAACTTTGGTTCTGTAAGTTCATTTCACATGCTTTCTCTCTCCTTCTGGGTTTTCTTTTTGTCACCCAATCTATATTGCAAGTGGTCAAAATCACTGTAAAGCCACCGTGGACTCTGGTCTAAGCTTGAGTACAAATAAAGTGCTATTTCATAGATACTAGTCAATATATACAAGGCCAGAATCAGGGATTTGGAATATATTCCTAAGAAAGACTTTGCCAAAGTATTCTTCAAGCTAAATAATGAGATTATAGTAAAATGGACTTAAGAATATGGATTGTAGATAGCGTTATTGGATTGATTATTTAATAATAAATAATTTTGGAATGAATCAACTGCATGTAATTTGGAAATTGTTGACAATATTTGAATGACACTCCTGTAGTTATGTGTTTGTTATTTTCTACTCTTTGTCCTCTTTTCTCTTCCTTCTTCCTTTCTTCTTCCTCTTTTTTTTTTTCTTAGAGACAGAGTTTTGATTTGTAATTCTGGCTGACCGGGAACTTCTTATGTACACAAGGGTGGCCTTGAAAGGCAGAAAGGCGATCTCCCTGTAGATGTAGTTATAGGCAATTTGAGCAGCCCACTGTAGGTGCTCACATTAAAAATCTGGCCCATTGCAAGATGCACTCTTAACAACTGTGCAAGCTTTCTGGCCCTATTTCAGGTATAAAAATGTCATTAAATTTAGGGTAATGTGCAATTACTATTCATTACTATTTGTCTCTTTTCCTTCAAAATAAAGACATCAGGATGCCAATAATTATAATATAAATAAGTGAATAAGGCCATACAATATTCATATTTATCAAGAGAATTTTGCACATATAACTTTAATGGATGAAAAGCAACCAGTTAAAGTAATACACTAAAATATACTTCAATGTTTGTGGTTAAACATTCCAGTATGATCGTCTTTTGCTAAAATAAAAGACTATATCACTGAGTATGGTTTATAACTGATTTGAAATTTTTATAAATTCAGATGGTGGCAACAAAGAAAAGGATTTATTTTTATATTTTTTACCTGGTTATTATGACTTTATTTTCCACTTTAGAGGTGTGAAATTTTAATTAGTCTTTATTTGCCTGTTTAGAGGCTCAATAATCTTTGGCATATGGAAATAAATTTTTGAGGACATAACCCTGATATAATGTAGACTCTTTATTTTATCATTTCCTACAATATATTCAATAGTCAAAATTATAAAGCTCTGTTTTTATGATCTTCTTAATGAACGTGATTCAAGGTCAGTCATTTCATAACATGCCTAGAGAAATTGCTGTTTCTGCATGACCTTGTTTCAGTGATACTTCATTTCCATTGCATAAAATAGAATGAGGTCCTATATGAAGATTTAAGGGGCTAGTGTAACAAATCTTAATTTTACTTTCTTTGAAAAGTATCACGGCAATTTCTCTTGTAATTATCTACAAAATATTTTTCATGTACCTTTATAAGTTCCAAAAATATACAATAAACTATATATATAGAGGAAACCAAAGGAAAAAATTGTTTTTATTTAAAAACTATGAGAAAATAAAAACAATTTTTTTTCTAAGTATAAAGAACCGTATTATTCTAGGGCACTTATCATCTACCAACTACATTTGAAAAATTTCAAAACACATTTGTACTGGGAAACAAAATCTCCAAAGTCAGAGTTGCTGATATTGTGTTATTTGTAGTTAGATTATTTTTTCTTTTGCCAGCTGACAGCAAGTATTTCCATGCTATTTGCATTTTAAATCCTTTATTTTTAATTATTAGCAATTCTGTTTCACAGTCAGCACTCCAACCTATTTCACTGCATCAACATTAATTACAGTATAGCTTGGGCTATACTTCAGGAGGAAACATTATTGGAAACTCCACTTAGCAAGAAGCATCTTTTGAGAGAAATTTTGGCAAAAAAAAAAAAAAAAAAAAAAAAAAAAAAAAAAAAAAAAAAAAGAGAGAGAGAGAGAAAAGAAAAAGAGAAAGAAAAAATAGCTGTAATGTGTTTTAATGTGTTTTTAAAAACAATCCATTTTTATTAAAATGTTGATATCATAATTAGGTAATATATAATCTTGTTAAATGAATATAAAATTTTCTCAGGGCTACTTTAGTTGTACTAATTTGACAAAAAGTGACAATTTCTTTTAAAGGTTTATGATGGGGACTGTTCTTCTGTATATATGTTTGTCTTATTGGTTGATGAATAAAACACTGATTAGCCAGGCAGGAAGACATGTAGCATGGCAGATACTGCCACTAGCTAATTATAAATGTCTGGAGGTCTGTACAGACAGGAAAGAAGTGACATAGCTGGGCAGAATCAAAATATAAGCAGCGACAAACAAGAAATCTCTTCTCTGAAGAGATGTAGCAGGCAAAGGAAATGCAGATCTGGCATTCCTGGTAAGCCAAGACCATGTGGAAATACTTGGATTAATAGAAATGGATTACTATTTAAGACAGAGCTAGCCAATAAGAATCTCTAGCCATTGGCCAGCAGCTTTATAAATAATAGTCTCTGTGTGTCATTTTGGAGCTGACAAGGCTCTGGGATCAGACTGGCAGAAAATGCATGTAACAGGTTTATACATACATTTTATGAGTATGAACATTGTGTCTACATGCATGTTTGTGTAGTGCTTGGCCAATGGCATGAACTCAATTTGAGCTAAGGAGTCTACTCAGTTACATCATTTCCCTAGCACATGCCTAGGTGGCTTGAGTCACTGATGGAATCTTTTTTGACTTTTCTGACTGATAATAAATTACAGCTAAATGAGCATTTACTTTATATTTACACATTATGTTGCAATGTGGGTGCAATGTTTCAGTGTGGACTTGGCACTGAGAATCTGGGTAACTATGTACACATGTAGACCTTACATCTGGCAGTATGTGGAAGTATTTTGTTGTCAAAATGGAGAAATTCTACTTGCACTGAGTGTCTTGGGCAGAAAAGGTTGCACATGGTGTTGTATTTGTTACAAGACACAGAAAAGCCTCCACTAATAAACAAAACTAACACAAATCTTTAGTTAAGCAGTGATTGAAAATCCTTAAGCTCACCTTTTCTTTGGAACACATTTTTTTTCTTTTTCTTTTTCTATGCTGTCCCATTTAGTGCAATCTAGATATCTTAACTAATTTTCTTTTGAAAAAAAATAGCAGAAAGTTATTCCATTCTGTAATGTTGTAATGTGCTGGTGAAATTACACTGGAGGATATTTTGGAGTGCAGTCTAGGGGAAGAATAGACTGGTGGATGTGTGAGATGTGGAATGAGTCTGTTCTGATTTTATTTTTCTCTGTGAAATGGACATTTGTATCTACGGCCATACCACACTGAACATGCCCGATCTCATCTGAAATGGAAATTTGTTTCTCACACTGAAGGTAAAACACATTCTTCCATAGATGTAAGGGGCACAGATGCTTCTCCCTTGGTGTTTATAGTTCAAATAGATGGGCTCAGATTCTTCTGAAAGATATTTTCTTAGTGTAAAGATATCTAGCCTAAGGAAATTATTTACATGTATTTAAAGGTGTAGAACAATTATTAATAATAATAGCTAGTCCTTCTCCTAATGTAAAATTCCAGAATACAGCAGTTGGGGACTTACAATGAGGAAGAAACCTATTTGCAGCTCAGTCAAGCTGAGATGAACACAGGGTTTTCTTGTTCTTTCATTACAGATCCATTTACTCATGTTCCTAATTATTCAATACACTCCAAAGTGAACTTTCTTTTTTAAAGTAAAGAATCTCAAAAGTTGATCTTGTTCGGTGGGAATATGGGAAGGACAACGCACATATATTGAATAAACTCAAACAATTCAATTAGTGGTTTATTCATCATAGCACTAGTGATTTGATGGAAATAAACAAGACTTCTCAGGTCAAATATTGAACTATAAAAAGCTGTACTTTGTTCTCTAGTTAAAACTTTATTCTTGGCTCTCAGGAGAAGGACCAGTGCTCAGAATGCTTTCTTTGTAAAAATGAGACTCTATATTGGATTCCAAACTCTACTACAGTAGAGGCACAGAACAACAAAAAACACTAAAAATGAAAAGAAACTAATTAAACATACTGTCTCTGTTATAACATATGTAATGTATATTATACTATAAAATCAATGTTCATAATAGTTACTAAATTGGAATAGTTACTAGTTATATGGATATAAATATATATTTTGAATCAAATATGGTTGAATTTTAGACTTAACTATTACCAGTTAATAAAACCTGGTTAATTCTTGGCTTTATGCATCATTGAAATGGATCTGCCAAGTATATTTGTAAGTTCCTTTAAGAGGAGAGATTGAGTTACATTAGTATTATCACTCCATTCCCATCTTCTTCCTTGGGTATCCCCATCTGTAATCATGGTATAAAAAGTCATGTATCAAATAAAGACATTTTCATCTGTATTCCAGAGTGCCTGCTGAGATCAGTGCCCACACATCTCACTGTCAATTGACATTCGAATTATTATTTCCATGAATCTCTTACCTCAGGGTTCCAAAGATAAAGTTAGACCTTTATCAAAGCTATTGCTCAGGACAAAACCATCAGAGGTCCATTATCTGTAACCTCTTCAGGACTGTGTCTCTTTCCCTCAAGGATTCTTAGTTTTACTATCTAACCATTTTCCTAGACAGCATCTCTCTCTCTCTCTCTCTCTCTCTCTCTCTCTCTCTCTCTCTCTCTCTCTCTCTCTCTCTCTCTCTCTCTCTCTCTCTCTCTCTCTCTCTCTCTCTGTCCACACAAGCCCACTTTGGTACTCCTAATGGTGAGTGTGGTAAAGGGCTGTTCAAGGTGACAGTCCTTTTACTCAATGTAACTAACATAATAAAAGAGATCCTACCCGCTGACATTGCCCCATTTTCCAAAGTCTTTGCTTATTTTAAAGAAAAATACGAATGTTAGAAGCACTTATAATAAGAACTTACAAGTGTGTCAGTAAAACTAATACTATTTTCAATAAATTGTATGTGTTTTAATTGTGGTTGGGACCCACCCAGTGCTTTAGGTTACAAATAGGTATCACTATCAAACTCCATATGAATATTTACATTAGTCAGATAGTTCACTAATGGCCTTCATAATAATTTCTCACTTCCATATTTATATAACTCTGAGAAGAGGTTCCTACTTATTAGATTTGGGAGCAGAGTATCTTCATTTTATTGTGTTTCATTCCTATCTTCAATATTTTCAAAATAAACAATATTTCTATAATCAATACTTCTTCCTATATAGCATCTACTTATATCCAGACATCACTCCCAGATAAATAAGAGGTGAAGAACAATTAAAATTTACCCCACAAATGGAAAAAATTTGGATCATCTGCACGTATTACTAGTATTTAAATTTGTCAAATGTGTTATAATATACAACCCCAATAAATACTGACAGATTGTTGTGTATTTGTATTGGATGATTGCTGCCTTGGTCCAGTTGGGCACACAGGTCTGTGGTGAGAAGCCTTTAGTTACTAGACTTATAAGTGTTACTGGCTGAAGCTCTGTGACAAGGAACACTATTCTCAATCTTAAACTAATCCATATAGATGTTATTTATTTTGAAGGACGTTAGGAATACATTGCTTGTCTATTATTATTATTTTTTTTATTTTGGAATTTCAAATAGAAGCCTGGCTGCTTTTATTAATACTGTTATGATTGTATTTTGCCTACAATTTATAACCATTTTGAGGATATGCTTCATATTTTTGACACTTGAGCTTACATAATTTTCCAAATAAATTTTAATTCAATAATTAAAATATTAACTAGAACATGTCTGAATTTATTTTTTGCAAATATTTAGTTAGATTGCCTTTTAAAAAATGAACAATTATCCTGAAGAAAATATATTTTCTATTACTGAAACAACTGGAAATACCTGTGATGGTCTAGTTGTATCTGAATATTTAGATTATCTTGAACAAGCCACTTACATGTTTTTTTTGGCACAATTACCATGAATTATATCTTTGCATGTCTTAGAAAGTTTTTCTAGTGCTTTGAGGTATGAGCAGTGCACACTCAGTAGTGAAGCTGATTTTTTGAGCCAATAAAAATGCCCATGTAAGAGGATGTCAAAATTGGGATTTCAATTTAAGCCACAAAAACAATAATTGCTAGGAGAAGTGCCAAGGCAATATTACAAAGGAAATGGAAAATTTTAGATTCAAGATACCCAGAAATCTCCAGGCAACAGTCCAAAGAGGTTATCAGATTTTATAAGACTTTTATAAGCAAAAGGTTTCTAAAGTTTTGCTTTCAATTCATTTTTCTATATGTGTATGGGGGAAAGGTCTCTCTCTGTGTAGATTTTAACCTGGCCAAAATTAAAATGAAATATTAATCTTATGCAGAGAATTTTTTTTTTTACTTCTAAACTAAGATTGTTACCACTGTAGTTGGCAACATGAACCTGGGAAAGTAGAGTCTACAATTGAGGCAAACTTAGGCAATATCCAACTTTATTCAGGTAACCAGACAATTTATATTATGAAGGTTAAACAAGGTATTGGGCAAAGCTTGCATGAGTTTAAGCTGTACACAGTCACAAAGGGCAACCTATGCTTGGAAACATTTTGTTTGTTTGTTTGTTTTTTGGTAACAAAAGTAAGGTGATAGGTAATATGAAGCAAACCCACTATTATTTATCACACCTAGAAGGGACAGGAAAGTACATCCAAGAACAATTACAGACTCATTTTTTTTCTTATTTTACATATCTAATCCAGTTCCCATGCTCCCTGTCCTCTAACTGCCCCAGCCTCTAACCATCCCCCATCCACTCACCAGGGAGTGTGAGGCCTTCCAAGAGGGATCATCAAAATCTGTCAAGTCATTTGGGGTAGCGCCTAGGCCCTCCCTTGTGTCTCTAGGCTAAGGGAGTATCACACCATGGGGAAGGAGATCCCGAAGTCCTTTCATGCACCAGGGATACATATTGGTTTAGAGGTCCCATAGACTGTCCAGGCCTCCTAACTGAGACCCACATGCAAGGAGTCTGGGTCAGTCCTATGCTGGTTTCCAAGCTGTCAGTCTGGGGTTCATGAGTTCCCTCTTGCTCAGGTCAGCAGTTTTTGTGGTTTTCTGCAGCAAAGAGCACCTCTTTGCTCATCACTTCTTCCTTTCTGCAACTGGATTCCAGGAGTTTGGCTCAGTGTTTAGTTTTTGATGTCTGAGTCTTGTTTTGTCAACTTGAAGTTTTCTCACAATCTCTCGAGAATTCTCCTCACATTGCTTCATTCATGGATTGTGTTCTGACACAAGACCTAGTGTTTCATTTGTTTTTAACTCGAGGTAATTTAGCACAACTTGTTGGTAACCACATTTTAATCCCTTCCTTTCATATCAGTGCTATTGGTAAGATAACACAGAGGCTACAAAGTTCAACCTGACAGTGTTTATAATCTCTAATCATATTGCTAAGAGCTTGAGCAAAAGAAAAGACAGATTTAACATGAAATCACAATGACTGCCACTATTTTACCCAGTAGGTGAATAACTGTCCTTTAGGACATAATTTAAAATTTATACTATGATTGTTTTTGTTTTCTCACATTTAATTTTACTATCTCAGCATAATGCTTACTTCAAGCTTAAGGCTTTAGTTTTCATCACTATGACTAAAACACTGATCAGGACAATCTTAAGAAAACAGGGTGTATTGTACCCGGAGGTTTGAGAGGACACAGAACATCATGGAGGAAACATGAAGTACTTCATCATATAAAATTTAGAGTCATGAAGCCAAGACATGTGATTTCTTTAGTCCTCAGACATTTTTTTCTCCTTTAATTCAGCTTTAAGACCCCAGTTGAGGGGGTGTTTGATAGTAGTCAGGCATCTGTATTGGCCTGTCCTTATGCTTCTGACAGGATATGTCTTCAGCTGCAGCCACTAAGAGGACCACCTGTGTATATTCACTCTGTTAGCTCCTGTCTCTCTCTCTCTCTCTCTCTCTCTCTTTCTCTATCTGCCTATCTCTCTCCCCCTCTGCTTCTGGCTGTCTCTCCTCTCCCTCTCTTCTCTCTCCCTCTCACTCTGCCTCTTATTCTCTTCTGCTAAACTGGTCCCTAGAGACCAGTATCACCCCTCCCCTACTCCATTTCCCATTCACTTTCCCCCAATTAAAACAAACACAAAACAAAACAACAAAAAACAACAAAACACAAAACACCCTACCTACCTCCCTGGCATGTCTTTCTCTTGAGCGCCACTTTTTTTTTTTTTTTTTTTTAAGTAAGCAGTGTTGCCAATTGCTTTTAGAGGGGGTCTTTCTCTTCAGTTTTCAATCAAATCTCAAGAAATGTACCTGCAGATGCTTAGAGAGCATGTACACAGGTGATTTTAGATCTAGCCAAGCTGACAATCAAGATTAAACATCACAGCGAGTTAGTTTTTGCATTTCATGCTTCAGATAATCATGAAAGGTCACTGAAAATATAATAAAACCCATTTAAAAGGACTGTGGTATTAACATGACAAATCATCCCAGGAGCCACATCCTACCAGGGTAGCCTATTTTGTAACTGAAGATCAGTAAAATGTACTCTTTTAAAAAGTCAAAATATCAACTGTTTTTAGTAGCTTGTTTTTTTAAAGCCTAAGTAAGTAGAGTATTAGAGAAAGAGAATTTTAATGTATTATTTGAACTTGAACTAAAGTAATGCTGTTCTTCAAATGTAATCCATAAGAGAGGAGCTCAGTGAAGATTTGAGATTTCATAAACAACCTAAGAAATAATATAAAACTTTCAGCTAACATTTCAGTTCTATTATATATGAGCACAACATCTCAGTTAATCCTGAATGCAATGTAATCATTGCAGATGAAATTTGTTGTCTGGGAGGGTATTTGTTTACATGACAGTTGCATAAAAATTGAATGTCTGAGGAGTCAAAAAAAAAAAAAAAAAAAGTAGAGCAAATGGTAGAAGGGTGGCCCAGAGGGAAGACCAGTTGAAAAAAAAAAGTAAATATACTTTCCTATAAGGATGGAGAAGTAAACTAAAAAGAAAGTAGAGTAAATCAAATAGTTTTATTTTATAAGAAAAAGAAAATGAGGAATGACAAGAAATAAAAACAAACACTGGCAAGTTATAAAGCCAAGGAAGTGAGTTCAGATGAGTTAGTGACTGAAGCCAATCCCCAATAGTTAAAAGAGTAAATGACTGAGGGGGAATATGACAACACTGGCATGATGGCATGTTCTCATTTCACTCAGTCAAAAGTCCTTTTAACAGCTTGCTATCTGTTTTTATATGGGTCAGCATTGTTCCTAAAGACTTGACGCAAGAAATATATAATAATGTAAAAAAAAAAAAAAAAAAAAAAAAAAAAAAAAAAACACTATCCTTATGTAAGTGCTGGGTCATCGTAACATTGACACACAGAATGGTACCTAATTGACAGCAGGAATCTAAGAAGCTGTGGAGAACTGAAGTCAGCCTGAGAAAGAAAATGCAAATGAGCTCTTGACATATGAGTACCATTACATTTGATAAACAGTACCACAGAAATTCAGGACAATTAACATTTTCTATTGAGCTTCTGGTTTTCATAGTTTGTCCATGTGGAAATGGAAATACATTCTTTCCCTCATGACCACTTTTTAATGATTTAATGTATGTCCGAAGATTAAAGTGTGGGAGGAGGATGACAAATGAGATATAAAATTGCAATGAGTAGTGTTTATACAATTGGTAATCATATTGCAAAGAGCTTAGGCATAGAAACTGATGGAAACTAGTACTGGAATTTACACAGGGGCTAATTTGTGGTGTTACATTCTATATGTGATTTTTGTCTCTTTTTATCACAGGTAACTGAATACATTGTAATGAAAGGAAAATAAGAAAATCCTGTAATTTTTTTCAACAAATGTCTTTGCTAGTTATGTAAATGAAGGAAACATCATTGTTAAAAAATATGACATTTCAACACACTCTTTCTATGTTTATTTTCAACATCATGTAGTAGGCTTTCTAAAGCCATTTTCTTATTTATTGTCAATTGCAAAATTATTTTACTTAGAAAACAATTAAAACAACATAGAAGCCTTAAACCTACTATATTTTATGGTTACTGATTCTTTATTTATAAATATAATACTTATAATCTGGTGTTTAATTTCTTCTTTTTTTAATTTTATTTAATTTTATATAACAGTCCAATTAAATGAAAACAAACATTTATACACAATATTTGGGAATTTGGGCATCGTTCTTTCCAAACTACTTCTTGCTGGTAAGGGGTGCTGTCTTGGGGGATTCGAAGAAGATTCAGATATCCTGGCTGTACTCTGTAGGGCTGTTTTGTCCAGCTGTTTTGAATGTAGGATAAGCTTGTACTCTGTTTCAGGCAGTCTGGCGTGATCAAACCACATTAGTCTGGAAGGAATCCACATCTTTTCATTTTCTGTGGAAACAAAAATAGAAATCCTTTTCCACAGTAACTTGTCCTTCAACTTAAATTTTGGAGTCAAAGCATTTTTTTTTTTTAGTTTAATATATTATTTTACATGTCCATCCCAGTTCCCTCTCCCTCCCTCCCTCCCCCCCAGCCCTCCCTACCTCCTTCCCTCCCTTTTTACCCTCTCTGCCCTCTCACATGCACTCTAAACACCCTCACATCCCCCCACCCCAATTCCATATGTAGGGAATGCCATCCAGCTGGGGTTATGTAGATCTGACAGGTCCTGTGAAGTAGGGACTAGGGCTTCTCTCCTTCAAGAATACATCAGAGAAATCATCCACCATGACCAAGTAGGCTTCATCCCTGGAATGCAGGGATGGTTTAACATAAGAAAATCTATCAACATGATCCTCCATATAAACAAACAGAAAAAGAAAAACCATATGATTATTTCCCTAGAGTGGAAAAAGCCTTTGACAAAATTCAACACCCTTTCATGATAAAGGTCTTGGAGAGGTCAGGGATAACAGGAACATACCTAAACATAATAAGAGCAATATACAGCAAATCAACTGCCAACATCAAACTGAATGGAGAGAAACTTAAGCCAATTCCTCTAAAATCAGGAACAAGACAAGGCTGTCCTCTCTCTCCATATCTCTTCAATATCGTACTAGAAGTTCTAGCTAATGCTGTAAGACAACAAAAGGAGATCAAGGGCATCCAAATTAGAAAGGAAGGAGTCAAAGTGCCTCTATTTGCAGATGATATGAGAGTTTACATAAGCGACCCAATAAACTCTACCAGGGAAATCCTACAGCTGATAAACACCTTCAGCAAACTAGCAGGATACAAGATAAACTCAAAAAAATCAGTAGCCCTATTTTTTTCAGACAACAAAGAGGCAGAGAAAGAAATCAGAGAAACATCACCATTCACAATAGCCACAAGCAACATAAAGTATCTTGGTGTAACACTTACCAAACAAGTAAAAGATCTATATAATAAGAACTTTGTGACTCTAAAGAAAGAAATTAAAGAAGATACCAGAAAATGGAAAGATCTCCCTTGCTCTTGGTTAGGTAGGATAAACATAGTAAAAATGGCAACCTTACCAAAAGCAATCTACAGATTCAATGCAATCCCCATTAAAATCCCACCACAATTCTTCACCGACCTTGAAAGGATAATAATCAACTTTATATGGCAAAACAAAAGACCCAGGATAGCCAAAACAACCCTATACAATAAAAGAACATCAGGAGGCATCACCATTCCTGACTTTAAGCTCTACTACAGAGCTATAGTTCTGAAAACAGCCTGGTATTGGCATAAAAATAGACAGGTAGACCAATGGAATCGAATTGAAAATCCTGATATTAATCCACGCACCTATGAACACCTGATTTTCGACAAAACAGCTAAAATTATACAATGGGGCAAGGACAGCATTTTCAACATATGGTGCTGGCACAATTGGATGAGGGTGTGTAGAAGACTGCAGCTAGACCCATGTCTGTCACCATGCACAAAACTCAAGTCCAAATGGATCAAAGATCTCAACATCAATTCAGCCACATTGAACCTCTTAGAAGAGAAAGTAGGAGGTACCCTTGAACAAATTGGTATAGGAGACCGCTTCTTGAACATAACTCCAGGGGCACAGACACTGAAAGAAACAATTAATAAATGGGACCTCTTCAAACTTAGAAGCTTCTGTAAGGCAAAGGACACAGTTGACAAGACCAAAGGCAGCCCACTCACTGGGAAAAGATTTTCACTAATCCTATATCCGACAAAGGGCTGCTCTCCATAATATACAAAGAACTCAAGAAACTAGTCAACAAAACACCAAATATCCCTATTAAAAAATGGGGTACAGAACTGAAGAAAGAATTCTCAATGGAGGAAATCAAAAAGGCTGAAAGACACTTAAGAAAATGCTCCACATCCATAGCTATCAGGGAAATGCAAATCAAAACAACTTTGAGATACCATCTTACCCCTGCCATAATGGCTAAAATTAGAAACACCAGTGATGACTTATGTTGGAGAGTATGTGGAGAAATTGGAACACTCCTCCACTGCTGGTGGGAGTGCAAACTCATACAGCCAATTTGGGGATCAGTATGGCGGTTCCTCAGGAAAATGGGAATTAGTTTACCATAGGACCAGGCAATCCCCCTCTTAAGCATATACCCAAAGGATTCACATCAATGCAACAAAGACATCTGTTCAGCTATGTTCATAGCAGCACTATTTGTAATAGCAAGAACCTGGAAGCAACCTAGATGCCCCTCAATTGAAGAATGGTTAATGAAGATGTGGCACATCTACACAATGGAATACTACTCTGCAGAAAAAAATAATGGTATCTTGAAATTCGCAGGCAAGTGGATGGCACTTGAAGAAACCATCCTGAATGAGGTAACCCAGTCACAAAAAGAGAAATACAGTATGTACTCACTCATATATGGATTTTAGAACTAGATCAAATGATCACCAGCCTATAATTCACATCACCAGAGGAACTAGGATACAAGTTGTATTCTAAGAGATTCATATAAAGTCCCTCACAGAACTGGGAAGGGATAAGTCCCCCAGAGCTCAGGTAAAGTGGGGGAGGACAGCGAATGGAGAGAGAAGTAGGAGAAAATGAGGGGGAGGAGAGGAAGGCATGTGCGACCAGGAGGATTGAGCCTGGTTAGGAATGGAAAATAGGAAAGAGAGAGAGAGAGACAGAGACAGAGAGAGAGAATATAAAAGAGGGAGGCAATATTGGTTTGAAGATAAAGTTGAACACAAAGAAAGGTGGAGGGAACTACAAGACTGCTCCCAACTAACAATCTCAGCCTCCGTGGAAAGGCTATCATAAATGCCCTTCCTGGAGAGTTAGATCAACAACTAACTTCTCCATGGAGCCCTCAACTAATGCCTGTTGAAAATAGGAGCAAACACCCATACATAAACACTGAGTCGAACTAGAACCTAGAAGCAGATGGAAAGGACAAGACCATGCGGTAGAAGTACATAGAGACAGCTTACCTGAACAAGGAGGAGCTAAGGGCCACTAGACTGATAGCTGGGAAGCCAGCAGGGGACTGACTCGGACCCCCCTGAATATGGGTCTCAGCCAGAAGGTCTGAGCAGTCTAAGAGACCTCAGACAGTGGAGCCAGGATGTATCCCTGGTGCACAAAAGGACTTTCCAAACATATCCCCCATGGAGGGATAACTGCCTTATTCTAGAGATAGGAGAGAAGCCCTAGTCCCTACTTCACAGGACTTGTCAGATCTACATGACCCCAACTGGATGGCATTCCCCTACATATGGTATTGTGGTGGGGGGTTGGGGGGGGAGGGTGTTTAGAGTGCATGCGAGAGGGCAGAGAGTGTAAAAGGGAGGGAAAAGGGGAGGGAGGGCTGGAGGGGAGGGAGGGAGGGAGAGGGAACTGGGATCGACATGTAAAATAATAAATTAACAAAAAAAAAAAAAAAAAAAAAAAAAAAAAAAACACTTTGACTCCAAAATTTAAGTTGAAGAACAAGTTCCTGGGGAAAAGGATTTCTATTTTTGTTTCCACAGAAAATGAAAAGATGTGGATTCCTTCCAGACTAATGTGGTTTGATCATGCCAGACTGCCTGAAACAGAGTACAAGCTGATCCTACTTCCAAACAGCTGGACCAAACAGCCCTATAGACTACAGCTAGGATATCTGAATCTTCTTCGAATCCCCCAAGACAGTGCCCCTTACCAGCAGGAAGTAGTTTGGAAAGAACGATGCCCAAATTCCCAAATATTGTGTATAAATGTTTGTTTTCATTTAACTGGACTTTGTTATATAAAATTAAATAAAAATTATATTAAAAAAAGAAAAATTTAAATACAAACCATTTACATTTATTAAATGCAGCTTATTTATTTTTAAAACTTAAGTTTTACAATGCTATGCTGTAGAAACTATGGATTCTATATACAAGTTTCCTTTCCTTTTATTTTTTGATATTTTATTTTTATGCATAGAATTGATTTATTTTTCTCATGATATTTCTGCTTTAAGTTTGTCAGTTTTAGCAAAAATAAAATCAGTGAAACTTGCTAAGCACAGTTTTCAGGCAAACTACCAATAATATTTCTTTAAATATTACATTAGCCTATGTATGTTGAAATTTGTTTTTAGAAATTCTAACTTGACTGTGTATCTTATATTTATCAAGCCATAGTTTTTTCTAACTTTGGCTTGTTGGTTAATGATATTTTCCTAAAATTTGATCAGAGGTGTTACTTGTATTTTCTTATTTTAATGAAGTTTTTTCCCATACTGATGTAAAACAACAACTTTATCACACACACATAAAAAAATATTCTTTCTCTAATAATTGTGCTTTTGTTTCTAGGTTTTCAGATTGGCCAGCGATTTAATCGTATATATTTTAATATACTCATTTCATTTTCCTTTTCAGAAGAAATCCAATTGTAAGATTTCAAAAAATAGTTGGACAGATATTCACAAGTCAGTGTCTGTTTTGCCTTTACTTCTATGCACTACTGTCAGGTACTCTACTTCTTATACAAATGTGTTCTCACAAGGATTTATACTTCAGTATCTCCTATGTGTATTTAGATTACTTGTCTGTGTTTGACCAGCTTGGTTTCAGAGCTTCTGATGTTCAGAATTAATTGATGTCACTTATTTTATATACTCAATGAAACCATAAAAAACTTAGTCTTTTATTGTAAGGTCAAATCTTAGACATTCAATTACTATATATTCTTTAATATTTTAACTCAGTTCAGGTATTTCCTTTATTATTCTACTTAGTTATTATAGTTTAAGGAAGCTGTATTATTAGTTTTAATCTTCACTGACCTATATCATTTAATTAATAGGATAACAACATATAATGTTTCCTTTCTATAACATTTTTATTATTTTGTTTTTAATATGTGATTTATCTTTCATTGAAAATAAATTTTTTATATAACATATCCTAATCATGATTTCCCTCCCCTAACTTCTTCCACATCCCTCCTCCTCTACTCCATACTCTTTCTTTCTTAAGGATGGGAACACATCTGCTTCCTCTTGTCAGTGCAATGACCTTGTCTGACTCTTCATTACAGTTGATACTGCAACCAAATCATCTCTAGTATATTGTTTCATTAATGGAAAATTAAGTCACTAAGACCAGTTGTTCTGTTCCATGTACTTTATCAAGTTCATAATTTTCTACATCTTCTTTTTCCAATATTTAACACAGTTTTATTTTAGTTAAAACATCAGAAAATGAAAGCCTTCAAACCTTCTAATACACTTTTAAACAATAAGTAGCTTGCAAACTGTTCTAGTTTTGTGTAAAAGGTAAAATTATTAGTACAGACTTCTCAAAGTATTTTATAGCATATTAGTTGATTTCCTTTGGAAGAAAAATCCTAAAGTGTTTCAGCTATTTAGTTGAGGCAAATAATAGAAATAACTACTATTTAGTTAGAAAACAACCCCAACGAACTGTTGCAAAGGTGTTTGAGTAGGCAGCTTATTTTTTGTGTGCATTACAAAGTACAATAAGTTCTGATAGAAATTAGACATTGTGAAGATTTGGGCATACAGAGAGATCGTTTGCCTTTACATTCTGTTTAATATTTATTCATTAAATAATGATTATTTTCAGAACTGGTTAAATAATTACCTACATACTTATTCTGGATTACTGATACTAAATGTTACTTTTGTAGGTATTGTAAAGGTAGTACAATAAGCTTATATGAAATAAGTGATTAAAAAATAATGGGAATGATGCATAAGACTAAACTAGACTCCCTTAATAGAGGTGACAATGTGTGACTGGAACAATATATGAGATCATTGGCCAATATCTAACACTAACACACAAACTGACATAGTGGACCCCATTCTATATGGAGAGATACCTTGCCCAGCCTAGACACATGGGCATGAGGTTGGAGAGATGTGTTGATCCTGCCTCAACTAGATGATGTGACAGACTTAGTAGACTTCCTAAGGAAGGCCTTTCCCTCTATGTGGAGCAGTTGGTAGGAGCAGGCAGTGGAAAAAAGAGGAGGAAGGTGAACTAGGATTGGAATGTATAAAACAAATTAATAAAAAATGCAGAAAATAATAAATAATGGGAGTGAACACACATGAACTGTAGTATAATTTCCATTAAATGTAGAGATCAGGTATAAACAGATTTGTCTTGACTACAGCAGATCCAGAATATTTTATTTTTCTGATATAGTTTACACAAGTTTCTAAAAACTGATATATTTTAATGTTAATAAAGGTGTTTAACATATTAAATGGGGATGTTATACATATGAAGTTTGTATTAGTTAGTATGGAATTATAAACTTAAGTGTTTTTTTTTTTTTTTTTTGATCGTGTCTACAGTTAGTAAAACTTATGCCCAAGACTAGAGACCAGACAAGATTAACTAAAATTTCCAAGACAGGAACATCATGTGTATTTCATCTACACCAACCCCACATGTGCCCATGGAGAGCTCTCAGGGCTGTCCCCGAGTTTTTATCATGTTTAACTTGATTCTTACCTTAGGTTTTTCCATGAACAAAATGACTTCCTCATTTTCTGCTTTCACTAAATGAAGACAACGGTTGATAAACATTTTATGGAAGTCTTAGTTCCTAACAAGAAGAATATTAAGTAAGAAAACAAAAGCTCACAAGTTGTGTGTGCTAAATATAAATATGCACATAGATTTATATATGTGTCCACCTACATGTTATAGGCTTAGCATTTACACAAACTAACACCATATTCACGGAATCCAGTCAGTCCATTGTTGGTTTCTCAGCTATCAGACTGGAGTCCATGAGCTCCACCTTAGAAGTTAGTTACCAAACCACCAAATAATCCAACTAAAAAGTGGAGTACAGAACTAAATAGAGCATTCTCAATGGAGGAATCTAACATGGCTGAAAAACTCTTAAGAACATGTTCAACATCGTTAGCCATCAGGGAAATGTACATCAAAACAACTGAGATACCATCTTAATCCTGTCAGAATGGCTGATAACAAAATCAGCAAAGACAGTTTATGCTGGAGAGGATGTGGAGAGAGGGGTACACTCCTCCACAGCTGGTGGGAGTGTAAACTCATACAGCCACGTTGGAAATCAGTATAGTGGTTCCTCAGGAAAATGGGAATCAGTCTACATCAAGACCAAGTAATCCCACGCATAGGCATATACCCAAAGGATGTGCAATCGAACAATAGGGACATCTCTTCAAGTATGTTCATAGCACCATTATTTGTAATAGCCAGAACCTAAATGCCCTTCAACTGAAGACTGGATGGAGAAAATGTGTTACATTTACACAATGGAGTACTACTCAACATAAAAACACAAAGGAATCTTGAAATTCTCAGGTAAATGGATTGAACTAGAAGAAACCATCCTGACTGAGGTAACCCAGTCACAAAAAAGAACAACAAGGTGTATTCTCACACATGTGTGGTATTTAGACATAGAGCAAAGGATTACCAGCCTACAATCTATACTGCAAGAATAAGCTACGAAATAAGAAGGACCCTAAGGGAGACATACATGGTACCCTGGAAAAGAGGAAAGGGACAAAATCTCCCAAGCAAATTGGAAGCATGAGGGGAGCAGAGCGGGAGTTAGGAGGAAGAGCAGAGTAGAGATGGACAGTGCAGAACAGGAAGACTGAGCCAGGGAAAGAATAGAGGAGGGCAAGAAAAGAGATATTATTATAGGTTTGAAGAGAAATCTGACACTAGGGAAATGTTCAGAGACCTACAAGGAGACCCCCAACTAACAATTTAAGCAATAGTGGAGGGGCAACCTTAAACCTTATATGCCGTACTAGAGCCTTCATCTACTAGTTGATAGAAACATAAGCAGGCACTCACAGCTGAACACTAAGCTGAACTCCTGGAATCCAGGTGCAGCCAGGGAGGAGTGATGAGCAAAGGGAACAAGACCAGGCTGGAGAAACCCATTGAAATGTCCTGCATTTAGAAATGGAATTATGTATGCTAATATATCTTAACTTTTTGTGCATTCCTCAGTTTGGCTAATTTGGAAGTGATATCCTTTTTTATTTCATCCTAACAATTTCATGATTTATTTTATTTTGTTTTCATTTGATTTTACTCTTATTTATTAAATACAGCGATTGAAATTCTAACATTTTGATAATCTTAACAAGGTTACACTCTTTGTTTTTAAATTTATTTATGTTCTTATCTTCCATCCTGACAGGGTAGAACTCCCGATCCTCTCTCTGGTAAGATAAGACACCTGGAAATACATAGAATAGAAATGGGTTAATATTTAAGACAGATCTAGCTAGTAACAGGCCAACAGAAATATATCTAATACAGCTCTGTGTGTTATTTGGGGCTGGTATGGCTCTGGGACCAGGTCGCCGGGAAAACTTGTTCATAACAAAATGGTGCCGGCAACATAGACCTGAGAACTTTCACTTAAAACTTGACAAAGTCTTAAAATGTGGGTTTTATAAACAAAAGAACAAAGACAGGCAAGGGTTCTTGGGAGCAACATTTTTCTTGGCTTGGCTTGTTTTGCGAGAGACAAGCAGAGATTTGTGCTGCTCCTTTAGGGAGGTTTCCTGACTCAGCAGAGTGGCAAATAACCTCAGGGCTTTTAAGAAGCCTTGTTAACAACTCAATGGTGTGTATGAGCAGCTGGTTTAAAAGAAAATAAAAAGAGAGTAGCTAAGACATTGATGACACATGCCTATAATTCCAGCACTCTGGAGGCAAAGGCAAGCGGGTCTCTGTGATTTCAAAGTAAACCTGGTGAACAAAGTAAATTCCAGGGCAGCCAACGTTATACAAAGAAACACTGTCTCAAAAAATGAAAAAAACAAAAGTATAAAATATATAGTAATACACCACATGAAGATGGAAGGCATACAAAATGTCTGGATACTATATGCTATGGTGGTGTCCTTAAATTGCTCAATTGCTAAGGAAGAAATAATTGCTACAACACACTTAATTATCAATTCTACTAAATTAATCCAGTTTATGTATATTAAAAATGCTTTGACATCAAAATTTAAGTTCAAGGACAGATTACTGGGGAAAAGGATTTCAATTTCTGTTTCCACAGAAAATAAAAAGCTGTGAACTCCTTCCAGACTAACATGGTTTGATCAAACTAGACCCCCTGAAACACTGTCCCAGATGATCCAACATTCAAAAAAGCTGGGACAAGGCAGCCTTGAAGACCACTACAGCCAGGATTTCTTAGGATCCTCATGACAGCTACCTCTACCAGCAGGAAGCAGTTTTGATGGAACAAATGTAAGTACATGTTACTGTACTGACTTTCAACAAAAGCTTTTCTTTGATGATCTAGGGCGAAAATTCATGTTTCACAATCCCAAACTCCAACAGAATAGGGAAATAGAAGACATATCACAATGAAATATAATTTATAATAAAGATAATAAAGAAAGATGGTTCAAGACAAGCAAGTACATGATTTATTATTCACTAAAACTTTAGCAAAAGAAAATTTGAATGAAGATTTTGAAAACACAGGGATGTAAAGATGTTTTGATAGGAATGAAAAAATGACTTAGAGAAATTTGATCAGAAAGCTCAAAACTTATATTTAAAAGGAAAAAAATGAATAACCTGCAGCAAAGAAATACATAATAATGAAATTATTAAAAAAAAACATGTAGCATTGATATCAAATATATAGATTTCTTTTGTAGCAATGTGATTACATTTGTTTAAAAAATTACAAATCTAATATCATATTTTCTGACATCAGAGAGTTTAAGGACCGGTATGCAAACAGTGAAATCAGAAAATAAATTATAAAACTTGTCATGAGTCTGTAGAGTCCAATTTCAGTCCTGTATGTGGAACTGAAAAGCAAACGGCTACTGGTTTTAAACACACACACACACACACACACACACACACACACACACACAAAGACAATAATAGATTCCTTATTCTTCAGTGTTTGTAGTGATCAATGAACATGTGAAAATATACTTCCTCTTCAAAGTCAAATCCTCAGTGAAATCCTTCTACAGCAGTAATCAGAATGGTTTTGGAAATGATGCTTTGAGGAACTCATGTGTGATACTACTACCACAGGTGAAAAATCTATGCAGTATCTATTTTACTTAATGCTTATATGTTTTGTGAAACAAAAAATAGTGTGCATAAATAGATGACAAGAGCAGATCATGTGTGCCCCCTTCATTGCTGTGACTGTGTGTAACAGTCATAAACTGAATTCATCTACATTCAAACTGATGCCGGGATTGGGTTTTGTTAAATGAAATGAAATAATCTGCAATGAAATAGGAAAACAAATTTTGTAGCAGTGAATTCAATCACAAAATGTCACAAAATCAGTGTGGAACAAGATTAACTAGAACAAAAAATACCTTATGAAGTACCACAATGGATTCCAGTGTCATTTTTAAACACAACAGAAACACACAGATGATTGAAGTGATAGTTTAAATGTCCCTCTCATTTACAACTTGTTAGTGACCTGCTGAGCAGTATCCTTAGGCAATCCTTCACTTTAGCTAAGTCAGTCATTAAGAAAAAAAAAATGTAAATGACCAGCAGGAAGCAAATTGCTCTTAGTTAAAAATGAAAATGTGTTAACTTCATTTGACTAATAAATTTACTTTTGGCACTAAGCCACAAAATGGAAAACAGCCACAATTCCCGCTGTGAGCCTCAAGTGAGAAAGCAAAGACTGTATTTTGATGCTTCTAGATGGGAAAGCCTGAACTCTGACAGCCATAGGGTTCAAAAGGCCAGAAATTCCTTTATCATTGTCAGATCATTTTTCTGTTGTTATTTCTTCATCAGAAGAACTTTCAAAATGATAACAGTATGCTAAGAAATGTGCCTCCATGATTTGACTTTTTCCCAATGCCAGATAAGTGCACAAAATCCCATGTTGAATGTGTATGTTGAGACCATGTACACTACAGTTTATAAGCATGGGTGAATGCTACTTTATTTCCTTTCTTTGCTCTCAGCTTTGAATATGATGTATTCGGGAAGACATGTCTCACATTCTTGCTTTTCTACATTCTTATCCACCCACGAAGTGACCTATCTTATTCTAGGAGTCCTCCTTCGATATAACTTACATTTCTACTTCATAAAAGGTAATGATAATCTATTTCATGATCATCTGCACATGCTTCTGTGACAGAAAGCTATTAAAATTCTTTAAGGTGTATTTTATCTTTGTATGCATATGGGACACAAAGCTTTCTGTATTAGAGGGATGGGTGAATATTTATGTACTATATTGATTAGAAACTCCATGTGTTCTCTGCTCAAAGTCATTTTCTAGGCATTTTTTGTTTTGTTTTATTTTGTTTTGATTTGTTTTGTTTTTCAAGACAGAGTTTCTGTGGCTTTGGAGACTGTTCTGGAACTAGGTGGTCTCGAACTCACAGAGACTGTTCTGCCTCTGCCTCCCAAGTTCTGGGATTAAAGGTGTGTACCACCACTGCCCAGCTTTCTGGTCATTTTTATAACATGTATATTAATCTGTTTATAGTTACCCATGTTTATCTCATTTCTGTTTTTTGTGAATGTCTGTATAAATGTGCATGTTGAATGGGGGTAAATATGTGTGCCCAAACATGTAGACATATGCAATTTTATTTCTGGAGGTCAGAGGACAACCTTGGGTGTCTTTCCTCAAGAGCCTTTCTTCTTGTTTTTAAAACAGCTTCTCTTTGTTCTGTTGCTTACAAATTTGGCTAACTTGTCAGGCCATCAAAGTTCTACATATCCTCCTGTTTGTGCTGATTTTCACACTGTCCTGGGGGTTGAACTCAGCTGTTGCTCTTTATGATCAACCACTTTCCCAACTGAGCCATGTCCCAGTCTTACAGCCCTAAATAAGTAGTAAAAATCGAAAGGTTAAGAAGGAGGATGATATTAACTTAAGGAGCCACCACTTACCTAAGATGTATGATTAGCCTAGTATTTATTATTTCATAAATCCCTCTTTTCCTTTAATAGAATTGTTATGTCTTCTGTTCTAGGCACCTACTAAGCAATGTAATTTATTTATCTATTGTCAATAACTTCACAGAACTTAGTTGTACAATTTTCTCTCTATTTTGGAAACTGAGTGGTTAAATAGATAAGCTACTTATAGAAGGAAGAAGTAACATTATGCAATAATGTTAGGAGCATTCTCTCCTGCCAGCCTGATCCCACAATCACGTCAGCCCCAAATGCACACTCAAAGACTTATATTAATTATAATACTGTTGGATGTTGACTATGTCTTCTTATTGGCTAGCTCTGTCCTAATTATTAACCCATTTCTACCAATTATATATTTCCAAGGGGCCTTGGCTTACCTGATAATGCCTAGCTTGCTGTTACTCCTTCAGCAGCATTGCGACTCTTTCCTGAAGCTTCACTCTGCTGACCTTCCCCAGAATAATACTCCTTTCCTAGACCCACCTATCTTCCTGCCTGCCCAATCAGTGTTTTAGTCATCAACCATTAAGAGAAACATATACAGAATAACATCTCCCATCACAATTGTCATTGTATGACAGCCTCAGTACCCAGGGTGGTTGAAATCAGTACTTTTTAACAGTTTCTGATGTGTTCTTCTAGCAAACTACATGCGTGAAAACCTCCAAATGATGTTTTCCACACATAAAGATATGATTCTTTTTTTCACAACATCGCTCATATTGGGAGGTTTTATTTAATATCATGGACCTGACACTTGAAATATATGAATGGAACAGAAAAGTGCTCAGAAAATTATAAATATTGGTAGTTCAAGATTATAATAATGTATGAAATAATATTAGAAATTAATAATAGAATTAAATTGTTGACCCTTTTTAACAACTTTCTTGATAGATATTGTTGAAATTATGATATCGTGTGTCACATCTAAGGGATTTATAAGGATAAGTATTTGAAAAATAGTCCCTTAATGAAACTTTGACTTAAGTAGACAAGATGTTTTCTTTTTCTTATAATTCTTCTTAAAGCAACTCTTGTGATGACAAAAAAATTAATATGTGTACTTTATAGTAAAATATACTTAAAACATCAGTTAGAAAAAACCTGGCATTCTGTGCTATAGAATATTTTAGCTTTAAATATGATTACCTAAACCAGACAATCTATCAATATTTATGAAGTTCTACCTAAGTATCACAGTGATTAAACTTATGCCATAACTAGTTTTAGTTTTGCAGCATTGGGACATATCTTAAGTTCTGATGTCCACAAACAGGAAATAAAAAGTCATATCATTGTAAGGAATCAGCTGATGGACCACTCATCCTCAGCCCCATCTGCAGACATTCATACGATGATGTAAGCCAAATTATATTTCTCACAATCTGAAAATTTCATGAGATTTAATGACGAAAACTTTTTATTGCACTTATTCCGAACTTACAATGCCTTTCTTTGCATAATGTGGGATTTTTACACTTCAGGAAAGAATAATCAAATCAAAATGTGATTTAAGGGATATTCTCAGTAAGATACACTGAAAACCCAGACCATGTTTTTAAAGTGTTACTAAGTGACAAAATAAAACCCATGTTCCATAAACTAAGTAGAATTCCCTATGGTTGTAAGGCAGTATTTTATGCATTTAATTTCATCATTGATTTTGGCTGTTTGTCATTTCATTGACTGTGCTTGAGTTTATAGTTGGATTCAGTCCAATTTGTTGGTTTTTGGTTTAAGAGCCATATTTAAGCAGAGCTGACAGACAAACAACTCTAAACTTTTCATATGTGTTTTCTCCCAGGACATTTTTATTTTCTGGTGTTAAACATTAACTTTTCAACAGTAGCATAACAAAAGAAATAATAGTTCAGCAAATCTCCTGAATATTAGAAACATTGACAGTGGTAATTTGGCAAAAATACTTCAATTTATATCTGATTTTCAGGCTCTCATTAGCGCCATCTTTTTTTTTTTTTTTTTTTTTTTTTTTTTTTTTTTTGTAATGCCCATGTCATGCTACTTGAATCACTATAGCTTCAGAATATAGTTATAGATGTGGTGATATGAAGCCTCTAGTCATTTGTTCTTTTTTTGTTAGCTGATCTTTTTTAAAATAATAAAATATAATAAGATTTAAAAAGGTACACATTGGAGTTGTACAAGGCAAGCAGGAGGAAAACAAGCCTATGAAAAGGAAAAGGCATACTAATTAGAGACACATTCTTTTTTTCTTATAAAGATAAGCATTTAATTGGATGGCATACAGTTAAGAGGTTTAGTTGATTACCATCATGGTGCATCATGGCGTTATATAAGCAGACATGGTACTAGGTACAGAACTGAAAGCTATACATCTTGTCACACAGGTAACAGGATTAGGTCTGAGATACTGGGTATAGCTTGAGCATATATGAGACCTCAAATCCCACCTCCCTAGTGACACACTTCATCTATCAAGGCCATACCTACTGTAACAAAGCCACACCTCCTAATAATGATACCTTTTATGTACCTATGGGGGCAGTTATATTCAAGTTATTAGCTTGAAAATACAAGTCATCCCTATATGACTATGCACAACATTTTTGGTTCTTTGATTATGTAGAGACTTCTTCTTCTTCTTCCATATTTTAATATTTAATTATTAAGTAGCATAAGAAAACAAAGATTTCTTGACTTTTTTTCATTTTTGAAAAAAAATATAAACTTCTTTCTAAAAATAAAAAAAAAATTCCCTGTGTTTAAATTAGAATAATGAAGCCAAATGATTGTGTCTTCATCATCAAGGTCAATTAAACTTTCAGAATTCTCTTTATATCAATAAGTGTCAATATAATAGGTATATACTTTTATTACCAACTCGTTGAGTTTCCATTTGCCACCTGCTCAGATATGTAAGGAAGCATATTTAATCTGTTTCCACCACTCTAGTGCTTAATCCATAATCAAAAACAGAGAAAACGTATCACACATAATTTCAGAGCTACTTCACCATTTGCTACACAAATGTGTGTACTGTCCTGTTCTCTAGGGCAATGGTCCCACAAGGGAATTGAGCAACTCATGGAAATAGTGACAAGAAACATTTCTTCCTTTCTGGATTCTCTTGGCTGAAATTTGGTATTAAATTATGGGGAATAAAGGCATGTTATCTACTCAACTATTCCGGGGAAAAGGCAAATGATAGTGATAAAATAAAATGTCTATTTGTAAAAACATACAAGTTAGGAGTGGTGTTCTATTGTTTTTAAATAGCACTAAAGATACTTCTCTTCATTTTTTATTCTTCCTTAAAAGGTAAGTGTTCAATCTGACTAATTTTTAAAGGCAAGTACCGGGCCATAATCCAGCCAATGGACCACAACCTATCCAACTATTATGAGCCCACTTTGATCCTCATTCAAACTGTGAAATGGCAGTCATGTGAAAATTGCCTTCAAGGAAACCCAATGAATTCAGGTTGGGTCCAAAAATAGCCAGGCTCTATTTGTCAAATGTTGTCCTTTTTACAAGGCCTGTTTTTCTCTCAGACTATGAAACATTATTTTAAAAATAAAGGCAAAGCTAGCTGGTACATTAAAGTGAAACTTAGAAATAGGCTTCAAATGTTTTGGCATTTTCCAATTTTAGGAAAAAAATGTCATTAAAGCATCTCTTGTAATTTTTTTTTTTTTACTATTTATTGAGTTTCCATGATGTTTCTCTGAAACATAGCTGCTTATGTATAGCACACAGGAAGCCTGTTCACAGGTGACTTGAGTAGAAGGTATTTACTTTTATAGTAGGGAATTTTCCAGGTCACAGAAGGTTTATCCATCACTATAGATGTCCTAACTCACTAGCTGGGCTTGAATAACTGAGATATGCATTTAAAAACATAATGTACTCATGGCTGTAAGAGTATCTCAGGGAAGAACAGTTGCCTTGCATGATAGAAGCAAACTGTTCAAACTTCATCAACACAAAGTAAATTAATTAATTTAGTTTTAAAAAACTGACCTGGCTGGCTCATTTTTTATATTCCCAGACATTAGTTGGAGGCAGGAGAATTAGAAGTCAATGTGAGCCTTAGCTACATAGTAAAGCTGAGATTAGCCTGGGCTATGTGAGGCTCTATTTCAAAAAAAAATATATTTAATGTAGTAAAACATACAACTATAAATCAAATTTAAATTTCAGAATTTCAAATTTTAAGTGTTATGAATCTGTTATATACTAGAAATTATACATATGTATGTATGTACTTTATATACACTATAGATTATGTATTTTAATAGTATCACATTAATAAGAGTGAATATATATATATACATACATATATATATATATATATATATATATATATATATATATACACAATCTAAGTTATTAAGAGATAAAACTACATGAATCTTGGATTCCAGAATGGTCACACATGATGACATGAAACAGTCACACATGTTCTCATGTCTATGTTTTAATTTTGTTTTTTATTTTGCATTTTTAATTAATTTATTTTTTACATTCCAATGCCTATTCCTGCTTCCTCCTTTCTTCACACTCCCTCCACTTCCCCCTTCCTCCCATCTGCTCCACAGAGAGATTAAGGACTCCTATAGGAAGTCTACTAAGTATGTCCTATCATCTCCTTGAGGCAGGAAAAAGGCACCTCTCCACCCCTGCAACCCTGTGTCTTGGCTGGTCGTGGTATCTCTCTATATAGAATGTGTTACACTAAGCCAGTTAGACCATTAGCGTTTGGTCTTGGACCTACTGCCAGTGGCTGAATATATTGTCCAGTCACCCATATTAAGGGAGTCTAATTTGGTCCTATGAAGATTCCCCATTTGTCAGACCTGAGTCATTGATCTCTCACTAGCTCCTGCCAGCTGATTTTGTGGGATTCTCTATCATGGTGTTGACTTCTTTGCTCATATTTTGCTACTCCCTCACTTTGATTATACTCCAGGAGCTTAGTCCATTGTTTAATTGTAGATTTCTGCATCTGCTTCCATCTGATTTTAGAAGAAGATTCAAGCTTCTCTAGGGTTATGGGTTGAGATACATTTTTGTTTTCTTATTTTACATATCGATCCCAGTTCCCTCTCCCTCTGTCCCCTCCACCCATGGCACCCAAAACCACCACTTGTCACATTCCCCAACCACTCCACAGAAAGGGTGATGCCTTCCAGGAGAGAATTTTTTTTAATTCAATACTTTTGTTTTCCAATTTTTTAAATTTTATTTTATATAACCGAGTCCATTTAAAGAAAACAAACATTTATAGACAATATTTAGGAATTTGGGCATTCTTCTTTCCAAACAACTTCCTTCTGGTAAGGGGTGCTGTCATGGGGGATTTGAAGAAGATTCAGAAATCCTGGCTGTAGTCTGTCAGGCTGCTTTGTCCAGCTGTTTTGAATGTAGAATGGAAAGGCTATCATAAATGCTCTTCCTGGAGAGTGAGATCAACAACTAACTTATCAATGGAGCCCTCAACTAATGCCTGTTGGAAATAGGAGCAAACACCCATACATAAACACTGAGTCGAAGTAGAACTCAGATGGGAGGGAGGACAAGACCAGGTGGCAGAAACACATACAGACAGCTTACCTGAACAAGAAGGAGCTAACAGACCACCAGAGTGGTAGCTGGGAAGCCAGCATGGGACTGACTCAGGGCCCCCTGAATATGGGTCTCAGCCAGAAGGACTGAGAATTCTAAGGGACCTCAGACAGTGGAGCCAGGATGTATCCCTGGTGCACAAAAGGACTTTCCAAACACATCCCCCATGGAGGGATAACTGCCTTAATCTAGAGACAGGAGAGAAGCCCTAGTCCCTACTTCACATGACCTGTCAGACCTACATGACCCTTACTGGATGACATTCCCTACATTTGGAATTGGGGTGAGGGGATGGGAGGGTGGTTAGAGGGCATGTGAGAGGGCAGAGAGGATAAAGGGGAGGGAAGGAGGAAAGGAGAAAGGGAGGGAGTAAGGGAGGTTGGGAGGGAGAGGGAACTGGGATCGACATGTAAAATAATAAATTAAATTAAAAAAAAATGCTTTGACTCCAAAATATAAGTTCAAGGACAAGTTACTGGGGAAAAGGATTTCTACTTTTGTTTCCACAGAAAATGAAAAGACTAATGTAGTTTGATCAAGCCAGACCACCTGAAACACAGTACCAGGAGAGATTATTAAAATTTTTCAAATTATTTGGAATAGGGTCTAGGCCTTCCCTCCTGTCTCTAGGCTAAAGGAGTTTCCCTCCATGGGGAATGTGCTCCCAAAATCCTTTCCTGCACCAGTGATACATACTGGTTCCACTGTCAGGGGTCCCTTAGATTGTCCAGGCCTTTGAGTTAATCCATTGCTAGTTTCCCAGCTATTAGTGTGAGGGTCCATGATCTCCCTCTTGTTCAGGCCAGCTGTCTCTGCAGGCTTCTGTAGCTTGGTCTTGATACCTTTTTTCATCACTCCTCTCCCTCTGCAATTGGATGCCGGAATTCAGCTCAATATTTAGCTGTGGGTGTCTGCTTCTGTTTCCATCAACTAGTAGATGAGAGCTCTATGATGGCATATAAGTTAATTATCAATCTTGTTATCAGGAAAGGGTGTTTAAGGTAGCCTTTTCACTGTTGCTCATTTGGTGTTGTCAACTGTGTCCTTTGCCTTATGGAAGTTGCAGGTCTTGACAGTAACAAACATCCATATAAATGAATTTCAGACCTATTCAATAAGAAGGGAATTCATTTCTGCTATTAGAAATGAGGACAATTAATAAAATTGTGGATACTATAGGACAGCCTAATATATATATATATATATATATATATATATATGTGTGTGTGTGTGTGTGTGTGTGTGTGTGTGTGTGTGTATGTGTGTGTGTATGCATATATGCACATATATACATATATAACATATGCATGTTACAAATGAACACATAATTTCTGATACTGCTTAGTTTTGATAATATGTATATGATTCGAGGGCAGTCTTATGGTATTGTTACTAACAAGATTTTAGCCCTTGAAAAAAGTAATTATCCTACTCTCTGAAGTTGGTAGTAGACTGTAATTCTTGTTCTAAGAGTGGGGTCATAATGTATTTTTCCTACCTATGTGTGTATGTCTATTGATGGAATTGTTTAGGTTGTTTAGACAATCATGTAGTTGAGGTCTCCTCTTCCATTTCTTGATGACACAACTGAACATAGTAGACTTCATCCTGTTCTGACCCTTAATTTTTTTTCTAGCACCACTTTACCAATATTCCTTGAGCTTTGGTCTATGGATTATATCTCAGATGACTTATTTGGAAGTGGCCACTCCATGATCAATTTGTTCTCTTAATTTATATTTCTGAAATGCTCTCTGTCAGCATCAAAGAAAAGAGTGTTTAATGAGGGTTGATAGCCACATTTATCTGTGAGTATATGGTATGGTATTTAAAATGCAATTATGATTTATTCTCTAGGATTTCTTCTTTGTTCTATGACCTCCACAGCCCAGAGTGTTTGGCTAGTTTTGTAGTACCAAATATGATTTCCTTTCTACTTAGTGTACCTTAACTCCAATTGAACGGTTGTTAGTTACAACCAAGATATGAGTTCCACTATTATATAAAGGCCACATTAAACAGATTAGGATTTTTTTTTTGTTCTATGATGCTGTGTTTTGTTTTATGAATTACTATATATATGTAAGTGTAAAAATAAAAAATAGGTCATCAATTTCAGAAGGAGTGAATGAGGGCATGGAAGAGGTTAGGTATCGAAATAATGACAGGGGAGATGGAAAGCAGTGCAATTATATTTTAATTAAAATTTAATTTTTTTAAAAAACAAAATTAAGTAATGAATTTGAAATAAAGCAAGAAATGAAAAAATGAATGAAGTTGAAGGGAAGAGAAGGAAATACCATTATATTTAATTTTTAAAACTTGCAAAGCAAAATAAATAGAATCTTTAATATTTTACTGGTGTGTTCTCATGTTTATCTAAGTTACCTAAATTAGTGATCTTTTCCAAATTTTATTACCCAGGTTTATACTAGCATACATAAGTTTTGAATTCTTTCAAAGATGATCTGACTCTCAAACTGGTTATGTTTGATAGTAATCATCCTGACCATAATTTTCCATGTTATTTATGCCATGCTCCCAGGGTACTTTTCATTGAGCCAAGTTTTGACTTTCTCAGGCAAACTTAACCAGGTACATTGTGACCAAATTCTGTTCCTTTTATATTTTCTGCATGAAATTGCATTAATGCTGTCCTCAATTCCTAAGTACCCATTGCTTCTTTCAATAGTAATTGAACACTATTATGAGGCAGGGCAAGATCACATTTTAGAGAAGTATATTAATTTACTTAATCCTAAATGGGAAAAACCTCTGTCAATTTATCCCAATATTAAGTATACTTTATGTAAATTTTACTTTTGTCCATCATTAAACTTCATATTTCTTTATGTTATAATTATTTTGTATATGTTTATGTAATTGAATTTTGAACCATTATAAACATTTATATATGGTTTATTACCAATTTGCAGTCATTTTGTAAGTATGCTAGAAATAGTAAAACAAATACTAATTTATGTAACCACATAGAAGGAATCAAAATGTTACAAATTACAAAAGAGGATGAAGTTACTTAAAATATGAGCAAATATTTATTTTGTGTTTTATCCTTGCAAGTATTGCCTGAGGAGTTTAAGCAAATATGTTCAGTCTTTAAAGAAATTTTATTGGTAGCTATCATCACTAGATACACTGTGGAATTTAAAATTGAATACATTGAGGTACAAAGCATCTCAGCTCATGTAGTAAATATATAAGAGTATCAGTTATTATAGCCATCTAAAAAAATTTACAATTTTCCTTTGCCATATTCACAAAAATATACTTAATGACTATTTTTTTCACATGTAGAAAAATAAAGTTAATTGCATAAAATTAGATAAAGGATTATAAACAAAGATTGTGAGAAAAATGGAACTAATTTTAGAAAAATTATTTTTTAAAATAAGGTGTTGAAATATCCTGTGTAATTTATTGACTTTATGTCAGATGTCCAAATAATGGAAACATGCTGTTTTTTGTCGTTTTTCAGAATAATATCCAATTAAAATTGTTAATTTAAGCCAGATGTTTTATTATTGTTAACGTTTGGTGGTAACCTGAATAAGAATGGGGGGAAAACATAATATTTTTCCAGATTGCTAATTGTTTATAAATATTCTACCTCAGTAATGACCTGAATATAAAAACAGCAATTACAAAAGCTATTTTGAATAAATTGTGCTATTGTCACATGATAACCACCCATCTCTTTTTAAAGAATGAATACCACAATCAAAATACAATTATCTTTAGAATATAATTCAGAGTAAGAAATGCAATTTTAGAAAACATGTACAGCCTAATTACATTTATGTAAATCACAATGACACTAAGCTTGGAGCAATGATACATGCCTGTAATCCCTTCACCCAGTATGCAGAGGCAGGAAATTAAGATGTCAATATGTTATATTAGGAGTATTATTAAGTTATTTACAACTATAGTATACTATGAACACATACTGAATTTGTATTTCTTAAGGTAATCAAGAATATTCTCATAGTAAGAAAAATTGGAGGTTATTTTCTATAAACTTTCTTAATTAATGCAGCTAAATATATGAAAGCATTTACTCACATTTTGTTGTTAATTTTAAACCAAATTTGCCTAAAGATATAAATCAAATGAAAATTACTAGAGAGAGGGAAGGAAAGGGACAGATGATATAATTATTTAATTACCAAAAAATAAAAATTTATTGTAATGAAACCCTGTACTCATTAATCTCTTACATTAACCATTCCTTGTTTCCTCACAATTTATAACGTAGCCTGTGTGTGTGTGTGTGTGTGTGTGTGTGTGTGTGTGTTTGTGCGTGAGCATGCACTATTTTTGACATTTCACATAAGTCTTGGGGTATGGTGAATTGCTTTATTCACAAAAGCAGAAGCTTGCCAAGGTTCATCCATGGTGTAGTACATAGAAAATTATATCCTATTATATGGGAAGTCAAGTAGAAGTGCCTTGTGCACATTTTCTCTTGGCTCTCATGTGTTTGTACATAAGTATGTAGTTGCTAAGATCAATGCTAACTATATTCCATCATCTTGGGGAGTTGTTTACTAGTGTCCAGGGCATCATCTTACATGTTAGCCAGAAATAAATGAAAGTTTCAGTTCCTACATGACACACTTGTTGTCTATCACTGTAGCTCTATTAAAGTAGAATTAAGTAGTATTTCATTGAAGCATTGATTTGCATTTTAAGGGCATTCTGTGAATTTGTGTGGTGTGTGTTTTGAACAGATGTCTGCACTGATTATTATTCTTTCCAATATAATTTTCCATTTATGTGTTGGCAGACTCTGGCACTCCCATTTTTCATTTGTACACAGGATAGCATTTGTCTAGTTTTGTGACTGTAGCAAAACACAATGGAAAAACAACTTAAGGAAGAAAGGTTTGAGTTTGATTCATGGATCAAAGTACAGTCTTTGTCGAAGTCAAGGCAGTGTGAGCTTAAATCACATAAAGACATTAATGTCTACTTGTTCTCAGTTCATTTTTTCCCATCCATAGAGTGTAAGATTCCAGTCCAGTGAATTGTGTCACCCACAGTGGGCAGGACTTCCCACTTCAATTACATAGTCAAATAATCAAGAAAACACTGGGCAAAATGGATCGATACATAAAAAACACCTGTCATATATCTATGATGACCTAAATTAAATCTGCATAAACCATTGTGAAATGACAGAACCAACTTTTAAAATTTGTTCTATGAACTCTATATATACTCCATGGTATATTCAGGCCCACACTCACACACAAATGAATATCACACACACAATAAATTAATAATAACAATAACCATAATAATATTATTATTACTTATAATAATATTTATTATATATAATAAATAATAATAATAATAAACCCGCCCTACTGTGTACAAAGTTCATAACTTCTCTTCATTCTGGATCTCATTAAGTTGTCCAGATTTCATTTCCAAGGAGATTCTAGATTTTAAGAAGTTGAGAACTCAGGTTATTAATATTGACAATCAAAGAAGAGTTCAGTCTCTGCTATTTCATTTTTGATCAATCAAAATGAAAGTAAAATCAGTTGTTATTAATCTTGATTCATTGTTTCTATCTGTGATAAAACAGTATGTCTTGTCTGTAAGCATGATGGAAGAAAGATGATCACCTCATGGAGATGGCAGATGAAAGGAAATTACCAGGAATAAAACACCATTTACATTCAGTGACCATTTCTTATACCAAAAAGGCTCCTCCTGAAGTCCCTAATATAGTGGCACTGACTGAAGGCCAAGTGCTCAACACAAGCATGTGAGGGACATTTGATATATCAACAGTCACAAATTTTATCACTTATGTTATTCTCTCTTGAATCTCTAGATTCTATGTTACACTTTCATTCTCTTTAGGTTTTTGTTTATTGTTCGTTTATATAGTATGTGTACATGCTCATGTAGGGGTTTCTACACTTGAGTGTGTGTAGGTCAGAATTCCCTTGGAACTGCAGATGCAGATGGCTATGAGCCACTATATATGTGATAAGAATCAAACACAGGTCCTTTGCAAGAACATCCAGTGCTCTTCACCACTGAGTAATTTCTCTAGCTACAAATTCACAGGGCTGGACAAAGTATTGCCATTCTCTTACTAACAATCTTCTAAAGCATAGAGTGGTGAGTATCACAATTATATGTCTACACATTATTTTTCTAGGCTTTGTCTCAATTCATTTTGCCTTACTCCTTCAATATTCATTAGAATGTTCTACTGCTAGGCACCGTGCAAATGGTAAATATTCACTGATGTTACTATTTTAACAAAATATCTCCTGCCCTCATGTAGTTTACCACCTTGAATGAAAATAAACTGTGTAAACACACACACAGAGTCATATATATATTCAATGATTACCCAATATTTTATGCAGGACTATAGTATATTTTCCTTAGCTTTGAATTATTTTATCAACATACTTTATACATTATGGATACCAAGAAGACCTTCTGTACCTTCTATATGTTCTTTATCGTTTTTGTACAAGCTTCTAATAGCATATGTGATTTTGAGTCAGTGTTTTTTAATGGAGGACTTGATAAATACTTGAAACAGTACAAAAGTTCTTTGAAAATGAAAAATGACAGTAAATATAAATTATTATTTCTGAATAAGTATATCAGCAGTAACCATTATGTTAATTTTACTAGAAGGAATAAACAAAGATGAGTAAACAATGACCTCAAGGTACTAGCATTAAAAATAAAGCTATCCAATTACTACAAATAGAAATGATTGTAGCTACAATTTTCATGTATTAAAATAATGGTTTAAATAATGCGTTTGATGCTACTTATATTGCTTTGCTATCTTGATTTTATGTACATGTACTGCTTGCAATCATAAGGCAACATGATAGCATTGCACAAGTATTACATAGATTTCCCCAGCTTTTAAAGGGCTTGCTTTGTTTGGTCATTAAGTTTTTTTATGGGTTTTAGGGAGAATTTTGTTTTTAATTTATTTGATTACCAATTTATTTATCTAACATTTATGTATATAATGAAATACTATGTTAACATGTTAATGCTCCAGTAATTCACAAACAGATTTAAAAAAAAAAAACATGATTAATCTATATGAGAGTGGTCTCAGGAAACCATGTCTCAGGAAATGCCCTGGGAGAGCGAAACCATTACTCTAGAGAGAGAAAAAATATGAATGTATATATTTAAAAACAATGAAACAAAAAATTCATTGATACTAAAGAGAAAGTCTAGAAGTAGAAGGAGAGTTTTAGTTTAATTTCAGTTCATATTGTTTATAGATGGTTTATATATTCCTTCCTCACTCCCATCAGGATTTTCCAAACTCACACTGTTCTGTAGGTCTCTGCATCTGCTTTCTTCAGTTGCTGGGTGAAACCTCTCTGAAGATGATTGGGCAAGGCACCAATCTATGAGAATAGTAGAATATCATTAGGAATATTTGCATTGAGTGTGTGTGTGTGTGTGTGTGTGTGTGTGTGTGTAAGTCAAGTTTGGTTCTATCCTAGGTTTCTAAACTATACACTCTCTATCCTGGACCACTAGGAAGTGTCAGATATGGGTTCACAAGCTGGACCAGTCAGTGTGTGGCCACTCCCACAATTTCAGTTCCACTTTAACCATAGCTCATCTTTTAGGTGGGACAATTTTAGGTGAATGTGTTTGTAATTGGATTGCTGTCCCAATCCCTCCTTTATTGTATATAATTGTTTTAGCTAGCCTGGGTATTTTGCTTTTTCATATAAAGTTGAATATTGTTCTTTCAAGGGCTATTAGTAATTATGTTAGAATTTTTGGGAATTTCATTGAATCTCTACACTGCTTTTGGTAAGATGGGAATTTTTACTATATCCTAAAAATCTTTCCATGTTATGGTATTTTTCCAATTTCTTTCTTGTAAGACATAAAGTTTTTGTCATAAAGATCTGTTCTTATCTGTTGCTTGGTTCGTTTTATACCAACATATTTTATAGTATTTGTGGCTATTGTTGTTGTATCCCTGGTTCTCAGCCTGGTTATCCTTTCTATATGGAAGGGCTACTGATTTTTTTTTTTTTGAGTCAATTTTGTATCAAGCCACTTTAACAAATGCATTTATCACCCATAGCATTCCTTGGTAATTTTTTTTGGTTGCTTATGTTTAATATCATATCATTTGCAAATAGCTATACTTTGATTTCTTTATTTCTGATTTGTATCCCCTTGATTTCCATAGGTTGTCTTATTGCTTTAGTTACAATTTCAACTACTATATTGAAGAGATATGGAGAGAGTGCCGAGTCTTCTCCCTGATTTTAGTGGGATTGTTTTAAGTTTCTCTCCATTTAATTTGATGTTGGAAGCAGTTTGTTGTATATTGCCTTCTTTATATTTGGTATGTTCTTTGTATTCCTGATCTCTCCAAGACATTTATCATGAATGAGTGTTTGATATTGTCAAAGATTTCTTTCAGCATTTCATATGCTGACCATTCTTTCTTTTATTTTGTTTGTATGCTGGATTGCACTGAATGATTTTCCTACAGTGAAATGTCCCTGTATCTTTGCGGTGAAGCCTATGTGATCCTGGTGGATGATCTTTCTAACGTCTCCTTGGATTATGCTTGCCAGTATTTTATCAAGTACTTTTGCACCATATTTCACGAGGGAAATTGGTCTATAGCAATGTTTGTTTGTTGAGTCTTTGTGTGGTTTGGGTATCTGAGTGACTATGACCATTGAAAACAAATTTGGCAATGTTTACTTCTGTTTTTATTTTATGGAATAATTTTAGGAGAATTGATTGGTATTAGCTCTTTGAAAATCTGATAAGATTTTGTGCTAAAACCATCTGGCCCAAAGCTAGCTAGCTATTTATTTATTTATTTATTTATTTATTTATTTATTTATTTTGGATGGAGAGAATTTTTTCACTACTTCTTTTTCCTTGAGGGAAAAAAGGAAGATTTAAATTCACTATCCAATCTTGCTTTAACTTTGGTAAATTGTACATGTCAAGAAATGTGTCCATTTCTTTAAGTTATTTCAATTTTGTGGAGGGCATGTTTTGGAAATATGACCTAATGATTCTTTAATTTTTCCTATTTTTATGCCCCCCCCCTGATTTTATTAATTTGGATGTTCTCTCTTTGCTTCTAGTTATTTTTGATAAGGATATATCTATCTTGTTGATTTTCTCAAAGAACCAACTCTTTGTTCTCTTTGTTTCTGTTTTATTGATTCAAGCCCTAAGTTTAATATTTTGCTTTCAGGTGTAATATTAAGTAGCTACTATGAGATCTTACCAAATGCTTTATAAAGATACTTAGTGTTATGGATGTTTTTTTGCAGAACCACTTTCAGTGTGTCTCCTAAGTTTGGGTATATTATGCCTTTATTTTCATTGAATTCTAGGAAGTCTTTAATTCTTTCACTTTTCCTTGATCAAGTGGTAATTCAGTACTGAGTTGTTCAGTTTCCATGATATTTTGGGCTTCCTGCTGTTTCTGTTGTTGTTGAAATCCAGCTGTAATCCATGGTATTCTGATAAGATACAGAGGGTTATTTCAATTTCCCTGTATCTCTTGATACTTGCTTTGTGACCTGCGTATATGGCAAATTTTAGAGAAGGTTCCATGATGGGCTGAGAAGAAGATATATTCTTTATATTTAGGTGAAATGTTCTGTAGATATATGTTAAGTCTATTTAATTCATAATATGTATTAGTTCCATTATTTTTCTGCTTAGTTTATTTCTGGTTGACCCATCTACTGGTGAGGTTAGGATGTTGAAATCTCACACTACTAATTTGAAGGATTTGATAGGTGATTTAAATTTTATTATTATTTCTTTTACAAATGTGGGTATTCTTGCATTTTTATCATAGATGTTAAGAATTGTGACTTCATCTTGGTTGTTTATTGAAATACGTTTTATTGTATTTAAGTGATTAATGAGAAATTTGTTAAATTGTTAACATATTATTTTGTATTCAGTAACCCAAAATCATATCAATTTTCTACTACTCATCCATTCTGTTAGTAAGTTCCTACAAATTAGCAATATTTTAGGAAGTTTGTTCAGGAAATAAAACAGAATAGAATAGTACTAAAAAAGAAGTTGAAAATTTTACATTAGCTCATGAAAGCAGAAGAAAACCTATATATACAGTGAAGAAGAGATCTAATGACATCAACATGGCAAGATGTGGGGTACTATGGTTCTGGTATGGTGGGGATGTCCTTCTGTATGCTATAACATTTATTTCTCTTATTGTATGATGAATAAAGCTGTTTTAGCCAATGGATAGGCAAGATGCATCCAGACATGAAGTATAGGTATGGCTACCACATTATAGGAATATGGAGAGGAGAAAATCAGGGGTGAGTCAACAGTGAAATGCTACATGACTGCAGAAAAAGCTGGAGGCTCGAGCATCACCAGGAAGCTATGACCATGTGGAGATACACATATTGATGGAAATAAGTTAATAATTATTTGAGAGCTAACCAATAAGAAACTTGAGCCATTGGCCTAAAGTTTATAATTAATACTATTCTCTGTGTGTTTGTTTAGGACTAAATAGTTGCAGTACCAGGTGGAACAGAATCTTCTATCCACAAATGGCACCCACCTGCCTGTCCATAGACTAAAATGGCTTTAAGTATCATCCAATAAGAGAAACATTTATTCATGGCATCCAGAAGCACAGCCCCCATCACTCCATCACTGGTAGGTGCCATTTATACTAGAGGATTGTTCAGTATCAAATAAGTATTTGAAAAGTTTGAATTTCATCTAGATAGGAAAGCAAAAATAGATATTTCATTATATTCAATTATCCTGACAATTTCCAAAAGAGTGTAGATATGCAAATCTGAATTGAAATTTTAGTTTATGGGAAAATTTACTCATTGACTCCCAAGTCTGTTGGAAGAAAGGCCATTAGTCAGACAGATATTCTCTTAAGTGTCATTTTGTGTGAATTATTTTTAGAATTTTCACATTTTTTTGATAATTCTTTTTTATTTAAAATTGAAACAAGCTTGCTTTACATGTCAATCCAAGTTTCTGTACCCTCCTAATCTCTACTATTCCCTCCATCCAATCCCCACATAATCCCCTTTCTGCTACCCAGGGAGCAGACTCTTAGATTTTACTTATTTTTATTTTTAGGGATTAGTGCTTTGCCTGCCTGCATGTATGTGTACCACATATGTGTCTGGTGTAAGCAGAACTATAAAAGGACAATGGATGACATGAAACTGGGTTTACAAATAATCATGAGCTACCATATGGTACTAGAAATTAGACTAGGGTCTTTGTAAGAGCTCTTAACCTCAGAGTAAATTTTCAAGTACCCTAATAGAACATTTTAATAGCATAAGACAGATAGCATATATCATCAATATGTAAGATTACATTTTAAAATGCACAGATAACATAATGGCATGCAAAGATCAGAGGAATTGCCTTTTTGATTATTTTCTAGCATATTGTTTTTAAATATTTAAGCTGTGACCCAGGATATTTTCCAGAAAAAATCTGTATAATTGAAAAAAGATCTTCTGACACAGTTTTGTTGTAGTTCTTCAAAGTTAACTAATCACCAATTGAAATTTAATATGTCTATAGTGTCTTGTTGAAGCAACAATTGTGGAATCAGTGTGTTGACACTATAAACAGATACACAGTACAGAAGAAGGAAACAGTATGTTGACTGTATACAGCATAGAGGAAGGAAACAGAGAGACCAGAAATTGGTGAATGAGGACTGTTTCTTGAAGTGACCCAGAGACAAGAAAATGAAAAGGGAAGTTTCTCCCATAAATTACTGTTTGCCATTGGTATGAAGAAGGAGGGAGAAACATCCTTTGATTATTATACCTTAAAAGACATCAATTCAAAAGAGAGACTAAGATTATATTAAAATAGTATTTTGGAACATTTTATAAGACAATAGAGAAGAAAATGATGATGGCACAAGTTTTGGCAGAGAGTTTTTAGGCATGGCAAAAGAACCCAAACAAATGAATAAACATGATTGATAACAATTTTAAAACTCAAATGGATTTCATTAATCTACAAAAAAGTCAATATCAAAATTATTCAAAGATAGTATGATAATATTCGGTAAAGACCAGACAAAAATATTCGCAACCTACATTTCATACAAAGGAATTGTATCCAGGATATATATGTAAATGTGTTTTAAAATTCTCAAGCACTGAAAAAAGAAAAGGAGCCAATGAAAATTAACCAAAAGATTGAAGCAGATTTTCTTTTATTTATTTTATATAGCCAAGTTCATTTAAATGAAAACAAACATTTATAGACAATATTTGGGAATTTGGGTGTTGTTCTTTCAAAACTACTTCCTGCTGGTAAGGGGCGCTGTCATGGGGGCTTCGAAGAGGATTCAGAAATCCTGACTGTAGTCTGTAAGGCTTGAAGCAGATATTTTTAAAGGAAGCTCCGTGAGTCAAAAATAAACACATGAAAATAAGCTCAGAATCATTAATTATTAGCAAAACACCACCCAGAACCATAATGAGATGCTACTACACTTTTGCTAGGAAAGCATAAAGTAAAATTAAAATTAGAAGGGCTAAAAAATATAGCTAAAGATATTTCCTACAAGGCTTCAAAACAATTGAAACTCACACACTTCTGGTAAGAATTTAAAAACAACAGCAAAATATTCAAAGCATAGCTCACCTCCCAGGTCATTGCAAAAGCTTCCTTGTTTCTTGTGTGACTTTAACTTTAATCTAACAGGCCCAGTTCACCAAAGAGATTACAGTTCCTGGTGGTAGGGGGACATGATTTACAACTCCTCTCTTTTACCCAGTGGTTTAATTCTTGAACCCTGGGGTCAATAAAAAAAGTATGGCTCTGCAATAAAATTGTAAATATTTTATGTGATTTAAATTGGTGATAATTAACATCTCTTTAATCTAAATAGGAAATGCTTATGTGAAAATCCACAGGCATCTACAGTAGGGTGAACTGGCATATGCATTGGCTCTTTTTGCATAATACAGTGCATAACCTGAACATCATGACCTTTTCGAAAACTTTATATCTGAAACATTCAGAGAAGAATAAAAATGGCTTTAGTATCACTCAGGTAGGTGATTTATTAGGTTGCTTAGTTCACAAGATACCATATCACTTGGGGCAGCAAAAGAAAAGCCAGACTGATTACTTTTGTCACTTCAAGCTCAATGGACTCATGGGGAGGCCTCCAGAGAAGAACTGCCCAAATGATGAATTAAGAGTTCCATTCTCACTAATATCTATAGATTTCAGAAATTTAGTCATCTTTAATTATTCCCCTCTTTTCTATGTTCATTTATAAATTTCTTAGAAAGATGTTGAGAGACAATCTCTTTGGTGAACTTACAAAAAAAAAAAAATCAAGGAAACTAACAAAGCAGATACAAGCAAATTTTCATTAAGTTGAACAAGTGTAGGCTTCATGTTCTATCCATCAAAGAAGGATATTGAGGAATAGGCTGATACCTGGGGACCAGCACTTTCTGGACCATTTCCATGCATTTAAAGAGTAGAAATGAGGAAGGTAGAAATGATAGTTTTTGTTTCTCAAAACATTTACCAAATTCTAGAGAACTGGGCCAGAGAAAAATCTTTAATATCAGCATGTAAAAAAAAGAAAAAAATCTGAAATTTGCAATAAGTTCCACTGTGCTCACAAGTTACTGTGAAAGACATTTTCCTAATTGCTGAATTATTTATCTTCAAGGAAAAATTATGATTTCATAAATACCTAGAAAGCATTAAAATTGCAAAAATTCTGCCATCTGTCAAGATTACAAATAAAAATTTGTACATTCTCTATCAAATAGAAATCAATTGATTTACAATTAATTAAGGTGCATAGCTAATCTAGAGCAGTGGGAATCACGGAAGACTTACATTCAAAGCGTTTCAAAGTGATATTCAGCTACCAAGGTTATAGTAATGAAACATAAATTTAGAAGGACAGCTAAAAAAAACCAGTCAAGTGAAGAAGAAACCCATGATAGCCTACCTCTATTGCTGCTTACAATAAAAACTGTGAATAAAATGAAAACTCTGATGCTCTAGGATACTATAAATAATTTTCATTCTACTGAATAGAATCAAAACTTGAGAAATTAGTTCTTTTGGATGAAGATCATTTCTCATGGTTTCATATTTTGGAAATTCTTATCCATTGTTCATTCTTAAAGGAATGAAAATTTAGATCAGTACAGTGTTTAGAGATAGGACCATTGAGAAATTACTAAGATCATGTGGTCGTTCAGGTAGATTGGACTGAATACTAGTGGCTTAGTAGGAAGAGAGCAAAATACAGGCATACACACACACACACACACACACACACACACACACACACACACACACACACAACCTTATCTCCTGCCATGTGTTGCCTTAGTATTCTATCAACAGAAAGGACCTTACCATGTCCATCTCCTCATTAGTGTGCCTCTATAGCCATGAATCAGATTTTACTTAATTGTTCATTATTTTGTTCTTTGGCAGTTGTTAAACATCTGCATATGCTGGATCACACTACAAAAATTAAGTACAGCAACATCTCTCTAGAGATAGCCTTCAAGTTGTTTTCTTTCTTGCTGATTATATTCTGAGTCCCTGTATATATTATATTTCAAACCTTTTGCTGTTCTGCGTTATATCTCACTCAAATATGCAGGTCTTGAAGAGTACTGTTCTCACACTGCAAGCAGATTCTTTCAGTTGAAGAATTCCCTGGGACCCGTAGAGACTGTACTTTGGTGAGAAAAGAAATCTTTTTCAGTTTTAATGGCCTTGCTGTTGTTTGCTCCTTTCTGTAGGACTTTGTTTAATATGTGCTTTAGCAACAATAGACAATCAAATGAAAAAGATGTCAATGGACTGTTTAATCTGTCATACTTTTTAACACATGGTTCTCTTTTCTTTGTTCTTCTGCTTTTAGTACCAAGTTTCCTGTTTAATTTAAACAACAAAAAGTGTTGTCAATAACAATACCCCAAAAGTACATGAATTCTTATTTTGGTATATGGCTTTAGGGGCATAAAGATAAATTTATTATGCTTCAAGTGTTAAATTGGAGACATAAAAAAGAATAAATAGAAATACTAAAAGTAAAATAATTTGAATAACTCATGAATATTAGGGAGAAAGGTGCAACTGTGTAATGAAGATGATAAATGTAAAATTCAAAGATACTGAAGCCAGATTATAGAATGGATTGCTTTTCTCATCATTGTGACCTGAAAAAGAGCTAGTGAAAGTAAGAAATATTTATTTGGCTCATTATTTCAGAGGATTCAGTCTACCATCAAAGAGCTTGTGGCTTCTCACCAGTGTGGCATCATGCTCATGTATGATAAGACCAAGTAGCAGAGACAGTCTTGGAATGAAGCAGATTTAGGCTATGGACTCTCAAGTTTGACCCCCAGTCAATGACCCACTTCCTCCTTCTAGGACCACATATCCTCTAAAAGTTCCAAAACACACCAAAATAGCCCAACTTACTGGAGATAAAGTGTTCAACCACAAGCCTTTAAAACAATTAACATATAAACCATAACACAGATAAACAGACATTACTAATTCATCATGTGTCTGAAATTAATATAACCTAGGTATGAATGTCTGCTCAGGGTACATATTGGGTATTCAATGCTGTAGATACCAAGCTGTCTTCAGGAGTACCATGGAATGATTAGTTATTCATATTTTCAAATGCCAAGAATTAGGATATATATTGTGTGTGTTTATCCAAAATGTTACTCTGTTTTATAAATACCATCCTATACATCAAAAGGCAGATGAGGACAAAATAGAAATAGTTATATTCCATGCAACCAGGAACATCTCTGGCTTATAAGAGCCTGTTTTCTGGGACTGACATTGATGCCTGGCTTATCTGTGTAGTAGAAGAATAAATCATCAGAGTCATCATAAGACTGAACTGGCAGCTGTTATTCCTCCTATGCCCAGCTGGCAGAACCTTGTCTAATTTGTAAACCTTGGGATGGATTGCTGTCCTTTTGAAGAAGTCATATTATTTATTTTCTACAGACATTAATTTTATTTCAGTTTTTCTTCACTGGGTAATTATGGTGTCTTGAATGCTAGCTCATTAATCATCTAGGTCATATAAATCTTTCCATTATCTGACCTGTCTTTTTAAATTGGATCCTACTTTCAAGAGTTTTTCTTCTCTCTCTCCACACCTTTTAGAACATGTGCATGAATGAGCCAGCATCTTTATCTATTAGAATATGAGTTCTAGTTTTAACTGAGGAAGCAGATAAGTTGAGTGTTTCCAATAATATAGAACTATAAATATACCACATTTCTTATAAGTTCAGTATTAAATGTACATAGATGATCTGATATGTAAAAATATATTCTGAATGTCGTCTATATGTCCACAGCATATACTTTTCTTTTGTGGAACCATGATATGTGTTTATCTCTGTTTATTTATTATCATTTAATAATTACTTTTTATTTGTTAATTTCATGAAGTTTCCACACAAGGATGTATTGTATGTTGACAGCATTCCTCCTCATATCTTCTACCTCTCTTTGCTTGCCTCTCTTTCCCCCTGTAAATTCCCTCTGTTATAATAGGCAGTTTTAATTCTACTTTCATATTATATGTACATATGTGATTTTGTATATTTATATACATTTTATCCAATTATTGAATTTTGTCCTCAAAAAATTCCAGAAAATGTTGACAAAAATCTATTTATTATCTAATATATTAAATAATTGTGTCTACTGACCTAGAAAACATTCCATTCATTGCAGCAACATTTTCTCTGAGTGCCTGGTCACAAAGCCACAGCAGACTCCAACCCAGTATACAAGAATGATTGATCTTCAGTCCTCCAAAGTTAACATCAGTTCTCTACAAGATATTTGTCAAAGAAGAAGACTTTTGTTGGAGAAAATATTTTAAAAATCAATATCAGAATGATATTGGGACAGGTATCAGGAAACTAGTATTTCTTTTTTCTTTTTTTATTTAATTTATTATTTTACATGTCGATCCCAGTTCCCTCTCCCTCCCTCCTTCTTTCACTTTTACCCTTTCTGCCCTCACATATCCACCCTAACCAACCTCTCCTCCCATCCCCTCACCCCAATTCCATATGTAGGGGAATACCATCCAGTTGGGGTCATGTAGATCTGACAGGTCATTTGAAGTAGGGACTAGAGCTTCTCTCCTGTCTCTAGGTTAAGGCAGTTATCCCTCCATGGGGGGTGTGTTCGCAAGGTCCTTTTGTGCACCAGGGATACATCCTGGTTCCACTGTCTGAGGTCCCTTAGACTGCTCAGTACTTGTGGCTGGAACCCATATTCAGGGGGGGCCTGAGTCAGTCCCATGCTGGATTCCCAGCTATCAATCTGGAGGCCTGTTAGCTCCTCCTTGTTCAGGTCAGCTGTCTCTATGTGTTTCTGCAACCTGGTCTTGTCCTCTCCATCTGCATCTGGCCTTTGATTTATTGGGAGAATTATTGTGTATGAGTCATTTGTGCTTTTCTTGCCTGAGTTTTTTTATGCCAAATTCCTAATAATCACAATGTATGTCTGATACATAGACTCAGTGTTAGTGAATGCAAAAATTTTTAAAACAAAATCACCCATTTTACTTAGTTTATTAACAATAGTTGGGTCAGATGATAAAAATTCAAACATCTATTCATATCTAATTTCTTTTACACTTTTATACTTGGAAGTGTTACTAATTTTTCTTTATGAGATACAACACTTTTACCAGATTATCCTTAGAGCATGGAATCAGGTATGAGTTCTGAATGGTGTACTGTCATGGTTTCATATTAGAACATGGGACAGTGCCATGAATATTGAACCATAGGCAGTAATACCATGAGTATCAAGTTATTGACTTTTCAGTGCCAGGGGAACTGGACCATAGAATTTTCAGTGCCTTGGTGTTTGTGTCCTATGTGTACAATTCTTTACCATTCATATTGCTTATTCCTGCCATACTCTTTACTGTTACTTTGAGTGTCTGTTTGTGTCTACCACATTAATTCTCTTTTAAACACATGTGCTTTCTGCATAGAGAACAATACCATTAGGGGCTTGATATTAGGTTTTAAATGGGCTAAATTAGACCTTAATGAAAATACTGCACCATAAAAGACTGTGCTCTGTGGTCAGTCTTCAGTAAATTATGATATTTAAAAGACTGAGTTATTTGGGAATTTCCATGAGGCATCTTTGGCCAACAACTCAATTAGATGTAACTCATTCCTGACATTGGACATTTAATTTGGTGACAGGAGATTTCTTGTTGAGCCTTTGTCTTCCAATTATTTGGTGATTTCATTTAGCTTACCTCTCTCTCTCTCTCTCTTTCTCTCTCTCTCTCTCCATCTCTCTCTCTCTCTCTCTCTCTCTCTCTCTCTCTGTGTGTGTATGTGTGCATGTGTGTGTGTGTGTGTGTGTGTGTGTGTGTTTTATGAAACTTCTACCATAGTAGGTTTGTATATGGCCTTTCACATAGACTTTAGGGTTAGCTGTACCTCCCTAGTTTCCTCTTCCCTTTCCCACTCTTCCATTCCAGTCTCTTCCTCTGTATTATCATACCTATCTTATATTTCCTCTTTCTCAGGAGTTTCTTTCTTCCCAATATAGTACCTTACTTTAAACCTATTGTGCTATGCTTATCAAAAGCTTAAAAGCTAATATCAACATATCATCCTATTCTTACCATATTTGTCTTTTTGGGTCAGGATTACCAGGATGATTTTTTTTCTTACTCTGTCCATTTATCTGCAAATTTAGTAGTTTAATTTTTTTTGAACATATGAGTGATATTTAATTGAAAAATGTACCAAATATTCTTCATTCATTCATCTATTGATAGACATTGAAACTCCTTTAAAATTCTAGTTGTTATATATGGAGTAACAATGAACACAACTGACTAAGTTTCTTTGTTGTAGGATGAGTAATCCTTTGGAAATATGCCTGTGAGTGACATAGCTGCATCTTGTGGTAAATAGTCTAATTTTCCTGGGAACTGACACAGTGATTTCCATAAAGGATATAAGTTTTCACTCCTACCATCAATGGATGAACTTTCCCCTTACCCAGCATTCTTACCACTGTGAGATGGCTTTTAGTTTATTAATCTTGGCCATTCTTTTTTTAATTAATTAATTAATTTTTATTTTACATGTCTATCTCAGTTCCCTCTCCATCCCTCCCTCCTTCCCTCTTACCTTCTCTGTCCCCTCACATGCACCCTGAACACCCTCCCCTCCCATCCCTCCACCCCAATTAAACATGTAGGGCAATGCCATCCAGGTAGGGTCATGTAAATCTGTCAAGTAATTTGAAGTAGGGACTAGGACTTTTCTCCTGTCTCTAGATTAAGAGAGTATCCATCCATGAGTGATGTGTCCACAAGGTCCTTTTGTGCACCAGGAATATATCATGGTTCCACTATCTGAGGTCTCTTAGAATTCCCAGTCCTTTTAGCTGAGACCCATATTAAGCAGGTCTGAGTCAGTTCCATGCTGGATTCCCAACTATCAGTCTGGGGGCCAGTTAGTTCCTCCTTGTTCAGGTCAGCTGTCTCTATGTGTTTCTGCAGCCTGGTCTAGTCCTCTCTCTCTGCATCTGCATTCTAGTTTGACTCAGTGTTTAGATATTGGTGTTTGCTTCTGTTTCCAACAGGTGCTAGATGAGGGCTCCATGATGGTGGATAGGTTAGTTGTTGATCTCAATGGTCTTGGCAGTTCTAAATGAGTTTTTGATTTACATTTCCATAGGAACTAAGAATATTGAATATTTAAGTTTTTCCTAAACATTTGTGCTTCATGTTATGAAAAGTCACAGGTTAGGTTTGTATTTAATTTTAAAATTTGAGTTATTTGTTTTATGGATGTCAAATTCCTCATGTATTTCAGATATTAGGCCTCTATTGGATGGCACATTGGTATATTATTTTCCCATTAGTACCCTGCTGCTTTGTCAAAATGATCAATTCCTTTTCTTTACAGAAGGTTTTCTGTTTTATGAGGGCAATTTAGTAAGTATTCTTATTAGTGCCTGTGCTAATGTTCTGTTCAGAAATTCCTTTCCTGTGCCATTGATATCAAGGTTAGTTCTCTTCTATTACATTAAGATTAACTGATTTTTTTTTTTTTATTGAGGTCTTTGGTCCATTTTGAGGTTGAGTGTTTTACAGGGTAATATATCTATTTTGATTCTTCTTCATGCAGACATCCACTTTGACCAGCATATTTGTTTAAGATGCTGTCTTTTGTCCGGTGTATTTCTGGCTTCATCAAAGGAAAAAGCAGGCTTGGATAGTTCAAATTGATTGTTCCACACTGGATGCTATGAGATGATTGGTTTGTGATGTGTGGGCTTTGTTGTAACCCTATAAAAGCTGTCTGAACCCTGTACCTTGGGTTTGCAGTCCTCTACCCCATGTGGAGTGAGTATGGCTGTGGACCCCAGTGCACTGGAATATGAAAGACCTCATGCTTTTGCATCAAGACCACTTCTTGTGAGTGATTTGGGGGGCTGCATTTCCTGAGTCATGGCGTGAGGGTCCAGGCCCTCCACAGGTCTTTCAGTACTAAGGCTTCAAGTACTATATTGAATAGGTCTAGAACTATTGGATATTGCTGTCTTTTTCTTGATTTGAGTAGACATTATTTTAGTTTGTTTCTGTTTGGGTTGATGTTGGTTATGGACTTGCTTGAAATCATCTTACTGTGTTGTGTCCCTTATATCCTAATCTCTTGGATTGTCATTATGAATGGATGTATGATTTTATCAAAGGCCATTTCTGCTTCCAATGTGATAATAGTATGGTTTCTCATCTTTCAATTCACTTATGTGGTAGATTACATTTATCAATTTTCATATGTTGAACCATCCCTTAATTACTTGATTTACTTGATTATCATAGATATTTTTTATGTGTTCTTGATTTGGTTTGCATTATTTATCAAGAAGTTTTGTTTCTGTATTTATAAGAAAAATTGATATGGAATTGTTTTTCTTTGTTGAATCTTAGATCATTTAGGTATCAGAATAATTGTGGCCTTTTAAAGAGATTTTGGCAATGTTCCATATTAATTTAGCAAAATAATTTGAGGGATATTTGTGTACATTTTTAATATCTGCTGAATCCTTCTGTCCCTGTTTTTGTTAGATTGACTCTATTTCTTTGTTGTATATAACCACTGCTTATATTTCACTACATGTTATATATTTGATTAAATTGCTTATATGTTCTTGATTTAACTTTGGTAAGTCATATATATCAAGAAATTTATCCATTTCTTTTAGGATTTATAATTTGGATTAGTTCAGATCTTATAGTGTATTCTTCTGATTATCTGGATTTCCTTGGTCTCAGTTTTTATGTCCCTATTTTTGTCTTAGGCTATTCTCTGTGTGTCTTTTAGTTAAAGATAAGAGCTTATCAATTTTATTTATAGTATCAAACAGCTCATTTCATTGATCCTTTGTGGGGATTTTTATTTCTATTTTATTTCATTTTCAACCCTGTTTTTTATTATTTCTTATCACCTACTTGTTATTACTGCTATTTCTTATTTTTGTTCTAGATCAGTGGTTCTCAACCTTCCTAATGATGCAGCTCTTTAATATATTTAGTCATGTTATTGTCACTCCCAGCCACAAAATTGTTATTTGACCTTCAAAGGGTCACAACCCATAGATAAAGAACCATTTTTCTGAGTATTCCACTAAGTTGTTTATATTGATCCATCTAATTTGTAAAATCACACACTTAGTGATATAAACTTGCCTCGTAGAACTATACTCAATGTGTATCCTTTGTTTAGGTATGTTGTGTTTTTATTCTCATTCAATTCTAAAACAATATTTTTTTTTCAAAATGTTTACCTTCACTCATTTTTCATGCAGTAGTCAGTTGCTCACTTCCATGAATTTGTAAAGTTTTCTGTTGTTTCTGTTGATATTTATATCCAGCTTTAATCTGTAGGGGTTATAGTACAAATGATGCTATTTCAGTTTCAATGTTCTTATACTTCATTGAGACTTCATTTATGTCCAACTATAAATCAGATTTGGATAAAGCTTCAGAAGAATGTATAATCTCTTGTGTTTGAATGAAGTTTTGTCTAAATATGTGCTAGGTCCTTTTGATTTATGATGTTATTTAACTTCAACACTATAACTTTTGTCTGTATGTCATATCTGTTGAATAGACAATGGTGTGGAAATCACCTATTATAGTATTTCTTTAATGAATTTGGTTTCCCATGTGCTTGTTGCATACATGTGTAAAATTGCAATATCTTCTTGGTGTTATTTTCCTTTGATGAGTATATAGTGTCCTCTACTTTTTTGGTTTGAAGTCCATGTTGTCAGATATTAAATCCACCAGACTGGCTTTTTCTTCTTTTTGGTCCATTTTTTTTAAGTGTCTTCTTCCTTCCATCGTTTTGCACTGATGTGCTATCTATACTTAAGAGTAAGGTTTGTAACTTGAATACAGAAGAAAGACAGATCTTGGTTTAGTATCAAATCTATTAGTCTAGGTCTTTTAATGGGAATCTGAGGCCACTATTTTTGATAAATATCATTTACAACTGTTATTTTGTTATTATAGTGTGGATTATCTCCCCTTACCTTTAGTTTGATTTTCTTGTTGGAGATTATGAATTTCATGGGGTTTCCTGGGTATGGATTGAACTTTTCCTGATAAGCCTTCCCTAAAACTGGATTAGTAGACAAATACTGCTAAATTTGTTTTTTTTAATGGATATTTTTGTCCATTTAATATGACTGACATTTTCCTAGGTACCATAGTATGATCTGGCATCTGGGATCTAATAGAGTTTAGATGGGCCACTCAGGCCCATCTAGATTTTGTTTTTGCAATGTTTTGTAGGTATCTAAGGTTGGGATGATGGTTATCTTACATGTTTTTACCTGGTCTTGTTTTGTTGCATGACTATTTTATTTCTTGGTTTCTTTTTTATTTTTTGTATTTTAGGGAAATATGAAGGCTGCGATTTGCCTAGGGCATGTATCTGTAGAATTATGGGTGGCAGAGAAGAAGAGGGGTAGGCTAGGAAAAAAAGGCTGGGAAACATCAGGAAGAGTTAATATTAATCTCATTTACATTTAGATGTAGATTCCACAGAGAATTGTGTGTGTGGTGGGAATATGGGTATCCTGCAAATCAGTTGAAGCAATAGAAATAATTATCTGTAGAGACAGATGAAAGAGCTGTGGTTACCTGCATCTGAACTCAGAGTTGTAGTCTCCAGTGAATAGAGTTGAAGTTGGAGGAGGGTCATCTGTAAGGAAGTTGTTACCAGCCTGAGGGGGAGAATTAAGAGATCTTAATAGAGCATAAGAGGGATATTGTGAATCACTTACCTGAGTTCCTGCCAGTTGTGGTCAATAGGGATCCTGTGTAGAAAAGGGTTTTAGGTACTGGGAGAAGACACTGAGGAAGGGGGTGTACTAGGAGGATAGAAGTGTCCACAGGAAACAAGAGGTCATGGCCAGACAGCCATGACATTTCTGGTGGGGGTGGGGGGTATTTTGCTTTCAGTTATTGGGGATAACCCAAAGAGGTAGGAAGGAAATCTGGATTTACAGCAAGGTACAGATCTCCCAGAGATTGGAGGAAGAAAGGGATGATGGGTCACTGTAAGCAGTCTTCTTCGGTGCAGAAGATGAGACTGGGGAAATTGTAGAGTAGTACAAGAAGAAGTACATAACCTATTCCCCTTCTCTGCCACAGCCACTGGGCTCCCAGATAGAGCCATTTATTTTCCATCAGTGATTTATATTGTTCATTCATCCAATTCTAAATATCAGAGTGAAAATAGTAAGCTTGTGTGGTGTCCTACACCTAAAAATCCTGAGCCCAGAAAACTTAGACAAGGACAGCCAGCTATGTCTAATTCCAGATAATAACTTACTATATAACGAGACCTCACAAACACAAACACAAACACACACACACACACACACACACACACACACACACACACACACACAAAGAAGACAGAGAATGATTTAAAACATCTGACAGTAGTATGGCTAATTATGTATTGAACTTAGGGAAAGACAGTATAGTGAGAGCCTGGAAGGCAAACCGACTGGAAAGCTAACAGAAAATATGAAGTGAAAAAAATTAAGAAATAAGATGCAAGAGTTCCTGAGGTCTTGAGTATAGTTATATTTTTTAAAACATAGGAAGTGATTTAGAATGCTTAATCAGATGTGGTAGTCATCATAAACTGATTTCTCTATGCTTCGAAGCCTTTGACCTCAGTTTTCCTGAGTTTTCTTGAATCATTTACTTTTCAAAACTTGTCAGGATAAATTCTTTTCCTGTCCACATTACGTACAAGGCCTTTTAGAAAATGCCTACTATAATCCAAACTGACCTCTGCAGCAGGTTTTCTCTGGGCCACCAACCATCTCCCAAATCATGACATTGAGATTGATTATTAGCTATGAATGTTCAGACTTATCATAGGTTATTCCCACCTAGGTTTTATAATTGAATTTAACCTGCTTCTTGAACTTTATTGTTTTTGGATGGCTTTTTCCTGTTCTTTCCTTCTGTGTGTCTTACTTTCCTGCTTCTTATTCCTGTCTGGGCTGGCTGGATGTCTCTGGGAAGCTCCCTAGCTTTTTCCCTTATTCTCTCCTATCTTCACTCTTGAGCCTAGATTCCTTCTTCTACTTATTCTCTCTGCCTTCCTATCCCTCAACAGCCTATCTATTAGCTATTCAGCTTTTTATTAGACTAATCAGGTTCCTTAGGCAGGTTAAACAATGCATCTTTATGTTGTTGAACAAATTCAGCATGAACAAATATGCCATATATTTACATAGTAAAATGAATATTCCATAGTAAAACTATCTCAGGAAACTGGAGGCCATCTTTTTAGAATAAAAACAAAGAATATGCCATGGGAAGGCACAAGAAGCTTAACTTAGACACCTCATTCCTGTATGTAATAATATTTCCTGTCATGAAAATATGATACTGTTGACTTCTCCTTCAATCAAAGGCATAAGCAAAAAGAGCTGGATCTTGAATTTTCCAATTCTGCTTTGAAAAACTGTATAGAACATTGATTGGGATGATTACAAAATGAGCTTGGCATACTTCTTATATTACAGTTTTACTGAAAAAAGTCACCATTACTCCTTTTCTCTTTGCCATTATAGCTTTTCAGTTTAATGCCCATTGTGAAACTACCATAGAACATTTGAAGCTGGTATGGTTCTTTGAGGAAAGACTTCTCACAGGAATTTTCATCTGATGTAAATGGTATGATAATATATTACAAGTGAGTGTGGGAGTCCTAGAAAAAAGATGGTACCTAAATAATTATGAAGTAACAAGAGAGTTCCAGCAAAACTAGACTGAGAAAATTCTGTGTCACATGAAGTTGGTCCACTAAGTGGAGATCACCCTACACAAATTCTAAGATAATGCTGAAAATCTAAGCTTACTTAAATGAAGACTTCAATATTGTGTGGACAAAAAGAAAGGTGCATGTTGACATAGCTCACTTTATGATTGGGATAATTAAATAGTCTACAGGTAATATGAGGACTGGTGAAAGCATTTCTGAGGATTCAATATAGACTAGCCTAGCAGGTAGAGAAAAGAACACAGTAGCTTGCTATGTATAGCAGTAGAGATGAAGAGACATTTAAAGAGTCAGAATTTATGAGCACAAGTAGAAAACTCAGAATAAATGAGATGGAAGTAATGCAAGAGGAACAGAAGATACTTCCCAAACTTGTGATGAATATGAGTAAAGCTGCTATTCAGTGAGAACTCTGTAGGAGTCTGGGCAAGAGGCCAGACTACAGTGGTGCAGCCTTACAGAGATAATGGGTTCATTATCAGAAGAAGAACTCTAAGTAAAAGAGTGGATCTAGGTGTGGTGGTGTATACCTATAACCTCAGCTCTTAGGAGGTGGGGAGTAGGGGGTAAACAGGAGATCAATGTTATCCTTAGCTTCACAAGATGCTTTAGACCACTCTACTTTACATGAGATTGAGTCTCCATAAAAAAAAAAAAAAAACAAAACAGTAATGTCTTAGCAATAGTTGGCCATCTTCATGACATCACTACAAGTCTGGTAGGAGAAGGTATTGGGCAAAACAAAGCATAAATAACTCCTTGACCAAAAAATACATTTACGGCAAACAGAATAACTTAGTCTCTTCATTCATTCATTCATTCATTCATTCATTCATTCATTAATAAAGACATCTATTTGGCATCAACTGTCATCAATTTCCATTTTAATATGTGATAATCAATTAATACTATTTTCTGATACTAAATCTATCTTGTTTTAGCTTAAAGGAGAAAATAAAGGGCTGGCTATTGTACATGGACTTGCAAAAACAAGCTGTCACTTAAAATTACATTGCAACATGATTAATTTGTATTCTTTAATTTATCAGTCTGCTAAACTTAGAAAATGTAATTTTACCCCAGAGATATAGGCCTACTTTCTAGGCTAACAGTCTCTTGAGATCAGTGCTGACAAAAGATTGAGATTCCTGAATACTCAGAGGGTTTCTTCACTTCAGAATGAATAGAAATTCATTCCCATTATCCAGTTCCCCAAAATGTTAATGTTATCACTAGTGTAATGTTTTCAATGCAAAGCTATCTTAATTGAGAATTAAGACTATGGTGTCTTTACAGATACCCTCAAGGAAGTCTTTTCAGACCATCTTATACTTGATTTATATTTATTTTTTGTTCATGAACCAATGGTATGCTTATTTATTTTATTTTAAATATATATATATATATATTATTTTACATATTGATCCCAGTTCCTTTTCCCTGCCCCTCTCCCATGCCCTTTGACCCCCTCTTCCATCCCATTACACCCCACTCCACAGGGAGGGTGATTCCTTCCAGGAGGCATCATCAAAATCTGTCAAGTCATTTGAAGTAGGATCTAGGCCCTCCCTCCTGTCTCGAGGATAAGGGAGTATTCCTCCATGAGGAATGTGCTCCCATAATCCTTTCGGGCACCAGGGATACATGCTGGTTCCACTTTCAGATGTCCCTTTGACTGTACAGGCCTTCTGACTGAGACCCACATTCAGAGGGTCTGAGTCGGTACAATGCTAGCTTCCCAGCTATCAGTGATCACTAACTTATATACCATCATAGAGACCTCATCTAGTAGCTGATGAAAACTTGATTTATTTTTAAAACTTGAGAAATAGTTAACTTCTTCCATGAAAACCTTTTAACATTATTTGAATTAATACTTACTCTTTTGGATCTTATAGCTTCTAACATTTAACTACCCTGTGGATTGACTAATTCATCTTCTAGCAATCTTTCAAGCACAAAGGCTTGACAGACTACTACCTTTCTTGTATATGGATTATTTGATGTTTTATAGTCAGAAGTGATTTGACAGAACATGACCTACAACTAAATAAACAATTTAAAAGCCATGTGCCAACCCACTTTGCTAGTTTATTGATTTCCAGTTAGTGACTAGTGACATGTAAAAAGGAGTATTAAAAGTAGCTTCATTTACCCTAGTGAGGCTTGGTATGTTATAGCAAACCTAGAAATATGTTTGTCTGGCAGACCGTGGGTTAGGTCAGCTATCATTTCCTTATAAGTCTCCCTACATTACTCTTTGTAACGAGTACGGTTTTTCCTCCCGCCGCCAGGTCTAGTCCTGCTTCCGCGCCAGCCCCAAATAACACTCAGAGACTCTGTATTTGATACAATGCTGTTGGCCCGGTTACTTGTTTCTTATCGGCTAGCTCTGTCTTAATTATTAACCCATTTCTGCTGATCTATGTATTTTCACATGACCTTCTCTTACCTGGGAGGTGGCTGGCGTCCAGCTCTCTCCATACTCTCCATCTTGACTCCTCCTTACTACTTCCTATTTCCTCCTTGTCTCCTAGTCCCTCCTATCTTCCTTTCCTATTGGCCAACAGTGCTTTATTATTAACCAGTATGAGAAACATACAGAATGACCTCTCCCATCAACTCTTGATGCTCGCACTACATCGTTATTGTTAGGTTTGATATAAAGTTTATAAACTGTCTATTATGAAGTAGAAGAAAGGAGATTTCAATCACTGGATGAAAATCAATATTAAAACTTGAGCTGACAACTCACATTGTCATTTTAAGAAGCAATAGTTTCTAAATGAATATCTAACAACAAAAAAATGGATTTTTAACGGGCAAGTCGGTACCTTAACAATGGCTAATTAGTTTTCCATGTTGAGTGAAACAGAGTAGGTAGTATAAATTGTCCTGTTAGGGGTGAGCCCTCAGCAGTCATCATCCTTAGGGCACAAACAACCATGCATCCACTATGCCCCATTACAAATGGAAACTTCTTTGAGTAAGGCTGAGCTCAGCCTCTTTTTCTATGGGTATAAAGATAAACATGGAAAAGAAAGTTTAGCCCCACTTGAATTTAGTTAATCAACAAGAGTAAGCTCTCTACTAGGGCTTACAACCTTCTCCTCAGTCACTGGATTTTACTTGGTTTATAATACCATGAATGAGCCACTTGGAGTTCCTGCAGGCAAGATCCTTGACCCCCAAATCCGGGCCCCTGCCAAAGAACGAGGTCTCAGCTGGAGAGCGCCAGTTTCCAGTGAGATCCCACTACCCTGCAAAACCTTCTCAAGTTCCAGCCCAGCCCTCGTCCTCTTCTGCCGGCTATTGGCCAGAGGTGAGTCTGGGCCCAATCGGGGCTGCCTGTCCCCTTCAACCTCTTTTCCCCCCTCCCCCGCCTGAACTCCCTGGATTGGCCCCTGATCCTGCTGCTCCTGTCTCCGGTCCCCTTTGAGAGCACCCTTGGAGCTCTGATACACCCCCACCCATCCCAACCTCCAGCCTACCCCCCCTACCCTGTGCCCTACCCCACCTACTGTCCTGCCGCTCTGGTTGAGCACTGGGACAGAGGGTGGAGCCAACAGTCCACCCTACTTCGGAGACCTCTCGGAGCAACTCCGAACAAAGGAGACCTGACTATCCACATGGGGCCACCTGTAATTTCCACAGGCTTGGTCTCTGACCCCGCCTCCAGTCCTCTGCTGGAGTCCCAGGCCCCTCCCAGAGATCCGCCTATCTCTGCGGGTCCACTTGGAGTTCCTGCAGGCAAGATCCTTGACCCCCAAATCCGGGCCCCTGCCAAAGAACGAGGTCTCAGCTGGAGAGCACCAGTTTCCAGTGAGATCCCACTACCCTGCAAAACCTTCTCAAGTTCCAGTCCAGCCCTCGTCCTCTTCTGCCGGCTATTGGCCAGAGAGAAGCCTCCTAGAGAGCTTGGACCACACAGAGATACAGACATTGAATCTTTGATCCACATAAGCCCATCTGGGAAGGACCATAGAGAGAGGGAAGAGACACCACCAACACCTACAGGAAGAAACTATGGGAAGAAGGCAATACAAGAGAACACCTAACAACAGAAAGACAAACATGACACCACCAGAATCTAGGGAATCTACACCAACTAGAATGGAACACAACAACAAAGCAGAGGAAGCAGAAGGGTACGACTTAAAAATCACCATCATAAAAATGATAGAGGCCCTCAAAGAAGATATGAGAAAATCCCTTAAAGAAATAGAGGAAAAAACAAACAAAAAAGTGGAAGAAATGAACAAATTCCTTAAGGAAAGTACAGAAAACCAAGAAAAAACAATTAACCAGGTGAAGGAAACGGTTCAAGATTTGAAAACCGAAATTGAGAAAATAAAGGCAACACAAATGGAAGGAAAGCTGGAAATTGAAAAGCTGGGCAAAAAATCGGAAACCACGGACACAAGCATAACCAATAGAATTCAAGAGATGGAAGAGAGAATCTCAGGCGCAGAAGATAAACTAGAAGAAATAGATTCATCGACCAAAGAAAACCATAAATCCAACAAATCCTTAACACACAATATCCAGGAAATGTGGGACACCATGAAAAGGCCAAACCTAAGAATAATAGGCATAGAGGAAGGTGAGGAAGCCCAGCTCAAAGGTGCTGAAAACATATTCAACAAAATCATCGAGGAAAACTTTCCAAATCTGAAGAAGGAAATGCCCATGAAAGTACAAGAAGCATACCGAACCCCAAATAGGCTGGACCAAAGAAAAAAGACCCCTCGACATATAATAATCAAAACACCTAGCATACAGAATAAAGAAAGAATATTAAGAGCAGCGAAGGAAAAAGGACAGGTAACATATAAAGGCAGACCTATCAAAATTACACCTGACTTCTCCATGGAAACCCTCAAGGCCAGAAGGTCCTGGATAGATGTTCTAAAAGTATTAAGAGAACACGGATGCCAGCCTAGGCTACTATATCCAGCAAAACTCTCATTCAATATAGATGGAGAGAACAAGATATTCAATGACAAAACCAGATTTTCCCAATATGTATCTACAAATCCAGCCCTACAGAAAGTATTGGAAGGAAAATTCCAACCCAAGGAAGGTAACTACGCCCACAAAAATGTAGGCAACAGATAATCCAACTACACCAGAAACCTAGGGTGAAGCAGAACAAATATATTCACAATACCACTGCCAACAACAAACCTAAATCAAACAACCATCAACAATCAATGGTCCTTACTCACCCTCAACATTAATGGTCTTAACTCACCTATAAAAAGACACAGATTAACAGAATGGATACGAAGACAGAATCCATCCTTCTGCTGCATACAAGAAACACATCTTAGCTCCAAAGATAGACATTACCTCAGGGTAAAAGGTTGGGAAAAGATTTTCCAATCAAATGGAAATAAGAAGCAAGCAGGCGTAGCTATCCTAATATCTAACAAGCTAGACTTCAAACCAAAACTAGTCAAAAGAGATGAAGACGGTCATTTCATATTCATCTCAGGAGAAATCCATCAACACAAAGTCTCAATTCTGAACATCTATGCCCCTAATACAAAGCCACCCACATTCGTAAAAGAAACACTACTAAAACTCAAAGCTCATATAAAACCTCACACACTTATAGTGGGAGACTTCAATATACCACTCTCAACACTAGACAGGACCACAAATCAGAAACTCAACAAAGAAACAAAAGAATTAACAGAAGTTATGTCTCAACTGGGGTTAACAGACATCTATAGAACATTCCATCCAAAGACAAAAGAATATACCTTCTTCTCTGCTCCACATGGAACCTTCTCTAAAATCGACCACATACTAGGAGACATAACAAACCTCAACAGATACAAGAGAATAGAAATAGTCCCCTGTATCTTATCGGACCACCATGCTTTAAAATTGGAATTCAACAACAATACAAATAGCAGAAAACCTGCAAACTCATGGAAACTTAACAATGTGCAATTGCACCACTCCTGGGTCAAAGAAGAAATAAAGAAAGAAATTAAAGACTTTCTAATATTCAACGAGAATGAGGATACAACATACCCGAACTTATGGGACACCTTGAAAGCAGTGCTACGAGGGAAGTTCATTGCATTAAGTGCCCATATGAAGAAAACAGAGGATAGTCACATAAATGAATTAACAGCACAACTGAAAACCTTAGAACAGAGAGAAGCGAATTCACCCCACAGGAGCCAGGAAATAATCAACTTGAGGGCTGAAATCAACAAAATAGAAACCAGGAAAACAATACAAAAAATCAATGCAACAAAGAGTTGGTTTTTTGAGAAAATCAACAAGATTGATAAACCTTTATCCAAATTAACGAAAAAGCAGAGACAGAACATGCAAATTAACAAAATCAGAAACGAAATGGGGAACATAACAACAGACACAGAGGAAATCCAGACAATTTTCAGGTCATACTTCGAAAATCTGTATTCCACAAAAATTGAAAATTCAAAGGAAATGGACAAGTTTCTGGATAACTATCACTTACCAAAATTAAATCAAGAACAGACAAACAACTTAAATAGACCTATAACCCGAAATGAAATAGAAGCAGTCATCGAAAGCCTTCCAACGAAAAAAAGTCCAGGGCCAGATGGATTCAGTGCAGAATTCTACCAGACATTCAAGGAAGAACTAATACCACTACTCCTCAAACTGTTCCACAAGATAGAAACAGAAGGTTTATTGCCAATCTCTTTTTATGAGGCCACAATAACTTTGGTACCCAAACCTCACAAAGACACAACTAAGAAAGAAAACTACAGACCAATATCCCTGATGAACATCGATGCAAAAATACTCAATAAAATAATGGCAAACCGAATTCAAAAATACATCAGAGAAATCATCCACCATGATCAAGTAGGCTTCATACCTGGATTGCAGGGATGGTTTAACATACGAAAATCTATCAACGTGATCCACCATATAAACAAACGGAAAAAGAAAAACCATATGATTATTTCCCTAGATGCAGAAAAAGCCTTCGATAAAATTCAACACCCTTTCATGATAAAGGTCTTGGAGAGGTCAGGGATAACAGGAACATACCTAAACATAATAAGAGCAATATACAGCAAACCAACTGCCAACATCAAACTGAATGGAGAGAAACTTAAGCCAATTCCTCTAAAATCAGGAACAAGACAAGGCTGTCCTCTCTCTCCATATCTCTTCAATATCGTACTAGAAGTTCTAGCTAATGCTATAAGACAACAAAAGGAGATCAAGGGCATCCAAATTGGAAAGGAAGAAGTCAAACTGTCTCTATGTGCAGATGATATGATAGTTTACATAAGCGACCCAATAAACTCTACCAGGGAACTCCTACAGCTGATAAACACCTTCAGCAAACTAGCGGGATACAAGATAAACTCAAAAAAATCAGTAGCCCTATTTTTTTCAGACGACAAAGAGGCAGAGAAAGAAATCAGAGAAACATCACCCTTTACAATAGCCACAAGCAACATAAAGTATCTTGGTGTAATGCTTACCAAACAAGTAAAAGATCTATATAATAAGAACTTTGTGACTCTAAAGAAAGAAATTAAAGAAGATACCAGAAAATGGAAAGACCTCCCATGCTCTTGGATAGGTAGGATTTACATAGTAAAAATGGCAATCTTACCAAAAGCAATCTACAGATTCAATGCAATCCCCATTAAAATCCCACCACAATTCTTCACCGACCTTGAAAGGATAATAATCAACTTTATATGGAAAAACAAAAGACCCAGGATAGCCAAAACAACCCTATACAATGAAAGAACATCAGGAGGCATCACCATTCCTGACTTTAAGCTCTACTACAGAGCTATAGTTCTGAAAACAGCCTGGTATTGGCATAAAAATAGACAGGTAGACCAATGGAATCGAATTGAAAATCCTGATATTAATCCACGCACCTATGAACACCTGATTTTCGACAAAACAGCTAAAATTATACAATGGGGCAAAGACAGCATCTTCAACAAATGGTGCTGGCACAATTGGATGAGGGTGTGTAGAAGACTGCAGATAGACCCATGTCTGTCGCCATGCACAAAACTCAAGTCCAAATGGATCAAAGACCTCAACATCAATCCAGCCACATTGAACCTCTTAGAAGAGAAAGTAGGAGGTACCCTTGAACAAATTGGTATAGGAGACCGCTTCTTGAACATAACTCCAGGGGCACAGACACTGAAAGAAACAATTAATAAATGGGACCTCTTCAAACTTAGAAGCTTCTGTAAGGCAAAGGACACAGTTGACAAGACCAAACGGCAGCCCACTGACTGGGAAAAGATTTTCACTAATCCTATATCCCACAAAGGGCTGATCTCCAAAATATACAAAGAACTCAAGAAACTAGTCAACAAAACACCAAATAACCCTATTAAAAAATGGGGTACAGAACTGAAGAAAGAATTCTCAATGGAGGAAATCAAAAAGGCTGAAAGACACTTAAGAAAATGCTCCACATCCTTAGCTATCAGGGAAATGCAAATCAAAACAACTTTGAGATACCATCTTACCCCTGCCAGAATGGCTAAAATTAGAAACACCAGTGATGAGTTATGTTGGAGAGGATGTGGAGAAAGTGGAACACTCCTCCACTGCTGGTGGGAGTGCAAACTCATACAGCCACTTTGGAGATCAGTATGGCGGTTCCTCAGGAAAATGGGAATTAGTTTACCACAGGACCCGGCAATCCCCCTCTTAGGCATATACCCAAAGGATTCACATCAATGCAACAAAGACATCTGTTCAACTATGTTCATAGCAGCACTATTTGTAATAGCAAGAACCTGGAAGCAACCTAGATGCCCTTCAATTGAAGAATGGTTAATGAAGATGTGGCACATCTACACAATGGAATACTACTCTGCAGAAAAAAATAATGGTATCTTGAAATTCGCAGGCAAGTGGATGGCACTTGAAGAAACCATCCTGAATGAGGTAACCCAGTCACAAAAAGAGGAACACAGTATGTACTCACTCATATATGGATTTTAGACCTAGATCAAATGATCACCAGCCTATAATTCACATCACCAGAGGAACTAGGATACAAGTTGTATTCTAAGAGATTCATATAAAGTCCCTCACAGAACTGGGAAGGGACAAGTCCCCCAGACCTCAGGTATAGTGGGGGAGGACAGCGAATGGAGAGAGAAGTAGGAGAAAATGAGAGGGAGGAGAGGAAGGCATGTGCGACCAGGAGGATTGAGCCTGGTTAGGAATGGAAAATAGGAAAGAGAGAGAGAGACAGAGAGAGAGAGAACATAAAAGAGGGAGGCAATATTGGTTTGAAGATAAAGTTGAACACAAAGAAAGGTCGAGGGAAGTACAAGACTGCTCCCAACTAACAATCTCAGCTTCCGTGGAAAGGCTATCATAAATGCCCTTCCCGGAGAGTGAGATCAACAACTAACTTCTCCATGGAGTCCTCAACTAATGCCTGTTGAAAACAGGAGCAAACACCCATACATAAACACTGAGTAGAACTAGAACCCAGAAGCAGATGGAGAGGACAAGACCATGCGGTAGAAGTACATAGAGACAGCTTACCTGAACAAGGAGGAGCTAAGGGCCACTAGACTGATAGCTGGGAAGCCAACAGGGGTCTGACTCGGACCCCCCTGAATATGGGTCTCAGCCAGAAGGTCTGAGCAGCCTAAGAGACCTCAGACAGTGGAGCCAGGATGTATCCCTGGTGCATAAAAGGACTTTGCAAACATATCCCCCATGGAGGGATAACTGCCTTATTCTAGAGATAGGAGAGAAGCCCTAGTCCCTACTTCACAGGACCTGTCAGATCTACATGACCCCAACTGGATGGCATTCCCCTACATATTGTATTGTGGTGGGGGGTTGGGAGGGGAGGGTGTTTAGAGTGCATGGGAGAGGGTAGAGAGGGCAAAAGGGAGGGAAAGAGGGAGGGAGGGCTTGGGGGGAGGGAGGGAGGGAGAGGGAACTGGGATCGACATGTAAAATAAAAAAAAAAAAAAAAAAAAAAAAACGCTTTGACTCCAAAATTTAAGTTGAAGAAGTTACTGGGGAAAAGTATTTCTATTTTTGTTTCCACAGAAAATGAAAAGATGTGGATTCCTTCCAGACTAATGTGGTTTGATCACACCAGACCGCCTGAAACAGAGTACAAGCTGATCCTACATTACAAACAGCTGGACCAAACAGCCCTACAGACTACAGCTAAGATATCTGAATCTTCTTCGAATCCCCCAAGACAGTGCCCCTTACCAGCAGGAAGTAGTTTGGAAAGAACGACGCCCAAATTCCCAAATATTGTGTATAAATGTTTGTTTTCATTTAATTGGACTTTGTTATATAAAATTAAATAAAAAATACTCTATATGCATAAAAAAAATAATACCATGAATGAATTCCCTCCTCTGTAGTGGCCTCAAATGAAATCAGAAAGCAGTTAGTTATAACCGTAATAGTTACTCCACTGTTGCATCAGAAGGCATGCCTTTTCTGGCAGGATGGGCTTATTCATAGGGTTTCTGGCTGTGTAAGACTACTGGTGTATCTTCTTCCTCTATAGTGTACATAGCTAGGGCCATGAAATTTGGGAAATAAAGAAGATCTCAGATCATCTCCAGGTGAAGTTTTCTATATTTTGCAAGCATGGTGTGTACTATCTTTAACAAGATTGTCTCATCAACTAATGATGGTAGGCATTAAAGGTAAGGCAAGACTTTATATTCTTGCAGGGAGCCTTTGTGGCCTGCTTATCTGGCACCCATGGTATAAGGCATCCCACACATGGCATGTGGATTAAGTTTGGAAACTCATGGCTTTCAGCAGCAGTGCTGTCCAGCTGTACAGGATATCACCCCTTTCAATATTTTTTTAATGTACACAGAAATGGGTTTTCAAATATCTTTTATTGTGACTTAGAGGCTGATCTCCTGATATTTTGGTGAAGAATATGGCTGCTTTTGCCCTTGGCTGAAGAATCTGCCTGAGGTTAAAGTGAAGAGTTCTGAATTAATCCCATTAGCATAGGAAATCTCAAAGCAAGCTAGTGTAGATTTTGTTGAGTGGTTATTAGTGGTAACTCTAATGAAGATTCATAATGAAAAGGAGCAAGCTAAACAATGAAAAATATTTGGAAAGAAAGGGAGAAACAGTAAAGTAGAATGGAGCTGAATACTGTATTCAAGGAGATAAACATTAAGAACCAGAATAAAAGAAATGGTGACCTCGGAGTAAAAACCCACCCAGATAAGATTCCAGCTTATGAATAGGAATGACAAAAAGCTTAGTGCTATATGTGGTACTGCATACCTTTAATTCCAGCACTCTGAAGGCAGAAGCTGGCATATCTCTGAGTTTGGGGTAAGCCTTATATACAGAGCAAATCCCAGAAGAGTTAAGCTCAGGCAGTGAAAGACCATTAAAAATGGAAAGCTTGTGACATCGTAATTGAGAGAGGGAACCATGTTCAAGCAAGCAGTAGAACTTGGCAGCTTCAGTCATGTAGGTCTGGCTTTAGACTCAAGTTTGGAATAGAGGCATTATGGAATAGCCCCTGTGACTAAGAAAAACCACTGATACCAGTGCTGTTAGGGGAATCCCTGAATGAAGGCTTAGAAAGGCAATTGCATGAAGCTATGAGGGTGATTTCTGGATTAACTTGGAGACCTCAAGATATTAGAGATGCCAGAGCCATGAAATACCTGTCAGGCAAAGCAGCTTACAGGAAAACTAGCCAAAAAGAAAGAAAGAAGTGTTTTGTAGACAGTAAAGGTGAAATAAGTTGAAGATCAGTTCAACATGGAAATGCAGTGTTGGAATTAGCCTAGCTGGTTTTTGGTCTTGCTTTTAGTCCAGCATTTCCTCACTTTTCTACCTTCCCTACATTTTGGAATGGTAATGTAGATCCTTTGTCATTAAATGTTGGTAGTATGTAATCTGTTTTATTTTTATTTTTATTTTATAGGAGATTGAAGTTAAGAGACCACATAAATATCAAAAGAAACTTTGAACTTTAGACTTTCAAATAAGTTTGAGACTCTTCTGGACTATGGGACTTCAAAAATTGGATGTATTGTATTTTTGCACAATGATATGACTAGAAGCCTTTTGGGAGCCACTGAGTGGAATGTGGTAGTCTTCAAGAAAATGGCCCACAAAAGAAAGTGGCACTTTTGGAGGTATAGCTTTGTTGGTGTAAATATGGCCTATACCAAGTATGTGTCACTGTGGAGATCTAATGTATGTTCAAGCCTTGCACAGTGGGGAAGTCTAGTTCCTGTTACCTACATATCAACATGCCCCAGCTCCTTCTCTACTAACATGTGTGCCTTCATGCTGCCTTGCTTCCTTCCATGATGATAATGAACTAACCCTCCAAGCTCTAAAACATCACAATTAAATGCTTTTCTTTATAAGAGTTTTCACAGTGTCTCTTCACAGTATTAGAAACCCTAAGTAAGACAAGAAGGGTGTTCATAGTGAATGGCAAGCTATAAATGCCTGTGAGTGCTGGCACATTATATGTTGTCAAAATAAGTTTAATAGAAGTTATTTTTAAAGTATTTTTGAGCCAACTAACTGAAGCAAGATCTGAGGACGTATCATAAAAGATTACTTAGATTTGTCACTGGGTGATGTAAAGCCATCTAACTAGTGTTTCTCTGTCCAGTAGAAGGAAAAACTGCTATAGCTTTGAAATGGGTCTGTACAATGAATCATTGCAGAATATATTTTTCATTCATTTCCAGTAACGAACATTATGAAATATTGGCTACAATAATCATTAAAACATCTTAAATGCTTTTTAAAAAGGCAGAGGAAGATATTTTCATGAAATGTAGAGCTCTGTCCACAAATAGGGTGTGGAAACTGATTTTCACACAGCTAATGATCTTCTCATCTGTGTCAGAAAGCAATTCAACCTCATTTTGACAGGTTCCTGTGTGCTCAGAGAATGCATTTTCCCCTTTCATTCAAGCAGCAGTGCCCCCCTGATTACTTGTGCTCCTCTCTCACAGCTGAACCTAAATTACCAGGAGGTTTAAAAAGTGTTTATTGCACTCAGTATTAAGAAAATTATCGACTTAACGTGAAGACGTTTCAAACATATGAATTTTACTCATGTACAAGATATCTAAAGTGAAAATGGTAACTTTTAGTCATATCGCTCAAACATAAATCCATAGACTGAAATTGTACCATTTTCAGAGGAAAAAAAAATATCTGTAATTTCTTGTAAGCCACTTTATCAATTTAAGTGGGGCATTTGATGCTTAGTGTAGGTGGACATTTCTGTCCTACCAGCCTACTCAAAAAACCACATAGAGATGTAACTATAAATGCTTAACAAATAGCTTAGGCTTGTCACACCTTAAATTAACCCATATTTATTATCTATGCTCTGCTACATAGCAGTACATTTTCTTTCTTTCTTTCTTTCTTCCTTTCTTTCTTTCTTTCTTTCTTTCTTTCTTTCTTTCTTTTTTGTGATGGGGTCAATTGGTCAATTCTATAGCCAAAGCTATATAGCCTAGGCAAACACTGTGCTGACAAAATTAATTCAAGCTTGTGCCTCATCCTCTGAAGTACAGGCATGCACCACTACACTCAGCATAATAAAGAGCCTTACAGTAGTTTCTAATCTATTAATGCACTACTCAGTTTTCTTTCATCACACTTATCCTTTCAGTTAAATTTTTTTATGCATATAGAGTATTTTTTATTTAATTTTATATAACAAAGTCCAATTAAATGAAAACAAACATTTATACACAATATTTGGGAATTTGGGCGTCGTTCTTTCCAAACTACTTCCTGCTGGTAAGGGGCACTGTCTTGGGGGATTCGAAGAAGATTCAGATATCCTAGCTGTAGTCTGTAGGGCTGTTTGGTCCAGCTGTTTGTAATGTAGGATCAGCTTGTACTCTGTTTCAGGCGGTCTGGTGTGATCAAACCACATTAGTCTGGAAGGAATCCACATCTTTTCATTTTCTGTGGAAACAAAAATAGAAATACTTTTCCCCAGTAACTTGTTCTTCAACTTAAATTTTGGAGTCAAAGCGTTTTTTTTTTTTTTTTTTTTTTTACATGTCGATCCCAGTTCCCTCTCCCTCCCTCCCTCCCCCCAAGCCCTCCCTCCCTCTTTCCCTCCCTTTTGCCCTCTCTACCCTCTCCCATGCACTCTAAACACCCTCCCCCTCCCAACCCCCCACCACAATACAATATGTAGGGGAATGCCATCCAGTTGGGGTCATGTAGATCTGACAGGTCCTGTGAAGTAGGGACTAGGGCTTCTCTCCTATCTCTAGAATAAGGCAGTTATCCCTCCATGGGGGATATGTTTGCAAAGTCCTTTTGTGCACCAGGGATACATCCTGGCTCCACTGTCTGAGGTCTCTTAGGCTGCTCAGACCTTCTGGCTGAGACCCATATTCAGGGGGGGTCCGAGTCAGACCCCTGTTGGCTTCCCAGCTATCAGTCTAGTGGCCCTTAGCTCCTCCTTGTTCAGGTAAGCTGTCTCTATGTACTTCTACCGCATGGTCTTGTCCTCTCCATCTGCTTCTGGGTTCTAGTTCTACTCAGTGTTTATGTATGGGTGTTTGCTCCTGTTTTCAACAGGCATTAGTTGAGGACTCCATGGAGAAGTTAGTTGTTGATCTCACTCTCCGGGAAGGGCATTTATGATAGCCTTTCCACGGAAGCTGAGATTGTTAGTTGGGAGCAGTCTTGTACTTCCCTCGACCTTTCTTTGTGTTCAACTTTATCTTCAAACCAATATTGCCTCCCTCTTTTATGTTCTCTCTCTCTGTCTCTCTCTCTCTTTCCTATTTTCCATTCCTAACCAGGCTCAATCCTCCTGGTCGCACATGCCTTCCTCTCCTCCCTCTCATTTTCTCCTACTTCTCTCTCCATTCGCTGTCCTCCCCCACTATACCTGAGGTCTGGGGGACTTGTCCCTTCCCAGTTCTGTGAGGGACTTTATATGAATCTCTTAGAATACAACTTGTATCCTAGTTCCTCTGGTGATGTGAATTATAGGCTGGTGATCATTTGATCTAGGTCTAAAATCCATATATGAGTGAGTACATACTGTGTTCCTCTTTTTGTGACTGGGTTACCTCATTCAGGATGGTTTCTTCAAGTGCCATCCACTTGCCTGCGAATTTCAAGATACCATTATTTTTTTCTGCAGAGTAGTATTCCATTGTGTAGATGTGCCACATCTTCATTAACCATTCTTCAATTGAAGGGCATCTAGGTTGCTTCCAGGTTCTTGCTATTACAAATAGTGCTGCTATGAACATAGTTGAACAGATGTCTTTGTTGCATTGATGTGAATCCTTTGGGTATATGCCTAAGAGGGGGATTGCCGGGTCCTGTGGTAAACTAATTCCCATTTTCCTGAGGAACCGCCATACTGATCTCCAAAGTGGCTGTATGAGTTTGCACTCCCACCAGCAGTGGAGGAGTGTTCCACTTTCTCCACATCCTCTCCAACATAACTCATCACTGGTGTTTCTAATTTTAGCCATTCTGGCAGGGGTAAGATGGTATCTCAAAGTTGTTTTGATTTGCATTTCCCTGATAGCTAAGGATGTGGAGCATTTTCTTAAGTGTCTTTCAGCCTTTTTGATTTCCTCCATTGAGAATTCTTTCTTCAGTTCTGTACCCCATTTTTTAATAGGGTTATTTGGTGTTTTGTTAAATTTTTAACTTGGTAAATGATGAAGTACTTTATCCCCAACCTAAATTTGAAAAAAAAAAATACTTTCTTAGAAATAGTAATTTTTTCATGGTTCATTTTCAGTAAGAAATAGTTATTGAAATATGAGTTATGCGAATAAAGAGAAAAAAGTTATATCCAATATTTTAATAAGACTCCAGAAGGAACTATGAACTTCCATCGAATGCTGAGCATGCCCAGTATCTACAAAGAGAAGACATTCACAAAGAATCCCAGGCCTCCATTGAAGAAAAGTAAGTAGGCAAGTGGAACTCAGAGGAGAGGCAGAAAGTGCCTTTCACCAGAGCAGAAACTAGGGAGAATTAGCTTTGCTTAGTTAATGCCCTCACTGGAGACACATCTTGAAAATTAGTAGTATTTACTCTTCTTAAAAAGGAAAATAATTAATGAAAAACTATGTAAATAATGATACTATAAAGTTTATAGTTTTAAGTAGCTTTTGAGAAATATAAAATATGATCAGAAAATAATCTAATTAGGCTTCTGTGGATGCTTATGGATCATTGAACTCTCAACTCCTCCATGTACTATGAAATGTATTTTTATAATGATATCATGAGCTACTTTATTTAATATGGCTCTTTCCATTTGTATCTGTTTTCCTATAAATGATTACTACATTCCTTTCTATACCTGATAAAATTTCATAGTGTATATTTACCACATTTCATTGCTAATTAATCTCATTCATATATATATATATATATATATATATATATATATATCACAAAAATATAAAGGTAATTGTCCAGGGGACAAAGACAACAACCAGAAAGACAGAAGATAGAGAAACAAACAACAGTGTAAAGTAGTATGCTTATTTTTCTGTATGTACTCATGTAAAATTTTCAACCAATAATTCTTAAAAAGGTATCTTCTTAAGGCATTTTCAAACCTCAAATTTTACTTCCTCAATATGGATGCCAGTAAAACAGCAGTGACCTAGACAACATACGTAAATTCTTTCGTGGAATAGCTAAAGCTATTGTTTATTAAATTCTCAGTTTATCTGGTACTCAAGTAGGATATGATTTTAAGTCATGAATGCAGTATAATAAAAGTTCATTACTTAGAATTTCCATAATTTATATTGTGATAATTTTAAAAGAGTTATATACTATCATATCCTTTATGGTATCAACATAGAAAAAAAAAAATAAATACCAAATGTAGTTTGCTATAAGCCCTCTTAAAATACTTCCTAGGAAGACTTTCAATCAGTTTTAAATAACTTATCAATTTATGCCACTGCAGAAGGAGCCATAGGTTAGCTCAAAAGGAGGAACATAGATTTAGTTTAAAGATTCTTCATATGATGGGTTTAAAGACAACACACACACACACACACACACACACACACACACACACATACACACACACACACACACAAAACAATCATTCTCATAGTCAGGAGACCCAAAATACAATAAGCCGAGAGCTATAATATACCCACAGAAGTCCTGGAGCAGACCCATGTTTGTCCTTGCTTACTAATTCAGTCTCTGTGAGTTCATCTGTACTTTGTTTAGTTGATTGTGAGGAACATGTTCTTCTAGTGTCCTTCATCCCTTTGATTCTTGTAATCTTTCTGCCTCCCATTCTGCAGGATTCCCTGAGATCAGAGAGGATGATTTGATGGAGATCTCTAGACTCTCTGCACAATGTCTGACTGTGGTTCTCTTCATCTGTTCCCATGTGCTGCTGGAAGAAGCCTCTCTGATAATGACAAGATAAGGCAGAGAACAGCAGAATATCACTAAAAATAATATAATTTTATTATTATTATTATTATTTTCTTTTAAACCAGTCTTGTCTAGGTCTTTCGGTTTTATGTTCTCTGGATCTTAATTATCCATTCAATGTCAATATAAGTTCTATCTCATGGAGTAGGTCTTAAATATAATCAGACATAGTTCAGCTGCTCCCATGACGTCTGTGCCACTACTGCACTAGCATATTTTGTAGGCAGGACTGACTTTAGGTTAAATATTTTGTGGCTGTGTGGGGTTCTTTTACAGTAGCCTCAAAATACCTTGTTACTCCAAAGACACTTGAATGTAGGGAAGTACTCATCATGTAGGCATCAGAAAGACTTTCTGTTCCGTGAGTTGTGTGGATGTTGTCCTCAACAATTAAGCACAAATGTCAGTTTGTGAAGAGCAATCCTCTGTCTCAGCATTAGCCTCTTTTGTTAGGGGATTTCCATAGGACTTCCTTAGACAACACTCAATTGACTGCCACCCCATCTCTGCACTGGAAGCCTTAACTAGCTACAAGAAATGGGAAGTTGAGACTCTCTATTCTTCATTGGTAGGATTACCTTCATAGATTCCATGAAGTTTCCAGTGCACTAGGCATCCATATCACCCACTAAATGCTCCTTAAATTCAGCTGTCTCCATCTGTAGATTGGTTTTGGTAGGATGGCTACTTTTACTGGGTAAATTCTACCTAAGGATAGGAAAGGTCTTTTCATCTTCTGATATATTCTTCAATTTATTTCTAAACACCTTAATTTTTTATCATGCATGCCTTTTAATAGATTTTCTAGTTACCCCTAATATCTTTTATTACTTGAGATTCTTTCACAACCCATTTGCCATTTTATAGAGAAGGTCTAGTGATTTTTTTGTTGGTGTTGGTGGTGGTAATGCTGAGTTCTGCCATGCTGCAGAAAGTATTTAACAGCTGTAGGATTTTCCTGATGGAATTTTAAGGTCATCTATATATCCTACCATATCATCTGCAGAGAAAGCTATATTGACATCTTCCTTTCTAATTTATATTCACTTGATCTCATTTGCTTGTCTTCAAGTACTATTTTGCATAGATATGAAGAGAGTCCACAACCATGTCTTGTTCATGAATTTAGTGGAATTGTTTTGAGTTTCTCTCCATTTATTTTTATATTAGCTATAGGTTTACTATAAATAGCCTAAATTAGTATTAGATATGTCTCTTGTATTCCTTACCTCTCCAGGACTTTTATCATGAAGGAGCATTAGGTTTTGAGGTTTTGTCAGAGTTCTTTTCTGCATTTTGTTTATTATAGTTTGTTTATATGGTGGATGTCACTGACTGATTTTCCTATATTGAACTATTGGGAATCAGAGTAAATGCTAACTTTTTTCTTTATTTTTTTATTTTTTATTTTTATTTTTTTTTTTTTTTTGCTTTGAACAGCATTTTTATGTAGAAATGAAGAAATGATTGAGTGTACCATTTATACCTTTATTGAAAGTTATTTACAACCTTCTCAGGTGATCTAAAATGCACTGTCAAAGCAAAGAGTAAAAATAAATTAGCTGTAAATGCAATCCCTTAACATGAATTTGGCTATGTTCCTTCTGTTTCTTCTTTTGGGAATAATTTGAGGAGTATTAGCACTAACCACTAACTTTTCTTTGAAAATCTGTTAAAATTCTGTGCTAAAATCATTGACCATGTTTTTTTTTTTATTTTTACAAAAATTTTAATGACAATGTCTATTTAAGTAGAAGTTATAGTTCTATTCAAAATTAAAATTGTTTATCTGATCATTAACTAACTATAGTAAGTGGTACTTATTGAGGAAAATTATCAAATTTGTTTTAGATATTTTCAGTTTGGTAGAATAACTGGGTTTTAAAGTATGTTTTTATGAATGTCTAGTTTCCATTATTTCTGTTTTTATAACATCCCTTTCATTTCTGAGTTTTAAAATTTAAATATTCTTTCTCTTTCTGTCTTTTAGTTAGTGTGATTAATAGTTGCTCTATCCTGGTGATTTTTCTCAAATAACTGACTGCATTTTTGACTGTTTTAATTTTATTGATTTCAGCATTCATTTTTATTATTTCTTATGTCTATTCCTCTTGGGTGTGTGTGTGTGTGTGTGTGTGTGTGTGTGTGTGTGTGTGTGTGTGCGCTTACTTCTCTTTTGTTACAGAGCTTTCAATTATGCTGCTAAGTTGCTTGTATGAGGTCTTTCCATGTTTTTATGTGTGAACTTAGTCTTATATTTTAACTCTCATCACCATTTTCATTGTATCCAATAAGTTTGGGTATACTGTGTATTCATTTTTATTGAATTCTAGATTAATCTCTTTCTTATTTTTGTCTTAAACCATTTTTCATTCACTAAATAATTTATCAGTTTCCATAAATTTGTAGCTTTTTGCTGTCTATATCCAGCTTTAATCCATGATGATCTGAGAAGATGCAGGGTGTTATTTCCATTTTCTTTTATCTGTTGAGGCTTGCTTTATGTCTGAGTATGTGGCCAGTTTTAGAGAAAGTTCCATGAATTCCTGAGAATAAGCTATATTCTTTTGTATTTAGATTAAATGTTCTGAAAACATTAGTTAGTTCCATTTGGTTTGTGACATCTGTTAGCTTAAGTTCTTCTCTTTTCAGTTTTTATCTGGATGACTTGTCTTATAAAGAAATTGTGATATTTCAGTTTCCAATTATCTGTGTGTAAAGATCAATATATGATTTAGGCTGTAGCAGTATTTCTTTTACAAATGTGCCTGCCCCTTCATTGGTGGCAGAGACGTTCATAATCAAAATGCCATCTTGATTAAATTTTCCTTTAATAAATAAGTATTGTCCTTCCCACATTTTTGATTACTATTGGATTGAATACTGTTTTTGTTAGATATATAAATGTCTAAGTCAATTGCTATGTATATCTTTACCCAAATTTTTACCCTGAGATAATATTTATCCTTGTGGTTGAAATAGGTTTATTGGATACAGAAAAAATGGTGAATCCTATTTATCATACCCATTCTGTTAGTCTGTGTATTTTTAATGGGGAATTGAGGCCATTGATACTGAGAGATATCAATGGCCAATGACTATTGTTTCCTACTAAATCGTTGATAGTAGTGATTCTAATAGTGTGCATATGTGTCTGTGTGTGTGTGCAGTATATGTTTGTGTGAACACTCCTAACCTGAGGGAAGAATATTTGTGATCTACTTTCACTCCTTTTTGTTTACTTGATTATTGTTTTATTGACTGTTACATCCCCTCCTTGCCATAATATTGACAATTGTGTGGTGCCAGCAAAATCACAGCAGATGAGTAGGCTGGACTACAGTTTTCTAGTGATTAAGTTTCTTCAGTGCAATTTGTGTGCTTGTTGACTTTCTTCACTGGTCAGAGAATTTCAGGCTGTTAAAGTTGTCAACTGTTTTATTTTTTACAACCTAACATATACATTATTATAATGAATAACACAAACAACATATGAAATGCTTGGAAATCAAATTCCTCCAGTCCATATGGTTGCTCAGAAGGTTGCATAGCTTGTTGCATCTGATTCTTGACAACCTTTTATTCACATAGGATCACAGGTCCAAAGCTTTTCTTTTTTTTTTAGGATTATTCTCCCTGAAGTAGATTTAAGAAAGTCTGGAAGACTAATTTTGCATCTCAGATGAATTTTACAGCTTACATTCCAGTACCTCTTGACTATTGCTTCTCTATACCATGTAGGTTCTGATACTCAGCCTGGGCTAGAGCACACAACCCTTTTAATCATATTAAAAAATATGATTTATAGTTCTTCAGTCTATGCCATTTGAATCCTTTCCTCTTGCACTTTGTCTTCCTGGCTATACTCTGCCTTCACCCACCCCACCCAACCCCCCTTTTTTTTTTTAAGCAAAGCTGTACGTTTGTGTCATAGTTTAGGCCTTTCTTCTCTGTCCAGTGGTTGTACTGAAATCTTGATTCTCAGTTTGGTTGTGTCAGTTGGTATTGTAGTGATAAGTAGTGAGTTTTACATCATTAACTGCACTCTCAGGAAGAGCATGAGTTTAAACTGACTCAAGGTAGAGTTTGTGATGGTTAATTTTAACTGTAAACTTGATTATATTGACATACCTATATGGCATTAGTAGTAAACACTCATGGGTGTGCCTGAGAGGACATTGACAGAGATTATAATTCTAATGAGCATGGTAATAATATTGATGAGTTCAGAATTCTGATAATGTATTCAGAGATCATGGGACTATTAGTTTAGCCTAGTTGGAGGAGGTAGGAACTGTTCTTTCTGTTGGCTTCTCTATATTTTTCTGGATGCTCTAATGAGAACTGTTCTTCTTTGCTAGAAGATGTTACTAATCATAATTGAAACCTCTCGGAGCACAAGTTATAGGAACTTTTTCCCATCTGTAGTTTTTTTGGCATATATTGATTAGTCATCTATCTCATTATAGGGGAAGGACATTTAAGGTAGCCTCTCTGGTATTGCTTAGCTTGTTAGTTGGGGTCATACTTGTAGATATCTGGACATTTCTCTAGTGGCAGATTTCTCTTTAAACCAATAATGGCTCCCTTTATTATGGTATCTATTTTCTTGCTCTCCTCTATTATTCTCCTGACTCAATCTTCCTGCTTAATCTTGTCCTCCTATCCCCTACTCTTCTCCCTTTCTCTATTCCCTAACTCCCTCTCCCCTCCATGCTCCCAATTTTCTCAGGAGATCTTGTCCCTTTTCCCTTCTCAAGGAAGGGCTCCTCCTTAATACCCAGCTTCTCTGGTGGTATGGATTGTAGGATGATAATCCTTTCCTCTATGTTTAAAATCCATACCATGTTTGTCTTTTTGTGACTGAATTTCTTCTAGTTCCTTCCATTTGCCTGTGAAATTCAAGATTTCATTGTATTTTTTTTCCACCAAGTAGTACTCCATTGTGTAAATTATCACATTTCCTTTATACATTCTTTAGTTGAAGGACATCTAGGCTACATCCAGTTTAAGGCTATTACAAATAATGCTGCTATGAACATTGTTGAACAAATGTCCTTTTTATATGAATGTGCATTCTTTGTGTATATGTCTAAGAGTGGAATTGCTGGATCTTGTAGTAGACTGATTCCCATTTTCATGAGGAACTGCCATACTGATTTTCAAAGTGGCTATATGAATTTGCACTCCCTCCAGCAGTAGAAGAGTGTTCCCCTTTCGCCAAATCCTCTTCAGCATAAACTGTCATCTGTGTTTTTTATTCTAGCCATTCTAACAGGAGTAAGATGGTATATCAGAGTTGTTTTGATGTTGAGCCCTTTCTTAAGTGTCTTCTTGCCACATTCAGAATTCTCTATTTAGTTCTGTATCCCACTTTTTACTTGGATTATTTTGTGATTTGGTAACTAGCTTCCTGAGGTCTTCGTATATTTTTGGAAATTAGCCCTCTATCAGAGGTGGGGTTGGTGAATATCTTTTCCCATTCTACAGGCTGTGGTATTGTCTGTTTGATTGTGTCTTGTGCCTTACAAAGCGTCTCAGTTTCAAGAGGTCCCATTTATTAATTGTTGATCCCATTGTCTGTGCTACTGGTGTTATGTTCAGTCACCAGTCCTCTGTACCAATTTTTTCAAGGGTACCTTCCACTTTCTCTTTTAAGAGGATCAGTGTGCCTGGATTTATGTTGAGGCCTTTGATTTATTTGGACTTAAGTTGTGTGCATCATGATAGATGTAGATCTATTTGCACTCTTCTATATGTCAGCACTCAGTCATTCCAGCACCATTTGTTGAAGACGCTTTTTCCCCATTGTATAATTTTATGTATAAAATAATAAGAATTTTCTATTAGTACCAGAAAACAGACTCCATAGAGCAACAACATTTTAGCTGCTACAATTTTGTGTTTGTGAACAACCAAGCCTCTCTCTTCCAAATGATTTCATCAAAATACTTTAATTAGTTGTAATCCATAAATAAAATTGTGTCTAATTAAGATTATAATAATTTCAGTTTGATGAGTGTTAATAAAATATTTTTGTGGCAAAACAAACATCTACATTAGGATTGAGAGAGAAGGATTTATTTATTTATTATTTTTTTTTTTTTTGCCTCCCCTAAGCTATACTTCCATTTCTTGTTATTTATGGAATAAATTGATTAGAAATCAGAAATAAGAAAATGTTTTCAATTCTATTTCCACTTAATTATGTCTTGTCATAGAACCTGAAGGTAGGATAATATTTAAATATAAAAATATGCAACACAGATACTAAATACTTTGGTCACCAACCAAGGAGAAAGACCTTCTGCTGAGAGTGACAGCCTAAAAAAATTGTTCTCAGATATCTTCTGAAGACTTATTCCCATGCACTTCCCATATTATTTTTTTTACTTAAATTGTAGCAAGATGAAAAACATATCAAGTCACTTTGTTTTGATCTTTTAAGTGAATGGAGGGGGAGACAAATCACCTGAGAGTAAGATAAGTGGGAGGGACAAGAATCTGGGAAGACTGGAGGAGAGGAAAAATATGATCAAAATATACTGCATGAAAATATAAAATAAAATATCCTAAAAATGTTTCTTAAATAACTTTAGTTACCATTTTTCTTAAACTTCTGTGTACACTAATTCAGCTTGATTGTAAATGTGTTAATCTTATATAAATCATTAGTAATGGACCTTTAAGGGATTTTTTAAAATATAGTGTTTTTAATTGTAGATTTATTATACTGTATTTGAACTTATCAATCCCTCATCCCCCAATTCATCCAGATCTTCCCTCCCCTCCTTCTCAATCCAATTTCTTGCTCTCCCATCTGCCATCTGATATATATGTATGTATGTATGTATGTATGTATATATCAACTCTATTGTGTATTTTCCAGCTAACCCTGGTCATGATATCTTCCCTGGAAATTTTTAGGTGTCACATGATTGAAGGAAATTGACTCACCCTGCCATGCAACAACCAAATGTCAATGAATCTTGACTTTGGAAGTGTACCTTATCAGCTACCTTCCTCTTAAATATTGGTATTTTTTCTGACTTGAGCTTTAGAAGATCGAGATCATGCTATCATCATCACAGTGGTGTATAGGAAATACTATTTAATTCAAATCATGTGCCACCTTGTCTTCCATATAGATCCATGTAAGGATGATGTTTCTTATTTTCTCCATATTTATCAGGTGTGGGTTTTTTTTCTAATTGCAATCTACATGAGAGCTGAATGAGAATAAGAATAGTAGGTTTTGTCCTAGCACCATTGTCCTATTAAGGTGCAAGTCATTGTCCTCATTGACCATGTCAGGTATGGGTTCCATATCATGGAGCAGACATTAAAACAAATTTTAAAATGCAGTTAGTTACTTACATACTGGGGATGCCACTAATATACCAATGTGCATCGTGGCAGGCAGATTTATTATTATAGCTCAAAGAGTTCATACTTGGGTATGATTGCTGATGACTTTGCTTCTTTGGCAACAGGCATTGCAACTGATAGCATTTTGATACATATCCAGTAGGCATGAAGCTTCCAGTTGAGTTTGAACCATGCATATAGTGTTTTCAGAAATAGAGTCTCCCTATTGAGTTCTAGGGAATAACTGATAAAATTAGCAATGCTCAATAAAGTTTGGGTAGAAGGTATGAAAGCCCAAATATGGAATCACCCAACTCTACATTGTTTGGGCTGGTAATATGATATCTTGTTGGAGTGCTATTCCTACAAGATGAGTTAATTTCATTTTAAGTATTCTTATACACATATGCAATTATTTTAGAAAGCTTCAAAAATAGTAGATTTTGTTTTCATATTAATAACAATATGTTAAACTGGAAGGGTAAAATTTTCATGAGGTCATACCCAAGACCAATCACTATAGGGAATTGTTAACTTCTAGGAGAAATAGAATTGCTTTTCCCAGTGATGAGCCCACATATTGGTTGTTCAATGCAGAGTGATCAGCCTTGATACCATATACACAGATTCAAACTCAGAAATTTCTATTAATATATATTTGTGCATGATAGGGGTTACAGGGGTAACAACTTTGAGGGGCTGGAGACAGAAAAGTGTGGACGACATGCTGAATTTTATCGCAATTAAAATATGTAAAAAAGAAGTATTACCTCTGGGGCTAGAGAAATGGGTCAACAGTAAACAGCATTTACTATTTTTACCAAGGATCTGTGTTAGTTTCCCAACACACATATAGCAGCAATCAATCAGAACTCTATATCCTTGAGAGTCAATAACCTCTTTATGACTCCACAGGCACTGAATATATATGGTACACTTATGTATATGAATGCAATACAGGAATATGTCTATGTACAAATAATGTTATCCTGAAAGTCACTATCCAAAGAGGTAGGAGAAAAATGAATTTTTCTCACTTGTCAGAAGTGCAGAATATTTGATATTAATATTTGTAAGTGTGACATATAAAATATGATATGGTAAGCTTAATAAGTTTTGAATATGAATGGATAATAAGAATATTTTTATTTTTAATTATTCTTTAATTATTTTATCCTGTCATTGTAATGAAGAATAAAATAATCTATTGCCATTAAAAAATAAAGTCTCCCAGATAAAGCACATATCATCAAACACTATTCTATCATTTAATGGTATATCTCTAATACATACATAAATATCTTCATTATGCATATACAAAATAATGTCTATATGCATGTATTGTGTTTTCATAAATGTTATTTATAGTCTTAACAATAATGCCCGAAAACTTAGTTACCTAAGACACTATACATCTACCTCTTGATTTTAGTTGTTCTATGTTTATTCACTGTGTAATTATATATTTTTTCATGCTTTTCCTTAAAATTGGGGAACTTATTTAAAGTTGGGAATCTTGTTTATATTTAATTGAACACACACATACACATGCACAATATTTCCCTCAATAGAAACAATGAGAAAATGAGTTGAGGCATACTACGTATTAATTTAAAAAAAAAAAATACCTGCGTAAATCCACATAGCAATCTTCAGGGCACAACTGTATCTAGTTCTCCATATACTTATATGATTCATATTCTGAATCTTTAAAATAATTATTGCAGACATAATAGCTTAAAAAATTACTCTGTTTTATGTACCATTGTTTTATTTGTTAATCCTCAAGGCATTACTATTTGTTTCAATCTATTTTGCATATTTTTGAATGAATTATCTTTTGGCTTGTTTTCATTTAAATCAATGCTTCATCATGTTCTATATTTTGTTTGTTTGTTTGTGAGGATTTCCCACAAAATTCTCCCGTGAATAATGTTAACTTAATTATCAACTTTCTCTTTTGAATATTGTAATAGAAAAAATTTTCTGCTTAGTATCACATAGTTATATTTTCTTTTTATTAATTAAAATATTTCAGATTACATTGAAACTTTGATTTAATTGTTAAGTGCATGGAAAAGTGCATATATATACACATATACATATATATTTGTATAATAAATGTGGTATATAACTTTTGCTTTCTTTTGTGAGCATACCAAAACTAAAACTTAAAAATGTGTGTAGGAGACATATATAAAATGCAGAAAATAAGGGTGATTTCTTCAACTTCATTATTCATGAGATGCATGTATTTTTCTTTTCCAAATAACTTACTTCATGGTAGCTTTACTTAGCCTCATACTTTAAAGTCAAAATGTTCTATCCTTTGTTGGATTTTGTGTTAAGAAGTCATGTGCCTATTTTAACTTTCCCTTTAGATATGCACATTCTGTCTGAACTGTTCATTTTAGGATATGCATTTTTTTTCTTTTTTTTCTTGAATCACTCATTCAACCTTTCTACTGTGATGACTGCTTTAATATTATGTACTCATTCCTGAATAAGACACACTGGCAATGTTGTCAGCTTGCTTCTTACATTTTACACTTTTCTTATTTAAATTTAAACAGTGCTTTTACCCAAAAGACTGACTCCATTTAGAAGGGAAATGACATATAGAAGATGAAATCTTAGAAGTTCTATATTCATTTAAACTCTGGTTTTTATGTTCCAATGCTAATTCAGTATACATAATCCAACAGTATATCCATGTCCATCATAATCGCCATAATCATCGTCATCATCATCATAACCACTGCAGTGTTATCATCTCTTTAAAATGTAATCATGAATGCAAACAGGTTTCTCCAAATTCAGTACCATCCTCAAAGTTGATGCAAAGTATTTGGCTTTCAACATCAGGAACCCCTTTCTCCTTTAATGAGAAATCTGGCTACTATTATCCTCAATACATTTAACTCCAAATAAAATAAAATAAAATAAAATAAAAACTACTTTAAAAACTTCTATTAGTCTATCTAAGGGTGAAAATATTTTCAGACGTAATTATGTTGCATGCGAATATATAATTTTAGGGAATCTTAGAAGAACACACATACACACAAACATGTCTTGGTTTCCACCATCAAAACCATACAAAAAATTCTATTTATCAATGTCATCCCATCAAACATTTGATCCATGAATACCTCTTGAATAAACTAATATCACTGTTTCTTGATTTATCCTTTGTGTTTCTTTGTACAATAAAGAAGTAAATGCATAAATATTTTCTTATATGTATCATTTATTTAGTATATGAAAGTTAAAATAATACAAAAACATTTTGTACTTTAAAAAACTGACATTATGACTCAGAAAAAATACAGTGTAAAATTCCATTCTATTGTGGTCTTAGTGTATTATATTTGTACTATCAATGTGTAAGAGACTCCTTTCCCCATGATATCTCTGTCAAATGTTATTTTAAAACATTTGGTTTTGCATCTTCAACATTGTAAAGTCACCTGTAATATATTATGAGGTCATTATGAAATAGCAATTTCATCTCCTTTGTTAAATGTCTACACAGTTGTTTCAGATTGCTAAGTCATCCCTTTACTTTTAGTAATGATTTTATTTAATTGTTTATTAAATTTGTCTGTTATGTTGGCCACTCTTTGAGTCTATTTCATGTGACTTTCTGTCCTAAACCATGTTGTTCAAAGAGAATATGTGACATTATACTAGTGATTCTCAACTTTCCTAAGCTGTTACCCTTTAATGTGGTCCCTCATGATGAAGTGATCTCCAAAAAATATTTTTTTCATTGTTACTTCACAAAAAGTAACATAATTTTATTACTGATATGAAGTGTAATGTAAATATCTGTGTTTTGATAGTTTAAGATGAGTTTGTGAAAGAAAGGGTTATTTAATCCCAAATAGGTCATACCTCACTGGTTGATATTCATTGTTTTATTTATTTTTTATTTATTTATTTTATTTTATTTTTCTTATTTTACATATTAAATCCAGTTACCTCTCCCTCCCTGCCTTGCCCTCTCCCACCCATCCATGATCCCTGACCGCCTTCCTATCCTCCAAAATTCCACAAGGAGAGTGATGCCTTCCAGGAGGGGTCATCAAAATCTATCAAGTCATTAGGAGTAGGGACTAGGCCCTCCCTCCTGTTTCTAGGTTCATAGAGTATCCCTCCATGGGTAATGTGCTCCCAAAGTCCTTTTGTGCACCAGGGATACATCCTAGTTCCAGTGTCAGAGGTCCATTAGACTGCTCAGGCCTTCTAACTGAGACCCATGTTCATCCATTAGACTGCTCAGGCCTTCTAACTGAGACCCATGTTCACCCATTAGACTGCTCAGGCCTTCTAACTGAGACCCATGTTCACCGGGTCTGAGTTGGTCCAACGTTGGGTTACCAGCTATCAATCTCGGTCATTGCTTTATTTTCAAGTGGAGATCTATTTCTACTTTCCTCAGCTCTGTGTAGCTTTTCTAAAATATTTTTAGATAGTCTCACTTTTTTTCCTTAGCATCTGTTCATCAATTTTTCCTCCTTCTTGACATTTCTATGGAGGTTGTGAAAAAGGCACATGCAAACTTGGGGTAAATTAACATGTTCATAATATTGAGACATCTAAGAAAAAGAGATAGTTTTGCATTTTTTTGGGAAGCCACAGCCTCAAGATGGTGCCTGGCTGGATGCCAGGTAGTCCGAGCTTAGCTGTAAACAAGCCTTATTTGGAAGTGCTTGATGGATCTGGTGCTCTTCCTCCTTCTGTGGCCTATCCGGGATCACCAGGTGGCATGAGCTGATTGAACAGTGAGTGCACATTTAAGGGCTTGCTGGGGCTGGGGGAAGCAAAAGCTGATGTACAAGATTCCTAAATAAACTGCTTGAAGAAGAATCATGGTTGTGTTTTCTTGCTGGCCGAGGTAGATGTGAGAAGTGGTGGCCCGTAGGGGGGCCTCTCTCTGTGGGTGAATGGCTCAAAACTTCCTGCAATCAGGGTAGTCGACTGGTAAGTCCCAGGTAAGGTGACAAGTTAAGGACCTTGGTAAAGAGGCAATAAGTTCTCTGGTAGGAGCGATAAGGACCTCAGTAAATAGGCAATATAGTCTCTGGTAGGAGCGATAAAGTTCCATGATCGGACAAGGTAAAAGTAACCAAAAGTGAAAGTATGGGGAATTCAACATCACAACCCATTTATCTAGCTCTTCAGGAGCTGTTGCATTCTAAGGGACTAAAGCTAAAGAAAAGTACATTAGAAATGTTTCTAGGGGAGGTTGAGACCATGGCCCCCTGGTATGCTGTCTCAGGTTATCTTACTATCAATTGCTGGGACAAGCTTGGGAGAGATCTAGATTTTTCCTGGGAACAGGGAACGCTAAAAGGAGGGGCTAGGCCTATTTGGCTGCCTAGAGGATCAAAGATACTGCAAGGCTGTTAAAAGGGAGCAAGAAATGTTAAAACAGTTAAAAGAAGAACACTCCATAAAATCAAAAAAAAAAAAAATTCCAAAAAAAATTCAGAAAAAAAAAAAAAGAAAAGAAAAAGAAAATACAGAAGTCATCTTTGCTGAAGCGCTCTAAATCCAGTAAGATGGAGCCTTCTTCTCCAGGACTGCCCCCTCCTGCTCTCCAGGAGGATCTGGAGAGCTGTCATTCTGCCTGGAGGTATGGAAGAAAATAAAACATGAGTTATGTTATCCATTTTTTCAGGATAATTCAGGGCAACACTAACATGAGCCCATTAATCTTAAAACAATTAAAGCACTTGCTGAGTCAGTCCCCACTTATGGGATAACTGCTGCTTTTGCAATAGCGCAGATGGAACCTCTTAATCGCCACATGGTGAAACCATTTTGAAGAGTAATGCCACCTGAATTAGAGGTTGATGGCCTAGAACCCGGGAAAGAGGTAACTCGACTATTACCCCGCAACCCAGGTGGGCTCCTTATTGTAATCAAAACCCAGCTCAACTTGGAGCATCTAATCCTTTTGATCATTGGCTACTCTATGGCATTAATAGCCCCAGGAAGGAATATGTCTTTTTCACCCACCCCTGTATGTGTTTGGCCTCTTTTTGTGTTTATGATTAGCAATAGCACCTTTTCAAAATCTAGTAAAAAAAATACTAAATTGTACACCTCAATTATGCTTCTATTCTTTATGTTTTGATGGAAGAAAATTTCCTTTGGCCCTTGTGACCAAAATGCTCAGGTACATTCCTGTTCTGGTAGAGAGCCCAAGCACCATGATCCTCTTTAGACAGAGGAGAGATTTTGGAATCACTACTGCTGTGGTGGTTGTTATTACAGCTGGAGCTATGGGAGACAACATGGCTGCCATTGCCATGCATTCCACTGTACAGACTGCAGGTGCCTTGGATAACCTGTCAGCAAATGTAGCCACTGCTTTGGATGTACAATCTTCACTTAATGCTCAATTAAAAGATGGTATTATATTCCTGAATCAACGAATTTATATAATTCAGGAACAGATTGACACTTTGTGGCAGTTGGCACAAATAGAAGTGACCTCTGTGCCATATCAAAAGTATTCGGTGGCTGCCAATATGTCTAACCAGCTTTCTCAGTATCTTTTAGGCAATTGGTCCGGTGAATTCGATAAGTTAATGCAGGACCTGAGACTTTTCATCGTGCGTGTAAATTCTACCCGAGTCAACGTCTCAGTTGCAGAGGGACTATCTACATGGATCACTCAAGCCATAAACCACCTAAAAGAATGGGTGGGAATGGGTGCCCTGAAAGGGGTGCTTATCCTAATCAGTCTCATTGCCTTATGGTGTATCTGCAGGGTGAGAGTTACACAGCGGAAAAATAATGCTGTGATTGCATAAGCCTTCGCAGCCCTGGAGGCAAGGCAATTAACTCAGGCTTAGTTAACTGTGTTAAAAGGCTAAGCAATCATCACGCTCAAGATGCCAGACAAAGTACTCCACTTAAGACCAGTTTCTAGTGGCTTCATGGAGGGCAAGTCTGATTGCATATGGGTTGGTATCATAATCCCATCTCTGAGAAAAGATACAGGACGGGTATTGTACCAGCTTGGCTAATAACTGGGTACGGGGCCATTACAATGTCCCTTGTTCATCACAGATCAGACCTCTACCCTTGCCTGTTGTGTTTAAAACAAAAAGAAAAAAAAATGGGGTACTGTGGGAAGCCACAGCCCCAAGATGGTGCCTGGCTGGATGCCAAGTAGTCTGAGCTTAGCTGTAAACAAGCCTTATTTGGAAGTGCTTGATGGATCTGGTGCTCTTCCTCCTTCTGTGGCCTATCCGGGATCACCAGGTGGCATGAGCTGATTGAACAGTGAGTGCACATTTAAGGGCTTGCTGGGGCTGGGGTAAGCAAAAAGCTGATGTACAAGATTCCTAAATAAACTGCTTGAAGAAGACTCATGGTCGTGTTTCCTTGCTGGCCAAGGTAGACACGACAGCATTTGTTTAAATAATTTTTTTGTCTTTCATGGACATTTCAAGTATTTTTATTTAGTATGTATGTATGTTTTCATGTATATGTGAAACTAAATGTATGCATGTGCACATGAACAAGTATTGAAAACATGTACAGCATAGAAGGCAACTTCAAGTGCCGTTCCACAGGTGGTATGTGTAGCAAGTTAACCAATTACATTGCCATATCAGCTTTTAAATGTTTATTCTAATAGTTTAAACACACTTTAGAGAATACAAAATATTCTCTTCTTTTATGCTATCAGTAATGGTGCTTTTGTTATAATTGTATAAAAATTTATTCGTGGATAATGTTTTTATTCATTCACAATGTATTCAGGATGTGTTTTGAATTTCAGAAAAAAATATGTCAAAGTATATTATTCATTTAGTGTGTTAATATACTGTTTAAAACCCAATATCAATGGGTTATCTTGCCTACAATTTTTTAATCCCACCAACCTGTTTTCTCCACTTCTATACATTGTCTTATTTGCATCATTAAGTAAAAGAGTTGTTACATTTCCCTTCATTTCTCTTTACTGCAGCACAGCAATCTAGCTTTGATGAACATATACTATCTTTTTAGTGTATTTACTTTAAGTTTTGGGAAAATGATACCTCAATCTATTTTACTACTTCAGAAAATTGGTCATTTCAATCTTACATTTTGTTAAGTAGTGTATAATTAATGTAGTCATCAATTTTGTATAGATTTTTAAAATTATATTGCAGTGGTGTTTATGGAATACTTACATACTCAATTAAAATTCTGATGATTTAAAGGTTTATTCACCATGCATATTTTGTGTATGTGTGTGTGTGTGTTCTGACTAGCATTCTAGTGTCTGGTTTTCCTTTTTTTATTTAAAAACACAGCAGCATTTGAGTTATTCATTGATTATATAGTTTTGTATTGTCTAATTTGTGGATTTTTTGATAAATGAGATTTTGGAAAAATGAGATTGCCATAAAATTGTTCAATTGTACCAAAGAAAAACTCTTTCTACTTTCTCTCCTGTGGAAATGTTAAATACACTGAATAGAAATTGGTTTCTATTTTAGAAACGGAGTTTTGTTATAATCCATGTACTTTCTGGAGTAGATAAATAAATCAAAAGCTAATTTATGCTCTCATGGTGGACTCTATATATTTGCTTTACAGAATTTATTGTCAAGGCAAGAGAGACTGCATGCCTAAGATTAGTGCAGCTGTAGAAGATGACCACATAACTACTTTAATATCTACATACTGACCCCTGGCTGCTTCTTATGGACAGATAAACAAATACATAATATAACAATCCTGCACAAACAAAATACCAATTAAACAGGCTTTTTAATTCTAAAACATTTCACTCAAACACCTTGAGGTTCTTCAGGATAAAGTTCACCACATATATTGGTCAGAGAAAGTAGGAAATTATGTATATGGAGGGGTATTGGGATTGGATCATATAAATAGAGAGACTACTGTCTGCAAGATACAGGTTCTGGAAAGTGGAGTTTGCTCTTTATGTCCCCAAATGAACAGAAATACATGGAGTAGGGGTTATGCTACTTTAACACTGGCATTCAGAGACTTCAGACTTTTAAGAAACTGGAACACCCATGATATTCCAGGATATCAGAAGCTAGACTAACTAATTAGACCTTAGCTTTCTTCCACCTTTTTGTTCTATGGAGACTAATATTCAATGGATTAAATGATATTTACCAAAATGTTGTGTGAAGGACTGTTTGAATATTCCTTACTCTTAAATACTAATCTTTTCAGAAAATGCCTTCACAGACACACTCAGAGGAAATATTTGATCTGTTCTCTGGGAATTATGTATTTAAAATTACATATAAGACATAAATCATATACCCAACAAGATTCTGAATTCTCGAGTTCAGATCATATACAACTTAATAACATTGAAACTTAAAAATATATTTATATCCATTTATCTCATACTAATAAGCAACCTTCAAACAGGAAACTTATAAGAAACTCAATGAAATAAGAATGAAATATGTCTGGTGAATTTTATTTTACCCTTTAGTAGTAACAATATAGAAATGTGTTTTATAGCACATCTATATAATTACACAGCCATTTCATTTTTGGCTGGTGTTCAGGTAATAAAGACTTTTGCTGTTTATGGGTCCAGAGACTCATTTTCAAAATAGAATTGACTCCTTCAAATGAAAAGTTCTTTAAAATGAAATAGCAGAACAGTGTAGAAATTTGGAACACAAGAAACAAATATATACAGTCTCATTTCATTTATAAAGCTCCAATTTTATTTCAAGGTTTCTTTCAACTAAAAAGGAAATAATTCACAATACTCAATTTAATCCAATGTAACAAGTAGCCAAGAGTCTACTGCATAAACAGAATTGCATAGTAATTGTCCTTGGAAGTTGGATGGGAAGTGCATCATAACAAAGCTCAATTCATTATCTTTCCCACAATCTCAATAATGTTAACATAGCTCAGTTGTGCTTAAGCCATAAGTAAAGTCCAATTCTGCGGGGTTTACATCTTTATGTTTAACTAAGTGATTCAGGACCTAAAACCATTTGAATTTAATTAAGCAATATGTTATAATTAAACTATGTAATGTAGCAATGATGCTTTAATTTTTTTTCAACTAAAAGTGAGTTTTCACATAATTAAAAACATTCCTTCCTCTTTCTCAAAGAATTCTCCAAGCTCTGCCTAATGTTTGGCTGTCGGTCTCTACATTTGTTTCCGTCAGTTTCTGGATGATGTCTTTCTGATGACAATTGGGCTGGAAACTGATTTATGATTATAGTAGAATATTATAAGGAATCATTTCATTGAATTTTTTTATGTTTGTGTTTGTTTCTATCCTAGGTCTCTGAGGCATCCTACCTCTGGGTCCTTGCATTCATGGTTGAGCTCTTTCTCAGGGTATGGGACTCTAGCTGAGGCACTCATTAATTTGTCACTTAATAGTTCTGTGCCATTTTCCCCAGTATATGTCAGAAACAGGACAAAATATAGATTGAAGTATGTATGGTTTGGTTGGTGACCCAATTCCTTCTCTGGAGAACTTGTCTCATTACAGAAGATGGCTGGTCAGGCTCCATAGACCTTAGTATTAGTAGTCTTACCTAGGGTCACTCTCAGATTCTTGGGAGTTTCCATTGCATTAGGTTGTAGCTTATCTCAGAGATGGCCTTGGATTCCAATTTTGTTTCCCAGTACTCTCTCCCTCCACCTTCTGTTCCAATTTCCACTCCTCCTTCTAGGCCCCTTCCCCTTCCACTGGCAATGCACATTCTATTCCCTCTTCACAGTGAGACTTATGCATCCCTTGCTTGAACCCTCCTTGTTATTTATGTTCTCTGGGTCTGTGCATTGTATCATGCCCAGTCATGTCAAGGGTACCACATGAAAATACACAGAAACATCTCACCTGGGCTCATAAGGGCTCACAGTGACTGAACTAACAACAAGGACCCTGTAAGGGACTGACCTAGGATATCTTTATAAATGTTACAGTTTCATAGGTTGTTCTTCCTCTGAGACTCCAAACAGTAAAAGCAGGGACTGCCTCTGACTGTGTTGCTTGCTTGTGGGAGTATATCCTTCCTGCTGGAGGATTGCTTCATCCAACCATGAAAGAAGAGAGATGCTTAGTCTCACTGGAATTTTATATATAATAGCTGGATGATATTCATGGGAGACCCTCTTGTAACTAAAGAGAAACAATGGAAACAGTGAGTGGGGAAGGGATACAGGGACTGAAAAGAAGGGAGGGAAAGGAAACTTTGGTTGGGATGTAAAAACTAACTGACTAAATAAATAAATAGAAAACTAAATAAATCAGGAATTCAAAAATAACTTAGTATGGAAAAAGAAAATAGACAACAGAATTTTCAGAAAAAGTAATAACTATCACATAATACCAAAATGAAATAAAATAGCAAGAAAAACACATATAAGCAATCATATTACCCTGATAATACACATGCTCACTTTCTATTTATTTCCTGTTTTTCACTGTGTGTATATGTATGTATGTGTATGTATATATGTATGTATAATCTGTGTGACAAGTGTGATGGGGTTGTCCTTCTGTATAATATGAATATATGTTTATCCGATTGGTTGGTGAATAAATGCTGATTAGCCAGTAGCCAGGCAGAAATTATAGGTGTAGCTGCCTTTCTGGGTAAAGGAAAGGCAGGGAACAGTTACCAGAGACAGAAATGGCATGTAGCTGCCAGGAAGAGTCACATTCCATAGTATTACAGATAAACGAAAGCCTTGTGACGGTATATGTTTTAATAGAAATGGATTAATAATTGAAAGAGAACTAGCCAATAAGAAGCCTGAGCTACAAACCAAGCACTTTATAATTAATATAAACTTCTGTATGTTTATTTGTGACTAAATGGCTGTGGGACCAGGGACAATAGAAACTTGAATCTACAAATGGTGCACAGATGTTTGGCACAAATATCTGTGTAAAACCTGACAAAAGCTTAAGAAGGAATTCTATAAACAAAATAACAGAATTAAGTATGGCTCCTTGGTAGTAGCAGTTTTGGGGGTGGGGTTTGTTTGCTTGTGGCAAACTTTAACAGACACATTCTGACTCAGTGATAGCAGCAAAAGCTCAATGGCTCTTTTAAGATGGTCTGCTACCAAATAATAAAAGGATGTTATATATGTTATTATATTACCCTGATAATATACATTCTCACTTTATATTTATTTCCTGTTTTTCACTGTGTGTATATGTATGTATGTGTATGTATGTATGTATGTATATATAATATATAATATATATATAGAGAGAGAGATGCTTGGAAGAGAAAAGAAAAAGGATAGACAAACTTTAAAAAAATAGAGAAGCTGGGTATGCTAGAATACTCCTTTAATCCCTGCTCTCTGGAGACAGAGGCAGGCAGATCTCTGTGAGTTTAAGGACAGCCTGGTCTACAGAGTGGGTTCTATGACAGCTAAAGATACATAGAGAAATCCTGACTCAAAAACAGAAAATAAAATATAAAAATATAACTAATGGAGTTTAAGAAGGGCCATATAATGATGGAAAACACACAGAGTCTGGATACTGTATATTATTTTGAATTATTAGATTGCTGACAAAAGAGTAATAGCTGCTAAAAGACATTTGATCATAAATTCTGTATTAATGCAACTAATTAAACCTGATAGACTAGAAAGTGTGAAGTAGCCTTGAATGCTTTGGCACAGAAGACCACTTCATAAATATAACAGCAGTAGTACAGACAATGAGCGCAACAATCAATAAATGGGACCTTCTGAAACTTAAAAGCTTCTGTAAGTCTAAGACCACTGTAAATAAGTCATAAGTGGATATTAGATGTAAACCAAAGGATAACCAGACTATAATCCATAGCTCCAGAAAAACTAGGTAACAAGGAGGACATCAAGAAGGACACAGGGATCACACTGGGAAGGAAAAATTAGAAGAGATCTAGTGGGTCAACTAGAGGCAGGGGTAATGGTAAAGGGAAGGGGAGGAGGGATAAGAACATGAGGGAACAGGATGGTAGTGGGGGACGTGAGGAAGCAGAAAAGCAATGAATGAGACAGCCACTATGGAAGTTGGGAGAAATCTATTGCTAGGGTCACTCCCAAGAATCCACACAAAAAAAGCTAAGACTCCTAACAATAGTGAAGAGGATGCCTACCCCTGTAATCAGATTAGTAAATACCCCAACTATCATCATAAAACCTTCATCCAGTAATTGATGGAACAAAATACAGAGATCTACAACCTAGCAATGGGACTATCTCCAGGAATCTAGTCAAAGAGAGGAGGGGGGGTCTATATGATAAGGAAGGTCAGATCATCATGGATAAAAATACAGAGACAACTGAAAAATGCTCATGGAAACTCATGAATTCTAGACTGACAGCGGTGGAGATTTCAGGGGACCAAACTAGACCTGCATATGTGCACGGCAGTTGTGAAGCTTTGACTCTCTAAAGGGTCCCTGGCAGCAGGATCATGATACAAACACAGTATGTAAGCTAGCTTCCTTCTGGATACATGAGCACATTCCCTATGGTGGGATACCATGCTCACCCTTGATGCATGGGAGTGGGTCTTGGTCCTGCCCCAAACTATAAGCCAGAATTTGTGATCTTCTCATGAGAGCCATTTTCTGTAAGGAGGAGTAGGCTGGGGTTGGGTTGATGGGAAGAGGGGTAGGAGGGAAAACTGTGGTAGAAAGGTAAAATGAAATTTAAAAGAATAAATTATATAAAAATGAAAATAAATAAATAAAAATGTAATGTATAAATACAAATTATATATAGTCACCCATAACAGTCAAAGCTTATAGTTATTTTATTATTTTATTTATGTTTTTTTTAGATATACAGAAAAATATTTCAAATAGATGGATATTTTTCAAAAGCTTTCAAAGCCCTACAGAATATGGCATTTGAAATTGTTTGTTAGGGTTTTTCGTGACAATGAGACACAACTGCTCCATGCAACACCAATTACATCAGAGATAAGATGGACATTGAAGTAACTCATTATAGAGATTGCCTTCAACATGGCAAGAAGAGTCATTACAACAGGAAATGTCTCTTGCCTAAATTTCTTGAAAGCATGCACACTGTCCAAACTGACCAAACAGATTACAAAGAAAAGCGACTGCTGAACTTGCCAAGGGACAGGATAGTTCTTCAAACAGTCTGCCAGACAGTGTAACCTATGAGCTAAAGAGAACTTCTGTGTAACTGTCCAGGCAGCAAGTAATCTCTGTTGATTGTAGAGTTTATATATTATCCTTCTGGGGTCTTTGACAGAGTTGAAGACAGCTAACTCTGGTTATAATTTTCCTTAGTTAGGATAAAACGTAACATGCAAAGGCAGTGGTACCAGTCTAGGAGAGAGGGAAAGAGGGAAGGAGGAAAGAAAAGAGGGAGATATGTAAAATGAAAATAAAAATAAAAATTTTTTTCATACCAAAAAAAAAAAAAAAAAAAAAAAGATAGGCAGGGAGCAGTTGCAAGAGAGAGACACCATGTAGCCACTGAAGGAGTAGCATTACAAAGCATTATGGATAAGCCACAGCCTTTTATCAATAGTTTAATAGAAATGGCTTAATTAAGAGAGAGCAAGCCAATAAGAAGCCTGAGCCTATAATTCACACTGCCAGAAAACTAGGCTACAAGGAGAATTCTAAGAGAATCATATAAGGTCCCTCACAAAAGGGGAAAGAGACAAGATCTCCTGTGCATATGGGGAGTGGAGAGGAGGCAGTGAGTGGAGAGGGGAGAGGTGAAGGTGAGTAAAGGACATCACATGGGACTAGGAAGATTGAGTAAGAGGAGGAATAGATGAGAGGAGAGATAGATGATAGAGAGAGAGAGAGAGAGAGAGAGAGAGAGAGAGAGAGAGAGAGAGAGAATAAAAGAGGTAGCCATTATAGGATTGAAAAGAAAACTGAACCTAGAGAAATGTCCAGAGACCTACAAGACTGACCCCCAAGTAGCAATTTGAGCAACAATGGAAAGGCTACCATAAATGCCCTTCTCTGATAAGGAGATTGACTACTTAACTTATCCACTATCATAGATCTGTCATCTGGTAGATGCTGGAAACAGAAGCAAACAGCCACAACTAAACATTGAGCTGAACTGGAATTCAGATGCAGAGAGGGAGGACAAGAACAGACTGCAGGAACACATAGAGACAGCTGACCTGAACAAGGAGGAGCTAATGGGCCCCCAGACTGATAGCTGGGAATCCAGCATGGGACTGACTCATACTCCCTCAACATCGGTCTCAGCTAGAAGGCCTGAGCAGTCTAAGGGACCTCGGACAGTAGAACCATGATGTATTCCTGATGCACAAAAAGACTTTGAGGGCACATTCCCATAGAGGGATACTCCCTTAACCTAGGGACAGGAGAGAAGTCCTGCCCCTACTGCAAATGACTTGACAGATTTAGATGACCCCTCCTGGAGGGCGTTACCCTACCTGTGGAATGTGGAGGGATGGGAGGGGAGAGTAGTCAGGGGGCATGAGAGGGTAGGAGAGAGGGAAACAGGGAGAGAGGGATGGATAGGGAACTGGGATCAATATGTAAAATAAAAATAAAAAAAAAATAAATATATATAAAAAGAAGCCTGAGTTAACTGACAATTTATAATTATTATAAGCCACAGTATGTTTATTTGTGACTAAACAAGTGAAGAACCAGGCATAGTGGAAACTTCCAACTACACTTGTGCGTTTGTGTGTGTGAGTGCACAAACATATGGAATCAGACATTGAAAATCCCCTTCACAGCTGAACCATTTTGTTCATTGTGGTTGGGTTTCTGAATCAAAGGAAGAGTTTATGGATATGGTTAGTTGATGGCAGATGTCATTCTGTAAATATGTTTCTCATACTCATTAATGAATAAAACGCTGTTGGCCAATAGGAAAGCAAGATAGGTGGGACTAGGAAACAAGGAGGATTTCAGGAAGTACTAGGGAGGAGTCAAGATGGAGAGATTGGAGAGAGCAGAACCGCCGGCCCCCTCTAGCTGGTAAGATATGGCCACATGGAAGTACATAGATTAATAGAAATGGGTTAATACTTAAGACTGAGCTAGCTGATAAGAAATAAGTACCTGGCCAACAGCTTTATATCAAATACAGTGTCTCGGTGTGTGTTAATTGGGGCTGACGCTGCAGTGGGTCCAGGCTAGCAGGAAAAACCTTACTCGTTACAGTTAGTATTGCTAGGCAGCTCTCTCAGGCAAATCCTACTTTCCAAGACTACAATTATAGGTGGACAATTATCAGTTATGCTCACCAAGAATTTTCGTGGGTCTTAGAACATTCTAACCTCAGTGGTCACATGTGTGTGGCAAGCGTTTAATCACTGAAACACCCTAAATCCATATGAATTTTCTTTTCATGTTTTTTTGAGCATATAATTTTACAGCCTCATCTATACAATTAAATTAACCTCAACATTGCATTTTTTGTTTCCTTTTAAAAATGTCTCAGTATTTTCCATGTTTTCAAGTCTTTAATCTTAGTAATATTACTTTACCACCGTAAAGCAAACAATATTAAGTGCCATTAAACATATTTATACTTGTTGGAAGAATTTGAGAAGTTACTGCACTAAAGTATACAAAGGGAATAGCTATTCAGTCACTTTGAGTGATTAAGTCTTCGACAATACACTTCAAATTATATAAAGACAACTGATTACATTTGCTAGTAAGATTTGTTATAGCACTTTTATCACCCATATCACACACAACACAGAAATAACATGTTGTAACTTTTTTTTAGAAAAGTGACCTATATCATCAACAGTAAATGCCCAATGACCTGAAAACCACAAATTCTCTGGTGGGAAAGTTTTCTTGAATTTTCCTTGCAAAGAAGCAGTTTATTTAAATCATTTCCTGCTACGTCTAGTTATTTTCATTAATTTTACAGATTTCCCCCCCTCTGGTAATCTCAGAGAGATCTCAAAGAGCAAGTTTCAGACTGTCAGAGAGAAACTTCTCTTTAGTGATGGACTTTGCTTCAAATTTGAAATGTTAGTTACCATTAATTAATTATGTATGTTGCTTTTCATAAAAGATAACTATAATTAGTAAAGTGTCACAGGTATTGTTATTCAGTGTCACTCTGGAAAGGGCTCAATAATAGAATAACATTCCATGTTGACACAGAAGGGTCTCTATAGCTATCTCTCTGTGAAGGAGTTGTAACTTCTCTTTTAAAAGAAATGTGTGAGTATAGGATGATCTCTGAGGAGTTCTCATGGCCTCAGGTAAACTGTGATTTCACTTTGTGTTTTATGCTCCTCCCATATATGAGGAAATAATGAAACTTTATATGGATTTTGTGAGATTTACTTAAAATTTATGTAGAGTTTCATGTCCTTGAAACTATGCATGGGCATCATTGACATACTTATTTCTATTACTGAACCTTTATCCCAATAGGAAAAGAGAATCAGGACATTATGTTTCACACAGAAAATAATTTTAAGAGTAACAATAATAATTTTTTGTCTTGAAATAAGACGACCCTGGGTTGAACTCTGACAATAATCAGCATGATGGCTACCTGGGGAAAGTGGAAACCTACTTAGAACTCTGACTCATTTCCCTTTAACAAGCTAATAAGCAAGCACAGATGAAAATTAGCATCAAGTTCATTTGATTTATTTAAATTCCAAATAGTGTTGCATTTAAAATAAAATTCTCTGACAAATTAAGATGCTAAAATAGTGAGGAAGGTGATCCCAAAAGTGAGGAAACAGAGCAAAGGAGGAGAGGACAACGGAGTGCGAGGGAATGATGTTGTGGAAAACTCAAAGGGCATTCACTCAATCATCAATAAACTGATTCACAAGAAAATGAGAGAAGTATGTGTCTGAGCACCTGTCAGGAACCACAGAAATTATATACTATCTTGAAACCCAGAGGTCAATCCAGGAGCTAGCACTATCAGTGGTAATTGGAGTATTATTGGGCTGCAAAATATCTGGAAATTAGGAATGCCCAATTGATGATACAAGTTATAATTTTATTATGCTGGTTTGGGCATCTGGCATAATCTAGGAAAGCCTGTTCCTAATATGCATTTAATATAACTAAACACATATAGAAAGGTATAGACTATAAATACCGATAGAAGGATTTTTTTTCTCCTTTTGTCATTTTGTCATTAGAGCCTATTATATACATTTTTTTTGACACAGGTCTTTCTCCTGGCCTATATGCCTAGTGACTGAAATTTTTAAATAGGTCAACAATTTTCAAAGAGATATTCTTTTAATTTATTTTAATTTATCTTTATTTATGATTTAATGTATATATCTATGCATATATATTGCATATGTATTTGTATACACACATGTGTGTGGGGGTGATTGGGTGTTTGCATGTGCATTTGCATTTTTTATGCACATGTTTATGGGACATAGGATGAATTTGGCTCTCTTCCTCTAATGTTCTCCACCTTCTTTTTGAAATAGGGTCTGCTTTACTGAACCTGGAGTGCATTGTTTTGGCTACAAAGATTTTCCAGAGAGCTAGAGGGATACTCCTGCTTCTGCATCCCAGCTCTAGGGTTATAGGACCTCACCAATACTGTCTTCATGGGTGCTAAGTATCCACTCAGTTCCTTGTATTTTCACAACAGGCATTTTACTACTGGTTGTCTTCCAGTTCCCAGTTATTCTATGGATAAGAGAGTCAAATGAGTATGGTGGTGAATACCTGTGATCACAGCACTAAAATGATAATCCAACAGGTAAAAAATATTTCTTAGCTGCAGACAGACATTAAGACAGGCTTGGCTATGTGAGACCCTACCTCAAGCCAGAAAGTAAAAGCTCCTTATATGACATTTATACCTGCCCAAGTACCTTCAGTTTTAAAATATTATTACTCAGAAAGAAAGATCACATTTTTTTTATATCACTATGTTTCCACAAAGTTATTGAAGAGTCCAGAGGGTATTTGCAAATTCCAGAGCAGTCAGGGCTATTTTCAGATCACAGGAAGATTACCAAGCAAGTTGCCTGGCTACCAAAAGTTCAAAATCTGCATTTTAACAAAAGATCATGCATATGTCTTATGTACCACTATTTATACACTTGATTATGTAGAAGCTGATTAAATCAATTGGTCAACATAAATTCATTAACCTTTGTTGTTGATGAGAAACCTTATCATTTACATTGACAGGAACTAAGGTTTAGGAAACTAGTTGTCACTGAGATTCAAGGAGGTCATGCATTAGTTTAACATGATGTGCTTGTTAAATTTCAGATCTGTGTTCCTACTCTGTAAGCTACATCATTCTATGGGTTTTATACTGTCTAGGTTTAACACTGCTTCCCTTCCCACCCAGAATGTCTAAAACCTAGCCAATACTCAAAACATTCTCTTTATTAGTTCTTAACTCTAGTTACATATTAGAATCACTAGATTTTAAAATATATTCTTATTATACTATTTGTAATGTGCAGCCATTGATATTAAATATCCTATGAGCCTTCTAGCTTGTATTCTGGCTATGCAGCACACAGATGGTGAAAGAAAATTAATTTTCTTTTATGAAATGCATTCAGGTCAATATGGGGTTCTCCCATTCTAGATGACAATACTATCCACCTGAAAGCCCATTTTTGATGTCATTAAATGTACATTTACCATTCTCCTACAAAACAAATTTTTCTGTAACTGTGACAGTGCACATTAAAATAATGCCCAACTCAAATCAGGATAATGATTCCCCAGTATGTTCTTAATTTTTTTGCCTTTTTAATTGTCTTGAGTCACTTTCCTCTCTTCAGAAACTGTTACTGTAGCCTATTTTAGAGCAATGAAGTATATACCAAGCAGTGGACTAGACAAAGGTGGAGTATTCAGCACAATGTCATGTATCACTTCATTTTACTCCTGAATCAGAATGTGAATAACAGATGGAAATATAAGATTCATATTCAGGTCATTTTAGTGTTTATATCATGTAGTTTCTTTCTTACATGATTATATACTAGCATAATTAGAACTGGTATATTTGAATCATAGTTATAAGCCTAGTATAATTCATAAAACATGTGAATGAAAGTAAGGGTATACTGGATATTGAAATAAAATGGCTTCTATTTTTCATATTTATGCTTCAGGTAGCTTTAATGACCAAAAAGAAAGATATAAACTTCTTTAGGCCAAATATTTTCACAGGAGAAACAGCCAGCAGTGATTTTTGAAGTATTGTACCATTAATTTGTTTCCTTATGTGTGAGAAGACAGAAGAACTTTATAGAAAATGGAAGTGGCTCTTTAGATAGAGGGTGTTTCAACTTAGAATTCAAATTTCTTTGTTTTCAAGCAGTATTTTTTCCTCCCTTTCAGATATCCTCTGGAAGTATTAATCAATGGAATACAGGAATTTGAACATTATAATCATACCATAAAAACAGTGTTTTAAAGGTATGCTGGATTTTAAGGTGCAAAAGATCACTAATGGACAAGCATTTAAATATCTAAATTGCATATAATAATACTTTTTATTGAAGCTTTTAAATAGCCTGTGCTTTTAATGTTAATAGTTATCAAGCATCTAATAGGTAGGGCAATTAATGTGGAGTACTTGGCTCCAACATTTAAATAATCTGTACCTCTGATGTGCTTGGCTTCATAGGAAGCAAATGTGAGGGTTAATTTGTATCTGGTACATTTTCCTAGTTACATATATGTTTCAATGGAAACACAAGATGAATCTGAGTCAAAGTCAAGTTATAGAGAAATTCTGTGTGCAATTGCATCCTGGCAATTAGTTGTAGGACAAAAGGACAGAAAGCGGGCAAATGACCTCTGTTCTATTACCTTTACTTTCTCAATTATACAATGAGATTCATGCCTATTTCATAGTGTCTAAAGTGGTGATTTCCTATAGAACTTTATAAGAGCTTGGGAGAGAGAGAAGATATACAAAAGTCCAGGTTCCTGGATTTATCTTCAATAAACATTCTGAAGATCACATTTAGAATTTCTAGAGCAATATTTTAAGTAATTGACTTTTGATAATTTTGGTTTTTAGTAAGAAAAATGTAGTCTCATTCTCAGTGTGAACATAAAAAGAGTAAAAATTCATTAATGAGATATACAATCATGGGAGGTACTTTAGATGTCACATCTTATTTTATATGGAATTCTTGAATAAAGTCGCTTCATCATAATGTCCCATACCAAAATAAGTAAACTTTTATTTGTAATCAGACCTGCCTAAGAACTTCCCCTTCAACAAATGTTGAAATTTATAAAATATCTCATGATGAAATTTTGATTCAGATTTTGAATCAGAATACTCAGTGTGAATGGTGGGGAAACATCATGGGCATGTGTACCAAATGTGGTTTTAAAAGCAAGATAAAACTCCAAAAAAGGCAGAATATATAAATGAGCTTAATTTAAAGCCAATGCGTTATCCAGCAAAACCAAAAATAGATTAAATGTCAATGCCATTAATTGACTAGGGGGTCTACCTTTACCATCTCTGCAGAGCATATTTAAGATTTAATAACTTGTCCCAGTATTTATAAATGACACCTCTTCCTGCCAGCCAGCAATGGAAATACCGATGTTTCCCAGTGTGCATTATTTTATATTTCATAGTGCTTAGGTTTTGTTTTAAAACAAAATAAAATAATGTTCATGCAATAGAAACAAACTGGCATTGATGTAGGAATAAATACAAAAGCAAGAATTCTGGGACACTCTTAAGCAGTCGTTCACTCAATTTTGGTTTTTAAAATTCTGCCATTACTCCTATCAAACTTTAAATATTGATGTTAGGTTGTAGAAGGTAGCAATGGAAGCTAAATATCTCTCCTCTTATCTTTTGGAACATTATGAAACAAAGAAGACAGTGATTCCAGGCTGGAGAAGTGACTCCTAGAGTGACATCTGGTTTAAGAACAGAAGGCTTATGTGTTTCAAGGAGTCACTTCCTAAACATATGAGGCAACAAGTTCTTAGACAGTGTGGATAATAGGTCAAGTCACATGTGCTCCCTGCATTCCTTTTTGAAATATAGTTTAATGTTTTCTATAGGAAGTCAGGTACCTGGTAGCTTTACACATAGTGAATATCTTCCATCATGTTGCTTCTTATTTCATTAAATAAAATTAGATACAGCAGTTCCTATATTAATTTAATGCAGACAGATTTTCTGTGAGAATGAATTCCACTGAGATTAGGGCAAGGGGAATATATGGAAAAAAACACAGTGTGTGAACTCACACTTAAGAAATTTACTTTATGATAGACACATAAATGATGAGCTGTCCTATGGATCAATATCTGGAAGATTTTATGTAACCTAAGTAACTAGCAGTAAGTTCCACTACTCTGGGAATATTGTTCAATCATTTTCCTATGGTAAAGTAAGCTTACAATGCTCATGAACAAAGGGTGTTTTCTAACTCACTCTGGCAGACAATGTGGGAGAGAATAAGCATGCATTATTTCTTGATTATTCAGCCTACAACACATTTTAACATTGGTCAGTGTTGTAGTTAATAAACCATTTGAATATGGAGAAAATATTTTCATATCAGAAAACTATATGCATTGGGTTAGTTGTAAATTGTCCACATATAAATGAACTAAAGATAGTAGAAGAGGACACAAACTTGTAAGAAAACTTAACCATGAATGGAGTTACTTAGAAATGTAATTTTTAGTTAAATAGTCAAAATCAAACCCAGAGCACCTTTTACTACAGGTTATATCGAAATTTTTAATATCTCTAAGTCTTGTTGCACCTATGACAACAGAGCACAACTGCTTCTTTGAACCATACAGGAAAAACTAAGCAGAGTGTTTTTCTTAGTCTAAGTACATTAGCTACTAAATGGACATATTAAAAGTTTACATATAAACTTTATTGTTATTTGGGGCTAAGTGAGGTTAAATGTCAGAAAAAATAAAAAAATAAAACAGGAGGGGAAATTTATGTGACTTTGTTATCAAAATCATATCAACACATCTTGTACTCTAGAACAAAAAATGTCATCTCAGGTCAGCACTTTGAAGATGATTATATAATTAAAAAAATCTTAGAAAACACTGAAAAAACAGAAAAAAATTAAATGTTTGTAAGGAAAATGATAACAAATGCTTTTTTAAATTCCAGTATTTTCTTCACATTTTACATGCATTGTTTTACAGACTTTTCACCTTTTTCTGCATTTGAATAAAATCATTGATATGAAATAAAAATGGAGAGATGGCTCAGGACATATGTGTGCCTGTTGCTAGACTGTTGTTACAGTTTCCCACCAGCCTGGTACCAGTGCCTTGTCAGCCCCAAATAACACGCACAGGCACTGGAGTAGATATAAAGCTGTTGGCCTGTTAATAGCATTCCTTATTGGCTAGGTCTTTCTTAAATATTAACTTATATCTATCAATCTAAGTGTTTCCACATGGTTTTACCAGAGAGAGAGTCTGAACCTCTTATTCTCTCACCACCTACATGTTGACTTCTCTCCCTTCCTACCTTTCCCAGAATCTTCCTTGTCACTTAGTCCCACCTATCTTGCTTTCTTATTGGCCAACAAGGTTTCATTCATTAATCAATATGAGAAACATGCAGAATGACATCTCCCATCATCTCCTCTTTTCTGTCTAAAATAAACAGTTATTAAATAAGAACTATTCTTAACAATATTTAGTCCATTAAAGAAAATATTCCATCATCTATCCTATTTTGTGAGTCTAAAGTCTTAAATGTAACTTATCTTTAATTATAACTAAAGAAACGATACCCATAACTATCTGTCTTCAACACCATCAAAGCCCACAGAAGGACAGTATATAAACTCTAGAAATAGAGACAACTCACTGCCTGGGCAGTCACCTGAAGTTCTTCTATAATGTCCCATCTTCAGCCTATAGGCCATAGTGTGTCTGGCAGACTCCTCAGCAAAGCAGGGCACTTTAAACTGTCCATCTGTATTGGCAGTGTGTGAGTCACTTTCCTCTGTATCTTGTAGAATGTCTGGCAGATTCTTCCATGAAACAGGAACCCTGTAGCACTGTCCATCTTGTTTTAGCATTCACTATTCTGTGAGTCCTGCATGTCCAGTTTATGCCACATAAAGACAAATAGACCAGATAAGAGCAGTTCCCTGTCCAAATTGCTAGCCTTGCCATATTGGAAGCAAACTCCATAACAAGTTTCTTCGATGTCCATCTTCCTTTGTGATACAGGTGGTGTTGCTAGGAGCAGTTATGTCTCACTGTCAAGAAAAACTCTAAACCATTTTAAATGACATATGCTGTAGGTCTTTGAAAGTCTTGAAAACTATCCATCTCAAATATATCTCTGTATATCTAGAAATCCTAACAAACATAGGTTTTGACTATTATAGATAGCTATCTATAATCTATACTAAAGTATACATTACACTTTTAAATGAGCTATATAAACACAATACCTAAACAAGAGGAGAAGTATACATATTACAAAATTGTTCTTAAATTTGTTTTTTTTATTTAATTTATTATTTTACATGTCGATCCCATTTCCCCCTCCTTCCCTCCCTCCCTCCTTCCCTCCTTCCCTCACTTTTACCCTCTCTGCTCTCTCACATGTACCCTGAACACCCTCCCCTCCCATCCCCCCACCCTAATTCCATATGTAGGACAATGCCATCCAGGTGGGGTCATGTACATCTGACAGGTCATTTGATGTAGGGACTAGGGCTTCTCTCCTATCTAGAGGAAATAAAAAAGGCTAAAAGACACTTAAGAAAGTGTTCAACATCCTTAGCTATCAAGGAAATGCAAATCAAAACAACTTTGAGATTCCATCTTACTCCTGCCAGAATGGCTAAAATTAGAAACACCAATGACAACTCATGCTGAAGAGGATGTGGAGAAAGGGGAACACTCCTCCACTGCTGGTGGGAGTGCAAATTGGTACAACAATTTTGGAGATCAGTATGGCAGTTCCTCAGGAAAATGGGGATTAGTTTACTACAGGACCTGGCAATCCCCCTCTTAGGCATATACCCAAATGATTCTCATCCATGCAACAAAGACATCAGTTCAACTATGTTGCTCTTAAATTTGTATGAAAATGAAAATCCATTCCAAAACAAAATAATCATTTCTATACCATGATTTCCTTTTTTACCATTAAAAGAGATTGGTTGTGACCATTAAACATTTATAACTAACCCCATTTAAATAAAAACAAATATTTATAGACAATATTTGGGAATCTGTGCATCATATCCAAACTGTTTCCTGCTGGTTCAGGACATTGTAATATCATGGGGACCCTAAGAAGACCCAGAAATCCTGACTGTAGTGGTCTGCAAGCCTGCCTTGTCTCAGCTGTTTTGAATGTTGGAACATCTGGGACAGTGTTTCAGGGGATCTTGCTTGATCAAACCATGTGAGTTTGGAAGCAATTCACAGCTTTTCATTTTCTGTGGAAACAAAAATAGAAATTCTTTTCCCCAGTAACTTGTCCTTAGACTTAAATTTTGAAGTCAAAGCATTTTTAAAATATATAAATTGGTTTACTTCATCAACATTGATAATCAAGTGTATTTTAGCACTTGTTGTTCCTTCTTTAGCAATTGAGAAATTCAAAGACAACACAATAGTGTACAGTATTCAGGCTCTCTGTGTACTTTCAATCTTCACGTGGCTTTTGTATTACTCTATTTTACTTTTATTTTTCATTTTTTGAAACAGGGTTTCTCTGTATAACTTTTGTCTGTCCTGGAATTTACTCTGTATACCAGGCTGACTTTGAAATAACAGAGATCTGATTGCCTCTGCCTCTTGAATGCTGGAATTAAAGGTGTGTGCCACCACACCCAGCTACTAACTAATCAAACAAAAATATGCTCATCAGGGAAAGGTACTCATAGTGATATATTATTTATGATTTATTAAAGCTTGATTGAGTATTCAGAAAAAGCAAAGCCAGGGTCAAGCTGTAGAGATAAGGCAGTGGTGATATACACCTTTAATCTCAGCAGCCAGAAAGCTAGGAGGTACTCTCTTTCTTTCTTTTAGAAAAAACAAAAAACAAAAAACAAACAAACAAAAAAAAAAACTTTATCCTGTTTCTTTTTCTCTCCCTAGCCTACATATATTTTAAACACTCTGTAACCTTTAGAGGGTTTTCTTTGTTTTAATCTGTTTTTACTGTAAATCTTTATCTTTTTCTGGCCACAAGTCTTTTATTTGCTAAACAAAAACATTGCTTTCAAATGTGCAATGGGTACATTTACTGCCAGCATTTAGAGCTGTGCTTACCACCTTGGTCTATGCTGTCATCAAGCAGTGTGCTGTAGGCTTGGAGATCTGGTCACTGCCAATGCCAGTGTTGCTTTTACATACCATTGAAATGTTAGCAGGGCCTCATAAAAGGGCCATTTCTTTTTCTTTTTCTTTTTTTTTTTTTTTTTTTTTTTTTTGCCATTTATGCTGAGTCAGGAAACTTTCCTTGTAGAAGTTGTGCCAGTCTCTGCTTGTCTCTAGCAAAATAGAGCCTTCCCTAGAATATTGCTACTTGCAAGAAGACTGGCTTCTCTCTCTCTCTCTCTCTCTCTCTCTCTCTCTCTCTCTCTGTCTGTCTGTCTCTCTTTTTTCTAAAATCCCTTTTAAAGATTTTTGTCAGCTTTTAAGTGGTAGTTCTTAGCATCCACATTGTAGGCAACATTTTGTTATATGCTGCCAGCCTGGTTCCAGGGGCGTGCCAGACCCAAATAACACACAGAGATGCTGTATTAGATATAAAGCTGTTGGCGTGTTAATAGCATTCCTTATTGGCTAGCTAGCTCTATCTTAAATATTAACCCATTTCTATCAACCAAAGTATTTCCACCTGGTCATCAAAAATCAGGACTTCATAGGCATATGGGTAGATAATGGGGTCTTATTTATCTCATTGGTTCTCCTGTCTGCTTTTATGTCAGTGCCAAATTGTTTTTATTATAGTAAAGTTTGAAGTATGGGATTTTATTGCCTCCAGATGTTCTTTTATTGTACAGCATTGTTTTAGTTATTCTGGGTTTTTAATTTTTTCATATGAATTGAGAATTTTTCTTTTAAGGTATGTGAATAACTGTGTTGGGATTTTGTTAGGGATTGCATTGAATCTGTAGATTGATTTTGGTAGGATTGCCAATTTTATTATGTTGATCCTACCAATTCAAGAGCATGTGAAATCTTTGCATTTTCTGATATCCTATTCATTTTCTTTCTTTAGGGGCTTAAAGTTCTTATTGTACAAGATCTTTCATTTGTTCGGTTAGTGTTACCCATATGTAATTTTATTAATGGCTATTGTATTCGATGATGATCGTCTGATTTCTTTATCAGTCCCTTTACCATTTACAGAGATCTACTGATTGTTTTTAGTTAATTTCATAACCTAACATATTACTGAATTTGTTTATCAAATGTAGGAGTTCTCAGGTGGAGTTCTCAATGTTCATTTATGTATACTATCATATAAACTGCAAATAGTGACAGTTACAATTTGTATCCTATTGATCTCTGTGTCTTATTACTCTAGGTAGAATGTCTAGTACTATATTGATTAGGCAAGGAGAGCAGGCAGTTTTGTTTTGTCCTGATTTAAGTGGAATCATTTTGAGTGTTTCTCCATTTAGTTTGATGTTGGCTGTGGGCTTGCTGTATATTGCCTTTATTATGTTTAGGTATATATTCCTTGTATCCCTGATCTCTACAAGAACTTCATCATGAAGGAGTGTTGGCTTTTGTTGAAGGGTTTTTCAGCATCTAATGAGATGGGTGGGTTTTTTTTTTTTTTTTTTTTTTTTTTTTTTTGTTCCTTTCAGTTTGTTTATATGGTGGATTTCATTGTTGGATTTGTGTATGTTAAACCAACTCTGCTTCTCTGGGATGAAGCTTGCTTGAGCATGGTGGATGATTTTTTTGATGTGCTCTTGGATTTGGTTTGCCAGTATTTTATATCATATTGAGTATTTTTGCATCTATGTTCATGATGGAGATTGGTCTGTTGTTCCCTTTCTTTATTGCAGCTTTGTGTGGTTTGGGTGTCTGGATTACTGTTGCCTCATTGAAGGAGTTTAGCAGTCTTCCTACTGTTTCTATTGTGTGGAACAATTTAAGGTTTATAGGTGTAAGATCTTCTGTGAATTTCTGGTAGAATTCAGAGTTAAAACCATTCAGCACTGAGATTTTTTTTTTTGAGAGACTTTTGATGATGTCTTCTATTTCAGTAGGGGTTATTGGTCTATTTAATTTGTTTACTTATTCTTTATATTTAGTATGTGGTACCTATCCAGAAAATTGTCCATTTCTTTTACATTTTCCAATTTTGTGAAGTACATGTTTTAAAAGTATTACCTGACTCTTCTCTGGCTTTCCTCAGTGTCATTTGTTATGTCAGATGTTTAATAATGATTTTATTAATTTGGGTACTCTCTGCCTTTGTTTAGCTTGGATAAGGGTTTTTCTATCTTCTTGATTTTTCTCAAAGAATAACTCTTTGTTTTATTGATTCTTTCTATTGGACTCTTTGTTTCTGTTTTATTGATTTCAGCCCTCAATTTGATTATTTCCTATTGCCTACACCTCCTGGGTGAGTTTGCTTCTTTTCTTTTTAGAACTTTCAGGTGTGTCATTATTGTTTGAGATTTCTTTAACTTCTTTATATATGTATTTAATGCTATGAATTTTCCTTTTAGCACTGTTTTCATAGTGTCCCATAAGTTTGAATATAGTGTATAATTATTATCCCTGAATTCTAGAAAAACTTTAATTTCTTTCTTGATCCATGGGTCACTAATTTGGGCATTATTCAGTTTCCATGAATTTGGATGCTTTCTGCTAAGCTCATTTGAGGCATAACATTTGTTAGATCCCTTATTTTTTGTTAATTTTCTGTCTGTCAGACCTGCCCACTAGTGAGAATGGGATATTAGTATCCCACTATTAGTGTGCAGAGTTTGATGTGTGATTGAAGCTTTAGTAATGTTGCTTTTATGAATGTGGGTGCTCTGGTATTTGGGGCATATATATTCAAGATTGGACTTCTTGCTGGACTTTTCCTGTCATGAATATGAAAGGTCGTTTATTATCTCTTTTGATTACTTTTAATTTGAAGTCTATTTTGTTAGATATTAGGATAGCTACACCAGTTAGCTTCTTAGGTCCATTTGATTTGAAAGTCTTTCCCCACCCATTCCCTCTGAGGAAATGTCTGTCTTTGAAGTTGAAGTGGGTTTTTTATATAGCAGAAAGATAGATCCTGTTGTTGCGTCCATTTTGTTAGCCTGTGTCTTTTTATAAGTGACTTGAGTACAGTGACATTAAGGAATATCTATGACCTGTGATTGTTGACTCCTGTTAGGTTTTGGTGCTGGTGGTGTTAAGTTTGCATATTTCCTTTCTTTAAGATTTGCTTATTTGTACTCCCACCAACAATGGAGAAGTGTTCCCTTTTCTCCATATCATCTCCAGCATAAACTGTCATTGTTTTTCATTTTAGATACTCTAAAGGGTGTAAGAGGTATCTAAGAGTTGTTTTGATTACATTTCCCTGATGGCTAAGGATGTTGATCAATTTCTTAAGTATCTTTCAGGCATTTTATATTCCTCTATAGAGTATTCTCTGTTTAGTTCTGTACCCCACTTTTTAATTGAATTATTTGGTGTTTTGGTGACTAGCTTCTTGATTTCTTTGTGTATTTTAGAAATCAGCCCTCTGTCAGATGTGGGGTTGAGGATGATCTTTTCCCATTCTGTGGGTTCTGGTTATGTCTTGTTGACTGTGTTCTTTGCCTTACAGAAGCTTCTTGGTTTCAGGAAAGGGTTGGAAAATGAGAACCAGTCTACTGCAAAATCCAGGAATTCCACTCTTAGGCATGTACCCAAAGTTAGCTAAATTGTACTCCTAGTACATTTGTTCAACAATGTTCATAGCAACATGATTCATAATAGCCAGAACCTGGAAACAACCTAGATGCCCCTCAATTGAAGAATAGATGAGGAAACAGTGGCACATTTATGTAATGGCATACTATTCAGCTGTAAAAAAAATGATGACCTCATGAGGTAGCACAGACTTAGAAAGACATACACTCTGTATTCACACACAAGTGGATGTTAAATGTAAAACCAAGGGTAACCAGACTAACATCCACAGTTCTAGAGGAAATAGATAATAAGGAAAACCCTAAAAGGGACACACATATCATCCTAGGAAGAGAAATAAGATATTTACAAGGCAAACTGGGGCCAGTTGTGATAAGGGGGATAGGAGGGAGAACAAGAACAGGAGGGACTGGGATGGCCTAGGCAGGGAGGGATGCAATGGAAGAGCAATGAAAAAGATATCTTAATGAGAAAGCCACTATGTGGTTAGGGAGAAACCTGGTACTGGGGAAAACACACACACACACACACACACACACACACACACACACACAAGAAAGTCTACTAGCAATAGTAGATTGGATACCTGTACTGGCCTACCTATGTAATGAGATTTATGAATACCCCACTATCATGATAGAGCCCTCATCCAGTAATGATGGAACCGGACATGGAAATCCATAAGCAATAACCACTCAGGGAGAGAAAGGAGAACATATGAACAAGGTAGGTCAGGATCATGAGGGAGAAATCTACAGAAACAGTTGAACCATACTGGTGGAAACTCACAAACTCTAGACCTATTGCTATGGAGAATCCAGAAGACTGAAATAGGACCTCCATATATGGTAGACAGTTGTGAAGCTTAAACTATTAGAGGACCTTTGGCAGTAGAACCAAGATGAAACCTGGTACATGAGCTAACTTGTTGGAACCAATCCCTTAGGGTGAGATGCCATGCTCATTGGAAGTAGAACCATGAGACAAACCTGATACATGAGCTAGCCTTTTGGAGACCATTCCATATGGTGTGATGCAGTGCTGAGTCTTAATCCATGGGACCTGCTCCAACCTATTGTGCCAGACTATGCTGACTCCTCATGAGAGCTCTTGCCTGTAAGGAAGAGTGGACAGAGGGTGGGCTAAGGGAGAGGTAAGGGGGTAGGGAGGGGCAAAGGGGAATAGGAGAAGGGTAGGAGAGAGAACTGTTTTGGAATGTAAAATAAAAATCTTACAAAGGAAAAAAGACATAGAAAAAAAGAATTATGGATGTCACGTTCTAGTTCACAGGGAGTTGGAGATTGTTGTAGCTTACCATTAGACTTATTAACAGGATGGTTATTAGGTTGCCTTGCTGTGCTTTCCGCTCTCTGGGGAGAACCTGAGAACACAGGTTTGTAAATGCTCACTAGCACACTTACATGAAAATGTTCTTTGCAAATTTGGTGTCTGGATTTTTTTTTCCAAGTTTCTTTTTTTTTAATTTAACATTTTTTCTTATTCCGCTTATCGATCAAAATCCTTCTCCCTCCTATCCTATAAAATCTGGCAAGTCATTTGGGATATGGCCTAGGACCTCCTGTGTGTCTCAAACTAAGGGAGTATCTCTCCATGAGGAATGGGCTCCTGAAGTCATTTCCAGCACTAGGGATACATCCTGGTTCCATTGTCAGAGGTACCATAGACCTCCCAACCTCCTTAATGAGACCCACATTCAGGGGGTCTATGTCCATCATATGCTGATTTTCCTGCTATCAACCTGAGGTCCAGGAGCTCCCCTTTATTCAGGTCAGAAGTTTCTGTGTATTCCTCCAGGCTGGTCTTGACTCCTGTTCCCACCCTCCCTCCCTACCTCCCTCTCTCTTTCTCTCTCTCTCTCTCTCTCTCTCTCTCTATATATATATATATATATATATATATATATATGTGTGTGTGTGTGTGTGTGTGTGTGTGTGTGTGTGTGTTTGTGATTACTAAGATTTAAAACAGTTTATGAATTCTTCAGACTGTCACTCTTTCCCCTATACAGTTGTAAATTTATTGCTAAGAAATATTTTACATGCATTTTACCTTACTATTTACTACAAATACTATGTAATCAATTTCTTCTTTGCCCATTGAAGAATTTCAGTTATTATGACTTTGACTTTTATCACTAAAGTTCTACCACGTGTGGCTCAGCTGTACTTCCTTAGCAAATGTTGGACAGAAAACCGTTACATCCAAATTGCTATTGTGGACACAAAGCACTTACTTGCCTTCTTAATATTCATCATTCCTCTAACTGTTTGATTGGCCAGACCAAAGTTCTATCTCTGAAATCATCCTTTTTTGTTTATCTGTTTATTTATTGTATTTCCTTAGTTAATAATAAAGATTTTTGGTGAATGTGTTACTTTTTTTGATGACAATACTATAATGAGCTATAAAACACTCAGAAGAAAATAGCCCTCAGTCTCTCACCTATTTCTATTTGAATTTTTATAAATAAACATGGCATAATCAAATACATTTCAGTATAAATTTCATTGTTAATAGGATGTAATGTTTTTATGTTTTATGCCTTCTTAATAAGAATGTCTTATGTAGACTTACACATATTATATGTCTCCATAGCTATTTTGTGACATATGCTTACATTTTAGGGGACATTATACACCCATTTATTCACTGAGAAATCACCAGAAATGTAAGTGGATTAAACTTGTACTATTTTGCATTCTTTTTTTCAATAAACCATATCAAAACTATGTATGTAATAATTCTATTTAAACAAAATTATTTCTAATTTCAAGATGCTTACCGTACCATTTTTTTTCTTTCTTTGCATTTTTGAAGAAAATGAAACGATTTTATGAGAATAATTAACATGTCATTTCCACTGCTGGTGGGACTACAAAACTCACACAGCCATTTTGGAGATCATTATGGTGGTTCCTCAGGAAAATGCAAATAATCCACATCCATGCAGCAAATACATTTGCATTATTTGTAATAGCAAACACCTGGAAGCAACATACATGCCCCTCAACTGAAGAATGGATAAATAATAAATAATATGTGAGATATATATGTATGTATGTATGTGTGTGTGTATGTATGTACGAATACTACTCATCGGAATAAACAATAGAATCTTTAAATTGTCAGGCAAAAAGATGGGACTTGAAGAAACCATCCTGAGTGAGGTAACCCAGTCACAAAAAGAGGAAGATGGTTTGTACTCACTCATACATGGAATTTTAGACATAGAGCAATGGATCACCAGCCTATAATTCACACTGCCAGAGAAACAAAGAGGAACCTAAAAGATTCATACAAGGTCCCTCACAGAAGAGAAAGGGAACAAGATCTCCTGAACATATTGGGAATTGGAGGGGCAGTAAGTGGAGAGGGAGTTGGAAGAATGACAAAGGGGAAGAGAGGTGAACATTAGGGCCAGTGAGATTGAGTCAGGGGATGAAGAGAAAACCGACTCTAGAGAAATCTCCAGAGACCTACAAGGATGACACCAACTAACAATCTGAGCAAGAGTCGAGAGGTTAAATGCCCTTCCCTAATAATGGGCTTGAAAACTAACTTATATGCCATCATAGAGCCTTCATCTAGTAGCTCATGGAAACAGAAGCAGACAGCCACAGCTAAACACTGAGCTGAACTCCTGGAATCCAGTTGTAGAGAGGGAGGAGTGATAAGACCAGGTTATAGAAACCCACAGAGACAGCTGACCATAAAAAGGGGGAACTCATTGTCCCCCAGGCTGATAGCTGGGAAAACAGCATTATACTGACTCAGATCCCCTAAATGTGTGTCTCTGTTAAAAGGACTTTGCAGTCTAAGGGACCTCTGACAGTGGAACCAGGATGTATCCTTGGTGGATGAGGGGACTGTGAGAGCACCTTCCCCATGGAGGGATACTCCCTTAGCCTAGAGGCAGGAAAGAGGGCCTAGCCCCTACTCCAAATGACTTGACAGATTTTGATGATCCCACCTGGAAGGCATCACACTCCCTGTGGAGTGGGTGGGGAATGGGATGGGGGGGTGTCAGGAGGCATGGGAGGGAGAGTACTGTGTTCAATATGTAAAGTAAGAAAAAAATATATATATATAATGCCATTTCTTTAAAATCAGCATATTTTTAAATTTTGTCTTTGACTTCTTCAGATTCCTTATAAAATATATATCTAGTATAAATATATACTAGATGTGTGGTGTGTTCTTTTAAACTATGGTGTCCTAATATGCAGTCAACAGTGTCTGGCTTCTTAAAATATAGAAAACATTGTATCTTTAATTTCAAGTCTGCATCATCCTGGTGAAGATGAATCAGCAGCCTGTAGCAATGCTCTTTGCTTCACTGGATATGTGTTCACTGACAACTTCTATATGAAAAGACAATCTGTTTTTAAGTATGTATGTGTGTGCCTTTTTAAATATACTGTGTTATTAACTATCTCATATTGTTTACCACAACCTGCATCAGAATATTCATCCCTAGTGATTATCTCAAAGGATCTGGCATTGCTGTCTATAAGTTAATGTTCATGATCTCTAGAGTCTTCTTAATACAAACACACACACACACACACACACAAAAAAAAAATGTTTTTCTAGTCCTGGTTTGATTAACAAGTAAATAATCAATTGGAGTTTCTTCATAGGAACAAATGCATTGCCTCTGTCTTCAGATAATGGCAGTCACCATTCCTCTTTGTGCTAAACTTAATCAGTTTAGCAGAGCTTTATTTTTTAAAGATGAATTAATGCACTAGCAATATCGCATTAACAAGAAAACAATGAAACTCGAGTCTGAAATGTCTTTGGTAACTGCATTCTCTGTTGTATTATGCTAATACTGCCAAGTAGCTGCTACAGCTATGTAGCTGTTTAATATGAACTGTGCCAGAACCACTGAGGATGCTTTTGAACTAAGCAACCATATGCCATGGATGAGGAGAATATATCCATTCTAGCTATTTTAAATGATACCCATCTTGGGAGCAAGTGTTTAGTTTATCTGTTAGATGATTTTCTTAGTTTTCCATCAAATCTAACTAGAATTCATTGTAATACCACAAGGAATTATATGTGATTTTTTTCTTTGAAAAACTCCAGGGACAATGACATAAGGGTCTGAGCATCTCACAAATAATTGCACATATTTGGCAAAAACAATTCTCACAAAGTATAGCTCAGGGCACATGTACTGACCTTCCCTCTGTCAAATATTTGTGCACAATTTAATTGGACTCTTGAACTCTGTGATTAATATCCTATTATTCAGGTCCTAAGTTTGTACTTGTTTCTTAAACAAAGTGTCAAACTTTCTTAGTTAGGTCCACAATGGTGTGAAATCAATGCATAGATAGCCTGATGATTTTATTTATATATTTGATTGTTCTTTTCTTCTTCATTTAAAGTATTTTTCACTAAAATTTTACGAATGGACTTATGATTTTAATATCCTTGTAACTATAGTATATATATATATATATATATATATATATATACATACATACACACACACAACACACACACACACACACACACACACATATATATATATATATATATATATATATATATATATATATATATTTCCATAAATGACTACATGGTAGGCAACATAATAATTGAGAAAAGGGAAAAATTCAAAGTTTAAGTTCTTGTTCTGTCGCTTTTGAAATATTACTTACATTAGAACATATATTTATGAAGCAGTAAACATGATATTACCATTTGACAACCATCAAAATAATACACAAGTAGTATCAATAGTTACAAAGTAGAGAATGGAGTTTAATAAGAAGCTGGACATATTCCATGCTTCCTGACAAGGTATCTATAAATAATAAACAAAAAATGGTGGCCATGCCACCCAAATGATATACAGATAGTAATTTTATTATACAATAAGGCTTAAGATTATAGATAAGTTATCAAACAAGTATCATATACTGTCTGCTAAATAATAATCCAAACCCACAATATGTCTTCTTTCATTCTCCTATCAAAATGTGAAATTTAGTCTTTAAAATAAAATGTCTCTAATCATCAAAAGCGCCAAACACAAGAAGGAAAAAGAGCAAATTTTTGGACTAAAAAAAAAAAATTAAGAAAGAATGCCACTAAATGCAATCAATGCTCCATTCTGGTTCTGGTGTGCTGGTTAGTTTCTGACAACTTGAAGCAAATTAGAGTCACCGAGGAAGAAAGAATCTCAATTGAAGAATGGCCTCCATCAGATTTGCTTGGAATTTCTGTTGGATATTTTTATAGATTAGCCATTGATTTAGGAGGGACGAACTGACAGTGGACAGGGGTCAAATGAGAAGATGATTCTAGGTATATAAGAAAGCAAGGTTTCACAATGACATGCATAGCTACTTGAAAGCCCTGACTTTTGAAAGAAGATGAACAACACTTCCCTAGGGATAAACTCCTAGTGCTTATCGAGTCTAACTTGTCAGTCATAAAAACATACTCATACAAGCAACACTAAATCAACCTAGAAGGTTGCATTTAAATATTTGTTCATTTATATATAAATTTATTTATTATGTATTATTTACTACAATAATTAAGGAAGAAGACATTGAATTTCAGAAGCAGTGTTTTGGGAAATGGACACAGGAAGAACAAGATGGGGAATATAAAGGGCACAAATGATATAAACACACATGTATGAAACATAATGTAAATAAATGTATAAAGCAATACAATCAAGCCATGGAGAGCAAGCTGGTAATCTGAGCTATCAGTGGTATTCATTACAGGTTCCACTTCAATGTTCCCTCTTTGAGATCCTTTCCTGTGTTCCCTTCATGATGGAATCTAACTATAAGATGTAATAAACAACTTATTTCCCTAGTTGCCTTTTGACATATTTTTTCACAGTAAAAATAATAAATAAAAAACATGTGTTCAGCTAAAATTATCATTCTGAAAATTTGTAAGGATTTAAATAGACACATAAAAAATGAAGATGTAATGGGGAAAATAATACAGTACTGAAATCTTAGAAGTTTAAAAATATTTAATCTGGGGTACATAAAGATACTTAAGAAAACAAGCAGCTTATTTTAAAATTACACAAAGTACTATTCAAGTTTCATTCCTGATACTTTTTGATGATCTAAATTCTTGTTACTAACTTTGTAATAGGCAACCTAAAAAGCAACATTTTGTCTACAATCTATGTGTGAGCTGAAGTCACATGACATACAACACACTCAGACAAAGTGAGGGAAGAAAAATCTTCCACTATATTCTAGGTGATTTTTTTCTGTTATTATTTTTTATTTAATTTATTATTTTACATGTTGGCCCCAGTTCCCTCTCCCTCCCTCTTATGCTCTCTGCCCCCTCACATGCACCCTGACCACCCTCCCATCCCAACCCCCCACCCCAATTCCACATGTAGGGCAATGCCATTAAGGAGGGGTCATGTAGATCAGACAACTCATTTGAAGTAGGGACTAGGACTTCTCTCCTGTCTCTAGGTTAAGGCAGTATCCCACCATGGGGGATGTGTTCACAAGGTCCATTTGTGTACCAGGAATACATCCCAATTCCACTGTCTGAGGTCCCTTAGACTGCTCAGTCCTTCTGGCTGAGACCCATATACACAGGAGCCTGAGTCAGTCCCATGCTGGATTCCCAGCTATCAATCTGGAGGCCCATTATCTCCTCCTTGCTCAGGTCAGCTGTCTCTATATGTTTCTGCAACCTGGTCTTGACCTCCATCTGCATCTGTGTCCTAGTTCGACTCAGAGTTTTGGTATGGGTGTTTGCTTCTGTTTCCAACAGTTATTAGATGAGGTATCCATAGATAAATTAGTTGTTGATTTCACTGTCCGGGAAGGGCATTTATGGTATCCTTTCCATGGTTGCTCAAACTGTAAGTAGGCAGCAGTCTTACAGGTCTCTAGACCTTTCTTTGGGTTCAGATTTCTCTTCAAACAAAAATTGGCTGTGTCTTTTATATTCTCTCTCTCTCTCTCTCTCTCCCTCTCTATCTCTCTCCTGTCTTCTATTCCTATCCTGACTCAATCTTCCTAGTTGCACGTGTTTTCCTTTCCTCCCCCTCTCTTTCTCCTACTTCTCTCTCCATTTGCTGCCCCCCCCACTTCCCCTGAACTCTGGGGGGACTTGTCCCAGCTTCTGTGAGGGACTTTATATGAATCTCTTAGAATACACCTTGTATCCTAGTTCCTCTGGTTGTGTGGATTATAGGCTGGTGATCCTTTGCTCTAGGTCTAAAGTCCATATATGAGTGAGTACATACTGTGTTCCTCTTTTTGTGACTGGGTTACCTCATTCAGGATGACCTCTTCAAGTGCCATCCACTTGCCTGCGAATTTCAAGATTCCATTATTTTTTTTTCTGCCGAGTAGTATTCTATTGTGTAGATGTGGCACATCTTCTATATCCATTCTTCAATTGAGGGGCATCTAGGTTGCTTCCAGGGTATTGCTATTAAAAATTATGCTGCTATGAACATAGTTGAACATAGTCTTTGTTGCATGGATGTGGATCATTTGGGTATATGCCTAAGAGGGGGATTGCCATTTTCCTGAGGAACCCCATACTGATCTCCAAAATGGCTGTACCAGTTTGCACTCCCACCAGCAGTGGAGGAGTGTTCCCCTTTGTCCACATCCTCTCCAACATAAGTCATCACTGGTGTTTCTAATTTTAGCCATTCTGGCAGGGGTAAGATGGTATCTCAAAGTAGTTTTGATTTGCATTTCCCTGATAGCTGAGGATATTGAGCACTTTCCTAAGTGTCTTTCAGCCTTTTTGATTTCCTCCATTGAGAATTCTTTCTTCAGTTCGGTACCCCATTTTTAATAGAGTTGTTTGGTGTTTTCGTGACTAGTTTCTTGAATTCTTTGTATATTTTGGAGAACAGCCCTTTGTCAGATATAGGATTGGTGAAAATCTTTTCCCAGTCTGTGGTCTGCCATTTGGTTTTGACCACTGTGTCCTTTGCCTTACAAATGCTTCTAAGTTTCAGGAGGTCCCATATATTTAATTGTTTCTCTCAGTGTTTGTGCCCCTGGAGTTATGTTCAGGAAGCAGTCTCCTATACCAATTTGTTCAAGGGTATCTCCTACTTTCTCTTCTATGAAGTTCAGTGTGCCTGGATTGATGTTGAGATCTTTGATCCATTTGGACTTGAGTTTTGTGCATGGTGACTGACATGGGTCTATCTGCAGTCTTCTACACACCATCATCCAATTGTGCCAGCACCATTTATTGAAGTTGCTGTCATTGCCCCATTGTATTCTTTTAGCTGCTTTGTCAAAAATCAGGTGTTCATAGGTGTGTGGGTTAATATCAGGATTTTCAATTTGATTCACTTGGTCTACATGTCTGTTTTTGTGCCAATACCAGGCTGTTTTCAGAACTATAGCTCTGTAGTAGAGCTTAAAGTCAGGAATGGTGATGCCTCCTGAAGTTCTTTTATTGTATAGGGTTGTTTTGGCTATCCTGGGTCTTTTGTTTTTCCATATAAAGTTGATTATTATCCTTTCAAGGTCAGTGAAGAATTGTGGTGGGATTTTATTGGGGATTCCATTGAATCTGTAGATTGGTTTTGGCAAGATTGTCATTTTTACTATGTTTATCCTACCTATCCATGAGCATGGGAGATCTTTCCATTTTCTGGTATCTTCTTTAATTTCTTTCTTTAGAGCCACAAAGTTCTTATTATATAGGTCTTTCACTTGTTTGATGAGTGTTACCCCAAGATACTTATGTTGCTTGTGGCTATTATAAATGGTAATGTTTCTCTGCTTTCTTTCTCTGCATCTTTGTCGTCTGAAAAAAAGTAGGGCTACTGATTTTTTTTTTTAGTTTATCTTGTATCCTGCTAGTTTTCTGAAGGTGTTTATCAGCTGTAGGAGTTCCCTGGTAGAGTTTATTGGGTTGCTTATGTAACTATCCTATCATCTGCAAATAGAGACAGCTTGACTTCTTCCGTTCCAATTTGGATTCCCTTGATCTCCTTTTGTTATCTTATAGCTTTAGCTAGAACTTCAAGTTCAATATTGAAGAGATGTATAGAGAGAGGGCAGCCTTGTCTTGTTCCTGATTTTAGTGGAATCAACTTAAGTTTCTCTCCATTCAGTTTGATTTTGGTAGTTGGTTTACTGTATATTGGTCTTATCACGTTTAAGTATGTTCCTGTTATCCCTGATCTCTCCAACACCTTTATCATGCAAGGGTGTTGAATTTTGTCAAAGCCTTTTTCAGCTTCTATGGAGATGAACATATTGTGTTTCTTTCTCACTCTGATAGCCAAACCTTTATTCAAACTAATGAAAAAGCAGAGAGAGAACATGCAAATTAACAAAATCAAAACATAACAATGGACACAAAGGAAATCCAGACAATTTTCAAGTCATACTTTGAAAATCTGTATTCCACAAAAATTGAAAATTCAAAGGAAATGTACAAATTTCTGGATAACTATCACTTAACAAAATTAAATCAAGAACAAACAACTTAAATAGACCTATAACCTGCAATGAAATTGAAGCAGTCATCGAAAGCCTTCCAATCAAAAAAAGCCTAGGGCCAGATGGCTTCAGTGCAGAATTCTACCAGACATTCAAGGAATACTCCTCAAATTGTTCCACAAAATAGAAGCAGAAGGTTCATTGCCAAACTCTTTTTATGAGGCCACAATAACCTTGGTACCCAAGCCTCACAAAGACACAACTAAGAAAGAAAACTACAGACCATTGTCCCTGATGGACATCGATGCAAAAATACTCAATAAAATACTGGCAAACCAAATTCAAGAATACATTAGCGAAATCATCCACCATCACCAAGTAGGCTTCATCCCTGGATTGCAGGGATGGTTTAATATACAAAAATTTTCTGTTATTTTTTTCATTTGTTTATTTGTTTTATCTCACTTGTGGTAGAAAAATTTAAATTGTATCACTGGAGGGACAGTTCCTAAGATCAATGAGAGGAATTCAAGGACAATCACAGCTTGTATCTGTTAACCTGGAAAACTTGACACTAGCTGCCTATAAATGAGTTTACAAATAGGTGTTGATTTTCACAAATTGTCCTAGACTTATTGTTTCTGACATGGATGATGTGGAACTTCTGGGACTGTAGTCTTACACTTCTACACCAACCTCACACACACATACAGTTTTTTCTACCTTGAGAAATCCCACTAGTTTTGTCTCTATAAAAATAAAGTTTTCAGTGTTTCTGATAGTGGAAATTGAAATGTCAAAATTGTGAAATAGGCCTAGCGTATCTTACAAAAGAAAGGAAGGAAGGAAGGAAGGAAGGAAGGAAGGAAGGGAGGGAGGGAGGGAGGGAGGGGGACGGAGGGGAGAGAGAGACAGAGAGAGAGAGCGAAAAGAAGAAAGTCTGGGTGTTCTTGAAAAAAATAATTTCAGAGATTTTTTCTCCAATAAAGGGAATGCAAATCTTACATTATAGTCTAGCTTAACTTTTTATGTTTTTTTTTTTTTCATTTCTTTTTATCTCACATTTTGTGGATGAAATTAAAGGGTGTTGCTGGGACAACAGTTGCTAAGATCAAAGAAGATATACCTAGAACTACTCAGTGAAACATATAATAGATTATAGGATACTTCCCACCTTCCTTATATTGCCACATCTCTAGCCATGCTCTAGTATGATACTAACGATGTAGAGTTAATTCCAACAGGACAGACTTTAAAAAGAACATATTATAAGGAGAATACCACTAAAGCCAGCATTTAATAGAGCCCAAGTCTTTGCCAGTCTGATATCAAAATCTCTCTCCAACACGTTGTTATCTAAGTCTTGTTATTTCACATATAACAAAAAATATAAATAAATATAATATGCTTAAAAGGCAAAAGAGAAGAGGATGAGAATGGGCAATGGAATTAAAAATGAATGAAAAATTATGGGAAGCCCAGAACTGTAAATGATGATAGATATTGATAGGATCACAGACAGTGCATGGAAAACTGTCAATAATAAGGTAAGATCAAACCAAGAGAGCTAGGTAACATGAAAATGAAGCAATGAAAAAGGTAAGAGGAGACACAGAATCTCTAGGAGACTATCCTAAGATCATGTTCAAAAGAAAAAATCCAATAACAGAATTAAAGGATACTTCTTAATGGCTAAATGAGATGGAAGACCAGTTCATTTAAAAAGAAATTCATTAGAAATTGTCTCAACTACAATGAGAGGAATACGGAAAGAAAGACAACATAATAGAAAAATTAGGACATTCTCAATTGAACAATCTCAAAAGTTAAACTTCACTCAGAAAACTAGGAGAAAAACAATCTTATAATGCAGCAAATAAAATAATTAAAACAATAGTTGTTGGGACTTTTTCAAACTTAATGAAAGACATAATAGTACAAATCCCAGAAGCCCACAGAATACCAAGCAAGATAAATATTAAAAATGTGTAGCATAGTCTTATCAAATTCTATTAAATAAAAGCTAAAAATATCTTAATAGCACATGGGGTGTGGGTAGTAGGGTAGTATTTTTTTTGATGAAGTAACAACCACAGAACTCTGTGTGAAAACTGTGAAAGGTAAAAGACACCAAATAAAGCATTTAAACAAAAGGTGAAGAAGTAATAAGGCATGCACAGAAAAAATAGAATTCTGTACCCATAAAAGTTATTCTCCAGAAATGATTTTTCAAAGAAAAATAAAGCTGCTAAGACAGTGGACTATTCTTGTAAAGGTCTCCAATTGGGTTCATTGTATACATGTTGGATTACTCAGGGCTACTGTTTTATTTATTTATTTATTTATTTATTTATTTACCACATACTATCCCCCTCCCCCTCCCATCCTCCTGATCTCTCACCTTCCCTCCCCTCCTCTCCCCATTTTACTCCTCAGAGAAGTTGAGGCCCCCTGATATGGAGTCAACAAATCTGTCCTATCACAACTTTGAAGTAGAACCAATATTGCCCCTCCCCCACCATGTCTAGTCTATGCAATGTATTTCTCCATAGGAAATGAGCTCTAAATAGCCAGTTCATGCAGTATGAATAGATGCTGGCCCCAGTGCCAGGCATCCCCCTGTCACCTGCATTCAGAGGGTCTAGTTCAGCCCTATGCAGGTTCTGCAGTGATCCCTCTAGAGTCAGTGGACTCCCCCTAACTTTGATCAGCTGTTTTTGTGGGTTTTTCGATCCTGGTCTCTCTCTCATCAACTGGATTATGGAAGCTCAGCGAAGTATTATGGAAGCTCAGCGAAGTAATTAGATGTGAATCTCTGAATCTACTTCCATTAGTCACTGGAGGAAGGTTCTATGGTCACAATTGTGCTAGTTATTAATCAACTCAGGTCTACTTATTACTCTACCTCCAGAGAACCTTATGTGGCCTGCACAGACACCTGAATGCACTTGAATACAGCCACCTGCAGACAACCATACACACAACAAATAATTTAAAATAATAAGATAAATCTTTTAAAACCTTTTAATTTTAATGTATTTTATGAGGTATGTGGGTGCTTGCCTGCCTTTATGTCTACTACATGTATGCTTGATACCTGCAAAAGTCACTCCTGTAAGTGAAATTTTACATGGTGTGAAATATCACATAGATGTTGGAAATCTCACCTTGGTCCCCAGAGGATTAGCTGTGTTCTTTACTGATGAGCAGTACCCTAGACTTTGATCTTTTACTTTAACTATATTTTAGAATGACCCAGTAAAGCTCCAAGTTCCTGTGAGGGCCTTTACAGAAAGTTTAACTAAGAAGCAAAACTCACCTTGGAGTAGACTATACCATGTTGTAGGCTGGAATCCAGAACTGAATAAGAAGGACAAATATTTTTCTTCTGTTTCCTGACTGCAGGTACCATGTGACCAGCCATCAGTTTCTGAATCATTCCAGCATGATAGACAATGTCCCCTTCCTTCACAGAATTTCTTTTGCCAGACATTGCGTTATAGGAATAAAAAAAAAATGTACTAAACACTAAATATACATATAGCAAAATTGAAATTATTCTCACATGATACTTTTTTATCAAGGCAAAATATACAAGAATTTAGAGACTTTCCCTGGAACTAATCAACATATAGAATATTATAACAAAATAAACAAAAGTCAATTGTGTTCCTTCTTTTCTCTGATGAACAAATGAAATTTGAAATAAAAGCTGTAACAATATATACAGGTGTGCCAAAAATAAAATATATATGAATATAACAAAAATACTATATTAGTTGTAATAATTGGACAAATTGACCAAAGATCTAAATAGAGAAGAAGCTCTGAATTCACTAATTGGAAGGATAATTTCTATAAAATATTTTTCCCAACTCAATAAAAAGATTATCTTACTCTTAATGAAAAGTGAAACAAGTCATTTTTTATATTGAAAACTTGCCTCTGAAGCTTCTGTTAAGAACTCAAAGACCCAAAATCAGAGCTGATGGACTCACACTATGAATATTTTCCCCATGGTAGTCATGGTTGGAACAATCTTGGCAGCAAACTGAGTACCATTAAAATGCAGATATGAAATAAGCTCCAATGAGTTCATGCTAGCACAAATGATGATGAATAAGTGCATGAATGAGAGAAGAGGATAGAGATTTTTCCTGAACTAAAGAGCTCATTCCTATCTTCTCTTTAAACCTTCAAAGGTATCTCTTTTTTGTTCTTTCTTTCATTTAGTTCCTTATTTTCTTCAACTGTGGTTACTTACATATATGTGTATATTGTCAGGGCTAACAATTTGGTATTGAATGAACAATTGAGGACTCTTCCATGGAGAATATTATTTCTCTAGTGTTCAGAATTCCTGAGTTGCCTTGAATTCTTTGCTAGGCTTGGGGCCTCTTGAGATTCTCCTTTACCACATTAGCATGTCTATTGGTATTATGCTTGTTCAACTCATGTTCAGGCAGTCATGTTGATGAGACTTAATGGGTGTAGCATATCTAACATTTGCCAGACTCACAATGTTACAACAAAATCCCTGATCCTCTGGCTCTTATAATCTTCCACCAGCTTTTTCCTTATGGAGCCTGAACCTTTGTTATAGGCATTATATAGTAGTTTTATCCTCTGGGACTGGACTAAGCAAGAAGGCATTTGGATGACTGTGGTTCTCTTGAATGGTTTCTATCTGATGAAAAGACAATTTTACTTGATGAAGTGATGAAAACTACACTTACTACACTCTTTTTGAGTATAAGCATAAATATGTTGGGTGTCATTAGAGTTTGGGCAGATTTAGGCAAGGGTGATTGTGTTTCTTCTAAGTCCCATGAATCTGCTAGCCCTGTGTATTTAGCCATGCTTTCATTACTAGACATGATTTACTTCATGTTACTGCTAATGTACTCATGCCACTATTACACCCATAAGTATAATGTGCTCTTCTGGTCATTATTTTGGAATACCATACCTGTTGTAGATACTTAATGTGTTACAATTTCCTTAAATGTATTGTAATTTCACACAAAGATAATTCACAAATACTGTAGTAGATAAATTTAATAAAAGTTACTGTGTTGCACAGGTTACCTAGAGTAAAAGAACTGATGTGATGAACCATTGTCTATGTATAGAAAGGGGGTTTACTAGAATGACTTACAAGCTGTGGTTTACCAACTCCAAACATGTATAGCTGTGGATGGAAAGTCCAATAATCCAGGAGTTGCTCAATCCCTGAGGATGGTTGTCTCATCTTTTCTTCAGTGTATTTTGGAATCCAAAAAAGTAGGCTCTTCTGCCAGTAATGAGATAGACTTCCAAGCAAGGTAAGAGTAACCAGGCAAAGAGCAAAAGAGTCTTTCTTTCACATCCTTATACAGGCTTCTAGTAAAAGGAATAACCCAGATAAAAATTTTTCAATATAAATGATGTCTTCCCACCTCAATAATGGGATTAAAATCATGTCTTGCAGACTTAAAGATACAGATCAGAAGTTGTTCTACCTACTTCATATTAAGCAAAAATCTGTCACTGCTGTGCCCTCCATTTGGGGGTTTTACTTAATTCTGATGTAATCAAGTTGACAACCTAGAATAGCTATCACAACTACAATTCTGGGCTACCTCAAAAGTTAGTATCAACAGTAACAAGTCATTTTGGTAATATGTACCCCTGCTACAGTGTACAGAATGTGACACTGCATCTTCAGAAGCTTATAGCTCTCATCTAATGAACAACATAGCAAAAGAATTCTATCTTGTTATATTCTATAAAATACATCAAACCAAAAATACCTACAAATATATGAGTTACAAAGACCATATGGAGACATGACTGATAAATACAATGAAGTATCCAGAGAGCATCAAGGAACTGAGGATGGTTTCTGGATAAAAGCCAAGGAAATATGATGAACCCGTGTGACTCTAGGGGAGCCATTTTGCTATAAGATCAGAACAAGTTTGTTTCTATTTATTGCAACATTCAAGTTGACTATGCTCTAACTTGTTTCAGGAATGTGAAATGTTCCATACCACCATGTAACAGGGAGAAGATTTATTGATCTAGTATAAGCTGAAACCATCTTTGGTTTCTATCCCCTGCACTGAAAAGTCCCTTGGGAAAGCCATCAAGTGTACTCTAGAAACTCAGGGCTGAAATGTCCCAAGTGGCTGTTATTGTTAAACTATTTGCTTTCATCCCCTGAAGCTTCCAAACAGAGTGGACATTTTCTGTTTTCTTAGCCTTGCAAGCATCCCTGTAATATGTATTCTGGGCTGCTCTATAAGAAGTATTTCTCTCCAGGAAGTCATCAGCCCACTTAGTAATGACCCTCAATTTGAACTTTGGTGAGGCTGCATGTCCCTGGGTTTTTACTCCATAACTTATAGAGTTTGACTCACACCTTGAATATACACTAATGAAAAGATATTCTGCCAAATAATTTAAAAGTGTTCATCCAAATTCCTGTCTAACCAATATTCCTCTGGAATTCCCCCAAAACTTGAAAGCACCCGTCTTACTATATAAACTCTACCTTTCCTTTGTTCGATGCTATATTTTCAAATCCTGCTTTAGAAAGATAGTCCTGCTGACAGAAAGTAAATCTCTATACTCTCATTCAGTGGGAATAACAATGACTGGAATGTGAACTTCAACTGCAGATAATGAACCAATAAAGTCCAATAGTTGCAAAAAAAAAAAAATCTACTGTATAATGTACTACCCAAACAATATGTGTGGAAACTGGAATCAATGAGTGTGAACTCTCATTATCTTTTAAATTTTATATAAATCTGGTGTAACTGTTAAATATTTATAAATAAATGTGATTAAAAAATAAACATATAAACCCAGTAAAGTAATTTGTTAACAGAGATAGATAATCTGGGAAAACTGGGTTTAGGGTGTGAAAATGCACTGACCTCTCTTCTTTTTTCTTTCTTTCTTTCTTTCTTTCTTTCTTTCTTTCTTTCTTTTTTTCTTTCTTTCTTTCTTTCTTTTTGTAATTGAACATAGATTCTTCTCTTATATAATACATCCCAACCACACTTTCTTCTTCTCCTAATTCTCCACACCTTCCATTATTCCAGATATATTCCCTCTCTGATTCTTCTTCAGGAAAAAAAAAAAGCAGCTTCCAAAAGAAGAAAGGAAAACAGGCAAAACAAGATACAGTGAAACAAGGCAGAAAAGCCCTTATATGGAATCAGGACAAGGCAACCCAATAGAAGGAAATGTGTTCAACAATAGATACACCATCATGTATTGTTAGGAGTCCTATAAAACTGTCCAGCTAACAGTCATAACATATATGCAGGGGACCTGATGAAGACTCATATAGGGCCTGTGCTTGCAGTTTCAGTCTCTGTGAGCCCATATGAGCCCTGCTTATTTGATGGGACATATTCTCTTTATGTCCTCTATCCACTCTGACTCCTACAGTCTTTCTGTTCCCACTTCCATTTGGTTCCTTAATATCAGATAGGAGGTGCACTATGGAGACCTCCAATTTAGACTCTCTATCTCAGCCTAGTATCTGGCTATGGGTCTCTGAATCTGATCCCACTTGCTGATAGAAAGCCTCTCTGTTAGCAACTGGGCACAACACCAATCCATAAATATGAGGGATTATTTCATTAATTTCTTCTTTGAAGTTGTGTTTGGTTCTACCCTAAATCTCTGGAGTATTCTTTCCCAGTTCCTAGACATCCAATTTGTGTGGGACATGGGTTTCCTCTCATGATGTGGGCCTCAAGTTAAACCAAACATTGATTGGCCACTCCCACAGATTCAGTGCCACCATTGCTCCAGCACATATTGCCAACAAAATACATTGTAAGTGGATGGTTTTGAGGTTGTGTTGGTGTTTAGCCTTTTCTTTTCATAACCTGTAGAGTAAGTACCTTGTCAGGCAAAACAGACTAGAACATAAAGGAGAAGGCTCCCAGCCCAAACCAGCTTGACCTCTCTATGTTCAATGAGCTGTATGGAAATTATCCATAGCAATGAGACTCTGCTATCAGTTTTCAGAGAGTCACCTTCTGTGCTAGTGTTAGCCTGTGTTGTATTTCCATGGGTTGTCCTGTCCTCAACCAACAACTTAAAGAAATGTAACTCAGTCCCATGATTTGCCATTGCAAATGGCTAGTTGAAACTACATATCCTCCTTTACTAGGAGCCTTCACTAGTGTCACCCTCATAGATTCCAGGAAGTTTCTACTGCACTAGGTTCCCACACCACCCGACAAATGCCCCCTCCCGTCTCACCAGTCTCTCCTTATATTCTATCCTTCAATACAGACTACTTGTCCCCCCCCACACACACAGCTGTCTACTCCTGCATCCAGTACACTTGCAGAACTTATTCTATTTCTCTTTCCCAGGGAAACCCATGTTTACCTCCACAACCCTACTCTTTACCTAACCTCTCTGGTCTGTGTATTGTAGCCTAATTATCATTTACTTAAAATCTAATATTCACTTATAAGTGAATTCACACCATATTTGTCTTTCTGAGTCTCAGTTACCTCATTCACGATGTTTTCTTCTAGTTGTATCCATTTACCTTCAAATTTGATGATGACATATTTTAATTCATTGAGCAATACTCATTGTGTAAATATATGACATTTTCTTTATTAATTTTGCTGTTGAGGGACACCTAGGTTGTTTCCAGTTTCCAGCTATTAGGAAAAAAGCCTCAATGAACATAGTTGAACAAGTGTTGTGCTAGGTTGGGGTATCCCTTGGTTAAGTGCTCAAGAGTGATTCAGCTATGTCTTGTACTTGATCATTACAACACTTTATGAAGGATAAGACTTGCATAGTGAGAAGTAAACATTCACATATGATCTTAAGAGAAAGTTCTCATCTGGAGCTTGATATGGGATTTATGACCCTAGATATAGACCACAGTCAACAAAATAAAGAAGGTAGACTTGTGAAGAGAGTTGAAACTTTTCAATACAGAATAAAATAATTGGGAGAAGCTGGATAAAGCTATGTCTTACATAAGGGGAAGCAAAATGATTGGTAATAGGTAAAGGGGGAAAACAAATAATTAAACAAATAACTCACAGCAGTGCTCTTACTGAGGGTGAGAATGTTTATCTCGCTTAGTTTACCTTAAAATAGGATTTTCACATACAGCTGCAACCAATTAATTCTTGGAAATCCGTTCAATGAAGTAACTTTGAACAGAAAACACAAAAATTAACCTATATGGGAAAGTGTTGAGATCCACTGTAAAGAGAGAAAATGATGTGATGTGTATGAGAGAATGAATTGCTACAGAAAGCAAGTGAGAATAGTTACTACCTCCAATAGGCCTTCAGAGAACAGAGATTCTAGACAGGTTCTAGAATTATTGATGAAGGAGCTATGGAAGAATAATAGGGTTTTATAGTGAATAGGATGTGAAGCTATGATCTCATAGCTGACTAGAAGGTCTTACTTCTCCAGACTTCCACAAAAAGAACTTCCTCATAGGTGTCCATAATTGGTTTAAGTGGTAAGTTGGAATGGTTTACATTAAACTACCAGTGGCCAAGTATCAACAGTAGATATTCACTCTGTATGAAGCCTTTAGTTCAGGAGTATGTGGGCAAGTATGTAGGAATTAGATTATTGTTTTTGGTGTTGTAGTAAAAGAAAAATTGCCAAATTCCAGAGACCTAAAAGTCATTAAGAGGGTATGTGTTTTTTCATTTTTTTTATTTGAATTAGATACAATCTTGTTTTACATGTCAATCCAAGTTCTCTTGCCCTCCATTTCTCCTTGCCCCCCTCCAACCCCTTTTCCCACATCCCCTTTCTGCTCTCCAGAGAGGGTGAGGTCTTCCATGGAGGATATTCAGAGTCTGTTATATCATTTGGAGCAGGGCCTAGGACCTCCCCATGTATCTAGACTGAGAGAGTATCTGTCTATGTGGAATGGGCTCCCAAACTTCATTAGTACACTAGGGATAAATATTGGTTCACTACCTGAGGCCTCATAGAATGTTCAGACCTCCTAACTGACACCCATGTTCAGAATTCTTGGTTGGTCCTATGCTGGTTTTGCAGCTATCAGCCTGGTGTCTGTGATAATGGGGAGAGGGGAGAGGGAGTTAGAAAGAGAAAGGGAGAAGAGGAAGGGAGAGGAGCACATGAGGGGGCAGAAAGATTTAGTAGGGGAAGAATAGAGAACAGCAAGAAAAGAGATACCCTAATAGAGGTTTAGAGAGAAATCTGGAACTACATAAATCTCCACAGATCTACAAGATGACCCCAACTAAGAATCTAAGCAATAGTGTAGAGACTACCTTAAATTCACTTCCCCTCTATTTAGATTGATGATTACTTCATATGCCATCGTAGAGCCTTCATCCAGCAGCTGATGGGAACAGAAACAGACACCTACAGCTAAACACTAGCTGAACTCCTGGAATCCAGTTACAGAGAGGGTGGTGATAAGAAAAGGGGTCAAGACCAGGCTGGAGAAACCCACAAAAATAGCTGAGTGTGTGGATTTTTATTTCATCTTACAGAAAAGATTGTTAGATCTTTTCCCAAAGATCACCATCAAATAGTATACTGTAATACATTTTAATGATTTTTCAGAGATACATTTTATCTCTCTTTTAATTCAGAAGATTTAGGAGCTAAGAAATTTAAAGTCCATTCATTAACTCTCTTACTTCCTACCAAGCCATCTGATTCATCTGAACCACTACATTGAACTTACTTAATTTCATCTTGACAGTTATAGTATGTTCTCTGATTCCAGCACAGAATTTTATTTTTAAACAATATCATTGCATATGAACACTTGACCTTCTGTATCTGTGTGTTCCACATGTATTCTAGAAACTATGAATGGAGAATTTTAGTAACACAAATATGCCTAGTTGCTCTTCCCTAAACATTTTAGTAAAATAGGTACTTATACAGCATTAAATTGTTTACAAATAAAGAAGAAATTGCTTAATGTTTATAGGAGGTTTGCATAGGTAATTCACAAATCCTGTGTGAATTTACATAAGAGATTGAAACACTCACAGATATTAATATTTGTTAGGAATAGTTTTCCCTTTGATATCAACTGACAATTTTATTTACAAGTCAGCCAGCATTAACAGTCTTCCTCAGTGTCTTATGAAAATATTTAAATTACACCTAATTTGCATCTTTTGGTCCAGATATTTAAGTCTTCAGAATACAAATAACCATTTTTTTTCCCCAGCCATAGAATAGCCTGACCTTGGGCTGGAGGGATAGCTCAGGCATTAAAGTCTAGGCTTAAAACCAAAAATATAAGAATAGCCTAATGTTTAGTCTAATACACTATATTATTAATCCTAGTTAATGTAAGATATTTTATTGATCTGTGTGGTACTTGTTAACTACTACTTCCAATGCCAACCTTAATTATACCATGCTGGTTGTTCCTTGTATTTTAAGGGGGTGTTACCTTTACCGAATAAATTAATATTGTTTCTTTTTCTAGAGTACTTCCTTTTATTTTCTTTTTTTAATCTTTCAAGACAGGGTTTCTTTCTGGAGCCTTGGCTATCTTGGAACTTGCATTGTATACCTGACTGAATTGAAACTCACAGGGTTCTACCTACTTCTGCCTCCCAAACTCTAGGATTGAAGACCTGTGACACCACCACACCTGGCTGAGTACTTCACTTTCTTTTTTCTTCTTTTTTAACTTCAGTAAGGAAATGCTTTTCTGAGATGATATGAAATACAAAGATATTAATACACACATGCACACAATTGTGGCCATGTTGATTTTCAGACAGATGGAAAATGTTGACTAAAATAATGTCACTTTTCAATGTTAATTGGACTGAGATCTCACTGTATAATAAGCTTCCATTTTAAAAATGTCTGCTGTGTAAGGTGTTTTGGGGACTGTGCATTTTAGATTAGAATCTAACTGAAAACACAGTCTGTTGCCTTAAAAAGTACAATTATCACCATTTAAAAGAACAACATAAGTCACTGAGTGATTTGACATACACAAGGATGTTCATCTAAAATCAGTGTCTTGGGCATCTGACTTGGGGCCATGTGATAAGACAGAGAGAAAATATGTATAGGCTTTCCTTTGTTTTTATTTTTCTGTGACTTAGAAGATGTAAGAGTTTTCTTTGACTCACAGAGAAATTTGTTCATATTTTTCCTTTCTATAATTTTCTTGTTGCCATTACTGCAAAATTATTTGCTTTACTATTTCTCTGCTTTATGCTTTGTGTGTGTATGTATATGTGTGTATGTGTTGGTGTGTGTTTACAGTGTAGATGCAGTTTGTTTGTTCTCTGTTCTTTTTAATAGCTTAAATGATGTAAATTAGAAAGATTAACATATTTTCAAGGACATTGCTTAATAAGAAATAACTTCATTTTCTGTACTGAAATATAGAGTTTTCTTACCTTAATTTTCAGGATTAGCTAAAGTGAGTCTAAACTTCTCTGTCAAAAAATAAAAGATAATTCAGGTACTTTTTATTTATCAGATAATAGAAAAGTTATGAGAAATGCATATATTATAAGGTTACCAACCAAGCATAATAGTTTTCAAAAACACCTTGATGATCAACAGGGGGAAAATTATCTACTTTTCTTTATATATATGTATATTTACATATATATATATATATATGTATATATATTTGGATATTTTATTCAATTTCATTCGTCTACCTATTTCTATGACAGGTGACAAAACACATCATAGTGACCATGATAACAGATACAATTAGCATATGTCTATCACATAATTGATAATTTAATTTTCAAATACTGGGTAAGCACGTTTTGTATTATAAATTATTGAAGGTGAACCACCTAATAGTGTTTAAAGAACACCCAGAAGTGCTATTAGTATTAGGATTTTTAAAATATGCATTTACAAATAGGCAGCACATATACTTCTCAAAATTATTCATATATGTGCTAGATATGACTATATATATATATATATATGCATTAAAATTATGCACTGATGGACTCCTTAGATTTTATGTGTGTGTGTGTGTGTGTGTGTGTGTGTGTGTGTATGATAATAAAAAGTAAAGAAGAGCTAAGGATTTGAGGGAGACAATGGAGGTAGTCCGAGATAGGAAGGGAGAGGGTAGAAATGATGAAAATCCAGTACTTTTGTATTACATCATTAAAAATGACATTAAAAATATTTACATTTTTTACGATGTAAAATAAAGTTATATATGGTTACCTACTAGCAAGAAATGTTGAGATATATAACATATATTTCATATATACAACAAAGGACAGATTAGTATTTGGTGCTTACCAGCCACAAAAAGGCTCTCAAAGCTAAGTCAAACCAAGAATTATTTTACAGAAATAAATATCATATTTTTGGTCACAAAAGAGAAAAATTATGTTTTGTTTGTTTGTTTGTTATTGTGTTTTTTAACTTATATATTTATTTATTTGAGACAGTCTCATTATGTGTCCAGGCTGGCCTGAAATTCACTACATGATCAATATTGTTCTCAAACTCATCATCCTCTCACTGTTGATTCCTGAAGGAAGGGTACTTTTATGACAGTAATATGAACAAGAACATGTTGTAAATGCAGACGTTTTGGTATTGAGATAGCAAACTGTCTGTGACTCATAGCAAAGGAATTGACTGAAGCAGTAATTCTAGATTGTGCTAGAATTCTACAGGCTGAAGAGTATTGGTGATGACCTTGTGCTAGCTTTTTGTCTAAATAGCACAACAGCTGAAGTGATGTATGTATTCACAGAAAGGGTATATTCTGGATGACAGTTTTAGAGGCCCCAGCTGTGACTGGCTTGTGTGTGTGATGAAGCAGTACACCATGGCTGGAAAGTACGGTAGAGCAAAACTGCAAAGGAGAGTGGCGAAGGTGCTGGAGGCCTGGGAGACTTCCTATTAGTCTTTACATCCGGAAAGACCCACAGCCTCCCAATGTCACCATCCTGAGGATTACTGAGCCTTTTTATAAATGGGCTATTGGGGTATGTTCAAGGTCTAGAGGATAGAAGACTGTAAAAGTCCCTCAGAAATCAAACTTAAACAAAACAAACAACAACAATGAAAACGGCACAACTCAAAACCACAGAAAAACATCACCCAAGTACTATCAGCCCCTGAGAGCTAATGATTCCTCTTCAGGTTTTTAGACCCAATCTTCCTTGAATTGTAGTCCCATGGATTTAAGTGCCCCTGGAGATCACAGGAACTACACAGAATAATCACAGTTCGATTTGAGTAATAGTTTTGTAGTCAAATTTGTTCTTCTGCCTACATTCTGAGTTTTTTTTTTTATTTTGCATATCTATCCCAGTTTACTCTCCCTCTCTCTATCTCTCCTTCCCATCCCATTCCCCCTCACACTCCACAGGGAGGGTGATGCCTTCCAGGAGGGGTCAACAAGATCTGTCAAGTTATTTGGAGTAGGGACTCGGCCTTCTCTCCTGTCTCTAGGTTAAGGGAGTATCCCTCCATGGGGAATGTGCTCCCAAAATCCTTTTTGTACCAGGGATACTCCCTAAACATGGGTGTCAGTTACAAGGCCTCAGCAGTCTAAGGGACTCCTAACAGTAGAACCAGGATGTATTCCCTACTTTTCTTGGCTTACCTTTGACTAATCTCTGTCACAAGGTATTCTAATAAAGGTTGTATCCAAATTTTCAAAGGAAATATTTTAAAATAAATAAATATTTACCCTATTTCATCTTTAAGGTATTCACATTGATTGCCATATACTGTTTGATTATGTTAAATGTTTTTCTAAGAAGTACAACCTATTTATTAATGTAGACATTGTCAGTACCAATATAAGCAGTAAAGTATAGTTAAGATATGTTTTATTTAAAATTGTAGGTTTCAGACATTAATCACAAACAAAACATGGAAAGTTAGTTTAGTAATTAACTAATAATGAAGCTAGTCACATCTTACCTAAAAATGATTGTATTAATATATTATCTAAATACTTGATATTTTCTTATATAAACTATCAATAAAGAGGTCAAGACCATGCTAAAGAAACCCACAGAAACAGCTGACCTGAACAATGGGAAGCTCATGGATCCAGACTGACAGCTTGTAGACCAGCATAGGACAGTTAGGAGTGTTGGGCAGTCTATGGAGCCCCTGGTAATGGAACAGCATTTGTCCCTAGTGTATGAATGGGGTCATAGAGGGATATTCTCTCAGCCTAGACACACAGGGGAGGGCCTAGGCCCTGCCCCAAATGATGTGACAGTCTTTGATGATGCCCCCATAGAAGGCCTCACCTTTTCTGTGGAGCAGAAGAGGGATGGGATAAGGGTTAGTGGGGGCCATGGGAGAATAGGAGGGAGAGGGAACTGGAATTGATATATAAAATAAGATTGTTTCTAATTTAAATTAAAAAATTAAGTATGAGTAATATTGAAGTACCCCATAGACAACTTATTTATATACTGATGTAATTATAATGAACAATTCTCCACAAAATACTTATTGAGATAGTTAATATCCTCCTTCAGTGCACATGATAGTCAGAACATAAAAATTTAGTATACTAAAGATATTGATAATTCCTGATCAATTGCATGCTCAGTGTTATTTGTATCATTTGCAATATGTTTGTTGTTGATAGTAAACCACTTGAATTTAATCCTCATTAATTGCCTTTATATGTTAAGAAACGTTCACTAACCCATTTTGGGAATGCTAGAAATTAATATTAATCTTACCAATTTTGTTTAGGTTTTCCAAAACCATTTCCTGTTCACCATTTCTTCTATTTACCATTTGTCATTACTTTGTCTATATTTTCATTATTGTAATTTATTAAAAAGCATACAAGGAGCACAGAGGTTATATAGTTTCAACAATCCTTGCAAACACTGGAATAAACATTAAAACAGGTAGTTAAAGAAGACCAAGTCCCTGTGAGGTGCCACTGGAAGATGGACAATTTTAAAGTAAGCAAGACAACTTTTTCTACGCTAATGCCCTTAATCATGCTGTCAAAAGGGGAAGTTATACAAAGAGAAATTCTTTGGAGATAATGTTATTTTGAGACATATAGAGTAAAGGAAGAAGTTGTCTAAGACATCTGATGAAATAATTAACATAATTTCAGGAAGTTTCTTCTATAAGATCCTGTCATGAACACGGGATTGTCTCTCATCTGAGCAACCACAAACTTATACAAGACTGAGCAGATTTTACATACAGTAAAGAAATTTTGATATGCACATATATCCTAAATAAAAGTATTGTAAAATTTAAAAGAATGGATTAAAACATTTGCAATTCTTGTAGGTGGCAAAGACATTTATATATGACAGCTTTTGAGCGAGAACCTCCTGTGGCCTCTAACTTTCTTTGTTCTCTAATGTTCAACATGAAACAGATCGGAATCCTTCACAGCAATTAAAATGAATCACAATTCAGCCTTACTCTGCTGACCTCTTTTATAAAGAATGTTGTTATTTATGAGACAAAGATATCATCTTAATAACATGAGTTGTATCATTTATATATATAATGTATATATATACATAATATATATATATACAATACATATTATAAACTAAGATATTATCTGTCTTTAAAAGGTCTTTAATTTGAATTACTGTGAGTAGTAAAATATTGAATAATCTGGTTAATATTCAACTATGTAAAAAGAAAAGATTTTCCACCAAATAATCTTAAATGCTTTTACTTTATACAGTTTTAAAAGCACACAGAAAGCTTATAATACAATGAGTCGCCATGCACACATCACCAAAAAGAAAAGTCATCAAGGTGTGACCAGATTTTAAAATCTAATGTTATATTATTTAGGAATAAAATTTTACAATAGAGGAGAAAACGTCATTCTACAATCACACTTCAATAATTCTGATTTTCTAACATGCAAAGTTCATGAGCTTTTCACTGAGCTAACCTGGATTTATTTCATGTTTAAAGAAGGCTTGGGTTAAGTAGATTCAAAAACATTTAAATAGTACAAGAATGTAATACTCTGTTGTCTCCCAATCCATTATGGTTTTCAAAGAAGATATTCCTTCTGTTATTTGGGAAGATAGTTCCTTCACAAAGAGTAATATAGATATAAGCTTATATAATTTAGTAATGTAATTCCAGTAATTGAATACCAAAACCAAAGAAATCATATGTTTTCCTGACCTTGACTGCTTTTACTATGATAGCCACAATTTTGATGTTTATTATAAATTTACTTTCTTGAAGAATTACTTGTCAAATATGCAGCTCAGGACTTTATGTGTGGTGGACAAGTACTCTACCACTGAACCATGTTCCCCAATTGCTTTTCCTTTACATTTCCTTTGAGCCAGTATCTCACAAAGTTGACCAGGGGTTGCTTAAGCTAACTCTGCAGTGTTGGTTGACCATGAGTTTGAAATCCCCCTGATTCAGCCTCCTGAGTGGGAAAAATTGCACACCTGAAGCACCAAATCCAACTTTGTATTTTCTTTAAGAAATTGTTTTCTCTCTCATTAACCATGCCTGAAGTCCGCATACATAGCTATTGGTTACTGAAAAAGTAGGCATGCCCCCACTGCACTGTTAAGATTATCATGCCATGTTGGTTATTTTGTGTTTCACAGGAGGCATGGATGGGCAGGACTATCCGTTGCTTTCCTTCCTCATAAGGTTGCATGGTACCTTCTAGTGCTTCTCAAGCAAGTTCTCAAGTAGGCTTCCAGATTTTGATGGTCCTGTCAAAAGTACATAGTGTCTTCCACAATAGAGAATAGAGACTTATCTTTCTTTGAGAGTCAACAACCACATCCCATACTTTTTTTTTTTTTTTTTTGGAGTTTCTTGAACATCCTTGACTGATCACTCAAAAAAGAGGTTTCTACTGCCTGGTTTTGGAGTTTTTCTTAGATGGTCTATGGATCTTGGGGGAGCATTGGCTGCCCATATATAAAGTTTTCATTTAATCTATATATTAATAAGTACATAGAAGTTTACATATATTATGTATAATTTTATGTAGATAACAATATAATTATTACTTATTTAGACATGCTATTAATTTAATCTTCACTCTCTTTCTGTATTTTTCTCTCCCCTCTCTCTAGTTAGATTCCTTCCCTTTTATCTGAATTTCTTCTGCCAATCTCTTGTACTCTGCTATTCCCTTCTCACCCCCTTCACAACATACACATATATCATGGTACACTTTTACTTCCTTTTTCCCTTGTTTCTTCAGTTATTCCTGATTACATACTCAAATAAGAAGTTTTGGAGCTAGAAACTTCAAATGAAAGGGCTCATGTGATGTTAGCCCTTTTAAATTTTGGCTTACACTCAGTATGATGTTTTCTAGTTTCATTCATCTACCCTAGATTTAAAGACTTCATGTTTCTAAGCAAGCATTATTCCTAACAACATTCTCAACAATTATCCTTAGACTCACACAAATGCATACATCTCACCCCTTATCAAGGAAGCACTTCTTGCAACAGGCTGAAACAATTAGAGAAAGCCTCAACTACTCAAAATGCAGATTCAAGCAACTGTGTAGTGTCCAGCCCAAGTGAACAAACCACAACACAACCTCTGTGCCTAAGGACTGGAGATCATACTGGAAGAAAAGGAACAAGTTTACAAGTTTGGGGAGTTTTTTTGTAAATTTCCACCTCTTGGAAATGTCAAAAAAGCCACACCCATGAATAAATCTAAAACATCCCTGCCAAATTAGACCTGAAAAAGGACAACACCAATAGATGTACTAATCTCATAAGAATCCATCCCTAGACAAAGAACTACAGGCTAACTTGATTATCCATTGCCAAGTGTTTAGATTGGAAATCATATACACACAAGTAACATTATATGGAGTCAGCTGGGAGTGTGTGTGTGTGTGTGTGTGTATGTGTGTGTGTGTGTGTGTGTATTTAAATAAATTGAGGCCATAAATTTCAGCAAAGAGCAAGGGAGTGCATGGGATGGGCTGGAAAGATTTAAAGGACACAAAGTGTTGTACAATTTATTTCTCTCTTGTTATAAAAATTCTTGTTCAGAAATTTATAGGCTTTCAAATTACTTTGTGTTGGGTTTTGATTGAACCACAAATGAATACATAAATTAAAGCCAAGAGAAATGTCAAATTCATAATATTCTGTGTTCTTCAAGGATATATTAAGTTCAAACATGCAAAATTGCTAATATTGACCTGCCAAATTAGTAGTTTCATATAGTTCAACCTGACAATTTATCATTCAGTGCATTTGTCCTTTTTGATATTTTTCATTAAAAATTGACTATTCTATGAATTAATACCTTATTTGTTAGAAATAATCTATGGTACATATATTTGTTTACCTGAGCTCAGTAAATGCAGGTAATTAACCTATATTCATCTTCTATCTTATAACTTCACTTCAGTAACAATAATAATAATAATAATAATAATAATAATAATAAAATCTCACTCCAGTGTGATTTTAAAAGAAAAAGCTAATACCTTTCACTGAAATGTGGAATTGGGGTAGAATTTTGAGAAATAACCCAAAGATATTTAGGGATATTTTGTTATTCTATCTAAATATTTTAAAGGTTTATTTTGTGCATAACAGTGCTTTATATGCATATACAGCTGTATGACAGATGTGGGCATTAGATCCCATTATAATGGTTTTGAGCTACCATGTGGTTGTTTGGAATTGAACCCAGGACTTATAGAAAAACAACCAGTGCTCTTACTCGCTAAGCTATCTTTCTAGCCCCTCTACATAAGTATTTTTACATTGAGTTTGTTGTCCATTATCAAAGATTTTTCTATGTCTATTTGTTGGAGTATCATTTTACCTTGATAATTAAATTGTAGTGATGTAAACAGATAGGTTTCTCTCTGTGTGCATCTCCATTACTTTTCATTGTATTTATGATAGAAAACATATTTATGTAAGAATACTACTTTTGCCTTATCCAGTTCCAAATCATAGAGATGTTAACACATCAATTTACTTAGATGTAAGTAAGCATTATCACATTGTTCATTGTTTTGTCATGAGCTAGTAAGAGAGTTTACCTGCATTAATAGTCACAAAATAGCCTGTCACTGATTATGGACAATGAGAAGTATAAAACTCTTCAGAGACAAAGGATTCTGTGGCTCACACAAAGCAGGAACTTCACACTTATGCTTGCTATCATTGACCTCTATTCCCAGGAAACAATATTGAGTGTCTCTGGTGAGAATAACACATGCATTATATTTATATTCCATATAAAGTAAGAGCCTAGAAAACCTCAATATTTTATAAGATTGTTTGAAACAATTATAGCCTTTTACAAAAAAATGAGTTTATTATCCTTATGTTTATAGAATATCAATAGCAATAAAAACCCCAAATGCCCACTTCTTTGATCTATAGAGAGATGCTATCCAGTCTTCCTATTGTATTTGTGAAGTAAACATCCTAGATAGTCTGAAATCAAATCTGAAACAGGTTGTTCTATAGTACGAAAGAACTAGTAGAATTTGCCTTGCACTAATCCTAAACATTGACCATGTAACTTAATAGGTAATCAATTTTAATGAGATTGTTGTTTTCTGTATAAAAAGAATGGAGTCATTTAGTATTTAGAGATCAGGATGGCAAGAGACTATAACAAATGTCATAAATGCTCCATGATATCCTTCCGTACCCTTCAACCTGGGAATACTACTATACTATAATTACAAGAATCTTAGCAAAAACGTGGAGCTATATGAAATTTGACCGATTTTGTACTAGCATTTCCAAGTTAACATTTGTGCATTAACAATATATATGACATCTATACATGCCATTTTCTTTTTGTGTAGGATGACTATATCCATTAGAGATGTATAGATGAGAAAAGTTCTACCATGAATGTGGGTTGGTACAACATGTGAAATGGAGTTCTGAACTTAAAAGAGGGATCAAAGTAGAGTTAGCCTGCTGAGCAGTAGCTTTCATTTCTCTGTGTTCTCTAACTCAGGATGCAATTTGACCTGTAACTTGACATTCCTGTTGGCATTACCTTCCACCATGATGGAATATATTTCTTTCTAAACCATGAGCTGAAATTAATTCTTTCTTCCAAATGCTTTAGTAACAATAATATAAATAATCCAGAATGTTAGGTATGACTTCAACTTAGTTTTACTTAGCCCAAAACATTTATTCATAATCATTTTCTGTTCAAAATCTATTTAATTCTTGGTAAACCAAAAATAGATAAATGAAGACTAGGTGTGGTGTTTTGTTCCTGTAATGCCAGTAATCTGGAGGTAGAGGCATAGTGAATCCTTTGAGTTCTAGGGAAGCAAATTGGAATAGGGAATTCAAAGATAGCCAGGGCTGCACTAAAATCAATCAGTCAATCAATTAATCTCTCCCTCCCTCCCTCTCTCTCTCTCTCTCTCTCTCTCTCTCTCTCTATATATATATATATATATATATATATATATATTTATATATATATACATATTTATGTATGTGTGTATCTATATGTAGATAAATAAATATTCTTTATCATTAATTCAAAATAAACTCATCAACCCACATGGTGAGCATTTTAATCTAGCTCTTTATGATACCCAGTCAATACTTATAAATACTATGTAATTTACAGGAATGTATAGCTAACAAAATTTTATTAATTTTTATCTATTAATATGATAAAAATTTTACAAATTACTATTATTCATTGATCATACCTAATCGTCTTTATTCAAACACTGCTTTCTACTAATTTCCTGACACCCTTCTCAAGTCTATCATTTGTGTACTTTCATGTACACACCCTCTAGATTTATGTGAGAGAAGAAAAGGTACTTGTCTTTCTTGCCCTTACACTGTGCTCAGGCTCCAGAAACTTTAGTGAAAATAAAAAAATTGCAGGGTTTTTTAATTCTATATCATACACTGTTGTATACATACATATATACAATACTTTGACTGTTGATCTGTTGATGTATACCTAGTTCAATTTCATATGACCACTCTTTTGAATATTGTCTCAATAAACTTGGATAGTTAGTGTGTGTGTGTATGTGTGTGTATACAATATTATTTGTTATTGCATGCTAATGTGGGCCATGAAGCACATGTACAGGTTAGAAGACAATCTTGGGGGTCAAAGCCTACCGTCTACCTGCTTGTAACATGGTCTCTGATAGTTTTCCCACTGTATGAAGGCTACCTTTGCTTGAAGCTTCTAGGGATTTTCCTGTCAAGATCTCCCATCTCCCCATGAGTTCTAGTATTACATATGTTTGTACTATGGGTCTGGCTTTTTACATGTTTCTGAAGATTCAAACAAAAAATCTGGACACTGGTTTCTTATCTCTGGCTCACTATTGATATTACCACTCATGGACAGGTGGCTCTGGCTGGGTATATGAGACAAACAAAATTGAGTAAGCCAGGGGGAGCAAACCCATAAGCAGCATTACTACAAGAGTTCTGTTTCAGTTTTTACATCATGGTTCTGGCTTTTTGAGTTTCTGTCCTGACTTCCCACAAAGTAGATTATGACATAAAAATCATAGGGCCTACCATGTTTGTCTTTCTGGATCTGGGTTGCTTCACTCAAGAAGTTTTCTTCTAGTTCCATCCATTTGCCTGTGAATTTCAAGGTGTAATTGTTTTTACTGCTGAGCAGTAGTCCGTTATGTAAATATCACATTTTCTTTCTCCATTCTTTGGTTGAGGGGCATATAGGTCGCATCCAGGTACTCACTCATAAGTGGGTATTAGACATAGAGCAAAGGATAACCAACCTATTATCCATAATGCCAGAAAAGCTAAGAAACAAGACGGACACGATTCCCTGAGAAGGGAGAAGGGATGAGATCTCCTGAGCAAATTAGGTATGTAGCACGAGAGGTAGGAGAAAGAACAGGGAAACATGAGGGGTCAGGAAGGTTGAGTTGTGGGAGAACAGAGAAGGAGAGCAAGGAAAGAAATGCCTTAATAGAGGGGAGCCATTTTGGGCTTAATGAGAAACCTGGCGCTAGGGAAATCTCTAGGAATCCAGAAGGATGACTCCAACTAAGAATCTGAGCAATAGCAGAGGGGCTACATTAAATGCCCTTCCCCTGTACTATGATTGATGACTACCTTAAATGTCATCATGGATCCTTCATCCAGTAGCTGATGGAAGCAGAAGCAGAGATCCACAGCTGAGCACTGAGCTGAACTCCTGGAATTCAGTTATTACAGAGGGAAGAGTGATGGGCAAGGCTGCTAGGGAAATCCACAAAACCAGCTGACCTGAGCAAGTGGGAGCTTATAGACCCAAGTCTGACACCTGGGGAACCAGTGTAAGATCAAACCAGTTCCCCTGAACATGGGTGTTATTTGGGATTTGGGGCAGTCTATGGGGCCTCTGGCAGTGGAACCAGTATTTATCCCTTGTGAACAAATGATCTTTTGGAACCTATTATGTATTGAAGGATACTCTCTCAGGCTAGATACATGTGGGGAGGACCTAGGTCCTGCCCCAATGATGTGAAAGACTTTGATGATCCCTCATGGGAGGCCTCACTCTCTCTGAGGAGTGGATGGGGGATGGGATGGGAAGATGCTGAGGGGAATGGGAGGAAATGAAGGAGAGGGAACTGGCATTTGTATTTAAAATATGATTATTTTAATTTAAATAAAAATTATCTTAAAAATGAAAATGATTCTAAAAGAAAAAATAATCATTATGGTTATGCCATTAAATATTTTTGATATAAAATATTAAAATTCATTATCAGAAAAAATGAATCATGAGACTAAATAATTCCTTTCCTTCCCAAGTGGTTTTTATTTATAGTGTGTTATCAAAGTAGGAAAAGAATAGAAGCTAAGATAGTGCCTTCTCTTATTCAATGGTTTATGACCTATTATACTTTCAGTGTGATAGAAGACCCACTCCCAGAATTCATGTTGTTAGAGAGACTTTAAAATGTTTGTGGTCTATCTCACCCTATGATTCACTCACATCTATGATGGGTTTCTATTTTTGTACAAATATTTTCATTTGAGTCAAATTCTCATCCTTTTTTCTTATGTCCATTCATAAATGTTTTACATAAGTTCTCCATTGTCAACAACTTCACATTTTTCTTATATGAGGAAATAATTTCTTTTATATTTCCAGTTGAGCAGGTTGTTTTGCTTCAGTCCTTTATGCTGCCAATATTGCCATATTTTTGATAGTATATGATTACATTCATCCTGTTATAACCTCTCATGTGTCTTCCCTCACATGAATTTGTTAGTGAATTATGAGAGGTAAACTTTCTCAGTGAGATTCTCTTCTGAGACCACTTATTCACAGCACTGATATCCACTTACAAAATTGCTTATTTATCATGGTCTTCAGAAAGTTAGAATATCACAACTGTGATTTTTAATTAAAATATATAAATTCTCAATATGAAAAAAATAATTTCAAAGTTATTTAGCATATGTAAACACATTTAAGTCACATTAAGTTTAGTAATAACTTAACTGCTCAATACTCAACTACAGTTGTACAGATGTACAACAGGAATCTCCAAGATACCTCTTTGTTGTTGATTATTTTTGAGATTGTAACTTAATTATAATATGTCTCCCTTCAAGTTTCTCCCACCAAACCCTTACAAGTATTTTTTATTGCTTTCCTTCATTTCATGGTGTCCCTTTTCATTAATTATTACTGCATTCATATATGTAATGTTTATAAAAATGTTTATCCATAAGTATCACATTCTTATCCACATATTACTTATATTTAGGTTTTCATGGTTGACCATTTGTCACTCAATCACCAATTACTTTGCTCTTCCCCAGGGCAGACCACTTCTCCAGCTGCGAGCTTCCTGTAGTTCTTTGAATTGGGTTGAGGCCATGTGGGCTTTTCCCCATCAAAAGTGACATACTCATTGCTGGTTTTCTTGTTCAGCTAAAGTTTGGGTGGTTACATTAGTAATATTCTATGACTGTAGCTTCTTATATTATTAGGAGACAAAAATCTCATGGCAAACTCCCTGATTCCCTGACTCTTCTAATCTTTTCAAAACTTTACAAATGTGTCTAATGAGTTAACCAGTAACAAGAAATGGTAAGTTTTTATCATTAAAAGGATGAACATATTTCTATTTATTGTCAGAGGGGCTCACTACAGATATGACAGACTCTTCTCTGTTATACTTGTGTCGAATTTGTTACTCCTAACTTCTATACCAGGCTGCATGTACATCAGAGTATTATCCAGGAATTTCTTGGAAGTATATACATTGAATCAAAATTCCTACAACATATTTTTCAACTAATTTGATGTTTTAAAGAAATCATTTTATTTTTTGTATTTATATAAATATCCTAAATTTCCTAAGCTAGTAGTTCTCTTAAATTCATGAGAACTGTATCCTTGGACACAATCTAGGAACATCTGGATGCTTATGTGCCTCCATACAGGAAAGCATAATGGGTTTACAGGTAAGTACATTCATATATTTAATGTATATTCAATATTCACATATATATGAATGTATATATATTCTATTCAGTAAACTTATAATTATTCTTTACTTTGCTTCTCAGATATGTGGAGGAACTAATTGATCTGGGACACTGTATTAGATGAAAAACCTAGGGAAATCCCTGTGGACAGAAACATTTTTTCAAAATGTTTCCAAGGATAAGGGAAGGGCTAGGATTATAAATTACCTTCTTAATAGCTACCTTGTGTGAGCTGATATGTTTTACTCATTCCCTAGATAATTTCCTCTTCACCTTCTACAAGTTGTTAGATGTTTTCATATAGCAGTTTTGTACTGTTTTATTGGTTTTAACAGAACTATTATAGTTGTTACTGGCTATTATCTGTATTGCTATTTAATGGCTCAAAAGCATAACATATATGTCTGGCTACCAAAAATGTCATTGATCATATTTTAAAGCATCATCTTTAGATGATAAAATTGGTGATATCATTGAATTACACTTTCAAAAGAATCTATCTTCAGAAGTCTCTCAAATAGATGGCAAATACACCACTGTTTATATTCCTTAAATGAATGCAACAGATGGTAAGAAATTATTTTACAATTTTTAATAGGAAAGCCACATAGCATTTCTACAAAGGTACTTATGTTTTTATTGCAAGAAAACATATTGAGTAATTTAGCTACCAAGATTTTTTTGCCTTCCAAATTGTATATTGGAAGCACGTGGGAAAGATATGTAAATAGCAAGTGTTCATTTTCCCCATTAGGTGGCCTTAAATTTATTGAGTAATAAAAATAAGTAGGAATGAGAAAAAAAATGTATTAATGATTTGGTTCATCAGAGAAAGAATCATAATAGTTCTTTAAGGCATTTTATATATACCACTCATTTATTTAAAATATATAGTAAAATTTTGGTTAAATGAAAACTTTAACGTTGTATGATAACTTTCTAAAGAATATTACTTTAATATGTTACTATGATCTTTCCACTGCACACTAATTTTATGCATATTGTAGTAAAACAATGATGCATTAATAGAATATTTTAAATAACAATAAAATATATAAATTAAATAAGCATTTGAAGTAAAAATTTAAATATTAAATCTGATCATAATATAGTAACACAGATTGTCAGGAAAGAATAGTCCATTTAATTCTGTTTTTCTAATAGATACTGTTGAGCTGGAGAGAAGACTTAGTGGTTAAGAGCACTAACTATTCTAAAAACCAGTTTTCTGCAAAGTACATACTTGTGTTGGCTCACAACAGCACGTAACTCTAACTCCAGAGATGTCCTTGCAGAATCCTTTAGACTCCATGTGCATTGGACTTTTTAAATATAAATTTGAAATTAAAAGACAGTATAGAAATTGGTTTATCTATAATCAAAGTCACTTTGTGTACTTTTTTCTTTAAAAATAAAAAATCTAATTCCCATAGAAAGATTTCTTGTGGGAATTCAAACTTAATTTCAATTTTTCTGATGAGTAACACATATTTGACTGGTAAGACTGCTCAGTGGGTAAATGTATTTGCAGTCAAGTTTGACCTGCATTCAGTCCCAAACAAACATATAGTGGAATGGGTGAGCCCACTCAGGCAACCTGTCCCCTGACCTTACCATATATTCTATGGCATGGCTGAGCCAATTATCCAAATAAGGAAATCAAATCATTGTAATTAAAGTAAAAGTCACTTTAAATGTACATTTTTTTAAAATAACAAAATTAACTACTTCCTCAATTTCATTATATCATGGAAGATGCAGCCAGGAAAATGTTTGGTTCTGTGATTCTAATACTCACTCTCCCATCAAAAATTCCTCATAAATGTAAAACTTGAATGAACACAGATTATAATTATTATGTGCACAGCATTACTTTGACAAATATTTCTAGAGAATACCTGTTATTCTGTCTCATGAAATACACCACTTCATTACTCTGCAAATATTACTTCCTAAAAAAAGTATGTTTTTCCTGAACACTACCCTAGTGCAGATGGAAAGTATCTATATTCAACTAATCATACATTTAAGTGGAGTGTTTGGTAAAAGATTGAGTATTGGAATAACAGGATTAAATTTTGTGAAGTATTGTTTTTTTTTTTTACAATTAGCTTAGATCATTATACCAGCTTTGGTTATGAAATTATTGGTAAAGAACCAGTAGAGTTAATGTTTTCAAGTACAACAAAGTTAAATTACTACATGTGACTGATAATATTCAATATCAAATTATCTATAAATTCATCATAGGAATCAATACTTATAATCACCTCTATTTTCAAAAGAAATATCCTAAATTAGTTTACTCACAATTGATAACATAGCTGTATTTACCTAAAATGTTTCTATTGGTTTCTGAATGCCAACGATATTTGTTGCACTACCACACATTTCTCTTTCTTAGAAAGTGTCAGAATCAGTTTTTATTTTAATAGCTAGGTATTCTCAGAATTCAAATTTATAGAGGCATCCAAAAACGTTGTCAATCACTTTGGCAGGAGAAGAAAACCATGAGCATTGCAGGGGTCAAATATTAGCTGAACTTTTGCCCTCAGATATCAGGGAGTAGTCAATCATTCCATCAGTCTTTTTTGTCAAAAGACATGTTACTTTCTGATGGTGTGACTCCACAGTCTAAGACAATAGTTCCATTGCCTTTATGAAATTCTCAAGATCAAAGAAACATTACAAAAAATGAAAAACATCAAACTGTTATAAACAAATTTGAAACAAGTGAAAATTTTAAAGTATTTAAAACCATCTTTTCATTATAAAACTATAACTGGAAAAGAAATATTTCTTCAATCTGTGTCTGGTGATTTCCAATATTTATGCATGTGGATGCATGTGGCACTAAGGTTCAGCATGTTATATTTAAAAAGACATTACAACATACTTTATTTCAGATGTGCTTATCTAATACTGAGTATGAACTTTTCATCAGAAGATATGAATCTGAAAACACCAGCCTAAGCCTTCTCCAGAATTAGGAACTGGACATGTATGATATGAAAACTTGTCTCAGTGTTAGAGAACTACTTAATGTGAGGCCTCTGCATCTATTGTACCTATGGCACATGTCAGAGCTGGTTACTCATGAAAGCCTGCCTTTTAAATTATTTTTTTTAAAAAAAACTTTATATTGCTTTGAAAATAGAGGACAATTTATCGATTAAAAAATTGCTGGATGGAAAAGATGTTAAACATCTTTTATTAAACCATCTGCCCGTGGTACCTGAAAGGCAAGCCTGTATCACAATAGTGATAACAGATAGAAATAAAAATGTGAGCAGTATGAACTGAAAAGGAACAGATATTTGGAACTGTGACCTATTATAGTTAATCTGGAGGCAGAGTGATAACAAGATGAATGTGGACTAGAAACATTCTCCAGACTGGGAAGAGAAGCTTGCTTCTGCTTGATGGCGTTCCTGAGGCTAGGTGAAATGTTCATTCACAATACATTCAGTAACAACTTCACAAAACTGTGCATTCACCAGATGCCCAAATTAAGGAAGACTTGCAAGATCAGAATTCACTTTCTGAACATTAGATACTATTTTCCATTTGCATATCTCTATAATAAAACTTGCCCATCTAAATAATATCTTTTTTTAACACAACCTGGTAAATGTGTTTATAAGAAGTTGGTTTATATGGTCTTTTGTGTAAAAATAGAATTCATGTAAGGATCATTACATTACTAGGAAATATTATTATTTTTTTACTTTTGTTTTTAGTCACATGTTATTTGGCATGAGTCTGATGTGTTACAAACAGATTTGTTTTACAGAAATCACTGGTAAAATTATTTTTTAAATAAAAGCTACATAATGCATTTTAGAGCTTCTGAAGTTGAAGATTTATTGCATATACTAATACTGAAAATAGATAACATGAAGTTATATTAATATAAACACATACTTAATATAAGTAGTTACATAATATAATCTGTGTCAAATGCAGTAGGCTAAAAGTGACATGTAAAATGTCTCTTCAAATATGAGTTAGGAATACTTGGAGCCTCATAGTAATCTATTTTAATATGAGGTATATTTAAAAACAAGAATATATGTGTAAATAAAAGCTCTAAATATAATCATTACTCTACAATGTTGTCTATAAAAGTACTCAGAAGTTGGAAGTTTTAAGTATGGAAATATACTCTTATGTTTATTTTAGTTCTCAGGATTTTAATAAGCCAGCTAGTTTCCATGTGCAAATTATTTGCTTGAATAGCACTTGATAGTCACCTTAGAATTGATGTTATCTAAATTAAATCTATTCAGCCTATTGGAAAATTTTGAGATTTCACACATGAATCACCTCTATTGTCTGAAATAATTTGGTCAAAAAGCAAAATATGGTCAATATCCTTATGTAAATATATTTTTGCAGTGAGCATGCATTTGAGACTTATGGAGAGTAATTTTAAATATTTTAATAAGTCATTTGTTTGCTTCACTGCATAGTACAATTTTAGTGATAATCTGGTATATCATAATAGAGAAGATTGATCAGCTCTTATTGCCTTTGCTAGAGAATATGAATATAATTGTATGTGATTTTAATAAAGATTGAGTTTAGAAAAAAGGTAAGTCATTTCTTCTCCACTTTATTAAAATTTCATAGTACCATGAAGATATTAAGTTTTGCATCAGAGCATAACTGATATTATGAATTACTTGTCATACTAATGGTCCAATTAATCAAAGAAAATGTCAGGAAAGTATGGAAAATTACTCCACAAGTTTGCAATAAACAGATTTACTAGTATAGGGATCTATAAAAAGATGATAGCATCTTCCAGAACAGTTTCTATTTCTCTTCCTCTCTGATAGATGGTCCTTTTGTAATTTGGATTTATGGTTAAATTAACAAATAAGGGAACCAGCTACCTAACACCTGCACAGATACCTGTAGAACTGGATTAAATTTGGACAATTTTAATCTCTGCTAGTCCTATACTTTTTACATGGTATTTAGATAGTCAGTTATTTCCAGCGGTGATTCAAATTACACTGACCTAAAATGATGTTACTTTACATAGTAAACACCTACCAGCCAATCACATACCAAAATCTATCACAGAGTGCTGAACTTTTGAGATAACATGCTGAAAGATGAATTAACCACTTAGCCACATATTTTAATGCAATGTTTATTGATTAACCTACCACAATACTTACTTAGCTACATTAAAACTTTGTACTATATATATTAGCAAACTATGAATGTTAAATTATATGATAGACTTTAGTATTTCTTTTTTAATTAATTTAGAAACAATCTTATTTTATATATCAATCCCAATTCATCTGGCATGCCTCCCACTGACACCCCATCCCACTCCCCATCCACTCCCCAGGGGAGATGAGGACTTCCATGGGGGACAATTATAGTCTGTCACATCATTTGTGGGAGGTCCTAGGCCCTCCTCCATGTATCTAGGCTAAGAAAGCATTCCACCATGGGAAATAGGCTCCCAAAATCCATTTGTACACCTTCCCTTGATGACTACCTTAAATGCCATCATAGAGCCTTCATCCGTAGAGTAGATGATGGAAGCAAACACCCCCCAGCTAAGCACTGAGCCATACTCCTGGAATCCAGTTTTAGAGAGGGGAGAGGGATGAGCAAAGGGGTCAAGGTGGTGCTGGAGACATCCATAGAAACAGCTGACCTGACCAAGTGAGAGCACACGGACCCCAGGTGTAAAACAAGGGAACTGACATTGGACAAAACCAAGTAATTTGAATGTGGGTGCCTGTGAGGAGGCCTGGACAGTCTATGGGACCTCTCACAGTGGAGCCAGTATTTATCCCCAGATTTTTGTATTTCTAAGTGTACTGTTTTGTGTTTTGTTTTTTTTAACCCCTAAAATTTGATATTCTAACTGTTCCTTCAAATTCTATTGATGTTTCCTCTCCAACTAGTCATCTTTCACATAGATGGTATTCTTATTAGAGTATACTGAAAATAATATCCTTATCTCAAGAATGGAGTAAAATATTGAGGTTCACATTATATCAGATATTCTTACTTGAAATGGTATTATATGGTAGGTATGTGCATATATTATAGTATGTCACTTACACATAACTTGGTAAGATAGATTTCACCATATTATTGAGTTATCTGTCAATAGAACATTGGGGATTTCCTGTGATATGAGTATCTTGATCATGAGTGAATAAAATGATAAGTGAAGATACATGGATGAAAATTATGGCAGAAGCACTTTGTTCATAATGAGGAAATCTATATTCACATTCTGTCTCTTCCTGTAAAGGTGTGGTATTTTTCATCATGGAGTGTCTGAACACAGTTCAAGAATGAAGTGTGTGATGAGATTTCTGTCTGTGAGAAAATTCCCAAAATACAAGATGTGGGAGAGAGAAGAACCTGGGATTGGTATGTAACACAAGATGGTTTCTAAATTAAATATTAAAAATGAGAGGAAAAAAGCAGAACAGGAAAGAATTAGAACTAGAAGAAAATTAGAGGACAGAAAAATAAGCAAAAGAATAAATTATATGACTTGAAAGAAATATAAGATATGAGTCGTATGATCTCAGTGTCTTCAAACTTAGAATTCTTGGAATGTGTTTTTGTGTTCTTTCTAGATGTAAATTGATAGCATTATGTTTACATCTGCTGTTGTTATTCATATGTCTCTATGAAAAAAAACATGTTTTTGCCTTTTGTAGATTGTTCTTTTGATTATTTGCTTTATTCAGGTGACTCTTCTTAATGCTCAGTATATAAATTGTCTGATGTTCTGAATAAAGGTCAATTAGAGAGGTAAACAATGGAGTTCATCCAATTTCTTTAGCACTCATTGGACAGATATTAAATCATTCCAGATAGTGAGACCATGAAATGGTTATAGAGTTGTTTCTGCTGCTGGGGAATAAGCACTCAACTGCTACCACTACCACATCAATAACGGGAGTGGAAATCACTACTGTCATGTAGTATTTCCTTCTCCTACACAATGGTCACCAGCTTCATCAATCAATTGAACAATGATAGAAGTGTTCAGAGAAAGAAGCTGAATATAATCCTCAGAACAAGTAATCCCATTCATTTTATCTTAAATGTACTTTTCTAGATTCCTCCTTATGTGAAGTTTCCTAAAAGACATTCAGAAGAAGAAAGTATCCACATGTGTTCTTCAGATCTTTGCTGATAATTTTCTAGTCATCTTCCAAGTCCATGTCAAACAATCTTCCTCAGATCATAAATTAATATAGTTTCTTGTTGAAGATTGTTTTTTTTTTCTTCTGTGAAAAAAATGAACAATCAGGCAACATCCCTAAAACCCCTGCCAAATGTGTTGGCTTAAATATAATTTTGATGATTGGGAGTTTTTAATAAATATAGTAGCAGATTGGGATAGAGGGTAATTTAGTGGGAAAATGAATATAGATAAAGGCAGAATATGGTGTTCCCCTTGCCAGTATAAAGCAGGGGTTGCTAAGGGTAGAAAATAGAAATACTTATTGTCATTCAGCTAGGGTTTATAGTTTCTTAGTGATAAAAAAATGCACTCCAATCACTAGGCTAGCTCAAGTTCTTTTAATCTTAATGGTGGGAGATGTGTTCATGGGTTTTGGTGTGTGAAAGCAAAGCTAATGGCTTTGAGGTAGAAAATCTTGTTGAACAATTTATAAAGTTTACAGTTGTATATAGTTCAGCAAGGGGCTCATTGAGGTTAAGAAACGAAAACAAAGGCAGCCTGGTTATTACTAGCGATGTGCCTTTTTTTGCTAGGATAAGTTGGTATCAAGGGTGATGATTAAATCCTTGACCAATTTCTGCACCAATATTCCTGATTTTTTTTTAAAAAAATCTCTTAATGAATGTCTGCGTACTCAGAGAATTTAAAGTAGATTTGACTGATTGTGTTTTTCATATATAGAAGTTTATGTTTGTGATTCTATACAGATTTTTATAAGATTATCTTTTGAGATAAATAATAAAGTGATTGATCCTTTCTTTGTAACTACAAAACGCACACTTTCAAAAAAAGAACTGGCTGAGAAAAATACGTTGCTTCCTTACACTCTATTAACCTACAAGTTGCTTAAAAAAGAATGTATGTTGATTCTTGGGAATAATTTGTTTTTTACTTGTAATATGGAAACTTTTTAATCATGTAAAGGAAATAGGAAACATGTTTGCATTTTACTTGTATTCATTGCAATCATTCACTTGAAAAATAGAATGTAGCCACATTGTAAAATTTATATGGCTTGAAAGACCCTGTGGGAGTATGTAAGCTGTGAGGTGAATATAAACATACAGAAGGGATATATCTGGATAGAAGTAAGAGAAAAAATAAAGAGATGGATGAAAGATAATAGAAATATCCTAAAGGTGTGTGTGTGTGTGTGTTTCTCTCTCTCTCTCTCTCTCTTTTTCTGGCCCCAGAGAATTAAGTTTTTCCCATTCACCAACTCCAGAGAATTAAGTTTTATTCCTTCAGATAGAAAAGTCAAAGGGAGTGATTATTTTGCCAACCTCATGGCTCCCCATAAATTTGTGAGCTTCTGAACACTGGTCCTTACAGCAAGACTGTCTTACTAGTGGAGCAGAATTGCTTGTGGCATTGCTTGATTCTGATCCTGTGGAGTTGGTTCCTGCGTGGAGCCAGGAAGGAGGTAACCGCTCATTGAGGGCCTCCTGCTATCTATGCAGAATGCATACAGGGAGGGCAAATAGTTCTCTATGTTGAATATTCCCTCAAGTCCTCTATCCTTGCTAAGCCACACCAGGGTAAAGGAGAAAAATTCCTCCAGGACATGTCTAGAAGGAAAAAAAAAAAAAAAAAAGACTAACACCTTCTTCTGTCATCACTTTTAAACCAGTGATCCATACAATCAATAAAAACTCATAAAAAAAATGTATCCTTTCAACAAATTAGAAAAGATGCTATAAAGCTTGGCAAAGGGATCTCTGTAGGATAATGAAGGCTAAACTGAAGGGATTTTTGCCTTTTATCCAACAGTGACCAAGGAAACATTATTTTTTTTTTTTACTAAAGGGTGGTATTTCTCAGTTTTATTTCTCAGCCCCTTTATCATATGTATCTATTATGGCTACTGATTTTTTTTTTTAGTTAATCTTGTATCATACTTTGCTGGAAGTGTTTATGAGTTGTAGGTGTTCCTTGGTAAAGTTTTTCAGGTCACTTATGTAAAGTGTCATATCGTCTTCAAATAGTGAAAGTTTGACTTCTTCCTTGCCAATTTGTATCCCCTTGATTTCCTTTTGTTGTCTTATTGCTCTAGCTAGTACTTAGAGGGAGAAACATCATGCTTTACAATAGCCACAAACAACATAAAGTATTGTGGAGTAATGGTTACCAAACAAGTGAAAGATATATAAAATAAGAACTTTGAGTCTTTGAAGAAAGAAATTAAAGAAGATACCAGAAAATGGAAAGATCTCCCATGCTCTTGGATAGGTAGGATTAACATAGTAAAAAATGGCAATCTTGCAAAAAGTAATCTACAAACTCAATGCAATCCCCATCAAAATCCAAGCACAATTCTTCACAGACCTTGAAAGAACCATCAACTTTATATGAAAAAACAAAAGGCCCAGGACAGCCAAAACAACAAAAGGGCAGACCACAGAATGGGAAAAGATATTCACCAACCCCATACCTGACAGAGGGCTGATCTACAAAATATTCAAAGAACTCATGAAGCTAGTTACCAAAACATGAAATAATCCAAGTAAAAAGTGGCTACGTGTCTCTATCTTCTCAAACCGATGTCCTGCAACAGCCATTCATGGACCAGGTAATGCAGTTTGTTGAGCCAAATTGGGAGTTCATCAAGGACTCAATTCAGCTGGTTAAAAGATGCATCAAACCTGATAGAAAAGAATTCCAGAAGATTGCCATGGTCACAGCCATAAGATTTGCTATTATGGGATTCATTGGCTTCTTTGTGAAACTGATCCATATTCCTATTAATAACATTATTGTGGGTGGCTGATTGCTCTCTCTTCATGGGAACTAGTGAGGAAATGAGGGTGTGAAAAGCTCATGAAGTAAAAAGTTGCCTGGATAGTTTGCATTTTTTTTTTTGTTACCTGGATAATTTGTGGGGTTTTTTTTCTTCCCATCTTCCTCCCTAAGAGGTTTTCTATTTCTAAATTAAAATAATTTCAAAATAAACATTTTTTTCCATGACAAAAAAGTGGGGTACAGAACTAAATAGAGAATTCTCAATGGATGAATCTAAAATGGCTGAAAGACACTTAAGAAAATGCTCAATATCCTTAGACATCAGGGAACTGCAAATCAAAACATCTCTGAGATACCATTTTACTCCTGTCAGAATGGCTAAAACCAAAAACACCAAAGAGAGTTTATGCTGAAGAGAATGTGGAGAAAGAGTTATACTTCTCTATTGCTGGTTGGAGTGCAAACTCATACACCCACTTTGGAAATCAGTATGGTGTTTCCTCAGGAAATTGGAAATTAGTCTACCTCAAGATTCAGTAATTCCACTCTTAGGCATATACCTCAAAGATGCACATTCATACAACAAGAATATCTGTTCAACTATGTTCATAGCAGCTTATTTGTAATAGCCATGACCTGGAAGCAACCTAGATGCCCCTCAACTGAAGAATAGATGGAGAAAATGTGGCACATTTACTCATCAGAGCACTACTCAGCAGAAAAACAAAATGGAATCCTGAAATTCACAGGGAAATGGATGGATGGACTGAGGTAACCCATTCAAAAAAAAAAAAAAAAAAGACAAACACTTTATGTTCTCACTCATACATAGATTTTAGACATAGAGAGCATAATTACCAGCCTACAAATCACAATGACAGAAAAGCTAGGAAGGGAGGAAGATGCTAAGAGAGATACAAATGGACCCCTGGAGAAGGGAAAAGAATCAAGAGCAAATTGGGAGCATGGAGAAAGAGGAGTTAGGAGAAAGAGAAGGAGAGAGTTGGGCATAACAGAACAGGAAAATTGGGACAGTGAAAGAATAAAGGAGTACAAGAAAAGTGATACTGTAATAGAGGGTTAGAGTTATATATTTAAGGAGAAATCTGATACTAGGGAAATGCCCAGAGATCTACTACAAGGATGAACCCAGCTAACAATCTAAGCAATAGTGGAGAGGCTACCTTTAATGTCCTTCCATGATAATGAGATTGATGACTACCTTATATGCCTTTCTACAGCCTTCATCTATTAGCTGATGGAAGCAGAAGCAGAATCCCACAGCTAAACACTAGCAGAATTCCTGGAATCTAGTTATAGTGTAGGAGGTATGATGAGCAAAGGGGTCAAGACCAGGCTGGAGAAGGTACACAAACATCTGACCTAAACAAGTGGAAGTGTAGTGCCCTTGCTATGATCTGCTCCACTAATTGGGTGAAGGCCTAGACATTGAAATAAAAGACAAGACAGTGGGTCATTTGTTCAACAGCGATGCCGAATGTCGAATGTCCTTTATTGAGAGGAAGGAGTGGGCTTATATACTGATTCCCAGCACAGTGGAAAACAATGGTTTTTTTCAGGCTTAGATTCTCCCTAGCAGATGTGTGTTAGACAAATAAAAAGAGTACCAACAATAGTTCAGGGGCAAGATGTTCCAGCCAACAGCCTCAGGCTTTCTCAAGGTGCCTCAGGAGTCCCATGTATGGCCCTACAGGGGAGCTTATGCACCCCAGTCTGATAGCTGGAAAACCAGCATAGGGCTGACCCAGACCCCCTGAATGTGGGTGTTAGTTAGGAGGACTGGGCAATTTATGTAGTTTCTAGTAACAGATCAGTATTTATCCCTAATATATGAATGGACTTTGGGAGCCCATCCCACATAGAGAAATACTTTCTCAGCTGAAACACATGGGGGAAAGCCTAGGCCCTGCCCCAAATGATATGACAGACATTGAAGACTCCCCATGTAAGGCCTCACCCTCCCTGTGGAGCAGAAAAGGGATGGGTAGGGTATTGGTAGGGGTGATAGTGGAAGATAGGAGGGTAAGGTAACTGAGATTGACAGGTAAACCAACCTTGTTTCAAATTTAAATTAAAAAATAAAAAAAAAAAAACTAGAAAGATTTCCTTTGTCACCCAATCAGCCCAAAATATTAGGAAGAAGTTCTAAAAGCTAGAAAAATGTAAAGGTATAAGTAGGTCCCAGTTGTTGGGGATAGCTTAAAAGGTGTTTATCAACAGAGAACCAATTGGAATGAAACATTTTGCATAAAATGAAAGCATCCATCACCTTCTTTGATGATGATGCACAGACTTACAGATACTCAGTAAACTTTTGGTATCTTAACTTCTACCAGAGAAAAAGCTCCTAGCTGAAAATTCTACTTCTAATCAGAAGATTCAGATGGACAGTTTCTCAGATTGATGACACAGACTCCCAGGGGCATGGGCAGAAACAATGGTCTAACACCAAGGTCCTATAATTGTTCAAATAACAAGTTCAGCTACCTCTATCCAGAGTAAACAACACCCAATGACACTGGAAAGAAAAGGGAAAATACAGTATATATTACATGACGTAAAGAGATAGGCATCCTGTTTTGTTGCCAATTATCCTGGATTATGCCTCTTGCCTATTAGGAAACCTAGGACTTCTGATTTTCATGAGCTTTATTCTTCCAGAGAAACATGTGTACAATATCATTGATCTGAAGATACATTATTCAGCCTCCCATTGGCAGAGGTGAATCAACCTATCTTTTCTTCTAAAAGGACAGACCCAATAAGAAGTTATACCAGGCAGCATACTGGGCCCAAGGTGACCAAGGACGTGGGAAAAGTCAACTACTAAGGGGCCATTGAGGGACTGCTAAAATAGTTACACTTCTTGGGCTATAGAATTTCAGCTAAGAATGCCCAACTTTGTACATGCAAGCTAGCTATATTGGCCATTAACTAAAGAGAGGCTATTAGCTGAGGAGCCTTTCTCAGAGTAGGATTAGTACCATCCTTCAGATTCCAACTTTAAAGACTAAGAGACAGGTTTGAGAGTTCCTAGATGTGTCTAGATATGCTGACTCTAGATACCAGAGTTTTCAGAAATAATAAGGCCACTATATACTAGCACAAATAGGGGTACTGATCAACTAATTTGTGTTGAGACTAAACAAAAGATATTTGAGGCTGAAAAATAGCTCTGACTTTGGCTATAGCCCTATCATTTATAGATTTTTATTTTTCAACTCTTTTCCCAAAAGTGGTTTTGACACAAACTTAGAGCCCTGAAAGCATTGTATGGCATATTTGTTGGACTCTGCCACCACAAGATGGCCCATCTATTGAAGAGCTGTCATGGCTTGTGCTAGTCAACAAAACAAACAAGTTAAATCTGGGTCAAGATCTTATAACTCTCAGCACTGAATTCTACTGGTTGAGGCCCCCCTCTGAGGAACACAAGAACACTGCAGTCTAATGCTTACATAAGCCAGTACCAGACCCTACTGCTGGATTACCCACAAGTTCAGTTTGAGGAACCCATCACCATCAATCCTTCTACCCTCTTTCATAATGGTGACCCATAGGTTCTCATCCATGACTTTCAGGGGATGAAAGATGGACTCAGATACTTGAGAGCTCCATTAGTAACTTTAGCTGACAGAAATTAAAAATACATCAGGTATCTCAACCCAGAAAGGAAAACTGGTTGTTCTGACCCAAACTCTTAGATGGAAAAAAATAAAATGTCCACAATCATGTACACAGATAGTTGCTATGCTCTTACTGCTGTTCATGTCCACAATTGTCCACTGAGGGAAAGAACTTTAAAAACAAAGAGAAAAATCTTGGCATTCCTAGAGTCTATTTGGCTTTCCTATATGGCTATGTGCTACTGTTGGGTCACTGTCAGGTCCTTTCTAACAAAGGGCCCTATGACTACTGGGGTCCTTGATCTTCAGTTGAGATACCATGACTCAGTGCTTTCTGAGAGTCCATGTTATAAATAAGAGAAAATAGAGGATGCTGATAGGAAAAAAGAATGGACAGCTTGAACCCACAGAATGGTGGAGGACACCAGACCAAATGGTCATTTTCCCAGAAACAATTGATAGGACTCTGTTAACTGACTTCTCCTGGATACTAATCTAGGGTCCTCAAAACTTTCTGAGTTGCTCATACCAATATAGGTTATACCTAAACTGGACAGCATAGTGTGAGATGTAACACTGAGATGCCACATTTATGCTCAACTAAATAAAAAACAGAGAGCCCTTGTGTAGAAAGGTCTGAGTACAATAATACCCTGGCAAACTCTGGGAAAAGTGACTTTACTGAGACCCAGGCTTCTGGGAGATGAAAAAAAAAACTTGCTAGTTTGTATAGATACTTTTTCCAGGTGAGTAGATGTGTTACCCAACCAGGGTGAAGCTATTCAACTAATAACTTTAAAAATTCTTCCAAAAACTGTTTCCTTAATTTGGTCTCTCCATAGGGTCTAACAATGGCCTGGCCTTCATAGCCAAAATCTCTCAATTAATAGCTAAAGTTTACGCATAGAATGAAAACTTCAGTATGCATGTTCACCCTAGACTTTCCAGCCAGGAAAAAGAATAAACAGAATGCAAAAAGAAGCTTTAATAAAACTCTCATTATTGTCCAGTGACTGGTGGTTCAACTGCTTTCCTTTGTTTTGTGCCTGTTTCGCTGTATATTAGGAGAGATTTACCCACTATGAGATCATGTTTGGAAGACTTCTACCATGTCTTCTCCAGCTCAGAAAAAAGCAGTTGACAGAACTCTCTAACCATTCCTATTGCAAGTCACTATAAGGCCTCCAGTTGTCCATGAAGGTTATACATTGGACAATGTGAGAGTCCCAGCAGACCCCTGAATGTATTACCACTTTCCCATTGTCTGTGTCTCATGATAATGTCTGGATTAATCAGGCTGCCAAATGGGCATTTAAATGAAAACCAAAGGGATACTGTGTTTTTTTCCACAGCTATGGCTGTGAAGGTAACTGGTATTACACCATGGATTTACCACACCCAGGTCAAGAATGAAGAAACCACATAAGTTGCCGCCAAATGTAGTCTCCTGACTATAAACCCATTAAAATTATGGTTACATTGGGGCCCCAAGCCTCTCCATTCCCCGCCCTTCTACTTCCTCCTCAATCTTGCATTTTGTCCCTTGGCTAGGAATATAGGGTCATGATCCAATCCCCACTACCCTCTGGCCTGAACCTGGGAATGAAAGATAACAGATACAAGAAAAGTATCAGTTAATGTGAGTATAGACCAATAACCCATATTCATCTTGGCATTTTGTCACTAATCAATACCCAATATGTTTGTTATATTGGAAAGAGGAAATATCATGGGGTTTATCTTTTGTGATAAAAATAGATCTTACAATTCTATGCAAGCCCTTAGGCTGAACAAAAGCAAAGGTATTTTAATTTTTAAAACGGAGTTGTAAAATTGGGGCTTCCTGAAAATTTTGTCTTAAAAGACTTTTCTGGCCTTCGGGAAAATCATTTTCTATGCCATAGGAAGAGACCTAAGAATACAGTTAATCATTTCCAGGCAGAAATGGGCTAGAGTTTCTGGTTATGCTTAGACATTTAGCCCCACACTACACAGGGATAGTAACTAAAAAACTGTCAACTCATTTGCGGACAAAACTCACTATGACCCAGAACAGCCCAAATTAATATTAGAAGACTTAAAAAGGACCAAAGCTTGTCTAATATCTACCACCTTTAACCAAGGCACCTCCCCTTATTCTGATGCCTGTTGTTATTCTGCTTCATGAGTTAATTTAATTCATCTGTATAACAGCAATATTACTGCGGCTCTGAGACTACTTGGTGGGCATGTACTAATTGATTTTACTAAATGTGCCTCTTCTGATGCTTTCCAAACTAAAAAAGTTTATAAGAGCTAAAAGTGTTAGAAATTGTGATTTTTGAATTAAAATTACAGATTCCCTTGCAGAAATAGTCCTACAAAATTGGTGAGACTGAGTCTTACTTCTCATGAGATGAAGAAAAGTATTTATCCCTTTGTATGTATTTACATAATTAATTGTTAGGCCCAAAGAAAAGAGATTTGTGACCTTCCAGCATAGGTGAGAAAACAGCAGTGATAAATCAATTTCAATATTTGATTTTTTTTAGGATTTTGGATTCTAGCTTCCATTAATCTTCAGTCTAATGTAAACATTCATCTATACTTATTGAGACCACACTTGAATTCTAGTCTCTATCCACAAACCAACTAAACTGTGGCTCTCCCTTTCACTCTTTGAACTAAAATACAGAATGCAAACCTTTAATTAATGACCTTTATCAAGAAATTCAATCTCTTTTTTCATGGTTGTGATTTATTTTGTCATGAACCAACGATATCTAAAGTCTATTCTCACAAGATCTAAAGATTAATTTATATATTAATTGTAAATATCACATCCCTTTTTTTGTGAGTAACAAAACTCTTCAAAGGTCACTAGACTTTGTCTAATTATAAGTGCAGAAGTAAAAATTAACAGTCAGAGTAATTTGGGAGATATTTAGAAGTACTTTGCAAGGAGATTCTAGGCAATAGCAACCAACTTAGTCAGTGGAAAGGCCACTATTATTTAAACATAAAACATTAAGAAGCTTGAATTCCTCTATTAGGATCCTCCCATATTATACCACCACATCATAAACTTTACTCTTTCAACCTACTACTCACATCAAAATTGGGCAAATCCTCCATAGTTGGAAATTCTACTTTTCCATATAATTCCCATTCTACAAATAAGAGTCTGTGTTGGTTCCTGGGAAGAGATAACTTCCACCCCAGCAGTTTAAAGCAAAAAAAAAATGTTTTAAATCAGATGTTTCCATCACAGAAATTCAAAAGTTAAAATTTTTCTTTCAGGTCCGACATAAATGGTATATGGTATAGAAAATTTAATGTCATTTATGAGGTATTGTAGCAGATCTTTGGAAGCCTTCTCTATTTGTTTCCCCAAATTTGCATATGCAATCAGCTACCATTATGGTCTTTTGTATGATGCAACTGCATTGAGGCATCAAATATATGGTCATCTAGAACATTTTAGGTATAATAATCCAGTCATCAATGTCTTATACAGCATCATATTTACCATGCCATGGGAATGAGCTGCCTGTCAGTTTCCTTTACCAAGAAAAACAGATTCATTTGTATCTTAAAATTTAATCAACTTACAGAACTAAGACTGAAAAACCTTAGACTCTTCCATGAACTCCTTTTACACCCTAAATAAACTTCAATTACAAAACCTAACCAGTAGGAGACATGTACTAAGAGATTTATTGTCAGAAAGAACAATAAGTTTAAAAACATTGCAAGGATGTATTTGTACGTGCTCTCAAGGAAAGAATCAAATCTATACTAGATCGAGGAATATAGTGTAGAAGACTGAGATACAAGCTGAGGCTTTTATTCATAGCTGGAATCCCTTCTTCCTTTGGGAATAGTTCTCTCTGTTTTAAAGGTCATATCAGTCTCCAAAGGCATATTTCTTAAAATAATCATCTTTAGTAAAATGCAACACTTAATTCACTGCAATTTCTACCAAAAGAAAGCAATGTACCAGAATCTAGCTCAAAGTTCTACCACAATGGACATGGTACATTTAAGCAGTAACATAAAGGCATCCACTTGCTATGGCCCTAAATATCCTCTTTTTAATTAGACTGTGAGCATGCCTTCCTACTAGCATAATAAAGTAAGCTACTCAGCTTCACTGAACATAGGAATTGGAGGAATGTTGGTGACTGAGGGGAACATTGCCACTTAAATGAGGTCTGTCTTGTAACTAAGAACAGCTATACCATGTAATCCTCAGGAGAGACATTTCTGAGAAAGCCAAATATCATCCCATACAAATTTTTAAATTCCAGAAATGCAAACAGTGTTGAAAGTAACTATTCCTCCCTAAACCCACCTCAATGATGTTTCCAGAGAAGAGAAGAGGATGTGCCAAGAGATATGCCCCTCTCTAACATATCTTTTATTAAAATGACTATGACTTTGGGTGTTTAAAAACAACCACAAAAGGCATCTACAAAATTTGGTGTAATTTATTCAGGGCCTTGAGGCACAGGGACCACTACATGGGGGAATTTCATAAAAAGTTAAATTGGTCCCATTTGTACTCTACAAAATGTAGTTTATTCAGTTTCTAAAACCTGGCAAGACATCATGTTAAGATTTATATCCCTAAACAAGTCTTTAGTGTGACTAGGGTACAAATATGAAACTTAGGGCAAAATTTGGACTCAGTGAAAATAGAGAAAAGAAGTAAGGTACTTATTTATATGGCAAAATTGGTTGTACACAGTAAAAGCATAAAATATTTTTAGGTAACAAATATTACAAATAAAATTTCAATGATCTAATTTTAAATACTAAGTATTTAGAAGGACATTCAATGGGCTCATCTTGAAAGGAAAAAAATAAGAAACCCACATCAAGTTATTAATAGTCATAACTTTGAAGATATAAAAAAGGAATGGTCAGGGGAACCTGTAGTTCATTTCTACCACACAAACTTATGAAAGCATGTATAGCATGTGATATTAGAGAACCAAAAGGTTGTTGACCACTTTAGATTCCTACGCATTCATCAAACACTTTTCATTTTCTTGTGGTGCTGATAACTGAGCAAGTGTGGCTGAAGACAAAGGAATATTTTATTTCTGTGAGTTATGCAATGACAACATTAAGCAGAAGATGTCTCTTATTGCCACTCTGGTCAAAGGACCAATCTTATTTATGAGGTAATAAAAGGTTTAGGTACTAGAAACACATTTTTATTGTCCTTATTTCTAACCATGTAGCTGAATGCCAAAGGCAGAGTACTAATTATATCCTTGATGTAACTTTCCTAGTTAGAGACTTGTTTCTGTCCACATAATTGACTTAGTAGTTGACTTCTGAGGTAGGTTTACTCATTCTCTGGCAAATAAAGCCCAATTAAGAAGATTTGAATTCCCAGTCAAACTGAGGTGTATTTCTTGCCCACTAAATTGATGGTTTAAAAAAATAGCCTTTTCTGTTAATACAGATAAGCTATTCATGTTAATTGCATGTGTGTTTAAATGTGATCAAAACTTTTCTATACAGTCATAGTTAAAGAGAAGATCAATATAGTTAAAGGAAACTGAAATATTTCAGATAATTTTATACAGGTTCCTTTATAGAAGAATCTAGGAGAATAATGATTTGCTTGAACCTTTGGGCATGATAAACAAAACCAGGTATTTCCAACATAAACAACACATGCATCATCCTTTAAGATGATCTTCAAAATATGAAGATGAATTATTTAATCATGACATTCATGAACATACTGGAAGTCGACCTTCCTAACACCAATTCTTTTCCCTTTTTAATACTTCTGCCCCCGGTATCACACATTTCACATGTTCAATTGCCCTCCCTATCCACCATCCTTAAAGCAATTCTTTTCAGTTGCCTTACATGTGCCTCTTCTTAGTTTACTAGGTCCTATAATCTCAGAGATAATTAAATTCATGCAATTTAATTGAAATATTGTATATTTTGAGCTTTTATTATTATATAGCTAATTGTACTACTGTAATTTATCCAAAATTTATCTTTTGTTATTGTTTCTTAACCTAGTGGACCTTTGGTTTTAGAAATGTGTATTATTTTAAAATGATGTGTGTGTGTGTATGTGTGTGTGTGTGTACTTCCTGGGAAGAATGATATTGGAACTAATTTTTTTGTATTATTATTTCTTTTTATATGTTCTGTTTGGTTTTGTTTTATGTGTACCCAAGGTTGACCTAGAACCACTGTGTACTATATGCTCACCTGAAACTCATGGCAATCCTGTCACAAATTTTCTAATACAAGCATGACCTATGAGGTTGCCTGAAATAACCAAACCAAAGGCTGAAATCAATGGATTAGAAATAAACTATCAAATATTTCAGAGGAACCAATGAAACAAAGATTTGACTCTTTGAAAAAAATCAATAATTAACAAACCTTCAGCCAACTAAACTAAAAGGCAAAAAGAAAGAGTATCAAAATTCACAAAACTATAGAGGAAAAAGTGTACATAGCAACAAACACCAAAGAAATACAGAGAGTCATAGGGACATATATTAAAAACATATATTTCACCAACTTGGAAAGCCTTTAAAAAATTTTTTCTTCATATATATAACCTACCAAAGTTAAGTCAAGATCAGATGAATAACTTAAACACACCTATAATAACCCCTAGTGAAATAGAAGCAGCAATTGAAAATGTTCCAACTGGAAAATAAAAATAATAAAAGCCCAGAGTCAGATGGTTTTAGCACAGAATTCAACCAACTTAGAAATTAGTTATTGCACAAAATAGAAACAGAAGTAATATTGCTCACTTCATTTTATGAGGGCACAGTTACCCTGAGACAAAAACCATGTGAAGACCTAACAAAGAAATAGAATTACAGAGTAATTTCTCACAAAATCTCAATAAAATACTCCTGAATCACATCCAAGAACACATCAAAAAGATCATCCACTATGATCAAATAGGCTTTATCCTAGAGATGCAGGGATGGTTCAATATACAGATAGCCATAGATGTAATCTGCCATATAAACAATTCCAAAGGGGGGGGGCACACGATCATCTCATGAGATGAAGAAAGCAGTTTTGACAAAAAGAAAACAAAAACAAAACAGTATTATAGTGGCATCTTGTTTTGCCAATATATTTGAGGTAGCAGTCTTATGGTGCATCTTTGGTGTGCAGATGTGATCTCTTTTGAGAAAGAGGAGAGGCCTCATTCCCTCTCTTAGGCTGTTGTCTAAGCATCCTGCATGGTAGAATCCTGCAACTCCAGGGGCAAAAGACCACTATTTAACTTCATTATGTGAGTGTTCCACAAATGAGTATTTGTTATTCTTTATTTGGGTATTTGTGGACTTCCATCACCATGCCTTCACAGTATGCTTTCATAATGAAAGTCTTGAAGAGACTAGGGTTAGAATGGACCTACTTCAACATAATAAAGGCAGTTTCCAGCAAGTCCATAGCCATCAAAAACAGAAAGAAACTCAAATTAAAGTAACTCTATTAAAGTAAGAAACAAGACAAGGTTGCTACTCTCTTCATTCCTATTCTATATAGTATGTGAATTCATATATAGAGGAATAAGAAAACTGATGGAGGACAAGGTATGCAAATTGGAAAAGAAAATGTCAAATTATCTTTGTTTGCAGATTATATAATTGTGTGTGTGTGAGAGAGAGAGAGAGAGAAATAAAGAGAAAGAATAAAAATTAAAAACATAAAATACAAAAGACTTGGGAGGAAAAAATACATAACAAACCATTATGACACAAAGACACCCCAAAAATGACATTCAGTTTGCTTTGTGATAGCCTTCTACTGCTGAGTCTGGGGCCTGGCCTCATGGTTTATTTTACCAATGAGTCTTCCTTGGAGAACTGTCTTTTCATTTGCTAGTGGTTATCAGTTGGAAATAGTTTCTGGGTTAGAAATAGGGGCCTGACTTGACTTCTACTTTCAGTGATGGTGGTACCTTGTCTTATGCACACTGTTTAAGTTTTACATGTGCTTTCATAGTATCTATGAGTTCAATCCATGTTTCAGTCCTGCTATGAGGACCTTGGTTACTTGGTGTTTTTCCACCTCTGTCTCCTACAATCTCTCTGCCTTCTCTTCCACAGAGTACCCAGTAATACACCCAAAGTGTCCCTGTGTTAATCATTCTCTACATATTGTTCAGTTATGAACCTCTGAATTTGTCCCCATCCCCCCCCCCCACACACTACAAGAAGAAGCTTCTTTGATGATGGTATATTTGGTAGAAAGGTAGTAGGTAGTGTTTTTGTTTTCCCCCACAACTATGGTTTATCTAGTCTCAGGTATTTGGCCAAAACAGCAGTGTCAGAGATGGGTTTCATCTCATGGTGTGGGCCTTAATTCCAATCAGAATCGTACAACTTTTGTGCCAGTATTCTACTGTGTCTTACAGATAGGTCATCACTGTAGATCAAAGTCTGTACCTGGGTTGGATGTTACCTTTCTCCTTTGGTAGCATGCCAGTGCCTTCCTGCACTATGAGCACAAGTCAGTTGAAGGAAAGGCTCTAGGTAAGCACCAGCTCAACTTGTCCATGTGCAATGAATAATGTAGGTGTTGGTCCAGAAATAGGGTCTTACCATAAGTTTTTGGAGAGCAACCAGTAATCTTAGTAATAGCCTGTCCATTTGGATATGGGACATTTTGGTTAACAACTCGATTTGATGAAGAAAGATATCCAGTTGGGGCTTCATCTCCCTTGTTATTTGTAGATTTCCATTCATATCATTGCCAAATATATGTATAATTTAGGAAGCTGTCTACTACATTAGGTTTCCATGTAACTCCTCAAATGGTTCCTATTACTTGCTGAAAGATTACAGGAATTTGTATTTCACCCATAAGTTCACTTTTCTCCTCTCCTCTTTGATTCTCCAATACCAGCCCCATCCATCCAGACTACTATTCCATTTCCCCTTCCTAGGGGAGGTCTCAACCCTCCCCCAGGTCCTTACATTATACCTAACTTCTGCATTTATATGTATTTTAACCTGCTTATTTAAGACAACAAAAAAAAACATTCTTTCATAAATGAATAAATATATTTTGGAGGGCTTTCTGGGATAGGGTTACTCTACCAGTAAGATTTTTTCCAGCTACATCCATTTACCTCTCAATTTAATTTTTCAAGGCTAAGTAAATATGTCATTGTCTAAGCAAACAAAATTTTCTTTATCCATTCATCTGTTGATGGACATCTGTTTCCAGTTTGGGGATATTATAAATAGAGCAGCAATAAACAAAGTTGACCAGTTGTGTCTGTAGTAGGATGTAGAACCCTTTGGGCATATGCTCAGTATGGTATAATTGCATAATGAAATAGTTTTTTTTTTCAAGCCTCCTGTGGAACTGTTAACACTGATTTCCATAGTGCCTATACAAGTTTGCACTCTCACCAGCAATGTATGAGTGTTCCCCTACTTTCTATTCTTGCCAGCATGTGCTGTGCACTGTCATTTGTTTTATTGATTGTGGTTATTCTGACGAGACACATATTTTATTTAAAAATATAAACTCACTCTCTTTTTTCCAAGACAGGAATAGCAAAAATACTCAAGAATGTGGTCCCCATAGCTTTTTCTAAACTATGTATGAATAAATGACTGTTTAACATGGGCAGAATAATGTGTGCAATCAAAAATTATAGATGGTCTATAAGGTTGTCAAATGGGGCAAATATCATAAAGTCATAAAAATTTTATCACATTTGAAATTATACAACTCAATCTGAAAATTTGAGGCAAACAATTCCACCAAACTCACAAGTTTGTAGCTTTCCAGTTATCTTCAATATGAAATGGCCTTGTTTTCAGCAAGCATCTAGACTACGTGTGACTCTTGCTTTGAAACCTTATAGATTACTCTGTATTACTACAGTGCCACCATTGTTTTAGCAGTTCATCAATGTGTCACTGTAGAAATAAAAGAACAAAGAATTATAAAAAATAAAGAAGAGGAAATTAGCAGATGGACTGGGTAGTTTTGTGTGTCAACATGACACAAGTGAGAGTCATCAGAGGAAGAGACTCACTTAAGAAAATGCCTACTTGAGATCCAGTTGTAAGTGATTATTGTATTAAGTTTCATGGGGGGGGGAGGGTGCAGCCCATGATAGGGGGTGCCATCCCTAGTCTGGTGGTCCTAGATTCTATAAGAAAGCAGTCTGAGCAAGCCATATGATGCAAGTCAGTTATCAGCACCCCTCCATGGCTTCTATATTAGCTCCTGCATCCAGGATCCTGTCCTGTTTGAGTTCCTGACTTCTTTTAGTGATGAACAGCAATGCTGAAGAAGTATAAGCCAAATAAACCCAGTGATACCCAACTTGTTTTCTTTTTGGTCATGGCATTTCACTGCAACAATAGAAACTCTAATACAGTAGATACAACGATCATTTTCATTGAAAGATGTTACAGCCTGCAGTCAAGTTAGTGAAAACGAAGTTTACTAATAATATTTGTTCCCCATCTCTAACAATAAATGAATCCAACATGAAAGACACTGTGAACAAGGAAGCATTAAAGACTAAGAGCTTTATAAACAGGTATCAATTATCATAGGCCTCCATTGAAATGCATGTTTCCTACAAAAAAAAAAAAAAAGAATCCTTATAGGGCATTTAGAATTCGTCATATAAATTTGTCAACTATATTCTGAAACAGCAAAGTCAAAACTATGGAATATTTGAAGATTATGAAATGTCCAAAAGATAACTGGCAAGTAAGAAGGCAGGAAGGTACTGAGTGACCTGAAGTCGAAGTTACTTTGCTAGGCTCCACTTTTAGTTATAAAACTTGAGCCTGATGGTGATTAAGAGAGATAACCTGAAAAAGTCTTGATTATAAAAAGAGCATATGCATAAATATACTTAAGTGACAGAAGAGGACTATATGTTAATGCATCAGTGGTGGAAGTTTTATTAAAACTGACACAATAATTAAACAATATTCAAAGCTCATGGAGAGTGTTTCTGGTAATAACCCAGTAGTTTACATTAAGCCATTCCTCCTTCATTTAACAAGAGATCTGTGGAAAATATATCAACAACAGAAAGCTGGAAGCAATCTCTGGCAAGAATAGAATATAATGAAATCAATACACTGAAAAGAAAGGCAATTTGAACCCCACAGAGAGAATTACTAGCATTGGACTGGAATATCAGTGTCCAGCTTAATCACTGCTCCAGAAGGATCATTGAAACTTAGGTTTAAAAGAGCCCATGGGAGAGAATGGCCACCAGATAAAAAAAACTAGGAGTAATAGAGAAAAGGGGGGGGGGTTGGATAGATTTATGTCAGATTGACCTGAATTGACCAATCTAATCTAATAAGTGGACCATTATTCTAGCATATGTTGAATGTATTATGTGGCATATTGCAGAATACTATTAGATATGTTATTTCTTTACCCTTCCTGATGCAGATATTCCTATTTTCATTTTACACTCTAGAATATATTTTATAAGATTCACCCTCCCCAGAGTCTTATTGTACATAAGTGCCCACAGTAGTAGTTAAATTCTGGTCTCAAATTCCAAATTGCAACACAATTTTCACAATAGGACAGGAAAATTGAAATGTGGTTAGAAATATTAAAACTAGGCTGCTTGAAGCCAAAGATAGGAAACAATAGTGCAATCTCTGAGGAGAAAAACTACTACATCATTACATAAAGAAAAGCAGCGTGAATTATGATTGGCTCATCAGAATATACAGTATTTTACAGAAATATCAACCCAAATTTTTACATCTACTGAAAGTATTCTTTATATGTGTTATTTTTTATTATGCCATTAGAAGGAATATGAAATGAATATTATTACAGTATACTATGTGTAAAATGTGGCACAAAAGCTTTAGGTAGAAGGAGATAATCCCATGGTATAACGTGCATCTTTAAGTAATGAGAAAATTAGAGATTAATAGTCTAAGACATTAAAATCTTTCTCTAATTGTATCAAATAATACAAGTATGTGAAGTAAACATCTCAAAATGAGAACTTTCATTTCCTATGCATCTAATATTCATAACACCTGAAAGAGGAGAAAAACTGGAGCTTGAATGACATTTGTGTGGTTTCAAGCTGTCTACATTAAAGTGATGCTAAATAATATTAATTCCAGCTGAGTTGTAAAGGTTGGGAAGACAGAGACTGAATATTCAATGAAAAGGAAAGGACCATTATCCTGAATCCTAAGGGCATACTGTACATACAAAGCTTTAGCCAGACTGAAACTAAATAAGATGAAGCAAATATACTTATGCTAACAATAAATATAAAAATGTTTCAGTGGAAACATTCATATTGAATTAAGTACAAGTCAAATGTGTCCATTAACACTTTGTAATAAAATGTAACATAAGAGGGGGAAAGATATAATAACTGTAAATATATTAGTATCTGATAACAAAGTAGTAAATTTTCAAAAACAAAAGAGGGGTATTAAGAATCATGCTAGGGGATTTTAACACTCTTCTTTCATGATAGTAGGATAAATAGCAAAAACAAAGAAATAAAAAAATAGATAAAGAAGAGATAGATAAATTTACCAATCTCCTAATGGGATATAGAAAACATCCTATAATTACACAACCACATTCCCAGTGTGTACTGAATGCTCACCAAGAAAAGCTGCAGGCTGGGCCTCAATTTTTTTTTATTTTACTAGTATCCAAAGAATGAATTCTGGCAGAATCTTTTCCAACAGCAAAGAAATTATAATTACATAAGACTAAGTTATCTAATAAAATCTAAGCTGGATTTGAAACATGATGCTCCTAAATGACTCACAGACCAGTAACGACACAGCAGAGGAATTCAGATGGCTCTGTGCACTGAACCAGAGGAAGATGTATTCACTTACACCACTTTATGAAAGGGTAAATGGATATCTGACAATAGAAAGAGAAAAAGAGGGAGACAAAAAAAGAAAGAAATAAAAAAGAAAAAAAGAAAGAAGGAAATGAAGAAAGAAAGGAGGAAGAAAGAGGGAGAGGAGGGAAGTAGATGAGGAAAGGGAAAGAAGGGAAGAAGGGGAGGGGAGAGCAGAAGTGATAGGAGGAGAGATAAGATTGCTTGATAAAAACAGGGGTCATCATTAGAAATTATAATACTTTATCTCTTAATATGGTATGTGGAGATACTGGCTTTACATTTTAGTTGAGATTATTTCAATAATCTACAACAAAATTTCTTCTAAAGTTCATCTTGTTCATTTATTACCAACATAAAAACATTTAGTATTCCATAATAAGAGATCTTATTTTGTTTGTTCTCTGTTTTGCTTCTGAGACCTCTCTATCCCTGAATTCTTCACACTCTCATGAAACCACATTAAATCTTTTTGTTAGTTCTAAGGTCAGCCAAAAACATATTGTAGGATTGTACCTATCTTCAAGTGAAATGAAATGTAAACTATTTATGGGAAAATTTATTAACTTGGTAATTGTCATCTTTAGGGAATCCTTTTGCACTTCAAAATTACACTACTTGAATTTAAAATTTTTTTCTGTGACAATGGACTTTCCTCCCCACATATTTTGGGGACATTATCCACTTTGTAAATCCAATGAGTACTTTATCTAAAAGTGACTTACTTATTCATTTCGCATATAATTATATTGATGAAGCTCCAAGGAGGTCCTTCTGTATTGATGGTAAGTGTCCTGCTACTTGCATTTAACTTGCAAATGATAATTATATTTAATTCTGAACTCTAACTGTACTAAATTTATAATAACATTACAAATAAAGGAACCCAGCAAAGGTTTTCTGAAGTTATAAATACTTTTTGAGATTGAGTAATGAAAAAACCTTAATTTTATGACTAAAAAGAAAGCCAGAGTAAGTTTATTTTAGAATCTATAAAACAAAACCATACATGTTATGTCAATTTTTGTTATAAAATTTTCTGGCTTATTTGTTCATGGTAACAGTGTTTCATAGGGTTCAGGCTGATTAACATAATGTACTAACATGTCTTTTATGTATGGAATCCAGTGCTTCATATATGCTAAGCAAGCACTCAGTAAATCAATTTTCATAGTCTGGCATCATCTCTTATTGAGTAGGTAAAAAAGAAGAAAGAATGACAACTAATGTATTGTTTTGTTTTTGAAACAATATTGAAGAATGTAATTTTCCCCATCAGCAAAGATGAATAAGTGATACAGTATCTTATTTTAAAAGTATATGTTTTTTCTACAAAGCAGAGTATATAATATATGTAATTTGATTTTGAGATTTATTCTGAGAATTTGCTTAATTGGTGGGTGTTTTTATGTTCGAACTCTAGTTTGTAAGCCCTAGTGTCTCCGAGAGATATACACAGTCTCCTTGCTGGACAAAAGATGGCTCTGACATTTATTCTTTCTGAGTCTCTTGAAATGGATTGCCATTTCCCTATTATCAATAAGATAAACATTTTCACTACATTTATTAGTATGCTCTTTCAGTTTGGTTTATACTTAAAGACTGCCTGTGGAGCATAGTTATATAGAATTTACAAGCAAAATACATACTATCTTCAGTTCCCATTAAAATGTCAAAGTTTTACACTTGACTGTAGATAAATGAGATAGTACAAGCATTCAAAACATTGGTTATGCATTTTAAACCATTGTGACAATCTGATGGCAGAAAAATTATTGCAGTAAGATAACAATTGGCTGGATGCTTCTGAATAAATGATTCAAGCATTTTCCAGAAAGCCTGGGGGAAACAGAGGTCAAGCATGAAAAGCTGATAATGAGAAAGAGAAATAGTCCTTATCAGATTCATTATCTACGCACAAAATCTCCTGTAAAATCACTGTTAGCAATCAATGAATATTGGCCTTTTCCCCACAAAGCCTCCTTCTGAGAACAACTGTGGGTGTCTCATTTGAGATTATGAGAAAAGCAAATGTAAAGGTAAGGGGTTATATTTTTTAAAAGAACAAGAATATGAAGTTCTCTAGCGATGTACATTGTAGGCTGGTAATCCTTTTCTCTATGTCTAAAAACCATATATGAGTGAGTACATGCCATGTTTGTCTTTTGTTACTGGGCTACCTCACTCAGGATAGTTTCTTCTAGTTCCATCCATTTGCCTGTGAATTTTAAGATTCCAATTTTTTCTGTTTTGTTTTGTGTGTGTATATATATATATATATATATAGTTTTGGTTTGTTTTTTGTTTTTTCCTGCTGAGTAGTACTCAATTGTGTAAATGTACCACATTTTCTCCATGCAGTCCTCAGCTGAGGGGCATTTAGTTTGCTGGCTATTACAAATAATGCTGCTATGAACATAGTTGAACAGATGTCCTTGTTGTATGAATATGCATCTTTTGGGTATTGCCTAAGAGTGAAATTAGTAGATCTTATGGTAGAATGATGCCCATTTTCCTGAGGAGACATCATACTGATTTCTAAAGTGGGTGTATGAGTTTGCACTCCCAGCAGCAATGGAGGAGTGTAACCCTTTCTATACATCACCTCTAGCATAAATTGTCTTTGGTGTTTTTGATGTTAGCCATTCTGACAGGAGTAAGGTGTCATCTCAAAGTTGTTTTGATTTGCAGTACCCTGATGGTTAAGAATGTTGAACACTTTCTTAAGTGTTTTTCAGCCATTTTAGATTCCTCTGAGAATTCTCTATTTAGTGCTGTACCTCATCTTTTAATTGGATTATTTGGTGTTTTCATAACTAGCTTGTTGGAAATCAGCCCTTTGTCAGATGTGTGGCTGGTGAAAATCTTTTCCCACTCTGTGGGCTGCCATTTTGTATTGTTGACTGTGTCTTTGCCTTTTAGAAGCTTCTCAGTTTCAGAAGGTTCCATATATTAATTGTTGATCTCAGTGTTGTGCTACGGGTGTTATATTCAGGAAATAGTCTCCTCTACCAATTCGTTCAAGCGTACCTCCCACTCTATCTTCTAAGAGGGTCAGTGTTGCGCTGGATTGATGTGGAGATCTGTGATCCATTTGAACTTAAATTTTGTGCATGGTGAAAAATATGGATCAATCCACAGGCTTCTTCAAGTCGGCATCCAGTTATGACATCACCATTTGTTGAATATTCTTTTTTTTTTTTCCCTAATGTATATTAGCTTCTTTGTCAAAAATCAGGATTGTAGGTACGTGGGTTAATATTAGAGTTTTCAATTTGAAAATCTAGGAAAGAAGTAGTACCCTAAGAGAGGCATATATGGTCCCTTGGAGAAAGGAAAACAGACAATCAAATTGGGAGCATGAGGGGGAGCAGAGTGAGTTAGGAAGAAGAGGAAGGGAGAGGTGAGCATGGGGGAGTCAAGGAAAAAATAGAGCAAGAAAAGAGATACCATAATGGAGTCATTATAGGTTTTTTATTTTATTTTCTATATATATTTATTATTTTTTATTTTGCATATTGAGTCCAGTTCCCTCTCCTTAAATACCTCTCTCCCTTCCTTCCTCCCTCCCATGCCACCCCTCAATTTCCTGCCCATCCCACACCCTCCCACACTTCACAGGGAGGATGATGCTTTCCAGGATGAATCAGCAAAATCTGTCAAGTCATTTGGAGTAGAGTCTACCTCTAGGCTAAGGGAATATCCTAAGGGCATATGCTCCTAAAGTCCTTTCGTGCACCAGGGATACATCCTGGTACAACTGTCAGAGGTCCCTTAGACTGCCCAGGCCTTCTAACTGAGACCAACATTTAGGGGGTGTGAGTTGGTCCAATGCTGGTTTCCCAGCTATCAGTCTGGGGGGGGTCATGAGCTAACCCTTGTTCAGGTCGGCTGTCTCTGTGGGTTTCTGTAACCTTGCCTTGACCCATTTTCTTATCACTCCTCCCTCTCTGCAACTGGATTCGAGCAGTTTGGCTCAGTGTTTAGTGGTGGGTGTCTTCTTCTGTTTCCATCAGCTACTAGATGAGGGCTCTAAGATGACATATAAGTTAGCCATTATGGGTTTGAAAGAAATCGTGCACTAGGAAAATATCCAGAGATCTACAAGGATGACTCCAACTAACAATAGTGGAGAGACTACCTTAAATGCCCTTCCCTGATAACGAGATTGATGACTACCTTGTATGCCTAGAACCTTCATCTAGTAGCTCATGGAAGTAAAAGCCAACACCCACAGGTAAACACTGAGCTGAATCTGAAGAATACAGTTGTAGACTGGGAGCAATGAGCAAAGGGGTTAACACACAGAAACTGCTGACCTGAGCAATGGGAAGCTCATGGACCCTTGGACTGATAGCTGGGAAACAGAGTAGCAGCTATAATAATAATAATAATAATAATAATAATAATAATAATAATAATAATGCAAAAAATCATGAGGTTGCATATAGTCATTTATTTGAGAACCCAAGGCATAAATACAGACAGAAAGCTTACAAAAAATAAAGGTAGAAGATAAGTAAAATAATTACATGTTTTCAACATGTCAAAGATAATCTCAGAAGAGCAATGTAAGAATAAGACACCTTAAGTTATTGGGTATTCTGAAGGATTGTGGGGGCAAGGAGGTTATTTTTAATACTTGTTTTTACACATTCTCAGAACCCATTAGTTGCTCTGTGATTGTCAGATCTCTTCCCATTTAGTTATTGATGTAAACTTAGCCATTACCTAATAGTAAAATTCTTAACATTCAACAGGTGAGAGGAGGTCCAAAGAATTGGTTAAGCCCAAGCCTTGGAATAATGAACATATAATACTTAACTGGCACCAAAACAACCATCAGAAACATAAATTCAAAATGTACCTGGTTTCTAACAAATTGTTTTGCAAACTGACACTATATCACAAGGGCCATATATCATATCACAAGGACATTTTCAAGAACAACATCAAAATCTTTCATAAGTTGGTAATGATGATGAGGTAAACAATAGGAAAGATGGAGACACAACTGAAATTTACAAATTTACAAATTACAAACAATAGAGTACTTCTCAAAATGAGTGGAGAGCAGGGCATTTTTCATCATAAGTAGTAATTTTAGGAAACATATGGAATGAAAAATGTGGATTTTAATTTTGAAAGTATGGATTGCCATAGCTACAAGAGGCATAATTTAGGGGGACCCACCCCCAAAGATGTGCCTCTTCCAGTCCAGCCTTCACAGCTGTCTCATACATACAGAGAGTCTAGATCAATTCCATGAAAGCTCTATTGCTGTTGGTCTAGAGTTAATGAATTTCCAAAAGCTTGATTTGGCACTCTGTAGATTTCTCCATCATGATCTTGTCCTCCCTCTCTTTGACTAGATTCCCAGTGCTCTGCCTGGTGTTTGGTTGTGGATTTGGTTCCATGAATTTCTGGACCTCATGAAACTGAAAAGCTTTTACAAGGCAAAGGGCATGGTAAATAAAACAAAACAACAGCCTATAGAATGGGAAAAATTCTTCTCCAATACCACATCTGACAGAAGGCTGATCTCCAAAATACAACAAAAGAAACAAGTTGTCAAAATATGAAATAATATAATAAAAAATGGGGTGTAGAGCTAAACAAAGAATTCTCATCAGAAGAATTTCAAGTGGCTGAAAGACACTTAAGGAATTGCTCAACATCCTTAATCATCGAGCAAATGCAAATCAAAATGCAAATCTTACACCTGTGAGAACAGCTAAGATCAAACCTACTGAGGATGTTGTTCTTACTTCCTCATTATCTATCAGGCAGAAGTCTCTCTCAGTTCTTTGCTTGTGAGCATGTGAACTTCTTAAAAGGCTTTATCAGAATAGAAATAGATGTGCGGGAGTGGCTGTTCTGCGTGTGTGTGTGTGTGTGTGTGTGTGTGTGTGTGTGTGTGTATGTGTGTGTGTGTGTGTGTGTGTGTGTGTATGTGTGTAAGACAGCGAAAGAAAAGACTGAGAGAAAGTGTCAAAAGTGTAGGAGACCACAGAGTTTATGACTCTCCATTGTGACGTACTGCTTTGAACAGTGAGATTCAGTGCAGCTCCTACTCAAAAGTGGTTCTTCAGGGTATGGATACCCAGTGAAAGCAGACCTGTTACCAAGCCTGCACATCTATGGCAGCTGGAAAGAAAATTACCTGGGTTGTTTGGGCTTGTTATGGTTTCCTTTCAGTAAGCCCTTTAAGTTATACCTTAACTCTTGTGTCTATAGCAAACTCAGTGAGGTTGATCATTCAGTCTGAGGAAGAGAAGCTTGTATTTGCTCATAAATAACACCTAAATAGCAGTATAGGGAAGACATCCTAGTAATAACATGACCATTGGAATGTCTTATAAAATTTTGTCATGGGGAAAAAAAAATCACAGTTTAGAAAGCCCTGAATCCTGTTGCTGCTGGGTATTTGATATTTTCAGAAATGATGCTCAGAATATTTGCTTTTTTGCTCAATAAGGCTTGACCACTGAAAGGCAGTTTATGGTGGTCATCTAATAAAAGCTCCATGTCCACTTCAGTAGCTCCAAAATGAATGAGCTTGACTCTTAGATGCTAATGATTGACTGGATCTTATGAGGCTCATGCTGACTGCTTTGGCTCTCAACTCACTAATATAAAGATTTCAAATACTGAGTGAAAATATTCCCCTGAGATAAGCATGACATGAAGAAACCAGGTGTGTTTCAGATTGATGTTTTATTTCTTTTGAAGTTTTAATTTAAAAATGCACTTAGGACTATAGTCATACTTTGCTAAAGTGTAGAAAGCAGTGCAAAGTAATACACATAGCCCTTTTCTCTCCACTGGCATTATTGTGTGGACTTTTGCATTTGTGTTTTGTATTTTTTAAAAAGTATTTTTCTTTTATACAATAACCTCCACTCCTACTAGTCAGTCTCTCCCCTTCCCCTTTTATACTGCTTCTCAATTTCCCTTGAGAAAAGAGCAGGCTTCCCAGTGATATCAAACATTGAATAACAAGATGCAATGAGGCTACACATACAATTTCATATCAAGGCCGAATAAAGCAACCCAGTAGGAGGGGAAAAAAGTCCCATAAGCAGACTAAAGAGAGCCATACCTACTTCTATTGTCAGGAGTCTAACAAAAACCCCACGCTAAACAACCACAGCATGCATGCAGAGGGCCTAGTGTAGACCCATGCCAGCTTCCTGAATTATGCAGGTAATAAATAAGCTAGTTGAAAATCCTGCCAGATAGTCATCATTTAGAGTTTGACCTTCCACCTGTCTTAAGTTTCAGAAAGGATTGAGAATTCCCTGCCCCTGGAAGTTAATAAAAAAAAAAATCAAGTGGCATTAAATAAAAAGTAGCTACTCTATGCCATATTGAATGGTCGTTTATGCTCACTGATTCAGGATGTGATGTAAGCACTGCCAAGAACCATGACCTTCTTTTACTTTCAAGTATGCATGAAGGTTATTACTATAATCTTTTGAGTTGTGTATAATTGATTTTAAATTGAATCATGGCTATAGTTAACCATTAATTTATTATTTGCATACATAAGTATGTGCGTGTTTTAAAAATAACAGTAAAATGAAAGACTTATTTTGTCCAAAATTTAAAAAATACTTAAAACTGAAAGTACTATTAGCTACTTAGACACTCACAGAGAAGCATAAAATATCAGAGCTACACAATTCATGTAAACACACATAGATGCAAATTTAGAAATGTATTATTTTCCTGGGAAATACAGTCTATCTCGGTTAATACATATTTTATACAACTATTCATGAGATACAGTTTCATTTTTTCTAAGGGTTACCAAATCAGACAAAATAACTGGAAGACAAAGATAAGAACAGTACTTTTATCACAGTGTGCATCCCTCACTATCTCCAGATCTCCAAGCATGATCAAGTGAACTTCTGATCTCTAGCTATGGTTCTGACTCTCCCAAGTGAAACTAAACAAGTATATGGCATATCTTTCCTGGTAGACAATGCACAAAGAGAGATTTGGGTGCTTGAGACACTAAGATTATTGATAAGCTTACAGGATAGGTAAGAACATCTGGCCTGTTCCCAGAAGTCTAGTAAAATCTGTTTCAGTGAACTATAGTTTGTCTTCCATTTCATGAAACTTATCTATTGTTAATTTTTCATGTAATCTATTTTGAATGTAATTTGTAAATCAACATAAATCTGATTCTGTTTATTACAAAATTGCTAGGTATTATTTCATTATTACAAAGAGAAACATTTTCATGTGTGTACTATATACATTAAATTCTTTTAAAAATCAGAATCATACTGTAGCTATAGTTTTAAAATATGCATATAAAAATATTCTCTTTTAAAATTTTTATGCTGGACACTGAATCCAGAATGCTGTGCATGCTAAGCTCCATTACTGAACTATACTTTCAAGTTCTTATATATTAATTCTTAATTTGAAGTGCATTCAGTTTTTTGTAGCATTGTAGAGGGCTACCCAATGCTTCTCCAATCAGATTTGCTACAAGCAATGCCTGCAAGGTAGAAAGAAGCCCCATCCAAAAGATTGGGTAAGGATTGGTGGTACTACGCACAACATCCTCTTCTTCAAACTTCTAGTCATATGAGCAGGTGCAAGTAGCACATGAAGGAATCCAAACCACAAGGCCTAAGGGAAGAGACCTGGAGGATTGCTGGGAATGCTGTGCTGCTCTGCTTGAAAAAGATGAACTGTTCTGCCACCTGTGAGGCCATGTTAAGGTCTGTGGGCCATATTGTTGTTAATGGCCATTTTCTGAGTCCATGGTCCTATTGCACCCAGGTGCTGTATCATTCCCATGACATGTGTTCCCACTGAAGGCCATGAGGGCATCCTTGGTCTGTGCTACCTCCTAAAGCCATATTCATATCCGTAACCCTGTTTCCAATGAGTATCAAGGGCTAAGTGCTACTTTTGCAGTGGTGTTGATGACTGCAGACTCACCGTTGAAAAAGACTGACATAGGGACATATTTGCAACACAAACATCCCCTCCCCCAAAAGTAACAGTCTAGATAGAAGCCTGTTGACAAGAACTCTGAAATATCATGATAAGGATACAGAAGGGTAGCTTAACATAATTCATGGCTTCTGGCAGAGTATGGGAGGAGTAAGACTCAGTTTTCTGTAAGGGGCTAGCCACTAGCAGTTAGATCATGTTCCATTGAATGTATGGGCAACATAGTTTAGACTCTTGCTTTTGTTTTATGTTGGTTGGTTGGTTAAGTTTGGTTTGGATATTTTCCCTTTTGTACTTCCTTTGTTTCAGAGGAGGAGGTCACATGTGTTGGGGTGTGGTGCAGACCTGGGAGGTCTGGTAAATAAGAGAGTATGATCAGAGTTCATGATGAGAAAATCTCAAAAAATCAATACAAATATATGTTAAAAAAATATAAACACATTTACCATGGACCTTTATTGCAGTTAAATAAGGATCAGGATAAACAAATAGGGAGAAATAACATACAACCTAGACAGATTAACACCAGCAGGCTCCACAGGATGCTGTCCTCTCCGCTACTGCCAGCAAGAGAGCATTCCCAGCTCCTCCTCAGACCTCCTTCCACAGGTGTGGTCAATGCCACAGAAGGAGACAAAGTGAATATCCCTCTACAAATCCCCTTTTAGTCTAAAGAAAAGATTTAGGCTTGATACAAACTATATAAAAAACAGTGAATAACAAGTGTGCTCTAAGGAAAATCGAGAACAAAACGACCTACATATCTAGTCCTAGGTTAAAGGCATAATGGAGTTTACAATACAGTTGTCCTAAGCTGGAAAACATAAGGCTAGTACTTATATATCTAACTAGGAAGAGAGAATAATAGTTGTGATAGTTTAATCTTCAACCTCATTAAGACCTGAGAAGGAAAATAAAAACCTACTCCTTACATATGGCACCCATGTGGCTAATAAGAATTTCCACTTAAAATTTAACAAAAGCTTAAAAAAGGGGGTTTTAGAAACAAAAGAACAGAGACAAGCAAGGTTTTTTGGTAGCAGCATTTTTCTCGGTTGGGTTCTGTTTTGCTAAAGACAGAGATTTGCACTCAGCTCCTTTAAGGGAAGGTTCTGAACTCAGCATAAGCGGCAAAAAAAAAAACTGCATGGCTTTTACAAAAGCACTGCTAACAATTTATTGGTGTGTATGAGAGATGGCAATGCAGCGACCACATCTCCTAGCCGGCAGCATGCTTGCTGAATGGCAGCGCAGACCAAAGCAGTGGGTACAGCTTTCAGTGCTGGCAGTAAAAGTACCCGCCACCATCATTGGTAAACCTTGGCAGTAACAACTATGACTTTCATTTCAGGAATGTTGTTGTTTACCAGATAAAAGACTCATGGCCAGAAAAAGATAAACATTTACAATAAAGACAGACTCATATTAAGAAAAGCCTCTAAAGATTTACATTGTGTTTTAAAATATACATAGACATGGAAAAAAAAATAAAATGTTTTTAAAAAGACAAAGAGGAACTGGGTGTGGTGACACACACCTTTAATCCCAGCACTTGAGAGACAGAGGCAAGCAGATCTCTTCTGATTTCAAAGTAAACCTGGTATGCAGAGTAAATTCCAGGACAGATAAGAGTTACAAAGTGAAACCCTGTCTCAAAAAAATGAAAAAAAAAAAAGAAGAAGAGAGTAATAATAAAGCAATGTAAAGATGGAAAACACAGAGAGAATCTGGATATTGTACAGTGTTATATTGTCTTTGTAACTTTTGATTGCTGGGGAAAGAACAACAACTGTTTAAACAAATGCTGCTATATCAATCAATTATATATTTTAAAAATGCTTTGACTCCAAAATTTAAGTCTAAGGACATGCTACTGGGGAAAAGGATTTCTATTTGTGTTTCCACAGAAAATAAAAAGCTGTAGATTCCTTCTAGACTAAAGTGGTTTGTTCAAGCCAGACCCACTGAAACAATCAATATCTTTTTAAAGGTAAAAAGGAAATTATGGTATAGATATGAATACTTTGCTTTGGAATGGATTTTCATTTATTGATACAATTTAAGGTCATTTTTGTGATTTTTCTCCTCTGTATGTATATTTCTCCTCTTGTTTAGGTATTGTGTTTATATAGCTCATTTAAAAATGTAATGTATAATTCAATACAGATTTTAGAGAGTTACCTATAATAGTCAAAACTTATAGCTAGGTGAGTTAAGTTTTCTAGATATGTAGAGATGTATTTGAGATGAATAGGCATTCTTCAAACCTTTCAAAGACCTACAGAATATGGCATTTAAAATGGCATAGGATTTTTCTTGACAAAGAGGCACAACTACTCCTGGCAACACCACCTGCATCAGAAAGGAAGATGGACGTTAAAGAACCACGTTATGGAGTTTGCCTCCAATATGGCAAGACTAGCCATTTGAACAAGACACTGCTCTTGTCTGGACTTTTTGACTTCATGCCGTATAAACTGGACATGCAGGGCCCACAGAAAAGTGACTGCTGATTCAAGATGGACATTGCTACAGAGTTCCTGCTTCATGGAAGAGTCTGCCAGACAGTCTGCAGGACACAGAGAAAAATGACTGACAAACTGCCAATACAAGAAGACAGTTTAAAGTTTAATACTTTGCTGAAGAGTCTACCAGACACACTATGGGCCTGAAGATGGAAGATTACAGAAGAACTTTGGATGACTAACCAGGCAATGAGTTGTTTCTGTCATTTCTAGAGTTTATATACTATCCTTCTGTGGTCTTTGAAGGAGTTGAAGACAGATAGTTATGGTTATAATTTTCCTTTGGATTAAAGATAAGTTCCATATAGGACTTTAGACTCACAAATATAGGATTAATGAGAGAAGAGTTACTTTTAATCTTGCCAAATTTTAATGGACTAAATATTGTTAACTGTGATTCTTATTTTATAACTGTTATGTGATATATTTTGCTATGTTAAGATTAAAACCCTTCTTTTTATTTTAGACAGAAAAGAGGAGATGTTGGGAGATGCCGTTCTGTAAATGTTTCTCATACTGGTTAATGAATAAAGCACTATTGGCCAATAGGAAAGGAAGATAGGAGGGACTAGGAAACAAGGAGGAAAGAGAAAGGAGTAAGTAGGAGTCAAGATGGAAAGACTGGGGAGACGAGATGGCTGATATATTCCCTGGTAAGATAAGACAACATGGAAATACATAGAAATGGGCAGAGCTAGCCTACAAGAAACTAGTACCTGGCCATCAGCATTATATCTAATACAGAGTCTCAGTGTGTTAATTGGGGCAGGCGTGGAGGCAGGACAAGACCAGGCAGCAGGTGGAAAAACCCTACTCCTTACAGACCTTTTATCTTTTTGTTGTGTTGTTTTGTATTTTTGGTTTTTTGTTTGTTTTTTGTTTTGTTTTGTTTCAAGACAGGGTTTCTTTGTATTGCTTTGGAGCTTTGGAGCTTTAGTGCCTGTCCTGGAACTTTCTCTATAGATCAGGCTGGCCATGATCTCATAAAGATCCTCCTGCCTCTACCTGCCCGAGTGCTGGGTTTAAAGGCATGCACCACCAATGCCAGGTCTTTTATCTTCTTCTAACTTAAACACAGAAGTGATAGCTGTTAGGGCCATTTTGAGAACAGGAGAGACATATCAAGGAACACAAACACTATACCCTGCTGTGCTGACTGGTTTTATATGTCAGCTTGACACAAGCCAGCGTCATCATAGATGAAGGAGTTCCTATTGAGGAAATGTTTCCTCTAGGTCTAGATGTGAGGCATTTTTTCAAATAGTGGTCAATGGAAGAGGACCCAGCCTATTGTGGGTGATACAATTCTGGTCCTGGTGATCCTAGGTTCTGTAAGAAAGCAAGCTGAACAAGCCAGGGAAGCTTGGCAGCTAAATCATCTGCTTTTTCCACAATCCGACCCTGTTTGAGTGCCTGAACTGACTTCCTTTGGCGAACTGTAATGTGGTAGTGTAATCTGAATAAAATTCTTTTCTTCACCAACTGCTTCATAGTCATGGTGTTTCATCCAAGCATTAGAAACTCTAACTACGACATCTACCTTTTTCTTGATTCAAGAATATAGAACTATACACCCAGGTTCTATATCACTAATGTCTTGACTATAGTAACTAATATACCATTGTTTAATAAAAGTCACTAAGTCCTATTAAACATAAGAGCAAAAGCTTCATTCCACTTTGTCTTCTTTTAATGATTATAATCCTGAAGACTAAAGTATGAGAAATCCATTTGTATATTCATAATCTTCCTGATATAAAATATCCATGTAGATTCATTCACGAAAATTAATATTTTTGAAATTCTAATAGAGTTCAAATTACTAATCTTTTAGAAGAGCAAAGAGAAGCCTTGACTATAGATAAGCACATGAGTGAGAGTCAGACCTTACATTGCCTTTTCTCTTCAGACAGTATATCTTAGTTTGTTCATTTTGAATCACAAATGTGTGTGTCAACATACTCATGAGTGATACTAGTTACATGCAGAGACCGGGACAATTTGAAATAGTAGTTCTTGCATTCTACCTTATATATGCTAGTGTCAAGATTTAGATTCTCATGCACAGTGGTATGCACCTTTACCATTGAATAATCTGGTACTTAAGGGACAATCTGTGGAAGACAACCTAGATTCATACTGTACTATTTAGGAATACAAGGTTCTCAAGTTGAAGTTGATTTCCTTATAAGAAAATAGAGACTAAAGAGATTCTTCTTCCATCTTTGTTCTCTGCCTTTTGTCTTTTTACTTTGTAAGGATATAGCAGGATCACCAGCGCACAGAAAGTTTCATTTCAAAAGTCATATCAGCAAATATATTGACCACGGCCTTCCAGTCATCCAGAACTGTAAGAAACACATGCCTGCTGTTTAAAATACTTTGCGATTGCACCACAAGCTAATACATATTTATCTGCTGTGTCAACTTTGCCAACAAGCCTGTGCCTTGGGCTTGTTGTGATTTCAAAATGTGATGCTTAAAGTCAGTCCTTGAATGGAGAGAAAGCGATTTTAAGTTTATATAATTCATTTTGAAATATATACCACCTTTGTTCATCTATCCCTTTTGCATATAAATTAACATTTAAATAATGTCTGTATGAATAGAATTATTCATTTTACTCTAGAAGTAATATGGCTGTAAAATTTCCTGCTTACTTATATAATCACGATTTAGGGATCTATACTATTTAGAATTTATTCAAGTTCTCAAAGTTTTAATTCATATTAGTTACCTACAACTGCATCTTAAATTTTACTCTTATTCTTTCATTTAATTTATTTATTTTATTTTTTATTTTTATTTTACATATTGATCCCACTTCTCTTTCCCTTCCTCTCTCCCTCCCACCCTTCTTCTTTCCCACTCTCCCACCGTCCCATGCCCCACCTCCTGATCACCCTACCCTCCCATAGCACCCCACTTTACATACAGGGTGATGCTTACCAGGAGGGGTCATCTAAATCTCTCAAGTCATTCGCAGTAGCCCCTCCCTCTTGCCTCTAGATTAAGAGAGTATCTCTCCATAGGGAATGTGCTCCCAAAGTCCTTTTTTGCACAACCTGGTTTCACTGTCCAAGGTCCTTTAGAATGCCCAGGCCTTTTAACTGAGACCAAAATTCATGGGGTCTGATTCAGTCCAATGCTAGATTCCCAGCTATCAGTCTGGGGGCCAATTAGCTCCTGTTTGTTCAGGTCAGCTGTATCTATGTGTTTCTGCAGCCTGGTCTTGTCTTTCATCTCTGCATCTGGAATCTAATTTGGCTCAGTGGTTAGTTGTGAGTGTCTGCTTCTGTTTCTATCACCTACTAGATGAGGCTCTATGATGGTGGATTAGTTAGTCATCAAAGTCATTATCATGGAAGGGCATTTATGTTAGCCTTTCCACTGATGCTCAAATTGTAAGTTAGGATCAGTCTTGTAGGTCTCTGGACGTTTCCCTAGATTCAGTTTTCTCTTCAAACGTATAATGGTTTTCTCTTTTATATTTGTTTTCTCTCTCTCTCTCTCTCTCTCTCTCTCTCTCTCTCTCTCTCTCTCTCTCTCTCACTCTCTCTCTCTCTCTCTCTCTAGCTCTTGCTCTTCTGTCTTCTATTCCTCCCCTGATTCAATCTTCCTAGTCCCACATGCTTTCTTCTCATCCCCATCCCTTTCTCCTACCTCCCTCTCCATTCACTGTCCCCCCACTTCCAATATACTCAGGAGATTTTGTCCCTTTCCTCTTCTGTGAGGGACCTTATATACAACTCTTAGAATTATCCTTGTATCCTAGTTTCTCTGGAGGTGTGAATTATAGGCTGGTGATCCATTGCTCTATGTCTGAAATCCACATATGAGTGAATACATACCATGTTCCTGTTTTTGTGCCTGGGTTACCTCATTCAGGATGGTTTCTTCAAGTTCCATCCATTTGTCTGGGAATTTCAAGATTCCATTGTTTTCTTCCACAGAGTAGTATTCCATTGTGTAAATGTTCCACCTCTTCTTTATCCATTCTTCAGTTGAAGGGCATCTAGGTTGCTTCCAGGTTCTTGTATTACAAATAATGCTGCTATGAATGCTATGAACATAGTAGAGCAAATGTCTTTGTTACATGGATGTGGATCATTTTGGTATATCCCTAAAAGGGGGATTACATGTTCCTGTGGTAGACCATTTCCCATTTTCCAGAGGAATCAACATACTGATCTCCAAAAAGGCTGTACAAGTTTGCACACCAACCAGTAGTATAGGAGTATTTCTGTGTCTACACATCCTCTCCAGCATAAGTTGCCATTGGTGTTTCTAATTTTGGCCATTCTGGCAGAAGTAAGATGGTATCTCAAAGTTGTCTTAATATGCTAATAGCTAAGGATATTGAGCACTTTAAGTGTCTTTCAGCCATTTTGATTTCCTCTATTGAGAACTCTCTCTTCAGTTCTGTACCCCATTTTTTTATGAGGGTTATTTGGTGTTGTGTTGAGTAGTTTCTTGAGTTCTTTGTCTATTTTGGAGATCAGCTGTTTGACAGATGAAGGGTTGATGGAGATCTTTTCCGTGTCTGTGGGTTGACATTTGGTCTTGTCAACTGTGTCCTTTGCCTTACATAATCTTCTCAGTTTAAAGAGGTTTCATTTACTAATTGTCAATTTCAGTATCTGTGCTACTGGAGTTATGTTCAGGAAGCACTCTCCTGTACCAATTTATTCAAGGCTACTTTCCACTTTCTCTTTTAAGAGGTTCAGTGTGGCTGAATATATGTTGAAGTTTTTTATCTATTTGGATTTGAGTTTTGTGCATGGTGATAGACATGGGTCTATCTGTAGTCTTCTATATATCATCATCCAGTTGTGCCAGCACCATTTGTTGAAGATTCCTTCCTCCTCATATTGTACACTTTTAGCTGTTTTGTCAGAAATCAGGTGTTTGTAGGTGTGTGAGTGTCACGATTTTCTGATGATCATGTATTCGGCTTGCAAGTGTTTTATTGAGTATTTTTGCATCATTGTTCACGGGGATATTGGTCTGTAGTTTTCTTTCTTTGTTGTGTCTTTGTGTGGCTTGTGTACCAAGGTAATTATGGCCTTGTAAAAAGAGTTTGGTAATGAACCTTCTGTTTCTGTTGTGTGGAAAAATTTGAGAAGTTTTGGTATTAGCTTTCCTTTGAATTTCTGGTAGAATTATGCAGTGATGCCATCTGGCCCTGAGCTTTTTTTGGTTGGGAGGCTTTTGGTTACTGCTTGTATTTCATTAGGTATTATAGATCTATTTAAGTTATTTATCTGTTCTTGATTTACATTTGGTAAGTGAGAGTTGACCAGAAATTTGTCCATTTCTTTTGAATATTCAAATTTTGTGGAGTACAGGTTTTCACAATATGGCCTGAAAATTGTCTGGATTTCCTCAGTGTCTGTGAGACACACTGTGGCCTATGAACTGAACATGGATGTACCAATTTACAGAACTTAGAGTGGATAACCTGGTGAGATGTCTCTGTCATTTCTTGAAACTATATAATATCCTTATGTGGTCCTTGATGGAGTTGAAGACAGATAGCTATGATTATAATTTTCCTTACTTACAATTAATGATAAGTTAACATTTAAGACTTTAGACTCACAAAGATAGGACAGATGATAGAATATTTTATTTATTGGATGAAATATTACTAACTATAGTTCTTATTTGATAACTGTTTTGCTATGTATTTTACTATGTTAAAGTTAAAACCCTTCTTTTTCACCTGGTACTCTGTTTCAGGCAGTCTGGCTAGATCAAACCACATTAGTCTGGAAGGAATCCACAGCTTTTCATTTTCTGTGGAAACAAAAATAGCAATACTTTTCCCCAGTAACTTGTCCTTGAACTTAAATTTTGGAGTTAAAGCATTTTTTATTTAATTTATTATTTTACATGTTGATCCCAGTTCCCACTTCCTCCCTCCCTCTCTGCCCTCTCATATGCACTCTAAGCACCCTTCCCTCCCATCCCCCCACAATGCCATCTAGTTGGGGTCATGTAGATCTGACAGGTCATGTGAAGTAGGGACTAGGGCTTCTCTCCTTGTCTCTAGATTAAGGCAGTTATTCCTCCAAGGTTCTTTTGTGTACAAGGGATAAATCCTGGCTCCACTGTCTGAGGTCCCTTAGACTGCTCAGTTCTCCTGGCTGAGACCAATATTCAGGGGGGCCTGAGTCAGTCCCATGCTGGCTTCCCAGCCATCACTCTGATCCTATATTCAAAACAGTTGGACAAAGCAGCCTTACATACTACAGCTAGGATTTCTGCATCTTCTTAGAATCCCCCATGACAGCGCCCCTTACCAGCAGGAAGTAGCTTGGAAAGAACGATGCCCAAATTCCCAAATATTGTCTATAAATGTTTGTTTTCATGTAAATGACTTAGATATATAAAATTAAAAAAAAAACCCTTCTTTTTATTTTAAACAGAAATCAGGAGATGATGGGAGATGTCTTTCTGTAAACATGTTTCTATTATTGGTTAGTAAATAAAGTACTGTTGGCAAACAGGAAAACAAGATACCTGGTGTTGGAGATAAGGAGGATTCTGGGAGATGTAGTAAAGAGGAGTCAAGATGTAGGACATGAGTGAAGATGTCTGGACCCTTTCTTGGTAATATAAGATCACAATCACATGGAAACACTTAGATTAGTAGAAATGGGTTAATATTTAAGAAAGAGGTGGCCAATAAGAAACACTAATAACAGGAAAACAGCTCATATCTAATATAGCATCTCTATGTTATTTGGGTGGTTCAGCTGTCGGACCAGGCTGATGGAAAACTGCTTGTAACACTATGATTGAAAATTTTTCCTGAATGGACAAAGATCCTACTGCCCTCTAAATTTTTACATTTATATTAATACAATAATTTAGATTTCAGGCATCATTAGAGATATTTCTTCATGAAGTAAATGACGGTTGTAACAGAAACTCACAACTGACAAAAGTGTAGTAAATAAGTGTTTGTATAGTACTTATCCATAAGATTCAGAGATTATCTCAGAAGATGGGAGAAATATTTTGTGAAGAAGAAATCGGCAAGGAGCCTAGAAGGTGGTTATAAGGGTATGACAGATTTTGGAGAAATTAAAAGTAGGGGGTGACTTAATGTAACCAAAACACTAAACTTGTAAAACAGGGCAGTCCTGCAGATTTCCTAGTTCATTTCTCCTTTTCTACTTTATATGGTTCCTATAAACAAACTACATAAGGAGACAATTTCAGAGAAATCTATTTTTTTCACTTGTCATACGTTTTTGTTTTATTTATTTATTTATTTATTTATTTATTTATTTTCCTTACTTCACATATCAATTCCATATCTCTGTCCCACTCTCCCTTCCATGCTCCTTGACCACTCTCCCATCCCATCCCCCCCCCCATCCACAGGGAGGGTGTATTGTCTAATTGTGAGAATTTTCATTATCAACTAGAAAACTTTGGGCAGGACCACAACCATTATACAATTGAACTCCCAGAATTGCCTGATAAAATGATGATTATACTGGTTAGTAAATGTACATTTGCTTAACTTGTAGTATATAAAGCATTATAGTAATGGTGAAATTCGAACAAATTAGGCCAATCTCTACTTGCAAAATATAGTGTTCAATTTTTGCACACATTACTAATTTTCTCAATAAATAGTACATGTGTGTTAACATAATATACACCAATTGAAAATAAAATTTAGAAGCAAATAGATAGTCATTACTTTTACCTGAAGAAAAGAATAGTGGACTATGAATCACTCTGGTTTAGCAGAATGATATATTAGTTATAGCTATAATGTTAATTAATGTGTACCATTTCTGGTAAAGGTTTATTAAGAAGAAACAAACTAAATTGAACTCTTAATTAAATGGAGTAATTTAAGTCTCAGTTTAATCCTGTTAGGATAATTTTAAAAAATCACAAATCCTAAATAAGGAATGAAAATTTTGATGATAAAGTATATTACCAGTCTGTGGGTTTTGCAAATTCATTAAGGAGATTGAGTGAGATTAAGCCAGACACTTTTAAGAAAAGGATTATTTTTTATTTACCTAACTTGATGTTTAAAAACTTTGTTTGAGAATTCTTTTGCAAAAAAGATATCACAGACATTTTATTTCTTCTCCTTTCTGCAAAGCATAACTGTAAACTTTGGATATAGTAAAGAGAAAATAAAAACAAAAGCATTCTTAAATGTATTAAAAAGAGTTTGAAATGCTTTGGTACACTTGAACAAAAATATAACACAAAATATAACATTCAACAAACCAGCAAGTGGTAACACCCTACATCTAGCATTTTCTGGCATTCGGTTGATCAGCAAGTCAATCCCAATAGTGTAATTTTTTTTTTTTTCTGTGAGAGATGTCAGACAGAAAGGTCGGAAAAAATGCATCCTCATCACTCACACAACATACTTCAAGCAAAATAAAAAAATTGTAATAGTAACAGTAATAAGACTAGATGCATGAAGCCAACTAAAGGAACCCCATAAAGTTGTATAAATTAAAGTGTTACTAAGCACACAGTCCACAGGGGAATGTTAATATGTATGATATACAAAGTGACTTTACTGAAATAAAGACTTAAACAATATTTAACATTTGCCTAAGGTATATTAAAAATCACTCATTATCCTAAAAGCACAGTTTATATTTTCAATGGGAATTGACATTTTCATAACAGTTTTTTTTAACCAAACTCAAGAAAATCATGAGCCAATGATGAAAGAGAAATGCTAACACGACATTGGGATTATTCAACAGAGTACATTATATAGATAATTAAGCATTAAATTGAAATCCCTCTTAAAATAAGTGAAGATAATCAGAAAAATATCATCTAAAAATGGTTAAATTTTAAGAAAGTACCAAAGGGAAGTTTTAGAACTGAAAAAAGAGTAGATCTTTTCAAGATGTTATGGTTATGTCCAATAATACAGTAGACACAGAAAATTTGAGAATCTGTCTTAATAACAACACATGGAATAAAAATAAACAGAGCCTTTGTCTTTTACAGGGTAATACTTTCACAAGGAAACAAAAATGTCCAGGCAAGGAAAAGAAGTCTGAACTTTAAACACAAAAGGAAAGTTTGAAAAAAAAAAAAAACCTAGAAATTTCCTAGACTGTGGGAAAAAATAATAAAAAAAAGATATGCAAACTCAGAATGTGATAATCCTAAATTATAAAGAATCTTAAATAAACTGCAGGTCCCTGAAACCACAGTGCTGTATAGAAAGTCATCACATTTGATCTGTGCAAAGTTAACACAATGTGATTCCTCTAAAATCGGGAGCAAGACAAGGCTATATTCTCTCTCTCCATACCTATGTAACATAGTACTCAAAGTTCTAGCTAGAGCAATATGACACCAAAATGAGATCAAGGGGATACAAATTGGAAATGAATAAGTCAAACTTTCACTGTTTGCAGATGATATGATAATTTACATAAGAGACACAAAAAATTGACCAAGAAACTCTTACAGCTGATAATCATGTTCAGTAATGTGACAGAGTACAAGATAAAACAAAAACAAAAACATTAGCCCTCCTATACACTGATTATAATCAGGTTGAAAATCAGGGAAACGTCATACTTTGCAATGGCCACTAATAACATAAAATATGTTGAGGCAACTCTAAACAAGCAACTAAAAGACCTGAGTGACACAAACACTATGTATAGAAGAAGTAAATTAAAAAAGTTACCAAAACAGGGAAAGAACTCCCATGGTCTTGGAAAGGTAGGATTAACATAGTAACAATGGCATCTTACCAAAAGCAATCTACAGATTCAATACAATCCCCCTCAAAATCCCAGTACAATTACTCACAGTCCTTAAAAGAATGATACTCAAATTTATATGGAAAAATAAAAAACCCCGGATAGCCAAAAACAACCCTATGTGGGAATGGAACTTCTGGAGGCATCACCATCCCTGACTTCAAGCTTTAGGATAGATGTATCCTAAAAAAATATAGCTTGGTATTGGCACAAAAATAGACAGGTGGACCAATGGAATTGAAACAATGACCTGGATATCAACCCACACCTATGAATACCTAATTTTTGACAAAGAAGCTAAAATTATACAATGGGTGCTGACATAACTGAATTTCAACATGTAGAAGAATGCAAATAGACTCATATCTGTCACTCCTCACAAAACTAAGTTCCTTATGGATCAATGACCTCAATATAATTCCAATAGCACTTAACCTCATAAAAGAGAAAGAGGGAAGTAGCCTTGAAAGTATCAGCACAGGAAACCACTTTCTTAATATAACACCAGTAACACAGACACTGAAAGCAAAAATTAATAAATGTGAATACCTAAAACTGAGTAACTTCTGTAAGGCAAAGGACATGGTTAACAAGAAAAAGGCAGCCTACAGAATGGGAAAAGATATTCACAAACCCCACATCTGACAAAGGATAGAGCTGCAAAATAAATAAAGAAATCAATAAACTGAACAATAAAATATCAAATAATCCAATTTAAAAATGGGGTACAGATTGAAAACAGGAGTTCTCAACAGAAGAAACTCAAAATGCTGAATAACATGTAAGGAATTGCTCAAAACATTTTTGAGATACTATTTTATACCTGGCAGAATGGCTAAGAAGAAAAGCTTACAGCTTATGCTGGAGGTGATGTAAAGTAAGGGGACACTCCTTCAGTGCTGGTAAAAGAGCAAGCTTGAACAGCCATTTTAGAAATCAGTATGATGGTTTCCAGGAAAAGTGGGAATCTATCTACCTCAAGAAACAGCAATACCACTATTGGGCAAGATCATACCATAAGAACATTAGTTCAATTATGTTCATAGCAGCATCATTCATAATAACCAGCACCTGGAAAGAATCTAGCTAACCTGCAACTTAACAATGGATAAAGTACACAATGGAGAACTACTCAGTGGTAAAAAAAACAACTTGAAATTTACATGCAAATTCATCGAACTAGCAAAACAAACAAACAAATAAATAAATCCTGAGTGAGTTAAAAAGACAATATCCTAAGTGGATATTAGGCATAAAGAAAGGGATAAGCCTTCTATAGTCTGCAAACCCAAAGAATCTAGGTAGCAAAAGAGATGCAAAGAGAAACATACATGGATCTGCTTAAGAAGGGGAAATAAACAAGACCTCCTGAGTAAATTGGGAGCAGGGGATTGAGGTATAAGGGTAGAAGGGGAGAGGAGTGGAGGGAAGCAAAGTGGAGAGGTACACATGAGAGAACAGGGAGGTCAAGTTGGAGGAAGAACAGAGAGGGAGTACAAAGAAAGAAATATCTTAATAGAGGGAACAATTTTGGGATTAGTGAGAAACATGCCATGAGGAAACTTCCCATGAATACCCAAGGATGACCCCAGGTAAAACTCTTAGCAATAGTGAAAAGGGGTACTGAACTGGCCTCCCTCTTTAATCACTGTAAATGGAGTTCTTAATTGGTCTAAGTAATAAAAACCCAGAATCAGATACAAATGAAAATACTAAGAGGTTAGAGAGAAGGAGCAAGCCCCGTTACTTCATTAGCATCTCCACAGACAAAAAAGCTAGTTCCTATTTCTCCCTGATTTTATCCTGTTTCTGCCCAGCTACCTCACTTCCCATCTTTCTGTACAGACCTCCAGGCCTCTGTGGTTACCTTGTAGCAAGCTGCATTCTCTCACCTTCAAATAGGCTTTATTTGTACAAGCAAGATACCATCACAAATCTGATTGAGGACTATAACAATTGTCAAACCTTCATCTAGTAACTGAAGGAAGCAGGCACAGAAATCCACATCTAACCACATGGTCAAAGAGAGTGAGTCCAGTCAAAGAGAGGGAGAGTTGACAATATGAACAAAGGGCTCAAAATCAAGACACAATTGACCTGAGTTAGTGAGATCTCACAGACTCTGGGCTGACAGTTGAGGAACCTGCGTAGGACCAAACTAGGCCGCCTGAATACAGGTGGCAGTGGATGAATTGGGAAGTTTATGAAACCACTGGGTCCCTAGTACGTTAAATGGCTTTCAAGGCGCCATTTTCTATGGAGAGATACTTGGCTAAGCCTACACACAGGGAGGAAGGCCTTGATCTGAACTCACCATGGTGATGGGACTTACTATGAGGGAGCCATACCATCTCTGAGGAGCAGAGGGGGAGTAGGGTGAAGGAAAAATGAGGGGAGCAGATAAGGAGAGAGAGAGCTGGGTTCGATATGTAAAATTAAAACTAAAATAAATGTAAAAATATTTAGTAGGAAAATATTCTTATGACGGGAAAGTGATAATGAAATCTAATATTATGAATAAAAGCATATCACTTATGTGCAAACTCAGACAGCCATTTTGGAGATCAGTATGGTAGTTCCTCAGGAAAATGGGAATTAGTTTACCACAGGACCCGGCATTCCCCCTCTTAGGCATATATCCAAATGATCCATATCCATGCAACAATGACATGTGCTCAACTATGTTCATGGCAGCATTATTTTTTGCTAACAAATAGTATATGCTATTAGAAAATGTATTGACAGGAAAGGACACTAAGAAACGAAGGCATGTCCTGTGTCTCACATGTACAACATCCTGATGATAATGAGTTTTCTAGCTGAATCTGAGTTTTATATAAGTTTTTTTTTTTTTTTTTTTTTTTTTTTTGGTTCCTGAATGTAAGTACATTGCAAAAGTACAGCATTGACTCTTGCCAAAATAAATAAATAAAAATGTACATTTGGACATCTCTCACAGCACAGGTATAGCTTTTACTTATTATTATGACTGTGTAAGAATTCTCATTATTGTTCTCTATAAAATATGTATTACAATTCTAACTCAGATATCTACAATGTGATTGTTACTCAATAGAATGAAAGTATATGATACCTGTGGTATCATATAATTTTTAAAAAGTCTTCGTAAATACTATTTACTGCTCATTGATGCAAAACATCAAATATCATTCAATAATCGAGATGAGAATGCCAAAATGGAGGGTTATTGAAAAGAATAGAGCTGTGTTATATTCTCTTTCTATTTTCTTCAATTTTACTTTGACTTCCTTAAGAATCCTTATCAATTTTTTTTCTTTTAATCATATTAAGACCTCTCTATCAGTTAAGATTAAATTTAAGGTCTGGAAGTACACAGGTGACTAGTTTGTTAGAGAAAGGGAATCTGCTGGTCAAATGAAAGTGTAATGGAAGTGAATAAAACCAAAATACTACATATATAAAAATACCATAACAATTCATCATTTTATATATGTATGAAATATGATAAGAAACAATTTGGACCCTAAGAGGGACAAAGATGGATCCCCAAGAAAGGGAAATAAACAAGATATCCTGGGTAAACTAGGATCAGAGGGAAAAGGGGAAGTGAGGTAGGGAAGAGGGGAAGTGAGAAGGGGGGGGAGGAGAACATGAGGGATCAGGAATGTCAAATTGGGGGATAAACAGAAGAAGGAGATTTAAGAAAGTGATACTTTAATAGAAGAAGCTATTTTGGTCTTAACCAAAAATGTGACTGTAGGGAAATGTCCAGGAATCCACAAGGATGACCCCAACTAAGAATCTAAGCAATAGTGGAGAGGCAACCTTAAGTGCTCTTTCCCTATAATGAGATTGATGACTACCTTAAGTGCCATCATAGAGCTTTTATCCAATAGCTGATTAAAGCTGAAGTAAACAGTGAGCCTGTAACTTAGTTATAGAAAGGTAGGAGTAATTAGTAAATGAGTCAAGGCCTTTCTGGGGAAATCCACAGAAACAGCTCAGAGACTCCAGACTAACAGCGGGGGGACTTGGATAAGACCAAACTAGGCCCCCCCCAGAATGTGTAAGTCATCTTGACGGGGAGGGGGCTTGGGCAATCTTTGCAGCCTCTGGCAGAGGCAACAGTATTTATCCCTGATGCATACATGGACTTTTGAAGCCCATTCCCTATGGAAGGATACTCTGTCAGCATAGCTACATGGGAGAGGGAAGGCCTATGTTCTACCACAACTGATGTGACAGATTGATGATTCCCCATGGGAGGCCTCACTCTCTTTGAGTAGTAGATGGGGATAGGATAGGGAGATGGTAGGGGAAACAGGAGGACAGAAGGGAGAGGGAACTGGGATTGATATTTTAAATAAGATTTTTCATTTAAATAGAAAAATTAATAAAAAATACATTATCTATATATTGATGAAAATATAACAATCCTTTGTTATATGTAATTGATATACAATAACAGAATATTTTAAAATATTAATATTTAAAGAATGTTACCAAACTTAGACATAATACAAATGTTTCCAATAAAAGTACAGAAGTCAGTGTTATAGTAAAATGCAGTTTGCTAATTACAAATTGGGTCAAATCACGGGAAGTTGATGTTGTGTTGCAAATGTGCACTGAGATGACTTCTAAATAGTATGTTCAAGTCATACTGAATAATATAGTAGTTCTCTAACATGTTTGAAATCTACATTCAGGCAGCTAAAACCAGTAAAGTCTTGATGTGAATTTAAACCTTGGGCTCTTTCAGGATCCCGTTTCATCACATCTCATCCAAAGAGAAAGCTCTACCTATTATAAGTACCCAAGTGATAATAAAATAAGGCCAAGAACATTAGAATGTCTTGGGATATGTTATCATTCCATGGGCATCATGCATATAGGACAATCTTGTAATTGCTCACTATGTCACACTTTATGATTTGACAAAAATGTATTTTTCAGCTATCATATTTCCAAACTAAAATATTCTGATTTTTTTATTATCTTTTTAGAATTTGCTGTTAAATGAGGATTTATTGGTATTAACTATCTATTTACAATAAAGAGAGACAGAAACCATGGTTCTCCTCTGTCCCTTCCAATAACTGAATGAATCAGTGCTTCTAAAGCTGCACAAACAAAATTCCACTTTTGCTTGAGGATGGTGGATATGGGCCAGAAGAAGAAGGAATCAAACGTGCTCCAATTTAAAGAAATAACATTCCATATCTCTCTGTCCTTCAAAAATAAGCAAGGGAAAGAAATGTTAATGTTATTTTAAACAAGATTCTATTTTGACATATTCTGTTTCACAGTCTTTTTTTCAAGAATTTCTTCTCCATACTATTGTTTTCACTCTTTACTTCATGAATTTCAATGCACAAACATCTACTCAAATAAATTAGCTTTCAAATATTACTGACAGCCAAGTCAGTTCAATGACTTAATAATCTTTAGATATAGAAACCACTGGGTAAAACTGGGTAAACTGGTTCTGTGCACATTTTCTATAAGAAAAATCTAATTTCCCATCTGCCATGTGACACTCTCCCAAGTTATATATTTACTACTCTTTTTTTCAACATACTATAGATTTTAGGATATGTAGACATGACACAAAACCTCACCCCTTTATAGTAGCCAAAAACATATGCTCATGAAACTTGATATTGCCAAACAATAAATGATAATAAAAATCATATGAGTTTGTGATGATGTTTAAGTCTGTTGGATATGAACCAGTGCTATAGAGTTTAGGATCACATTACATGTCCTGGAAGGCTGCTGTAAGTAGTGATTAATTTTAAGCTTCTCAACACAAAGCAGTGATGATATCACATTTGAAAAGGGAGAGTCATCTAACTCAGAATCACAGCTGTGACTAACTACTTTCTCTTAATTTATAACATTCACTAAGAATATGCCCTGTTTCTGACCTGGGCCAATTCACACCTCCATAGGCAACTGGTGGTTCCCTGCTCCATCAGCTACTGAATGAAGGCTCTTAAGATCGCATATAAGGTATTAATCAATCTCATTGTAGGGGAAGGGCATTTAAGGTAGCCTCTCCACTATTTCTTAGATTCTTATGGATCTCTAGACATTTTATGCTGGAGAGGATGAGGAGAAAGGGGACTACTCCTCAATTGCTGGTGGGAGTGCAAACTTGTGAAGTCACTTTGGAAATCAGAATGGCAGATCCTCAGGAAAATGGAAATCAATCTACCTCAAGATCGAGCAATTCCATTTTGGTCATATGCCCAAAGGATGTACATTCATACAAGGACATATGTTCAACTATGTTTATACAAGCATTGTTTGTATAAGACAGAATTTGGAAGCAACCTAGATACCTTTCAACCAAAGAATGGATGGAGAAAATGTGGTACATTTACACAATGGAGTATTAGTCAGAAAAAATAAAATCTTGAAATTCACAGGCAAATGAATGTAAATGGAAGAAACAATCCTAAGTGAGGTAATCCAGTCAGAGAAAGACCAGCATGGTATGTATTCATTCATATATGGATATTAGACATAAAGCAAAGGGGCACCAGCCTTCAATCCATGCAATCAGCGAAACTAGGAAAGAAAGATGGCCCTAAGAGAGAAATACATGGTCCCTCTGAAGAAGAGGAAAGGGATAACTCCTGAGCAAATGTGGAGCACAGGGGAGAGGGGAGGCAGGTAGAAAAAAGAAAGGGAGAAGAAGAGGGGGAGGAGAACAAGAGGGATCAGGAAGACCGAGACAGGGGAGGAATGGGGGGCGGCAAGAAAAGAGACACCTGAAGAGAGGGAGCCAGTATAGGTTTAAAGAGAAATCTGGCACTAGGGAACTGTTCGGAGATCCACAAAGATGATCCCATCTAAGAATCTAGGCATTAGTGGAGAGGCCGTCTTTGATGTCCTTCCCCTATAATGATGTTGACTACCTTAACTGTCATCCTAGAGACTTCATCGAGTGGCTGATGGAAACAGAAGCAGGCACCCACAACTAAGCACTGAGCCATATACCTGAATCCATTTGTACAGAGGGAGGAAGAATGAATAAAGGAGTCAATACCATGCTGGAGGAACCTACAGGAACAGCTGACCTGACCTAGGGAGAGCACAGGGACCCCAGACATAAAGCTGGGGAACCAGCATTGAACCCAACCAAGCCCTCTGGGTGTGGATGCCAGTTAGGAGGCCTGCGCAGTTATAGCACATCTAACAGTGGAACAAGTATTTATCCCTAGTGTACAAATGGACTTTGGGAGCCCATTTCCTATGGAAGGAATGAGCCCAGATGCACAGATATTACATATTTTGATGATCCTGCATGGAAGACCTCACTATCCTTGCAGTGAAGGTGGGGGGGTGAGTTTGTGTTGGTAACCTGCATGGGAGGATGAGAGGGAAAGGGAACGGGGACTGATATGTAAAATGATTGTTTATAAATTAAAAAAAAATAATATGCCTTGTACGAATAAAACTGAGAAAAATCCCCACACACATTTTTACAGTTCTTATATTCCAGAAGTTACATTTGTTCTGCTGAGAGTTGAGTGCCTCTGTCATAGCTTTGCCATACCAATTTTCCTTGACCCTTCATTATCACTTACCCTTGATTCTGTTATTTTATTTGGAGTAAATATAGAAGCAAATAGGCAAATTCATGCTGATACTAAATTTCATCTTCATATTAATTACTAAATAACAAATCTGCCCACAAAATACATGCCTACAATTTTTGTAGTCTAAACAACTATATTTACTTTTCATACAGTTCACAATTATCATCAGTTTAAAAAAGATATAACAGAATAGACAGCTTAGTGGAATATTTTAACATGTAGCTGCTTTATTACCTTTATATTTGCTGACTTTGATAGCCAACTATCAATTGCTGCAGCTAATATTTTCTGAGCCAACTTTTCTTTTTCAAAAATGGAAGTACTACAAAATAAATAAATCACTATAATTTGAGTGAATAGTTTGACAGTCAAGATTGTGAACATAAAATTCACATTTTGAAGGAGAAAAAAATTAGTTCATGGCCCTGTTTCCCTCCCTCATTCTTAGGCATAGGTCACTAACTCTTGGACTTTACAAAAAATCTGCTCACTTACTTCAAACTAAAATGAAAGTTTTAGCTGAAAGTCAAAATAAAATGGGGAATATAGATATTTTGATATAAATCACTTTAATGGATCATGCCTTGTAAATTTCACTACTCATGTGCCAGAAGGAGGATAATGAGCTTGAACCTAGCCTAGATGGTATGAAACGCTGCCTTAAAAATAACAATGGCAAAGAAAGTCCTGCTTGACAGTACAAAGGATGATGTAAAGCCACTTTATGTCATCAGCAAATACAGATCAATTAGATATTATAATTCAGCCTATTAAATGCTCATAGCAAATCCTGACATGTTGTTTTTTTAGGTATTTTTTTCCACTCTCTCTCCTACCTGCCTTTTCACCAGGTGGCAGTACAACAGCGCTCATTCTTGAGCTGTTTCAAAGAAAGCTACATTGAAAGATTTGCATATAGTCTAGGTAGAACTGTTAGGATTCTAAAAATTTTAAGTGTTACTTTGACAGCTTGAAAATAGCCTTGCATACCAATTTCTACAATTGCCTTTTGCTTTGAGTGCTATGTAGATAGTTCTGTTTTCTAATTTTCTAAACAAGAAAAATAGAATATATTTAATATTGTGGGTCTTTGTTGTCGCACAGTGCTGAATAAGAACCTTTTCTATCACAGTAAAAAGTGCGGCATTTTTTTGTTGTCATTAAAAAATCAACTCTTCTCAATAATTGGATTAAGCAGCGTTTCCCACAATTTCAACAGAAACATATGCCAGAAGACTACAGGCCCTAAGACAAGAATTCTGACATTTCATTTTTTCTTATCTAAACTTCTCCAGCTGTCATTGTGCCATCTGAGACTGGATTTCAGTTTAAAGAGCTATTCCACTCTATCAGGTCCTTTGTGTTTATACAATGTTCATTCCACACTGTAACTGGGACAAAAGAACCAATTTCAACATTTGGTTTCCAATACTCTGCTTTATTATGTATTAAAGGGTGCTTTAATTCTACTCTTTTGGAAGTGAAAATTCAGAAGAGAAATGATAGATTCTGTCAATGGATCCAACCCAAAATCATGACAACAGTTTACCACTTAAATATTGTAACTGGTATGATTTGGTCTCTGAGTTTGATGACATATTAATCTAAAAAGTTCCCTGCTTCAATTGGAAGGAGCTGTTGAGAACACAGCCTAAATTATCTTCATCTAGCATTCTCTTATATTTTGGGTCAATTGTGGAGGACATTTTCTTTACCTGAAGCTACAGTGTAGAAGGTAACAATAGGGAAGCAGAGGCAAGGGCATTTTCATGAAACTATAGTTAATTGTTCTTGAAAAGTTGACTACCCAAAATGAAATAAAATAAAATAAAATAAAAAACAGCCATAACTGACCTGACAAACATCCAGAGTTTTGTAGCCTTACTTTAAAAATACTTAGTTCCATATTCCCAGCTATCAGTCTGGAGGCCTGCTAGCTCCTCCATGTTCAGGTCAGCTGTTTCTATGTGTTTCTGCAACCTGGTCTTGTCCTCTACCTCTGCATCTTGATTCTGTATGACTCAGTGTTTGGTATGGGTGTATGCTTCTGTTTCCCCCCATGAATATGGGTCTCACCCAGAAAGACTGAGCAGTCTACGGGACCTCAGACACTGGAACCAGGATGTATTCCTGGTGCACAAAAGGACCATGTGGACACATCCCCCATGGAGGGATACTGCTTTAACCCAGAGACAGGAGAAGTCCTAGTCCCTAGTTCAAATGACTTGACAAATTTGCATGACCCCACCTGGATGGCATTGCCTTACATGTGGAACTGGGGTGGAGGATGGCAGGGGAGGGTGGTCAGGTTGCATGTGAGGGGGCAGAGAGAGTAAGAAAGAGGGGGTAAGGGGCGAGGGAAGGAGGGAAGGAGAAGATACTGAGATGGACATGTAAAATAAAAGATAAATAGATAAATAAAAACAAAGAAAAAAGGTTATGTGGAGCTAGAGGATAAAGTGAGGCATGCTATCCCCTTATTTTATTTTTTAACAAAGAATCTTTTCTAAAATTGTTTTCAGTTACAAAAAAAAAAAAAAAAACTTAGAATTCAACTTCAAACTTTTCTGTGGTAGCTCACTAATTTTTACATACAAAATATCTTTGTGAACCTAGTAAGCTTACAAACTGTTTTATCTCAATAAAAAAAGTCACTGCCAGATTTTAAAAAGGTACAATCACACCCATGTAATTGGTTTGCAGCCATTTTTCCTATTAACTGTTATTCTTGTTTGTTTACATGTATAACATTTTATAGAACATGTTAAAAACTAACATACTCCAATATTGGGGGGGAAATGCATGATTGTGAATTTCAAGTCACTCTCCATAGAGAGAATCTAATTTATCTTGTTCTAACATAGAGAAATGTACCAAAATTCCAAATTTGTTATGAACAAGGCTTTACTCTACATATTATATTTAAAATTCTAGGTGCTATATTTATAATAAAAGTGGTTAGATAGGCCCAAATTTTCAAAAAGATGTTTAATGAATAGAAAAACCTTCTAATTTCTTCATTAAAATTTTTCTTCTGTAACCCTTCAATCAAAAGCCTATGGAGTATAACAAAAATAATTTCATTAAATTATATTGATCAGCTTTTGGTCACTGTCATAAAAGTGAAAGATAATGAACATGTAAAGAGAAAACACTTAGTTTTGATGGTGGTCATGGTGGTACAATTTTAAGACAACCGCTCTGTACATCTCACAGGATTCTTTCTCTAAGAAAGTATAGTAGAACAGGCCATGCAGGTCACATTTACAGAACAAAAGAAGAAACTTGAATTCCTCAATAATCTCATTGAGTCTTTTTCTATCAAACTAAGTCTTCCTAGTAGATCTTTCAACTTTAGAGTTATATTGCCCCATACTAATACCACACTAGAGAAATTTATCTTAGCACAGGAACATATAAGGATCTCTTAACATTAAAACTATAGAACATTATAAAAAATATAAATTTACTTGTCAATAACCATATATTTGTAAATAAACATGATTTATCCATTACAGATAATTCAATTATTTTGATACTTAGTAGCACTTTTTTGTAGACTTATAATTAAGTATTCCCTAGTCAGTGGGTTAAGAAGTCATACCATTCTTCCAAGAATCCAAAAAATTTGGTCTCCACAAGGAAGTAGGTAGTAGAACTTCCTTTGAATCAATGTAAAATTAGTACCCAGACAAAATATGCTGCACTTTCACAACAGTTGAAATGGCTAGAAGGTAGTGCTTTCCTAAAGCACTGTGCTTATGCCTGTGAGTGGGAATTAGCCAAAACAGCATGTGGGAGGTCTGCTGATGTCTTCTCCGTGGAAACTCTGAAGTCCAGAAGGTCTGGGGTATATATTCTATCAACACTAAGGGATCATGGATGCCCGTTCAGACTACTATACCCAACATATTCCATGACAAAATCAGATTTAAATAAAGACTATCTCTAAAGAAATTTCTGAAAGGAAAACTCCAATGCAAGGAAGTAAATTACACTCACAAAAAACATAGGCAATAGATAATCCCACTTTACCAACAGCCAAAAGAATAAAGGGGGTAAATTCACACATAATAATACCACTAACAACAAATCCAAAACAAACAAGAATTAACAATCAATAGTCATTAATATCCCTCAATATTAATGGTCTTAACTCCCCTATAAAAAGACACAAGCTAATAGAATAGATATGAAGACAGAATCTATCCTTTTGATGCATACAGGAAATACACCTCAACTTCAAAGACAGATGTTACCTCAGAGTTAAGGGTTGCAAAGAGATTTTCCAACCAAATGGACCCAAGAAACAAGCAGATATAGCAATCCTAACAAATTAGATTTTAAACTAAATTCAATCAAAAGAGATAAAGAGGCACACTTCTTATTCACCACAGGATAAACCCATAAAGATGAAGCCTCAATTCTAAACATCTATGCCCCAAATATAAAGGCATCCACATTCATTAAAAAATATTACTAAAACTCAAATCATACATAAAATACTTACACACTTATAGGGGGAGAATGGGAGGGAGGGAGTTAGGAAGAAGAGGAGGGCAGATGTAGGCATAACAGAGCAGGAAGACTGAATCAGAGAAAGAATAGAGGAGAACAAGAAAAGAGATATCATAAATAAGGGAGACATTGTAGGTTTAAAAAGAAATTTGGCATTAGGGAAATGTTCAGAAATCTACAAGAATGACTCCAACTAACATTCTAAGCAATACTGAAGATGCTATCTTAAATGCCCTTCCCTGATAAAGAGATTATGATACCCTATATGCCATCCTAAAGACTTCATCTACTAGCTGATGGAAGTAGAGGTAGACAACCACAGCTAAACACTGAGCCAAACTCCTGGAACCCAGTTGCAGACAGGGAGGAATGATGAGCCCATAAAAGCTACTGACCTTAAGAAGGGGGAGCTCATGGACTCCAGTCTGATATCTGAGAAACCAGCATAGGGCTGGCCCAGATTCTCTGAATGTGGTGTTAGTTGGGAGGACTGGGCAGTCTATGGGGCCTCTGGTTGTGGATCAGTATTTATCCCAAGTATAAAAAAGGACTTTAGTAGCCCATTCCACATAGAGGGATATTCTCTCAGCCTTGATACATGGGGGAGGACTGACCTCTGTTCCAGGCTTCACCCTGTCTGAGGAACAGAAGGGGGATTGGATAGGGGTTGGTAGGGGAACAGGGAGGACAGGAGGGTACAGGAACTTGGGTTTATATGTAAAACAAGCTTGTTTGCAATTTAAATAAAAACATTTGTAAAATAACAAAATTAATCCTTTTCAAATTAGGACAATTTGTAGTATTATTTAATAGAGTTGAATATGATTCATTTATATATGAACCCATTCAAAATGAGTATATTTATGTCTTAAGTGGTAAGTAACACAATATCACACAGTTTTCTTCATAGCAAGTTTATTCTATTACATAATAATTTTTTTGAATGTCTGAGACTTCATAAGAAGAAAAATATCAACATTTCATTACTTTTTTTTTATCACCACCAATGTCAGGTTTTCTATCACATTAACACCATAGAAAACATATATTGTTGTGTGTATGTGTGTTTAATTATAATTGACATGTGTCACTGAAAAATACACACAATCTATCAAGAATAGCCAAATGTCTCAATCTAACCTCAATTACTTCTGAATTCTTCTGAACATATTTGTAGACATCAGGAAGATACCAGAAACTGACAGAGAACGCGTTGGAAAAGTAATCTAGATCTTTGTCAGTATGTGCTTCTACTTTTACCACTTTTCATATTGGATTTAGGGAAAATCCCGTAGCCCACTTCTTGAAAATAATTTTATTTGATCAAGAAAATCAAATGATACACTTATAGAATTATTTTACCCCTTTGTTTTCACTCCTTCTCCTTCTCTTGGTCCCACTTCTCATTTTTTCACTCTTTCTTTGCCTCCTTCAACTCCTTCTCCCCATTCCCTTCCATTTCACAGTAAAAGACTTTCAAGTAATTGATTTGTGTAAGAGAAAGTTTAGGCAATTTTCTTCTGTTGCAAAATTTAATTTAAAATAAGATATTATGTTAAAATATTATAAATGAGTCAATTGATAACACTTTATTTAAATTTTATTTATCTTTTTGGTGCCATAATGTGAAGATTTGAAGTGTTTTTTCATAATTCCTACTTTATCCCAAAACTGCTAAGCAAGTAGTAGAGCAAGAGGCCTCATTAATAGCATGTTTCTGAAATTCAGAGGAAAGAAAATGCTATTAGTCAGTTGGGCTTCTGTAAATGAAATTCAGCACTTTCACTGTAGCAAATAGGTAGATTAATGACAGATATTCCAAACAAACAAGCATGAATATATGAAAGATGACTGGTAGAAGCAAAAAACATTGCTAGACTATGAAAACAACTCAGTGATGATCTTCTTACCTACAATAATAAATGGTATATACATTTATACATTTATAAATCATGAAGTTCTTTGGACATTGGTTTCTGTTTTTGCAGTAAATATAGCCCAGGAAAGAGATGCAAACACAGAAACAGAATTCCTGCTGCTAGCTATGTCTCACCACTGATATGAATGGTTTGGACTCACAGATTGCATTGCTATTGCTATGTGAAAAGTGCCAATATTGTGGCAATATAGACAGTTTCCTAAAACCTGCCAATATCTTATCCTTAATTAATTAATTTTGCATCAATTACAAGTTTAGGTAAACTTTATATCTAAATATTTGTCACATTTACCAACCTATGTTCCTCTTTGCTGATAACCCATAGACCAAGTCATTACATCTTTATAACAATGTACAGTCTTGTGGGATTTGACTTCTGCAATCCTTTTTATCTTTCCTTCCGTATCCCAGCTACTTCTGGCTTAGAGTTACATGTTCTAATAGAACTTTACATTGTTTTCACAATTGTATACACACAAATTACTTGTATATTATTTCATCTTCAAACTTGAATGGAAAGTAACTTTGAATAAGATGTAATAGTGATGATTCCAATAGAATTGAAAATTATTAGACACATTTACAATGTCTGAATCAATGACACTATAATCTCTGTGAGTGCCCATAAAGATGGCTGCACTCCATCTTGGCACAAGGACAGAGACTTCAAAGCTGTCCTCAGCAAGTCATAAGACCTAAAGGTCAAAGGTGTGGCAACAGAAGGATATTTGGCTGTCTTAGTCTAAATAACAACTGACCTGAATCTGAGGTGTGGCTATTCGTGACCTCAAGGCTAGAAAACAAGAAGCTGAAGCTAAGGTATGGTTACTGAACCCTTAGAATAGGTGAGGAAGAGAAGTCTGTTTGTTACATATGTAAGATATTGTGTTCTCCCTTTTTGTTAACCCTCGTGACTTTTATTGTGTCTCTTCGTCTTTTCTTTATCATCTATAGCTAACCTAGCCCTCATCCATACCCCCCCCCCACACTCAGGTACAGACCCAGGGCTTCTTGGCTGGCTCCCATTACAGTCCCAAGATGACTCTTGACAAATCTCTAATTGGTTCTATATATTGCATAGCTAGAAATTATTATTGGATGAAAGAAGGTGAACCTTATTCATCAGAGAAGTTTTGTAGAAGTATACTAAATTACTACTACCAAAAATAAATACCAGAGAAATTTCTCATTTTCTGAATTCATCCAACAAACTCATTTTATTTATAAAATAACACAACAGGTCCAAGGTCAAATGGATATTATCTTTATTGGTACTGATGTTCAGTATACATGATCACAGAACTGTAATAGCTCAGAGAAGGTTAATGTTATCTCCTGGGTTTTCATTTCCTTGTTGGAAATACTTATGAGATTCTTCATTTAAATGCAGGGAAAACTGCCTAGGAATTTTCTTTCAAGGTTTCAATGAAGTTAAACATGCATATAATCTAGTTGGTGTTAGAAAACCACAGCTTTGTATCTATTCAGAGTTATTTAATTAATGTTCCCATATTAACTCTCAAATCATGAACTTTTTATTCACATTGTAAAATAAAATAGTAAAAACATACCAAGAACCCAACAAGATACTTGATTCCTTATAAAAAAAAAAAAAAAAAAAAAATGTCAGCATACTTAACAGAACCTAACAAGGAAAAAAATTTACATTCTGAAAGGTAGAAAAAATGCAATGTTTCTATCTTAAACTATTTTTGATAATATTACTGAGAACTGCATGAAAAACACAGAAATGCAATATGAAATTTTACAGAGTATCTGATTTCCTATGCAGTTAATTCCTTGCATAGAATCCAATATGATCTAAATCATATTTTGAGGGAAGTAATTAAAGGGAATTTGGTAACAATAAAAAAGTGATGAGAACCTGATTATCACAGAAAATCCATAAAAGTGTAAAGGGGTTTAAGGGAAGAAAAAATACTGACGTATTTAGAAAATTGAAATGGTGTAATAAACTGCCATCATAAAGCTCTCCTCAGTGGGGTTATGAAAAAAATAAGTTTCTTTAGTAACTAGCAGTAGTGATAATATTAAAGGGGAGATTTCTAATTCTACTTATGGTTACATGGTGGACCTAGCAATGAAATAAAATTACTAAATAGAATCTATGATGCATGAGGAAATGTTTTTCAACAACTTCCAATTGAGCTAAGAACTCTCAGTATAGTGTAAAGGTAAGGACCTCAATATTTTAGTATTGAAAACGTTTCAAATACTGGGTACTTCTGTTCCATTCAACTTTCTCTTATTTTAAGTTTGCCATGAGAATAAATGTTTGGGCATATAAAATTACTTATTTCAGTTAGGTCAACATTCTTCCATTACACTAATTTCTATTTTGCTTCTAATTGGTAGATAGTATGAGCTGTCAGACATGTTTTTTCAAGCTAATAAAATAATAGAGTCTTTGATATGCATACTCAAAGAAAACCCACTCTTTTTTTTTTTTTAAGGAGAGGCAATAATTATTTTAAGATAGAGAATGAGGCAAAAAAGAATAAGATGTGCACTGACAGAAAGATTCTCTGAGGAAAAGCAATAAGAGAAATTGGTCCAAGAAAACAGAAACTTTTAGAATCGCTGTCATGAATTTCACAGATAGTACAAAAAGTGACCTGGAATTTCTTCTCTTATTTGTTTATTTTCATTTGTATCAGTTCAAAGTTCAAACTTTTCAACATTTTTTATTTGACACAGTTAACTCAAGTAGGAAAAAATGTTACCTTAAATAACTGTCTTTTTACAATTATAATTTGATCCCTGTCAATGGCAATACTCCAGGTTCCTTTAATATTTATACTTTCATTTAATAATTTTAATAGAATAATCAGTGTCTCTTTGCTTACTATAAAAGCTTTTAGTAACTGGGACATGAAATTAGTTTAAAAATAGAAATTACTGAACATACATAATGGTCACTTGAGTGGAAAATTTCTCTATTATTCATTGTCTATATGCAAATGTCATTATGAAAGACATGGATTCACTAACTATGCCAATGTAATGAAAGTGACTAGACTTGAGCATATACCACCTGTGTGCCTCCACTGTGTAAGGTTTTTTCCAGTGGCTACATAGTTCTGTCAACCAGCGACAAACATTTTCTTCATTTGACAAAGTTTGATCATGTTAAATTGTTATTTTATTTCATCATTAAAATTTTAGCATAATCAATTGTATAAATGAAAAGAGGGGCTATATATCATGAATTTAAAATGTGTGTGTTATATAAAATACTCAAATTCAGAAATAAGGAATGTTATTTGTGGTTAGGGAGGCAGGAAGGATCTGGAAGGAATTGGGGGAGGAGAAAATATGATAAAATATACTATGTAAATTGCTTAAAGAAAATGTTAAAAAACCAAACAGATGAGGGAAACAATCATAGAATATATGCTGTCATCATTTTTGTTAACTTTTACTTCGCTTAAATTTTCCATATAGTATCAAAAATATCCAAATTTATTTTGTGTACATAGATGAAGTTGGGAGTATCATTTCTCCCAGGTGGTTCAACCCAAATTTATAGAGTTGCAGTGACTACCCTATTGTTCAAATCCTCAAATAATTACAGTTTAACCAACTCTAACTTTAAAGCCTGTTGAATATGCACAGATCTTCAGATCCACATCTCTTCAGATCCATTGCTTGTTCTAAACAACATTGCCTTTATGAGTGATTACTTTAATGGCATCCTAACCTCTACAGATACCTTGTGTAGCACCTGCATACAATCTGTTTCATGAATCCGGTGAAGGCCTAGAGATTGAAATAAAGAGACAAGACAGCAGGTCATTTATTCAATGGCAATGTCAGAACACTGAATGCTGAATGCCATTTATAGAGGGGATGGAACGGGTTTAAATATTGACTTACGGAAGAGTGGAAAATAACAGGATTTTTAGGCTTAGTTCCTCCCCACAGGGTGTGTGTTATCACCAGGTGTGTGTCATCAAAACAGGAAGAGTACCAACAGCTTTGGGTCGAGGAGTTCTAGCCAACAGCTTCAGGCTTGCTCAAGGTACCTCAGAGGTCTATGCATGGTCGTACAGGTCCCCCCCCACTTTTTTTTTTCTTTTTTTTAATTATTATTTTTTTATTTTACATGTTAATCACCTTTTTTTTCCTTTTTTTATAATTATTTTTATTTTACATGTCGATCCCAGTACCCTCTCCCTCTCTCCCTCTCTCCCTCCCTTCCTCTCTCTTACCCTCTCCTTTCCCTCACATGCACATTGACCACCCTCTCCTCCCTCTCCCCACCCCAATTCCACATGTTGGGCAATGACATCCAGGTGGGGTCATGTAAATCTGTCAAGTCATTTAAATTAGGGACTAGGATTTCTCTCCTGTCTCTAAATTAAGGGAGTATCCCTCCACGGGGAAGCAACGTAGATGCCCCTCAACTGAACAATGGATAAAGAAGAAGTGGCACATCTACACAATGGAATACTACTCTGCAGAAAAAAAATAATGGAATCTTGAAATTCACAGGCAAGTGGATGGCACTAGAAGAAACCACCCTTTCTTTTAATATAAACTAACACCTGTCTTAATTAGCAGAGCAAGTCAGCATAATTTCTTACCTTACATTGGAGAAGTCACCCAGACCCATAACCCTCCTGTGTTAGGTTGGATATTTGCCTCCTTCTGCCTTATGCATCTCTAGTGAATAGTTTGTCTGTCAGCCACACATGGGCAGAGGCATTTTCTCTTGAGCCAAAGACAGTAGAATCTGTCTTGTTTGAAAGTTTGCCTGAGCCTGTCTAATGCTGTGACAAAGTAGCACCAAGTGCAAGGCTATGAACCCCAATAAGAGAGACCTTGCCCATTCTCTAAATAATCTGTCCATGCAGGACCCTGCAGCCTTACCTTAATCTAATCTGCAAAAGCACACTAATACTACTCCTTGTTTACTGACATCTCTAAGTGACTTCACATAATACTCCAAGTATTTTACATTGCACATAAGATTGTACATAATTTATCATCTTTTATCTCACACATTAAAGCTGTAACACACTATTCTCTTACAAAACTAATCTTTTCTGTGCCCCCATTGTTACCTCAAGTCCTCTTCACTTGATGGAACTTTTGCTTATATGCCCTTCCCAACATATTCATGATTGGCCACTTTACATTCAGATTATATCACATTCTTACTCTTATCAGAGGTCTCACAAGCAAATCTTAAAATCTGCCATCTACATTGACCTCTATTGCAAGGAATAACCAGCTTTGATTTAAAGAATAACTTTATTTTAGTACCTAAAGATTCATTAGAACACAATTATGCTATTTCCAGTTAAATATTTTCATATATTTCAAATATTCATTATATTTGTCCTCCAACTCCTCCTAGACCCTCTCCAAGTCCTTATCCACTAATTTCATGAATATATTATCAATTCTTGTCTGTCTATATACCTACCTATCGACTTGTTTATCGATCAAATCTATCTTTTTTTCACCTCAACAAAAGAATCAAAACTATCATCTATGTTCCTAGTGTTAGGTTCCTTTACTATGACAGTTGCTTGCATAATTTCAAATTTTATCATATGACCATATTATATGAACTGCTTATTATTTGCATCCTACAAATATTTCAAGCATTTATCTATCATAGGAGTGATTCCATATCAGGATCTAAGTGCATTTTGTTTATTGACTGTCCTACCAACCTCAAAGCCCACTTTCTCAGCATATTGGGTCATAGTGCAAATAGCTGTCAGAAGGATTTGGGGACGTTTTGGGAGAAATAACCTGTGTTATTCGAAGGGAGCAAAATGTGGGGTGTACCTTACCACAACCCAATCTAGCTAAAATTTGCAAATATGAACAGTGTGTGTAGTATGGAATTGATAAAATAGCATGGTTTCCAGGCCAATAAAGAAAGTCTTCTCTTTCCCTTAGCACTAAGGTCACTGCCTGTTGTCTCATGTTTCCTATGATTGGGAACAGATGGCTTTGATGATTTTCAGATGATTTTCTGATGATCTGGGAAATACTGAACAAGCTTTAATCATCTTCATATTCTTAAAAATAATTTCCCATTTTTTGAAAACTCAGTGGAAATATTTTTTTTCTTCAAAGAAGGTTTATCATAGATACTAGCCATGATTAGGATTATTAAGTAAGATGGAGTAATTCAAATGCTGATTTCAACTTCATTTTCTTTCCTCTCAGATGTGAAACCTATATTGAAATAACAATTATTGAGCAAAAGATGACAGTCTGATACCTTAATTCATAGCCCTTTATTTTCAAATGTAATGTTTTACTTATTATGTAAATGATGTGTGGAAGGAAATTTAAATACAAAAAGAGAAGTAAACATTGTCTGAATACGCTTATGCACAATCATTTGCCTTCACTTGCAATTTAGGGCTAATGCTCTCAAGCCGTATGTATGCACTGAGAAAGATCTTGGGGGGTAAACTGTAGTGAGCTTCATATCTTGATTTTCTTTTGATTTTATATATATATATATATATATATATATATATATTATTTCCTATATATCCCTAGAAGAGACAATTTTACTGTCTTGTACTAATTGGTGATAACCAAGTTTACTCAATCTTTTCATCTTCCAGATCATTTTATGGTTGTTTTGGTTTACATGCTATTTAAAGAATTCCTCTCCTTTAGTAATTGCATGAGGGCTATTCCTATTCATGAAAATACCAGTGTATACTTGTAAAATGTTTCCTAGAAAGTTGTACCAATTTTCTACATTTACACCAGAACTGAGAGCTGTGCTCACCGCCTTGATCTACACTGCATCCAGCAGCATGTTGCTGGCTTGGAGATGTGGTCACTGTCATTGCCAGCTCTAGTACACAACATTTAGATGTTAGCAGAGTTCTTTTAAAGCCTTGAGGTTTTTTGCCACTTGTGCTGAGTCAGGAAACCTCCATTAAAGGAGTGTGCAAATCTTTGATTGTCTCTCACAAAACAAAGTCCAACTCAAAAAAAATGCTGTTAGCAAGAAGCCTTGCTTGTCTTTGTTCCTTTGTTTCTAAAAACCCTTTTATAAGCTTTTGTTAAATTATAAGTGGAAGTTCTTATTAGCCACGGTGTTTCTGCGCCATATGTTAGGAATAAGGTTCCCCTGCTGATCTAGTCCCACTGCCACACCAGCCCCAATTAACACACAGAGACTCTGTATTAGATATATTGCTGTTGGCCAGTTACTAGTTTCTTATCAGCTAACACTATCTTAAATATTACCCCATTTCTATTAATCTCAGTATTTCCATGTGGTCTCACCTTACTGGAGAGTGGGCCTGGAGCTCTGTTCTCTCCAATCGCTACATGCTGACTCCTCCTTACTACTTCGAATCCTCCTTGTCTCCTAGTCCCGCCTATCTTGCTTTCTAAATGGCCACAGTGCTTTATTCCTTAACCAGTATGAGAAACATATTTACAGAATGACATCTCCCATCAGTTCTGTACCTTATATTTAATTGGTTTTGGTGTTATGGTGAGTACCTTCTTGAGTTCTTTGTATATTTTTGAGATCAGCCCTCTGTCAGATGGTGTTGATTAATATCTTTTCCCATTCTGTTTGCTGCCATTTTCTCTTGTTGGCTGTGTCCTTTGCCTTACAGAATTTTCTCAGTTTCAGGAGGTCACATTTGTTAATTGTCCATCTCAGTGTTTGTGCTACTGGTGTTCAGGAAGAGGTTTCATACACTTTCTCTTCCAAGAGATTAAGTGTGGCTCGATTTATGTTGAGGTCTTTGATCCATTTGGACTTAAGTTATGTGAATAGCAATAGATATGGATCTATCTGAAGTCTTCTACATACCAGTATCCAGTTATGACAACATAATTGTTCAAGATACTTTCTTTTTTTCTTTGTATTACTTTAGCTGCTTTGTCAAAAATCAGGTGTTTATAGGTGTATAGGTTAATATCAGGGTTTTTAATTTAACTTCATCAGTCTACCTGTCCATTTTTGTGCCCAAACCAGCGTCTTTTCAGGACTATTACTCTATAGTAGGGCTTGGAGTCAGGGATAGTGATGCCTCCAGAAATTTGTTTATTGTACAGGGTTGGTTTGGCTATTGCAAAGTGGCAGGATACAAGATTAACTCAATAAAATCAGTAGCCCTACTATAGACAGATGAAAAATGGGCTGAGAAAGAAATCAGAGAAACATTATCCTTTACATTGCCACAAACAACATAAATCATCTTGGGATAATGCTAACCATACAAGTGAAAGACTTTTATAGCAAGAACTTTGAGTCTTTCAAGAAAGAAATTAAAGAAGATACCAGAAAATGGAAAGATCTCTCATGTTCTTTGACTAGGAAGAATCAACATAGTAAAAATGGGAAATCTTGTCAAAACATTCTACAGATTCAATGTAATCCCCATGAAAATCCAAGTACAATTCTTCACAGACATTGAAAGAACAATCCTCAACTTTATACGGAAAAGCAAGAGGTCCCAATTTTCAGTTGAGCTTATTTTGCATTGAATTAACCCATATTCTTCTGATTTCCTTTCTTTTCTGCAAGAATTCCTTGACTGTTAACTCTTTGATGCAGCTTGCTTGCTTTAGTTCTATTGTGGCTTACTATAACATATCTCCATAAATTTTGATAATCTACTAGTGTTACTTAAATTGAATAAAATTTAGTAATTTCTGTATTCATCTTATGTACTATTTCAATAGCTTTGGCTCAATAAGATGGTTCAGAATGCAAAGCTCACCACCAGTTTGATCCACAAAACCTAAATGTTAAAATGCAAAATAAATCCTGCAAATTTTCCTCTGATCTCTGCTTGTGCACTCCTGCTTATGTACACACACACACTACCCCCCCACACCAAATATAATCCTTGAGTAAAGAAAACTTGATGGGCATTATCTCTTTATATATATTCTTTCAATAGTCTGTCAATTTCTCATTTAATTATATTTATTCTGTGAGTTATTAATACAAATTCCTTCATATCTTTCAAATAAATCTTTGTTTTCAATACTTTTCTGCTTAGCTGTTTCTAATTCAGTTATTCCTATGACTTGTTACATTACTGCACTTTCATACCTATGTTTCTGTGTTTTCTATTTATACCATACAATATCTTTCTTTCATATTTAATGACTTTTTATTTATATATTCATATATAATTATCATTGAATTTGTCTATTAATTCTAGTATTTCATAGCAGTATTGGCTTGGACCCTAAACTTCATTTTTGTTGTTCTTGTTTGATATTTCTACTTATTGTAACTATTCAGATGTTATTATGAAATATACTGCAACAGGCATCTTCAAAAATTTCAGCTACATTAACGATTTGTGGTTCTTTCAGGTCTTTCTGTGTTCATGACTGTATGCTGAAGGTCCAATCAGGATTCCAGCTCTCAGTTTTCTTCATGTTATCTCATCCTGGAAGCCAAGGATGGATTTAGAATGCTTTATTTTCAGGGACACCTGATAAGGCTTGGATATGTGGTTGAGAGGTCAAAAGAGTAAACCACAAAAATATATAATGCTTTCCCAATAAAGGCTTATATTAAAATCAAAACTGTCAGTTTGCTTACACATTTATGTCCAATTCAAATTCAATGTACAAGCCAGGCCAATATAGAAAATAACTATTCTACTTTCTTTTCTGTTGCTGTGACAAATATCATGACAAAAAAAGTACCTTAGGGAAGGAAAGGATTCCATTAACTTACATTTCCAAGTCATAGTCTATGATTAGAAGTCAGGACATAAAGTCAAAGTGAGAACCTGAAGCAGGAGTCACAGAGAAGCACTGCTTGCTAGCTTGTTCTCTAGCTCATGTCAAGCTAGCTGCCTTCTATAGCTCAAGAACACCTGACAAGGAAATACTGTCCTTCAGTAAGGGCTGTGCCCTCCTATATCAAGAAATATCTTTTCCCACAGACTAACATGGTAAAGATAATTACTCATTTATACTCTAGTTTTGTTTGAAGGTGATTATAGCTTTTGTTAGGTAGACAGCTATTACTAACTAGACTAACTATCCTGAAGACATCAAAACATACCCACAATTTTCATATCTGCTATAGTGTCATAACTTTTTGCTTGGTAAACAGTAGATACATGTATCTTCATATATCTACCACATTCCGTTTTCTTTTTAATAAAAATAATTTTGTCATTTATGAAAAATGAGTACTGTTGACTATAACATTACTTCATTTACTTCCTTTTGCCTATTATGCAAGTTACTATAAAAATATGAAGTTTGGTCTATAAAGTATATCATGTAGTATCTATGATAACTCTCTCTCTCTCTGTGTGTGTGTGTGTGTGTGTGTGTGTGTGTGTGTGGTGGTCTGTTGGCTTTGTGGTGAAGGTGAATTGAATCAATGAATACCTTCACTTAAACAACATCCATCCATGAAGTTCAGAAAAATGCTATTGTGATCTTTTTAATCTTAAAAGTTTATACTTCTATATAAATGTCAAGGGAAAGCCTGAGGTACACCAGGTTTTCAGACACCAGATGATAATGCAGCAACCAATGTGGATTTGCCCATTTATTTTTATAAAAGTTAAAGCTCTTTAAATCATTTCAAATATTAAGAGTACAAGTGCTTCAGACCATTTTGATGCCAATATATTTCTTTGAATTCAAGAAATTACATTTCAGTAAACATTATACTCATTATACTCCTGAAGTTAAATAAACGTGTAATTAACAAGAAGAAGTGATCTAAATGTTTTGGACATTTATGATTCTTTATTAAATATTCATGTGTTGAATACTTCTACTGAATATTAATTCTGTTGTGAGAATTATGTGAAGTGTTTGTGAAACTCATCTTGTACTCAATAAAGACATTGATGGCTGCCACAGAGAATACTCAATATGGTAAGTAAAGTAGCAATCAGTAGCTATAGTTAGAATTATGAGTCAAATGCTGCATCTAGGCTTTCTAAGTCTTTCAGCAGTATTCTTATTTCTTGCATCTGCCTTTATTTCCTTCTGTATAATTTGCTGGTATAAACATTGTTTTCTTACAAGGTTAATTTTCACTTAGGTTCAGGAAAAACACTGGGCATATGATAAACACTGAACTAATTTGTCACAAAGGCCATTATTTTTCAAAGCACCATCTCCTTATCATGGAAAGTTTTGTGATAATTATAACCATGAGCACAGTGTCTAATCATTAATCAGCCTAATACTAAAAGGGATCTGTCTAACTTAAGTTAGGTTTTTATGCTATAATTATTTTTATCAACTTAAGAGGTTAAAGACAATCTAATAAAAAGACAGCATACCCTAAAGTACAAATGTTCTTGAAATTCCTCAGACTGTACCCATAATAGTACCAAATTCTGTGGCTGCATTTAGATAAATTGAAACAGTCATGTCACCCATATTCCTCTTGCTCAAGTAATACTCAGGATCTCTCTTCTAATTTCTTTGTAAAGCTAACTTTTTGTCATAATTGAAATAGCACAAATTGATTAAATCAAATGTTTAAATTTTTTCATATATATATATGAATATATTTCATATATATACATATATATATAGTCATATTATCCAAGAATGAAAATATTTTAAAAATTAAGAAAGAATTTAATTTTCAGTAAATAGAAAGTACTAGTGGTGAATTCTAGTCTCAAAACATCTTTCTTCTTAGAGTTTCGGCATTCCACAGAGAAGCATTGAGCATATATGGAAAGGCATTCCACAGAGATATATTGAGCATATATGAAAAAACACTCCATAGAGATGTTTTGAGCACATATGGAGAGGTTTCCTACAGTGATGCACTGAGTATATATGCATAGGTGTTCCATTGAGATGCATTGAGTACATATGGAAAGGTGTTCCACAGATATGCATTGGGCATATATACAAAAGCATTTCACAGGGATGCTTTGATCATATATACAAAGGTGTTCCATGGAAATGTATTGTGCACATATGAAGAGACATTCCACAGAGATGCATTGAGTATACATGTAAAGGTGTCCCATGGAGATGCATTGAGCATATGTGGAAAAACATTACACAGAAATACATTGAGCATCCTTGAACAGATGAAGAGGGTATTTCAGTGTTCCAGCTTTCCATTGTTCAGCACAGTCCTATTCATAAATCTATGCTTATTACAAAAGAAATTTTATATGGTAAAATTATGAATATTATAAATGATGTATCAATGATTATTTGTATTCTAAGTACTTTAACACAAGAAAATGGAAATAGAAGCATCAGTATGCCCTATGCTTACATTTGAGGTACTCAAACTGCTATAAAATTTGAAGTAAGATTAATATGAATGTGGAAATGCACACAGAACTATTAAAGCAACACAACGATCAAGAGACAGACAGTTTCCTGCCTAGGTGCATGTTCTGATCTCTGATCTCTTACATGCTAAACCAAGACAGATTTTTAAATGACTCTGTCTATCTCCTTGGGATCTATGGTAGACTAAGGCACTATGGTAGACTAAGCTGCTAATTATAAATGAATGATCATTTATCCTAAGGAAGCAGGTTCTGGGGAGGATATGAAGGCAGACTTTGCACATCAGTGACTCTGAAAGGCAGGATCTTGAGTCATCTGAAGAGAGAGAAGGAGGTAGCAAAATTTCCCACTGCTGCTTATCCTTCCTTAAACTTCAGAGTGGATTGGCAGCCAAAAGATGGTGGGGAAAACAAACACCACCTTCCAACATTTATAAAGAATGTAAGATAATAAAAGTTTCATTTTTCAGCCGGCACTGCTCTCCTTGCATGATTTTTGGCTGATGGATGAATTTTGTTATATCATACAAGTAGTTAGGAAGCAAGTGAATACATGAGCACACCATTCATCACAGTGGGCTAATCTATAGGAAATACTCAAGTGGGTTTTGTGTGATTTTTTTTTCTAAAGACCCTTTTAGATGTAATTTAATTAAAGTGAAAGATTGCACAGATGTTGCATAGAGCAGCATTTTGAGAAGTTCACATTTTTGCCTGATCAGCAATTAAACACAGGTAAAGAGAAATGCCACTTACTTATTTCTGATGCTGCATTCACAGGTGTAGTTCAACTTCATTAACTGTGGAGATCTGTGCTCCTGTTGTTTTGTTCAAATTTACTCAAATTATATATGAAAAACACAACATTATGTTAAATATTCTAGTAACATTGAGAAAGAAATTATATATATACATGCATATTACAATAACTTATGTGAATTTTTTTCACTGAAAATAGAAATTTTCAAACTGTTTCAGATGAAAGTACCCTGAGTTAGATCTTCTTCAGAAATATTAAACTGAATGATAAAGTTTGTTTCTCCTGCACATGGCTTTTCAGAGTCTTACATTTGGATCTCTGAGAAGATAAGACAGTAGGCATTCCTTCCAATAGGTTTTTATGATGAAATTTCTTAATATGTCATAGGGAGATGTTAAAAAGAAAAAGGAACATTTTAAGGAGCATAGAAAAATTGAGAATGCAAAGTAGACTTCATGGAGTTTTCAGTTTACCACAATATCTTTAAACACTGTAAGAATTGTTTAAATCACATAGTCCAAATGTATGTTTTCCTCAATTATGCTGACTGCCCATGTGATAACCATTTATTAAATGATAATATGTATGATATCTTTATATAATATGTAAACAAATATAGCCTGATAAGAAATGGTCAATATTTTTCGAAAGATGAATAAAGAAGAAGAAATTCTTTAAGCAGCAAAAAATGCCCCTGAACAAGAGTCTGAGTTAGAAGGCGTGAGCAGTCTAAGGGACCTCTGACAGTGGAAGCAGGATGTATCCCTGGTACACAAAAGGACTTTGGGAGCACATTCCCCATGGAGGGATACGCCTTTAACCTAGAGGCAGGAGGGAGAGCCTAGTCCCTATTCCAAATGACTTGACAGATTTTGTTGACACCTCCTGGAAGGCATCACCCTCCCTGTGTAGTGGGGGAGGATGGAATGGGAGGATGGTTAGGGGACATGGAAAGGAGGGAGAGAAGGAGGGAGGGAGGGAGGGGGAGGGAAGTGGGATTGATATGTAAAATAAGAAAAAAAAGGCCATGATTTAGACAATGAAAATTCAGGTTATGCTGAGAACCATTCAATATAAGATACATAGTTTGAATTTAGGATTTTTTTTTCTCTGGTAATAGAAGAAACTTGAACACTTGTCTTGAAAATCTGCTTCTGCATTACCAGTAAGTGTATATCTGCTCTCTCCATGCAGAAAATGTATTTCCTACAGGATTTACAAAAGAAGTCTTTATAAGTGACCTAAGAAACTTTAAAAAAGGTTAAAGAGCCTAATCTATTCTAAGACACCTTGCTAGCATGTTCAAAACTTTTCTATGAGGTAGCTGATCCTATTATAAACTTTGTTATAACTTTTATACCACCATTTTTTAATAACATGATAAAACCTTGCAATATGGAAGTTATGTGGTCCACACTAAAATAGAGGGTGTCTTGTACATATTAACATATATTATACATGAAATTACACACAAGAGAAAATACAACAGGCACTCATAGAGGATGCTGTTGATTTGAGAACTAGAACTTTCAGGAGGTAATGGGTGAGAAGCCATATTTTAAAACAGTCTGTCCCAAGAGTATTTTAAACCATTGCTTATTTTTTAGTCACTTCTTTTCAACTTTGCATGTAGAATGCAAGTGTGTTAGGAAGTAAAAAGCATGTGCCATGTGAAACTGGCTGCAGCTACAGGATTTAGAGAATGTAGTCAAACATTACAGCATTAGCTGGCATATGTGAGGCCCTGGGTTTGAAACCTAAGCACTGAAGGAAAAGAGAAACAAAAATAAAGTAACAGGATATAAATGTGAAAGACAAGGCAAAAAATAGCCATAATCGAAATAAAGGATTGTTATGAATAAGGTTTTTTTTCTGCCTACCTGGTCCCATAGCCATGCCAGCCTCAAATAAGACACAGAGATGTATTAGATGTAAAGCTATTGGCTTGTTACTCGTATTTCTTATTGGCTAGCTCTGTCCTAAATATTAACCCATTTCTATTAACCTAAATAGTTCAATGTGGGCTTATCTTACAAGAGAGAAGACCCAGGGTCCTATCTTTTTGGTCCTATATCTCAAAACTCCTCCCTACTCCTTCCTCTCACCTCCAAGTCTCCTAGGCCCTCCTATCTTGCTTTCCTATTGACTAACAGTCCTTTGTTCATTAACCAATACAAGAAATGTGAGATGAATTTACAGAATGGCATCTCCCAAGAAAGGATTTTTTCAAATAGATTTGAATTTAATATAATTAAACAGCAATTAATATATAAAAAATACTGCTAAGGTAGTAGAGTTTTTTTAATTAACTAAAAATTAATTTTCCAGGACAATCCCAGTCCCCCTTTTCCTCTCAGTCCCTCCTCATAACATTCCTTCCCTTCACATCAGTTCCTTCTCCTTTCTCTTCAGAAAAGGGCATGCCTCCCATGTTTATCAGTTAGCCACTTCATTTCAAGTTGCAGTAAGACTATGCATCTCCTCTCCTATTAAGGCTGGATGAGGCAACCCAGTAGGAGAGAAGGGTCCCAAAAGTAACATTATCATGGTATCTCCCCTGCCAGGTAAGCCAGAAAAGCTGGGAAACAAGGAGGACCTTAAGAGAGACATACATTTTTCCCTGGAGGAGGGGAAAGGGACAAGATCTCTGAGCAAATTGGGAGCAAGTGGGGAGGGGAGGGGAGTTAGGAGAAAGAAGAGTGGAGAGGTAGGTATAAGGGAAGACGAAGGTTGTGACATGGAAAGATTAGAGGAAAACAAGAAAAGAGATATCATAATAGAGGGAGCCATTATAGATTTAAGGAGAAATTTGGCACTAGGGAAATGCCCACATATCTACAAGGATGGACCCAAACTAACAATCTAAGCAATAGTGGAGAGGCTACATTTAATGCCCTTCCACAATAATGAAAATGACAACTACTTTATATGCCTTCCTAGAGCCTTAATCTGGTAGCTAATTACAGCAGAAACAGACACCCACTACTAAATACTAGCCAAAGTCCTGGAATGCAGTTACACAGAGTATGAGCAAAGGGGTAAATACCAGGCTGGAAAACCAAAAGAATCAGCTGACCTGAACAAGGGGGAATCATGCATCCCAGTCTGATAGCTGGGAAACAAGCATAGGTCTGACCCCAACTCCCTGAATGTGGGTATTAGTTAGGAGGACTAATCAGTCTATGTGGCCTTTAGTAATGGATCAGTATTTAGCCCTGGTATACAAATGGACTTTGGCAGCCCATCCCATCCCAGCCTAGACACATGGGGAAGGGCCTAGGCCCTACTCTAAATGATATGACAGACTTTGAAGACTCCCATGGAAGGCCTTACCCTCCCTGGGGAGCAGAAAGGAGATAGGCTGGGGTTTAATGGAGGTGGTAGTGGAGGATGGGAGGGTGAGGGAACTGGGATTGACATGCAAAACAACCTGTTTCAAATTTAAATAAAAGAAAGAAAGAAAGAAAGGAAAGGAAAGAAAGAAAGAAAGAAAGAAAGAAAGAAAGAAAGAAAGAAAGAAAGAAAGTGGGTCTCACTGTTAGGAGACCCACAAGCTATGCAACCATAACATATATACAGATGACATAGGTCACTCCCATGCAAGCTCTGTGGTTGTTGGCTTAGTCTCAGGGAGACCCTATGAACCCAGGTTGGTTAGTTCTGTGGGTTTTCTTGTGATATTCTTGACTCCTCTGCTTCCCTCTATGCCTCCTCCCAGTCTTCCACAGGATTACCTAATCTCCACCTCACATTTGATTGTGTGTCTCTGGATCCTTTTCCATTGGTTGCTGGGTGTAGTCTCTTTGATGATAATTAGACTAGGCAATTATCTATGAGTATCACAAAATATCATTAGGAACCATTTCTATGACTTGTTTTTCCAGTCATGTTTACTTCTATCCCAGGTGTTTAGGCTTTCCAGCCTCTGGGTCCTGGCTCTTCAGACAGTATCACGGGTATGTTTCCTCTCAGGGTAAAGGTCTGAAGGTGGACCAATCGTTGATTGGCCACTCCCATAATTTCTGAGCCAATTGTACACCCGAAATCATGTGTGCAAGGCAGGTGTAGGTTATGGGTATCAAATCCTCCACTGAAAGTCTTGCACGGTTACAGGAGATGGCCATTTCAGGCTCTGCATCCCCATTGTTCAGAATGTTAGCAAGTGTCATTCTCATAGATTCTGAGAGTTTCAATTGCAGTGGGTTTCTTGCTCATCCCAGAGCTGCCATATTCCAGAAGTCTCTCCCAGTACTCTCTCCCTCTGTTCTCCCCAAACCTGTTTTTTTCTATTCCCATGCCCAACTCTGCATCCAGACACCCCTTCCACCTGCAATGTCTATTCTATTTTCTCTTCTAAGTAGGATTCATGGATGCCCCATGGAACCCTTCTTGTTACTTCCCTTCTTTGAGTTTGTGGATTGTAGCATGTTTATCCTTTACATTATAGCTAATATCCATGTGTAAGTGAATACATACCATGCCTTTTTTTATGGGTCTGGATTATGCCACTCAAGATGATATTTTCTTGGTGACAATTTTAATGATGTCTTTGTTTTTAATATATGAGTAATAATCCATAATGAAAATGTACCACATTTTCTTTATCCATTCTTCAGTTGATAGACATCTAGGTTATTTCCAGCTTCTGTCATCTATGAATGAAGCTGCTATGACAAAGTTGAGCAAGTGTTCTTCCTTGTGGTAGAATGGGGCATCCTGGGGGTATATTCCCAGGAGGAGTAGAGGTAGGTCTTGAGGTAGGTCAATTCCCAATTTTCTGAGAAATCACCATATTAATTATCAAAATGGCTGTACAATTTTGCACTACCATCAGAAGCAGAGGATTTTTTCCATTTGCTCCACATCTTGCCAGCATGAGCTTTAAATTGTGGTTTTGATATTAGCCATTACAACAGATGTAAGATGGATTCTCATAGTCATTTTGATTTATATTCTCCTGGTGGCTAATAATGTTGAACATTTGTTTAAGTGCCTCTCAGCCATTTGAGATTACTCACTTCAGAATTTTCTGTACAATCTGCACCCTATTTTTAAATTGTATTATTTGGTTTGTTGATATCTAGTTTCTTGAGTTCTTTATAAATATATATTGTAGCTAAATCCTCTATCCAATGGGGAATTGGTGAAGATCTTTTCTGATTGTATAGGTTTCTCTTTTGTCATTTTATAGTGTCTTTTGCCTTACAGAAGCTTTCACTTTCATGAGGTCCCATTTATCAATTGTTGGTCTTTGTGCCTGTGCTATTGGTGTTCTGTTCAGGAAGTTGTCTCCTGTGCCAGTGTATTTCAGGCTATTCCCCCACTCATTCTTCTTTCAGGTTCAGAGTTTCTGGTTGATGTCTTTGATCCACTTGGACTAGAGTTTTGTGCAGGCTGATAGATAATAATCTGTTTGCATTCTTCTACATTACCAACATACAATTAGACAAGCAGCATCTGTTGAAGATGCTTTCTTTTTTCTATTGTATAATTTTGTATAATATCGTATGATTTTGGCTTTTTATTGAAAATAAGATGTTCAAAGGTATGTGGGTTTAAATCTGGGTCCCTAATTCAGTTCCATTGATCAATCTGTCTATTTAGGCAAATGCCATTCAGGTTCTTATTGCTATTGCTCTGTAGTACAGCTTTAAATCAGGGATGGTGATACTTCCAGACATTCTTTTATCCTACAGGACTGTTTTAGCTATCTTGGTGTTTTTGTTTGTTTGTTTATTTGTTTGGGTTTTTGGTTATTTTTTGTTTTTTTCTTTCTATATGAAAAGTTGAGCATTTTCCTTTCAAATTCTGTAAAGAATTGTGTTTTAATTTTGATGGGAATTGCATTGAATCTGTAGACTACATTTCATGAAATAGCCATTTTTACTATGCTAATACCACTGATCAATGAGCATGAGTGAGCTGTCATTCTTCTAATATCTCCTTTAATTTCTTTCTTCAGAGACTTGAAGTTCTTGCCCTACAGGTATTTCACTTGCTTGGTTAGAGTGACATCAAGATATTTTATATTATTTGTGGCTATTGTTAAGGATATTGTTTCCCTGATTTCTTTTTCAGCCCATTTATACTTTCAGAAATGAGGGAATACTGATTTTTTGAGGTTATTTAATATCTAGCCACTTACCTCAAGGTGTTAGTCAGGTGTATGAAATCTCTGGTTAATATTTTAGAGTTGTCTGTGTATAATATCATATCATCTGCAAACAGCTATACTTTGATTTCCTCTTTTCCAATTTGGATCCTTTTGATCTCTTTCATGTGTACTCTAGTTAAAACTTAAAGTACTATATTGAATGGACAGAGTCAAAAGTCTTGTACATTGACCCTGATTTTACTAAAAATTTTTTGAGTTTCTCTCCATTCAATTTTAAGTTGACTATTTGCTTGCTATATATTGTCTTTATTATACTTAAGTACATCCCATGTGTCACTATCTCTCAAAGACTGCTACCATGAAAGTGTATTAAATTTTGTCAAAGGCTATTTCAGAGTACCTAATTAGATGATCATGTGCTTTTTTCTTCTTTCAGTTTGTTTATATGGTAGATTGTATTTACAGACTTTCATGTGATGAACATTCCTTGCATCTCTGGGATAAATGAAGCCTACTTGATCAGGGTGGATGATCTTTTAGGTATGTTCTTGGATACTTCTGTGAGTAATTTTTATTATTTTTGCATCAGTCTTCATGGGGAAATTGGACTGTAATTCTCTTTCTTTTTTGATTATGTGTGTGTATCAGTTATCAGATTAACTGTGACCTCATAAAATGAAATTATCATTTTTTTCCTGTTTCTAATTTGTGAAATAATTTTAGGAGCATTGATATTAACCTTTCTTTGAAAGTCTGTTAAAATGTGCTAAAATCATCTGGTTTGGGGCTTTTATTTATTTATTTTTTATTTTTTGTTATTCAGAGTGACTCCTATTTCTTTGGGGTTTATAGGTCTATTTAAATTGTTTACTTGATCTTGATTTAACTTTGGTAATTTGTATCTGTTGATAAAATTGTCCTTCTTATTTAGATTTTCCAATTTTGTAGGGTACAGGCATTTGAAGTATGGCCCAATGGTTTTTTGGATATCTCAGGTGTCTATTGGTATATCTTCCTTTTGTTTTTAAATTTTTGTTAATTTGGCATTCTCACTGACTTTTAGTTAGATTGGATGAGGGTTTGCCTATCTTCTTGATTTTCTCAAAGAACCAACTCTTTGTTTCATTGATTCTTTAAATTGTTCTCTTTGTTTTAATTTTATTAATTTCAGTCCTGAGTTTGATTATTTCCTGCAGTCTATTCCTTTTGAGTGCATTTGCTTTAATTTACTGTCGAGCTTTCAAGTGTGTTTTTAAGTCTCTGGTATGAGAATTCTTTAATTCCTTTATGAATGCACTTAGTGCCATGAAGTTTTCTTTTATTACCACTTTCATTGTTTCTCATAAGTTTGGGTATGTTGTGAATTAATTTCCATTGAATTCTAGGAAGGTTTAATTTCTTTATTTCTTCCTTGACCTAATTGTAAACCAGTAGAGTGTTGTTCAGTTTCAATGAGTTTGTCATTTTTGTGGTGTTGTTTAAATCCAGTTTTAATCCATGGTATTCTATTAAGGTATAGGGAGTCATTTCAATTTTCTTGTACCCGTTGAAACTTGTTTTGTGATTGTAAATATGATCAATTTTGGGAAAGTTCATCAGGTGTTGAGAAGAAGTGTTCTTTAGTGTTTGAGTGAAATGTTCTGCAGATTTCTGTTCCATCAATTTGGTTCAAAAGGTCTTTAGGCTCCATTATTTCTGTTTGGCTTTGGTCTGGATGGCCTGTCCATTGGTGAAATGTGATAGTGAAGTCTCCCACAATTAATGTATGAAGTTTGATTTGTGATTTGAAGTTTAGTAATCTTTTCTTTACAAATGTGGATACCCTTCTGTTTGGGGGCATATATGTTCAGAATTGCAATGAACTCTTAGTTGATTTTTCCTTTGATGAGTACAAAATTTACTTCTCCATATCTTTAAATAATTTTGGTTGGAAGTCTATTTTGTTATATAATAGAATAGCTACACTAACAGGCTTCTTAGGTTCATTTACTTGGAAATCTATTTCCAACCCTTTATGCTGAGGTATTGTCAATCTTTGATTCTGAGGTGTGTTTCTTCTATACAGCAGAAAATTGGAAAATTAGTCTGTATGTTTTTATTGGGGAGTGGAGTTCATTGATATTGAGAGATATAAGTGGCCAATGATTGTTAATTACTTTGTTGATGAGAGATATTTTATTCCCTACGTTTTCTTTTATTTTCTTTTTACTACTCTGTACCCCAGGCTGGACTTGAACTCACAAAGCTCCACCTGCCTCTGCCTCCCGAGTGCTAGGATTAAAGGTATGGACCACCAACTCTTGAAGCTATTCCCTATGTTTTAATGAGTGTAGTTAATCTTAGTTTGAATATTTTCTTCTAAAGCCTTCTTTAGAGTTTTATTTATAGATATATATTGTTTAAATTTTACTTTGTCATGGAATACCATGTTTTCTCCATTTATATGTATTAAAATTTTTGCTGCTCTGTTAGTAGGGGCTAGCATGTGTGTTCTCTTAGAATCTGAAGACATCTGTCCAGGCCCTTTTGTCTTTTAGAGTCTCCATTGAGAAGTTGAGTGTAATTCTAATAGGTTTGCTTTTGTATATTACTTGGTGTGGTAGTTTGAACATAATTGGCTCCTGTAACCTTATAGGAGGTGCAGACTTGTTAGATAATGGCCTTGTTGAAGAAAGTGTATCACTGTGGGGGTAGGCTTTGAGATTTCCTATGCTCAGGATACCACCCAGTGTCTCAGTTGACTTACTGTTGCTGATAAGATATAAGATTCTCACCTACTGAAGTACCACATCTGCCTGAATGTTCCCAGGTTCTCCACTATGATGATAATGGGCTGAACCTCTAAAACTGTAGGCAAGCCACCCCAACTAAATGTTTTCTTTATGAGTTGTTTGGGTCATGGTGTCTCTTCAAAGCAATAAAAAAAATAACTAAGAAAGTAAGCCTTTTTCTTTTTACTTAAAATTTAATTGTTCATTTTACACATAAACCCTGGTTCCCTCTCCCTCCCTTTCTCCTAGTTCCCAATTTCACCTGCTTCTCCCTCCTAATCCAGTCCCCATATGGGATAAGGCCTTCCCTGGTGAGTCAACAAAGTCTGGCATACCAAGTTGAGGCAGAAAAACCCACCCCTATATCATGGCCGAGCAAGGTATCCCACCATAGGGAATGGGCTCCAAAAAGCCAGTTCATACCCCTGGAATATGTCCTGGTGCTACTGCCTGGGGCTTCCCCAACAGATCAAGTCATGTCACTGTCACCCACAGTCAAATGGTCTACTTCAGTTCCATGCAAGTTCCCCATCTGTCAGTCTACAGTCCATGAGCTCCACCTAGCTAAGGTCAATTGTCTCTGAGGTTTTTCACATTACATGATCCTTGCTCCCTCTCTTCAACTGAGTTCTAGGAACTCAGCCCAGTGTTTGGCTGTGGGTCAATACATTTGCTTCTATCAGTTACTGAATACAGGTCCTATGATGACAATTAGGAAAGTCACTATTCTGAATGGGAAAGCCCATTCAGACATCCTCTTCATTATTGCTAGGAGTCTTAGGTTGGATCATCCTTATAGATTACGGAGAATTTCTCTAGCACCATGTTCCTCCCTAAACTAATGGCTCCCTCTATCAAGATATTTATTTCATCTCTCTCCCCTCCATTCCTCCAGCAACTAGGTCTTCTTGATTCTTTATGTTTCCACCCCCATCTCCTACATTATATCCCCTCCCAGTTTACCCAGGAGATCTTAATTATTTTTCCTTCCTAGGACCCTCCATGTGTGTCCCATTAAGGATCCCCATTTTTTCTAGCTTCCCTGGGGTTATCCTTCACTTTATATTTCATATCTACTTGTGAATAAATACATACAGAGTTTGTCTTTCTGAGTCTGTGTTACCTCACTCAGGATGGTTTTTGTCTGGTTCCACCCATTTGATAGGCCTTTCTTTTCCTTTGTCTGCTTTTAATATTCTTTCTTTGTTCTGTATATTTGGAATTTTGATTATTATTTGGCTTAAGGGCTTTCATGCTGGTATAATCTATTTGGTGTTCTGCAAGCTGCTTTTACATTTACAGGCATATCTTTCTTTAGGATAGGAAAATTTTTCTTCTACGGTTTCATTGAATATATTTTCTGAGCATTTTAGCTGATATTCTTCTTCTTCTATTTCTATCATTCTTAGCTTTGGTCTCTTCATAGTGTCTCAGATTTCATGTACTCTTTTGTTAGTAATTTTTTAGATTCAACATTTTCTTTAATCAGTTAATCTGTTTTGTCTAGCATATCTTCCATGCCTGAGATTTTTCTCTTCCATCCTTTTGCTGGTAATGCTGGCATCTGTAGTTCTTGCTTGCTTACCCACACTTTCCATTTTAAAAAGCCCCTGTGTTTGTGTTTTATTTATTGCTTCTATTTCCATTTTCAGGTATTGAATATTTTTCTTCACCTGTTCCTTCATTTGTTCTTGTTGTTGTTGTCTTTCTGGCCATTCTTTAAGGGATTCATTGAATTCCTCCAAATTTTTGTTTGTCTTTTCCTTGTTTCTTTAAGGGATGTTTGTTTGTTTTTAATTTCCTCTGTAAGGATTTCTATCATCATAATGTTCATTTAAAGGTCATTTTCTTGTGCTTTAGGTTAGTTGAAATGTTCAAGTATTGCTGTTGTAGGAGAGCTAGGATTTTGAGGTGCCCTACTGCCCCTTTTATTGTTGATTGTGTTTTTACACTGTTGTTTAGGCATCTGAATTTGACATGATGCCTAGACATCTAGGTGATGATTCCTGAATTTGTCTGTGTTACATGTGTCTTCTTTTCCTGGCTTTCTGTTTTACTCCTTTGGCTTTTGGCCTAAGTGGCCAGGAATTCTTATGGCTAGCAAGTCTGAAGTCCATTAGGGAGACTCTGGTGAATTTTTGCAGCATAGAGGACCTCTGGGGTTTTGCATGCCAATGTGGTTCCACGTTTCTATGAGGCTTCTGCGGTTCTGGCTGCCTGTTTGGACTCTGGTTTTTAGTATGGTACGACCTCCAGTAAGCAAATTTTTTCTGCTAAAGTTCTGAGATGGCATATAGAGCTCATGGATGAAGTTAGGGGTTGTTGGGACAGTTTAAGTGAGTGTTTGCAGTATCTTACCTTGGATACCTAGAACTTACCTGGACTCTGGTAAATCAGAAATCATCTGCCAAGTTTTAGGCTGGAATATGGAGCTCAGAGGAGGGTGTGCAATCTGGGGCTGTTGGGCTTTCTTTAATGAGGGTTGTGGGCAGTGAGGTATGTAGTTTATTTTTTATCTAACATAGTTAACAATTTTTTCATGAGAAAGGGAAATACTCTTTCATTTGGAAATAATACTAAAAATGCTGGTTTTCAACCCCAAGTGTCTAAATTCCTGTTCAATAATCATTTGACCATCTCAGTAACCTTGGTCAATTAACTTGGTACTTCTGAGGTGCTTAATAGAGCATAAGGAAATGAGAAACACATATCCAACACTTAGAATGTGAACCAAAATACACTCTAACCTGCTGCTTATTAAGCATAAGCTGGTTGTGTCTACATTCCCTGCATGTGATTGCATCTTTCTCTACTTGGATGAAGTTAGCTTTATTTTCAATGAAGAAAATATCTTGTCAAAAATGTGAAGATTATATAATAGATGTGGTTTACACTATATATATATATATATATATATATATATATTTGCGCTCCATGAGTACAATTTCCCTTTACCAAACTGTACTCTTACATTGAAGTCATTATTGTGCACCTTAGTGTGGAACAGTGTTCACCTTCAGTAACAAAAATGCTAGCTTTACTTGAGGACATCCAAGCACATTGATGTGACAAGGTGACAGACAACTCAGGTGTAAAACCTATCACTGGGATGAAATTTTCCTTAGCCGTGGACTGGCCTTGCTTATTTTAAATATCTGACAACAGAACTATCAGATAGAAATGTTGATTTATTATTATATGATTCCACATGTAAATTTTAATTCAACATATTAGAAAATGAATTAACTCATTTCAGAGTGCCTACCTGACTCAGAGTACCATCAGCAGAAGCAGTATTTGGGAAGGATGGACCATGTAGACTCTATGTGCATATTGGTGCAGGCTATGACACAAGGGGAAGTTTGAGTCTTGCTTGATGTTGTTCAGCAAAGCTTCATAAAGACAATCGACCACACCTAGCCTCTGCTTTCACTTTTAGGAGCAATTGTTCACAAAATGGGTTTTCTGCTTATGCAGCCCCAAGGGAAATATATTCATGCTCCCAGAGAAAATTTGAAGACCCGGTGTCACAGAAGGAACATTTTTCCTTGTGACCAAGGATTGTGGCACTAACTTACAAATTTACAAATTTCTTCCTCAGTTCTGAATAAAAGATATCATACACATATCCATTACCCGATATTAGAGCCTATAGAGTGGGAATAAGCATAGTGTCGGGTGATGGAAAAAGAAAAGATACCAGAATTTTTCTTTGATTGTGTAAAAAGAACAGGAGCCTACTATAAAACCATGTAATCATCAGTTAGATGCTTATTATGAGGTATTTTGTAAAGCTTGTGTTTTAGAAACCATCAAATGATTCTACAATAAACTCAGTTAAGATAATGTTCAGACTCTCTAAAATATTAAAACTGCATAAACAGCCACACAGAAGGTCCTATGCTTTGCAGACTCTGAGAAATGTGAAATCTCCGGATTTGATAGCCACTGTTATGTAATCAAAAATTCTATATAATTTAAAGAGTCTCAATGATTGAGAAAGAGACAGCTGCTGAATCCTCAAATGTGCATTCCCCCCTTTCCTCACCACTTTTTTTTAGGATTTGAATTTCACTGAAGCTGGACTCCAGCAGTATCGAATTCCAACAATTGATAAAAGAGCAATAGTTTAGTGGAAATCTCTTAGTTGACATAAATGAGAAAGAGTGTGTTCTAGTTGAATTCCCAAGTTTTATCCATGCAGATAGTCAGTTTGAGCAAAAATTCTCACCTGTTTCTGGTTCCCTACTCTGCTGAGAAAAAATGGTCACCATGGGAATGCTGTCTTATTAAGATGATTAGTAAATTAATCTGTGCCTGTGGGGTGCTTATGTCCTGGCCAATGTCAAGAACAGTGTTGTGTCATTGTACAAAGAAAATGCCAGTCTCATGGCCTTACCATCTTAGTTTGACATTTAGGAATGCAAGTAATTCATTCCTCTCCTGAACTTTGAAGTAAATTCACCTTAATAGTAAGGAAGCTAACATCAATTAAATGACCTTATGTCATAGTGGAAGATGCTGAAACCCAGAAAGACCAAGTATTCACAAGGCTTTTAGAGGAGACTGGATACACAAATATAGTGGGATAGTCTGGATACAACTCTTTTGATTATGTGGACAGAAATCAAACCCTGATGTTTCCCTATCTGTCACCTGTTTATTTTTCTCTTTCATAATATATAAATACTATGGCCTGAAGTTGCTAATGCTCAAAAGAATAAAATCATTGACATCAGAAGTTTTGTCCACTCCTATTCATGATTGAACCAAAAATGTATGCCTGTTCTTGCTGCTGTTTACATTTAACAAGGAAATGTAGATTCTGGGTTAATCTGATAGAGAGCAAGTATCTACATGATTAGCTTTCTTTGCTATTTTTGACATTAGTAAAAATAGTAGTTTCTCTTTTAACCTAAGCTTTCCATTAGAATCAGAGATAACTGTACAACCATCGATGTATTAATCATTTACATTTGTCATACAGTGGAAGAATTTAAGGTGATACCAAGGATTTTCTATTTTCTATGTCCATTTAAATTATACTTGGTTGAGAGTCATTGCAATTTTATCTAAATCTTACCCAAAGTTTCCTAAATATGAAAATCCATTGCATCCCATGAACCATGAGGCTGCTTACATTTTATTATATAAAAATATAATCAATATTTTAATGCATACTCAGGAACAAATATTTATAACTATCTGTGTATAGATCTGTATCTACAAAATTTTAATGTTTCTTGCTTTGTAAATTTTTAAAAATGTAAAAATAACCACATGCAGGCTGTGTATATTAAGTGGCTTCTGTCAGCTCTATTCTTTGTCCTGTGCATGAACATAAATACTGTGTTGTTGGCTATGTTTATATGTTTGTATTGTTAATGTGAATATATGCATTCCTAAAATACATGTAATTTTCATGTTCAAACTTTTAATGATTCCAGCATTTTATTTAGGACATTTTTCTGCCCTAGTTAAGTATTTTTGCTACTACCTCATGTATGTTTCTAAAATGCAAAAACTTTAATTCACTAACTAGTGTTTAGCATTATACTATACGAATAGTGGTTTGTTTTTCCTTCAATCCATTGATGTTTAGCACTTATCATTTATTCACTTTGATTTAAAATACTTTAGAATATGATTTCATGTCATATTGTGTAGTTCCACAAAGTTCTAAAAGGTACAAACCCAGATAGAGAACCTTATGCTGAGGTTAAAACATACAGTAATCTTCCCTTCTCCCATTACCCATCTGCCAGATTGCTTGTGAAATTAGTTCAGGGATCTACAATATTCCCAACTTATGATGAGGACTCTTTCTGTGAGTCACTCTCAGTGACATTTGTTACTGTCAGTTCTTTCATTTTTTTTGTCAATCAGATGGATATAAACTAATGCCTTATTGTTTTAATTTGCATTTTATGGGTAGCTATTAAAAGGAACATCTGTTCAACTGTTTATTAGCCATTTGGATGCTCATGCCTGTGAAATGTTGTTAATATCGTTTGTCTTTTGCTACTGAAATGCCTCACTCTTTCTTAATGCGTTTTGATTTTTTTTTAAATATATTTGAGAATCCTACAGTGTCTTTGTTATGATAATATCTACTCTGAGTCAATAGTTAATATTTTCAACTTGTTCATCCTATCTATATCTTGGGATCATGAGAAATATATTTTGTACACTGACTCAATCAGTATTTTCCTGCTTTGGTTTGTAAACATTTTCATTGGTTAATAATTCTTATCCAATATATATAAATTCTATAATGGATCACTTTTTATAAAATAAAAATGTGACTTTCTTATTTAAAATTTTCTTATTTAAAATTCATCAAGAATTTATTCATAGTATGAATGTGGCTCATTGCACTGCTAGATCAAATAACTATCTGAACATTATTCACTAAATGTTTAATTAATAAATTACATTGTTCCTCTGGCACTTAACTACTTTTTACATATATTGTTTTGTCACTAGATTTTCATGTTGCTTAGTCAAATGTGTAATTCTGAAAACAGGAGATGCTTTGTTAGCTTACAATTTTCCCACATGCAATGCAGCTTCTCTAACATGAAGATTCTTTACTAATTTTGATCATTGATTTATTTTAAGTACTTGACACATTGCTACCTGGCATTAAAATATATGTTCAGGAAAGTATCTGTGGAATGACTTTTTGGGAATACATCATTTCTCATTTGCATTTTATTCAATATCTCCAACCCTAATAAAGATGCTATTTTTTTCGTTTTTGCCCCATGAAATAATTTACTCAACTTCTATAAGCCATAATTGACACTTGATAATTCTATGAGAAATGCATTGCATACCCAGCAAGTGTAGAGCCCAAGTTCGTCTTCATGTGATGTGTGCATTTACATGTGCATCTTCATCTTAACATACATTATTCAGTTTTTTGTTCTTGTCCTGAAGAAAAGCAGGGCTTTTTCCATTTTATTTCAAATAATACACAAGAACATAGTGTGCAAAATTGAGGGACAACGTGTAAATGAAGGGTGATGAACTGAAATCATTTTACAGCTGTGATTCCTAATCCAAACTACCATTTGGTGAGTAACATGAGAAGCCATGATTGTAGCACAGAGCAAACACAGCTGAAGTGCCACAGCGCTCGCTCTACTTTAGAAGCTGAAGGGAGTAAAGTGGAAGTGTTGCACTGCAATAAGTGCATAGTCTGCCCCCACCGTAGAGATACGATGACAAAATCTATCTCTATCTCTATCTCTATCTCTATCTCTATCTCTATCTCTATCTCTATCTCTATCTCTATCTCTATCTCTATCTCTATCTCTATCTCTTTCTCTATCTCTATCTCTATCTCTATCTATCTAGATATCTATATATGTATAATTGAGATATGTGGCTGAAGAAATACAATGGTATCATCTGTTAATTACACCATTACAGTGACTATCCTAATGCTATTAACTAACTGCACCTTGGTCAGTTTGACCCCACTGGAAATCCAGGAGGAGTGCTGTCCCTGGTGCATCCACTCAGCACATGTCTGCGGTATCCAAAGCAGGTGGCTCTTTTAACTAGGACAATGACACCACCTACCTGCCATGTTATGTTGTCTCTTGGCACTGGCCAGACTAGAAGTGACTGTGTTTGGCACAGATGCTGGGCCATGTGGTAGCTACCCAAGAAAAGGCCAGTTTCTATGTCCTTACTAATACCATGAGTACAATAGAGATTAATAAGCAGTAAAGAGCTGATGTATAAACAACAGTTACATATTTTTTAATTCCCCTTCGTACAACTTAAAGTAAAACATCTTTCTACTGAACTTTAGCGCCACGTGATATCAATTTTCAAGCATATATTACCTGATAAATATATATGAAGTTTGGAAAGAAACTAAGGCAATTTAGTTTACAATGTTGATAGTTGTAGCTTATTTAATGCTCTAATGGAGAAAGAAAATCCTTATTCATGAAATCATTACAGGACTCAATGCTCCCAGTATCTTATGGTCATCCAGCTCCATGTGTTCATCCCAGGAGTTATATCCTGGAGAGGATGGCAAATTGTCAATACACTGCAGCAACTCCAATGAGTCATTAACCTCTGAATCTCTTTTCCATCACCAGCAGCAGTTTCTGTACTGCATTAAGTAGCTGATTTGTCTTCACTTCCCACACCATGTTATGGTCATCTGACAAACCCATCACCATTACCCAGTCATAAACGCGTTTATACCATTCATATTTTACAGAGTTGTTAAATTACATTTTAAATACATTTTCTTTCTTTATAATTTGAGAATTTTATACATACATAAAATTGTGCCTGTCTTTCAAAAACAAATAAGAAAACATTACATATATATTATGTTTTCACACACACACACACACATACACACACACACATACACACACACGAATGTGGTTATTACTATAGAAAACTCAGGAGAATTATGACTCAAAATGGGTTTTAAAAATGTTTTTATTCCATACAGTATATTATGATCATAGCTTGTTTTCCATCCACACCAATCAAACTCCCTTTCATTTGTGTGTGTGTCTCTCTAGAAATCAAATAGGAAAACAAACAAAATGAGAACAAAAAAGGAAAGAAAGATAAAGCACAATAAGCACATATACCCACAAAGCATAAATCCACAAAAAATACTAAATTAAGTACCATAATATACAAGAAGAAGGCCAGTAAGACAAAATGACCAAATACAGCCATATGACAGAAAAAAGTCTTGCAAAATACTTGGATAAACAATAAGTTATATGTGTTGATTAAAGTTTTCTGGCCTCTCAAGATCCCATGCCCTTGAGCCCCAAATAACACACAGATTAAATTAATTATGAAGCTTTTGGGTGGTGGCTTGGGCTTCATTTTCATTAGCTTTGTCTCAATTATTAGCTCATTTCTATTAATCTTTGTATTTCCATGTGTTCTGTCCTTACCAGAGAAGGGCCTGGACATGCTACTTCTTGCTGGCTTAATGGTGATTCCTCTCTGCCTCTATTTCCTAGAATTCTCCTTGTCTCCTCACCCCACCAATTTTCCTGCCAGGTCAATCAGTGCTTTATTCATCAATCAGTAAGAGAAACATATATACAGAAGGGTATCCCCCATCATGTGTGTTCCTTTTTTTCAAAATGTCAAATACTCATTCTGCTGTGTGTGGAGACTGACATATACTGAAAAATATTTGATAAGCTACAAAGAGAATAGCAATACATTTTGATATCCCATATTTTATTATACTCTTTTTACTCAATTTAACATTTAACAATTTTCATCAAGACCAGGCTAGAGAAACCCACAGAAACAGGGGACCTGAACAAGGGGGAGATCATGGACCCCAGACTGATATCTGTGAAACCCAGACCCCCTGGGTCTAATTTAGGAGGCCTGGGAAGTCTAAGAGCCCTCTGACAATGGAACAAGGATGTATCCATAGTGCAGGAACGGACTTTAGGAGCCCATTCCCCATGACATGGAGGAGGGCCTAAGGCCCTACCCCAAATGATTTGACTTTAATGATCCCTCCTGGGCGGCCTCACCCACCCTGGGGATGGGGTGGTGGATGGAATGGGATGGTTTTGGGGGGCATGGGAGGATGAGAGAGAGAACCTGGATAGATATGCAAAATAAGAAAAAAGTTACTGCAAAAAATTAATAAAAATTTAATAATTTTTAGATTTCTTTTCCAGAAACAGAAATATTAAAAGCTATCCTGGTGCTTCTGTTCTTTACTTTACTTATATTCCATACTTTACACTATTTCACTAGTGCTAAATTCAAAAATATTTTAATTACTATTGTACGTTTAATTTTTTAAACTATATGATACCTAGAATATTATTTTGTTTTCAAATATACTACATCTTATGTTTCAAGAACCATGAACCAAGTCTCATGTTTAAAATGCATACATGAGTATCCTGAGTTTCAAGGTATTTGATTCTCACACATGAACTCACATTTCATAAGCCACACCCACCATCCTGTATGATATGCAAAAGTGTTTTCCATGGCACCTCATTTTAGGCCCACCTCATTTCAAGAGCCCCAATCTCAGACCTCCATTTGAGAACTCTTTTACTCATATCTCAAACTTCCTGATTCCTACCAATATGAAGTTCATTTGAAAGACTTGGTTGTCTCAAAATGATCACCAGTTGCTGTTTAAAATCCCCATGTAGCAATAGTACAAGCCACCCTACATCTTATTCATTGGTGCTCTCTGCCCCCACCCCAGCTCCTTAGTTTCCACCTTGTGGCTGCAGCTGTGTGTGAAGCAGTGTCTGTTGCTCTAGTTTTCTTTTAATGTGTGGATGTGCCTGCAAAGGGACCTCCAGATCTATTACTCCTCTATCATTGGCTTCAGATGAAGACCACATTTGTTTATCTGCTTTATTTTGTCTTTTTGTCAATTGCAAAGTTCTCTAGTTCCAGCACTATATCACCCCAGCTTACAACACTGCTTCCTGCCTCTAGTATTTGTTTCTTGTGTAAACTCACTTTTTATTTTCCTCACAATTTCTGGCACAAATTCTCCTATACTTACTCCTAAATAGTGAATCAATTCCTTTATATCCCTTTCTCCCTTTTCTTCCTTCCTCTTCCTTCCTTCCTTCTTTCATTCCTCCTTTCTTTCTTCCCTCCTTCCTACCTTTCTCTCTCCCTCACTTCCTCACTTCCTTCCTTCATTCTTTCTTTACTTCCTTCATCTTTCCATTCTTCCTTCTTTCCTTCCTCCCACCCTTCCTTCCTCCCTCCCTCCCTTTTTTCCTCTGTCCCACCATCCTTCCCTTCCTCCCTCCCTCCCTTCCTTCCTTCCTCACTTCCTTACCATTCAGTCCTCTTGCTCCATAGAGGATTTTGCAGATTTTGCCATTGTCTAGCAGAGGTGGCCAGGGTGTTTCAGCCTAGCAATGCTGATATAAAGATTTGGTGTGGAATGCCATCCTTTAAGAAGAATATTCACTGCTTCTAGATTAGAAAGCATGAGTGTTGGGAGGAATAGGTGTTGGTATTAACACCAAAGGAGGAGTGTGGTATGCACTATGGATGTTTCAATTATTTCACTGCAACATTATATTTTACAATTCCCCAAATCATACATAAAAAGACATCACAGCTACTAAGATCTGATGAAAGGTGTAAAGAAACTGTTTTTATCAGCATGTTATGTTTCTTGCCTCCCATGTTCCCTCCACTATTCAACTCTTTTCCAAATATCATTTCCTCTGTAATCAAGTGTTTGGGCTCCATATTTAGGCATATGCTAATTGCAGCTCTAGTTCTACTCTCACTAACAAGAAGACATGGAATTTTTAAGTTTAGTCTTTCACACATGTATTTTAATCATTTATTGCCCACCATTGTCTAGATATTGCGGTAGACACCATGATACTGTTATAATTAACTGCAAAAAGATTATGAATTACACATTTAATTCTTGTCATAAGGTAATAAGTTAGGTTTTCCTAAACTCACCTATAGTCTTCTCATGTACCACTAGAAATTGGAATGGTTTACAACAATTTTTGGTAATATAACCATAATATATTTTACAGTTATTTCAGCATAAGGAATATAATCTTCTTATAGGGAAAATACTTTGAATAAGTATTATTTTCAATCTAATAAAATAAATTGGAATTATTTTATACATGCAAGCATATTTTTCATATATATATAACAGCATCATTGCTCTATCACCTAATGGTATACCTGAGATGTCATGAAATGTTATTAGTACCTGGTAAGATTACTGATGATATTATAATTTATTTAATATAGAATAAGGATAATTATAACTTCCCAGTAACATAATTGTATACATTGAAAAATAAGTGAATGTGCTATTTTTACCAAAAAGCAAACAAACAAACTGAAGCTGGCAGTTTACCAAGGAAAGTACAAAGAATTATACAGTGTCTTGAAAAATAAAAGTGGTTTTGAAAAAGTAATTGAGTTTTGAAATGCTTCACTATAATAGTTGTTTTAAAACAACTAAAGTAGATCTAAGAGGATCAGAAGTTAGTGGCTGTAATGAATAAGTTATAATCAAAGAGGCATTTAAGGACTTGAAATAGAAAACTTGGAAAATTTGTTTTTCCAAGGATGAATTTGAGAAACAACATCCACAGTAACTAGTGCACTGGGGATGGAATAGGAATGGCAGCAGAAGGTCAGGTAAGAACTTATTGCAAAACACTTGCCCAAAAACTAGAACTATACCAGAAACAGGCTGCGAAAGTGAATTTCTGGACAGAGCAGGTTTGCTTTTTGCTGGACCACTATGGTGACAACACAGAGGTGGCAGACCCAAAGGTGGAAAATTTTCCTCAGGATAGTGTTTGATATATACTGCAATGATGTTCACTGACAATGTATAGCATTGAGACTGGAGAAAAATGAGAGACATCTGAAGATCTCATAATGTGTTTGTCGGAAAAGAAATTATTCAGCAAGCTTAAAAGTATGTGTAACATTTTGAAAGGATATTATATAGGGTTTGTATAATACACATTCCATATGCATACTTTCCCTTTATATTTGAATGACTGTAAAACCATTTAGCAAGACTAGTTAGTGAACATATCTTTATTCTATATTTAGAAACTTGCCTTTAACAAACATCATCAATAATTCAGGCTTGCGGTCAACAAGATGATTCAGTAGGTAGAAGGCACTTGCAACACAAGCCTGACAACATATGTTCTAGGCTCCTAACACATATAAAGGCAGAAGGAGAGAATTTAATCTTACAAAATTGTATTCTTACCTCCATATGCACATGCCTGCATATATCCAATCACATCATGCATACACATATGTGTGTGTGTGTGTGTGTGTGTGTGTGTGTGTGTATACAAATAAAAAGTTAAAAATAATAATCTTCTTGAGGATTGGGCAACTTTAGCAATGAGATAGTTTTAAGACAATATGACTCTAAGCTGAAAATATACAGCTCTGATGTCATTATATTAATAATATTTATGTAAGGATTAACTATAGAGACAATAAATCAATAAAAATAATCAATCAAGAGCTAGAGGAAGAGGGGGGATGAATAAGTGCAATTTTAGAGTAAGGAAATTACAATAGTCTAAAAGTGGATTCATGCCATTATATTTTATTTAAATTTGTGTAAAATTTAATGCCAAAAGTTAACCAAAGCTAAACTACAGAGGTTGGATTATCAGGCAAAGTAAATGTAAGAATGACAACTAAACAAATATACCACTCCATTGGGGGATATTGGGACTAGGAGAAGCTGTGCTCACATGGGGACAGAGACAGTAAGGAAAGCTAGACATTGGTCTCAATTTTAATTTGAGTGTAAAATTGCTTTATAAAACAAGGTCTACTAAAATAAACAATGTGTGACTTCTCTCTTATGAGTTTAATTCTAACTCAACTAAGTTGATATTTGTTGTGATTTGAATGAGAATGCCTCACCCCCACCACCCATAAGTTCATGTACCTGAAAGCTCTGCCAGCAGTTAGTAGAACAGTTTGGTAAGGATTAGGAGGTATGGTTTTGTTGGAGGCAGTGTATCACTTTGAGTGGGCTGTAAGATTTAAAAAGTCCACATAATTCCAAATTAGCACTCTGTCCATATCTCTGCCTGTCTGCCTGTCTCTGTCTCTCTGTCTTTCTCTCTGACTCTCTGTCTTTCTGTATCTCTTTCTTCTCTTCTCTGTCTCTCTTTCTTTCTCTCTGACTCCTCCTCTCTCTGTCTCTTTCTTTCTCCATCTCTCTCCATCTCTCTCTCTCTCTCTCTCTCTCTCTAACTCTCTTTCTCTTCATACCTCTATTTTTCTCTTTGATTCATGGCTATCAGTTATAAAACATTAGCAAGTGACCAGGGCCATGCTTGCTGGCCTACTGCCTTGCTACCCTCCATGATTGTTATGGACTCTGAATCTGTAAATCCCCAAATTAAATGCTTTCTTTTATAAATTGTCTTATAAGTTGTCTCATGTTTTGTCTTAAAAATAGGCAAACCACTAAGATGCTCAGAAGTCTGCTAGTGTTCTAGGCCTGACCATGATTTTTTTATTCTGTTTTGTTTCAATGGGGAGGAATAAAAGTACTTGGGACTCTGAACTAGGAATTCAGCTGAAAGTTGTAAACAGGGTTTAAAGGGCCAGCCCGATAACACCTCAGGTGTTCAGGGCAAACATTTCAACTTACTAGACTCTTCTTGTGATACTTTGGCAAAGAGCCTGTGTTATTCTTGCCATTGTCTTAAGAATCTGCCTGAGGCTACACTGAAAAGATTTGAACTAATTTTTTTGGGGAGAGGAGATTTCAAGACACCTAATATTGTTTAGCTATTAATAGTCATTTTTATTCAGATCTACAATAAAAAAGCAAACATAGGAAAAATGTTACAAAATGTATAGGTTAAAGAGCAAAATTGCATCCTGAACTTTAATGCTGGAGCCAAGGCTTGTGCTGAAAAAGGTTAATGACAGGCCTGATGTGACATGAATTGGAAGAAGTGGTATAACTTGTGAAAGGGAGAAGAGAGGGGCATTTCCTCCACTTATAAAGCAACTACAAAGGAAAGCTTATACAAATGTTATTCAAGGAGGAGTCCAGCTTTCCTGCTAACTAGGCATCAGAACTTGACAGCATGGGTTATATGGTTCAGGCCTTAGGGTCTAAAGGATACAGGAAAACAGGCATTCTGGAAATTTTCTCTGAAGCCACATAGACAATGATGAAATCAAGCCTGTGGCAGGGGATTCCTGGTATGGAGGCTCAGAGAGGACACTGTGTGAAATTTTGAATTAAAGCATGGACTGAATTGGTGATCCCAATGTGCTGGAGATGTCAGAGCTGTGGGATACTTGTCAAGGAGATTTGCAGACAGGACTTGAACCAATTCAAGAAGTACGTTGCAGTCAGCAAACCTCTAAGGGAAGAGCCATCTAAGACTTTTGACATTGGACATAGAGCTATAGGATTTGAAATTTTCCCTGATAGGTTTCAAGTTGCTTTTTTCCAGTATTTCCCCACTATGCTCCCACTACTCATTCTTGGAATGTTAATATATAGTTTATACTATTGTTTGCTCAAAGTATGTTATTTTCCTTGTGCTTTTGCACAATTAGGATATTGCCTAGAGTCTAATAAGAAACTGAGCTTTTAGGTTTTGTGGAGATCTTGAAAAACTGTGGGGACCTTTGGACTAAATACATTTTCCATTATAATGTTGTCACAATCCGATGGGAGCCAGAGAATAGGATGTGTTAGTTGCTATGTGAATGGCCTGCACATGCTCATATATTTAAATGCTTAGATCCCAGTTGGTGTTAGTTTATGGGAAGAATTAAGAGTTGTGGCCTTGTTGGTTGAAACATGTTATTAGGGGTGTATTTGAGGTTTTAATAACCCACATCATTACCATATTACCAGTTAGTTCTCTCTCTCTCTCTCTCTCTCTCTCTCTCTCTCTCTCTCTCTCTCTCTCTCTCTCTCTCTCTACCTCATTTATTCATAAGTTCTCAGTACTGCTGCAGCAACATGCCTGCCTTCCATTGCCACAGTGGTCCTGGATCACTCCGAAACTGTAAGACCCAACAAACTATTTCATCTGTAAGTCGCCTTTGTCCTGTTGCATTGTCAAAGGAGTTGAAAGTAACCAAGATAAGCACAGATATGTCAGAAATCAAAACCTAGAAGAGTCATCCTCTATGTTCAGTCGTCAGTATTTTACTGATAAAGAAAAGAGGAATAAATGAATAATTTGTGCAGTTTCCAAATGAGTACCACACAATGAGCTAATGAGCCAACGTGAAGGAAAATGGCCCCTAACCAAGAGCTGATTGATATGTATGTCTATACTTTAGATTTCCTTTCAAATCCTAAAGCATGTCCACTAGCAACAACTCTGAAAATAATAATAGTAAATAACATGTCTGTCAATCTACTTTTAAGCAATATTGTGCTTTGAAAATTTATGTAAATATTGCATTATGATTACTTTTTCTTCCTTCTGTCTTTTGTCACTCCTACCCAGGCTGGCCAGCTTCTCTCACTTCATAAACATCCCTGTCTTTGTGTTCTGTCATCTGCCACACTGAATTTATCCCTGGCTGCCTTTGTGTTTTAGCCTAGCAATGCTGATATAAAGATTTGGTGTGGAATGCCATCCTTTAAGAAGAATATTCACTGCTTCTAGATTAGAAAGCATGAGTGTTGGGAGGAATAGGTGTTGGTATTAACACCAAAGGAGGAGTGTGGTATGCACTATGGATGTTTCAATTATTTCACTGCAACATTATATTTTACAATTCCCCAAATCATACATAAAAAGACATCACAGCTACTAAGATCTGATGAAAGGTGTAAAGAAACTGTTTTTATCAGCATGTTATGTTTCTTGCCTCCCATGTTCCTCCACTATTCAACTCTTTTCCAAATATCATTTCCTCTGTAATCAAGTGTTTGGGCTCCATATTTAGGCATATGCTAATTGCAGCTCTAGTTCTACTCTCACTAACAAGAAGACATGGAATTTTTAAGTTTAGTCTTTCACACATGTATTTTAATCATTTATTGCCCACCATTGTCTAGATATTGCGGTAGACACCATGATACTGTTATAATTAACTGCAAAAAGATTATGAATTACACATTTAATTCTTGTCATAAGGTAATAAGTTAGGTTTTCCTAAACTCACCTATAGTCTTCTCATGTACCACTAGAAATTGGAATGGTTTACAACAATTTTTGGTAATATAACCATAATATATTTTACAGTTATTTCAGCATAAGGAATATAATCTTCTTATAGGGAAAATACTTTGAATAAGTATTATTTTCAATCTAATAAAATAAATTGGAATTATTTTATACATGCAAGCATATTTTTCATATATATATAACAGCATCATTGCTCTATCACCTAATGGTATACCTGAGATGTCATGAAATGTTATTAGTACCTGGTAAGATTACTGATGATATTATAATTTATTTAATATAGAATAAGGATAATTATAACTTCCCAGTAACATAATTGTATACATTGAAAAATAAGTGAATGTGCTATTTTTACCAAAAAGCAAACAAACAAACTGAAGCTGGCAGTTTACCAAGGAAAGTACAAAGAATTATACAGTGTCTTGAAAAATAAAAGTGGTTTTGAAAAAGTAATTGAGTTTTGAAATGCTTCACTATAATAGTTGTTTTAAAACAACTAAAGTAGATCTAAGAGGATCAGAAGTTAGTGGCTGTAATGAATAAGTTATAATCAAAGAGGCATTTAAGGACTTGAAATAGAAAACTTGGAAAATTTGTTTTTCCAAGGATGAATTTGAGAAACAACATCCACAGTAACTAGTGCACTGGGGATGGAATAGGAATGGCAGCAGAAGGTCAGGTAAGAACTTATTGCAAAACACTTGCCCAAAAACTAGAACTATACCAGAAACAGGCTGCGAAAGTGAATTTCTGGACAGAGCAGGTTTGCTTTTTGCTGGACCACTATGGTGACAACACAGAGGTGGCAGACCCAAAGGTGGAAAATTTTCCTCAGGATAGTGTTTGATATATACTGCAATGATGTTCACTGACAATGTATAGCATTGAGACTGGAGAAAAATGAGAGACATCTGAAGATCTCATAATGTGTTTGTCGGAAAAGAAATTATTCAGCAAGCTTAAAAGTATGTGTAACATTTTGAAAGGATATTATATAGGGTTTGTATAATACACATTCCATATGCATACTTTCCCTTTATATTTGAATGACTGTAAAACCATTTAGCAAGACTAGTTAGTGAACATATCTTTATTCTATATTTAGAAACTTGCCTTTAACAAACATCATCAATAATTCAGGCTTGCGGTCAACAAGATGATTCAGTAGGTAGAAGGCACTTGCAACACAAGCCTGACAACATATGTTCTAGGCTCCTAACACATATAAAGGCAGAAGGAGAGAATTTAATCTTACAAAATTGTATTCTTACCTCCATATGCACATGCCTGCATATATCCAATCACATCATGCATACACATATGTGTGTGTGTGTGTGTGTGTGTGTGTGTGTGTGTATACAAATAAAAAGTTAAAAATAATAATCTTCTTGAGGATTGGGCAACTTTAGCAATGAGATAGTTTTAAGACAATATGACTCTAAGCTGAAAATATACAGCTCTGATGTCATTATATTAATAATATTTATGTAAGGATTAACTATAGAGACAATAAATCAATAAAAATAATCAATCAAGAGCTAGAGGAAGAGGGGGATGAATAAGTGCAATTTTAGAGTAAGGAAATTACAATAGTCTAAAAGTGGATTCATGCCATTATATTTTATTTAAATTTGTGTAAAATTTAATGCCAAAAGTTAACCAAAGCTAAACTACAGAGGTTGGATTATCAGGCAAAGTAAATGTAAGAATGACAACTAAACAAATATACCACTCCATTGGGGGATATTGGGACTAGGAGAAGCTGTGCTCACATGGGGACAGAGACAGTAAGGAAAGCTAGACATTGGTCTCAATTTTAATTTGAGTGTAAAATTGCTTTATAAAACAAGGTCTACTAAAATAAACAATGTGTGACTTCTCTCTTATGAGTTTAATTCTAACTCAACTAAGTTGATATTTGTTGTGATTTGAATGAGAATGCCTCACCCCCACCACCCATAAGTTCATGTACCTGAAAGCTCTGCCAGCAGTTAGTAGAACAGTTTGGTAAGGATTAGGAGGTATGGTTTTGTTGGAGGCAGTGTATCACTTTGAGTGGGCTGTAAGATTTAAAAAGTCCACATAATTCCAAATTAGCACTCTGTCCATATCTCTGCCTGTCTGCCTGTCTCTGTCTCTCTGTCTTTCTCTCTGACTCTCTGTCTTTCTGTATCTCTTTCTTCTCTTCTCTGTCTCTCTTTCTTTCTCTCTGACTCCTCCCTCTCTCTGTCTCTTTCTTTCTCCATCTCTCTCCATCTCTCTCTCTCTCTCTCTCTCTCTCTAACTCTCTTTCTCTTCATACCTCTATTTTTCTCTTTGATTCATGGCTATCAGTTATAAAACATTAGCAAGTGACCAGGGCCATGCTTGCTGGCCTACTGCCTTGCTACCCTCCATGATTGTTATGGACTCTGAATCTGTAAATCCCCAAATTAAATGCTTTCTTTTATAAATTGTCTTATAAGTTGTCTCATGTTTTGTCTTAAAAATAGGCAAACCACTAAGATGCTCAGAAGTCTGCTAGTGTTCTAGGCCTGACCATGATTTTTTTATTCTGTTTTGTTTCAATGGGGAGGAATAAAAGTACTTGGGACTCTGAACTAGGAATTCAGCTGAAAGTTGTAAACAGGGTTTAAAGGGCCAGCCCGATAACACCTCAGGTGTTCAGGGCAAACATTTCAACTTACTAGACTCTTCTTGTGATACTTTGGCAAAGAGCCTGTGTTATTCTTGCCATTGTCTTAAGAATCTGCCTGAGGCTACACTGAAAAGATTTGAACTAATTTTTTTGGGGAGAGGAGATTTCAAGACACCTAATATTGTTTAGCTATTAATAGTCATTTTTATTCAGATCTACAATAAAAAAGCAAACATAGGAAAAATGTTACAAAATGTATAGGTTAAAGAGCAAAATTGCATCCTGAACTTTAATGCTGGAGCCAAGGCTTGTGCTGAAAAAGGTTAATGACAGGCCTGATGTGACATGAATTGGAAGAAGTGGTATAACTTGTGAAAGGGAGAAGAGAGGGGCATTTCCTCCACTTATAAAGCAACTACAAAGGAAAGCTTATACAAATGTTATTCAAGGAGGAGTCCAGCTTTCCTGCTAACTAGGCATCAGAACTTGACAGCATGGGTTATATGGTTCAGGCCTTAGGGTCTAAAGGATACAGGAAAACAGGCATTCTGGAAATTTTCTCTGAAGCCACATAGACAATGATGAAATCAAGCCTGTGGCAGGGGATTCCTGGTATGGAGGCTCAGAGAGGACACTGTGTGAAATTTTGAATTAAAGCATGGACTGAATTGGTGATCCCAATGTGCTGGAGATGTCAGAGCTGTGGGATACTTGTCAAGGAGATTTGCAGACAGGACTTGAACCAATTCAAGAAGTACGTTGCAGTCAGCAAACCTCTAAGGGAAGAGCCATCTAAGACTTTTGACATTGGACATAGAGCTATAGGATTTGAAATTTTCCCTGATAGGTTTCAAGTTGCTTTTTTCCAGTATTTCCCCACTATGCTCCCACTACTCATTCTTGGAATGTTAATATATAGTTTATACTATTGTTTGCTCAAAGTATGTTATTTTCCTTGTGCTTTTGCACAATTAGGATATTGCCTAGAGTCTAATAAGAAACTGAGCTTTTAGGTTTTGTGGAGATCTTGAAAAACTGTGGGGACCTTTGGACTAAATACATTTTCCATTATAATGTTGTCACAATCCGATGGGAGCCAGAGAATAGGATGTGTTAGTTGCTATGTGAATGGCCTGCACATGCTCATATATTTAAATGCTTAGATCCCAGTTGGTGTTAGTTTATGGGAAGAATTAAGAGTTGTGGCCTTGTTGGTTGAAACATGTTATTAGGGGTGTATTTGAGGTTTTAATAACCCACATCATTACCATATTACCAGTTAGTTCCTCTCTCTCTCTCTCTCTCTCTCTCTCTCTCTCTCTCTCTCTCTCTCTCTCTCTCTACCTCATTTATTCATAAGTTCTCAGTACTGCTGCAGCAACATGCCTGCCTTCCATTGCCACAGTGGTCCTGGATCACTCCGAAACTGTAAGACCCAACAAACTATTTCATCTGTAAGTCGCCTTTGTCCTGTTGCATTGTCAAAGGAGTTGAAAGTAACCAAGATAAGCACAGATATGTCAGAAATCAAAACCTAGAAGAGTCATCCTCTATGTTCAGTCGTCAGTATTTTACTGATAAAGAAAAGAGGAATAAATGAATAATTTGTGCAGTTTCCAAATGAGTACCACACAATGAGCTAATGAGCCAACGTGAAGGAAAATGGCCCCTAACCAAGAGCTGATTGATATGTATGTCTATACTTTAGATTTCCTTTCAAATCCTAAAGCATGTCCACTAGCAACAACTCTGAAAATAATAATAGTAAATAACATGTCTGTCAATCTACTTTTAAGCAATATTGTGCTTTGAAAATTTATGTAAATATTGCATTATGATTACTTTTTCTTCCTTCTGTCTTTTGTCACTCCTACCCAGGCTGGCCAGCTTCTCTCACTTCATAAACATCCCTGTCTTTGTGTTCTGTCATCTGCCACACTGAATTTATCCCTGGCTGCCTTTGTGTTTTAGGTTTGGAAGTGTCCTCTGGAGTCAGAAGAGTTTAGCATATCACAAAACCAGATACAATGCTTCTGCCTTCCAAAATCTGTAAGTTGTCAATAATTCAACAATCAGTTGTTAGGATTATGAGAATTCCTTCAACATCTATAGTATGACATTGGTAATAAAAGGGAGGAAGAAAGAAAAAAACGAAGGAAGGAAAGAAGGAAAGAAGAGGAGAAATTTCAAGAATTAGTAAAAATATCTGCAAAGGGAAAAATAGTGTTCATGTTAAACACTTAACAAAATGGGTATGCATGTATCTGGAGGCAAAAGAGAGAGAGAGGAAAGGTGTCTACAAGATGTTGGGTGTCTTGGTCTATTGTTCTATACCATATTCCCTTAATGCAGGATTCTGAGACCATATTCCCAGAACCACTCCCTGGAATGAAGGATCACCATTTGGGCCAGGTTGACTGGCTAATGAGTTTATGACATCTGACAGGCTCTGCTCCCTAACACTGAGGTTACAAGGAATAAACATGTGTAACCATACTTATTATTGATGTTTGAGATATAGATTTGAATGCAGGCCTTCCTATGTGCATAGTAAGTGACCTTACACATGTCTAAGGTAGGCTTCTGCTGCTACTATGATTGGAAGCAACTGAAGAGAAAAGGCTTTATTTGACTGAAAGGCAACTGTTCATGCTTATCTAGGGAACTGTGGGTAGAAGAACAAGTCAGGATCATGTAGGCAAGAACTGTAGCAGAGACATGGAAGAGTTCTGTTGACTGGCTTGCTTTTCACAGCTTGTGCAGGTACCTTTTTTATATAACCCAGGCCCACATGCCCAGGGATCACGTCACCCATTTCAACTAGCAACCACAATAATTGTCCCACAGACCAGTATATTGGAGACAATCCTTGCTCAAGTGATGTTTTAAATATAAGTAAGGAGGAGTTACTAAGAAACAAGACTGCACAATCCTACTAAAAAACATCATTGCTTCTATGTCTAGTCAAACTTGGATAGTATTATAAAAATGTAAGTGTCTGGAGAAGATGTTCTAGAAGGTGGAACCACAGCAACTCAGTCCAAATAGTAATAAGTACAAAAATTTTAAATATAAAGCTAGATCTCAGTTTTAAAAATTCTTTCTAAAAATAGCAGATCATGGGTATTTTTTTGTTTTTTGTTTTTTTCATTTTTGTTCTCTCCTTTGGATGGGCATGTAATGCATTTGTTACTATAGCTCATGGAAACTGTTAAGCTCAGGGGCAACAAACCTCAAAATAGCCTGATTTTTTATTTTTTAGATGCTAGATAAAAAGAGAAGAAAGACTCACTTTTCAATCAGAAAAAAAGTAAGTGAAAAGGAATATCATCATTAATTAACTATGAAGGGTGATTGTAAACAAGAAAAATAATCAAAGTATAAGTAGGTTTTTAAAGCTGAGGCTGAAAAAAGCTCTGCTGGGAGTGCCACAATTTTAGAATTTGAAAAAGGCCAGAATCGATTCATATTTTCTTGCATGCAGACAGTATTCAACTATCAGCTATGTAGCAGGGGAAGGAGAAAACAGTAGTGGAGAATATGTTTAAAAATGATAGTAAGCCAGAAGGACCCCAGCAGCTTCATCTCTCTACTTCCCACCCTTCTCTTTCACTGTGTTTTGCAAATAAATTACAACCACAAGGCAAAAAATGGAAATGAAACATTGCAGTACAGGCTTCATTAAAAATCAAACAAAATGCAATTGCTCATCCTGCTCATGACAAGATGTGTAATTAACTGCTAAGTTACTCAAAACTGGGATGACCTGGAGAGAAATAAATGTGTTGGATGACAAACTTAAAGAATAAAGTATCAACTAGATGAACAGAAGTCATTCTTAATTTAAGTCAAATGTTAAAAAAAAGAATGCTGTGTTAATAATAAACTGAGAGAAATATTTACAGTGGTTTATATGTTTTCTACTAATTTTTTTCCCATACCCTCAGAGTTCGGGAACCAATGATGATCAAGCATGCATCCAATGACTAACATGGAGATACACTTTATCAGAGAGAACCACAAAGAAGGAAGGTTTTGTGACATGTATGGAGACAAAGAAAATAAAATGTAGCCTTGCATAAAAGAATAGATTTAGTGTCCACATGCACTGAACAGCTTTAGGTTGATAGTAGAGGTTCAACGTTGTTATTAGATTCATATATATATATATACATATATATATATGAATCCAACTATCATGAGCCAAACATTTCTTTCATGTTTCCGTGCCTGTTCAAAGTCCTCTGCTGCTGATTTTTTTCATGTATCCATGCCTGTTTAAAGTCATCATCTGCCAATGTGAAGATGGAAAGTCCTAAAAATATGAGTATGCATAAATTACATAGTATTGGTTTCAAATGATAGTTCTGCTTATTTATTTGCTTTTTATTTATTTTCTATAAATGTCAAAATGGCAACAGAAAATAATTACACATACTAATATCTTAAAGAACAGAAGGAATAAAAGAGACATTTATTCCCAGCATAACATTTCCACATATCCCAGACTTACTTGTATTTTACAACCAAGAAACTAACCTCATCCTAGTAAGTAATATCAGTTGAGACCATTTATGCTTCTCTTTCCTTTCTTGTAAATATTAAAAGTTTTTATCTGCTCACTATGCTTTATGTTATGTAATGGCATACAGATTCCACAAGGTGATTCCAGATGTCAAATATGGTGGCTTTGAAATTACAGAGCAGAAGATAAATTAGACCAGCCTGTCTTTCCATTGGAATTTATGAATGCTATTGAGTATGCAAATGCCTGGCAGATTTACAGGTGGCAGAAATAAAAGATTAATTGTTTTACTTTATTTATGCCTAGAATGTAACTGAGGACTAAGTAATTTGATTCCCATCAGTAATCTGTTTCCTTTTGTCATTTCCCAACACCTGTTCTTCTACTAATCCATCCTTCTGCTTATGACTATTAGGTACTTGGAAAAACCTCCTATTTTTTTACTCACATGAGTGATACTATTAACTTTTGAAACTTTCCCATTTGGTTTTTTTTACTACCTTTAGTTAAAAAAATAATTTCTAAAGATTTTAATCTATTAGAATAACTGTATATTTTTTCTTTCTAATCCCTTAACAGCAAAAAGTAAACCAAGGGGAAACACAGAACAGTGACTATTGCAAATACTTCACCTGTTAGTTTAGACCTTGTATAGAATTTTCCTTCTTTTTCTTATTTCACTCAGAGTGAGGAAAGCCAATGGTAGCCACACATCTGTTCAGTTACTCACATGGGACTATAAATGTATTTGCATTTTTAATCAATATTTTATTTATTAAATCTCTAATATTTGAATAAACCTATCAAATATTAGTCAAGCAACTTCTCAGACATGTCCATCCTAAACCTATGCCATCATTGTAGGAAATATGTTCTCTCATACTTGAAAGGGACAAGGTATAAATATATATTATGACCCACGCTGAAAGGTCACTACTGTGTACCTGAGGATTATCACCATTGGCCTAATAATCTTGGTAATATTTTCAGGTACAGGTTTTTATCAAATGATAAATACCTGTTAGGACTCATCAAACCCTCCTTTATAAACATGACTATCACCAATAGTCTTATGCAGGTTCAAGCAGTGCTTCTAGTTGAATGAGTTAACAAAACAAAAATGGAGGCTCAGATATTGCTACTGAGAACAAAGGTTGCCTTGGGTCCCATGTCCACCCTTTCTTCTCTTCTTTAGTTTTTTTTTTTTTTTTTTTAATGAAATTTTTGCCTAAGTTCACTTTTATTTTTGCTCTACTTCAGCTGACATTTAACTTTTAATCATAGAATATGGCGTGGGGATTGAAAAACAAACTAGGAGGAATTTGTGGATTATACAACAGAGTGTGTGGTTGATACATTTGAACATTATGCCAGTGTTAATGAACACAATTATTTGATATAAATGATCAAATTTATTATGTGTAAGCTATGGCCACCAAGGATAAGAGACAATAAACGAAGGTGTAAAACGTCCATAAACAGGGATTGTTTTCCAATTTCAGGATATATGGAAACATGGAAACATTATATTAGGAAAACCACATTGAGAGAGAAAATAATAGATTCTAACCACATTGAGAGTGCTGATCTAAACTGGTCAGTGATAAACAGGAGGTAGAGAAAATGAGAATTATAAACAAACTCCAGTAGTCTTTTCATGGAAGCTGATCAGTATGAAGAGTAATGAGTTAGGTGGGGTGGGTTTGGTTAAAGGTTTCAATATCCAAATAAGGATGTCTAGAAGGTTATGTTCACAGTTAAAATATATTAAAAGATATGAATTTAAGAAGGTTTGCTATTGTTATCATTAAGATTAAAACACAGTCAGTTGGATACAATAAGTCAGGGACTGTAATGATCATGTAATGATCATTGGGGCTGACCTTCCAGTTTGGGTCCTTTGTAGCTTATAAGATCATACAGATACCTTCTTTAAAGTTAGGCTTCCTTTTGCCATAAAATTTATATGATTAAATATTTGCCTCCTTGGGACAGAAACTTTTAAGTATTGAAGTCCAACTTTCCATGTTCTCCCCCTTCTGCCACCATGAGTAAAGAAAGTTAGAGGCTTACTCACCTTATTCACACCTAAAGAAGGAAAAAAATGAGTTTAATCCTTAGCTAGGGTGAGAGGCACAGATGACCTGGGCAAAAGGTAATGGGTTCTTGTTTAAAGAAATTGTATTTGTCACTTGGAATATCTAGACTTGCAATAACAGAGAGAATGAAAAGACAGAGGTAGGATCTAATTTTATAGATAAGTTTCTTGTAAGCATCACAAGTCAGAAGAAAATTTATGTAAAACACAAGTTACATATGCAAAGTGTGGGAAGAACCCATGAAAAGAAAACAATGCACTCAAAAGCTTCATAAGGCTATAGGTTTCCAATAGTAATAAAGAGTGGGTGAGATGGTCTCAAACAGCCATGGCTGCCATGAATCTAGTGGAAACATTAACTGAGGTGCAATGAGGATGAAGAAAGATAAAACAGAGACCTAAATAGTACACTAGGCTTTTAAGAGGTCTAACTTCAGAAATGTGCAACTTTGAAATGATGACTTTGAAGACAATTAAGTCTTACTGTTTATGAGCAACCCCACTGCATATTTTCAAAGGAACGAGTAGTGCTCATATGCTACAGTGATGAAACCATGTGTACACTGGAAAGGAAAGAAGGTTCTAGAAAATAAGAAAATGGGCATATCATTTGCATATGCCCTCTCTCTGAAAGGCATTCTTTCTTTGCTCAGGGACACTAAGCCACGACCCTTTCACAGAACCCTCTTGCCTAAATTTACCCTTTGACCTAGACTTCATAATAACATAGACTAGGACATCATCAACACAAGAAAGGGAGAATAAAAATAAAGCTATTATGTCTCACACTGGTGTTTAAAAGTAACATATATTCTGTCCAGTTATCACATGGTAAGAAAGATCCCCTGTTTTGGAATAACATGCCTTTGTGTTGCATTCTACCATGTGACAGTGAAGTTTGGAGTGCAGTTGTGTTTTACTTAAGATTGTACCAAAAGTAGATTTTCTTGAAATTTCTTGTTTTTATAAAATATCTGTGTCTCACTGATTCTGAAGGAATATATGGACACAGTATTAGGTTTCTCTTTTTTAAAAAAAAAATCATCATATTATGAACCTCAATATACTCAGTTTTTGTCCTAAATGCATTGTTCTTTTCCTTGCTGAAATTGACCTACTATGTATAATTACTCTTAGAAGCAAAGTGCTGCATAAATAGTAAGGTCATTTTAAATTTTTCATGTTTATTTACATTTAGTTGTTTTAGTAATTATTATCCTAATTCATTGTTTATACTTCTTTTAGATGAAAATTAAAGAGCTGTGAGCAAAGGGTTAGAAATTTAAAATTTCAATTAAATGTTATTTTACACTAGTATCCAGAATGAAAAAAATATGAGGTTTCTCCTGCATCTCACCCTGTAATTTTGATACATGGTCAGAAGTTAAATAATTCTTCTTCATTTTAACTTGCTCTTTATATTACCTCAATATATTTAAAAGTTATTTTATATTTCAGGAATTCTAGTTCACTTTATCACTTTAATCTTTATGCACAATTGGTTCAGCAAAGTTCATTTTCTTATTGTGTTATTGCAGAAATGATTCAATGATAATAAAGTAACATTACTCTAATAAACCAAAAGAAGCAGTGCTAGTTTTGTGTAAGAATAAAACATCATCTGTTCTGTTTTGTTCTGTAGGAATGGACATGGTGCCATGACAAACAAAACTTAAAAATATAAAATTGAAAAGGAAAATTGGATCTGAACATCATGGTATATGCCAGGAATCCCAGCACTCAAAGTTAGAGGATGGGGAAAAATACATTGGAGGCCAGCAGGGCCACACGATGTTTCACTCATGAAAATTAATCAATCAATAAAGGAAAATAAAATTAAAAAAATCGAAGATATTGCAGCACAGTTTAGTACAGGAAAAGCTAGGGCAGCTTCTGTAGATTTAGTTAACAATTCCCAGTCACTTTATAAGCATACCTGACAATGTCCTTAGAAAACTTTCTAATGAGTGGAAATATTGAGGTGTTGTAGAAGGGATTCTCATTTTATGGATAAACATTGAAGAATTTTTTGTGTTATGAGGTATTATTATTATAAATTACTATTATTATTATTATTATTATTATTACTATTATTAATTTTCCCCTAGGCTATTACATCCTTACAAGTGTAAGGCAACATAATTTTAAAATGCCAGGTCTTCAACAGGAGCAGTTTAGAGATGTAATCACTTTCATTTCCACTGATATGCCTCTTCCCACTATATTCTCCACTCACCAATTCATTGGCCATCTAACCCATCCTTTCTGTTTTGCTGGACACAAATCTGTCCTTCATTAAGTGATCCAGCTCAGGTCTAACTTTCAAATGGATTCTTTTCCTCTCACCAACGGAATTTTTTTTCTGAAGTTACTGTGGCCTTCTTCAGATTCCAAACCCATCAAGACCTCTGATCTCAGGCAATTTCTGATTCCTTTATTTAGCATAGCATGGCTAATCCATGTCCATCCTTTTTTTCTTTTTTTCTTTCTTCTTTTTTTACATGTAGATCCCAGTTCCCTCTCACTCCCTCTCTCATGCTTACTCTCTCCCCCCTCAAATGCACCCTGACCATCCTCCCCTCCCACACCCGCACCCTCATTCCACTTGTAGGGCTCTGCCATCCAGGTAGGGTCATGTAAATCTGTCAAGTCATTTGAAGTAGGGACTAAGACATCTCTCCTGTCTCTAAGTTAAGAAGTATCCCTCCATAGGGGATATGTCAGCAAGGTCCTTATGTGTACCAGGAATACATCCTGGTTCCACTGTCTGAGGTCCCATAGACTGCTCAGTCCTTCTAGCTGAGACCCATATTCAGGGGGTATGAGTCAGTCCCATGCTAGATTCCCAGCTATCAGTCTGGGGGGCACATTATTTCCTAATTTTCAGGTCAGCTGCCTTTAAGTGTTTCTGCAACCTTGTCTTGTCCTGTCCCTCTGCATCTGATTCTAGTTAGACTCAGTGTTTAGTTATGGCTGTTTGCTTCTGTTTCCAACAGGTACTAGAAGAGGGCTCAATGATGGTGGATAAGTTATTTGTTGATCTCATTATCAGGGAAGGGAATTTATGGTAGTCTCTCCAATGTTGCTCAAAATGTTTGTTGGAGTCAGTCTTGTAGGTCTCTAGACCTTTCTTTAGGTTCAGTTTTCTCTTCAAACCAATAACGGCTACCTCTTTTAGTTCTCTCTCTCTCTCTCTCTCTCTCTCTCTCTCTCTCTCTCTCTCTCTCTCTCTCTCTCTCTCCTGTCTTCTATTCCTACCCTGACTCAATCTTCCTAGTAGCAGGTACTTTGCTCCCCTCCTCCATTTACTGCCCTCCCACTTCCCATGTGCTCTGGTGGACTTGTCCTTTCCCCCTTCTGTGAGGGACCGTATATGAATCTCTTAGAATAAATCTTGTATCCTAATTCCTTTGATGGTGTGAATTATAGGCTGGTGATCCTTTGCTCTAGGTCTAAAATCCATATATGAGCAAGAACATACCATGTTCCTCTTTTTGTGACTGGGTTACCTCATTCATGATGGTTTCTTCTAGTGCCATCCACTTGCCTGTGAATTTCAAAATTACCTTTTTTTTCTGCATAGTAATATTCCATTGTGTAGATGTGCCACATCTTCATTAACCATTCTTCAATTGAGGGGCATCTAGGTTGCTTCCAGGTTATTGCTATTACAAATAATGCTGCTATGAACATAGTTGAGCACATGCCTTTGTTGCATGGATGTGGATCATTTGGGTATATGCCAAAGAAGGGGATTGCCAGGTCCTATTGCAAACTAATTCCCATTTTCCTGAGGAACTACCATAATGATCTCCAAAATGGCTGTATGAGCTTGCACTCCCACCAGCAGTGGGGAAGTGTTCCCCTTTCTCCTCTTCCTCTCCAGCATAAGTTGTCATTGGTATTTCTAATTTTAGCCATTCTGTCAGGAGTAAGATGGTATTTCAAAGTTGTTTTGATTTGCATTTCCCTGATAGCTAAGGATGTTGAGCACTTTATTAAGTGTCTTATGGCCTTTTTTATTTCCTCTACTGAGAATTTTTTCTTCAGTTTTCTACCCCATTTTTTAAATAGGGTTATTTGATGTTTTGTTGACTAGTTTCTTGAGGTTTTTTTTTTTTTTTTTTTTTTTTTGAGATCAGCCCTTTGTCGGATTTAGAATTAGTGAAAATGTTTTTCCAGTCTGTGGGCTGCCATTTGGCCTTGGCCACGGTGTCCTTTGCCTTACAAAATGTTGTAAGTTTGAGGACATCCCATTTATTAATTTTTGATCTCAGTGTCTGTGGCCCTGGAATTATGTTCAGGAAGCAGTCTCCTATACCAATGTTTTCAAGGGTAACTCCTACTTTCTCTTCTAAGATGTTCGGTGTGGCTGGAATTATGTTGAGTTCTTTGATCCTTTTGGACTTGTATTTTGTGCATGCTACAGACATGGGTCTATCTGCAGTCTTCTACACTACCTCATCCAATTGTGCCAGCACCATTTGTTAAAGATGCTTCTGCCCCCCATTGTATTCTTTTAGCTGTTTTGTTGCAAAATCAGGTGTTCATTGTGTGTGGGTTTATATCAGGATTTTAGATTCATTTCCATTGGTTTACCTGTCTATTTTTGTGCTGTTTTCAGAACTATAGCTGTGTAGGTGATGGTGATGGGATGGTGATGCCTCCTGAAGTTCTTTTATTTTACAGGGTTGTTTTCTCTATCCTCATTATTTTTTCATATAAAGTTGATTATTGTCCTTTGAGAGTCAGTAAGGAATTGTGCTGAGATTTCAAGGGGATTGCATTAAATCTGTAGATTGCTTTTGGCAAGATTGCCATTTTTACTATGTTTATCCTACCTATCCAAGAGCATGGGAGATCTTTCCATTTTCTGGTATCTTCTTTAATTTCCTTCTTTACAGCCACAAAGTTCTCATTATATAGGTCTTTCACTCATTTTGGTATGTGTTATCCCAAGATACTTTACGTTGTTTGTGGCTATTTTAAAGGGTGATGTTTCTCTGGATTTTTATTAGCATCTTTGTCGACTGAATAAAGTAAGCCTGCTGATTTTTTTTTTTTTTGAGTTTACCTTGTATCCTGCTAGTATGCTGACAGTGTATGTCAGCTGTAAGAGTTACCTGGTAGAGTTTATTGGGTCAGTTATGTAAACTATAATATCATCTGCAAATACAGACAGATTGACTTCTTCCTTTCCAATTTGGATCTCCTTGATCTCCTGTTGTTGTCTTATTTCTTTAGCTAGAACTTCAAGTATAATATTGAAGAGATATGGAGAGGGCAGTTTTGTCCTGCTCCTGATTTTAGAGGAATCACCTTAAGCTTCTCTCCATTCTGTTTGATTTTGGCTGTTTGTTTACTGTATATAGCTATTATTATGTTTAGGTATGTTTCTGTTATCCCTGATATATCCGAGACCTTTATCATGAAAGGGTGTTGGATTTTGTTGGAGGATTTTTCAGCATTTTGTGAGATGATCATATGGTTTTTCTTTTTTAGTTTGTTTATATGGTGGATTGCTTTGATAGATTTTCTTATGTTAAATCATCCCTACAACCCAGTGATGAAGCCTACTTAGTCATGGTTAATGATTTCTCTCATGTATTCTTGTATTTAGTCTGCGAGTATTTTATTCAGTATTTTTGCATCGATGCCCATCAGGGATTTTGGTCTGTAGTTTTTTTTCTTAGTTGTGTCTTTGTGAGGCTTGGGTACCAAGGTTATTATGGCCTTGTAGAAAGAGTTTGGTAATGAACCTTCTGTTTCTATTGTGTGGAACAATTTGAGTAGTATTGGTATTAGGTCTTCCTTCAATGTCTGGTAGAATTCTGCACTGAAGCCATCTGGTCCAGGGATTATTTTGGTTGGAAGTCTTTCCATGACTGCTTCTATTTCATTAGGGGTTATAGGACTATTTAAGTTGTTTGTCTGTTCTTGATTTAATTTTGGTACGTGATAGTTATTCCAAAAGTTGTTCATTTCCTTTGAATTTTCAAATTTTGTGGTGTACAGGTTTTCAAAGTATGACCTGAAAATTGCCTGGATTTCCTCTGTGTCTTTGTTATGTACCCCTTTTTGTTTCTGATTTTGTTAATTTGCCTTTTCTCTCTCTGCTTTTTCATTAGTTTGGATAAAGGTTTGTCTATCTTGTTGATTTTCTCAAAACACCAACTCTATGTTGCATTGATTATTTGTATTGTTTTCCTGGTTTCTATTTTATTGATTTCAGCCCTCGAAATGATTATATCCTGGCATCTACTCATCAGGGGTGAGTTTGCTTCTCTCTGTTCTAAGGCTTTCAGTTGTGCTGTTAATTGTCTAATGTGACTATCCTCTGTTATCTCATATGGGCACTTAGTGCAATGAACTTCCCTTGTAGCACTGCTTTCAAGGTGTCCCATCAGTTTGGGAATGTTGTGTCTCATTCTCATTGAATTTTAGAAAGTTCTTAATGTCTTTCTTTATTTTTCATTGACCCAGATATGGTGCAATTGTACATTGTTCAGTTTCTATGAGTTTATAGGTTTTCTGCAATTTGTGTTGTTGTTGAATTCCAATTTTAAAGTATGGTTGTCTGATGAGATACAGGTGACTATTCCAATTCATTTGTATCTGTTGAGGTTTGTTATGGCATCTAGTATGTGGTCGATTTTAGAGAAGGTTCCATGTGGAGTACAGTAGAAGATATATTCTTTTGTGTTTGGATGGAATGTTCTATAGATGTCTGTTAAACTCAGTTGAGACATAACTTCTGTTAATTCTTTTGTTTCTATGTTGAGTTTCTGATTGATGGTCCTGTCTAGTTGTGAGAGTTTTATGTTGATGTCTCCCACTATAAGTGTGTGAGTGTTTATGTGAGGTTTGCATTTTAGTAGTGTTTCTTTTAGGAATGTGAGTGCCTTTGTATTAGGGGCATAGATGTTCAGAATTGAGACTTTGTGTTGATGGATTTCCTGTGATGAATACAAAATTACTGTCTTTATCTCTTTTGATTAATTTTGGTTTGAAGTCTAACTTGTTAGATATTAGGATAGCCACACCTGCTTGCTTCTTGGGCCCATTTGATAGGAAGATCTTTCCCCAGCCCTTTGCCCTGAGATAATGTGTATCTGTGAAGCTTAGATGTGTTGTATGCAGGAGAAATTTGGATTCTGTCTTTGTATCCATTTTGTTAGTCTGTGTCTTCTCATAGGCCAGTTAAGACCATTAATGTGAAGGAGATTAAGGACCATTGATTGTTAATGTTTGTTCATTTTAGATTTGTTATTGACAGTGGTATTGTGAATTTATTTGTTCTGCTTTACCCTTGGTTTCTGGTGAAGTTGGATTATCTGTTGCTCTTGTCTTTGTGAGCGTAGTTAACTGCCTTGGGCTAGAGTTTTCCTTCCAACACCTGCATGCTCTGGGAAAAAAAAAAAACAAGAAAAAGCAAGAACAATCAGTAATCCTGAAAGCATCTGTGTGCACAACTGGACAGATGTGATTTCATTATAAAGGTCTACTTTATGTCACCAGATGCAGTCATATGCAAGCCATTAATGATACTGTTGGAGAAGAAACGTGTTCGTTCCTACTGGTGAGGAAAGCCATCAGGAACTGGGCTGTTTTGCCCTCTCCTGACCTGAGCTTGTATTCAGGCTTCAAAACCCTGTAGTTTACTCGGCCTTTGTTATATTACAGGCTTAGATACTGGCAGCAGCCTTTACTGGCCCCACTGGCACTGCTTAACTGCTTAACTATGTAGTAGTTGTGCATATAAAACCCAAAAGAATTTGTCAGGCTTCAACCTCAAACCTCTGAAACTTGAAGTGAAGTGTGAACACAGATTTGCACAAGCACTGTGAAGGTCTGGAGTAACTTGTTTTCAACCAAGTGCAGGGTTGACAGAACAGTTTCAGCTGGTATACTGAAGATTCCAACAGTGACAAAGCTTTGCTACAATTTATTTGTATACAGAGAACCTAGGAACTTTGGGGGCTGGGGTCCATCACTTGTTTATGTGTGTGCCCTATATGTATGTGTATATATATATATATAAAGTAACTTTTCTTGTGTGGGCTTAGTGTTGCACTAATCTATAGAGTTATCTCTGATACTTGTGGGAAACCTTGAATTTAGTTCAAAACGCTCCAAGACAAAGTTCTCAGCACAAAAGTAATTTATTTGTAGGTCAGTGATAAGAGACAGAAACAAGAGATAGAGGAAGAGGGAGAAGGAAATAAGGAAGAGGGGTGAAATAGGACAAAGGAAAGACAGAGGGGTATTTCTTCTATTGGAAAAGATCAAAGGCCTGCTCCTGGATAGAGAGGGACATACATGGCCCATAGGCAAATGGTGGCTTATAAATGTAAAACAGTAGACCCCTGTTAAGATGTTTAATTGGGCATGTTAATTAAATAAGTAAAAGGGAGATTTTTTTATTGCTGGGCTTCAATACTTCAATAGCTGACCCTTGGTAGTTATAGTTGGGAGAGGGAAGTAACCAAATAAGGAACTATATCTTGATGGCTAGCTCTAAGAATGTAATCTAACAGTTTTTTTTTTTTTTTTTTTTTTTTTTTATCAAGACAGAGGGAATAGGAAGAAGGGCAAAGCCTACCATAGACATGTTCAACAGGATCTGACTGGATCGAGTCCCTTTAATACTAAGTAATAATATGTACCAGTCTTTGCTCTTCAAATGAATGTCTGATCTTCTAGGAGTTTATTTTAAATTAGTTTACAGAATCTTCCCTTAATACTTTCTTCTAGTATTTTCCTTATTCATTGATTTTAATTACAGTGTTTATACTACAAAATAATGGCTAAGTTGTTTATACAGCTAAGCTGCAAAAAAGGAGAGCAATTGCAAAGGGTAAATAACTGGATAGATAGATAACCATACTTCTTTAAAATGAATTAAAAGCATTTCAGAAACACTAGGGAAGCTCTTCTAGTATCATTGCCAAGTAAATTTCCACCAGACCCTTCCTTCCCTTCAAAAGTGAAAAACCTGAACAAAACGCAACACACAAATTTGCAGTCTCAAGAGTCAGAACTGCCAAAGAACACATTCTAGGGAGGACTAAACACTGGAGGTGAATGTTCACAAGTGAAAATGTTTCAGTGTTTTAACTTTAATATATCTTGTTGCAAGCCACAACAATTGCAATCTACAGAAATTCAGGAAGCAAAATAATTTTTGCTTTGGTAATTTGCTTCTACTAAAAGGTGTGACTATTTCTTATGATCTTTACACTACTTGTACATGCATTAGTGTCTCAGGGACACCAGCAAACTGTGCGGCAAGCATTTCACACTAAAAGTAAATGTTTTTTTGTGACTCTAAATTTTACTACAAATACATTTCTCTTGATCCTCATAAAAGAATTATGTATGCATCCTCTAATTATGCTTCTTAAACATGAGTAGCCATTACACACTCCCATCAATGGCCCTTAAACACTCTCAATCCATACTCTGAACTCTTCCTCTCCCCTGGATTTGTGGTACAGAAAGTGCATCTGGTGGGGACACTGTTCTTCCAATTCAGTGAGTTTCTGGAGTGGGTCTTTATCTGTGGAAATGTTTGTCGTGGATGTTATTATTTCCTCAGGGAACTGCCTAGTATGCTTCAAGTTGTAGCACAGAAGTGAGTTCCTGCTTCCCATAGTTTTGATCTCATCCTGCTTCTTCCTTTATAATAAATGCTGAAGAAAAAGACAGCTATTTAAAAGCCAACCCTTGAAAAACAAAGTTCTGGGCACATACAAATTATCTAGAGCTGGGGAAAATGTGACAATTATTTTTGGATATAAACTATTATTAATTGAAGGGGAGAATTAACTAACTTTTAGAAAATTAATATTGTTGGTAAAGGAATAAATTGTTTATAAGAAAGGAAAGAACTCAGTGCACATTCCCCATCTTGTCAAATTTCATGTTATATACAACTGAATGTAATGGAATTAATTCAAAGCAATGCTAGTTCCAACCCAAGGTACACTGTTTAGGTATCCTCCAAGTTTCAGGACGATACACACAGATAACAGCCACATTGCCAACTCGGAACCAAGTCTTATTGATCTGAAGAGTATTGCATATCCAAACACTCATACTTTGTTTTTCTTTCTTTGCGGGGTGGTGGTGGTGGTGGTGACAATAGGTTAGTTCTCTGACATGACTAGGTCTTATCAGATTTTGACAAGTCTAACACATCCTTCAAGATGGTCTCCCAATTAAGATCTGCCTACACTTCCACATGAGTTGTTCTGAGGCTGAATTTGACTGGAAGACCACAGCAACCCATCAACTTTTCTGGAACAGGATCTGTGCCTGATGGACTTTCCATGAGGACCTGACAAGGTCTAAATGTGATCATCTTGTTGACATGTTTCAATTGTGGCAGCTCAGTACACAATGGATTATTATTCATGGGATTTGATAATTGTGGATGCCCTGAAACAACAGTATTTTCAGTATTGAATTATAAATACATTCTGCTCAGATATGAAGAAACAAAAAATTGAATGAAGAAAATAATCTCTATTGTACATGACTGAATATGGCAGTGCTCATTCTTACTGTGGCAAGTTAATGATAACAAAAACATAATCATAAAGCCTTAGGACCAAAACCTAAATGGTTAAAAATAACACTTCCTTGCGGGGAGAGTAAACTTCAAAAGCATGATTCAGGGCCTAATTCTGAACCTCAGAACATATATAATATACTCACACACATGAAAAGATACAAAAATCCACAGGCACACACAAACATAAACAAACATGCACAGGTATACACAAACACACAGACACATCCACAAGCATACATACACAACTGGAAATATTTGGAATATCTAGAAGAAGGTGCTAAGCTTAGGATTATTTTTAGAAAAATGTAAGAACAAAAACTAGAAGTCTATAAAAGAACTTAAGAAATTCATCACAAATTTACATTTGTTTGAACATATAAGCACATGGGTATATAGCACATATAAGTATATATTTATATGTGTGAATAGATAGTAAAATTCAATTCAATTACAATTTTTTATTTATATTGTCTGTAAATAATCATTTCCTGCATATATCTAAGGCAACTTGAGCCACATTTTTTAAAAAATTATTTAGTGAAAAGTAGCTTGCTGTCAGGGTACACTGTCAGTGGTTTCTAAGATTTGTGATTATCATGAATACTGTTCCCTCCCCTTCCTTCTTGGCAGGTAGAAGGTCTTAAACATCTTATTTCCTAAAATATCCTGTTGAATAAATGCATTTCTGAAAAGTTCTACACTTCTGGATTTTAGAGAGTAGCAATGTGGACTGCATGACAGAATGGAAGTATCTGAAACATGAAGTATGATCTCGGGAGACAGGAGTATTTCATATCAAGGACATGACAGATGTTGCAAAGGGGGGTGGTGGTTATTATCCCTACTAGAACATGAAATGTGGTAATCTCTTTTCAAACACTCAGGGACTTAAAGAATTGGCTCAGGGCAGAATAAAAGCAGTGATTCCCTGGCATGTGCCAGTGACAACTGCATTTTATTTTCTTTACAAAGATTTTTCCCTTTGGGGGGGTAGAAAATAAAGGAAGTTCTTTGGAATTCACCAACAGAATATAAAACAAGATTTGCTAAAATATTGTAAGGATAGGAAATATTTATTTTTAAAAATAGATTTTAAAAAACAAAAATGACAATTGGAGGCCTCCCCAAATCTAATAAAAATGCATTTAAGTCAATATAATATAGCTAAAATATTATTGGTATTATTTATCAATTTGATACCCCAAATTTTAGTGCAGAGACCAAATTCCATGGGCTTTGGAGGTGGCTTGATGATTATGGGCATTGCTGCTATTAAACTGGATGCAAGCTTGTGTCTCTCCCCATGTCAGGTGGCTCAAACTGGGAATACAACACCTTCTTCTGCCCTCTGTACACTGCTTACACATGTGTCACATGCACATGTGTGCATAGACACACACACACACACACACACACACTTAAGCCTGTGAATTCCAAAGAGTAGCATTTTCCAAAGAGAAACATTTCTATGTACCACTGAAGACCAAACACAGAGGGGAATAGGAATTTAGAATTACGTAAGAGCTAATACTGAACCCATGGTACTGTGAGGAGTTAGTGAGGCTCATAAGGTAATTGTAAGTCAATTTCAGAATGGTTATGTAGATGTGTTGGAACTAAGTAAGAAGGAGCTAAGCATGGTGTCAAGATACTGTCATCTGAACACTGGGGAATCAGACTGAAGCAGAAGGACCCCTCCTTGAACTCTGCAGAATTGTTTGACATATAACACATTCTCTTCTATCAACTCCTCCAAGACTTCCCCTTCCCTCCCATAGAAATCCTTACTTTCTGCCTCTTGATTTACAAAAATAGAATTGCTAATGTGTCTGTTCAAGTGATCCTCTTCACTACCCTTCCTCTATTTCAGAAAAGATCAAGTCTCCAAAAGACAACAAGCAAACATAACAAAACAGGATACAATAAGAGAAGACAAAAGCCATTAGGAGAAAACAAGTCCCACTGGTTGCAGTGTGTTGCTCTGAAACCTTACCCACCGTACGAGCAAAATATGTTTGGGTTTATATTCTTGGTTTATAGGAGCTTTTTTTTACCCCCAGGAAAGAACATTGTAGCTTATGAGCATGTACCTGCAGCTGGAGTTCAAGGAGGGGTCCTTCTGCTTCAGTCTGATTCCCCAGTGTTCAGATGGCAGTAAAAATATACATATATGCATATGTACATGTAAATATCCTATTTACTGGATATAATTTTATAATAATTTCAATTCACATAACCCACATAATTTGACTGTAGCTATTTTCAGAAATTTTCTTCACATTGTTGGTAATGGTATTTCTTGCTCAGATGTGGAGTACTTTGTATAATACTTGTAAATTATTAAACTTTACAATCATTCTGTTAATTCATTTAATTGTATAATTTTCTGTATATATAGAGGGAGGTGGTTGGATCTTTAAACTTCCTTTTGATTTTAGAAATAATAATTTGCAGTATAGAATAGTGTTTTGCAAACACCTATGCAGTTACAGTGAATTGAGAGGTTTTTTAAAATGATAATATTACAGAATTATAATGTAAATTGTAGACTTAGAATACAGAGTAACACCAAAGAGAAATGTGTGTCTTCTAAAATTTTCATCATGTTATTCCAATAAGTAGTCAGACTTGGTAACATGCAAATTGAGCTATTCTAATTCTTCTGTCCTCCCCAGATACAACATACCTTTAAATAAATCAAAGTAAAAATGCGACTATTTTTTTTTCTGTTCTTTTTCTTTGTAGGAGACTTAAATAATATTGGTACAAAAATATTACTTAACACAGCAAGTCTAAGAAGTAAACAGAACCTTTTCAAATTAGGCAGTTTACACTCAGGGAGTAAAACTGAATCTACCTGAGTCACTCAAATGTTCTCATAGTGTTTTACCCTCTACATTTTTACCTCAATATTTGCTTCTGGAGTTTTTTTTTTCACCCATATACCAATATTTGGAACTGATTTGAAACTCTAGTGATGTGCAAACTTTCTCAGCTACATGGCCATAAGCATTGTCCATAAATGAATCTCTAAATCTTAGTGATTTCAGTTCTCTCATTATGCACCATATGAGTATCAATAACACTAAGTGTATTCTGTTATGATTTACATGAACTTCAATAACTATCAAAGTAAATAAGTACAAGACTTGATGTCTTAGTCTTTAGTATGTACCAGAATCCTGAAGGATTAGGCTTTGACAGCCTTTGATAGCAGTAAAGGAATGAATTTCCAAGGATAGCAAATTCAAGCAGGAAAATGCAAAAGATTCCATATTTCTTTTACCTTGCCATGAAAAGATGTGGTCCAGATTAAAGATGGGTCTTCCTACCTCAAGTATAAAGATTTAAGGTGGGTCTTTCTAACTTAAATGATTAATTAATAAAAACCTGTCACCTGTTACCCAGCTGTTTGGAATTTATTTAATTCCAGTCAAGATGACAATAAAAACTGTCTGTATATGAGTCTGTGCTACAAACATCCACTGAAGGAATACACTAAAGGAAGTAATACCAAACAATGTCAATCTTTCTGGATAGTGAGAAGAGATGATAAAATCCTCCATGTTTTCTGATCATCAATACTTCTACAGTAGAAACTGCTTGAATAATTAAGAGAAACCAGAAAAATAGATATAAATCTCCCCAAGTTTCTAAGTGGTACTTCAATTAATAATATATGATCTCCAAAAGTTGAAGACATAGTAGCAGAAGAGTATGAAGAAAAAAAGATAGGAAGCCAAGACAACTGATCCCCACATATTGTATTCTGCCAAGTAGTAAAACAGTTAGAACTCATGTGGCTGGGAGAATTGGGAACACAAATTACAGCTCTATAAAAATACCCTCTCTCAGTACTGTTTGGATATCAGAAAAACATGATCATATACACAAAATATTTTAAGACAATGACAAAATGAATGCAATTGAAGCCACAAATAAGCCTATCCCCAGTCAACAAACGTGTAATGAAACTCTCTGTGTCAACAGTACAACAAAGACATGTGTAAATATTTGGGAGTAAATAGTATTTTCTCTTTTGCTTATTGTGATTTGCAAATTGTACATGAGGTATGAGCAAATATTAGAGCCCACATAAAAATGAAAGAAAGAATGACTACTGGGCTTGAGAAAAAAATCCAGATATGACATGGAAGCAAGGCAGGCATCTATAATAATCATGATGAATAAGTTAAAGAACTACTTAAATTATAAAGGCAGAAAAATGTTCAGATGAAGAATATACATACACAAAGGTAAATTAAATATTATAAATGTCATAATAAACAGGCATCATACATTATTGGTACAGTTTTCTAGACTACTGGAGAAAGCACAGACATGTGAACTTGTAGAAGACTCAACTGAAATTAACCGATTGTAAACAATTACACATGTAGAAATGAAACACTAGAACAAAGTAGCTGAGATGTTTGGGGGCAACTCGAAGAAGACTAGCACATATATAATGAGGGTTCAGAAGGTAGGAAACTAAATAAAATGTTGAGTTGAAGAAAGAAATGATGAAGGTACACAGCAATGACAGAGGGAGATAACAATTATTTAAATCAGAGAAACAAGAAAGGAGGCGCAAAGAAATTGTGTTCTTAATACACTAAAAAGGAAATGTTGCTAAGTGGTTGTGGCATATACCTTTAATCCAAGTGCTTGGGAGGCAGAGGTAGATGAATCTCTGAGTTTGAGGTAAGCCTGGTCTGTAGAATGAGTTCCAGGATAGAGGAAAAGGAAGAAAAAAGAAGGAGAAGGAGGAGAAGGAAGTGGAAAAGGAGGAAGAGGAGGAGGAAAAGGAAGAGGAGGAAAAGAAGAAGGAGGAGGAAGAGGAGAAGGACAAGGACAAGGAGAAGGAGAAGAAACGTCATTCTAGAGCTTCACAAATGTTAAAATATACTTCAAAATGTTTGTTAGAAGAAGAAATTTTCTAATACGAACCTGAGAAAGTTGAGTTTCTAAGTTCTGAAACACAAGAGACATGATAATGTGTCCTGACTGAAAATGGTTGTTGTCAAAAGGATGGCCAGATTTGTGTGAAGGATAAATACACGCATGCAGGCATGCACACACATGCACGCATGCATGCGTGCACACACAGAAACACACACACACACACACACACACACACACACATCTTAAAATGAAAATGGCTAAAAAGAAAACAAAATTATGAGATATAGGTAGGAGTGTGTGATAAATATGTTGTTTTATAGTTTGCTTACTGTTCCATGTCTGTTTATTGACCTTCCTGATATTGTGAACACCAATAGTTAATGATGATAACCCCTAAAAGTCATATGCTTTAGAGTCACAACTATCAAAATTCTTACAAAAGGATTAGTTAAAACTAAAAAGAAAAAAAAAAACATAGAAGAGTAAGACTCACTGGACTATCTCCAAATAATACATGAACAACAACAACAACAACAACAACAACAACAAAAAGATTTATGGAACTATATAGCATATTTTAAAATAAAAAGCATAGCCTGATGAAAAAAGTATTACTAACATGTTGATACACATATGTATTCTAAATGTATAGAATCCCATTAAATGTCATGATTGATAGAATAAGTAAGAACTATTAACCAGCTTCGTGTTTCTGTGATAAAACACTAACCAAGGGCATTTCAGGGAGGAATTTATTTTTTATTTTTTAATTTTGGCTTCCAAACTAAAGTCTATCATCAATGAAAGACAAAGCACAAAGTTAGGAGCCTGGAGTTAGTGAAGCAGTGACCCCAGAGGAAATGTTTATTGCCTTGTCTCCAGGTTCACTTTCATCTCTGTTTCTTCTATAACTCAAAGCCACTTGTTCACGGGTGCTACGAGCCACAGTTGTCTTCATCCTCTATTTTTAGTAATCAAGAAAATGTGCCACAGACATGTTCACACACCAATTTAATGAAGGGAATTTCTCTGTTTAGCCTTCCTAGTCACAGGCTGCTCTAGTTTGTATTAAGTTAACAAAAGCCAACCAGCACAAGAGATAAGTGACTGTTGATCAAACTGCAAACACTTTACATGAAAATTGTATTTAGGACAACTTAAGTAGAAAAGAGGATTATAAAAGCTGTTAAACGTCAATGTGACAGAACTCCTAAAACTATAATGCCATGTTATCAATGACTTTCATAGTGTTTCTCAACCTGTGGGTTGCAGCTCCTTTGAGATACAATAAACCTTTAAACAGGACTTGTCTAAGAAAAGACAGATATTTACATTACAATCCACGAAATAGTAAAAGTACAGTTATGAAATAACAATGGAAATCATTTTAAAGTTGAGAATCACCAGAGCATGAGTAACTATATTAATGTGTCACAGCATTAAGAAAATTGAGAACCACAGGGCTAAAGTGTTGCTTCAGCAGTTAAGAGCATTTGTCTCTCTTATAGATAGATGACCCAAACTAAAATCCTCTCATAACTCTGGCTCTGAAACAGTTGCCTTCTTTTGTCCTTTGGAGGTACTGCATCGGCAGATAGATGGCTTTGTGGGCAAAACAACCATAAATCCAAATAAAATGAAATTAATCTTAAAATCATAAATCAAATATTACCAGCAATAAAAACTATAAGACAAATAAGTTAGCATTTCATAATGTAGTTTAATGATTTCTTAGTATAAATGATTTTTAAAGAGGTAAAACAATGTTTTGTATCATAAAAAGGACAGCCAAATAATGGTAACTTAAAATTAAGAAACAGTAGCTGGACAGTGGTGATGCACCACTTTAATCCCAGTACTACAGAGGAAGAGGCATGTGGATCTCTGTGATTTTGAGGCCAGCCTGATCTACAGAATGAGTTCTAGGACAGTCTCCAAAGCCACATAGAGAAAACTTGTTGTAAAAAGAAAACTAAATCAAATAAATGAATAAATAAATATATTTAAGAACCAAAGCAAATGAGTCAGTGTAAAAGAAAAATAAATGATGGATATTTTACATAATCCATAATTTAAATAATAAAATTATCTCATATGTTATTTATTTTAAAAAATAACATTTATATATGAAGGGATACTCCCTTAACCTAGAGGCAGGAGAGAGGACCTAGTATCTACTCCAAATGACTTGACAGATTTTGTTGATCCCTCCTGGAAGGCATCATCATCCCTATGGAGTGGTGGGGGGGGGGTTGGGATGGAACGATGATAAGGGGTCATGATTGGGAGGGAGGTAGGGAGGGATATAGGGAGGCAGGAAGGGAGAGAGGCAGGGAGGGAAAGGGTACTGGGATTGATCTGTAAAATAAGAAAAAAAAACATTTCAACATACATATTCAAATTTTGTGTTCATTTCACATGCTACATGATTTTATATATCCCTACAGAGACATATTATTTTGCTCTTTGAAAAATGCTTGTTTTCCCCTTTCAGCATATGAAGACATTGGTTTGAACACATCTTTATAAAGTTATTTTAACCTATTCATTCTAATGTCTTACTAAATTCTAGGAAAATTATCTCAATTTAACAGAAGATTCGGCTGGTTTAATATTGCCCTGTGATTTCTAATGACCAGATTTTTGATTGATGGTTTTTCTTGAGCCACTGGGATCCACTCAGAATTAAGGACATTAAAAATCATGTAAAATGTATCAGACTAATGTCTTTGGCATTGTAGTTCAGGGATTGTTCACAGATATTTAAGAGATAGTTGGTTAACCAGAATGGAGGTAGATACTTCATCAAGTAATTTTAGGAAGTGTGTTTGTACTCTAAATTCTGAGCATCTCTTAGGAGTAAGTAGTGTTTCACTTGAATCCTGTGTTTCACAAAGTTTTATTGGAAACATTTATACAAGTAATTAACTTAATTTAGCTTTCATGAAAAGGGAGTTTTAAAACATCACCATGTAGAGTGCCCTGAGAGATAAAATGGAATTTTAATGATAGACTTATATGGAGTATCACATGTATTCAAGCTCCAAACATTGGCTTTAAATCTAGGCACCACCATGGGTTATATCTCATTACTCCAGAGTTTCCCCCACTGACTAAATGGGCATAATGAGGGAAAACATGTCAACTTCCAGTAGAAGTTTGGGAGCTAGAACTTCTGTATTGGATTCTAGTTTCTCACAGACCAGAAACATGGCCTTGTTCAAGAAGTCATGGGTAATTCTGGTAATAACTCTAGAAGTACATAGTGTTTTTACATTCACACAGAGTTTGTAAGTGATACAATAACAAAAACAGTTTTTAAGTCAACAGTTGCTGCTATATCAGGGTTTGTGGCTGTTAAGATGACTAGACAATGTTTCATGAAAGGTTTAGAAGAATTCCTGGCATTGATTGAACTGTGTGCCACTCCTCTCCCCACTGTGTTGCCATTTATTCTTCCTTTTCAAAACAAAACTTAATCAACTTTGGAGTTATAAGATACGATGATTATTACTTTAATTGATTGATGCCTTATTTAGAAATTACAGACATATAAAGAACCAAGTCAAGATCAATGTGAAAGTTAGATATAGACTTATCAGACTTCATCAGAAGATTGTAATCACATCACATTATGGCAGAAACTATTCACTTTCTGAGGTATCAAAAAGGGAAATCAAAGCAGTGAACAAGTGAAATTATGATTTTGTACCTCTGCACTATCAGACTCAGTGAGTATGTCATTTAGAAAATGATAGATAAGTCAAAAATAGATTAAGAGATTAAGGCATGTATCTGCGTTCTAAGAACTACATGTAGGAAATTAACAAATTAATGTTACCACTTATTAATTAACAGTTGCAGTAATATGCCAGCAATATTTACTCTTCACCATTTTGGATCCTTAAACCATGTCTTTAATCAGATTAATTACAATGGATCTTTGTGAAACTTAATTGAAAATAAGATAGATACATATTGTCCCTCTATTCATAGAATAACACTTTCAGATTAAAAATAGTCCTCTTTACCTATTGTTCTGGCAATTTAATAAGATGAGGCTATGTCTGGTAAGTAAAAGATATAGCCAATATGAAGAAAATATGTAATAAGCTCTCCTGTAACCAGGAGGACAAACTCAATCTTCCAGAATTATTATCAGTCATAATAATGTTGACATGATCTCAGCCAAACAGGATGAGGTTGGGTGATTAGTAGTTTGAGATTCTTAGTTAAACTGAAGACCTATTTGGGTATCAGAAACCTTAACACCTGAACTCACACCTTGAGCTACATCCTTCCTTAAAGTATGCTTTTATCCACCCATCCCCCACAATCCTGTTTGGTATAAAGGTTTGAGAAGTGAGTGGAGACAGATGTGAAGAGGTTTGTTTAATGGTATAGTATACTGGAACACTGAAGGTCATGCAGCAGATGTAAATTCCAAGTCTTTTTATAAATTTTTGAGATTGCAAAATTATCAAAATGCACACGAATTAAGTTTTACTACACTTTTTGGGTGGATATGGTTGTCTATTTCTTTCTTTGGATTCTTAGGCATGGCTCAACAATGTAAGGATTCTGTAAAATTATTATTGAATAAGATGTAAACCAACAAAAAAGTACATGTTTTAGAGAAATGGGTTCTGACATATACTTGTTTAAGATGTCTCTAAACATTTAGTTTGCTTTCAGGTGATCATTATATAGAAGGATATTTTCAGAATGGTTAGATATGGATCAGTCTGAACATGGACAGAATAATATTTCTTTTATAGTATTTATATTTCTAATTAATAAGAGTAAAAATAAAAACTATTAAGAATGACTTTAATATTAACATGGAAACTTACAGTTTTATTGGATCACCATGTTTGGAAACTTATACAGAGGGCCTTTACATATCATATTTTATAGGAAAAGCATTAATAACAATTACATTGATAAAATAAAAATAGTGCTTCCTTTAAGATTCACTACTTTCTATCAGACCTTTCACAATATCTCTGAAAGTAATATTGCTAAATTAAATCTCAGCACCATAAACCACAAGCTTTTAATTTAAACATATAATATAAGTTTTGTTCTAAGTAAATGAAATTTTAAGCAGTAAATATTGCAATCATTACTTTGGTATAATTAAAAATGATTTCCTTTAAAAGAAAACAAGGATAGATAACACAGAATTTTAAATTAATTTTAACATGTATATAACAGATGTACTAAATCACACTGGGTTTAATATTGGTGGAAAACTGATAGAAAGATATGAGACATCTATTTATTGTAATCCCTATAGCATTATCATAGAACACATGGGAACAAAACTTAGATTAACCCAGTCATTGAAATATATGAGAATATAGGCATATTGGATCATCTTACTCTTGTGGTTATAATAAATATCAAGCTCAGGTATTGTACTTTTATCTAGTGATCTGACATTCTTGCCAGCAAAAGAAATGATGCACTTGCTGTAGTAGAAATATCTTAAAAGCCATGCATTAGAGAGATGTATAAAGCAGAAACCATTGGTGAAGATAATACTACATTGTCCCAGAAAGTCATAAAGTTCATGACATTGCTATTTCATGGTTCAAATTGTGTCAACCATGTATGCTACTTTGATTGAGAATGGCCCCCATAGGCTCATATTTTTGAAAACCTGATACCAGACACTGGGCATTTGAAAAAGTTAAGAAGGTGTGGTCTTGTTGGAAAAGGTGTGCCACTGAAAGCAGACTTTGAGGTTTCAAAACTCAATGCAAGGCCCAGTGACTCTCTCTGACTGCTGTCTTTCTGGCACTATGTAAAGCTCTCATCTACTGCTCCTGCAGCATGTCTGTCTACTCCATACCATGATGATCAAGGATTAATGATGGGGGATGTCTTTCTGTATGCTGTGAATATGTTCCTCTTATTGGTTGATGAATAAATGAATAAAGTTGTTTCAGACAATGGACAAAAAGGATTTAGCCAGGTGGAAAATCTAAACAGGGATAGAAACAGGTAGTAAGTAAGCAGAGCTGTGAAAAGACCATGTAGCTGCAGAGGAAGCAAGAGATCTAGGCATCACTGGTAAGTCAAGACAATGTGGAGTTACCCAAATTAATAAAAGTGGGTTAATAACTAAAAGAGAGATAACCAATAAAAAGCCTGAGCCATCAGCTAAATAGTTTATAACTAATATAAGCCTCTGTGTGTTTATTTGGAACTAAATGGCTGTGGGACAAGTTGGGACAGAAACTTTCATCAACAGATTAGCCCTCAAAATCTGTAAGAAAGCCACAATAAATGCTTTCTTTTGTAAGAGTTGTTTTGATCATGGTGTCTCTTCATAACAATAGAATAGTAACCAAAACACTGCCATTTATAGTGTGTCTTATCTTTAAAATCAGGATGTCTGGTTCACTTCTAACTCTTCCAACTAAGGCTGCCTTAGGGGAGAAAGGATTTATTTTAGACTGTAATCCCTGACCATCACTGGGAAGCCACAAGGGTAGGAAGGTACTTGACTTAACTGTTCACTTTATATCTACAGACAAATTAAGTACAAATGGAATGAACACATGATTGATGCTCAAGTAGATTGCGCTCAACTCAGTTTTTCTATTCTTACATAGTTGTGTAATCTCTACCTAGAGAATAATACCACCAAACCTGGGCTTTCTCTTCCTACATCAATTAGTGTAATTTCACACAAACATGTCCACAGTCCAACCCAATACAGACAATCCTTCATTGAGACTATTGTCACAAATGATTCTTGGTCATGTCAAGTTAACTGTTAAAGCTAATCATCACAATAGCTGAAGAAATTTCACTTTAATTTTATTATTTGCTTATACCTGATATATTAACCTAGTTCAATACAATTAATTTTATGACTGTTACAATATTACTAATTCTAAATTTAATCAGATTCTTTGTATTAAAAATATTTTTTCATACAATATATTCTTTCTTTCTCTCAGATCCTACTCACCTCCCCACTCATCCATTCCATGCCTTTTTTCTTTCTCTCTTTAAGAAAAAAACAAAACAAAACAGGAAATTAAACAGCAAACAAAACAGAATAATGAAAAGGGATGGGGAATAAGGAAATATCACAAGAAACACATACAAACTACAAAAACACAAAATGGCAAACCCTATTATACAAGCAAAAGACCATTAAAAAGTAAACAAAGCAATATGAAAAATTACTATTCTTGTTTTTAGATCAGTATGTATTCATCAAAACTCTGTTGTGCTGAGAAGCCATAAAAGCACAGTTATCTAGTCACAATTTCTTGATGTGACCTGTGAAACTATGTGCCTGTGTTGATTCTTGATGGAGTTTTAAAGAAGGAAAGACAGTAGAAGACAGAGCAGCAACTTGAGGCCTAAAGAAGGTGACACGGCCTAGGAAGCTGTTTGACACAGGTTAACCTGGAAGAGAGGGATAGAATTGCTGATGAAAACAGGACCTTGGTATTAGGAGCAGACTGAAAGTGTATGCTTCGTAGAGTCACACAAGCAGTAGGTGGAGCAGTCTCTATAACCAGACCTGAGGTAGATAGAGAGGAGAAGGAGATTCACCAATGAGATAGAACATGTCACACTATTCTACCAGCAAAGGGGAAACAACAATACAAAAATTATGTGTCATTTTCAATTAATATGCAAGGTCATTCATGCATACCACTCTTTAAAATTAATTGCCAATGGAAACTTTCTAGAGTAATTTCAGGGTGCTTTAAGTTTAGCTTTCAGTTGGGTAGGGCTTGGTTAGAAAGTCCAAGAAGTCCACTTTAATTCTGGAGAATCCCACAGAGTCAATCAAATATTAGCATTTTCTTCATGCTATAATATTAGGAAAAGTAATCTGTGTACCTGGTGTCTGAAGACATCAGAAAAGGACATCGCGTCTCCTGGAAAAGGAGTTATAGGCAGTTGTTAGTGACAGTGTGGGTGCTGAGGATGGAACTTGGGTCCTCTCAAGAGCAACTAGTGATCTTAATCACTGATCTACTAATCAGTTAAGAAGCTCTTATTTAAATAATAGTGAAGTCAAACTATCATCCATCTTTCTCCCTAACAAAAGCCCTCTGAAGTGCCTTTGAGATGTTGACTACTTTGCAGTAGTCAACAGTATGCAGGCTTTTTCTCAACCTTGAGACCCTAACTTGCCTTTTCTGTTGGGAGTTGCTATAGGGAATCATGTTGTAACACCCTTCTCTGAAATGAAAACCTTTGTGAATACCCCAGATTCATCACAGCCCACAGTCTTTCTCCAGGCCAGGAATTCTCACTTTAAAGAACACTCCTTAAGGAAGGTAGTGTCCATCTCTTGCATCAGAGGTGAGGGGTTTCTTTTCTTTAGGTACACTCAGCAATCCTAAATGGCTTTTGATTTCTCCATCACCAAGCTTCTTCTTTGAAAAACCTTGACCTTTAGTGCATTGATGTTGAGCTCTGGAATATTCTGTTTCACTCCCAAATTCCATGCCAGTAGCCTTCCTTGCTGCCTTGCCATTGTTTCATATGAAGTTTGCATTAGCATTGAATTTACTGTTCTGCCTGGCATCACAAACTGAATCTTATGTTTCACTGAGCTTGTGCGAAGAATAGTAACACACAGTAGATAGACTCTAGTGCACTTGTATATATGTGCTATTGCAACTGACTTAGAGAAATAGCTGGTACTTTTGTTTTCTTATTTTGTCATTTAAGCATTGCTTAATTTTGAAAAAAATACTCTTACTTGGTAACTTGGTTCATACAAAATGTTACTGACAAATATTGCTGAGTGAATATTTTTACTTTTTGGTAAGATAATAATTTTAGCAATATTGTAGTTTATGAACAGCTCTCTATACACAATAAGAGTTCTGGTTTAACATATTTCTATGTCCTTTGTAGGTAATTTTAATATTCAGACCACTGGCTAACGTAATTCAGGAAAACAATAAAGTGAAGAAATTGTGGTTTAGCATGCCTTTAGAATTTTCTGATATCTATTTTCAAAAGAAATTTGTTTTCTGTATGGAGTGATGTAATTCTATAGTAATTTGTACAGCTCAGTTTTCCAGTACATTCATTCATTTTTTTCTCCCATGAAACACAGGCTTAACACTCATAGTAAGGAGAAAAAAACACTTTTATTTTTTGATAATGTCATATTTTGTAATGACATAATCACTTGCCTAGCATGTTTTCTTTGAATGCTACTCTTCATTTTAACAAGAATACATTAATTAAAAATATGCACAAATCATCAGAACAATCTATGAGGCCATAACAATGTGCTTCTGAAATGCTGTTTATCAATTTCCTTCTTTATTTATATGGAACAGCAGTGACATTGGCAAGACAGATGTAATCATAACAGGTGTGCGTGTCCCCTAGCTATCCTATGGATGTAACCCTGCTAAGTGGTGATCTAATCACCCAAGCTCCATGGAAGACTAAATTTAAATCAAATGTTAACTGCCTCCAGAGTTCAGTTGATCTTTGCATTCAATTATCTCCCTGAAAGTCAAATTGAAATATTATTTGACTCAGGAACTAGTGTAAGAAATTCACATCTGTTCTAAGAAAGTAAGATTACAAACGATTTACCACCCCCAACCCCACCTATTCTTAACTCTAATCTTTCTCCAATATCTTATCTGATATTTGCTTCACCAGAGGATTTATACAATATCTAGAAAATCCCCAGTTTGTAACTCTATTTGTAGCTGCAAGCATGTTAAATAAAGAACAAAATCTTTCATTTCATGTCTAGCACTCGAGCAGATGTGGATGTCCTCATCTATGATAACAAACCCAGAATCTTACAGTCAGCATACACCTTAGCATGCCATTTTTTTTCTCACATCTTCTTCCTCAATGATCTGATTTACTAACTTCTCCATCTCAGCTTCCTCTTCTCCTCCATAGACATTTCACAATGCTGTTTCAATATTCTTCCGTTCTTCCCAGTTTTCCCAAAATCACTTAATCAATCTCTTCTTATTCAGATGACATCCAACTCTAAGCCTAAATTTTAACATTAATGTCAATGCCTGTTTTACAAATCATTGTTTTCTAAATAAGAACTTCATAAAGAGCACTGGAATTCCATCCACAATCATACTTCCTATCTGCAATGTATGCTTATTTCTTTCCTGTAATTGTTTCTTTTCACCTCTATTTGAGACATAATCTCCCTTCCCAGTTTAGTGAGTCTCATCTCAAACATGCAAAGTACCCTGTCTCAGCCTCTAAAATATTAGAGGTATATGACAAAGCTTTTGACTTGCTGTTATCGTAGGGCCATTTGAAGAAAAATTTTGAAGAAGACTTTTGACTTTATTTCTTCCTTTACTATTTTCCATTATTTTTCATAGTAGTAGTGTATGTGTGTGAGTATAGTGTGTGCATGAACAAATGTAATGTATGTGTATTCATTCATGTGTCACTGTGCATGTTTGGAGGTCAGAGTGTCGCTCTCAGTCTAACACTATCCAAAGGTGCAAGAACAGACTCATTTTCTCAGGGATTTAAATAATAAAGATTCAGGAAGACAGAACAGTCATGACTTTCAGTGAAAGGAAAAGTGTTCACAATCGCATACACCATACAGCACAGTACACAAAGTAGCAGATTACCATTCTCTGCACAAAGGATCCTTAGAAGTCTGGGGACAAAATGTGGTTCCCTTCCAGCCTCAGAATTGGCTGCTGACTTTGACTATGGTACAAACACTAGATAATTTAGCCACAGACAGGAAATTGGTTTTTGCTGTGGGCTATAGGTTTAAAAGTCTTGAAGGACAGATATATGGAAAACTTGCATCTTAAATTTATGGAATGGGTCATAATTAGGAATGAATACACACACACACACACACACACACACACACACACACATATATATATATATATGTATATATATATATATGTGCATACAATAACAATTAATGAAGAAAAGGCCATACATTTGAAGGAGAGCAGGGAAGATATATGGAAGGGTTTAGAGAGAGAGAAGGGAAGGGATGAATATTGTAAATAATTATAACCTCAAAAGTGAAAAAAAAAACATAAAAATACAGCAAAAAGATATGTAAACTGTTTCAATGTGAAAGACAAAATAGATGGAACATTTATCTACTTAGGCACTTCCTCTGCCTACCAGGGTTCTGTGGGTCAAACTTATGATGCCAGGATTCTGAGATAATGGATTTATCCACTGAGATATATCTCTGGCCCTTCTTTTTGTCTTAATCCATAAACAATGCACTTTTATTGAGTGTATTTCAGGTTCTAACTTTCTTCTGGTAAGATGTCTCATGGATGATATTTATGGATGTGTCACTAAGTGGAAAGTTAATTGTTAAATTATACCTCTAGACAAACCAAGCACATTTTCGTTATTATGAAACTTTTGGTGAGGATACATGTCCATCAAAATAGCATTGTTTCTAGTTTTGAATTTTTTATTTGTTTTAAGGTAACAGTAAAATTTAAAAAAAATCCCTTAATTTTCCAAAGTAATTTATGCTTTTATTAAAAATAAAGGGGATAATCTGCCTTTTTAGTTTGGTTGTATTTGGAAATTATTTTTCAAAAGCATCCTGTAATAAAAGTGTTAAATTTCTGTGCAAAACAAATAAATCCATACTATTAAGAAGGTCTATTATAATGCTAGGTCAATTAAAAGCTAGGAGTTACAAATATCCCAAAATTAAAACATCCATCTGCCTACTTATGAAGATAAAATCAATTGATGGTGCAGAATCGTCACTAACCTCATACCAAACAGTGAGTCCCATCTTACTTATCACACACAATTTTTGCGATACCGAAGAAGAAAATAAAATTAATACAAATCCATCCAATTACAAATACCCATCTCATGCTTTTATTTTATATCATGAAATGCATGTCTATAAACATGTATCTTCATTTATCATTACTATTACTTTTTAAATAAGAAAGCCACTGAGTGAAAGAAACAGGGACATAATTGAAAACTGGAAACAGTATATTGCTTTAAACTTTCATAGCATAAAAGAGGCACACTGATTTAGGAAATAAAAAGTTGTAGACTGCCTAGTTTAATCCTAGTGAATTTTATATCAGACCAATAAATCCCTGAAAATGCATGCTTCCAATAGAACCATGTTAAATATTTAATCACAGGCACTAGACCCATAACCATAAGCTCTGTTTCTTATTATTTATTTCAACAGTAACTCTTATTGTTTTTTGAAAGAGATCAAACATGGAGGAATAATCATTCTTGCAAGCATATGTGTGCTTACCAATAACACCATGGCAATCCTGCTGCATATAGAGCTAGCTGTATAGGGACAGCATTGTAATAAGGATAACTGCTACCACAGAAAAAGAAGGATATTACTGCTACCTTTGCTAGATTGCAAGACTGTACTAAAGGAAAACATGGGAGATTATTCTTTTATTATTGCCGTGTGCGTGTGTGTGTGTGTGTGTGTGTGTGTGTGTTGTGCATGTGCACATATGCACAATTTTCCTTGTGTGAGCATTGGTGTATATAGGATTCATGTCCATATGGAGAACAAATTTGATGTTTAGAGTCATCCTAAATTGTTCTTCCTATTTATTTATTGACACATGATCTAGCAATCAAACCCAGAACTTACTGATATGTCTAACTTCCTTAATTAGAAAGATTGCTGTTGAGAGTCCCTGTTTATGCCTTGCTAAAGTTGAATTACCGGCTGACTGCTCTGTCTACCAGCATATTCATGAATTCTGAGTATCTGAAATATGAGCTCCACATTTGCGTGGCAATCAATTTGGTCGCTGAGCCATCTTCCCAGTCCAATATTCTTTTAGACATATATTAAAATTAACTATGATCTATTTAATCTACATGTATGCAATCATCTGTTATAGGAATGGTCCACACACTGAAGTCAATGTTTATGCATCTTAGGACATAGATAAAATGCTTCCTCCTACAGAATGCCTCCATTGACTCTCTAGAATTGGCCCTACCATTCATAGGATATTGTATGTTTCTTTCACAATATGAGTCTTGGTGATGAAATCTATCAAATGAGCTTGTATCCTCCACAAGAACAGCCATGTTTATCTTAGTTTTACAGCCTACTGGCCATTACTGTCTTTACATACTAGGCCATCTACACACAGGGGATAAAGGATTACAAAAATTGATATTTGTATGAGAACTGATGAGTGATAACAGAAAAAAGGAGACTTTGATCCCCAAAGTTTGTGTGAATGGGAAATATGTTAGTAAACTATTTATAATTCAGGAATCAAATAAATTATGAATGAATGAAATATTGACAGGAAAAATGCCACTCTTCCCATGATATTTTTTTGTAAATATATTATAATCTCTATAGTTATAAGTGACAATATTTAAGGAAATTTTCACCATTATTTAAAATGTATTAACAGTTCCTTTAAATTCTTTGTTTTAATTTCTAATATCATGAATATGGATGGTTACAATATACATCAATAGACTCTTTGAATTCATGGTAGTTGTGTATAAAAATGATTTAAACAACAATGGGTTTGGGAGATTCTTTTCCAGATGTTCTGGAGTCATCTTCAGTCATTCAGAGCATTAGGCTGAGACAACCTAGACTGGAAGACATACAAACCTTCCCTGCTGGGCTCTTGATAAGTTCCTCACTCAGAACCGAAGCATATAGAGAATGCTTGGGATTTTATGAGTTCAGTGTGTATGGGGAGGTGGCTTATTCATTAATGACAGGTATCAGAGACTCTGGTCACTATTTCTGGTTTTCCTGATAAGTTCAAGAGGTCTCTAGAATCCCAATGCTTATGTTTGGCATCCAGTTGCACACAGTAAACACTGAGGGTTTATGTAGAATTTCCATCCTGCCTTATCCCAGAGTCTTTGGTTTATAACCCTTAAAAATCCTACGAATTGGCTCAAGAAAGCCTTCATTTTTCTCTATTTCTATTTCCAGAATTTTAATTTAGGCAATTCTCACCCTGTGATGGTAATAGCCTTCAAATTGCTATTCTGGCATTTGATTGCCCTTGCAGTTAGGGACACACTTATGTAAGGATTTATGTCTTTTAAGGGTTAAATTAGCATTATTAGGTTTTGGCTTAAAATATTCAGGACTTTAAATCACCTTCAGGATGAAGAATAAACTATCTCAAGAAGCAAATAAACTTGATCTTCTTTGGCTCTTGTAGTGTACTTGACCTTGTGTTTCTCATCAATTCTTTGGTGAACTCAATGTTTATTATACTAGCTATAGCTTCCAAAATAAACCAGAATTTCTCAAATATGACATTGTGTACTCACCTCTCCATCTAATACAGCCTGCTAGCATTCAAGATGCATTTGAATAATAATCTTTTGGAAGATAATTTTATTCCAGAGAAATGAGTTAGTTTTCTTCCAGGAGTATTTCTATTATACTTGTCCTTACCTATATAAGCATTTATTAGAATATACAACTTATACTACACTGAGAACTCCCCAAGAGAAGAAATTACACTCCATATTTGTGATTTTGAAATTCCATTATCCATCACAGTGATAAACACTCACCTGTGGATTGAATAAAGGAATTGCTTTTTATGAAGTATACATTATCACAGATGTCTTAAATTATTGTAGTATTCTCTAGAAGGCATATTGTGTTGAGCACATTTTCAAAGTTAAAGGGTTACAAACTGTCCTAACTAAGTCAATAGTAATTTTTAAATAACACCACATCTGGAAATAGTAAATTCTGTTTATAAGATGTCATCACTAGTTTTCTTACATAACTCTATGTGTTCAAGTCTATCTTTGTGATATTTTATATATGTTTAATGTAGCACTCCTGAATAGATTAATAAATTCATGCTTCCAAAGATATAAAAGTACATACTGACAGACATTTTCAAATGTGCCTCTCGGTGAAACCTTCAGACTTCAAGTATCTATATAGCATTTTAGTTTATCATAGCAGAACTATCCTCTATACATTTCCAAATAAAAAACTGATGGGTCCGTAACAAAGTTTCTTTCTACTTGTTATTTAGAAAAGAGTAAAGAGATAGATACTTTGTAAGTGGAGAATGTGATCCGACAAGGTTTTTAGAAAGATTGCTGTGGCTACAGCTTTGAATATAAGTAAAATGGAGGCTAGTGAATATTGCTCATCTGCATTTTCCAATAGAGTCTCTATCGGTCTCTCTGCCAAGAAGGTTGCCTGAGTGGATCGCATTAACTGGCTTCCTTTCTTCAAACTTCTAGCTGATTATGTCCAATGGAATTATGTCACGAACCTCTTAAGTTTAGATTCATGATCTCTCTTATTTATCAGCAACTGACTACCTATAGTCTATGCATACTGCCTGGGGAAATTTCATAATGCAAACCAAACACTGTTCCCTCCCCCCCAGTATGAGACACCATCAGAAGAACACAGACACATTCCTTTAAACATAAATACAAATGGGAGAGGGGTTCTTGCCACTGTGATAGTCTACAGATAAATAAAGGCATTTGGGATGTTGAAAAAAGTTGTTTATTGAAATATTTAAGAGTATTGTTCTGGGTTTCTGAAAAGTTTCTTTAAAAACAAAGACTAACTTGTGGTTAAAGTGAGGTGAGGGAGACCAAGAAATACATATTCCTCCTATGTGACATTTTTTCTTTGTATTTTATTTCACTTTTTCTGCTTTCTTCCTTGCAATCCCCCATCTCTTCTATTACTACCATTTGGGTGTGGTTTCTACAACAAGGATACATGAATTTGAAACTTAAAACACCAGATTAGCAATATACAAAAGTAGTAGGACCTTTAAGTATGGAGACAATGAAAGGCCATTGGGGTTTCTAATTGTGGGAGAAAGTGGTATGATTTCTTGAGGGACATTATTTATATTCGTGAATGATTTCTGCAAATCCAGCAAGAATTACCCTTCCTTGATGATTCTGCTTTCTTTCCATGCAGTCTCTCCTCCTTGTATGTGCTTCCATCATACTGCCATACAGTCTTAGGTAATACAGCTGAAGAGAGCCTCACCAGATCCATAATTTTAGAAATAAATGGTTGGTTTGCACTTTTACCCTCCAGAAATATAATCTGTGAATTCAATAGATATATTTCTATTTTTTCACAACAGATTTTCGCCAAGCCAAATGGAACAGTATCAAACTTAATATCTTCATATATTAGTTACCAAACTGCCAAGAGCTGGGATTATAAAGTACCACCTTTAAGACAAACCAAATCAATTTTCTTGGGTGCTCCAGTGGCACAATTGGTTAGAGTCCTCTCAAAGGAAAAGACAAAGCTATTAGTGGGAATGGGTATGAAATATGTCTAGAGATGGAAGAAAAACAATAAGAACATTGTATTTCTTTCCTTAGCATCATTAATGGGAAATAATGGGTAACCATGCAATTACATAAGGACTACAAATGAAAGATGAGATACATTATCCACTGTAGGGGACAAAAGACTTCTCATCCCTCTTGTCTCTTATTTTAGAGCATTTCCTATAGTAAATTTGTAAATATATGTTCTATCTCTTTTTTTCAATGTAAGATATAGATTAGTCTCTTGCCAGCTCTCATACAAAATACATCTTCCTTAAGGACTTGGTAGGCATCTCTTCAAAATGTAGCCGAGAAAGAACAATGCCATATTGTTGGAATTCTGTGAGATGAAATAAGTCTGACATTAGTAAATATTTAAAAGAAAAGTCTCACTTCTCATAATGACATTTATTTTTTCCTTCATAAAGTACTAATTAAGACAGATTTTTATCTCAGTTACTGGGTGAAATCACAATGAGCTCTTTTTGACAAGCAATATTGTCAAGAGCTCTTACTGAGTACAAGACATTGTTTATCTTGAGACTGTACACATAAATGCTTGGGTCTTCATGATTATGTATGAAAGGATGAGGTTTCTGTCTTTATAGTTTTTTTGGAGATTGTCTGTGATTACATCACATTAAAATTTAATGTTTATACAAGAATTTAAAACTGATTTTATTTTCTGTCATTTTAAGAGATACTCTTGATCAGTGGATAGTTGCCTCTATAGTTTAATTTTTTTTCCAGAATTTGTAAAGATCACCACTACCATTCCCAACTTACTTTTGGCTGTTGGTAACTTCTGAAAAGTGGAAGCAGCCTCCAATTTTACAAGTTCCTGACTTGTGCAACCTCTTCTGTGACTTTTCCAAAGCCACTCATTGTCTTTATGAACAGCCCCTTCACAAAAACAAACTGAAATTTTATAATTGGGTATGCAACTAATTTCCTTCAAAATAGGATAGATTAGAAACAAGAAAATTAGATATATGGTCACTGTGGTATTCTGAGCATAAAATGATGGTGGATCTTGAACAAAATTCTGAAATTCATGAAATAGATGTCTTACCTTAATATCTCTCTCTCTCACTCTCTCTCGCTCACTCTCTGCCTGTCTGTCTCTCTCCCACACACACAAGGAATAAAGCAATAAAATATAAATATAGAACTGAGACAAATGAAGTGAGATAGTTTGATTTCAGGACAGTCTGGGTTTCAGGTAGTTTTTGGTCAGCCTGGGATACACAGTTAATACACAAAATACAGCCTGGGATACACAAAATAGCAACAATGGCAAAAATATTTTAAAAAGAACAAAGAAAGAAGAACAATGAATATTAGTGGCAAGGATAGAGGGTATATCAAAGGATTATATTTATGTAAAGCTCTGGATAATGAGGAGGCATCACACCTGTAGAAAATGTAGAACAAAAATATTTCAGACTAGACAAATACAAGTAGGATGAGGCAGTAAGTCAGGAGATGATACCAGGAAAAAGAATGCAGGGTTTTGTTTTCTGGAGCAGTTTGAAACATATTTAACATAGTTGCAATGTGAATTTATACTTTGATTTTAGTTGTGTTAAGTTTAAGATGATTATAAGTATCTATCATCATTATGTAAAACAAGCAAACACAAAGATTATTGAAGATTCTCCAAATGTTCCTAAATTTCACTTTGAGAATATATAAGTCCCATCCCATCTCAGCTACTCCTTTATCCTCTGATTTCTTCTAAAGAGTGATAATCTTGTTCAATTGTACACTAGATCAGGCCCTCTACTATTCAGACTGTCATGGCTTCATTTATCACTGAGACCATAAATTAATGGTCCTCCTTTGTCCCTAATATTCAACGTGATCCATTTTGGATATTATTTTTCTAATATAGCCTTTTATTATTCTACTATGGGTCCCTCTGGTGAGACCTCACTGTCCAAAGCATCCCGTAGAGAAGGAAACTTATAACATTAAATTCTTTCTATCCCACATTAGTACCTCTGAAGACCGTTATCTACATTATGTTTTCATAAAGGTTCGCCTTCTAAAATACATTTATTTTGAGTGCAGATTTTTCCTTTCCTGCTGTAGAGTATGCAGAAAGAGGGAAAGAATTTATATCTTCTCTTTTCAGGCCTACACTGTCAGTGCAAAGACCTTTGAGCATCACAATGGGGAGCTTAATGAGAATATGCTGAGTGAATGAATGGATTGAAGATTCCTGATGTTTCTTTTAAACGTTTCTTAATTTGTACAATAGCAATCCCCTAGTGTAGGCAAGTCCAAGTTCAGTAGTTGTAATACCCTAAAGGTTTAACAGTTCATGGAAATGCAGTTTAACAGATGATTAACCAAAGATTGTATGTGGAATGTGTGTGTGTGTGTGTGTGTGTGTTTGTTTGTTATGTAAAGCAGTCTTCTAGATTAAAAAATAATTCATGAAGTGCTAAGAAACATATACACATATACATACATGATAACATATACAAATGAAAATGCAACACTTTGTTTTTTTGTTTTTTTTGTTTTTTTTTTTTTTTTTTTTTTTTTTATGGCCTTAGGCCTCCTAAGCATTTTAGTAGAGTGGGTGGTAAAGTTTCTATTTGCTCTTTTGAAAAAGCTTGGCGAAATCTCCATCAACATTGTTACCACAATTCCTTTATGCCCACATAAATGTTATGTGCACAGAACCCCACAAAAGACAATTAGAATGCTACTTTTGACTTTTCAAGTCTTTCAGAAAATGTGGAGAAATGGCAGATTCAGTATTCACTTTCTCCATACTACAGATAAATCCAATTTGAGACCTATCATTTATCTAGGCTTTTTATAAAAAAATATCCATGGTAATTATTTTAAACACTACTACTTGGACTTAAAAGTATGTATAGATTTGTGCATAGTCAGATGTTAATCACAATAACACATAACGAAATCTTTTTATTTAATTTTTCTTATTTTACATATCAATCCCAGTTTCCTCTCCCTCTCTCCCTTCCTCTCTCCCTCCCTTTCTTCCACCCTTCCATGCAACCCCCCCCCACTACCCTCTCATCCTATCTCCCACACAAATCCACATGTAGGGTGATGCCTTCCAGGAGGGTTCATCTAAATCTGTCAAGTCTTGTGGAGTAGGGACTAGGCCTTCCCTCCTGCCTCTAACTAAGGGAGTATTACTCCATGGGGAATGTGCTCCCAAAGTCCTTTTGTGCACCAGACATACATCCTGGTTCCACTGTCAGAGGTCCCTTGGACTGCCCAGGCCTTCTATCTGAGACCCATGTACAGGGAGTCTGAGTCAGTCCACTACTGGATTCCCAGCTATTAGTCTGGGGGCCCCGTATCTCCTCCTTGTTCAGGTCAGCTGTGTCTGTGGGTTTCTATAGTCTGTTCTTGTCCTCCCTCTCTGCATTTGGATTCTAGTCTGGCTCAGTGTTTAGCTGTGGATGTCTACTTCTGTTTCCATCAGCTACTAGATGAGGGCTCTATGATGGTAGATAAGTTAGTCAACAATCTCATTACCAAGGAAGGATATTTATGGCAGCATTTCCACTGTTACTCAAATTGTTAGTTGGGGTCACCCTTGTAGGTCTCTAGACATTTCTCTAGCATCAGTTTAGAGAGAGAGAAAGAGAGAGAGAGAGAGAGTATAAAAGAGGGAGCCATTATAATTTTGAAGAGAAAACTGATACATAATGGAATTTTTCAGATAATTAGAGTCTAGTTGAAAGGGAAGAACATTTTTGTGACATTTGAGTATGGATCCTGAGGCCAGACTAATTGAGTTTATACATCAAATTTACCACCTAGAAGGAATGGGAAAACTTTATACAATGTACTAGTCTTCTATTTGCTTCTCTTTTTTGTCACGGAGATTCTTATATAAAAGAAGAGAGAAGTGTTATATAAAGAAAAAAAATGTTGTGTTTTGGCATATACCTTTCATGGTACATGCCTCTTAGGAGGCAGAGAGGATGAATCTCTGTGAATTCAGAGTCATAGCAAATTACAATCTATCCAGAGCTGCACAGTCAGATACTGTCTCGTAAACAAACAAGCAATCACAACTAAAAACAAGGCACACAGGTACACAAAAGGTAAATGATATATTATTAGTATTAATTTCCTTATAATGTTTCCTTAGCAGAACAAGATGAGTAGTATTTCTACTATGCCCATGATGTGTCTAGTCTTAGGTTCTAAACCACTTTAATAACATCAGAAATGGGTTCTCATAAAGTGGTCCAATCAAAAATGTCTACTTGCTTTCAAAATATTTTTGCCACTTTTGCACCAGCATATCTCACAAGCCAATGTACTCCATGTTCATATATACAATTTTTATATAGTTGAAAATGAAACAATTAAGCTAGGTGGTGGTGGCATACTCCTTTAATCCCAGCACTTGAGAGGCAGAGACAGGTGTATCTCTGTGATTTAGTGTACTGACCTAGTTCCAGGATAGGATCTATAGGTAAAGAGAAACCCTGTACCAAAATATCATTAAAAAAGAAAATAAAATGAAATAAAATGAAACAATTTATGACAATATATTCTTATCTTGATTCTACCTCTTTCAACTCCTTCCAGATCCACCCACCTACCCCTCCCTATGACTTGCTTCTTTCTTCCTTTAGAAAACAAACAAAACAGAATGAAATTAAGGAAAATAAAGAAATAGCAAAAAAAAAAAAAAACCCACATAAGCAGAAAACCCATTAAAAAACAAATTCAGAAATAATAATTTATACAAGCTAGAGAGCAGAAAGACACACACACACACACACACACACACACACACACACACACACACACACACACAAAATGTCCAAACAAAGCAATATGAGACGAAAAGTCTAAAAAATCACATTGAGTTCATTTTGTACTGGCCATCTACTGCTGGCCATGGAGCCTAACCTATCTTTGGTTGCTACACTGTACTGAGATTCCATTAGAGGAAATACATTTTTCTTTGCAAATGTATGTCAATTGGAGATTGACATATATTCCTTTGTTAGGGATAGAATCTCATGTCTATATATTCATCTGAATGCTAGAATCTTGCATGGCTTTAAACTCTGTTATTTTATAAATTCATTAATTCTGGTGTTTTTAGAAGACATTGTTTGATTTATGTTCTCCATCCTCTCTGCCTCCTCTTTGACCAAGTTCCCTGATCCTGATTAGAATTTGCTGGAGACATTCTTTTTAGGACTCAGTGTTCCAGAGTTTCCCATTCTGGTGTGTGTTTTGTTTTGTTTTGGTCTCATCAGTTTTCTTTATCTGTACTTATTTTTCCATTTTTAACTTTTAGTGTTGTGTTTTGTTTTTGAGGGAGGGAAGGAGAGAGAGTAGAAGAGAGACAGAATGAGAGAGAGATACACAAAGAGAAAGAGAGAGAGAGAATGAGCATAAAATTGAGTGGAATTGAAGGTGGGGAGAATCTGGGAGGACTGGAGGATAGGAAAGATATGATAAAAATATTCTGTATGAAGAAATTTTTTAATAAAAACATTTCTGAAAGGAAATGATAGGAAAAAAATCATGTGTGGCACATGAAAGAATTTAAATACTATCCCCATGTGCTATAAGGCTAACCCTAAGATTACATTGATGGTTAATACTTGTGGTGAATTTCTGGTAGTTATTTTGTATACTACTTTGTTAAAATCCCTGAGAAGAACAACCAAGGGGAAGAACAATTTACTTCAGCTCATAGTTACAGGGGGAAAGAGCTGCCTTTGGTGATAAATATATGGTAGCAGGATCTGATACAGATCTGTGAATGAGATTTCAGAGAACTCACACCAAAGGAGGTTGGCTCCCTATGTCCCTGGGTGTGTTCCTGAACTGTACATCCAAAAGAGTCAACAATATCCCTAAACAGCACTGAAAGCTAGTGACCAAGTGTTTAAATACATGAACATGTCGGAAACATTCCCATTCAAACCATGATAATCTTATACTTAAAACAGAAAAGCAAAAGAATTTTGAAGTGGACAAGTTTTTCAGGATATGATAGAAAATACAGTTATAGTTAAATATATATATATGTGTGTGTGTGTGATTTGTATAAAATTTCTTGAAAACTAAATACTTTTGAATGCTTTTTGCTCTGATCACATTCAGTCTTTTACTTCTTTGCTGCTGTTTTCAAGTTTAATTATTTTGCTGAAATAAATCTCTATCTTACATGTGTGGTGACTATTAAATGCGACAATTGATTGCTGCTGTATGTTCCACTAATGAGGCATAAGAAATCCTCTATCCTGTCACTTTCCCACAGCTGACTTCATTCACACTGCATAAATGAACACCTGAAAACAAATCAGTGTCAGTTTGCATTAATATGTAGCACTCCGCAGATTACAGTTATCACAACCAGAAATGTATTTGCTGGTGAAAAGTGAAGATTAAAAAATGATGAATTTCTGAGAATTGTATTTTAGTTACAACCTCTCAGGGAAGTAAATATTGGAAATCATCTGGTATAATGGAAAGAGCACAGGGTGAAGCAACAGATTGGGGTTGAATACCACTTCCATTCCCTTTCAGCTTGTGTGATCATGTTAGGGTACTTAATCTCACATAGCCCTAAACAACTATCTGCAAAACCGAATTTGTTTCCCAATGGCATCAGGCTTTTTGAGGCAATAAGCTGTCCCATTTTCAATATACCTTGGTGAACAAATATTTTACTGATTGAAGGAATTAGATTGTCCAGTTTCCAAATACTTATAGAATGTAATAGATATAGAGGAGAGGCCTATATGATATGTACAAACTAATTCCATGACAAAATTAGGATCCAAGCTTCAGAGATGCTTCTTTATTCACTATGGTTTTACTACATGATTTTCCTCAGACACTGGTCTTGGTGCTTCCCAGGTTTCTGTTCTATTGATATGGTGCTAGGTGATTAAGAAGCACTGATTATCTCAGTGCAACTCTTAAGTACTACCTGTAGACATCTGAAGGTTGGAATATGTTCAATTAGACCTTCTAAATTACCCCACAGGTAAAGGAAAGTGAGGCTCTCAGCCTAGTACCCTATTTCAGTTTAGAACAAGGTAAGTGCTCCATACAATATTCTTTGTACTAAACATATATCTAAAGATGATTCTCAGTGTGCCATTTCTCTGCATGCCCATACTTATCTATGATGGCCATATGAGGCACCACAATTACATAGTTTCAGTATGAGAAAAGAGTTTGAGAAGGGAAAAACATGATAGAATCTGCCCTTGCCTTCTGAACTGCTTTCTCTTAGGAAATTTAACTACTGTGTAAGAAGTCTTATAAGAAGACAAGTGAGAACTCTCAAATTAGATGTGCTGATACAAAGACATGCTCAAAATATCAGACAACAGACACACACACACACACACACTCTGAGAGAGAGAGAGAGAGAGAGAGAGAGAGAGAGAGAGAGAGAGAGAGAGAGTCTTCAAACACTTTCCTAAGCCACCACCTGATGACAAAGTCAAAGGAGAAGCAGTAGCTGAGAAAAACAGATCCTCAGAGGCAAGGAAGATAGTAACTATCATTGTATGCCAGTGTGTTTTGGCAGGAAATGGGGACTCTCCAAGGCAGTAGGAAAGCACAATTCAGTTTCTGAAAATACAAGGAGAAATCACTAGGATGAAACTCAGATCTCACACTTCACTTTACTTTTACATCTTCAGAATTATAAATACATGAAATCATGCTTACAATTTTGATGTTTTTTGTGGGAGTTGTTTTTGTTTTAGCAGATTTTGTTTAGCTTGAGCAAGAGAGGAGGAGAAGAGAATACAAGGTATATACTTTGAAAGAAAATGCCCCCCCCAAGGGGGTGGCACTACTAAGAGGTGCGGTCTTGTTTGAATAGGTGTGGCCTTGTCAGAAAAATGGTGTAAATCCATGCATACTGGGAAAACAAGCTCTTAGGATTGGTAACTTTAGAGTCTGCTGGCTAATCATCTCCTGTTGCAGGTCCAAAGAAAATTATAACTATGTTCTTGTAAAAATAAAAGTAAACAAAAGTTGCAAAAATAAAAATACAGGTAAAGAACACTATAAGAATTTAGTTGGTACCCACACATCTACCATATCTCCAATATATTTAATAAAACATGTAAACATACATAAAACAAACTGTGATGACATTCTTTCAGCCTAATATGTAGGTGAATTAGCACATAATAGTTTCTATAGTTTTCAAGTATTCTTAGAAAATAAGTGTTGTAAAACAATTGGCAGTTAGAAAATATTCTCCCTCCACTCCTTCATTAAGTTTCATCAAGACAAACAAAGACACAGGAAAAGTTATGAAAACCTATTTTTTACTTTCTATATTAAAAGTGTGTTTTAATAAATGGGAGAGGCTATAGGTCTATGAATGTTGACAAATTACCAGCCATTTCCATATTTATATACCAGGAAAAAATACTTTCTTTATTTAAACAGTAATTCAAACAAATATATAATTGTAAATAATATTGAAATTTAATTAACACATTTGTAATCATGATATAATCTTACCTTAAAGCGCTATATTTTCAGTTAGAAATCTCAAGGCTCATTTAGATGATATGTGCTGTAGAGAAAAATTGTCAGGAGCAGTCTTTGTGGGGCTGCAATGGGAGCCAGCTGAGCAGCCCCAAGTCCATACCTGAGTTGGGTGGGGGAGTGCAGATGAGGGGAAGACCAGCTATAGATAATAAAGAAAGACAGAGAGACAGAATAAAGGTCAAGAGAGCAGATCAGTCAATACTGAAATGCCACGAGTTTATTTTTCACCACTCTTATATACCTTAACCATAAAAGAGATCACAGTATCATACATATGGAACAAATAGACTTTTCTTCCTCACTTATTCTAATGATTCAGTAACTACAATTTAGCTCTAACTTCTTGTTCCCTAGCCTTGAGGTCAGGAATAGCCATACCTCAGATTCAACTTCTCCTTCCCTAGCTTTGAGGTCAAGAGTAGCGACACCTCAGATTCAGGTCTGTTGTTATTTAATGACAGCAGAAACATCCTTCTGTAGCCACACATTTGACCTTTAGGTTTTGTGACTTGCTCACAGCTTTGAACTCTCTGCCCTTATGCCAAGATGGAGTGTAGCCATCTTTATGGGCACCCACAAAAAAAAAATTGTACCTAAGATTATCTGGAATGTGTCAGAAGTTACAGAGTGGCACTGCCTCAGGTTATTTCTATATGTTCCATCATATATAATTTAGAACAGCTGAAGAAGAGTAGAGGAGTTTTCCCTCTCTCTTTCAAGGTTATTTTCCTTGACTGTGAAGTCAATGAACAGAAGACAAGACCACAAGAGGAAAACCATAGGTATTCTCAGTGGGCAGATAGGTGCATCCTCCCAAATATGACAATGGAACAAAAGCCAGGTGACTGTTGCCTATATCTTGAACTACAAAACTAAAAGGAGAGGTGTATAGAGGTTGCAGGACATGGAAGTAGAGGCAAATTTTTGGGACCCTGAAGGGGAGAAATACACAGCAAACAGAGAATGCCTACCTGTTAGCAACAAGAGTATCACAAGCAGATGAAGAGAGTTGCTTGGAGTAACTCTTCCTAATATAACATCTCTACTAATGAAATGTTTTAGATGTCAGCTTCCTTTAGTGCTGCTTTTCAGAGATACTCCTGTGTTTCAAGTTTCTCAAAAAAAATTACTTAAAGTACAACATAGAAGTCCATTTTGGGGTGACCGATGCATGCTTCCCATTGTTGTGGGACTGGGGATTTATATAACCAGATGTCTCAAGCTCTCAAGACTGTATCTTCCCTGTAATAGAAAGCAACTTGAATTGTGGGTTAACAGAAACCTTTTCTACCCTAAGTTGCTTTTTGTCATAGCAATGGAAATTAAATTAGGAAGCAACCTAACATTGTTCTTATTTTGGAATTAGGTTTTTATCCTCACACACATAAATTACAGGCAATACATTCATGGTGTACCATCTGCAAAAGTGATTTACTTATCTTCACATTCACTATGAACTAATTTCATTAAAAGCATAGCATATTATATGCAAGGTTTTTTTTTTTTAATCTGCATGTTATTCCATTGATGCTGCATGGTGCTGTAGACAAACACAAACAGAAGGGTGAGTTCACTATTACTTATCATTTTCAAGTCTCTCTTCAAATTCCCCAAGAAACTCATGTGCCATTTTGCTATCCAAGGTGAGGACTGAAATTTGGGTATCTTTTAGGATAGGTATATTCAATAAAATTAAATAATACCACAATATTCTAGAATGCAATAAATATATGGATATATAAAATTATCAAATATGAAAACACAACCTACCTTTTGCTAGTCACACATAAGTTATATTATGTTGGGTCACCTCTATGTTGTACATACTTTACCTTTTCTTTTCTTATTCTTTTTTTTTTCTTGTTCAAGGCAAATTATTAGTAGAAAAAACTGTAGCATCATTCCCATTCACTCCTTGTCCTCTCTCCTGTAAATAGGGATCTTTGCTCTTTGAGTTTTCCTTTGCTACATATTTCATATAAGTAGAATCACATAGTATTTGGTCTTTGTGAAAAGGTCTTTATCGCTGAAGTGTCAAATTCTCCTTAGTTTCCTGGAGTGATGAATCTGGTTACCTCTATCTGCTCTAAGTCCTACTTGATGGGAGATGTCATTCTGTAAATATGTTTCTCACACTGGTTAATGAATAAAGCACTATTGGCCAATAGGAAAGCAAGAGAGGAGGGACTAGGAAAGAAGAAGGAAAGAGGAAGTAGGAAGGAGGAGTCAAGATGGAGAGTCTGGAGAGGGCAGGATGCCAGCCGGCTCTCAGGTTAATACTTAAGACAGAGCTAGCCGATAAGAAACTAGTACCTGGCCAACACCATTATATCAAATACAGAGTCTCGGTGTGTTAATTGGGGCTGGCATGGTGGCAGGAGGAAAAACCTACTCCTTACAATATGGCACCCAACGTGGGGCACGAACTCACGACCCTGAGATTAAGAGTCTCATGCTCTACCTACTGGGAGCTGTCATTCTGTAAATATGTTTCTCATACTGGTTAATGAATAAAGCACTGTTGGCCAATCGGAAAGCAAGATAGGTGGGACTAGGAGACAAGGAGGATTCGAGGAAGTAGTAAGGAGGAGACAAGATGAAAGACAGAGAGAGCAGAATGCTGGTGGCCTCTCTCTCCAGTAAGATAAGATAACGTGGAAATACTTAGATTAATAGATAAATAATTAAGACAGAGCTAGCCAATAAGAAACTAGTACAAAGTCTGTGTTAATTGGGGCTGGCAGGGCGGCGGGACAAAACCAGCAGCAGGCAGAGAAACCTAATCCTTACACCCATTAGCCTTTTCAGTTAGAATTGTCACAGAATATTTGTTGTTTTTCCCATGTAAGAATGAATATATTTTGTAATATATAAAATGTCACATATTTTAAAAATGCATATAGGAAATCAAATATAAGTAGAATGATACCAAAATCTACCTGAAAATATTACTGTATTATTTTATTCATTATAAAGTAAATTAATTGGGACAAACAAGATTTTTTACTTATATTAATTAATAAAAAAGCACATTTTACCTAATATGCATATCTTACTGGAAGTTAGAACATGTCAAATGAAAAAATATCTCTTAATTAATAGTCATTTACTGAATCACAGTGCAATGCGGACTTCATGAAGAATTAATCTAGCCTACTGACTGCTCAATTCTCTTTAGTTCTGAGTGTTACAAATCACACTAAACTACATTAAAGTAATTACCAAGTTGTCCAATCATACACATATATATGACCACATACAATTCTAAAAGTTAACTTAAGCCAAATTGATTAATTAATAATGTTATGTGATTTTAATAAGAAAATAGATTTCTTCTCTTTTTCTAGGATATTTATTTAAAAAAATTATACTTAGGTATTCAAAATGCTAAGCGATGTCTTTTTAATGAAATTACTTTGTTATGCTTAACATTTTGACTGAAATATATGTATAAAAAGAACACCTTTATAAAATCAAAAATAACACATTACGCCCTAAATATGTGATTATTGTATGCAATTAGATTTTAAAAAAATAGAATTATACGTCAGTTTATAGGGTTTTCTGTGTTTATGTTACTTACAGAGAATTCAGAAATGTCGTGGAATCTCTGATTTGTCTTAACTTTTTTGATTGTAACGTTCCTCGTGAAAGAAGCAGAGAAGCCCATCATTCCTTCAGTGGTATGTCTAAGTATAGTTGATAAACAAAATATTGTGTCTTCAGAAGACTGGACATGTGACACTTCCAGATAATGACACTTCAAGATAAGCTTGTCAGACAATCTATGCTTCCACAGTTTCATAACTGAAATTGTTCACTTTGCTTTTGTTTACCTAATATGTACAGATCATATTTGTAGCAGTTCCTTAGCCAAGAGATTTCTTCTTATAGTTATGTCTCTGTTAAATTTCTACTGCTGTGATAAACACATGATCATACAACAACAATGAAAGGAAGAGTTTCATTTCATCTTAAAGTCAGAGTCCATCAGTGAGGGAAGTCAGGGCAGGAACTAAAACATGAATAGATGCAGAAGCCATGGCAGCTTACAGTTTTGCTTCTTATGGCTTGCTAAGAGGTCTTTTTTATAACTCACAGGTCCATCACTGAATGAATTGAACTGTTCACAGAGATGTGGGATATCCCACAATAATCCTTACTCAATAATATACCCTATAGATTTGGCTACAGGAAAATATTATGCATTTATTTTTTAATTGGAAGTCAGTCTTCTCAAATAACTCCAACTTGTATCAAGCTGAAATAAAAACAATTGATATAAGTATTGTTTTAATCTTGTTAAGACTCTGAAAATTATTATAATCACCATTTTTCATTCTTTAAAGAAAGGATAATTAAATGACTTGTCTGATATCACATAGGTATAATATCTAGGAAACCACATTATTGGAAGTTATATGGTTGCTTATTGACATCAAGATACAGCCATGACTGTCTGAATGATGGTGTCAAAGGGTCTCAGCCAGTACTTAACTTCAAATGTGGAGTACTTCTGCAAAATAAAAATCTGTCCATATGGGAATATTACAGCAAATTGCTATAGTTTTGTTTTTCTTACTTTTTAAAATTTATTAATTTATTAATTAATTTATTTTACAGCTTGGCCACAGTTTCTGCTCCCTCATCTTCTCCCAGACCCTCCTCCAATCCTCACTCTGTCCCCACCCCTAATCCACTCCTCCTTTGCTTCTGTTTAGGAAAGGGCAGTCGTCCCCATGAATATCAACAAAACATGCTTAACAACTTCTACTAATACTAAACACCTACCTATATATTAAGGCTGGGCAAGGTGACTCAGTATGAGGGATTTGGCCTGAAAAGCCAGTAAAGGAGTCAGAAACCACCCCTGATCTCATTGTTAGGAGTCTTATAAGAGGACTGTGGTAGTTTGAATGTAATTGGCCTCTATAACCACACAGGGAGTAGAACTATTAAATGTGGTTTTTTTGGAGTGGGTATGGCCTTGTTGGATGATGTATGTCACTCTGGAGGCTGGTTTTCAAGTTTTCTATGCTCAGGATAACACCCTGGTGTCTCTGTTGGCTTCCTGTTGCCTGTAAGATGTAGTAATTTCAGCTATTCCTTCAGCATCACCTCTGGCTACATTCCAACCAGCTCCCTGCCATGGTGATAATGGACTGTACCATACATACATGCAGAAGGCTTAGGGCCGTCCCATGCAGACTCCGGGTTAACATTTCAGTCTCTCTGAGCCCCTATGAGCCCAAATTCGTTGGTTCTGTGAGTTTTCTTCTAGTGTCTTTGAGCCCTCAGGTTGCTACAATTTTTCTTCTTCTCTTCTGCCAGATTCCAGGAGCTCCATTTAATATTTGGCTGTGGGTCTGCATCTCTTTCCATCAGTTGTTAGATGAAGTTTATTTGATGACAGTTAGGCTAAGCACCAATCTTTGAGTATAGCAGAATAGCAGTAGACATTGACATTATTTTTTAACTCCAATCATATTTGGTTCTATCCTAGGTCTCTGGTTCATGCAGCTTGTAGATCATTTTGCTCCAGGCAGTGCCAGGGGTGGGCACACTCTCCTGTCATGGATTTTACACTAGACCAATATTTATATAGCAACTCACTCAATCTCCAGACAATCCTTACCCCAGAGTACCCCATAGACAGGAGAGGCTATAGGTCAAGAATTATGTGGCTGGATTTGTTTCCCACTCAATCTGTTTGAAGGTATGTCTGATCATAAGAGATGGTCAGTCCAGAATATGTATTTGCTATTGTTTGAAGTCTTAATTGGGGTCATCCTTGTAGATACCTGGGAGATTCCCTTGCCCCCTACTTTTCCCAGTAGTCTCTTCTACCACTTTTTTCCTCTACCACCCCCACCTGATTGCTCATGTTTTCATTTCCATTTGCCCACAGTCCATTCAAGAAAATTATTCTATTTCCCTTCTCACGGGGATCTGGGATCTCCCCTTGAACAACCCTTAGTTACCTAGTTTCCCTGGGTCTCTGGATGATTGCATAGTTATCCTTTAGTTTATAGCTAATGTCCAATTATGAGTGAGTACATACCATGCTTGTCTTTCTAGTTCCATCCATTTGTCTTCAAACTTCTTTTATGCCATTGCTTTTAACAGCTAACTAATACTCCATTGTATAAATGTCACACATTTTCTATATCCATTCTTCAGTTCAACAATATCTAGGAGGTTTTCATGTCCTGTCTTAGCTATGAACATAGCTGACTAAGTGTCCTTGTGGAATGATTTAATATCCTTTGGGTATATGACCAAGAGTGATTATTGTTCTGTCTTATGGTAGACTTCTTCCCAGGTTTCTGAGAAATCATAACACTGATTTCCAAAGTGGCTGTACAAATTTGCACTCCCACCAGCAATGGAGCTCCCCTTCCTCCACATCTTTTCCAGCATGAACTGTCATTTCTGGGTTTTTTGTTTGTTTGTTTGTTTTGCTTTTTATCTTAGCCATTCTGACAGGTATAAGATATAATCTCAGATTTGTTTGCAAATGCATTTTTCTAATGATAAAGAAATGTTGAAAATATTGTGGGTTTTTTTTTTTTTGGCTATTTGAGGTTCTTCTGTTGAAAATTCTCTGCATAGTTCTGAATGCCACTTTTAATTGGATTATTTGTTTATTTGACATGTAGTTTCTTGAGTTCTTGGTCAGCCCTCTGTTGGATATGAGGATGGTAAGGACTTTTTTTTTTTCCCCATTCTATGGGCAGCCATTTTGTCCTATTGACAGTGTCCTTTGTCTTACAGAAACATTTCAGTTTCATGAGGTACCATTTGTCATTTTTTTAAACGTATTTAATCTTATATTCACTCTTGTTAATCTATCTGCACATGAAGTTGTCTCCAGTGCCAATTTGTGCAAGGTTATTTCACATTTCTCTTCTATCATCTTGAGTATATCTTGTTTAATGTTGAGGTCTTTGATCCACGTGGAATTGAGTTTTATGCAAAGTGATAAGTATAGATATATTTGCATTCCTCTAAATGCCAGTATCCATTTAGAAGAGCAGCATTCTTTTTTTTTTTTTTTTTTTTTTTTTTTTCATTGTATAATTTGGACTTCTTGGTAAAACATCTGGTGACCACAGGTGTGTGTGTGGATTTATGTCTGCATCTTCAATTCAATTCCATTTATCTTCCTGTCTGTTGTTATGCCAATACCATGTAGTGTTATTACTATATCTCTATAGTACTGCTTAGAATGTGGGATACCTCAGGAACTTCTTTTATTATACAGGATTATTTTTAATTATCCCTGTGTTTTTTATATGAGTTTGAGTATTATTCTTTCAAGTTCTGTAAAAAATTGTACTGGGATTGTAAAGGGGATTACATTGACTCTGTAAATTGCTTTTGGTAATGGCCATTTTTACTGTTAATCCTATTGACCAAAGAATATGGGAGAACTTTTCATCTTCTGATACCTTCTCTAATGTATTGAAGTCTCTATCATACAGCTGTTTTTCTTGCTTGGTTAGAGTTACACAGAGTTTTTTGTTTTTTGTTTTTGTTTTTGTTTTTGGTTTTGGTTTTGTAATGTTATTTGTGGCTACTATGAATAGTATCGTTTCCTGGATTTCTTTCGCAGTCCATTTATCTTTTGTGTATAGGAGGACTACTGATTATTATTTTTGGGGGGGTTAATCTTGTATCCAGTCACTTTACTAAAAGTTCCTCCCCATCAGGTATAGGAGTTCGCTGGGACACATATGTATACTATTATATCATCTGTGAATAAATGACACTTTGAGTTATCCCTTTCTGTACTGTATCCCTTTGATTTCCTTTAGTTCTCTTAATTGGTCTACCTAAAAATTTGAGTACTATATTTAATACATAAGGTGATAGTGGGCAACCTTCTCTTATTCCTCCTTTTAGTGGAATTGCTTTGAGTTCATCTCTATTTAATTTGATGTTGGCCACCAGCTTGCTGTATATTGTTTTTATCATGTTTAAATATGTCCCTTTCCTCCCTGATATCCTCAAGACTTTTATCAAGCGGTATTGGATTTTATCAAAGGCATTCTCAGCATCTTGTGAGATCATGTGATTTTTCTTTCATTTTTTTAATATGGCATAATACATTGCTATATTTTCATGTATTGAAACATCCCAGACTCTCTGTAATGAAGTCTACTTAATCATGTGAATGATTGTTTTGATTAGTTCTTGAATTTGTTTGTATATTAATCAGTATTTTTACGTGAATGTTCATAGTATGTAATTTTTCTGTCTTTATTTGGTCTTTGTGTAGATAGAGTATTAAGGTGACTGTGGCCTCACAGAAAGAATTTGCCAATGATCCTTTTGTTTCTATTTTGTGGAATAATTTGAAGGGTATTGGTATTAACTCTTCTTTGAAAGTCTGGTAGAATTCTAAGTCTGGTCCTTGGCTTTTTATGGGGGAGGGGGTTGGTAGACTTAATGGCTGCATCTATTTCCTTTAGGGGTCTTGTTCTGATTTTATCACTTTGATAAGTGGTATCTACTAAAAAAACTTTGCTCATTTCTTTTAGATTTTTCCAATTTGTAGGGTACAGATTTTAGATGTATGACCTAATGATTCTCTGGATTTTCTTGGAATCTCTTATGTCCCCCTTTTTGGTTTCGAGTTTGTTGATTTGAATATGGTATCTGCATTTTAGCTAATTAGGAAAAGAGTTTATCTATTTCATTGATATTATGGAAAAACCAACTTTATTTCATTGATTCATTGTATTGTTTTCCTTGTTTTGTTGATTTCAGCCTTCAGTTTGTTTATTTCCTGCCATCTGATGAGAATAGGGCATTAATGTTGGTTAGGTGTTTAGCTCCATGGTTTCTCTTTCTTCTCTGCTCTCCTGCCCTGAATGTGTTGCCTGAGCTTTCTGGCCCAACATGAATACCCATATTTTTTGATGACTAGCATGTCTTCAGGTCCAGGAAGGTGTCACCCCTGGGGTGTGTGGGGTCTAGGTCTGGCCTGGTCTCTGGTAAAGCAAAAGTCTAATTCTGAATTTGTAGAAAAGATTATAAAGCCCAGTGATGGGGTGCAGTCTACAGTTTTTAGGCAGTTGTAGAAGGGTTTTGTAGACATTAAAATGTACCTTCCCAGGGGGTCCCTAGGATTATTTTGACATCTGATAAAGCATCTAAGGCTGTAGGTTCTAGCGTGGAGCTAAGAAGAGAAGTAACACATTAGGGTTGATTTAAGGAGTGTTAGTTGCAGTGGGTTATATTTTATCTGTGTTTATTAGGTCCAACCTGGTCTCTAATAAAGTGGAAGTCTTCTGAAGCTGTAAGCCAGGATATGGTTCCCAGGGGAGGAAGCACAGTCTGGATTTTGGGGCATATTTTAAGGCGTGTTAACAGGCAAAGGCAGTGTTTTACCTGGACTCCTGGGACCACTTTGACCTCTGGTAAACTGCAGAAGCTCTGGGTCCTAGGACCGAGCCTAGTTTGGTTTTTCTAAAGAGAAGAATCAAATTATGGAAACATATTGTGCATCTTTATATCGGGATCGGAAGATTGCTCAGTCAGTCAAGTGCTTGCCATGTGAGCACAAATCCCTCAGTTCCAATTGCCAGCATGCCTGTAAAAAGCCAAGTAGAGCAGCTCTGCACTGTAGTCCTAGCATGGGGAAGTAGAAGCAGGACTAATATGGAAGCTTCTTGGCCACCAAGCTTAGTTGAAGTGGGAAACTCCAGGTTCAGTGTTGGATATGTTACAGAAAGGGAAGTGGCAAATGATTAAGTAAGGTACCTGTTATTGACATCTGGCCTGCACATGCATGTTCATGTTTACATATACACAAACTCCACAAGCATACCCATGCAACCCTTTTAAAAAGGTTTAAAATAAATATTTTCTGTTTAACTAAGTGTATTCTCAGAAGCGAGAGAAATGACCAATGGTTAAAGTACTTACCAATTTGGCAACAGAAAACAATTCAAATCCACAAACCCTAGATTGTTGTTGTGGCTCAACTGTAATTTCAGCCTCAGAAGACAGGGATATGATTTGAAAATCAGGCTGGCTGTGAAGATGAGCTGTAGCTATGAGATCTGGGGTTGGGAGATCCTGAAACAAAGAATAATTTGGAAAAGAGTTTGAGGAATATTTCCAATGTCAGCCTCAGGCCCCAAATGCAAGTTTAGAAATGCATACACCCCTCTAAATTTATTAACATATTAATGTCTGATACTATACTTCATAATCTGTATATTTAAAATATATTTACTCATATTCAAAATGATGCAGTATATAATATTACCCTAAGAATTATTCTTTTATCTAATATTTTCAAATAAATTATATAAAACAGAATTTCTCACAAAAAGTGCTTTCCTAAAAATAACTAATAAAATGTTAGTAAAGTATATTTATTGTTGGTATACAGAACTAATCTTATCTCCATTTGCAACATTCTGGCTTCATTCTCCAAATAAGTCCACCTATGAACTCTGATTATTTTAATCTTCTCTCTAAAATTACCCTGCTTATGAATGTCATGTGTCTCTTATCTCTTTTATCATACCAATGACTCATATCAAAGTCACCACAGCAGCTGTCAAAAAATCAGTTTGGAGGCAGTGGTAGTGGAATGAACCACCCTGGGGCTGGAATGAGTGACAGAAAAGAGTCTACCCAGAATGCATCCCTTTGAGAGATCCCAAAATATAGGAGTAACTACTTTTACAGAACTCTTTTAGAACAGTTGAGCTTCTGGGAGAAGGTGGTATAAAGATGAGCAACTTCTCTATTTTTTTTTTTCTTAGCTGAAATACTTGGAGGAGAACCACTATGTGAGAGGGATAAACATGGCTCCTTGCACACTGGATGAAAATGGCTCCTCACTGATTGCTTTCTCACAGCAGGCCAGGGCCATTAACCCAGAGATAGAGTGCGAAACTCAAACTTGTACAGTCAATTGTAGTAAATATAGTTTCCCAAATATGTCATTCACTGAGAACATCTCTACTTTAAGTTAAAGTGTGAAAAAATGCTCACTCAACATCTGCTAACCATAGATAAGTTTGACCCTGTATTTCTCTAACATGGCAAATTGCTACTGCCCTTTGGAGCCCTTTGGTCAGTCTTAGAGCTTTTCAGAATAGTGACCTTACCTGAACACATTAATAGACCCTTGGGTTCCATTCCACCCCTGGAGGTTCCTTACCCCATTCTTATCCTGTGTGGTGACCTGAACTCCAGAAGTTCTCTTGCTAGGAGAAAGGTCAGCTCTCATGACTTCCCACTGCAGAATTCAGCTTCAATTTTAAATGTCTCTCCCTTGATTAGCTTTAATATTCTCAGATTATGATCTCTATATCATCTTAGAGATGATCCCCATAACCTAAAGTGGTTTTATTTTTTCTGTTAAATAATGAGATATGAGAAGGGATCAGAACAACATTCACTATGTCAATAATCAAAAGAAACACTAACCACCAAAAGAGACATTTTTTTCCCTGTCTACCTGCCACCCAGTGAACTTTAGCCTCTTCACCAAATAAACACTAAAGATTTAAAGAAGGCTACTTTTCTCAGTATCAAAGTATTACCAATTTAATAGCCTGGAGTGCTGTTCAGACCTGGGGGCAAGATGCTAAACCCAGCTGTTAGTGAACAGGAGGCCTAAGGGCAATGGGTACTTTAGAGGTACCCACAACAGAGACATAAGACAAAATCAGTAGCCCGAACAATTTTAACCTGGACAGTCATATCTGTAGTTTGGCTTCAGTGACTAAGTTCAAATAACTCTTTTTTTTTCCATGTTGTATTTTTTCAGCATTATGTTAGCCTGTCTTCTGTGAACATGTTTCTTCTATGTGATTGCATGAGCTTTTGCATACAGTGGTGAAAATCCCACAGTGTTGGTGTCTAATTTTGTTGTTTCATTATTATTTGCTGCAAGAATCTGTGTTACTCTTGTTTGATGCAAATGGAGCTTTTCTTTTTAAATGCATTTGAAAACATACCTTCAAACCATCTTTTCAAAGGGTAATGTCTATTTACCTTTGCATTAAAGACTTTGGGTTAAAGGGGAAAAGAGTAGTTTGATTCAGAATGAAGCAAGGAGACTTTGTGAGATAACAGAAAATGTTCCGAAAGAAGACACAAAAACTCCTAAGAAAATTTGGCAGGAAATTAAATGCTTCATCTAAGCTCATTCATCATATATTCACCTTTAGCTCATGACATATTCCCAGGAAATGGTGACATTTGCAAACTAATTTAATTGCATTCCTTATTTAGGTGTAATATTATATGACACATTTAAAATAAGTATAAAATTTAATTTTTCTTTATTAAACAGTGTAAAATTAAAGTAGTTTAGTAAATAGGTATGCTTGAAATAGGAACACCTAATATTTAAACATGTCTGAAAGTATATATATGAAAAAAAAGAATGGACTCCCAAAGTCAAGAAGTAATGAATGGCTTTCAAAATCAGTAACTGAATGTTCAGAATTTTCTATGTGGTAGTTGGAATAAAATTGTCTCCCATAGACCCATAGGGGGTGGCACTACTACGAAGCCTGGTGGCCTTATTAGAGTAGGTTTAGTAGTGTTAGAGGAAGTGTATGTATCACTAGAGGTGGGCTAGAGGTTCCAGAAGATCAAGCCATGCCTAGTGTATCATACTTTCTTCCTATTGTTTAATGATCCAGATATGGAACTCCAAGTTCCTTCTCCATGTCTGCATACATGCCATCATGTTTCCTGCCATGATGATAATGGACTAAACCTTTGAAGCAAATTGCAGTTAAATATTTGCTGTTTTAAGAATTGTTGTAGTAATTTTGTCTCTTCACAGCAACAGAAACCCCAACAAAGACATGATATTTCTCATGGTTTCTAGATCATACTAGCCTTTTCAAGATCAGATTAGGAGATGTTACAAACAGTTTATTTGCATAGACAGAGAATGGAGGATACCTATCCTGTCCAGTTGGAATAAAACTTAGCTGGTAATTCTGGGAATAAATTTTTGAAAGAAAGTTAACTGTGACATTCTTCCCTCTTCCTATCCTTGACATGAGCAAGTACATTGAAATACTTTACCGCAGACAAGAGCATCAAAACACTCACGGGATACCCTTCTTTCCTTCTGCCTGGAGATTCTCTCCAATATTACCACCTCAACAATTGCCCCCCAAGGCTAAGATTTGGGCAGTGCAGTAGTGTTAATTTGGTCATCTAAAGCTAGAAAGTCACTTTCTGTGTAGAGAAAAGACAAAATTGTGACCTTATATAAAAAATATGCTATCGTTTTTTTTTTTTTTTTTTTTTTTTTTTTTTTACTTGTAAGAGAAACTTTGAAAAGGGAACCTTGAGATATTGTAATTTCATATCTGGAGCGGAGACATACAAGCATACCCCTCGTCCCATGTGAACTGCACACAGCTCTGACCCATCAGAAACCACATAAAGGTGAGTAAAGCACCCATGGAGCATAATACATGCTTTGATATCTGAAATACAACATTAACCTGCACCTATATCACAGAATAATATACAAGAATATTATACCAGGGCCAGAAAACACAGCACAGCAGCACAATCTAAATGAGGTAAAATCCACCTTTCAGTCAAAATTAAAATAGCTTTATTACATGAGTAATGTGAAAACATGAGCAATAGAGAGTAGCATGATTTACATAGGGCATTAACAAGTATAGATCTCATGTCTTTCTGACAAAAGTCTGCTTTTAAAAATTGCCAATTTTTTTTATAAACTTAACATACTTTTATGGTATGAAGTAGGAATTTTACTAGTTTTACTAACATAAAGTGGAACCTCTATTCATGCAAAAAAAATCTGTTCAAAGTCTTTACACAACATCACCAGCAAGAGAAAATACTGACAACGCTCCTCAACTATGGACAAAAGGAACAAGTGGTAGATAAACTCATACAGTGGAATAATTATTTGGTCATAGACTGGAACAAGGTATTTCTTCATGAATTAATAAATCACAAATATTTAATGTTACATGAGAGAATCTATAATTCACAGAATGTAGGTGTAAATACACAGGACATTTTGGAAAGTTTAATTCTACTAAGCTAAACAACAGACTACTGTGTGCCAACACACAAAGCATAAAAATGTTTCTGGAAGGAACTGAATTTCTTCTCTTTATTGCTTGATTTATTAATTTGTTTTGTTCTCATAAATATTTATTTATGAAAATTCATAGAAGTATATATCATAAAGTATATTTCTGCATTCAAATTAAGAACCATGAAAAGGCTAGAAGCAGCTTTTAATTGTTGCTTTTTTTTTATTACTAAAAGAATGGCGACAGAAATAAGCAAGCACTTAAACATCACCTCTAAATGACACACGAAACTGAATATTTCAAATTTATTTGCAATATTTGCTAAGACTCCAATTTACCACTTGATCCAGTGAAGCTATTAATACAATTTAAAGTTGTGGGAAATAGTACTGTTCCAGAGAGCATCACAACTTATGGCTTTAAACCCTTATCACCTTGTCTCCTTGCAGATTGGCTTATGGCTAGTGTCTCTACTACAGAAAAAGCACTAACATGTGAAAGTTAAGTAATTTGGCTGCTCACAATTAAAGTTTCTGGGATGTAATATCAGGCTTAGTTTCACTTTTACAAATGACCAAACAAATGGACAAACAAACCCTAAGAACAGTTATGGTAATTTTGGGTGGCATTTCCTAAAATCATTTTGGGAACTTAAACAGTAGATGTCACAGTGCATAAGCTCCTGCTCACCCTTCCTGGATCTAAACTCCATGACCAGGTTTGCAGCTGCAAGAAGTTAAAGGCAATCTCTTAGTTGGAAGTTTTCAGAGCATTGAGAAGTCTGCTGTGACTAGCACTATGATTCCTCCCAAGGGTAGGCTGTATGTATTTTGTGAATGGTAAATGATGAAATAAAGGACATAGTCCCTTTGCCTAAGATCAGAATAAAGCTGAAAGTCTCTTGGGCTCTCTAGACCTCAGCATGGCTACCACTTCAGTTTTGGTGGCAATCACATCAGAGTTGACTATCTTCCCTTAACTTATTTTCTGTTTCTTTTAATGTTCCCAGGTGATGATTTCAAAAGTAATCCCCATTGCATATCTTGCTTGCAAATCCCCAAAAGAGAGCCAATTATCTGGGCTTCTGAAAGAGTTTATGCCAGAAAAGGTTCAAGGAAAGAGACTTAAAAAAAAAAAAAAAAAAAACTACTAGAGCCTGGTGACCCTCTGACTGGCTGGCAACGAACAATCCATCAGTGATGGCACATGGAGCTGAGTCCTGGTAATTCCTGGACACATAGGAAATGATTGCAAAATCTTCAGAGACAGAGGGAATTTCACTGACAAGTGCAATGTTTCAGCTAAGAAAATAATCTCGAGAACTGTAGAATAGTCCAGGCGTTATTCAGTGTTCTAGAAGAAAAAAAAAAAAATAAAATAAAATTCTGAGATTACTTAATCACCAATTAAACTTTAAGTGCAAAAACGTTGGTAGCACATAAAGACTCTTATCACCCACATGGTGAGGGCTCTGGAAGCAGAGAATGAAGATCACATCTTACCTTTTTTTATGGAGAATATGTTAGAAAAGGTTTATTATCAGTCTTGGAAGTGGTTCTGTGTGAAAGTGAGAGCCACAGCTAAGATGAGTGGGTCCAGGGGCTTAATATAGGGTCATCTATGATTTTATGTAATAGAGACTTAACCATTGGGAGCAACTTACATCCTTCTGCTAAAAGCTAACAATCTCCTGTATCAAAGATGATGGATATAACTTTTTTTCAAGAAAATATCTTTTGTCCGAAAGAATTGTATAATGTGCTTCTGGTATGTTATTAACATACCCCAATGTCACATAGCCAGGAAAGCACCTATTTTACTGTAACAGAAAGAGACCAATTTCAAAGGTGCTTTAGAAGTTCTCCAACATATATTAGGGAGGTGTTACAGATGAAGTGCTGAGCAGGATTATCCAAAGCCTCCATAGAGGGCTAAATAGGCCTACATTCTCAGATGGGCTCGAACAAGAATGGACTTTTCAAATATAAGTTTGATTTTTAAAAAGTCCTTTTAATAATAGAGCGATTAACCACAGAAAAGATTCTACCTGCTAGTGTGGAAGAACAATGTAACACCCCTCCCTCCCAGACCTTATCAAAAGTGAAAACATGATAAATGGCCATTCAGATCTTGGAACCAAGTACATAGGGAACATCCCCTTCCAAAACAAAAACAAAGACAAAACCAAAAGAAGCCCTTGTAGTCCTGTGATAGTCTCACGCTTTTTTGCTTCTGTAATTCCAGTTCTGGATTACTGTTCTTTGTAACTGAGGTGTGTGTGTGTGTGTGTGTGTGTGTGTGTGTGTGTGTGTGTGTTGAAAATCCCAATTGGAGAAAGGCTCTGAACTACACTTGGGTCCTGAATACCCAATGTAGTCATCGGCCAGCTAATAAAGACTTCCCATTGGCTTGAACCCATGTACAAGTGGTCTTTTCTGGTAGATCACTCACACCAATAGCATGAACTTTTTACGAGGATGGTTTTTAAGATACTGAAGAGAGTGGAAGAGCATAAAATATGAAGATGAAGGTGAAAATTCTTGTTAAAGTTAGAAAGTACTGATCAAAAGGTGGAGGGATTCATGCTGGAAGGGTACACTGCATAGACTTATAAGCAAGTTCTGAGCCTTCTGTGTTCCCAGTGATGTGATACACAAGGGACAAAGCAGTGTGAAGTGCCTAGGTGATGCTCATTCTCTGTAAGTCAGGATAATGGTGCTGTTGTAAACTGGCTTTTTTCGCTGGCTTCAATACAAGTAGACATAAATAACACCAAATGGCAGTGCTTAGTCATCAGAGGGAATGCATGTACATGTTCTTTGATAGGTAACAATCTTAAGGTGTTACTCAGGGTACTTTGACCTATGGCACTTTGTGGGTAAGATAAGCAGACAATCCTATTGTTTTATGATTGTAATAATAAATTAAATCAAGGGTGGTTTGTTTAGAACCCAAGAGAAGACCACTCAGTAAAATACCACTACACTAGCTTTCCTAAAGTCTGAATCAAATTTCAGACTTGAAAGCTGTTAGGCTCAAAATAAGCTAGGTACAAAAGAGAAAGGGTCCCATATCACAAGTATTGGTAGATATAGTAATGAATCCTTTTCATTCCATCCAGTGTACCCATGCCCCCAAGACAAGGCTTATCAGTTTGTCAGTTTGTGATCTTGGGAGATCCCTGTTCTGCTTTTAATGCTATGATAAACTTCATAGTAACTAAGTTTGGACCTTTTTTTTTTCTTAATGATTTATGTTAATTTTATTTATTCATATGTGTTTTGCAAATATATAGCATGTATATGTGTGGGTCCTAAGAAGACAGCAGGATCATTAGATTCCCATGGACCTGCAGCCATAGGCTGATGGGAGATATCATTCTGTAAATATGTTTCTCTTATTGGTTAATGAATAAAGTACTGTTGACCAATAGGAAAGGAAGACAGGCAGGACTAGGAGACAAGGAGGATTCCAGAAGTAGTAGGGAGAGGATTGAACATGGAGGATTAAGAGAGAGGAACACCAGCCCCTCTCTCCGGTAAGATAAGACCACGTGGAAGTACTTAGATTAATAGAAATGGGTTAATGATTAGGATAGAGCAAGCCCATAAGAAACTAGTAACTGGCCTACAGCTTTATGTCTAATACAGTAGTCTCTGTGTGTTAATTGGGGCTGGCTAGGTGGTGGGACCAGACTGGCAAGGTGGGGGGTAGAGACATACTCATAACAATAGGCTGTTGTGAACTGCTTTGTTGGAGTACTGGGAACTGAAATCTGGTTCTCTAACAATTCTGGAACTTAAAAGCTGGGCCATCTTTCCAGGCTTGAGTTTGCTTTTAGCATGTTTTAACAAAGAGCAAGGACATGATAAGAACATATGAGTCCACGTGTTCTCACATTCTTGCCATTCCAATTCCACAGCATTGGAAACAAGTGTGCTCTTTGAAATTGGTTAAGAAAAAGAACATGTCTTAATACTAAAATAAACAGATGTTAATTTCAAATAAACTAGAATCTGTTTTAAAGACAGAAAAAAACAGAAAAATCTAATCACATTCTTCTAAATATCTAGGAGCCCAAGGATCCTTGTCATGGTCTTTCTAACATTAGTTACTTGTAATTTGCATCAGCTATTTAGGTTGAAAATATGACCAGAAAAGAGCAAATTTATCTAAAGTTCTTTGCTTTGCTTATCTTTCCCTTACCAGTGGCCTGAAAGCACATAGTAGAGTTACAGTGTCTACATATCAGAAAATAAAGTAAAAATGACAAGATAGCTTCTTTGAACCTTGTAACTAGTGTAAAAAGAATGAAAATTATATGTGTCTACCAGTTAAAACAAAAATAATATCCTTTTGATATTTATTAATATGAGTTAAATGCTCCTATATTTGTTTTTGAAATCATCATTGCATGATATACAGATTAAAGTTAAGTTATTGCAATAATAAACAAAATATATTATTTTTTCATGGAAAACATTAAAAAAGGGGTCTTGTTCCCTTCTGTTTTTTTCTTTCATTTTGAAATATTGCAACAAACTTCTTATGACATGGAAAAGTATAAAACTCACTAAACTTCTCATTGAATTCAGAACACTCCTTTTTTAAGGAATGTGTCTCTAACCCATAGACTATAAGTAATGTGAAAATCTTTTAACTATGAGGATGACCGAGAAAGTGCTACAGGTTTGGCCTATGAAGCATATACTACAGGCACATGTTTCAAGTTCGTGGAAAGTTCTCAAAACAGGACCACAAATCATAGTTTCAGAATTAACTATAATGGAAAAAATGACAACAATCAAAAAACCATCAGCTTATATAACACCAGTATCAGAAACACTGAGATTAACAATTAATCAATGGGGCCTCCTGAAATTGAGTAGTTTCTGTAAAGCAAAGAACACATTCAACATGAATAAACAGCAGCCCACAAATGGGAAAAGATATTCACCAACCCCACATCTGACAGCGGGCTGATTTCCAAAATATACAAAGAACTCAAGAAGCTAGTTACGAAAACACCTAATAATCCAATTAAAAATCAGGGTACAGAACTAAATAGAGAATGCTCAATGGAGGAAACTAAAATGGCTGAAAGACAGCATGCTCCACATTCTTAGCCATCAGGGAAATGCAAATCAAAGCAACTCTGAGATACCATTTTACTGCTGACAGAATGGCTAAAATCAAAAACACCAAATACAGTATATGCTGGAGAGGATGTGGAGAATGTGGCTCACTCCTCTACTGTTGGTGGGATTACAAACTCATTGGAAATTAGTATGGTGGTTCCTAGGGAAAATGGGAATCAGTCTACCTCAAGGTCCATTAATTCCACTCTTAGGCATATATCCCAAAGATGCACATTCACAAAACAAAGACATCTGTTCAACTATGTTCATAGCAACATTATTTTAATAGCCAGAACCTGGAAGCAACCTAAATGCCCCGCAACTGAAGAATGGATGTAGAAAATGTGTTACCTTTACACAATGGAATACTACTCAGCAGAAAAAAACACAATGAAATCCTGAAATTTGCAGAGAAATGTATTGAACTAGAAGAAATCATCCTGAGTGAGGTAACCCAGGCACAAAAAGACAAATACTGTATGTACTCACTCATTTATGGATTTTAGACACAGAGCAAAGGATTACCAGTCTACAATTCACACCACCAGTAAAGCTAGGAAACAAAGACCCTAAGAGAGACATACATGATACCCCTGTGAAGGGGAAAGGGACAAGCTCTCCCAAGAAAATAGGGAGCATGAAGGGAGGGGAGAGGGAGTTAGGAGAAAGAGGAGGGGAGAGTAGGTATGAGGTAACAGGAAGGTTGAGATGGGGAAATAATGAAGAACAAGAAAAGAGATACCATAATAGAGGGTGCCATTATAGATCTAAAGAGAAGTTTGGCACTAGGGAAATGCTCAGAGATCTAAAAGGATAAACCCAATTAACAATCTAAGCAATAGTGGACAGGCTACCTTTAATGTTATTCAATGATAATGAGATTGGCAACTACCTAATATGTCATCCTAGAGCCTTCATCTAGTAGCTGATTGAAGCAGAAGCAGACACCCACAGTTAAACACTGAGAAAAACTCCTGAAATGCAGTTACAGAGAGTCAGGAGTGATAAGCAAAGGGTTCAAGACAAGTCTGGAGAAACCCACAGAATCAGCTGACCTGAACAAGCGGGAGCTCATGCACCTCAGTGTGATAGCTGGAGAAAACAACACAGAACTGACCCAGATCCCCTGATTGTGGGAGTTAGGAGGACTGGGAAGTCTATGAGGCTTCTTGTTATGGATCAGTATTTATCCCTAGTATACGAATGGACTTTGGGAGCCCATCTGACATAGAGGTATACTTTCTCAGCCCAGAACATGGGAGAGGGCCCAGGCCTTGCCCTAAATGATATGACAGACTTTGAAGACTCATCATGAATGGCCTCACCCTCCCTGGGGAGCAGAATGGGCAGGGGATGTGGTTCGGTAGGAGGGGGTGGTGGAGACTGACAGGAGGATGAGGGAACTGGGATTGACATATAAAACTTCCTTGTTTCAAATAAAAAAAAAAAAAACCCAAAATCAAAACAACAACAACAACAAAAAAAATCAGTCCTCCTAATTTTGTGGCACCACTTATTAAAAATGCCCCCCATGAACTGATGGGTATGCCTCTTGTATATAAGTTTCTGTTATTGGTTAATGAATAAAACACTCTTTGGTCATTGAGGCAAGAAAATAGGTGATTCTAGGAGATGAGAATTCTGGGAAAGGTAGGCAGAGAGAGCCCACCAAACAAAGGAGTAAAACATGTCAGGCATTAATAGGTAAGCCACAGCCTTGTGAAAATACATAGATTGATAAAAATGGGTTAATAATTAAGACAAGGCTAGCCAATAATATTGGATCCAAGGGCCACAGGATCAACCAGGACAAAGAGTTTCCTGTAATATGGAACCCTTTTTTTCAGGTGGCTATGGTATGAATAAGGTTGTTTTCCTACAAATTGGATGAAAAGTGTTTCAGATCCTCATGTTAATGAGTTCTCATGGAGAGGTACTTTTTCTTCTACTTATACCTGTATCCTCCTTCTGTGCAATGCCTTGTAACCAGTGGATCCTCTGCAGTGATGCTTCCCCAATATTCCCCAATAGAGTAGCATAGCAACACTATCTGAACTAGTCACAGTGACCATGGTGATGTAGGACTGGTCAAGATGCTGACACTCAGCCATAAATGAGTCACTCATATCATTTCCTCCAAGGCTCAAGGAACATTGCAGGAGAGATTAGAAATGTTTGAAGTAAATTATGATGCAGAGGGTGAGGAGATGCTGCCTTATACATATGATATGACACTGATACTTGCCTTAATATGGCATGTGGAATGGTGAGCCAGTAAACATTTAGCCATACACTGGAAGGGCTCCTTCAGCCCCACCCAAGGGAGTTAACAATATTCAAGGGCTCCCTGGAGACAGGAAGTCATTATATCCATCAATGGAGGGACTGGTCAGCTACCCATGCTGGGGAAGGTAATTTTACACTCCCTTCTGTGGGGTATTTCTCATTAAACCCAGTCAATTGTACATCAAATTCATAAACAAATTATGAGATATGAAAGTGGGATGGGGATTGGTGGGAGGAAAGAAGTGGAGTTGTGAGAATAGTAACAGTATAAGAAATGGTTAAGGGATAAATATGATGAAAATGTAGTATATACAACATGAAATTGTCAAAGAGACATTAACATAAAAAGCATTTAGCTGGGTGGTGGTGGCACACACCTTTAGTCCCAGCAATGGGGAGGCAGAGACAGGCAACTCTTGTGAGAGTTTGAGGCCAGCTTGGTCTACAAAGCTACAGAGAAATCCTGTCTCACAAAATAAAAAAAAAACAAACAAACAAACAAAAAAAAACAGAAGTTGATAACATTGTACAGTGGATAAAGCTATGTTCTGCCAGACCTGAGGATATGAATTTGATCCCCAGCAACCACATTGTGGAAGAAGAGGACTTTCACATGCAGTTCTTAGAATGCATTAATTTTCCTAACACATAAAGTAAAGAATAAAATATAATGTAATATTAAAAATTTAATTAAGCAAAATATTTCTAGATTTTTCTAGTAGGCAAGTTATCTATTCATTAAAACTGTGGAAATAGTGGGTGATCTATAATGTAGCTCAGTACATGATACAGGGGGCAGTGCATAGGACTGTATTTCATACACACCAAAGTTTTGAAAATGACAATGATAGTGTTGTCATTATGTTCTATAGAATGTGGAACATCAGACTGTAAAGAAGTAGGACACATGTGGGACTATACACTGAAAGTAACAAGCAGTGGAAGAAGCTTGGTGAGATATTCCTGTTGCCTCTTCTACTCTTAGATCTGAAATGTTCATTTTTATGGCTTTCTTCTTCCACAATGTGTGTGCTGGGGATCAAATTCATGTCCTCAGGTCTGGCAGCACATAGCTTTACCCATTGTGCACAGGCTGGCCTCGAACTCATAGAGTCTTGAGGGCTGACAGTTCTCATCTGAGTTCACTTCTAGTAATCTCTCTCAGCTGAAGGCCATAGTACTTTATGCAGGTTTTCTTCCTAGAAACAGCAAGAGTATAAAGGATACCTACTTCTGGTGTATGAGCATGCCTTCATTTGCTTGCTTTCATATATTAATGAAGGAAACTAATGCCAACTCCCCTGCTTTCCACTGATGCATTTTTATGACTGCACCCCATTCTGTTTAACCATGCTTGTTTAGTGGGAAATGTAACTTGTGGCTCTTCTTCATCAAATAGTACTTTTACTGCCAATCTCAAAAATGTTGGCAACATTGGAAGAAACACCCTGCAGGCTATACAATTTTTGAAGCCTCCTCCAACCATAGCTTTAAAATGAAACAAATGCTTATCACTTATAAACATCCCAAACAATATACCAGCTAAACTAAATTACCACACAAATAAAATCCTTTCCTCATCAGTGATTTAAAAGGATAAATGATATGGGAGCTGAAGAGCACTTCATTTTTATGCAATGTAAAGGACACTGAATAAAGAATTTCATTCATTTCTTTATGAGATGTCAAATTACAAAACTGATATGCAAACTAAATGAACTGAAACTGGATGGAAAAGAAAAAGGCACATAATCATTGATTGCTGGTCACATAAACATTATAGGGATTGTCTGGAGTAGGCATTATTTAACAAGCTAATCATAAGGAAGCAGAAATAGTTGAATACTAACTACATTTGCATATGAAATAAAAACACAGGAAATGTTTTTGGTAAGGGGGTAATAAAGGTGATCTCATAAAATTAGATAAAGTCCATTTCCCTATACAGTGGCCTTTATTTCATTTCCTATGATCATTAAACCATTAGTGTTTTCCTCCATTAATAATCCTATCAAGGTTGTTCCTTCAGCACCTTCTCCTTAGGAGTTCTTCTTCTTAGTGTTACCCTGATGCATTGTCAGATCAGATATAATATCTTGTCTTGGCATGGCTTTTATTACCTGAAATTACCTCAGTTGGGTCTGTTTAATCATTTTATTTCAGGGTCATTTATGATCCATTGTTTTCAGCTCTCGCTAGGAAACTGTTCTTGAAATTGCACCTTTTTTTTTTTTTTTTTTTTTTTTTTTTTTTTTTGTTCAATAGCAATGTCGGAACACCGAATGCCGAATGTCATTTATTGAGGGGAAAGAACGGGCTTACAGCACAGTGGAAAAATTACAGGAATTTTAGGCTTAGCTCCTCCCTACGTGGTGTGAGTTGTCAGGAGGCATGTGTTGTCATGAGGTGTGTGTTGTCACTAGGTGTGTGTTATCAAAATGAGAGGAGCACCAACAACAGCCGTGGGGCAAGTAGTTCCAGCCAACTGCTTCAGGCTTTCTCAAGGTGCCTCGGGGGTCCATGTAGGGGCCTACAGGTCCCCCTTTCTTTTAATATAAACTAACATCTGCCTTAGGTGTCAGAGGACGTCAGCATAATTCCTTACCTGTCATTGGAGAGGTCACCCAAGCCCGTAATCTTCCTATCTTAGGTTGAATATTTGCCCCCTCTGCCTTACTCTTCACTGGAGAATAGTTTGTCAGCCACATTTGGGAAGCGGCATTTTCACTTGAGCCAAAGAAGTTGAATCTGTCTTGTTTGAAAGTTGGTGAAGGAAATGCCATTGCTGATTTTAAAACTAAAAAAGATAGTGCCATCATGATGATGAGAGAGTCTGATTATGAAGCAGCCTGCAAAGCTCATACAACCTTCCACCTTAATGCAGGGTCACTTAAATTCCATTTTAAAATTACTAGAGACCAAGCTCTTAATATAGTTTTGAATTTTCCCCTATGTGCAGAGTTGTTAACTGTTCCACACCTTGGAGTTAATCACCGGGGTGGCACACCTAATGATATCTGGCAGATGGATGTTACTCATGTTCCTTCCTTTGGCTGACTACAATTTGTTCATGTATCTGTGGATACCCATTCTCATATCATATTTGCCTCTGCTCATATTGGAGAAAGGCTTAAGGATGTTAAGAGCCATTCTTTACAAGCCTTTGCTTATATGGGAATACCCAGACAATTAAAAATTGATAATGGCCCTGCTTATACTAGTCAGGGTTTTAACTCCTTTTGCAAAAATTTTTTATCTCACATAAGACGGGCATCCCTTATAATCCTCAGGGTCAGGCCATGTGGGGCCTGCACATCACAGAATTAAAGCCTATCTTCATAAAACAAAAGAGAGGGACTTTACAGAGTCTCTTCATAATCACCTTTCTCTTGTACTTTATATTTTAAAATTTTTAACTAATGATAGTGATGCTTGATCTGAGGCCTACAGGCATTGGCCCCATTGGTCATCTGACTATGGCTCAGTTATGTGGAAGAATGTCACTACTGGAAAATTGTGCAGCCAGGACCCAGTATGGTTCAGAGGGTCAGTTGTGTCTTTCCACAAGACGCAGATAACCCTGTTTGGGTGCCTGAGCGGCTGATTCACCATATGCAGAGGGACAGTGATTGCAACAGCCAGAAAGATTGTTCAATGGGTCTTCAAGAATCTACCCTTCCTGATGCCTGTGGGTCTGAGTAGCCATATGTGGCCTTTTTTTTTCCTGACCACTAATTATAGTTTGGATCAAGTGGCTATAAATTTACACTTGATCCAATGGACAAGAATTTCACCTTCATCTCAGGCACTGTATTCTGGTTCCATTCTTTTTGTTGTAGCCAATGATACTAATTTTGGAGAAAGTTTCAATTATTCTCAGCAGGTCTGCCATCTGTAACAGCTGTCATGTGCCAGTAGAGAGGAAAGGAGATTTCGAGATCATGGCTGCCAGTGCTGCCTCTGCCACTGAAGCAACAGTTTCTACAATAGCCCTCTCTCAATCTGTAAATACTGCAAGCACAGTGGATCAACTAGCAGGTGATTTGGCTGAAGTCTTAACCACCCAAAACTACTTGATTATCTAGTACAAATTGGCATTTTTAAACTAAATTTACTAACCTCCTATAGGAACACTTGAAGTTTTGTGAGAAGCTCATATGGCTTCTTGTTCTCTTTCTTTCACACATATCTGTGTTAATGCATCATTTTTCTCCAGAAATCCTGTAGTGATCAGTTTTTAAGTTATATACATGCTTGAGCCATGGAGATCATTAACATCAATGAAACCTGAGTGCCAATTGCCAATGCAGAAGTTTTTTTACCAGGACTTCAACTTGTGGGCTGATTACTGGGGTTTGTAGCCCTTGAACTTGGTAATTGCACCCTTCTAATAAGCTTTCAATAAATTTCTATAAAATTACTGTCTCATTTCATTATAAAAATCAGATCATCAAATACTTGACAACTATACCTAGTATGTCCTAGTTTCTTCAAAGGCTGCCTTAAGTTACACCATTCTGTTCTCTCCCTCTATAGTAGACCACTATAATGACTGGGATATAGTAAGTCATTTGAAAGCACATCTAAAGCCATGTCATCTTTTCTTTCTTTTCTTTTCTTTTTTTTTAAAGTGGATTTTATTTATTTATTTATTTTTCTTGTTTTACATATCAATACCAGTATCCCAGTTTCCTCTTCCTCCCTCCCTCTCTCCAACCTTCCCATAGCCATGTCATTTTAATAAAGATAAAAATATAAATATGAAAAGCTGTGTGGTCAAGCCACAAAATAGCTAGTAATACAACATGATAAAGAAGTTTCTCAGGGTTTGTTAAACTAAACAGAAAACAGGGGTTAATGCTTAAATGTAATCAGCATTGGAAAGCAGTAAACCTTTTTTTATCTTGTGCTTGGGTCATCTCTTAGCTCCTATAGCAAAAAGACAGAGAATTCTTCCTGAGGCCTGTGAGCTTTCCTTTCCTTCACAGTAGAAAGTAAATTAAGTGTTATGATGCAGTTGAGAGCTTCCAAAAACCTTCTAGTTCAGTGATTGATAATATAATGGGTTTGATGGCAAAAAGGCTTTCTTAAAATAAATATTGAAATTGGTTATTTTGGCAGGTTATTTTCTCCTATTGTTCTCCATAGAGATTTTGTTTCCCACATTGCCATATGACCACCCATTAATTTCATAACACCAGTAATTTGCTATTGGATTGTTTCTATTTTCAGTTCAGTCCAATGAAGGGGAAAATTCTAATCAATGTTCCATAGATCACAGCATCCTGCCTGCAGGGCCACACAACATTAGCAATTAGGGAAGTTGTCAGGCTAGCTTTCAGTCTTAGGCCTTTAGCAAGATTCTTTTATGGACCATTTCCTTGGGACTACTGCCTGAATAATTTTTTTGTTCTCATGTTTCTTTTACTTAATGTTTCTCTAAACAATGTAAAATACTGGGTTTCTCAATAGGGTATATTATAAAAACAACAGTTGCCACCCAATCATCTTTTGCAAAGTTTAGTCTAGCAAATCACAGATAAAAATGGGCTTGTCCTTTGAAGATGTAGACTCTACTCAGACATCACTTATTTGGAAGTACTGTAAAATAGAAAATGACAGACTACAGGTTGAATGGCAAGAAGTTCTTAGTGAGAAGCTTCTGACATGGCCAGTTTTGAGTGTTGAGGATTTTGACTCCTAAGAGAATATTAAATGATCCTTTCACACAAAATTGACCCAATAAAATTGTCCAGAGGATGGCATTTGGTCTATCAGGAAAATAGTTAGAAATAATTGCTGCATGGTAAAAGGCAAAATCAATGAACAATGAAAGCCACCATATGAAGATGAAATGCTGAGGGTATTCTTAAAATTACCCACTTACTATGAATACAGATGATGAGATCTATGAAAGACAGAATCTATTTTTTTAAAAAAAAAAAAGAGATGGTTCCCTGCTTGAGATCACATAGAGGACTTGGTTGTGACTCCCAGCACTTATATAGCACAACAATTCATAACTCAAGCTTCAGGGGATCAGTCATTCTCTTCTGGCACTTTTGGCTTCCAAGCACATATACAGTGCACTTATTCACATTCAGAAAAACACTTATAAGTTACAAATAAATAATTTTTGAAGGAAATTAAAATAAAGAGAAACATACATATAGATCAATAATTAGATCAAAAATGAAAACTGGAAGGCTGCATTAGCAAAACATTAAAGAGGATCTAGTATTATAGATAAGAATATTGAAGCATAAAATCACATAATTTGATCTTTATATCTCAACATATAATTACATAAACATTTTAAATGACAGACTGGTGAGATGGCTAATCAGGTAAAGGCACTTGTTTCAAACATGATAACCTGAGTTTGATTGGTGAACCAATATTTTAGAAGAAGAGAAGTGACTCCTACAATTCTCATATCTACACACATACCCCTGTACAGACACACACACACACACACACACACACACACACACACACACACACAAACACACACACACGAGACAGAGAGAGAGGGAGAGAGATAGAGACAAAGAATAAATAAACATTAGACATGACATTTTTAAAAAGTAGATGCTTGGTATATATATTTGAAATATATATATATATATATATATATATATATATATATATGTATGTATGTATGTATTACAGGCTAGGTTTAATTTTAGAACAATTAAAATGTAAGAAAATATAATAGATAAAAAGTTTACAAAACTATAGGATGAGCACAGAAGCCTAGATAATTTATTAATTAGGTTTCTAAACAAAACCAAATCAAATTTTAAAAGAAATAAAATACACTAAAAATATTCAAAATAAAAGACCGTTTCCTATTCATGTTCTCATATAATTTTAGTTCCTCGTTGGTAAATATGGTTCTGATAGCCCTTGTGGAAAAAGGTGGTTGGTCACATACAGAAGAAAAAAATCAAAACACAAGAGAGAAGATCAACTACGAGAAAAAAATATGTTCAATGAACCCTTCAAATTCCAAATTAAAGTATCTTCCAATTTTGAAGTATATAATATGGATTCTTTTTATTTATTAATCATTAATGACAATTCATGATGATCAGACCTTCATCTTTTCCAAAAGTGTATCTTCATTGCACTGTTTTTAAGAAAGTTAAAGGGTTTCCCCAGCATGCTCTTGACCCCTTTTCTCATCACTCCTCCTTCTTGACAACTGGAGTCCAGGAGTTCTGCTCAGTGCTTAGCTATGAATACCTGCTTCTGCTTCTATCAGCTACTGAATGAAGGCTCTATGATGGCATTGGAGGTAGTCATCAATCTCATTATAGGGGAAAGATATTTAAGGCAGCTTCTCCACTATTTTTAGATTCTTAGTTCGGGTCATCTTTGTGAATTCCTGTGAATTCCTCTAACGTCACGTTTAAAGTTCCTCAGCAAGATCAGATCAGCCACCAACATTCTGAAGCCAGATATTTTATTCTGGGGAGTTCAATAGATCAGGACATGTCTATAGCATGTCTGACTGTTTTGGGTGCTGGTTCAGCTGGATCCAGATCTGGGAACAAGGAAGGTCTGATGAGACCAGTGCATCCTGATTCAGGGCAAAGCAAGATATTACACTGTCCTCTGGTTATTTCTAGTTAACTGGGGGTTCAGTCAGAGCCACCAGTTCTTTCTCTGACCTGTCTTGAGAGCCTGAAGATGTCTTGGTGAAGACTTGGGCCTAGAATGATCTCAGAGAGGCCTGGCACCTAGGTGTCCCGTGGTGGGGTTTCAACACCTTGGCTGCACAACAGAGCAGAGGAACCATGAGGATGTCATATCTCACACAGTGTAGGACATCAAGTAATCCAGGCTGAGATGAAGTCAGGAAGGTCCAGCCTAACTGAATGGAGGGAATCTAACACCAGAAATCTCCAGCCTGTGTGGGGAGGATATTGAAAAAAAAAAAAAAAAAAAGGCATTCTGATGGTTAAGAAATTTCTTTGATTAAACTGGTGAACTTCTGAATGCCCCCAATTGTGGTTATGGTTGTCTTGTGTCTTTCATCTGTCTTGTCTTGTGCTTTATCTGTCTTTTTGTGTTATGATTTGGGGCAACTGAAAAGGGCAAGTATATGGGTACCAAGGCTGATACGGGATAGTCCTTTGACTTGTGTTCTGAAAATTTTAACAAACTGTATCCTCCTCCAGTTAAGACAGATTTTGGCTGTCCTGTCACCAAACGCTGCACTGCTCTTGGAGAAGTCAGTCCAGAATGGTTGAACGTTTTAGCATGGAGGTTGGTGGGTCAGTGCAGAGAAGACAGAGTGGACAGCTTGAAGCCTGGACGAAGGCTCAATGGACAGCCCTAGAATCCCGTGTGAGACCCCATAAGCCATCTCTTTGCAACAGCACAATGTCTAGCTATGAGGACCTTTCAATGTGTGGCTGGAATGCCAGCTCCAGCACCATGCTGTATAACTGATTACCAGGGCCCCCCATGGGGTCACCTAGACCATCTGCCGCACTAGAAACAGAAGATTCCATTGCCTTCCTTTTTCTGTACAATGCAGGCAGGATTTATAAAGCCTGATTGGCAGAAGGTGTGTGGATATCAATGAAGATGATTTAATTGCAAACATTGGTTTCTACAGCAGTAAGTACCCCACAGGCAGCTAAAGCGATCCTTGCAATAGCCTCACTGCCCAATGAGTTGAAGGCTGAAAGCATGATCGAGTCCTGCCAGACTCTTGCCACCCTTCAGAATTACAATGCCAAAGGAGGTAAGGAACGATTCAGTGAATACCACCAGGCTCTTATAGGAGAAAAAAAAATTTCCAGCTGTTGTAGATAGGGGAATGTGTCTGTGCTTTTGGTGTGCCCGTAAGTTTTGCAGCAAATGTGGTGAGCAGACAGAAATGGGTCAGGTTCAGTTGAATGTATGACTGATAGCATGTCTTGTTTCTCACTGACCTCCATTGAGTATTTCTGTTGCTTTGTTTTGGTCTGCTGATGCCATTGACCATTGCTATCATGGCTGCTTTGATGGCCAGGTCTCAGAAATTATCTCTGATCTTTCTAGTTACTAAGTTTATTTTTGCAGGGATTCAGATATTTTCTGGGTGGAGATAATATTAAAGTTATCTTTTGCTGTTTGACTTTATTGAAAAGCTGGCTCTGGGTTATGGTTCTCCCTTTCTGGACCCAGGTTTGCTTTTAAACTATTCTCTGTTTGCTGGGTCAGGACAGCCACCTGACTCACTTATAAATGAAGTGGTTTTGGAACATAGTTTTTGAATGTGAATGTGCAAATCTGAAAAGAGAACAGTTAACTATGAAGAAAGTTATTACTTTCTGAAACCTATTTGCACAAAACCATGAGGCACCCAATTTCATTAAAAAAAAAAAAGTGAAGTATTTAAAGACACAGATTAACATAGATCCATCGATAATAGGTGGTTTCACTTTCTCCAAAAGAAAGGTCACCAGAAAAAAAGAAATTCAACCAGGCAGCACATGAAAGCTTTTCTGCTACATCCTGAACACAAAACAAATCTTTACAAACAAAATTAGGTTGAAATAGCTCCTTGTATTCTGTCTAGCCACAGTGAGATAAAACTTGAATAGCAACCAAATATCACACAAAATCTTGATCACCTCTACCGATTAGATAAATGAAAATAAAAAGTAAAAACTTTGAGATTTCATCTTACCCCAACAAGAAAGGCAAAAAACAACCAAATACAAATTCTGGATGGGTTACAGAGAAAAGGAAATACTCATTCACTATACCTATGATTGTAAATGGTCCAGTCTCTATGGTAATTAGTGTGAAGAATTCCCAAAAAGCTAAGAATAAACTTAAAATGTGGCCCAGTCATACCATTCCTTACATATGCCAAAAATACTTGACATCCTACATTGTATCTTCTTGCTCTGCCAGGTTCCTTACCTCTCGACTCACAATAACAAGCAAATGGAAACATCATAAATATAATGAAAATATGGTATGTAGACACTATGAAATAATATTCAGCTATAAAGACAAAATGAAATAATGGATATTGCAGGTAAATGGATGAAACTAGAAAATGCATATTGAGTCCAGAAATCCACATCAGGAAAGAGAAACATCATATGTTCTGTATAACTGGAGGATCCCAGCTCTAAAGCTTCAGTATCAGTACATAGCCCAAAGTAACTGCAGAAATAAGGGAAATAAAGTAGTGCCATTGAAGTAATAAGAAGCAGGAGTGTAATAGAGAGGGAAATAGCAGGGTAAATGTGATCTGATTGGGTATGGCAAGAAAGAGAGCTGTAATTAGTTAGCGAAAAATGTCATAAATACAGAAGAAAGAGGATAAAATAACAATAAGTGTGTCTGGAAAAGACCTATGGAGCCATAATATTAACCTAAAAATCCATCCATCCATCCATCCATACATACATACATACATATATATGGTGAGTGTGTGTGTGTGTGTGTGTGTGTGTGTGTGTGTGTGTGTGTGTGTGCTTAAAAATACATATATGGTTTATGGGAAATTTTCTCATCTCCCTACAGAGACAAAGACTCATCTAACAAGAATACAAACAATGGGCAGAAGAAGCTCTCTTTTGAATTCTTGTTCATGGTGGCAAAAGGCTCAAAACACTTTGCAAACTTTTGCCACTATTCTTAGTTTCCCCTCAGTGGTGTTAGGGTCCTGGAGAAGTCCCACAAAAGACCACCATCTACATATGCAATCAGCAAGAGTTTGTATCATCCCAGAATGCTGGGTCTGTCCATCCCACACAAAGGCAAAATGACAACAAACCCTAGAGAAGCTCACAGGTTCCCTTTAAGCACAACTAAGGGAAGGGTCTGAAGTAGTTAGATCATCTTATGTATGATTGGCTTAAGCAAGCAGCAGTCATATTAGTATGTTTTAATTGGCTAGGGCTATCAAGGACTGGTTAAAATTACAGCTTTTCCATTTTGGGGAAGTCCTGGACAAGTTCCAGGCTTTGTCCTTATTTTGTTATCTGTTGACTGTGGCTACCACGCTTCTAATCCTTTGTTCCTGGCTCCCTCAAAAACTGTGTACTCAGTTCCAGGAAATTGAAATTCAAGTCTAATCATTGAGAGAGGATTGAACAGCCTGTCATTGCATTTGCTAGTTGCTCTCAGAAGGTAAGGATCCACTGTTGAAGACACAGAATACTTCAGATGTAGTAGGATCCAGAGTTCTATATGTTGAAACTTATTTAAACCTTTACTGGGGCAGCTTTCATGGTACCATAAAATGCCATGGAAGTTATCAAAGAAGGGAAACAAGGAACATTCTATTGAACTATGACATCTATGAACTACAACAATGGACCACCATGGCATGATAACCCTAAGGGTGCACACATAACTTGGTAACCAAAAGTTCTTCACATGGACTTAAGATGCACTCAACAAGAGAGATACCATGACTATACTGGAAAGTTAGCAAATTCGCCTGATCTACTGAAGTCATGGTGTTGGTATCCTGGCATTATGTTGGCCCAGTGCCCTGACAACTGGCAGGATACAGACACTGACATTCTGATAGATACTTAGACAGCTTAAAAGGCCCTGTGTTACATGGATGTGTCATGGGATGTGTGGCTGCCTAAGGACTCTGTAAACATGTGCAAGCTTCTCTTTTTAAGAGAACACCTCACACCTGTTTACCCCTTCTTCTTCCTCCTCTCCTCTTCCCCTTTGTCTCCCATTTCTACCTCTGTACCTACCCTTCTCTTTGTTCTCTTTCCCCGATAAACTCCACGTGAGTTTGTTGAGTCTTGTGGTTCAAGTTTAATGGCCTGCAGGTGCAAATGAAGAAAAATGACAACACATATATCTTGAAGAACATAAAAATCACTATTTTTCTAAAATAGTAAAGTATCTAAGTATATTCTAAAAATTTGTCCTAATATTCACAGAGAAATATAGTTCCCATGCCTAATCAAGGAAATTCCTCTTTGCAACAGACAAAACAATACAGAAAAAAAAATCAACTAAGTAAAATTCAAATCTGTAGAGCCCAGCACCAACTGACAAATCTATAAAACTACTCTGATACCCAGTACAGGTGGCATTGTAGAGGAGGGGTAGGAAAGATTTGTAAGATCCAGAGGACCAGGGAATTTGTTTTGAGATTGTAGGTCCTAGTAATGTCAGAAGTTACACCACTAGTTACCAGCATGACTCTCTAATCATGATGTGAAGAAGGATGACACCAATAGGCTTTCACGAGTGGACAAGGGAAAGACCACAAAGCTTACGCCCTACAAAGAAAACTTCCACTTGAAAGAATGATGAGAGAGAGAAAAAAATAGTCTTATCCAGGAAAGTGTGCAATTAGTTATCCAACACCAAGTCATGATACCTAAAATATTCATACAAGTAACATTATACAGACTCAGCAGGTTATATCTAGAGCTATAAATGTATACACACATATTTAGGAATATATCTATACATATATACATAACAACAATTGATGTAAAAAGAGGTCATGAATTTGAAATATCAAGAAAAAGTATATGGGATGATTTGGAGGTGGGAAAGGGAAGGTAGAAATGATGTAATATTTGTAACTTCAAAAGGTAAAATAAATAATTACCCCCAAAAAGAATGCTTGCTGCTTTTCAAAAGGCTTTAATTTGGTTCCAAACACTCAAACTGGAAATTCATTGTCATAGGTCCATAGCTGGAAGAGAAAGACAAGAAATCTCTGTTTGGATCCTGCAGATGAACAAGATGCATTTATATTGTGAGATAAGACATCAACACTTGTGGGCAAGTACAGGTTATTGTGGTTTTAAACTGAGTGTCTCACAAAATCTCATGTTTTGTGTCCTGTTGCCAGCTTCTGGGTTTTTCAAAATGATCAAATACTATGGGACCTAGCCTAATCATTGGATACTTTGATATGTTCATAACAGAATGACATTATTTAGAGGAAAGACAGAGGGAAAGGGGGTCACTGGTGTGTACTCCTAGAAAGATAGGTCTTACTATTTATCCTTTCCTATTTTCTCTAAGTACCATGAGGTGATCAATCAGCTTCTGCTACACAATCCCATTGTTGTAATTTGTGTCTCTTCTTAAAACCAAAGAAATATGTCCAGTTTATGTTGGACTGAAACTTTGGAAAACTTGGGTCAACATAAATCTTTCCACTTTCAAACCATTTCTCTCAAGTTATTTTTCACAGTGAAAGAAAACCAGAGTAACCCAAATTGTTAAACTTTCTTTGCTAGATTCCCATTGTCATGCTATAGCTTCATACTATAACCTGGTATATCACATCCCTCCTGCATTTATATCTTTCTACATAATGTGGAATTCATTAAGTGGGGCATTCTGATATCCTCTAGGTAGCTAAAAGAATTAAATGACAGTCTCCACAATATATTTGGCATATATTCAGACTATTTTACTCTCTTTGGATATGATGATGGGAAAACATTTTGAGTTCATGAGTATAGTAATTGGAATTGAGTTAGCCTCAATTTATCAAAGCTCAGAAATAGATCTTCAAAAGTACTAATAACTATGGTTTATTGAATGTTTGATACATTTCTATTTATGTCATTCATTTTTCTGTATTTTATTCATCAATAATATGGTAATAAAATAATATCAATTTCATAACTTTGTTGGGAAAGTGATTTCTTAATGAAAGAAATATAGCAGATCACTACATACAATAAATACTGGTTATTAGTAGTTGTTGATATGGTAATTAACTTTCTTGAGTATCTAATTTAGTGACACCTTACCAGAGAAGTTATTTTATCATTTTTTAAAAAGTGACTCATCCATTATTATCTACTTCCATTTTTTTCTGAATATTTTATATTTATTTCATTGTAGTACACAGAATATAAGCCTCATGAGAGGAGGAATAGTTTACTATTTTTTTCCTAGTTCTATCTCTAGTTCTTGTTACCATACGTGACAGAGGAGGATCCATGTTGAATTTAAACACAACCATCTTCTGGTCTGTTATTAACACAACTAAAAAATATACCAAAGAAATATGTATTATATATACATAATTATTGATTTACTATATAATAAATGCACACATATTAAATGTGTATTATAAAGACAAAATTGTGCAAACATGCATATAAATGTATGAGCCTATGTAGACATATACATGGTATAACATGTGATATGGTGAAAATTTAGTTCAAAAAGGAGAATATGGAGTAGATCAGACTTTGAATCTGTTATACATATAACTGGTGTTGCATCTATATATTTGTTTTTCCTAAATGTGAAGCAATTGAAGGATGTAGTTGTAAGAAACTATGTTGTGAAAGATTAAGTGCTATAGTCCTGCAATAAGATTGTACATGAAATGTTGGAAATCCAGCAAAACAATATTTATGTCTGATGGTGTATATATATATATCCACATATCTTATTTGTTCATGAATAAAGCCATGTTGGCCACTTGGAAAACAAGATAGGCGGTTGGAAAACAAGATAGGCAGGACTAGGAAACAAGAAAAATTCTGGGAGTAGAGGGGAGTCAAGATGTAGGACAAGAGAGAAGAGGTCAAGACCCGCTCTTTGGTAAAGTGAGACCGTGTCGTGTGGAAACACTGAGTGATAGAAATGGGTTAATATTTAAGACAGAGCTAGCCAATAAAAAACACTAGTAAACAGCCAACACTCTCATAATTAATTATAATGTCTGTGCATGTTGTCTGGGGCTGAGGTAGCTCTGGCAACAGGATGGTGGGAACCTACCCATAACAAAATCAGATGTCTTTGTTGCATGGATGTGGATCATTTGGGTATAAGCCTAAGAATGGGAATTCCAGGTCCTGTGGTAGACTGATTCCCACTTTAATAAGGAACTGCCATACAAGTGGCATCACCACCCCTGACTTCAAGTTCTACTATACAGCTATAGTCCTGAAAATGGCTTGGTATTGGCACTAAAATGGACAAGTAGGCCAATGGAATTAAAACAAAAACCCTGATATTAAACTACACACCTATGAACACCTGATTTTTGACAAAACACCTAAAAGTACACAATGGGAGGAGGAAAGCATCTTCAACAAATGTTGCTTAGTGGTGGCACAAGTGGATGATAGTGTGTAGAAGACTGCAGATAGATACATGTATATTACCATGCACAAAATTCAAGTCCAAATGGATCAAAGACATCAACATAAATCCAGCCACACTGAACCTCTTAGAAGGGAAAGTGGGAGGTACCCTTGAACAAATTGGTATAAGAGACTGCTTCCTGAACAACTCCATTAGCACAGAAACAGAGATTGATAATTAATAAATGAGACCTCCTCAAACTGGGAAGCTTCTGTAAGGCAAAAGACAGAGTTGACAAGACCAAATGGCAGCCCAGAGTCAGGGAAAATATCGTCACCGATCCTACATCTAACAGAGGGCTGATCTCCAAAATATACAAAGAACTCAAGAAACTAGTCAACAAAACAACAAAGAACCCTATTAATAAATGGGGTACAGAACTGAGACAGGATTCTCAATATAGGAAATCAAAAAGGCTGAAAGATACTTAAGAAAGTGCTCAACATCCTTAGCTATCAGGGAAATGCAAATCAAAACAATTTAGAGATACCATGTTACTCCTGCAAGAATGGCTAAAATTAGAAACACCAATAACAACTTATACTGGAGAGGATGTGGAGAAAAGGGAATACTCCTCCCCTGCTGGTTGCATTGCAAACTTACAAAAAGAGATTTTAAAAACAAAAGTACATGTTCGCAAAGTCCTTTTGTGCACCAGGGATACATCCTAGCTCCACTGTCTGAGGTCTCTTAGACTAATCAGTCCTTCTGGCTGAGACCCATATTCAGGGGGGGCCTGAGTAAGTCCCATGCTGGCTTCCCAGCTATCAGTCTAGTGGCCTTTAGCTCCTCCTTGTTCAGGTAAGCTGTCTCTATGTGCTTCTGCCGCGTGGTCTTGTCCTCTCCATCTGCTTCTGGGTTCTAGTTCAACTCAGTGTTTATGTATGGGTGTTTGCTCCTATTTTCAACAGGCATTAGTTGAAGGTTCCATGGAGAAGTTAGTTGTTGATCTCACTCTCCGGGAAGGGCATTTATGATAGCCTTTCCACGGAAGCTGAGATTGTTAGTTGGGAGCAGTCTTATAGTTCTCTCGACCTTTCTTTGTGTTCAATTTTATCTTCAAACCAATATTGGCTCCCTCTTTTATGTTCTCTCTCTCTCTCTGTCTCTGTCTCTCTCTCTTTCCTATCTTCTATTCCTAACCAGGCTCAATCTTCCTGGTCGCACATGTTTTCCTTTCCTCCCCCTCATTTTCTCCTACTTCTCTCTCCATTCGCTGTCCTCCCCCCTTCACCTGAGCTCTGGGGGACTTTCCCTTCCCAGTTCTGTCCCAGGGACTTTATATGAATCTCTTAGAATACACCTTGAATCCTAGTTCATCTGGTGATGTGAATTATAGGCTGGTGATCATTTGATCTAGGTATAAAATCTATATATGAGTGAGTACATACTGTGTTCCTCTTTTTGTGACTGGGTTACATCATTCAGGATGGTTTCTTCAAGTGGCATCCACTTGCCTGCGAATTTCAAGATACCATTATTTTTTTCTGCAGAGTAGTATTCAATTGTGTAGATGTGCCACATCTTCATTAACCATTCTTCAATTGAGGGGCATCTAGGTTGCTTCCAGGTTCTTGCTATTACAAATAGTGCTGCTATGAACATAGTTGAACAGATGTCTTTGTTGCATGGATGTGAATCCTTTGGGTTATGCCTAAGAGGGGGATTGCCGGGTCCTGTGGTAAACTAATTCCCATTTTCCTGAGGAACCGCCATACTGATCTCCAAAATGGCTGTATGAGTTTGCACTCCCACTAGCAGTGGAGGAGTGTTCCACTTTCTCCATATCCTCTCCAACATAAGTCATCACTGGTGTTTCTAATCTAGAGACAGGAGAGAAGCCCTAGTCCCTACTTCACAGGACCTGTCAGATCTACATGACCCCAACTGGATGGCATTCCCCTACATATGGAATTGGGGTGGGGGGATGGGAGGGGAGGGTGTTTAGAGTGCATGTGAGAGGGCAGATATGGTAAAAGGGAGGGAAGGAGAGAGGGAGGGCTTGGGAAAGGAGGGAGGGAGAGGGAACTGGGATCGACATGTAAAATAATAAATTAAATTAAAAAAAAAAAATGCTTTGACTCCAAACTTTAAGTTGAAGGACAAGTTACTGGGGAAAAGGATTTCTATTTTTGTTTCCACAGAAAATGAAAAGATGTGGATTCCTTCCAGAATAATGTGGTTTGATCAAGCCAGACCGCCTGAAACAGAGTACAAGTTAATCCTACATTCAAAACAGCTGGACAAAACAGCCCTACAGACTACAGCCAGGATATCTGAATCTTCTTTGTATCCCCCTAAGACAGCAGGAAGTAGTTTGGAAAGAACAATGCCCAAATTCCCAAATATTGTGTATAAATGTTTGTTTTCATTTAATTGGACTTTGTTATATAAAATTAAATAAAATAAAAAAAAAACAAAAACAAAAGTACAGAGACAAGCAATGCTTCTTGGTAATAACATTTTTCTAAGGTGTTATGTTGGAGAAAACAGTGACTTACACAGATCCTTTGACTAGACATAAGCAGCAAAATTCCTCAGGGCTCTTTCAAAAGGCCCTGCTACCAAACAAGAAAGTTGTGTATGAGCAGCTTGCAGTGACAGTGACTACATCTCTGAGCTGACAGCATGTTACTTGATGTCAGCATACACCAAAGAATTGAGCACAGTTCTCAGTATTGGTGTTAAACATATCCCTGCTATTTTGGATAGACAATGGCTAAATATCCTTATGGTTAATTTTAGCAATGCTGTTGTTTAACAGATAAAAGACATTTGGCCAGAAAAAGATAAAGACTTACAGTAAAGACAGATTAAGATAAAGAAAGACAACTAAATGTTTATAGTGTGTGTTTAAATATTCCTAGGCTTGGGAGAGAAAAAAGAAACAGGATAAAGTTGTTTAAAAGAAAGAAGGAAATAAGGAAGGAAGGAGAAAGAAGGAAAGGAAGGAAGGAAGGAAGGAAGGAAGGAAGGAAGAAAGGAAGGAAAGAAGAAACAGTAGCTGTATGCTGTGATACACTCCTTTAATTCCAACACTTGGGTGGAAGAGGCAAGCAGATCTCTATGATTTCAAGGCCAGAGTATATTTTAGAGCAGCCAAAGTTACACAGTGAAAATAGAAGTAACAGAAATAGAGTAATAAAAAAGCCACACAAACATGGAGAAAATACACATACAGTCTGGATACAATATGTGATTGTGCTGTGTTTGAATTTCTCAATTGCTAAGGAAGGAACAACTGCTAAAATATACTTGATTATCAATGTTTCTGAATTAATGCAATTTATATATTTTAAAAATGCTTTTACTTCAAATTTTAAGTCTAAGGACAGATTACTGGGGCAAAGAATTTCTATTTTTGTTTTACAGAAAATGAGAAGCGGTGGATTCCTTCCAGGATAACACGGTTTGATCAAGCAAGACCCATTGAAATAGTATCCCAGGAGATCCAATATTCAAAACAGCTGGGACAAAGTAGTACTGCAGACTACAGCCAGGATTTCAGCATATTCTTAGAATTTGTGTTACAGAATCCCCAAACCAACCAGCAGGAAGCAGTTTAAAAAGAGCTCCAATTCCCAAATATTGTCCATAAATGTTTATTTTTATAAATGGGTTTGGTTATAAAAGGTTAATGATCACAACAAATCTCTTTTTAAAAGTAAAAGAGGATTATAGTATAGAAATGAATACTTTGTTTTGGAATGGATTTCATTTATTGAAACAAATGTATGGTCAATTTTGTGATATGTATATTTCTCCTCTTGTTTAAGTATTGTGTTTATATAGCCCATTTAAAAATGTAATGTATAATTAAGTACACATTATAGATAGTTACCTAGAATAGTCAAACCATATAATTAGTTTAGTCAGATTTTCCAGATATATAGAGATATATTTCAATTGGATAGGCTTTTTCCAAATATTCCAAAGACCCAGAATATGGCATTTAAAATACTTTAGGGCTTTTCTTAACAGTGAGGCACAACTGCTCCTGGCAAAACCACCTTCTTCATAAAGGAAGATGGAACCCATTATGGAGTTTGCCTCCAATATGGCAAGACTAGCCATATTGACACTTATCTTGTCTGGACTGTTTGACTTCATGCTGTATAAATTGGACATGCAAGACCCACAGAAAAGTGATTGCTAATACAAGATGGACATTGCTACAGAGTTTCTATTTCATGGAAGTGTCTGGCAGACATTCTTTCTGACACAGAGGAAAGTGACTGACAAACTGCCAATACAGGTGACAGTTTAAAATTTCCTGCTTTGCTGAAGAGTCTGCCAGACACACTATGGCCTATGGGCTGAAGATGGATATGCCAATTTTCTGAGGAACTTTGGATGACTGTCCAAGTAGTGAGATGTCTCTGCCATTTCCAGAGTTTACATATTATCCTTTTGTGGTCTTTGATGGAATTGAAGACAGATAGTTATTGTTATAGTTTTCCTTCATTAGAGTTAAAGATAAGTTATGTATAAGACTTTAGACTCACAAAGATAGAATAGATGATGGAATATTTTCTTTAAATCTTGATAAATGTTAATGAAATATTGTTAATTATAGTTCTTATTTGATAACTGCTTTGCTATGTATTTTACTATGTTAAAGTTAAAACACTTCTTTTTATGTTAGACAGAAAAGAGAAGATGATGGGAGATGTCATTCTGTAAATATGTTTCTTTTATTGGTTAATTAATAAAGCCCCATTGGCCAATTGGAAAGCAAGATAGGCAGGACTAGGAGACAAGGAAGATTCCAGGAGATTTAGTAGAGGGAAGTCAAGATGTAAGACTTGAAAGAAGAGGTCTGGACCCTCTCTCAGGTAAGATAAGACCATATGGAAACACTTAGATTGATAAAAATGGATTAATATTTAAGACAGAGGCAGTCAATAAGAAACACTAGTAACTGGCCAACAGACTCATAATTAATATAATACCTCTGTGTGTTATTTGGGGCTGATGCAGCTCTGGAACCAGGCTGGTTGGAAACTGCTAGTAACATATGTCAGTTATTATTACATTTTTGCAAACTCATTTCTAGTTTTAACATTAAAATATGAAATGGGTATTGTTTCTTAATAAGTTAAAGTTAGGTTTTGTTATATTCAGGTACACTGTCAGAGTTTTATGATGGTGTCATCAACCACACTACTTACTAGATGACATCTGCTCCTTCGACACTCTCATGACAATGAGTTTCTCCAAATATCATTAAGTATACTTTATAAATGGAAAGAAGTGAATCCTTGCCCAGTTAAGACCTTGGTTCTGGAGCAGACCTCACTAAAGTCAAAGCCATCCTTCCTAATGACTAAGAGTTAACTTAGATTGTTCTTATTAATGGCACAATGATAATATTTAAGCATGTTAGTGGTCAGCTGATGTGTAAATAATTGACTCTGTAGTAAAACCATTTCCATGAGCAGCAATGACATCTTCCAACACTTTGAATAGAGAGCAGGTATCCTTTACCTTATTAAACAATGCGTATGTGATGTAAAATTTAAAGTGTATCCACAAGGAATATCTAAGCAAGTTTATTTTGTATTGACATGATAATATTTATAAAAAGAATTTATTAGCTAATTAATTTTATTAAAGGGAGTAAAAATAATTTTGTATTCAAAACTTGAGGACAAATATATCATACAAGATTTCATCAACATGCCAAATAAATCCATCTCAATGAGAATCACTCAGAATGAGCAAAGCTTAACTTCAATAATTCTGTAACTCATAAACAACACAACCAGGAGTTAGGATGTTCTTTGTGTACTGTCTATAGTGATGAATTTAACAATTGACTTTGTAACATAACAACTTAAACAAGCATCAGATAGCTTAAATACCTAAGTAAAAATGTATGTCATTATAAATGAGGAGGCTCAATTCTTTCTTTTGAACCTAATGCCTACAAGAGTACTTTGCCCTCTAAAGACAGACAACCATTACAGCTGTGGGTCTTTCCATCTTGGATGATAAATGATGTCATCATGAGGATATTTCAACAGTGCAATGAGAAAAGGCAACTTTGGGATTTCTTGGGCATGATTTGGAAAACGCAGCACAGAAATATTTGCCTTAAACATTTCTCTCTCAGCCTCTGAAGTTGAGCCTCATGCTGCTGAGCCAGGAGCAGAAGCTTACATCCAGCTTTATGTTGCCATCAGACTTGAAGACACATTAAAATGTTCCAAAAATCAAGAATAAATGACATTTTTAGAAGTATGTTAGACTAGAAAATAGATGTTGGAGATGCAGGCTACAGTATGACTCATGCTAATTTTAAATTATTATTTATGGCCCTGGAAAATGAATCAGGTACAGATTTTGCCACAGAGGCATGAGGGCCTGAGTATAGATCCCAAGGACACATTTCAAAGCCCATGATGGTGGTGCATGCTTGTATCCCATTATAGGGATACAAGCACTGACACAAGCAGAGCATGGAGCATGCTGGTTTAGTCTCAACGGTAAGTTCAAAATTTAGTGAGAGGTCTCCTCTCAAAAATGCAAGATGGAGAAGCCAATAAAGAAGATACTAGGTGTTGAGCTACTACTTTCAATCATGCACATACAAGTTAAGACTTAAACCTACTTACATATAAACATGAATACACACATATGCACAGCACAGGCATCCATCTAAACACATGCAATTATAAAACAAAAAAGCTCATGAAGTATTTAGCAGAATTGAGTTAAAATTATAATGGATATTAAGCATGTTATATGTTCTAAAAATGTATTTTATGCTTCTGATATTTATGTGAGCATGGTCATGGTAAACCATTATATTTTAACACATAGAATCAAATCATGAAGCATGTCCTTTGTCCCTCAAAAACAATTCTGTATTAAACGGCATGACTGAGACAGGATTCTTATAAATCAATCCATTTGAACTATGAGTTTTATTATTTCAGTGTTATATGGGAGAAGTGATCCTTCATATAGTGCCCAATCAAGGTGATGAACTAATGGTACTCATGAACATGTTTTCATTTTTGCCCAAAGAACAAAAATTGAGCTCATTGCACCCCCATCACTGGGCCTCTGCTAAAGAGGCCATAGCAGGAGAGTGCCAGGTCCCTGCTAGATTTGCCTATTGGATGGGAACATCCTGAGTCCCAGCCTGTGGGATCTTTGACCCCAATCACCAGGCACTGCTAGAGGTGAATCTGGGACAAATTCAGTTTGAATCCCCCACACCCTTCCCAGGTAACTCCCTGGATTGGCCCTGATTTTGCTCCCCCTGTGTCCTGTCCCCAGAGGGAGTAATCATGGTGGTCTGATACACACCCACCCACTCCCACCAAGAGCCTGCCCTCTCCCTACCCTGTGCCATACCCTGCCCAATATCCCACAGCACTGGTTGAACACTGGGACAGAGTCACGGAGCCAACACACTAGACCTGCCTATCCATGTGGAACCACCGGGAATTCCTGCCTGCCTGATCTCTGACCCCCACCACTGGTCCTCTACTGGAGATATGGGACCCTTCCAGAGATCTGCCTATCCCCTTGGTGCCATCCTGAGTCCCTGCAGGCTGGATCCTTGACCCCAATCACCTGGCCTCTGATAAAGAGGCCTCCTGTGAAGAGGGCCAGGCCCCTGCTAGATCCACCTTTCAGCAGGGGAACATCCTGAGGTCCAGGCTGCAGGATCTTTGACACTCATTGCTGGTCCTCTGCTGGAGTTAAAGCTTTGACCCCCCATTGCCAGACCCCTGCCTGGGGAGACACTTCCTAAAGAGTTCGTACCACCCAGAGCTACAGACATCAAACTTCTGACCCACCTAAGAGCCCACCACCAGGGGAGTACCAGAGAGAGAGAGAGACCCCACCTGCACCTACTGAAAGAAGCAATGCGAAGATAATGATACAAAAAAAAAAAAAAAAAAAAAAAAAAAACTAAAAATAGAAAGACAAGCATAACACCACCATAATCTAGGGAGTCTACATTAACTAGACCTGAACATCCAAAAGCAGATGAAGCAGAAGAGAACAACTTAAAAAATATCATCATAAAAACAATAGAGGCCCTCAAAGAAGATGTGAGAAAATCCCGTAATGAAACGGAAGAAAAAAACAAACACAAAATGGAAGGAATGAACAAATTTCTTAAAGAAAGTACGGAAGGCCAAGAAAAAAAAACAAACAGGTGAAGAAAACATTTCAAGACTTGAAAACTGAGATAGAAACAATAAACAAAACCCAAACTGAAGGAATGCTGGAAATAGAAAAAAAAAAATGGGCAAACGATTGGGTACTACAGTCGCAAGCATAACCAACAGAATACAAGAGATGGAAGAGAGACTCTCCGGCGCTGAAGATAAACTTGAGGAAACAGATTAATCAACCGAAGAAAATCGTAAATCCAACAAATCCTTAACACAATCCAGGAAATATAGGACACCATGGAAAGACCAAACCTAAGAATAATAGGCATAGAGGAAGGCGAAGAAGCCCAGCTCAAAGGTACAGAAAATATATTCAACAAAAACATTGTAGAACACTTTCCCAATCTGAAGAAGGACATGCCCATGAAAATACAAGAAACATACTGGATACCAAATAGACTGAACCAAAAAAAAAAAAAAAAAAAAAAAAAAAAGGCCCCTCAACACATAATAATCAAAACCAAAAACCCTAACAGAATAAAGAATATTGAGAGCAGCAAATGAAAAATGCCAGGAAACACATAAAGGCAGACTTATCAAAATTACACCTGACTTCTCCATGGAAACTCTCAGTCAGAAGGTCCAGCATAGATGTTCTACAAGTACTAAGAGTCTACAGATGCCAGACCAGGCTACTATACCCAGCAAAACTCTCAATCACTATAGATGGAAAAATAAGATATTAAATGAAAAAGCCAGATTTTCCCAATACATATCTACAAATCCAGCCCTACATAAAGTTTTGGAAGGAAAACTCTAACTCAATGAAGTTAACTACACTCACAAAGACACAGGCAATAAACATTACCATTTCACCAGAATCCCAGGGTATAGCAGGACAAATATATCACAATACCACTGCTAACAACAAATCTAAAACAAACAAGCATTAACAATCAATGGTCCTTACTTTCCCTCAACATTAATGGTCTTAACTCACCTACAAAAAGACACAGGCGAACTGAATGCATACAAGGACAGAATCCATCCTTCTGCTGCATTCAAAAAAACACATCTAAGCTTCAAAGATAGACATTACCTCAGGGTAAAGGGCTGGGAAAAGATCTCCCAATCAAATAGACTCAGGAAGCAAGTAGGTGTGGCTATCCTAATATCTAACAAGTTAGATTTCAAACAAAAATTAATCAAAAGAGATGAAGATGGTCACTTCGTATTCATCACAGGAGAAATCCCTCAGCACAAAATCTCAATTCTGAACATCTATGCCCCATTCAGAAAAGAAACGCTACTAAAACTAAATCTCACATAAAACCTCACATACTTATAGTGGGAGAATTCAACACCCCACTCTCACCTCTAGATAGGACCACCTGTGACACTAAACAAAGAAACAAAAGTACTAACAGAAGTTATGTCTCAATTTGGTTCAACAGACATCTATAGAACATTCTATCCAAACACAAAATAATATACCCTCTTTTTTGATCCACATGGAACCTTCTCTAAAGTCAACCACATACTTGGTGACATAACAAATCTCAACAGATACAAAAGAAAAATTGGAATAGTTCCTTGTATCTTATCAGACCACCATGCTTTAAAGTTAGAATTCAACAACAACACAAATCACAGAAACCCTACAAACTCAAGGAAACTGAACAATGTGCAATTGCACCATACCTGGGTCAAAGAAGTAATAAAGAAATTAAGGACTTCCTAAAATTCAAGAAGAATGAGGACACAACATAACAGAACTTATGGGACAACTTGAAAGCAGTATTATGAGGGCTAGGACAAGACCAGGTTGCAGAAACACATAGAGACAGCTGACCTAAATAAAGAGAAGCTAACGCCCCCCCCCCCGCGTCCACACTGTTAGCTGGTATTCCAGCATGGGACTGACTCAGGACCCCCTGAATATGGGTCTCAGCCAGAAGGACTTAGCAGTCTAAGCAATTTCAGACAGTGGAACCAGCATGTATTCCTGGTGCACAAAAGGACCTTGATGACACATCCCCCATGGAGGGATACTGCCTTAACCTAGAGACAGGAGAGAAGTCCTAGTCTCTACCTCAAATGACTTCACAGATTTACATGACCCTACCTGGATGGCATTGCCCTACATGTGGAATTGGGTTGGGGGGATGGGAGGGTAAGGTGGTCAGGGTACATGTGAGGGGGCAAAGAAGGTAAGAGGGAGGGAGGCAGAGAGGGAGGGAATGAGAGAGGGAGAGAGAGGGAACTGGGATCATTGTGTAAAATACTAACTAAATAAGTAAATAAAAAGGAAAGCAGTGTTATGAAGGAAGTTCATTGCACTAAGTGCCCATATGAAGAAAATGGAGCATAATCACATTTGAGTATTAAGAGCACAACTGAAAGCCTTATAACAAAATAAAGCAAACTCACCCCAGAGGAATAGACGCCAGAAAATAATCAATTTGATGGCTGAAATCAATAAAGTAGAAACCAGGAAAACAATACAAGAAATCAATGCAACAAAGAGTTGGTTTTTTGAGAAAATCAACAAGATAGTCAAAATTTAATTCAAACTAATGAAAAAGCAGAGAGAGAACATGCAAATTAACAAAATCAGAAATAAAAAGGGTACATAACAATGGACAGAGAGGAAATCCAGACAATTTTCAGGTCATACTTTGGAAACCTGTATTCCACAAAATTTGAAAATTCAAAGGAAATGGACAAATTTCTGGTTAACTATCACTTAGCACAATTAAATCAAGAAGAAACAAACAACTTAACATACCTATAACCCCTAATGAAATAGAAGCAGTCATCAAAAGCCTTCCAGGAAGATGACTTCAGATCAGAATTCTACCAGAAATTCAAGGAAGAACCAATACTCCTCAAATTGTTCCACACAATAGAAACAAAAGGTTCATTACCAAACTCTTTTTATGAGGCTACAATCACCTTGATACCCAACCACACAACTAAGATGCAAAAATACTCAGTAAAATACTTGCAAACACAATCCAAGAATACATCAGAGAAACTATCCAGCATGACCAAGTAGGCTTCATCCCTGTGTTGCAGGAATGGTATACCATATGAAAATCTATCAACATGATCCACCATATAAACAAACTGAAAAAGAAAAGCCACATGATCATCTTCTTAGATGATGAAAATGCCTTCAAGAATATTTAACACCCATTCATGTTAAAGGTATTGGAGAGATCAGGGATAACAGGAACATACCTAGATATAATAAGAGCAATATACAGTAAACAAAAAAGCCAACATCAAACTGAATGGAGAGAAGCTTAAGGTGATTCCAGTAAAATCAGGAATGAGACAAGGCTGCCCTCTCTCTCCATATCTCATCAATACTGTACTTGAAGTTCTAGCTAGAGCAATAAGACAACAAAAGGAGATCAAGGGGGATGCAGATTGGTAAGGAAGAAGTCAAACTTTCTCTATTTGCAGATGATATGATAGTTGACTTAAGCGACCCAAAAACTCTACCAGGGAACTCCTACAGCTGAAAAAAACACCTTCAGCAAACTAGCTGGATACAAGATAATCTCAAAAAATCAGTAGCCCTATTTGATTCAGATGACTAAGGGGCTGAGAAAGAAATCAGAGAAACAACAATATTTACAATATGTACTAACACAATAAAGAATCTTGCAGTAATGCTTATCAAGCAAGTGAAAAATCTATATAGCAAGAACTTTGTATATTTAAAGAAGAAATTAAAGAAAATATGAAAAAATAGAAAGATCTCTCATGCTCTTGGATAGATAGGATAAACATAGTAAAAATGGCTCTCTTTCCAAAAGCAATCTATAGATTCACTGCAATCCCCATTAAAATCCCAGAACAATTCTTCACTGACCTGGAACGATAATAATCAACTTTATATGGGAAAACAAAAGACCCAGGATAGCCAAAAGAACCCTGTACAATAAAGGAACTTTCAGAGCTATCACCACCTCTGACTTTAATCTCTACCACAGAGCTATAGTCCTGAAAACAGCCTGGTATTGGCACAAAAATAAATAAGTAGACCAATGGAATCAAATCAAAATCCTGATATTAACCTGCACACCTATGAACATCTGATTTTTGACAAAACATCTAAAAGTATATAATAGGAGGAGGGAAGCATCTTCAACAAATAGTGCTGGCACAACTTGATGATGGTGTGTAGAAGACTGCAGATAAAGTCATGGCTATTACCAAGCACAAAACTCAAGTCCAAATGGATCAAAGACCTCAACATAAATCTAACCACACTGAACCTCTGGAAGGGAAATTGGAAGGTACCTTTGAACAAATTGAGACTGCTTCCTGAACATGACTCCAGTAGCACCAACACTAAGATCTACAAATAATAAATGGGACCTCCTCAAACTTAGAAGCTTCTGTAAGGCAAAGGACACAGCTGACAACACCAAACGACAGCCCACAGACTGGGAAAACATTTTCATCAATCCTACATCTAACAGAGGGCTGATCTCCAAAATATACAAAGAACTCAAGAAATTAGTCAACAAAACACCAAAGAACTCTATTAAAAATTGGGTACAGAACTGAAGAGAGGATTCTCAATATAGGAAATCAAAAAGGCTGAAAGATACTTAAGAAAGTGCTCAACATCCTTAGCTATCAGGGAAATGCAAATCAAAACAATTTAGAGATACCATGTTACTCCTGCCAGAATGGCTAAAATTAGAAACACCAATAACAACATATGCGGAAAGGATGTGGAGAAAGGGGAACACTCCTCCACTGCTGGTGGGAGTGCAAACTCGTATAGCCAGTTTGGAGATCAGTATGGAAGTTCCTCAGGAAAATGGGAACAAGTCTACCACAGGACCCAACAATCCTCCTCTCAGGCATATACCCAAATGATCCATATCAATGCAACAAAGACCTGTTCTCAACTATGTTCATAGCAGCATTATTTGTAAAAACAAGAACCTGGAAGCAATGTACATGCCCTCAACTGAAGAATGGACAAAGACGATGTAGCACATCTACACAATGGAATACCACTCTAAAAAAAAAAAAAAAAAAAAAAAAAAGAAACTTGATTGAAATTCGCCAGCAAGTGCATGGAACTTGAAGGAACCATCCTGAGTGAGGTAACCCAGTCACAAAAAGAGGAACGTGGTATGTACTCGCTCATATATGGATTTTAGACATAGAGCAAAGGATCACGAGACTATAATTTACACTGCCATAGGAACTAGGATACAAGGTGGATTCTAAGAGATTCATATAAGGTCCCTCACAGAAGGGGGAAGGGCCAAGTTCCAGAGCACATGGGGAGTTAGGGGGCAGTTAGTGGAGAAGGAACTAAGACAAAGAGACGTGGAAGAGAGGAAAGCACGTGGGACTAGTAAGATTTAGACATGGGAGGAATAGAAGTGAGAAGAAAGAGAGATAATATAGAGAGAGATGAGAGAGAGAAAGAGAGAAAAGAGAGAGAGTCAGGTGGGAAGGGAGAGAGAGAGGTAGGAAGGGAGAGAGATTATAAAAGAGAGAGCAATTATAGGATTGAAGAGAAAACTGAACCTAAAGAAATGCCTGGAGACCTACAATACTGACCCCATTTAACAATTTGAGCAACAGAATTAAGGCTACCATAAATGCCCTTCCATGATAATGAGATCAACGACTAACTTATCCACCATCATGAAGCACTCATCTAGTTTGCATAAAAGCAAACACCTACAACTAAACACTGAGCCAAACTAGAATCCAGATGCAAAGAGGGAGAACATGACCAGGTTGCAGAAACACAGAGACAGCTTACCTGAACAAGGAGAGGCTAAAGGGCCCTCAGACTGATAACTGGGAATCCAGCATAGGGCTGACTCAGACCCCTTGAACATGGGTCTCAGCTAGAAGGCCTGAGCAGTCTAGAGGTCCTCATACAGTGGAACCAGGATGTATTCCTGGTGTACAAAAGGACTGTGGGGGCACATCCTCCATGGAGGGATACTCTGTTAACCAACCTTGCTACAGGAGAGCATCCTAAAACCTACTCAAAATTACTTGTCAGATTTAGATGTCCCCTGCTGGAAGGCATCACTCTACATGTGGAGTGGGGAAGGGTGTGAAGGGAGGGTGGTAGGGGTGCATGTGAGGGTTAGAGAGAGGGAATGAAGGAGGGAGATAGGCAGGAAGGGAGGGATGGTAGGAAGTTGAGGGAACAAGGATCAATATGTAAACTAAAAATAAAAAATAAAATAATATATATAAAAAATAAGAACGATATACAATAATTAAAAAAAATTTATTTCACCTAGCAACATTTGCCTTTTGATATTTCTCCAAAATTAAAATTTTAATACTTGAATTGAAATTTTCTAATAAATTTTGCTGTGCAAAAATTTAATTGTTTACTGTGGTTTCTTCATTGTTTCTTTCTTAAAAGCTGGTACTTGCTAGGGAAAATAGAGGTGAGCAGGTTTCAGCACAGGGATTTCACTATTGAAGGTTATTTTTTAATATGCTCAAACTCTGTCCTTATATTTTAAGTAACACAATTTCTCTGTTTTATTATAAGATTATAAGATTAATAAAACAGGAGAACTTCCATGCAGGTTGTAAAGAAGTTAGAATTTTGAGTTGTACCTGAAATAGTTTTATAAGATCCTGTGAGTCAGAATTTCAAAAGGGGTAGTAAGCTCAGATAAGATGTACTAATTTTTAAGCAAGTGCATCTTATAATACTATTGCAATAAATGCAGTTATTACCACCAGGGCAAGACACTTTTGTAGTCTTTTTTATTACATTCTATTCCCAATTTCTTACCTTTTAAAATCCTTATAAAGAAATGAAGAATATTATCATAACAGATTACACATATGCTTTTTTATGTCATCTTCTTATGTTCATGCTAACAGAAAGGTATTAAATCCCAGAAGCTTGTGGTACCCAATAAGATGTATTCTTTTTATTATTATTATTACTTAATTTTTTCCAGCCTGATTAAGTTTCCCCTTCCTCTCTCCTCTCCTCCCTGTCCCTACTTACAGCTTCCCCTCTTTTCCCACACCCCAATACACTCTCCCTCCCTTCTCTTTAGAAAGGGGCAGTCCTCCCATGTATATTAGCCAGCCATGTTATATCAAATTACAGTGAGATTAGGTACCTCCTCTCCTACTGACGGTAGAAGAAGCAACCCAGTAGGAGTAAAGGATTCCAAAATATGTAACAGAGACATCCCTTGCCCCAGCTGTTAGGAGACCCATAAGAAGACTAAACTGCACAACTGTAACATATGTGTAGAGTACCTAGGTCACTCAAATAAAGGCAATCTGGTTGGTGGTTCATTCTCTGTGAACCCCATGCGCTCAGGTTAGTTGATTCTGTGGTTTTCTTGTGGTGCCTTTGACCCCTCTAAGTTTTACAGTTCTTTATCCCCTTCTTCCACAGGATTCCTGAGCTCTGACTAATGTTTGGATGGGAGTCTCAGCAACTGTTTCCACCAACTGATGGGTGAAGCTTCTCTTATGAGAAATGGGTTAGGCACCAATTTATGAGTATAGCAGAAAAATCATTAGGAATAATTTTCTTGACATTAGTTTTTGTTAGTTATGTTTGGTTGTATTCTGGGTCTCTGGATTATCTAACATCTGGGTCCTAGCACTCCTGGCAGTATTAGGGGGTGGGCTCCCTATCTTATAGGCAGGGAAAATTGCAGGTCAAAGGTTATTTGGATCTGTTGGGGTCTCAATCCCTCCACTGGAGGTCTTGCCTTGTTATAGGAGATAGCTGGTTCGAGCTCCATATCTCCAATTTCTAGGTGTTTTAGCTAGTGTCACTCTCTTAGATTCCTGGAAATTTCCATTACACTAGGTTATTAGCTCATGCCAGAAGTATTCCCTGGTTGCAGTTTGCTCTCTCAGTACTCGCTTTTCCTCTATTCCCCCTCCTGTCTAATCCCTCCTGTTCTCATGCCCACCCTTTCATCCAGTTCCCATAGATAGGTTTTTGAAGAAGACACACAGCATAAGGAGTGCACTTTTAAAGTTCTTTAAAGAGGGTTCATTGCAGAGTATTCTTCATTATTAAAAGAATGTATAAAGTCAAAGTTTTACTTCGTAAGACTTAATTTTCCTATTTCACTAGTACTTTAGAATTAAAATGAGCATGTGTTATGTTATTGAGATTAATACAAGGAAGAGTTTTATTTTTTTCTTGTCTTCAGGTGATTGTAGACTATGTGCATATATGTCTGTATGTATATGTAAGAGAGGAGGGAAGGAAAGGAGGAGGCAGAGAGTGAAGGAGAAGAGGAAGGAGCTGAAGTGTATAATGTGCTCTTTAAAAAATTTGAGTAATAACACTATGTTTTGACATTCCAGAAAAGTAATTTACCACGTGTTTTAGGAGAAGACAGATGAGTAGTCCTCAAATTTGGCATGAATGAAGCTGTCAAAACAGTGAATGCATCCAGTGGAAGATTGCCTTCAAAAAGCTGGACAAAAGAAGGAGATAAAGTAATGAGGTGTAACTGACATTTCATACCCAGATCCATCATGCTGTCAGTTCAACAATCAAAATATAACTTTCTCAGGTGTATGCTGGCAGTTATAAAATCACTGGGGTATCCACCTTTATTTTTTTTTTATTTATTCAAGTAAACAAGAAGAATATGTAGATTCTTCTACATGATCTCATTTTTATTATTTGTAATGTTTTCTAAACCTATCAGATATAGACAGAGCACTTCCAATTTGAATGGTCAAAAGCAATGGGTTTTATTAAGTTTATTTAAGATAGCAACTGAAACATCCATAAATACAGTAAATGAAATGCTTGTTATTTAATAACATATTTTTAATATCTCTATAACATACTTAGCATTAATGAAAATAAAAAGAGACAGAATCCAGCCTGGTATTGAATACCTATCACACCAGCATTAAGAGGCTATGGCAAGAACATCTGCAGTTGGAAGCCAGCCTAAGGTACATGTTAATATCTATTTTAGAAATACACTTAAATGACAGGAGGAATGGGCAGTTTATGGGGCCTCTGGTAGTAGATCAGTATTTATCCCTAGTATATGAATGGATTTTGTGAGACCATTCCACATAGAGGGATATTTCCTCAGCCTAGACACATGGGGGGGAGGACCTAGGCCCTGATCCAAATGATATGACAGATTTTGAAGACTCCCCATGGAAGGCCTCCCCCTCCCTGGGTAGCAGAAAGGGGATGGGATGGGGGTTGGTGGGGAGCACTGGAGGAGGGGAGGGTGAGAGAACTAGTATTGATAAGTAAAAGAAGCTTGTTTCAAATTTAATTTTTAAAATGGTGAGGGGGAAGACATACACCTAAAAGAGTTAAAAGGTAACACAAATCGTAACTAGGAATCTTATCAAGAGTCCTAAAATCAAAGTCAGTATTGCCTTAAATGAGTTTTCTATATAATTGGGTATGTATTAATATTCTCCAATGATTGACAGTAAGTTAAGTAGCATATTATATATATAGAAAAGTCACATATCCTTTTTGAACAGACCAGACCATCTTTTTTTTTCTTATTGCATAATAATTCTAAAAATTAATTCAAACTACCTTTAAAGTATCACCCAAGTTTGTTCCATATTAAAATCTCACACATACTTGTTGTTTGATAGATTAGCATGCTCACAGTTAGCAAAGCATGGGTTTTGCTCTTAATTTTCCAACAAAGTTATAGTGCAGTGACTCTTTTATAGCTGAAAGATGTAGATAATACCTTACTCAGTTCCTAGAAAAATTATTATCTATTATGTCAATAGTTTTCCTGTGTAGAAGTTACCTGTGTAGAAGCTTTGCGTTTCAATTTCCAGTTCTGCACTGGTGAAACATCAAGTTAAAACAAAAACTGTTAATATTTTACATCTTCATTTATTGTGTGTGTGTGTTTGTATGTTCATGTGCACATCATGTGTTTGCCTGTGGATGTGTGTATGCATGAAATGCTTTTGTTTCTCTCTTTCCAACATGTGGTTCCAGGGATTTCACTCAGGTTGTCAGACTTGACAACAGGCACCCGTCCCTGCTCAGCCAGTTCAAGAAGAAGCAAAACAAACAAACAAAGAGACAAAAACCCTCAAATTGACTGAGCTTCTATCAGGGACTACCACTGTGCTACAGTGAAATTATGATTGAAGAAAAAGTAGATAATTGAAATGGTTCAGTCTCTAAAGAAAAATGCAGTGAGTATAAAGATATATTTTGACAAGAAATTGTCTCAATTATTATTAGACAATAGGCAGTTAATTGAGAGATGTAATCTTTACTTAGGCACAGAAACATTTTCTAAATTATGGTAATAGTTGCACAAAGACTCATGCAAACAAAATGGAGAATATCACTATTTCATCTGTTTCCTTCGTGTTATTTTGTACCAAATTATTGCAAAATGTAATTACTTAAAACAAGTCATGTTAAAGTTATAAACCATGTGAGTTAAAAGTCCAAAAGTGTCATGGATGTGTTTGTTACACCTAACTTCCTGGTAGCAGGGTTTTCAGATAGATATACACAGTAACTGGATGGATGGGGTTGGAGCATTCTAAAGTTCATCCTGGCTTATCCCAAAACAACTAGTCTGTAGTTGAAGAACATGCATAAGATTTAAATGTGACTTACCTTCCTTATGGCCTAGTAACCTGAGGACAGTAAGACTTTTTTTGAGATTTTAATATAATTACAACATTTCTCCTTTCTGTTTTCTCCCTACAAACCCTCCCATATTCTCCACAAAGTGCTTTTTCAAATTTGTGGCCTCTTTTAAAATAAGCTCCTTCAACTCAAACATAAGGGCATCTACAGTAAAGTATACTGAACTAGATTTTATGAGCCATGTGTTCTGATTATTCACCCTGTCTCCTTCAAATCTTGGAGGCCCTCGCATAATTCTTTTCTTTATAATACTCTCTGAAGGAAGCATGGTACATATATAAAGACAGAAATTTCTCAATTTGGTGATCACATGCACTTAGTTATAATTATACAGATTTTTCTATTTTATTTATGGTTGCTAGGATTGGGAAAAAGTGAAAAAAAAGATGCTATTTAAAGAACATGGAATGAAATATAAGAAACAAAACCTAATATATTTACTCATCACATATGTCTAAAATCTTCCAAGGAAAAATCAAAAGGTTTGTATAAAACAGTTTGACTCACTCCCAGCACTTCCTTACTTCAGCACACATTCTGATTTAATTGCTCACTTATGCACAGTACTCTGACTGTTTATTAAATTCACTATTATCTTATGATAGCCTCACATTTCATTTAATCACTTAATCGTGGTTACATGATTAGCAAATAGGTTTGTATAATATATCGACTGAATTTAAAGTAGTCAACTGTCGCAAAATGTTTTCAATTCCATTTACTTGTGTTATCAGATCTGTTTATAGTTTGTTATTTTATATTGGTCTGCTTATATTTTATCATGAAAATATCTTCTGTTATTTTTTGCTTCGTCAATGAGGAGCATTTATCATAGTGAACTAATAAGGTCAAGTTGGAATGTAAATCAGTCATAAGTTAATGTCCTTGCATTGTGGGGTTGCTGTGTTGGAAGTATGAACTCTGAGGTAATACTTTCAGCCTGTCAGAACCAGTGATTTCCTCTTCTTTGTCACCTCTTCATATTAGGGTTTAAACTTCTACATTAAATCAGTTTGAGTAATATGCAGTTGGGCTCCAACACATCCCCACATGCTCTGCTCTTCAATCACACATTCCTCTTAGTAACTAAGCAGTTACTTCTCATCACACAGCAAGTGAAAGCCATGCTCTCCTATAATAACCTAAAAGGCCAAGTGCTTACTCTTTCACTTGTATAGATTTTAAGGTGGTGCAGCACAATTTGTCTTATTTATTTGCTACAGTTTCCACAAGGCCTGGAGTTCCACTGCCTTATCACTAGCTCTAAGTTAGCACTTATAGAATATATTGCATATGTATTTTCAAGAATGAGGTAGTCATCAATGTTTCAGTCAGCTTAAGAGAAGATCAAGTCTTTATTATCTTTATAGTCTGCCAGAAGAAAAACATTAATATTCTTATTTACCACTTCAGTAGCAAAAGAGGAAATCTCTTTGAATATAGCACGTGAAGCTCATGTGTAAGTGGAAATACACTGGGTCAGATATTTTAAAAGGAATAGTTATGAGTGTGTGATTATGTAATGTTAACATACAGTCATTATGGCCAAAAATTATGTAAAAATTATCACAAGTGATAAAAAAGTAAATATCTCAGCAGATATTTCTTCCAACTATCTTTCAGCATGTGATAATAAAGTAAGCTATTTGATAACATTTGTAAAAAAAAATGAAAAGAAAAAACAACAAAAAAATTCCAACTCATTTATGAAAAAGACAGAAGATGAGGCTAATATAAGAGTTATCACAAAAATGAATTAGCTAGCTTTAATGCATCAGACTAAGTGAAAAAATTAACAAAAATATAAAGAAATATGAATATTAGAGCAACAGCCTGAGAGACTCTCTCTTAGTTATTTGAGCAGAATGAGGAAAACAAAGAAAAAAGCCAATATATTATGGAAAAAGAGTTAGATTCATAATTATTTATTTAAGGAGGAGTAGTAAATAAAAATATTCTATTAATAACAAAATATTTTGTGAGTGTTGACTGTTGGGTTAGAGACACACAGAGCTTTCTTTACCAGAATTCTAGCCATACATATCTATATTTCTATGTCTATATTCCTTTCTTATTACAAATCTAGATACCATGTTAAAAACTTTGAGGATAGAATTAAGTTTGCTAATAATCTGATATCAAGAGAGGAATAATATCTTAGATACTTACGTTAGTTCGATGCAATTATATGAGCCACCAGCATCAGAAATGGTAGCTGAAAGAGCCAGAGAGATGCTAATGCAAAAGGTAGCTGAGGGATATGAAAAATAAGTGTGTTGGGAAGACTTAAAGCATTAAAATATGCAAACTACACTTCATGGCTTTAAATCTGGAGGCCACAACTCAAAGAACAGGACATGTGTTTAAACAATGACCAACAGCCAGCAAGAGTTGTGTAATTCAGTGTCCCAACAGCACAGAACTGAATTCTGACAACCAACCAAATGAGCATGTAGAGGAATTCACCTCAGAATGTCTTGAGGAAATACAGTCACATTGACATATCAGTTTGGTGAACTTAAGATCAGTGAAAGGCAGAGTCTCCCTGTACCCAGATATCTAACCTGCAGGGTGCTGGGATAACAAATACATGCTTTTCTAAATCTGTAAATCTATAGGTATTTATTAAGGCAGAAACAGGGCACTAAAAGACTTGCTAACCTAAAAGTACTTCAGCAAAGTGATTCAACAAAGATCAGGAAGAATGTAACTGAATCACACAGAAAGACAGAAGACAGAAGCTGTGGAAATCCTAAAGTGAGAATACAAGAAAGTGGAGTCAAGAAAACCAACCAAGAAGAGCTAAGTGAAAGCCAAGGGATGGCTGGATAGGCACTGATCAAAAAGGCATTTTATAGACACTGGAACTCTTCCATGCCATGCAAATGAAATGAATTACTAACAGGAAAATGATGAAAAACTTCACTTTCAGTGACAAGTTAGGTAAAGCAGGAATGGAGAAAAGGTCATACAACTTGAGAAAATGATTGGTGTTAGAAATCAAACTTAAGGGAGTAAGAAGAACAATGAGGTTGTAACAAATAGCAGATGCTTGCTTTAGAAATTTACATGAGAAGATACCTGTCAATGGATGACTGGGTAAGGGAAACTTGATTCATCCAAACAGTGGAATTTTATTCAGCCATAAATGAAAAATGACATTTTTAAAATTTCAGAGAAGTGAATCTGAAAATTATTATATGAGATGACAAAACCCAAAATAAGAAAAAAAAATGCTACATGTTCTATGTCATATGTGGATCCTAAATTTAATTTTTATTGTTGTATGTATCAAGGTAGTGAAACTAAAAAGGGAAGCATGAGAAGGATAAAGAGAATTTGAGGAAGCAGGGGAGGATAATGCAACATAAATACCATAGAAGTAGAAAGCAGACTACTGAGGGTGGGAGGGATACCTGGAGGCAGTGGAACGGCGAAGAGTATTGAAAACAACCAATTATTTGTGGAACTTACTATATAATGAGTCCTATTAGTTTGTGTGTTAATTAACAAATAACAACAGTAGCAATTTATATGTTAATTCTCAAAAATAATGTTTGTAAAACCAAAGACATAAGAAATATATAAAATAAAAAATGATTGTAATATATATCACCATACATGAGCAAGCAAAGGCCAACATAAATTGTGAAGCACACTGTTATGTAAAGGTGGGTAAAGAGGTCATTGTATTTCCAGTATGCAGTTTATTTTTTATTTTTTCTTTTTCTGGGGGATGTGCTGGGAAAGAAGGTAGTTGTTTGTTTTTACACGATTTCCAGTAAATCCCTATTCTTTGCATTCTGTAGTTCCACTATAACCTCCAGCAAAATACATAGAAGACAGTGTCCATTCAATGAGTCTACAATTGTGGGAAGTCATGGCAGCAGTAGGCAGATGGAGAAAACTGAGAGATCACATCTCAATGGTAAATAGGAAGCAGAGACAACAAGCAGAAAGGGAAGCCCTCATAGCCAATTCCCAACAATATTCTTCTGCAGGAGAAGCTGCAATTTCTAAAGTTTTCATGAACTTTACATGCAACATTATCAACTGGATAACATGTTTTTACATATGCCAGCCTATGAAGAGCATTTTTATTCAAGCCACCACATCAATATCTTTAAAACAGGTGATATATGACCTAGAACCAAGCATGCTCAGTAATATCGTCCTGAACCTGTAAAAATGAGACTTTCTTCTATGATTTTATTTAAAACATGCAACCATCATGTTTTTTTTTCAGTTCACAGAATGATTGATTTGAGAATTACCTACCCGTAGCTCCTTGCTTGTTGTAATAGCACAACATTCACTCCTTAATCTTTTGGTTGCACTTACAGGCCTTGTTGTACTGAGTGATGACCCTATTTATATCACTCACAGTGTAAGTGATGAAATACAAAGCAAAAAGGAATGGGATGACATTTAGAACCAATCAGATTAGGAAGCCAATAACCAATACAAATATACAAGTAAACATAATAAGAAATGTAAATTATTTTCTTGCTCAAAGCATATAATCCTCTGTCCTCTGATGCCATGCTTGGCCCTGATTTTTCACAATCATACAAATCATTAAATTGTGAAGTCTAACTCAGATGAGTGAGCTGTCGCAATATCAGATTCTGCTAATAGTTTTAAGATAAAGTCTTTAAAACACAGCATCCATCCATAATCCAAGATGGATGATCCAACTCAAGCATCAGCTTTGCATTTCAGAGGGAAAAGGAAATAAGTTAGGAAAAAATGTTTCTTCATTCTGTAAGTATATTTCTTGGAAGCTGTTTGCACCTTTTCCTTTGCATAATCAAAAGAAATTGTAAATTTAGAGTGGGAATACTGAGTTATCTCTCGTAGGCTCCAGGCATAGATTTAGCTTGCTTGGGGAGATAAATTACTGAAGACAAAGGTAAGAATATACAAGGAAGAAAATACTCCCCCTCTGGATACCACCTGACTCTAAAGATGTGGATCTTTCTAGTCTGAATATCAAGTTCATCAGAAAAGTTCACTTAAAGAACTTTGAAGTGAGCATTAAAACATGTTAAAGTACTTGATAAAACAGTAATAAAAGTAAATTAAAAATTCAAACTAAATGGAAGCATGAATGGGTTATTTATTTGTTTGTTTGTGTGTGTGTGTGTGTGTGCATGTCCTGAAGAACACTTCAGCATCTAGTGTATGTCTGTTGAACTATGTATTCTGAGTACACAACATAAAAGTAGGTAAGAGACATCTTTGCTTTACTTGGCATTCTGCACACAGGATTCTTCACATTGTTGAGCAAACTAGTCAACAAAGGCTGAGAAAGAGCAGTTTGTTTTAAATTAAAAAAAAAAAGTTTAGTAGAATAATATACCAATTGTAACTTTGGGTAACCTGATCTTTCAATAAGCAGGTCATCCACAGTAGGAGAAAGTGTGGTAGAAGACACAACAATAACCTATTACACCAAGAAAATGTCATACATTTGTAGAAATAGAATCAGGTTGGAGTCTCTAGGTTTAGCAGTTTGGGAAAGGAACTAAAATGGGTATGAGATGTAAATGAGCCTTGCTAGATGGCTCCTTCCATTATTTAACACAACTCCCCACAAATAAATTATATTTTTTTTTAATCAACAAAACTCAAAATTGGATAATCCATTCATTATTGGCTAGTTATAAATGATAATCCCACTCAGAAGCATACATTCAGGTAATTCAGTTTTATAGTTGAATAGTGTTGTTTTAAATTATTTAAAGTGTATTGTTATTTTAAATATGGTGATTTCTATAGTTAATTTTCACATAATTGTGTATTTTAGTAAATTAGTTTTATTGTTTTCGGTAGCAACATAGTTATTCCTAGGTTTGGAGTATACAAATGCAACTGAGTAATTTTTTTAAAGAAAAAAGCACGCATGATAGGTAAACATGAGAAAGGTATGAATTTATCAACAAATTCCTGACATTTGTAACTCATGGAGAAGGAAGTATTCTTTATGCTCTTCAAGCAATTTGTCATGCATAGACCTTGTACCGATAACATTTCTGATGGCTACTATAATATAATAAGTTTGAATTGATATTTTTGAAGCATACATTTCTAGGTTCCATGTTAGAAGCAAAACATTATTAGCCAGTAAATTATTAGGGAAAATATAAAGAAAAACATAGTGTAAAACACCATCCATTCCATGCAAAGCATGTGTTCTGGGTACCACAACATAATCCCATTTTTTTTTCAATTTGCATTTACTATGCTAAAATAGAAAGATAAATGAGAGGCTGAAAGCAAAATTACCATCCCCACACTCCCTCAAATTTGTATCTGAAACACAGAAAATCTTAAATTTTATTATTAAATTATTAAAGCATTTGCTGAACTTGTAGTAAAGTGACCTCTGTCATTTTTTGAAAATCATTTGGTTTACAAAAGTTATTGCCCAGAGTTTGAATGTGTCCTTGTCATTATACTTAAATATTCACAAGAATTATTCCAATACTTTAATGCATTTCTGAGTGCAGCTCACACCTACCACCTTGGAGTGGATTCCTTAGTATAGCGTTTTAGCTGATATGGTCTGGAATCTTATACATCTGTTCTAAAACAAGTAGACGAAGATGCTCAAACCATGAAAAAGACCAGCAAACACTGAAACACTGCCATAACTATAGTGGAAAGTAGTTTCCTATGCCTGAAAAACAATCTATTGGTCCCCTTATTAAAGAGGGCTGTCTTCATTGTACCAGAGTTGAATTAAGTTATTTTTCTAAAATTAATCTGTGACTGTGTCTGAGGAAAAATTTACATATTTTAATAAATACATTGTGAGGGACTCTGTTTGGCCAGGGCATGGCAAATATGGCTCTGGCAGACCATATCCTTCTCATTCCTTTTGCCTTGATGAAAACCATTACATTACATTCCTAAAGCAGACCAATAAGGTCCATTCCCTAATTTGGCTACTTTTTCCTCCTGAGGCTAACTACCAAGGTCTAGCTATAAAGTACTGAAGTCCCACAATCAAAATCTCCTTTAGGCTCACCTAATTAACATGCCCAATTAAAATTAAAAACCTCACCTAACATGGGGTTTCCTTTTTACCTTTATAAATTGTGGTTTCCCTATAGGCCATGTCTTTCTCCTCTCTATCAAAAGGCAAATCCAGAACAGATACCCATGTCCTCCTCTCCTGTTCCCTCCCTCTTCTCCTTGTGCCTCTATTTCCTGCCTTTTATTCCGTGTCCTCTGTCCCTCTAGGGCAAATAAATCTCCTCTGTGCTGAAAATTTGGTCATGCGGGTCTTGAGCTGATACAAAGATCTTTTTGTTGGGTTCCAGAACTTGAATATTATTCTACAGGATCACCACTTAGCCCAATTCCTGCACATTCAGATATTCAGACACTAGCCTTCTTCATTCAACTGTCTAATTGGCAAGGTTTCACTTAAAACTCCCTAAATTTCTACCATTTTGTTAGCATATTTCATTCAGTTTGGTGTAGTTAGTATTTTGCTCACTTTTGGTAGTTGCTCTGTAGGAACCTGGAGCCCTTACCCTTCCACAAACCCTGTGGACAGGTCATAGATTCTTCCATGGACACATTGTGGCCCCTGTCTTGGTGACAGAATCTGGGTGATGAGCCCTCTGTCCCAGAGGTTTCTGTTCTCAGCAAGAGACATGAGGATGCTCTACCTCTTGACTTTGCCTTCACTGATAATGGGGATGCTTTATCCACCTGAAAGCTCTTAGCACCCAACAATAACTTTGGTGCCTGTGCATGTCTCTGCTTTCTCTTCTATCTGCTCTAAGTCATCTGTGTGACACTTACACCCACTGAACTTTCCCAAACTTCTTTGTAAGGCTTTGCACTGACCCATTTCATGTCTTATTTCGTCATCTTCATGCTGCAGGAATACTGACTGACAACTTTTGAGTTGCCAGTGCAGCCAGCAGGGCCACTTCAGTACAGCCCACACCGCTGTGGAGCCCCCCTGAGCCCACAGCTTTACAGGCTATATCCCCAGGCTTGAGCTGCTACAATGCTGTTACAGTCCCCACTGCCCACAGCTTCTGGAGTCCCGTCCTTACCTTTCAGCCCACCGGAGCTCCTGTTCCCCTTCTTCTCTCCACCCATCAGTTGTCCAGACACACTCCCTCTAATGTCAGCCTCACCTACTCTGCATGGCCCATCATGGCTCATACTGGCGGGGAGGAGTCAATACTCATACCTTTAATACATCAGCCTCTCCAACACTTCTTAGCAACGGGTCACTCCCTTCCCTCTGGGAACCACTGATTTCCTTAGGCCTAGGTCTGGGCAACAGCAATCACTTTGGGTTCTTCTGGGCATCTTAAGTGTCTGTCCAGCCACTTGGCTTCCTGCTTAAAGTTCTGCAGCTAGCTCCCTTAGGCTGGTGTAAGCTGACAGCAACCCCTCCTCCAATGCCATGGTCTCAGAGCTTCTTCCTCCAGTCTTGTCCCTTTGTTACAGCCATGGCTTCCAAAGTCCCCTTCTTCTTAGTCAGACACTGCTTCCCCCTTACATTCCAGATGTTGATAACCAAGTAAGCGACAATATAACATTTAGCCCCTGTTATGTCACACCTACCTCCAAGGCCCTGGCCACATTTCCAACTTATTAACCCTTGCCTGTCCTGGCAAGGCCTGCAGCTTAAAGTGAATTATGTAAGAAACTGTAGCATTGTATAAAGACAAAATTTTACTGCATTTATGGTTTCCAGTTAAATCTTCAACTCTTTTCTGTCCGCTGAATACTGACTATTGCTTCTGCAATAAACCACGTGTACTACAAAGGACTGTCTGAGTCAGTCTAGTTTTAATTGATTACAAAACCATTTAAGTTATACTCCTTACTCATGTTTATTCTCCACAGATCTCTGATGACACAGATGCCTACCTGTAGTATTAACAACAGCAACCAACCAGCAATCTGGTAAGTCCATTCCATATGTACAGTGTATCTTGCTGAAAGGCTTCACGCTGAGAAAGATTTAGAGTTCATAAAGTTTAAAGGTCGGTCTGAAGATGTAAAATCTTAAGTAAGTAATGAAGGTTTAGTAAGTCATTTATGGGTCTGAAAAAGTAATTTAAAGTATACGTAAAGTTATTTCAGATTTCATTCCTCATCTCTATGCTACTCTCCCTCATCCATAGTCAGAATACACATCCAGTCCTCCAGACCCCTTCAAACTCCTCCCTTAACCTTCTCCTTACAGTCTATTTCCTTACTAAGAAAGGATGTCCTCTTTATCATACACAAGAATACATTTTGCTTTTTCCCTGACAACAGCTTTCTCTCTTCTAGCTTTCCCCAACCTCCATTTATACACGTTTACTCTCCAACATTTCAAAAACTCTCTTTCCCTCTTCTCACTTCCTTAGTCATCTCTATTGTATGGGATGCCACCTCATCTTCCCTGGATGCACATCATAAACCCTTCTCTATCATATTCAAAGACCATACATTTCCAAACCCCAAATCTCCCTACCCTTAACCTTCCTCTGCCTAGGTCTCAAACCCACTATTTCTACACCACACTTCCTCACCCTACAATATTCCTGTATTAACAGTCTAAAACCTAACAGAGCCTTCCACCTAGTTAAGAACTGTCACTCCATTTACACTATTAAGTCTCTAACCCTTATGCTATCATCTCCATTTTACTCGACAATGCAATTCACTTTTAAGTTCTAAATGTTAAAGACAATTTTTTCTTTCGAATGTTCACTCTCAAGTCCTTCCCCAAGGATTCAGACACAGTCCCCACCTTTTTGTTCAGGTACTCACTTCAGACTTGGTTTGCCTTCACCTGTTTCTCTGAGACTCACTTCAGTATATAGATCACATCTTTCTCTGTCGTCCTTCCCTCTCTGATAGTATAGTTAATCTAACACTTCCTCATTCCTCAATTTCCTCAGCTCTAGAGGTTAGCAGATCTCACCTCCAAAGCTCAACCTCTTCCCTGTGTAAGTCACGTGTTTTAAATTCTCTCTCACAGTAGCCCATAGACACCTCACATTAAGTCACTTTCCACATCTCTGTTCCATATCTCTGCATTCATGGCCAATTTTTTCCTCTCATGGGTCCCTAGATTCTTAATCCTAGTACATACTTTATCAAAAGCTGCTTTTGGACTTCCTCCTTCCTACCATCCACAAACAATTCCTTAAATTTAAAATGTTCTCATTTTACCCCAGTCCTCCATCTCCCAGGTCTATAGAGCATTTTCTATTCAAACCATCACAATAGGGTTTGCCTTTTCCTTTTATAAAGCAACATTTTCCTATGGGCCATGTTTGTCCCCTCCCTATCCAAAGGCAATTCTATGTTTCACTTCATGAGAATACTCCCCTATCCCCCCTTCCTCATTCTTTATCTCCTGTCATTGTCTCTTATTCCTTTCCCTCTGTCCCTCTAAGGCAAATAAATCTCCTTTGTGCTGAGAACTTGGTCATGGGAGTCCTGAACTGATACCAAGGCCTTTATCATCTGGCTTTCACAATATGCTGTGTACTATATCTCACTTTTCAGTTTATGCTCAGTTTCATCGGCTTGGAGCTTCTTATCTTTACCAAAATGGTTCACATCTTTGATAGTTTGGAGGGACCTCCAAGAGCCATAGAAAACATGGCTCAAAACCCAACGATGATTCCTCTTTGGTGTCTAAGAAAAAGTCCCAATTATGTCATTATTGTTATTTAAAGTCATTTTATTTCCAATATGGATGTGATTTTTTTGTTCTTTTTTTTTAAGTTTTTTTTATTATTATTGATTTATTTATTTTATATAACCAAGTCCATTTAAATGAAAACAAACATTTATAGACAATATTTAGGAATTTGGGCGTTGTTCTTTCCAAACTACTTCCTGCTGGTAAGGGGTGCTGTCATGGGGGATTTGAAGAAGATTCAGAAATCCTGGCTGTAGTCTGTCAGGCTGCTTTGTCCAGCTGTTTGAATGTAGGATCACCTGGTACTCTATTTCAGGTGGTCTGGCTTGATCAAACCACATTAGTCTGGAAGGAATCCACATCTTTTCATTTTCTGTGGAAACAAAAATAGAAAACCTTTTCCCCAGTAACTTGTCCTTTAACTTAAATTTTGTAGTCAAAGCATTTTTTTAATTTAATTTGTTATTTTACATGTTGATCCCAGTTCCCTCTCCCTCCCTCCCAACCTCCTTTACTCCCTCCCTTCCTCCTCCCTCCTTCCCTCCCTTTTACCCTCTCTGCCCTCTTAAATGCACTCTAACCACCCTCCCCTCCCATCCCCCACCACAATTCCATATGTAGATTTATGTTTTTCAACTTATCATCTGTCTTAAGATATAGAAGTATGCCATATAGTAGGACTACAAATATTTTAGGATACCCTTGTAACATATTTGTTATATCTGTCATTACACTTCCACCAGGCTCCTCAGGCTCCTCTTGATTCTGGGAATTTGTGATGTTTGTCAAAGGAATTCAAATATGATATAGAGAATACATTGTAGAAAATAAGGAGAGTTTAGTATGCCAATAGCACAATTGCACCAATTTACATTCTCAACAGGTTTTATACTACTTGAAAAGTCTCTGAAACAAGCAGCTTTCATGACAGAGCATGTTCCATGTTTGTATACAAATGGTTGACAGACCCATTTTTATTGATATTTAGAGGAAAGTAAAATGATATGCTGATTTTCATCACCAGGACACTTCTTGTTACACCCTAATCTTATGAGCTGTAGAGCAATTGGAACCATAAGTTTGCATACTGATCTTAATGATCAGTATGTATGTATTCTCTCAGGGCAAAGGCTATGAAAAAAGGCAGTATTAGAGTCCTATAGTTACAGTTCTTGGCTTCATGTACTTTTAATTATGAGAAGGGGTCCAGCTATAAAATTCTATAATCCCACTAATGTCTACCTAGCCACCCTACTATAACACATATATATTGTAGTTACTCCAGAGGCTCAAATATGTCCTTTGGTTGCAACCATCTTAATGTTCTTCTAAATTCCATGTTCTGCATTTGTGCCTTTTAGAGAATTTTAGTTACCCCAGAAACTCTGGAGGGCTATTTAACCCAAGTATACAGCAGGGCATAATTACCAGAGCATTAATTGTTCTATGAACAGATTAACCAGTGATTGATGAGGACTGTGTATAAGTGGCTAATATTTACTAATATGAAACTATTCCTTCTTAGCTGTGCCTTAAAAAATTAACATATTCTCATTTCATATTTTTAGATATTTACCACATTGCTTTCCTTAACAACACTGAGCTTAATCTATGGATTAGTCAAAATGATTTAAACTTGTAGATGTCTTTTACAAACTTCACTTGAGCTACTCTCTCTGTGATTTGGTGTGTCTAGCTAACCAACAGTCTTTGTTAAAATATGAAAGCCATTTTAAATTATAACTGTACCTTCTAGTTTTGGTAGATTATGCCCATTTTGCACAAGAATTTACTTTTTTATTTATCTCTCAGAGTAATAGGGTTTCCATGCTCTATTGGTATTTAATATGCTGATAAAAATTTCTAGTTGCTTTGTATAGTGGGAAGATCCTACATTATAAATCCCATATGTCTGTGACTAAATTTGGCTGTTTCTTTGCCTAGAAATATGCTTGGTGCTTATTTTATTGTGATGCTTTCTATCACTCTCAGAACCTATTATAGATAGAAATCACACATGTAGATTAGCCCAGGTGCATACATTTTTCTTTAACTGGAGAGCTAGCCTCTTCTTGAATTTCCTTTACATTTACTTAAATAAAATTAACAGATATTTGCAACAGATTTGAGTAAAAAGAATCTTACATGTACCACTAAAGATTCTGCCTTCTCAATGGTGAATCTCATTGTTTCTTCATTGCTGTTCAAACTAAAGTCTACCCAATCAACAGACATTTTGTCTGCCTCACATTTTATTTTTTAATATAGGATCTCCAGGAAAATTCAGTAAGGTTCATATATAAGAATGGTAAAAATCCAAATTATTCACAATATTCTTTTCAAAATTACAGCAAACTCTGCCAGAAAAAGAATCTGTTTGAAGGAATTCAATGGAATATTAATTTTAAAAATCTGTTTCTTAATCTAGGCTGCATATTTTAATGTATAACAATGTTGAGGTATATCAAAGAATTAATTTTATTGAAAAAATACTGGAAGATGGATCTTGATGATTTACTGGAATACAATATTTGTCCCCCCACCCAAAGCCCCTACATTAAGTCAGTATCCTTTCTCTTTGTTTAAGTATCACTGTTAGGGCCAGTGTGTGAGTGAAGTCAGTCAGACCAGAACCATGACAAGCTCTCCTGATGGCCCAGAGATCAGGCCTTAGTTTCCATTCCCTGATGGGTCAGAGCTGAGCAAGCAGCTTTCAGGAAAACCACAACTTAGGGGCAACCAATCAGCAGGCAACCCATAGCCTTCTGTTAGCTCAGTAAGCACCCCAAAGCCTATTTGCTGGTTCAGCAGGTGCCCCTCTCCAGCCCATAGCCTTCTGTAATCTAGTCATTTGTAGTTAGTAGGCCCTTGGCCAACTTTCCTGGACAAGAATTACTGAATGGCCCCAACATGGTGGCATCACTCCATTTCAATAGTATTTTTCTCATCCTCTTACTTCAACAGGCACCAAATGCTTTCAACTTCTTTTTGATGAAGCAGAGAAACAAATGTTAGAATTCTTTGTTTTGGACTCTCAAGAAAAGCTGACCCATGTCACAGACATATTTCAGGAATTTTCTCATCAAATTCTTCTGAACTGAGATTAAAATAGAGTGAAGAATAACAACTGACTTCATGGGAATTGAAATTGTTATAAGGAGAGATATATATGAACTTTGTTTTGCTATGGGATTATTTGATGGTGGATTCTAAGGAATTTGGATTTCCATGGGATCTCTCCCAGGGAAAGAAGACTTGGGGTCCTTGTGTCACTGAGAGGGGAGCTTATTTCTTGAAAGGAAAATTGACACAGTGCTGCCAAATTGTCAGGATACTTTGAAGAGAGACCAGGAGCAAAGATTCCCTTATTCATTATGCATAGCTCTTGCTCTCAGTTTAAAAAAATCTAAGCTGTACATCAATGTTCCAAAAATAGACAGCTGTTTTTCAGGAGATTTTTTTAAACATGCATTTATTTATGGCACAGTTTACCTATCGAGATCAAAAGACATCTTGGGAGAAGCTGTTCTACCTTCCATTCTGTGGATATTAGGTACCTAAGGTATTTGTTCAGACCTGGTAGCAAGTGTATTTCCTCCAAGATTGAAACATTCATCCTGCAGAGAAACTTCTTAAACAGGAAGGTAAACTACTTAAAATAGCTTCCAGGGTTTCCTAAAACTGATCAGATTCTCTACCCACTTCTCCATCCCCAAAAATACCAACTTGCAAAGATTTAGAACAAATTAGCTGCATGGAAGATGCAGAAAAGAGTCAAGCTACCTGGAAAACATTTAGGCCAAAGTGGGTCACTTAGAAAGCACTCTCTAATCTGTTGAACTGCCTATAGGAAGTACAGAGTGATACTTAGGTTCTCAGCTTTGGTGACTTGTCACCAATGCTGGGGTGCACTTTGGTGATGCAGTTGTCTTTGAGCAATTGCTGCTTTTGTAAGTAAACTCTCACTCATACTATTTATTGTAAGTAACTCTACGCTCCAAGTAAGACGTTAGAGGTATCAGTACTTTGATCTGTCATGGGCTCCCTGTTTGGGGTGACTAGACCTGTGTGTTGAGTCTCCCCAGAATAAGTAAGTTTCCTTTCTCTGCTGTACACACACACACACACACACACACACACACACACACACACACACACACTTCCTTAAAGTCATTGCAATTGAAGGGGACTACTACACATCAAGGACTCCCTTCCAAACCTTGGGTTAGGCACAAACAATAACCAAACACTCATTTTTACCACAAATCTTTGTTAATCAGGGAAGAAAAGTTCAAGTGGCCGCTTTCTGACTAAGGCAGAAAATAGCAGCTAATGACATTGCAGGTGTAATTTTTAAAAGAACAGGAAGGGGAGGAATGTGTGAGAATGGGCAAGGATGTAGTAGTAAAGGAGATAGAGAATGAGGAAGAAGGAGAAAGGGACAAGGGTAAAAGGCCTGGGATATGTGCTCCTGAGGGACAAAGAACTGCCTCTGTGTAGAGAGGAGAAAGACTTGGCACATAGACAAATAGTGGTTTATAAAGGTAAATAAAGGGGTAATCTCATGTTAGGATGAGGTACTTAATTTTAATTAGGTGAACCAAAGGGGCATCTGATTTCTAGACTTTGTTAGTCAGTCTCAGGAGGAAGTAGTGTCCATATAAGTCAATAAACCTTGATTGCTAGCAATCTAATGAATCTAATTTTTGTTTTTGTTGTTGTTTTTGTTTTGTTTGTTTGTCTGTTTTTTCTGAGACAAAGAGGATTGGGGAGAGGGGCAAGATCTGCCAGAGCCACATGATGTAGTGGCCTTCTTCCCCTTCACCAATCTATTTCCAAACTGTTTTGTATTGCTTATGATTCTAAAGAGTACACCCAAGTTTCTAATTTAGGGTAAGTAAATAAAGTTTTAGCATAATATCCAAGTATTTAAAATATATATTATCATATGCCTGAAATCTGGAACAATACATGTTTAATATTGAATAAAAGAAATAATATTTAGTAGTATATTATCTAATCAACCCTAATGGTTCCATGTATTTTGTTATTCATGCCTATTTCTGATAGATTTTAAATTTCAAAACAGGAAATATAATATAACTTTGTAATTTTTAATTAAGGGCAGGATATTCAGACTTATATAACAACACCTGCTTCATAATAAGTAGAGTAATATTTCAAATGCCAGATGAACCAATTAAAATATTCTTTTAGATTATAAAAACATTTTGATGTAGGTAGCTTTTTTTTAACCAAATTTAAATATATACTACAGGAAGACAAACTTATTTAAGTATATTTTAAAAGAAATAACTAAAATTACATGCTAAGAGAGTGCATAAAGGGTTAAGTAATTTTCCATTTTAACTTCTCCAGCTACCTCCTCATTCTTATAATTCAATTTCCTTAGTGTTTGAAGATCCAAGTCCTTTAACTATGGTTAATTGAAGAACCTCAGGATTAGAATAGAGGAGAGCAAGAAAAGAGATACCATAATAGAGGGCGCCATTATAGGTTTTAAGATAAATCTGGCACTAGGAAAATGTCCAAAGATCTATAAGGATGACCCCAACAATCTAAGCAATAGTGCAGTGGCTATCTTAAATGCCCTTCAACAATAATGTGATTGGTGACTACCTTATATGCCATCCTAGAGCGTTCATCCGGTAGCTGATGGAAGCAGAAGCAGACACCCACAGCTAAACACTGAACTGAACTCCTGGAATTCAGTTTCAGAAAGGAAGGAATCATGAGAAAAGGGGTCAAGACCAGGCTAGAAAAACCACAGAAACTGCTGATCTGAACAAGGGAGAGCTCATGGACTCCAGTCTGAAATCAGGGAGGGACAGACCTAGACTCCCTGAATGTGGGTTTTTTTTAGGAGGACTGGGCAGTCTATTGGACCTCTGGTGATGTATCAGTATTTATTCCTAGTATACAAATGTACCTTGGGAGCTCATTCCACATAGAGGAATACTTTCTCAGCCAAGATACATGGGGGGAGGGCCTGAGCCCTGATCCAAATGATATGACAAACTCTGAAGGCCTCACCCTCTCTGAGGAGCAGAAAGGGAATGGTATGGGGGTTTGTGGGGAGAACAGGGGAAGACAGGAGGGTGCAGGAACTGGGATTGACATGTAAAACAAGCTTGTTTCAAATTTAAATAAAAAATATCCAAAAAAGAACCTCATATTACAGATGAAGAATTATACCCCTCCCTTCAGCAGGAGGTGAATGCTGATTAAAAAAAAAAAAAAAAACCTATGGCCCTGATATTACATATAAAATGCTTTGTAAAACCCATACTTCCATCAGATCATGTGCCTGTACAAACTATTTAACATAATTTACTCTAACAACATTATAGACATGAAACAGCAGGAAAGGGTAGAAGAGTAAGGTTTGAAGTTTTTACACAAATGACACAAAATCAGAATGCAAAATTGACATAGACAGGAAGGTAGAAAGAAAAATATTAGATGTGGGAAGTCTGGAAACTCCCAGCCTTCTGACAAAAGAGCATGTGCAAGAAAGCCTATACTCTACAAATGGCCCAGAAATCTTTCTTTATGACACATATGCATCCTAATCCTTTGATCATGAGTGTTGTTGATCTCCTGAGCTTTCTTGTCAAATTCCTGATTGAAATAGCATTTCTTTGAAATGAATTGAATTGCTCTGATTCCTAATATCTCTTGTCTATTTTAGCTCATTGATCCATGACACAAAAATAGGAAGCCCTGCTAGGTACCCATCCAAATCAAAGTACCCATCATCAGTTGATGAACCAGCATAGGAGTAAAGTTAATATTCACTTAGCTAATTTAAGGGTTCACAAAGAGGAGTCCCTCCAAATGGCCTGATTTGGACAGCACTTACTTTGTAATCCTATATTGCTAACATAGAGCATCAGCTCTCTGGTAAAGACTAATCAATCATTTGAAAGGAGTCATACACACTTTCCAGCTCTCTTTGGGGTTAGCCATGCCTTGATCAATAGCTACTGTCTCATTCCCTTTCTTGAAAACCTCTAGTCACTCTTTCAGGACACTATGGGAAAACGTGATTGGGTGTAGGAAAAGGAGTGAGATCATTTAGGTACTCACATTGATTGGGTGACAGCAGTTCATGTTATAACCCTAGGGAGTACAAACAGTGGTTATTTGAGGGCCTTTTGAAATGGTTCCAGTTAGAAACAATGGCATGGACCTGCATCTGGTCAAGCCACTGGAACCTGAATACTTCAACCTTTTATTCTGTGCTACTGGAGTTTCACTGCATATTCTCATTTTTATCCTTTTAGATACTTGTGCTAAACACTTCCCCACCATCACTTTGCAACTCTAAAGTTTGTTTGCTCACACTTCAACATATTCGTCCTGCTCTCAGGTCATCATTACTTCATCAATAAAGAAAGACCTCTACAAGAGCAAAAAATGACCCTAACTTCTAATTCATCTCTTCATCCCACTGTGTGTGTGTAAAGAAAAGAATATACAGAGGGAAATGCTTTTAGTTGAGGAAACATTTCAGAGAGTAATTTTATTCAAAATATCGTAGTAAGGACAAACCATAAATCACACTGCGGAGTGTATACTTAAGTCACAAAAAATTCATGGAATATTGAAGTTAAGGGAGATATGCATTTTATAAATATCACTCTAATTAAAGAGTATTCAAAGTGTTGGGCAGAGGCAATGGCTCAATTGGGAAGACACTTCTAGCCAAGCATTAGGCCCTGAGTTTAGAGCCCCAGCGGCACTTGAAACCCAGTGTAGTGAGTGGTATGCCTCTATAATCCCAGAAGCATGGAAGTCTGCAGAGTTCATTGGGCAGTCTTCTAGTTAACTGCTATGCACTCAGTACAGCGAAAGTATTTTTCTCAAAAACTATATGAATAAAGATTTTTTTTTTCACATGACCAAGGACCAGAATTCTGATTCCTAGCACCAATAAAAATTGAAGTAAGTGTTTTGGGACACCTATAAAACTAACACTCTGGAGCCAGAGATAGAGTATCAAGGCAAACTACAATAGACAAACTGATAAGTTTTGGGTGTAGAGAAAGACCCTACCTACCTCAGTAAGTAAAGTATGGTGTTATCGAAAAAGGTACCTAATGTTAGCCTCTGGGCTATACATGCATCTCCACATGTATGTACTCATACAAATGTAAGCATGCATGCAAACATCCCTTGCAGCATACAACACATGCATATTCCACAATAACAAAAGTGGAATGGGATAAGACACCCAACATTGAACTCTGACCTTTACAAGCATGCAGTCAGTCACACATGCCTCCATGCACACATGATCGTCAGTAACATGAACATGTACAAATACCATAGATACAACAAATAAATACATGAATAAATGAATGAATGAACAAACAAATATTGTAAGATAAGATTTTTGTTGGGAACCAAGTTTATCAGTCAATTTGCTCTAGAGCAAAACACACAAACAAAAACAATAACTGCCCAGAGACTTAAAGTTCAAGTTAACTTTGAACTTGGCTTTAAAGGGTCCTCAGACAACAAAAAGAAAACTAGTCCAACTGAAATGACAGCCTTAATCCAGGAAATAATAATGTACATCCTCAGATATTCATCAGGATATAGAATCTTAGAGTTTGTGTTTACTATGGCTCTTGGATGCCACAATATTAGAAAATAACCACCTTCATTGGGTTTCTAAGAAAACAGTTTTTTCCTCTCTGCATAGATGGAGAGAATGGTAAGGCATAATGCTCAATGTTCCATCCTCTGAGAGGAACATTGAACTCCAGATTCAATGACAGTTTTACATAAAGTGTGAAGCCTCTCAAATTTCACTAGTGAAGTCTACAACTCAGTGACAACAGACCATCTTGGAGGCACCTTGCAACACTAACATGACAGGTAAAATTCTTTCTAGTAACTGGGTCTCATTTCCTGCCCTAATTGATATGCCAAAGCACCATTGCCAAATAAACTTGTAGAAAAACAAGTGTTAATAGAAATGTCTAAAAGACTCTAGATGACCTAATGTCATGATATGACATAGGAAATACCTAAATAACAGGGGACATTCCTAGAGCCATAACTAAATTCTGTAACAAAGTATTATACACAAACAGACACACACACACACACACACACACACACACACACATGCACACACACACACACACACACACACACACACACCAGATAGCTTACATATCCATATATAGGCTCCTTTTGCCAAAAATTAGTTTGATCTTGACTTACCAACTATCTTGAAGATTTCCTCCAAACAATTGCTATGATACATTTCCTCTACAGGGTAGACATTCCCTGACAAGGGAATCTGGGGTACACTCCAATTTTAAGTATATTGCTTTAAAATAACATATTAAGAGGGAACACTCTACACTATATGCTGAACAGTGAATAAAGAGGCTTTCCAAATATAACATTATTTGTACATTGTTGCCTGTAGAAAGATATACCTTGAAGAATAAGTTAAGAGTAATGTAGATACACTATCAGTCTATGGCAAGAAAGATGTTTTGTCTACTCTATCTACTCTAATTTGGGAAATATTGGTTAAAACATAACCCATTAAGCAGAGTTTATTTTTTTCTAATGAGCACAAAATATTGCTGTGTCTCAGTGTTATATGTATTATCAACTGTGTGTTTTTGCACAGTTCTAATTTATTGTAACATGTATTCCATATTGGTTATAGTAGTTACACATAACTGCTTCAACATTATACCAGAAACAGTAGCTCAAGTAAACACAGCCTTCCCTTTAGGTGCATTCTCCTGTTTTAAATTATCACATATTATACAACCCAACCCTATCACAGTATCTCCTACCTCCACTCCTCCAAGTATCCGCCCACATCTCTTCTCCCCCCAGAGCTTCACATCTGCTTCCCTTCTGAAAAGAGCGGGCCTACCAGGGATATCAACCTAACAAGGCATTACAAGCTACAATAAGACTAGTCAGAAACCCTCCTATAAGAGCTGGGTCAAGTAACCCAGTAGGAGTAAAATGCAGGTGAAAGAATCAGAGATATCACCACTGCTCCCGTAAGAATTTCCAGAAAAGCACCAAGCTACCAACCATAAAATATTTGCAGAGGGCATAGCCCAGACCCATGAAGGCTCCATAACTGCTGCTTTATTCTTTGTGAATTCCTATGAACACTGATTAGTTTATTCTGTGGGCCATGGCTTTCTGGTGTCCTCTATCCCTCTCTCTCTCCTACAATTCTTCCCTCTCTTCTAAGTAGTTCCCAGAGCTCTGAGCCTCTTAGGGATGGAATCCCAAGGATATTTTGACTCTCCCTCCCTCCCTCTCTTCCTCCCTCCCTCCCTCTCTCTCTCTCTCTCTCTCTCTCTCTCTCTCTCTCTCTCTTTAATGTTTGGCTATGGGATATAGGTTACACCATGGAGTATTGCACAGTGAACACATACTCTTAAGTACTTTTACTGATGAAGACAACAAAAAAAATAACTAGACTTTTTTCCTTTAAAAGTTTTCTTTATAAGTTAATTTAATGCATGAAGAAAATCATATGATTTTCAAATTCACAGAAATCCTCAAGTTTCAACCAGCCCAAATTAATCAGTATATTAAAAATAAACAATCATAAGCTTTTTGATATGAATGCCCATATGGGTCAGGTAACTGAGACCCGCCTGGGTGTGGATCCTTGGAGTTGGACATTACAGGGCATTGTTTTTTTTGTATGTGTGACTTTTACCTGAATAAAATATAATAACCCATATTATTAAATCTAGTCCCATGTGTCTTAATCCATCCATCTATAGCTTATATTGAAGATTAACCAGGTACAGGGTTATTCTAGAATTCCTGCTAGTTATACAAAATTTGTCTTTACATTTCTTTCCTGAATGCCTTAAAACTTATTTGCAAAATAAGTTTTATCTTATTGTATTATCTTGTATGATATACATATCTTATGACAAACTAATTCATACATATGTGACAATTGAAGTACACATATTTATATTTCAAGCACTACATAAGTAAAATAATCACCAATGTATTGGGTACATCTTGCTAAAAGTACTTCATTCACAATGGAGTGAGATGTTAAAGAAAACTTTGGTACTGGTTATATGTTTAAAAATAGTTAACCACATACAATGAAGAAAACAGATAACAAATTTTAAGACCAAGGTAAGATACCCAATCAAGGCCATTTAATCAATCACATTCATCTCATAATAGAACACATTCATATTCTAAAAATCAATCTGAAGTTCAAGTTGAGGAAGAGGCCCTCCAATGAGGCTGTCCCAGAGCTGTCACATGGCACCATATTGAAGAGATTATCCTGTTAATGCTCATTTTTTCCTCTAATTCACAACTTACTGAATTTTTATGGAAAAATGTCAGCATCTGTTCATCAATAAGAAAGAACAAACAGGGCACATTAAGAGATCCTTTGTCAACTAATTTCATTGCCAAAGAAATGTATTCTGTATTGTAGATATTAAACCAATTTCCCACATTTAAAAAAAAAAAAGAATAAGTTTATCATGTGACCAGAACTTAATAGGAAGTAAAAAAATGGCACATGCTGTTTGTGGCTATTATAAAAGGTGATGTTTCTCTGATTTCTTTCTCAGTCCCTTTATAATCTGTATATAGTAAGTCTACTGATTTCTTTTAGTTAATTTTATATACTGCCACTATGCTGAAGGTATTTATCATCTGTAGGAATTCTCTGGTAGAGTTTCACTGATCACTTTATCATCTGCAAATAGTGAAAGTTTGCCTCCTTCCTTTCTAATTTGTATCCCCTTGATAACCTTTTGTTTTCTTATCCCTCTAACTAGTACTTCAAGTACAATATTGAAGAATTATGGAGAGAGTGGACAGCCTTGTCTTGTTCCTGATTTTAGAAGAATCACATTGAGTTTCTCTCCATTTACATTTATATAAGAACTTTGAGTCTTTAAAGAAAGAAATTAAAGAAAATACCAGAAAATGGAAAGATTTCCCATGCTCTTGTATAGGTAGTATCAACATAGTAATAATGGCAATCTTGCCAAAAGCAAGCTACAGATTCAGTGCAATCCTCATCAAAATTCCAGCACAATTTTTCACAGACCTTGAAAGAACAATACTCAACTATACATGAAAAAAAAAAAAAAAAAAAAAACAAGGATAGCCAAAACAACCCTGAACAATAAAGGAACTTTCAGAGCCATCACCATGTCTGACTTCAAGCTGTAGTATAGAGCAATAGTCCCAGAAACAGCTTGGTATTGGTGCAAAAGTAGACAATGGAATCAAATTGAAAACCTTGATAATAACCCACACACCTAAGAACACCTAATTTTTGTTTGACAAAGAAGCTAAAATTATACAATGGAAGGAGGAAAGCATCTTCAATAAATGGTGCTGGCATAAATGGATGCTGACTTGTCGAAGACTGCAGATAGATCTATATTTATTGCCATGCACAAAATGTAAGTCACAATGGATGGAAGACCATACTGAAACACTTAGAAGAGAATGGGTGTGTGTGTGGGGGGGGTACCTTTGAACGAATTGGGAGAGTATGTTTCCTGAATGTAACACCAGTAGCATAGACACCAAGATCAACAATTAATAAATAGGACCTCCTGAAATTGGAAAGCTTTTGTAAGGCAAAGGACAAAATCGACAAGACAAAACAGCAGCCCACAGAATGGGAAAAGATATTCACCAGCCACACATTTGAGTGAGGGCAGATTTCCAAACTATACAAAGAAATTAAGAAGCTAGTTAACAAAACAAAAAACAATCCAATTAAAAAGTAGAGTACAGAACTAAATAGAGAATTCCCAATAGAGAAATCTAAAGTGGCTGAAAGACACTTAAAAAGTGTTCAACTTTCTTAGCCATCAGGGAAATGCAAACGAAAACAACTCTGAGACACCATCTTACTCCTTTTGGAACGGCTAAAATTGAAAACACCAAAGAAAGTTTATGCTGAAGAGGATGTGCAGAAAGGGGAACATTCCTCCACTGCTGGTGGGAGTGCAAACTCATACAGCTACTTTGGAAATCAGCATGGCAGTTCCTCAGGAAAATGGGAATTAGTCTACCACAAGATCCAGCAATTCCACTATTAGGCATATACCCAAAAGATACACCATCATACAACAACAACATCTGTCCACCTTACTCCCCCCATTTTCCCCCATGCTCTCTTTTTGTTTGCATGACCCTTCTAACCTAAACCTGCTTAGCTGTTGACCAGTCTGCTCTTTATTAACAATGATAGAGCAACACATCTTCACAGTGTACAGAACTATTATTCCACAGTACTAGAATGTTTAAAAACATTTTGAGAAAACAATTTATAACTCTTCAGACAAATAAAGCTCAATGAACATGGACTCCCAAGTTGATCTACCTGCCCTAAAAATAATTTTCCAATGGATAGCTGTCTGTATCTTCAGAGAAAAGCTGATTCCTTTAACAAAAGATAAAGGAAAATAATGAAGAAAATGTATAGCGTTTGGGAGGAATTGTTATGAGAGAGATGGAGTGAATAGAATCAAAAGGCACATGAATGCCATGTGAGGTAAGGACTAGAGCTTCTCTCCTGTCTCTAGGTTAAGGCAGTTATCCCTCCATGGCGGATGTGTAAGCAAGGTCCTTTAGTGTACCAGGGATACATCCTGGCTCCACTATCTGAGGTCCCTTAGACTGCTCAGTCCTTCTGGCTGAGACCCATATCAGGGGGGCCTGAGTCAGTCCCATGCTGGCTTCCCAGCTATCAGACTGGGGGCCCATTAGCTCCTCCTTGTTCAGGTAAGCTGTCTCTATGTGTTTCTGCTGTCTGGTCTTGTCCTCTCCATCTGCATCTGGGTTCTAGTTGGACTCAGTGTTTATGTATGGGTGTTTGCTCCTGTTTCCAACAGGCATTAGTTGAGGGCTCCATGGATAAGTTAGTTGTTGATCTCACTATTCAGGAAGGGCATTTATGGTAGCCTTTCCACTGATGCTCAAATTGTTAGTTGGCAGCAGTCTTGTAGTTCTCTAGACCTTTCTTTGTGTTCAATTTTGTCTTCAAACCAATACTGGATCCCTCTTTTATGTTCTCTCTCTCTGGAATTGGGGTGAGGGGATGGGCGGGGAGGGTGGTTAGGATGCATGTGAGAAGGCAGAGAGGGTAAAAGGGAGGGAGGAGGGAGGGATAGGGAACTGGGATCGACATGTATGATAATAGATTAAATAAAAAAAATGCTTTGACTCCAAAATTTAAGGTCAAGGACAAGTTACTGGGGAAAAGGATTTCTATTTTTGTTTCCACAGAAAATGAAAAGCTGTGGATTCCTTCCCAACTAATGTGGTTTGATCAAGCCAGACCGCCTGAAACAGAGTACCAGGTGATCCTACATTCAAAACAGCTGGACAAAGCAGCCTTGCAGACTACAGCCAGGATTTCTGCATCTTCTTAGAATCCCCCATGACTGCGTCCCTTACCATCAGGAAGTAGTTTGGAAAGAATGACGCCCAAATTTCCAAATATTGTCTATAAATGTTTGTTTTCATAAATGGACTTGGTTATATAAAATTAAAAAAAGAAAAAGAAAAAATGCACTGAATGTATGAATGAAATTCTCAAAGAAGAAATGAAAATATATCTAAAAGAATGAAGCTGAAACAACTTGCAAGTTAGACAAACTGCTTATCCAACTTAGTCACCTAACTATATACCCAAAGCACAGTAAGAGCAAAATCTGTTTTTAAAGGTACAGAGCATGTCAAAAGGGAACATCACACATCCCAAGTGTATAATCACTGAGCTCTATACCCTGCTGTTCAGTTAACAACTAGTAACTGAAATTAAAAGGACTCTAAATTTGCTAATTGTGATTTAATATTATATTATTTTTTTAATATGTGATGAAATTAAAGTTCTTTCATTTCTATAATTAATTAAAACTTAAAAATTATCTTTTGTGTTTTATTGGGTGACATAGCTATACCAAAGGGAGGGTTTGGAAATTTAACAGCATAAAATTAATTCCCATTGATATGATTCTAATTTAAAATTCAAAGACATAGGAATAGTGCAGGGGAAAAGGTGTTAAAGCCCTTCAATATTTTTTTGCCTTTTATTATTCTACCTCATATCTAGCAGGCTTGCTATAGTATGATCAGGAATTTGAAAAATAAACTATTGCAGCTGTCAGTGCTTCCTGCTTAACCCTGTGTATTATTTCATGATTATCTAGGCTGCCTCTTGTTTTCTAGGATGAAGCTGTTTCAGAAGGAGGCATAAGAACACTTTCATGTAAATTAATTTTTACAGCTGTAAATTTTACACTTTGCCTGTGGGTCTTCTCTGTGAATTTTGCATTTATTTAAGAATTAGCATTTTTGAAATTAAAATATTTTGTTATGTTTAATATTCATTAGAGATAGCTTGAAATTTTTAAACCATCAATTAACATCTCTTTTAAATAATTACTTGCTGACAATTTTGTCCCTTTGGTATTCTCCATTCCAGCAAGGTACATCTAGGGCAGTGTCCTTCCACATATTTGCCCGTGACCTTGTCACATCTCACTCTCCTCGCTTTTTCATTAAGAAAATTTTCATTGAACATAACTTCCACTCCAAAGCACTGTTACTTACTGAGTAGTTTTGGAAATTCAACTTTCTAAAATTGCTATCCTCATCTAGGACATTTCATTATGTCATACCATATATACTACATAATTATAACATTACTTTCTGACTCATATCTAAATTGTATTTAATATTTCACCAATGTCAGCTATTTTAAAAAAATATATAATCTTGTTTTTCCAAAGTATAGAAATTATTAAAGTTATTTAATCTCATTTATCATCATTGTATAATCTTAATTTTCCCAAATGACAGTCTATTCATTGCTGTGATAAGACACTAAGAACAATGCAACTTATAAAAGAAAGGAATTTATTTAGGCTTATGTGTAAGGATCAATAGGGTACACAATAGCCTTGCAAATGCATGGTGAAAAGGATACCTACCTCAGAGATACCTACATCTTGACCCAAAAGTAGCAGCAGAACTGGAGTCACTTGGAATGGAATGAGTCTTTTTGAACCTCAAAACCCATATCCAGTGTCATACCTCCTCAACAAAGCTACCCCTCCTAATCATTGCCAAACCATCCTACCAACAATGAACCATGTACTGAAATAAGAGTTCTGCATCCTGGTCTTTATGGCCTTTTACATATTTCAGAGCACAAAATGCATTCAGTACAGCCTCAAACATCTCTATATCCTTTCAGTCTCTGCACAGTTCAAACGTTCAAAATCATTTGAGGCATACAGCAGTCTCTTAACTATAAATACTTGTCAAAATCAAAATAAAAATTCAAATTACATATTTCCAACATAAAATAGCACAGAACCCACATTACCGTTCCAAAAGGATGTAATGAGGGACAGAGTGGAAATACAATAAGCCAAAGCAAAGCAACTGCAGGCCAAATTTGAATCCTTCATGTCTGATGTCAGAGGGTTTTGATGGTTCTTCCCAACCAACTTGGCTGACTGCCACATACTTTCCCCTCTTGGGATGGTTCTATTCTCAGTCTATAAGCTTTCCTTGGCAGGTGTCTTGTCTAGCACTCTTGCTAACAGTTGCCCTAAGAACTGCACAACTATTATTTACATTGATTTCACAGGCAGTGTTTTAGTGTTTTCACATCCACATAAATAAACACTAAATGTGTTTATTAAAGAAGAAAATCCATGAATTTGGAAGGTAACAGAATTGGGAGGTAAGGGATAGGTGGGAGTAACATAGATGTGATAGTCATGTATGAGGTTCAAATTTTTTTCAATTCTACTAATAATAATCTTTTGAATAGTCTATGTATTTGTATCTCTAACTGCACATTTATTAATGCAAAATAAATATGAGATCCAACTTCTTAAACATTCAAGTCAGAAAAGTTTCAAAATAATAAGAAGTCAGAATTACTCACTGATATTTAGTGAATGTAGAAGTATAATTGAAATGCCATTGTTAGACTAACTAGTACAATCCCTATAAGCTGATCATCCCAGTGTCTCTGTGGTAATGCGTTACTAGAGGAAGTACATCCCTAGGGGACAAGTTTTGAGTATATATGTCACCCCTCTTCCCATGTATTCTCTTCGATTCATGCCACTGTTAAAGGACATAAGCTCTCACTACTCCAGATTGTGTGCTTGCTGCTAGCTGCAATGCTGCTCCAGTCATTATGAACTCTCTGGAAATGTAAGACAGACTATTTTGAAAAAAGTTGCCTTGACCATAGTATTTTATCACAGAAGCAGAGAAGTAATTAATACAATGCTCATATTTGTTAATCCTTTGAATTTCTTATTCTGTGTAATGTAACTTTATACATTTTATTTTGTCTTGGGTTGCTTCTTTCTCACTGTCTTTACTTGGTTAATAATTGGTACAATTTTATGATACAGATAATAACTTCTTTCCCTTTGTGTTGCAGTGATTTCCTCTCAAATCTGTTGTTAGCCTTTGACTCTATTAATGGTTTCCTTGGTGATAGTTTCTTAAATGTAGGGCCTCTACATTACTGTCTTTCTGTGTAAAATAATGATAATGATTATGTCATTCAGTTATGTGAATTAAATAGTACCAGAGAAGTGCTTCTGTTAATTGACCCATGCTGGAAACATTATGAGTACTTAGGGAGACTGTCTATAAAAAGACATAGTCAAGATTATAACTTTTTCACATCTAAGTTTTGAGTCTTGATCAAAACAATATTTTCCTAGATTTGTATTATATAAAAGGATCCTAAGTATTCTCAAGATTTTCATTGATTTTGTTTTAGTGCTTTTGCTACATGATTGACTTGTGTCAAGTTCACTATATATCTTAGGATGATCTTGAATTCCTGATTGTCCTTGTCTTACCTCCCAACATTGGAGCATAAGTGTGCATGTTGGCTAATTGTCAATTTTTTGTGTAGTATTTCTAATTCCAAGCAAATGTTACCTAATTTGAATATTGCAGTCATGTGTGATATTTATCTGCTATGGGACTTCATTTCATACAAATTTAACTCCTTTACCAGTTATATTAAAAAGTTCAATTTAAAAATTGACTGTAATACGCTATCTTTAAAAATTTCCACTGATTTCTTCCTATTCATTTTTCACCATTTATAAACATGATCATGTTACTTTGATATTTTAATGTTTTATGTAAAGAATTATGTAATTTTCCAAATACTTAAATACATATGTACTCAGGATAAATCCTGCTCTGTCATAGTACATAATTTTTAATACTTTTAAATATACATTTTTATAACTTGGTTTTAATTTTGTGTGTTCTCATGGAGTAATATAGGTGTATATATTATATATAAAAATATGTATCCATATGCCACTATATGATATCAGTTATGTTCTTTACACAAACATATACATATTTATAAACACATACATATATATATATATATATATATATACATATATATGTAATGTATATAAATTTGTTATATTTTATGTGTCTGAACCAATTTAAATTCATTTGTAATTATGTGATTTAATTATTAAATAAGCCTCATTGTGAACTTATTTAATTTGGTCTGTCCTTTATAATTCATCTTTTTCATTTTATAATGCTTTAGTTTTTTGTATGTTTTATTTCATTACCTGTGACATTATTTTGGCAAGAATAGAACCTTTCCACTTTTCAGGTCTTTCTATAGTGGTTTGAATAAGAATGGCCCCATAAAATCATATTTTTAAATGCTTCGGTGGGGGGGGGCACTATTTGAAAAGGATTAAGAGGTGTGGCCTTGCTATAGTAAGTATGTCACTAACAGTGGGCTTTGAATTTCCCAAAATCCAAGTCAGCCCCAGGGTCTTTCTATTCCTACTGCCTGGATCTGGATGGTCTCTCAGAATCTATGACTGCCTGCAAGAGGATAATGAAATAAACCTTTGAGTCTGTAAGCAAACCCCAATTAGTGTTTTTCTTTATAAGATTTGCCATGGTCACAGGTCTCTTCACATCAATAGAAGAATAGAATACTAGCCTCGCTTACTTCTCCTGTCCCACACTTTGCTTTTACCACTGATTTGATAGGGATCTCTGATTTAGAATTTTTCCAGAAGTACTCACTTGTTACTAGATCAAAGGACCATATCATTTGTAGATTGAGAGCCATGAAGAGTATATCATTGGAGCATGTCTGCAAGAAAAGTTACTGGAAATGTTTCTGAGATTTTTTTAAAAGAGTTTATTATATGGTATTTCCATAGACTGTAAGTACAAGTTCCACAGAGGGACATCTTAAATATATTCCACCACAAGCCCAATTTCAAAATGAGACATATATTCCTTTGAAATATTTCTAAGTAATCATCTTAGGTATTTATTTCAATTATTAAAGATTGAGTTTAGAGATTCAATATTTGGATGTCAATAAAATCTTCACTAAGAGTTCCATTTTAAATACTCTAAAGTAATAATTTTAATTATGTGTTTTGCCATGGTAAATAATTTATCTTTCCAAAGAAAGCTATTCTGAACTTGGTATTATAGACTAAATGTAAAGAATTTAATAAATATTAAAACTAATTTGTTAAAGTTTTCTTTACTAAGTCAGGTGGTAGTGGTGCACACCTTTAATCCCAACACCCAAGGGGCAGAGGATGGCGGTTCTCTGTGAGTTCTAGGTCAACCTAGTCTACAGAATGAGTTCCAGGACAGGCTCCAAATAAATAGAGACAAACCCTATCTTATAAAACAAAATAAAAACAAAACAAAATAAAACAAACTAAACAACTCTTTGCTTTCTCTCTTTCTTCCTCTACTGTTCCTGGTGTCTCTATGTCTCGTTACCATCTCCCTCACTCCCCTTCCTAAATAAACTTCTCACTCAAAAAAAAAAAATTCTTTTACTAGTCCATGGTGACAAAGTTCAAATTAGGTAAACCCAAATATGTAATCCCTCATACCAATGTATTTTTCTTTTTCTCCATGTACATTTTGTTCTATGCTTCTGATTTTAAATTATTTCAAATGAGAATATTCATGTCAATATTTAGACAGAATGAATTTTCTCTATGTATATGAAAGAATTTTCTCTATGTATATTTTTAAAGGTAATGATAAAATAAGATTCTGTCAGTTTCCTTGGCAAATTTGTCTCCTAGATGAGTTTCCAGGTATTAATATAAACAAAGATGATGCAGGCATTATATTGAGATACTGTCATCCAATATGGTGATACATTAACTAAACTGTTATATAGATTAACATATGCAAAACAAGATAAAATACTTTGAGTTGTAAGCTAAATATTACCTCTAAGTTATCTGAAGCTGACAAACTATGAGTAGCACTAAACTATATTTTAAAGAAGATACTTTTATTAAAAAATACTTACTGAATTCTATGTGCCAGGCTCCTTCCTTGGAGCTCATCAATCAAACTTAAAATTGGCTGTTCTGAGAAGATCTTACTGTTTAATGACTGAGAGCCACTAAAACCATAATGTGGTGATAAATATTGAATTAGGACTCTGTAAGCTGAGGTACAAAATCTTCCATCTACACAGGAAAACGAACAAGTGCCTTTTAAAAAAGAGGTGCTATTTGAATTGATAGATAGAGTGTGAACTAGAAACATCCAGGGCATTTCGAGAAGGGGAATATCATGTACTAAGAGGGAGAATCCACTTGCAGAGAGGGTGATAAGAATTCTCTAGTACTTCCTTTTGGCTCACCTTCATGCTGTGTATGAAATATGAGTGAGAAATGAAGCTGAAGTATTAGTATCATCACCAAAGTTCTCAAACCAAATATCTTTTCATGAAATGATTGTATAAAAAGAACAGACAATATTTCTTAAGTGTTTTTAGGATATAGATACTGTATAAACTTACTTGTATGCTCAGCCTGTTTGTTTCCCAAAAAAAAAAAAAAAACCCAAGCAGGTATTACATTGCATCATTAAAAAAAACAAAACAAAAAAAAACATAATTTCAAAAAATTATAAAATTGCTTGTTGGTGGTGATGCACATCTTTAATGCCAGCACTTGTGAGAGATAAGCAAGTGGATCTCTGTGAGTTTATGACCAGCATGGCCTACAAGAGCTAGTTTCAGAATGGGCTTCATAGCTACGCAGAGAAATCCTGTCTCAAAACACCAAAAAAAAAAAAAAAAAAAAAATCCAAACATCATAGCCATTTAATAGTAAATCCAGGTTGTAATTTGCGCGTGTGTGTGTGTGTAATGTATGTATGTAATGTTTTAAATTTCAAAACACCTTAATACTTAATATTTAGTTTATTCTGATATTAGGGAAGTCAAATAATCCATTACCATCATGAAATTGCCACTTTGACAGCAATAGGGTGGGAGTGGATTTTGCAAGTATACAAAGAGATAACAGAGCAATCTAACATACTTTTTCTATGTACAGATTATAGCTCATATGTTTTTGAAAGACAGATAAAGGAGGAAAAAGCAGAAGCTGATTCACCAATTAGGACGATGACAGAAAGCAGAAAATATAGGGCATACTCAAGCTAGATGACTAGAGAAAACTTCTCAAAGAGGACATTGCAAAGATGTGAGCTTAGTTTAGAGAACTCTCAGAGGGTTTAAACCATAACTATGAGCTAGAGAAAAGGGAAACTACCAATACCAAAGTGAGCAAAAGTATCAAGAAACAGATGCAACCATGTTCTGATCTTTCAGGTAGGAACATAGTCCACCAACATTGCTTTGCCAGAACAAAACAGATTGAAGTTTCCTCCAGGGTGCTGCCTGGCTATGTCTAGAACATCACCTCAAGCCGCCATCAGACAACCATTCTCATAGTTCACTGTAGATCAATCAGCGACACTGGCACAGAGCAGGCTGAATGCTAACAAAAAGAAGAAATAGAAAGGAGAGTAGAAGATTGCAGTGTCAAGATAGAATATATAGATTCCAGTAACTAATAAGAGAATATTAGAATAAGAAAAACTAAAAATGTTTAAGAGATGATTGTTAGTTTGATAATAAACCGTACATTTGGATACATAGGATTTTTATTCCAGTGTTGGATTTGTTTCACTTAGTAAAATGCCCTTCAAATTTATTCACTTTGTCCCAAATGGCAGAATTGCCTATTTCTACAAACAAAATATATTTTCTATGAAAAAAGAAGAAACAGCTAAGTTACATACTATTGGTAAAATAAGAGTTAGTATTTTTCTACTAACCCATTTCTATGAATCTTAAACTGATTCAATATTATTTTGAGCAATGCTACAACAGTCATAGCAGCACAAGTTTCCCTATATTGTTATAATATAACTTTCCTTCAGCACATATCCATCAGTAATGTTGCTGCAATATACAACAAATAGTTGAGAAACTTTCATACTCTTTTCCATGATTAGGTACTTACAGTTCTCCATATTAACAATACTAGCTTTGACTCCTTAATTAGCTACTTTATTAGGTGAAAAGTGACATCTCATTATGGCTCTGATACACATTTTCATGATTTGTGAGTGACCACTTTTTCAGATACACGATGAAGAATTGTTAGTCTTTTTAAAAGTTTGTTTGGGTCTCTTGTCTGTTTTTCTTTTCTTTCTTTCTTTTTTTTTTTTCTCTCTCTTAGCCTCATTGAACTTTTGGAAACATTATACGTTTAAATAACAACCCTATAACAAATGTATGATATGCAAATAATTTGTCAAATCTGTGAGATTTCTTTACACTTTTGTTTGTTTGTTCCATTCACAGTACAGAAACATTTGGGTTTGATATAGCCTTAGTATATGTTTTTGATTTTGCTGCTTAGGCTTTTGGTGTAATACTGGAAAGTAATTGTCAATGCTATATTATGAAGAGCTTTCCAAGGTTTGGAGTGATAGCCCAGCAGTTAAGAGCATTAGCTGCTCATCCAGAAGACCCAGTTTTGACCTCCAACACCCATATAACTAATTACCATTCTGTAACTCCAGTACCAGAATAGCTGCCATCCTTTTTTGATCTCCATGGGTACTGCAGTGCACAGACAAGTAATATGGCAAAACATACTTACACATAAAATAACAATTAAATAAAAATAATCTTTCCTATATTTTTCCTTTAGTTGTTTTCCAGCTTCAGATCTTGCATTTCGTCTTTATTGTAAGTTGGTTTTCATACATGGTACAAGGCAAGAACCTTCAAAGTCATTATTCTGTCTGTGATGGCCAAGCGTTTTCCAACTTTGTCTGCTAGTTGTCTATTTCAAAGACTAGTCTACAATACAAGCCTTGGTTTACTTTCAATTCCAGCCTCCAAGGAATCCAACACACACACACACACACACACACACACACACACACACACACACACACACACAGGCAAACACTAATGCATAGAAAATAGGAATAAATCATTAACAAATTAAAAAATATGCTGTGCTGACTACTTAAGCCTTTCACATATTTTAAAAATGAGAAGTGTGAAACAACCAAGCTTTTCTTGTGTTCTCAAGAGAATTTTCATAACTTATGGTCTTAAATGCTTCTATAAGAATTTTCATATTGCTGCGAATAAGTCATTGTAATTTTGATTACAGTGATCGGTATATCACTTTGGATAGTGTACATAGTAACAAAGACAAACCTGGGGGATAATATGCTAAGTAAAATAATCCATACAGACAGACATTCTACATGATCCCACTTATCTTTAGAATTTAATACCAAAAGTAGAATGTATAGTAGTACAAGACAGAATGGTAATTAACAGTAATAGAACAAGAGAGAAAACAGAAGATGGTTGAATAGCACCAACCTGCCTGTCATCTAGAACAAGTGAGCAAAGATACCAATAAGCAACATGGGGACTTTGGGAAACATCTGTGTGGTTAAATAAATGAAAAAAAATAAAATAAAATTACATCACTTCCACCCTTCCTTTCCTCCCTCCACCCCATAACATTACCTTCTAGTCATTACCCCCCCACTACCTCTCATATTGATAGATTTTCTTTAATAATTGCTATTCACACACATCACCCATGAACTTTTATTAGTAGTGTTATCAGCATGGGTACACATACATATATACATAAATTATACATTTAAAAATAGAAGTTGTTTGGAAGCTAGAAAGATGGCTGATCAGTTAAGATCATTAGCTGCTTTTGAGAAGCACCAAGGGTCTGCTTCCAGCATTTACATGGTGGCTCACAGTCATCTGTCACTTCAGTTGTAAAAGATCTGATTCCTTCTTCTGTCTAGGCACCTGGCACACATACGTTGCATGTGCATAGATCAGGGCAATCACTCATACACATACAATAAATTATAAAATTTAAATAAAATAAAATTAATTTAACAAATTAAATTCACAAAATACAAATTATAATTAATCATTGATTGGTACCAGTCTGCTAGTAATTATTTATAGAAAAATCATCCATTGCAAAACAGCAAGTCAATTTGGGCTTGATAGTTTCCCACTATCACTGACCAGCCAAATTAACTAATATCATGATCTCTGATATTTCACATTCCTGTCAGACCTTCTTGGTAGAAAATATCCCACACATTTATCAATTTTACTGCTTATATATTTTTAAATGAATTTAGTTATACAAAGTATACAATACATTTTACTTTATTTACTTTATAGAGTAGTTCACAATGTGGAAATACTCTTTCTGTGAATAAAAATTCTCACTTATGGGTTTATAATTCTAATTATTTACGTATTTTAAATACATATAAAATATTTTAATACTAGATATGCAAAGTCATTCTCAAAGAAATGTTATAATCCATAATAATATAAATAGCACCTTTGAAGGCCAACTGATGGTTTTTCTGGAGTTTAATGTAACTTGCTTCTGCCATCACCATAATTTTCATTGCTATATAAATAAAAGCAAGAAAAAAATTACAGCTGAATAAGACCAACATCAAAGAGCCAAGACAAAATGTACAAATACCTACTGAAAAACACATAATGTTTTGGAACAAAATGGGACATGAATACATAAATACAGTCATAAAAACATTGTTTTCATAAAATTACTTTTTATATAATTAGAACAACTAAGTTCATTAAAATAAAACACATCTTTTCTTCTATATGCATGCCCAAAAATATGCAAATTAGAATAATTATTCTTGTTATTGTAAGACTGCTGCTTTAATTTATGTCAGACAATACACTTTGAATAAAAAGAAATGATCAATAATGTTAATGACTGCTCTAATTTGATTAAGTCATATGTACACTTTCTTCCCAATATTCTAATAAATTTGTATCATCTCTCTCTTTTTATGATGTTAGAAAAGGGAGAGATATACAGGGCATGGAGGAAAGAGATGCAGGGAAAGAAGACTTTCTTGTAGTTACATTAGAATTTTGGTATTTCATAGTACCTAATTTGAGGTATTGAGGATTTGGAAACAGACAAATACAAGCATCAGCATCAGAAGCTTGGAAAGGGTAATAATTCTTGGTAACTACATTAGATACTCTTAAATTGTAATCAGCAGCCTAAGGGAGAAAATACCAAGAGATGGACTTGCCATAATAAAAACTTGGAAATAATACCCTGAAATCTTGTGCTTACCTGCAGAAGAGTAGCAGGTCTCATCTCCAGTGTTCTTTCTGAGACATTCTGGTGAGGCTCATGTTGAAAACATAGAGAGAGTTAGGGTTTGGGCCCATTGGTGATGTCACAATGAACATCCATAATAAAAGTAATTTATTCCCTCTAGCTATTTAGAATTAACTTTCATCCTTCCTTCCCAACTACTAGATACAGTTTCAATATAAGCACTTTTAGAAAATACTAATTTTCAATAAATCTGTATGTGTATCACTATTTTTTCTAACAGTTTGGCAATATAAAATAAATTGCAAAATCGTCTGCCAAGCATAGTTTTTAAGATAGCATGAACAAAATGAGACAAAATGATACTATATGCAAATATATATGTGTATATATATATATATATATATATATATATACATGTAAATGTTTGTCTATTAAGTGTTATGAGTGACTTTTCTGCTCGTTTGGTCCCACCACCATGCCAGGCCCAAATAACACACAGTGATGCTCTATTAGATATAGAGCTGTTGGCCAGTTACTAATTTCTTATCGGTAAGCTCTGTCTTAAATATTAACCCATTTCTATGTATCTAAGTATTTTCATGTGGTCTTAATGGAGAGACTGGCATTCTACCCTGTAGTTCCTCCATCTTGGAACTTCTACCTACTCCTTCCTCTCTCCTCCTATTCTCCTAGCCCAACCTATGTTACTTTCCTATTGGCCAACAGTGCTTTATTCATTTACCAATAAGAGAAACATATTTACAGAATTATACCTCCTATCATATAGGTACATTCTGTAATGACAAAATCAAGCTACTTAATATGCAAATTACCTCATAATATTTACCATTTTAATAGTAAGGACATTTTCAAAGACTGCACTTTGTAATTTTCCAAAGTATAAAATACTACTATTAGTTTTATTTAATAGGAGATAAAATAGATCTTTTGAACTCAGTTCTTCTAACTGAAATTTTGTTAGAATATATTAATTGGTATATTTAGCTATATCTTGCTATACATATGTTACACTTCTTAATAAACAATAAACAATAACGAGCTGTCTAACTTTATCTTTGTAATTGATTACAAAGCTATGATTATTCTTTTACATCCCATCTCCTATTTATTGCATTTTTCTGTTGTCTTAAGAATTCTGAATTTACTGCTTAATGAGGTATCTCCAAATTTTCTACAAGTGAATCTAAATGCTCAGTGGTCCTGAAATTTGTACGCTAATTTTTAATTTAATATTTTTCTTCTTATTCTTAAAAAATGTAGGCATTTTCTATCCCATCTGCCAGTTTTCAAATAACTACAAGGAGATATTTCTTTGGTTAATACTTTAGGCTTGTTCTTACCTAGCTTTTATAACTTTAACATATTTCTATTAATCTGTATGCTGCATGGAGGCACTTTTACCTCATCCATGTACTGTCTATCCTTCTTTCCTACTTCCTCTGTTTCTGGCTGGTGACTCTGTCTTCTCCCTCCCAGTGTTCTCTTTGCCTAGCTTTGATTGTTTACTTTTATATTAAACTAACAACAGTGACATATCTTCACACAGTGTAAAGGAATATTCTACAATACACAAACCTCTCAAAAGTGGTCTTTTTTTCTTTTCCTCTTAAATTTTTATTTCTATTGAAAATTGTTATTTTATTATAAAATACAGCCTGACCACAGTTTCTCCTCCCTCCACTTCTCCTAGTGCCCCTCCCCTACTTCTCTCCTCCTCCAGATCTGCACCCCATTTCCTCTGAGAAAAGATCAGGTCTCCAAGAGATGAGAGCCAAACAGATCAAAACAAGATACAATAAGGCAAGGCAAAAGCCCTCATATCTAGGCTAGACCAGGCAACCCAATAGCGGGAAAAAATAAGTCTTCAAAAACAACGAGAAAATAAACACAAAGGCATACAAATAAAAAATACCCCCCTCAACAAAATCCCAACAAAGATAACATCCATAAAATATATGCAGAGGACTGTGTATAGAACTGCAAAGGTTCCATGCTGCTGTGTGTCCATGTGAACTATAACAGTTCATATATTTTATCTCATTTAATTTTCAGGAACCCCTTTTAGGATAGACAACTGAAGATAAGACCTTGACATGGTTATCTTTGGCTTTCCTTATGTCTAGAATTTCTAGCCCCTTCTCACATTGTCTTAGAATGATTTATCTTTTTAAATTTCAGGAATACAGTTTAGAAATGTATATTCACTTCTTATCACAGTATCTATTTAGTAAAAATTTGGCTTGATTTGTTGAAGTCCATTTGGATTGTTATTGATTTAGGTAAAGTTTGTCAAGAAATGCTTCACATTTAGAAACAGAAGATGGACAAAATAGCATAGCCAAGACTCATTTAAGATAACAGTTAAGTCATGACCATTTCTTTAAATGCTTCTTGAAAACCATTCATTAGAGATTCAACTATTAACTATCAAATGAAACTGACTTTATTCATTCATATGCAGATACCAACCATGCATGATCATTGAAACACGTGGTGCTGTGTAAGAGTGTTCTCCAAGATTGAAACATTCCATTCTACAGGAAAGCTCTTTAAACAGGAAAGTAAACAACTCAAAAGAACTTCTTCAGGAAGTCCCCCAAAACAACCAGATTCACTAGAATTCCTACTTCCCAGAGTAAGCAATAAAAACCAAGAATCCCTCTCAAAGGAAAGGAAGCTGAACTGCAAAGAAGACTCTCAGAAAAGCTGAGAAAGGATGACAGACACCAAAAGTAGTAGTCTGGAAGAAGCAGAAACCAGTTGAGCTGCCTAAGAAACCTTTAGACCAAGTTTAGACCAAGTTTCTGGGAAAGGACACTCTCCAACTTGATGAATTGCATACAGGCTGTGCAGTATGCTCCAGGTTCTCAGCTTTGTAACCAGTTACCAATCCTAAAGTTAGGGATTGCTAATATGGATTTTTTTTTGGTCATTTCTGCTCCTGTAAACAACCTGTTACCCATATTCCTGTAAGAAACCCCAACAGAACTCATTGCTTTACTACTGTGAACTTTGGTAGTATCTGCATTTTTGTCTGTCATAGGCTCCCTATCTGGAGTAAGAAGGTATGTGCTGAGTCTCCCCAGGAGAAGTTTTCACAGCAGTGGAAAGTGTGAGAACCAATGTGGAAATATCTCAATCCTTTAGACTATGTCTTAATCATAAACAAGAATGATAACCATGGGAAACTAAAAGTTAAGTAACAAGAACCCTGTAAACATAACTTATTTGAGTTTAAGGATTATGGTCAGTATATACTCTTTCTCCTTAATAGACCAAGTGTTAGAGATACTTAGTCCATCTCAAGAAAAAGTCAAACTAAGAGTAGAAGCAAATGAATAAATGACACCTGACAAACAAGTGAGAAAATTCACTCTAGGCCATCCCTCACTCTGACTCAGCCTTTCAGGATGAAGTCAATCCACAATCCAAATAATTCATTCATCTGTGTGCCTGGAACTGGTAGAGTGGCATAAATTTAGCTCTGTTTTCAATATCCTTATTTGCTGAAATTTTCATAGATAATTTTAAAATGTCATAGTTCTAATGAAAGAAATTTTGCTTGATAATCACATGGGAATATCAAGGGATGTTTTTCTTAATTACTTCTCAGCTTGTTTGGCTATAAATAACCCAAATTTTTTCCATCTAAAAGTAGCATTCAGCATCAGGTTAATTTAGGAAATAGTAAAACAATACCCAACTCTTCAAGAAAATTAATGCACTCCACAATCATAATTACCTAACATGTTACTCAATTTTAACAAGTTATGACAATTTTGAGTGAGATTTAGACTGATTTCTGGAAAAATAATATAACATGATCAAGGTTATTCCATTTAGTCTTTCAACAAAAATTATAAATGCAGTATTAGTTTGCTCTTGATAAAAATTAACTGGGAAAATTTCCAGAAATCCACTGTGTCAAAGTAATGACAATTTGTAAAACTGTACTCAAATATACCAAAATATACAAATCATTAAGCTTCTTATATTACTTGGTGTTTCTCCCTTTATAAAACTAAGTAAAATTTCTCATGAAAAATCCTGCAATTGTTTAATTATGTAGAAGGGCTATCCTTTCACTGTATTCTATATTCAACCAACACAATCTTCTATGGGAGAAAACTGTATTCCGAATGAAAAAGAAAAAAAATTCAAACAGGTACAAGATAACAATTAGGGAATTAAAGCAATGAATAATGGGCCTAGTTTTTGCATTTACTAGTTACTACTTGAAAAGCAACACTGTGTTTTCTTTATTCTTTCATGCTATCAATCCAGATATGTTTATTGATCTAAAATTTTTACACTAAATTAGTTTTACATTTGTTTTATTTTATTTTTTTAATTTTCACTTCAGTAATTCTCACTTTTGCCATGTGTGCCATGGTTAATACTAAATGATTGCCAATAAGATTACTCAAATGATTCCCAGACACATAAATCATGATATTAACACTTCACTTATTTAATGGAGAGAAGCATAATATTGAAAACATGATCCAACTATACAGGTATTTTGGATCAAAGAAGAAGTATTTTAGCGAAAATGAAGCATATTACAAAAGCATTGAGACATCAGCTCTCGAACCTGTGTGTATCATAATAAGTTACCATTCTCAGTATAATTCCAAAGACACTTTTCTAACTTTGTAAAAAAAAAAAAAACAAACAAACAAAAATCTACACGCAATTTATATATAAAAACATAATCACAGAGATAGATACAGCACACATGTAAGCATATTTGAATTTTAAATTCTAAAGTTTAAATTATGTCATTTCATCAAAATCATACCATTTATTTATAAAGGACTCACAGTATACAGATCATAGGACTGTTTTGCGTTTGTTCATGTTGAAGAAAACTCCAGATTTATCAAGAGTTTTGTAATTTCTTTTATATTTCATATTGGTTGTCAATCTTAATTATGTCATTTCCCATGTATTTGCTTTTCCTCTTCATTAGGGGGTTCACAGAATACACACCTGCAAGACCATTTTCCTTCTGCATTAAACTAAAGATGAGAATAAGAGCTATACAATACATAACAACAATAACTGTTCTCAATGGGCCCACTTTCTAAGTTTTTTAAAGTTTCCAACAACTTTAATTGTGAAATTAACTACACAAAAAGAAGGCCAACTCTTTTGGATAGAATAATCAGTAGAGGTAATATTAAAGCATATATTTGAAATCTATTACCATCCTTCCTCATGGGCCCCTAAGAAGAATATTTAGTGCCTCTATTTTGACTCATATTTAATTAATAAAATTTTATAGCATTAATAGAGGTTAATGAGATAGAGATAAGAGTTTGAATATTATCTTTGAAACTCATTTTAAAATTGGTTCACATTGTGGCAATATTAGCAAAACTTTATTTCCTTGCTTTTTTTTTAAGGAATAGCACTTTATTTTATTTATTAATTTTAATTATTTAAAGCAAATTTTAAACTTACATGTATTTTGAACATATTTTCTCCACTTTTAAGTCCTTTTAGATTCTTTACACTTCATTAACCTCCAAATTTTAACTTTTCTCAAAAAACAAAGCAATATCCCCCCAAACCAAGAACTTCCTCTCCCCCCAGAATCCAACAAACTGTAGTCAAGTAAAAATATATAATTGCACACACAACGAAAGCCAAAACCAAATTAAAAACAAAACCAAAAGCAAATCGGGGAGTCTCTTATGTGTTGGTTAATTACTCCTGATCATGAAATCTTCCCTGAAGTGGTTGGTAGACCTAGTGTCACATCATTGAGAAAACTTATTTTCCTTCTCTGAGTATGTACAAATGACATTTCAGTTGTTAAAAATTTTACCCTAGTGGCTAGCTTTTCTTTCTTTCTTTCTTTCTTTTTTTCTTTCTTTCTTTCTTTCTTTCTTTTCTAAATATGAGAAAATAATATATAATAAGACAAAATAAAGCATCTTCCGTGGAAATTGGATAGGAAAATCAACAGAAGTAAAAGAGGCCAAGAGAAGGCACAAGACTCAGAGACGCATGCATTTACACACTCAGGATTCCCATTAAAAGCATTAAGCAGGAAGCCACAATATAAATGCACTCACCTGGTAAGAACCAAGAATTTTAAGACAGTTGATTATTAAGTAGGATAACAGAGTAATGAACAAGGTTTCTAGACCAATGGAGCTTCAATTCTAGTATGACTTATTGGAGAAGAAATAACATAATAATTGGTCATAGTGGGTAACAGATTTAAAGCAAACTTTGTTGCTGAGGAAGATGACTCTGAAGTCTTTTTCTTCTTGAAATTATTGCAGTGATCTAAAGAAATCAATACAATCATTTTAGTTTTTATGGTTCCAAAGCTATGGTTCTGGTAGGACTGAATGGTGCCGGTGAAGAAATAGGACCAAGGGCATGCTAGATTTTGTAGACTCTCGACCTACCTGTATCATGCCAAAGTTTTGTGAACAGATGCTGAGAAACTCTATTGCTTTAGTGTGATTAAAAAAAAAAAAAAAAAAGATAGGGAGCCAAAAGTCCACCCTATTTCACAGACTTCTCAGAGCAACTCTGAACAGAGGAGACCTGCCTACCCACATGGGACCACCTATAATTTCCACATGCTTAGTCTCTGGCCCCACCTCCAGTCCTCTGCTGGAGTCCTACGCCCCTCCCAGAGATCCTCTTATCTCTGTGGGTCCACTCTGAGTTCCCACCAGCAAGATCCTTGACCCCCCAAAGCAGGGCCTCTGCTAAAGAAAGAGGCCTCTGCTGGAGAGTCCCAGTTTCCAGTGAGATCCCACTGTCCTGCAAAAACCTCCCAAGTTTCAGCTCAGCCTTTGTCCTCTTCTGCCAGCCATTGGCTAGAGGTGAGTCTGGGCCCAATCAGGGCGGCCTCTCCCCTACAACTTCTGCCCCCCCAAATCCCAGGGTTGGGCCTCTGATCCCACTTCTACTGTGTCCTGTCCCCATCAAGAGCACCCTTGGAGCTCTGATACACCCCAACCCATCCCCACCAAGAGCCTGCCCCCCACACCCTGTGCCCTACCCCACCTACTGTCCTGCTGCTCTGGTTGAATTCTGGGACATAGGGTGCAGCCAACAGTCCACCCAACTTCGGAGATTTCTCGGAGCAACTCTGAACAAATGAGTCCTGGCTGCCTATCCATGCAGGTCTCTGAACCCACCTCCAGTCCTCTGCTGGAGTCCTGGCCCCCTCCCAGAAATCTGCTCTCTGATGGTCCACTCTGAGTTCCTGCCTGCAAGATCCTTGACCCCCAAACAGGGCCTCAGCTAGAGAGTGCCAGTTTCCAGTGAGATCAGACTATCCTGCAGAAACTTCCCAAGTTTCAGCTCAGCCTTTGTCCTCTTATACCAGCCATTGGCTAGAGCCATTGGCTAGTGGCATCTTCTACTGGATCCTTAGCCTTGACGCCATCCCTGGGTCCCTGTCTGCTGATAGACCTCCTAGAGAGCTTGGACCACCCAGAGCTACAGATACTAAATCTCTAACCCACATAAGCCCACTGGGGAAGTACCATAGAGAGAGGGGTGGACCCCACCAACACCTACTGGAAGAAGCTATGGGAAGACAGCAATACAAGAACAGCATGACACCAACAGAATCTAGGGAATCTACACCAACTAGAATGGAACACAACAACAAAGCAGAGGAAGCAGAAGGGAACGACTTAAAAAATTACCATCATAGAAATGATAGAGGCCCTCAAAAAAGATGTGAGAAAATCCTTTAAAGAAATGGAGGAAAAAACAAACAAAAAAGTGGAAGAAATGAACAATTTCCTTAAGGAAAGCAAAAAAGTACAGTAAGACAAGAAAAAACAATTAAGCAGGTGAAGGAAACAGTTCAAGACTGGAAAACTGAAATACAGAAAATAAAGGCAACACAAGCCGAAGAAATGCTGGAAATAGAAAAACTTGGCAAAAAAAATCGGGAACTACAGATGCAAGCATAACCAACAGAATTCAAGAGATGGAAGAGAGAATCTCAGGCACAGAAGATAAACTAGAAGAAATAGAGGCATAGAGGAAGGTGAGGAGGCCCAGCTCAAAGGTCCCGAAAACATATTCAACAAAATAATTGAGGAAAACTTTCCCAATCTGAAGAAGGACAAGCCCATCAAAGTACAAGAAGTATATTGAACACAAAATAGGCTGGACCAAAGAAAAAAGTTCCCACAACATATAATAATCAAAACAACTAGCATACAGAATAAAGAAAGAGTATTAAGAGAAGCGAAGGAAAAAGGACAGGTAACATATAAAGGCAGACCTATCAAAATTACACCTGAAATCTACATGGAAACCCTTAAGGCCAGAAGGTCTTGGATAGATGTTCTAAAATTAAAAAAAGAACATGGATGCCAGCCTAGGATACTATATCCAGCAAAACTCTCAATCACTACAGATGGAGAAAACAAGATATTTAATGACAAAACCAGATTTTCATAATTCGTATCTACAAATCCAGCCCTACAGAAAATATGGGAAGAAAAACTCCAACCCAAGGAAGGTAACTATGCCCACAATAAATGTAAGCAACAGATAATCCAACTACACCAGAAACAAGGGTAAACCAGAACTAATATATTATTAATACCACTGACAACAACAAACCTAAATCAAACAAGCATCAACAATCAATGGACCTTACTTTCCCTCAACATTAATGGTCTTAACTCAGCTATAAAAAGACACAGGCTAACAGGATACAAAGATAGAATCCATCCTTCTACTGCATACAAGAAACACATCTAAGCTTCAAAGATATACATTACCTCAGGGTAAATGGTTGGGAAAAGATTTTCCAATCAAATGGAACCAAGAAGCAAGCAGGCATAGCTACCCTAATAGCTAACAAGTTAGACTTCAAACCAAAATTAGTCAAAAGATATGAAGACAGTCATTTCATATTCATCACAGGAGAAATCCATCAACAAAAAGTTTCAGTTCTGAACTTCTATGCTCCTAATACAAAGGCACCCATATTTGTACAAGAACTACTACTAAAACTCAAAGCTCATATAAAACCTCACCCACTTATAGTGGGAGACTTCAATACACCACACTCAACACTAGACAGGACCACAAATCAGAAACTCAACAAAGAAACAAAAGAACTAACAGAAGTTATGTCTCAACTGGGGCTAACAGACATCTATAGAACATTCCATCCAAAGACAAAAGAATATACCTTCTTCTCTGATCCACATGGAACCTTCTCTAAAATTGACCACATACTAGGTGGCATAACAAACCTCAACAGATACAAGAGAATAGAAATAGTCCCCTGTATCTTATCGGACCACCATGCATTAAAATTGGAAATCAACAACAACACAAATAGCAAAAACCTGGAAACTCATGGAAACTGAACAATTTGCAATTGCACCACATCTGGGTCAAAGAAGAATTAAAGAAAGAAATTAAGGACTTTCTAATATTCAACGAGAATGAAGACACAACATGCCAGAACTTATGAGACACCGTAAAAGCAGTGCTACGAGGGAAGTTCATTACACTAAGTGCCCATATGAAGAAAACAGACAAGAGTCACATAAGAGAATTAACAGCACAATTGAAAGCCTTAGAACAGAGAGAAGCAAACTCACCCCGTAGGAGTAGATGCCAGGAAATTATCAACTTGATGGCTGAAAGCAACAAAATAGAAACCAATACAAATAATCAGTACAAGGAAGAGTTGGTTTTTTTGGGAAAATCAACAAGATAGACAAACCTTTATCCAAATTAAGAAAAAAGCAGAAAGAGAACATGCAACTTAACAAAAATCAGAAGCAAAAAGGGGAACATAACAACGGACACAGAGGAAATCCAGACAATTTTCAGGTCATACTTTGAAAATCTGTATTCCACAAAAATTGAAAATTCAAAGGAAATGGACAAATTTCTGGATAACTATACCTTACACAAATTAAATCAAGAACAGACAAACAATTTAAAAAAGACCTATAACCCGCAATGAAATAGAAGCAGTCATCGAAAGCCTTCCAACCAAAAAAAGTCCTGGGCCAGATGGATTCAGTGCAGAATTCTACCAGATATTCAAGGAAGAACAAATACCACTACTACTCACTGTTCCACAAAATAGAAACAGAAGGTTCAATGCCAAACTCTTTTTATGAGGCCACAATAACCTTGGTACCCAAGCCTCACAAAGACACAAGAAAGAAAACTACAGACCAATATCCCTGATGAACATCGATGCAAAAAATACTCAATAAAATACTGGCAAACCGAATTCAAGAATACATCAGGGAAATATTCCACCATGACCAAGTAGGATTCATCCCTGGAATGCAGGGATGGTTTAACATACGAAAATCTATCAATGTAATCCACCATATAAACAAACTGAAAAAGAAAATCCATATGATTATCTCCCTAGATGCTGAAATAGCCTGTGTCAAAATTCAACACCTGTTCATGATAAAGGTCTTGGAGAGGTCAGGGATAACAGGAACATACCTAAACATAATAAGAGCAATATACAGCAAACCAACTGCCAACATCAAACTGAATGGAAAGAAACTTAAACCAATTCCTCTAAAATCAGGAACAAGACAAGGCTGCCCTCTCTCTCCATATCTCTTCAATATCATACTAGAATTTCTAATTAATTCTATAAGACAACAAAAGGAGATCAAGTGGATCCAAATTGGAAAGGAAGAAGTCAAACTCTCTCTATTTGTAGATGATATGATAGTTTACATAAGCGATCCAATAAACTCTACCAGGGAACTCCTACAGCTAATAAACACCTTCAGCAAACTAGCAGGATACAAGATAAACTCAAAAAAATCAGTAGCCCTACTTTTTTCAGACAACAAAGAGACAGAGAAAGAAATCAGAGAAACATCACCCTTTACAATATCCACAAGCAACATAAAGTATCTTGGTGTAACACTTACCAAACAAGTAAAAGACCTATATAATAAGAACTTTGTGGCTCTAAAGAAAGAAATTAAAGAAGATACAAGAAAATGGAAAGATATCCTATGCTCTTGAATATTTAGGATAAATATAGTAAAAATAGCAACCTTGCCAAAAGCAATCTTCAGATTCAATGCAATCCTCATTAAAATCCCACAATTCTTCACTGACCTTGAAAGGCTAATAATCAACTTTATATGGAAAAACAAAAGATCTAGGATAGCCAAAACAACCCTATACAATAAAAGAACTTCAGGAGGTATCACCATTCCTGACTTTAAGCTCTACTATAGAGCTATAGTTCTGAAAACAGCCTGGTATTAGCATAAAAATAGACAGTTAGACAAATGAAATCTAATTGAAAATCCTGATATTAACCCACGTACCTATGAACACCTGATTTTCGACAAAACAGCTAAAATTATACAATGGGGCGAGGACAGCATCTTCAACAAATGGTGCTGACACAATTGGATGAGTGTGTGTAGAAGACTGCAGATAGACCCATGTCTGTCACCATGCACAAACCTCAAGTCCAAATGGATCAAAGACCTCAACATCAATCTAGCCATATTGAAACTCTTAGAAGACAAAGTATGAAGTAACCTTGAACAAATTGGTATAGGAGACTTCTTCATGAACATAACTCAAGGGGCACAGACACTGAGAGCAACAATTAATAAATGGGACCTCTTCAAACTTAGAAGCTTCTGTAAGGCAAAGGGCACTGTCAACAACCCCATAAGGCAGCCCACAGACTGGGAAAAGATTTTCACCAATCCTATATCCAACAAAGGGCTGATCTCCAAAATATACAAAGAACTCAAAAAACTAGTCAACAAAACACCAAATAACCCTATTAAAAAATGGGGTACAGAACTGAAGAAAGAATTTTCAAAAGAGGAAATAAAAAAGGCTGAAATACACTTAAGTAAGTTCCACATACTTAGCTATCAGGGAAATGTAAATCAAAACAACTTTGAGATACCATCTTACTGCTGCCAGAATGGCTAAAATTAGTAACACCAATGATGACTCATGCTGGAGAGGATGTGGAGAAATGGGAACACTCCTCTACTGCTGGTGGGAGTGCAAACACATACAGCCCTTTTGGAGATCAGTGTTGTGGTTCCTCAGGAAACTGGGAATTAGTTTACCACAGGACCCAGTAATCACCCTCTTAGGCATATACCCAAATGATCCACATCCATGCAACAAAGACATCTGTTCAACTATGTTCATAGTAGCACTATTTGTAATAGCATGAACCTGGAAGCAACCTAGATGCCCCTCAATTGAAGAATAGTTAATGAAGATGTGGCACATCTACACAATGGAATACTACACTGCAGAAAAAAAAAATTGCTGTCTTGAAATTTGCAGGCAAGTGGATAACACTTGAAGAAACCATCCTGAATGAGGAAAGCCAGTAACCAAAAGAGGAACATAGTATGTACTCTCTAACATATGGATTTTAGACCTAGATCAAAGGATAACCAGCATATAATTCACACCACCAGAGGAACTAGGACACATGGTGTATGCTAAGCAATTCATGTAAAGTCCCTCACAGAACCATGTAGGTTCATGTCCCCCAGAGCACAGGGGAAGTTGGGGGGGCAGTGAATGGGGAGAGAAGTAGGATAAAACAAGGATGAGGAAAGAAAACAAGTGCGACCAGGAAGATTGAGCCAGGTTAGGAATACAAGACAGGAAATAGAGAGAGAGACAGAGAGAGAGAGAGAGAGAGAGAGAGAGAGAGAGAGAGAGAGAGAGAGAAAGAACATAAAACAGGGAGCCAATATTGGTTTGAAGAGAAAATTGAACACAAAGAAAGGTTTAGAGAACTACAAGACTGCTGCCAACTAACAATTTGAGCTTCTGTGGAAAGACTACCATAAATGCCTTTCCTAGAGAGTGAGATCGTCAACTAACTTATCCATGGAGCCCTCAACTAATGCCTGTTGGAAACAGGAGCAAACACTCATACATAAACACTGAGTCGAAGTAGAACCCAGATGCAGATGGACAGGACAAGACCAGGTGGCAGAAACACATAGAGCTTACCTGAACAAGATGGAGCTAATGGGCCATCTGACTGATAGCTGGGAAGCCAGCATGGGACTGACTCAGGCCCCCCTGAATATGGGTCTCAGACAGAAGGATGAAGCAGTATAAGGGACCTCAGACAGTGGAGCCAGGATGTATCCCTGGTGCACAAATGGACTTTGTGAACATATCCCCCATGGAGGGATAACTGCCTTAACCTAGAGACAGGAGAGAAGCCCTAGTCCCTACTTCACATGACCTGTCAGAGCTACATGACCCCAACTGTATGGCATTCCCCTACATATGGAATTGGGGTGGGAGAGAAGGGAGGGGAGGGTGAGTAGGGTGCATGTGAGAGGGCAGAGAGTGTAATAGAGAGGGAGGGAGGGAGAGGGAACTGGGATCGACATGTAAAATAATAAATTAAATAAAATAATGTTTTGACTCCTAAATTTAAGTTCAAATACAAGTTACTGGGGAAAAGTATTTCTATTTTTGTTTCCACAGAAAATGAAAAGATGTGGATTCCTTCCAGACTAATGTGGAAACAGAGTACCAGGTGATCCTACATTCAAAACAGCTGGACAAAGCAGCCTTACAGACTACAGGCAGGATTTCTGCATCTTTTTAGAATTCCCCATGACAGTGCCCCTTACCAGCAGGTAGTATTTTGGAAAGGATGATACCGAAATTCCAAAATATTGTCTATAAATATTTGTTTTCATTTAAATGGACTTTGTTATATAAAGCAAATAAATAAATGAATAAATTAAAAAAATAAAGATAGAATATGAAAAAAGATAGAAGAAAGAAAGAGGAGAGAGAGAAAGGAAAGAGGAAGGATGGAAGGAAAAAAAGAAAGAAAAAAGATAGAGTTAATAAAGGAAAAGAAAGTAAAAGGTCTAAACATCAAATACTTGAATAGAAATAAGGCATAATATGCTAGAGTCAGGTAAATCAATTTAATATTTAAAGGGAAACCACAGCATTTAAATATGTTACACTGAAGGGATATGGGGAGGACAATTGCCATTAAATATTTCACATTGAATGGAATATATACTTTGAAGGTGTTTCATAAACAATGGTATAATTTAATGAGTATGCTGTAAGGTATCAAAAGTCATTCTAAATAATAGAAGTTTATTGAACATGCTTTGCCTTAAAACTCATGGGTCTCTAAAACACATTTAACTAGAATGAAGACTCCTTAGATGAAAGGAATTAACTGGAGTGGAAGGGTACCAAAAAGGGCAATTGGGATGAATATGAATGAAATGCATTATGGGCATTATGAAACCACCATAAGAAACCCTAGTTATGTAAAATTTATATGTGTCAATACAAACACAAAGAAGAAATGGAATGATCTTGAATATCTCTAAGGGTATTTCTCAAGATTTAAAAAATATTTTATAAGGAATTCAAGGTTACATATAAAGGAGGGAATGAGACTTTGTGTTCATTCTTTTCTGTCCTTTAAGACTCAAAGCACATCAAAAAAGGTCCCTGCTACTTGCCAGTAGTGCTACTTGTTAATACAACATTAGCCTGAATTAATTTCTTATGTGAGAAAGGAAGAACTCATGGATTCCAGGTTTAATATTCATATTTATTTGTAGTAAACATTAAGAGAAAATTGTAAGATTTTAGAAGAATCAGAATGAAAGCATGGGATTTTCTGATTAAAACAAATAATCACTTATTAAAATTCTGGCTACATTGGTGACAATAAGAAATTTGGAAGCAAAATATTTAAAAACTATGATATAAGCCAAACAACACATTTACACAGAAAGCTGTGTGTATACAGATGATAGGGGACAGCAATACTACATGGCAACAGAAAGACAAACATCCTTGTGCTCTTTCATTCTAAGAAGTCACCCTTTTTGTCCGTGGTAGAATATTTTATAACTTGTATGTATTTCTTTTAAATTAAAAAAAGTGTTTATGATAATGTGATTTGGTACAAAATAGAAAAATATTATAGTTTAAATTAAAATGAGTATATTATATTCTAAATCTGCCATAATAAAATTGGCTTTTATTCTAAATCAGCAAGATTTTTATATCACAAAGTTGTTTGCAAATGATAAATAAAAACTTAGAAGAAAATGCTTTAGATTTCTACATAGAAATCATTCCAATATTATGATTCAATGAAAGATATTCCATCTGTTTTAGTCAGAAATGAAGTGACAGATTGTTTAGAGAATGAACTTTGAATTGATAGAGATGCTCACATGGCTACAGAAATGATTTATTGGGAAATCCAAATGAAACTAATAACAAAATAATAAAAGAAAATTATAGATTTAAGACACTGCTTGTTCTCCAAATCCAGGATGTTGTTTTTATCAGAGCTTTGCAAACATATGTTGCTTCTCCTTTTTAAAATGTTTACGTATCCCTGAACAATACATTGGTTTTAACTGATTTTTTGTGATTTATTCAGATAACCTGTGTTCTTCTGATCCTTTTTGTTAACAATATGTTGGTAACATGCATATCATTGTGTGTAGTTCATTTATGTTCAGCTCTACATAGTGTTACCATGAAAATATCGTTTTTATTATTAATTATTCCCTCAATTTTGTTTGAGTTGTATAAACTTATGCCATGACTTTAGTTATGAAACTATAATCAACTTCACATTTCATATGCAAGAATCACCTGATAATTATGAGTGTGGCCTTACAGTGGTGAGTTATATCATGTAAGACCAATTTCTTTTTCAAAGTATAGTTATCAAACCATGTTTCTACCTAAAATATTTGTATGTGCCAGCTCCTCAGTCACGTTACCACCAACATTCAGTAAAAATATTATCACTATGTGTCTTAGTTAGGGTTACTATTGCTGCTATGGAACACCAAAACCAGAGAAACTTAGAGAGGACAGAATTTATTTGCCTTATGCTTCCACATCTCAGTTTATCATTAAAGCCAGTACAAAAAATCAAGCAAGGCAAGAACCAGTAAGAAGGAGCTATTCCAGAAGCAATATAAAAGTGATGTTTCTGTTCGCAGGCAAGTGGATGGCACTTGAAGAAAATATCCTGAATGAGGTAACCCAGTCACAATAAAAGGAACACAGTATGTACTCATATATGGATTTTAGACCTAGATCAAAGGATGACCAGCCTATAATTCACACCACCAGAGGAACTAGGATACAAGGTGTATTCTAAGAGATTTATATAAAGTCCCTCACAGAATTGGTAAGGGACAAGTCCCCCAGAGCTCAGGGAAAGTGTGGGGAAGCAGCAAATGGAGAGAAAAGTATGAGAAAATGAGGGGCAAGAAAGAAAAACATGTGTGACCAGGAAGATTGAGCCTGGTTAGGAATATAGGAGAGGAAAGAGAGAGAGAGAGAGAGAGAGAGAGAGAGAGAGAGAGAGAGAGAGAGAGAGAGAGAGAGAGAGAGAACATAAAACAGGGAGCCAATATTGGTTTGAAGAAAAAAATGAACACAAAGAAAGGTCTAGAGAACTACAAGACTGCTGCCAACTAACAATTTGAGCTTCCTTGGAAAGGCTACCATAAATACCTTTCCTGGAGAGTGAGATCAACAACTAACTTATCCATGGAGCCCTCAACTAATGCCTGTTGGAAACAGGAGCAAACACCCATACATAAACACTGAGTCGAAGTAGAACCCAGATGCAGATGGACAGGACAAGACCAGGCAGCAGAAACACATAGAGACAGCTTACCTGAACAAGGAGGAGCTAATGGGCCCCCAGTCTGATAGCTGGGAAGCCAGCATGGGACTGATTCAGGCCCCCCTGAATATGGGTCTCAGACAGAAGGACTGAGCAATCTAATGGACCTCAGACAGTGTAGCTAGGATGTATCCCTGGTGCACAAAAGTACTTTGCGAACACATCCCTATGGAGGGATAACTGCCTTAACCTAGAGACAGGAGAGAAGCCCTAGTCCCTACTTCACATGACCTGTCAGAGCTACATGACCCCAACTGGATGGCATTCCCCTATTTATGGAATTGGTGTGGGGGGATGGAAGGGGAGGGTGGTTAGAGTGCATGTGAGAGGGCAGAGAGGGTAAAAGTGAGGGAAGGAGGGAAAGAGAAAGGGAAGGAGGGAGGGAAGGAGAGAGGGAGGGAAAGGGTACTGGGATCAACATGTAAAATAATAAATTAAATTTAAAAAAATGCTTTGACTCCAAAATTTAAGTTGAAGGACAAGTTACTGGGGAAAAGGTTTTCTATTTTTGTTTCCACAGAAAATGAAAAGATGTGGATTCTTTCCAGACTAATGTAGTTTTATCAAGCCAAACCACCTGAAACAGAGTACCAGGTGATCCTACATTCAAAACAGCTGGACAAAGCAGCCTTACAGACTACAGCCAGGATTTCTGAATCTTCTTCAAATCCCCCATGACAGTGCCTTTTACCAGCAGGAAGTAGTTTGCAAAGAATGACGCCCAAATTCCTAAATATTGTCTACATTTGTTTTCATTTAATTGGACTTTGTTCTATAAAATAAGTAAATAAAAAAATAAGAAAGTGAGATTTCTGGCTTGCTCATAATGGTTTGCTCAGTCTGCTATTTTTGTAGAAGCCAGGAAAATTGGACCAAGGATGCACCACCTACAGTGGGCTTTGCACTCCCCATCAATCACTAATTAAGGAAATGCCCTATAACCGGACATTATGCAAGCATTTTCTCAATTGAGGTTCCCTCCTCATAAATGACTTTAGCTTCTGTCAAGTTGACATAAAACTATCTGGCATAATATGATAAAGTTAGTTAATATAATTCAGTTTTATAAGCCTCTATATTCATGTGTTTATTAGACTTTGTTGTTTCTTTCATGAATTACTTGTTTATAATCCTAGTCAAATTTCCATTGTAATTTGACTTTTCTTCCTTCATTAGACAAACATGAGATATATTTAGGTACAATATAAGTGATTTGCCTTCATGCCTTACTTCTAGATTTGACCTTATTTTAAATTTCCTTATGGTAAATTTTGATGAACAGGTGCTTTTTAGGTTTTACTTTAAGCTTTATTTGTTGGTTTGGGTGTAATTGCACAGATCTATAAACATTACAATCAAAAGCCCAAGGCAGGATGAATACCATTTGATCAAAGTTACCTTGGGGTACTTGGTAAGTTTCAGGACATGAAATATAAAGTGAGACTTACCCTGAAGGCAAGAAAAATCTTAACATTTTATAGATTGAGATAACTATATTAAAATATAGTTTTAACTTGAATAAACCATCTTGAGTGAGGTAACCTAGTCACAAAAAGAGGAACATGGTATGTACTCACTCATATATGGATTGTAAACATAGAGCTAAGGATCACCAGCCTATATATCACACCACCAGAAAAGCTAGAATACAAAGAGGATCCTAAGAGATTCATACATGGTCTCCCACTGGAGGGGAATAGACAAGATCTTCTGAGCATATTGGGAACTGAGGGGTCAGTGAATGGAGAGGGAGTTAGGAGAAAGGGAAGGGGAGAAGAGCAGGGGTGAGAAGAACATGAGGGACCAGGAGGATTGAGTTGGGGGAATAAATAGACACGAGCAAGAAAAGAGATACCATTAATAGAGGGATCTATTATGGGTGTGTAGAGAAAACTCTAGAGAAATGTCCAGATACCTGCAAGGATGACCCCAACTAACAATATGAGCAATAGTGGAGAGGCTACCTTAAATGTTCTTCCCTGATAATGAGATTGATTACTGACTTATACGGCATCCTAGATCCTTCATCTAGTAGCTGATGGAAACAGAAGCAAACATCCAGAGCTAAACACTGAGCAAAGCTCCTGGAATCTCGTTGCAGAGAGGGAGGAATGATAAACAAAGGGGTCTTGAGCAGGCTACAGAAACTCACACAGATAGCTAACTTGAACAAGGGGGAGCTTGTGGACCCCAGACTGATTGCTGAGAAACCAGCATTTGATTGTCCCAGATCCCTTAAACTTGAATCTTAAAGAAGGCCTGGGCAGTCTATGGGACCTCTGACAGTGGAACTAGAATGTATCCCTTTGGGAACACATTCCTGATGGAGGGATACTTCCTTAACCTAGAGACAGAAAGGAGGGCATAGGTCCTATCCCAAATGACTTGACAGATTTTGATGATCCCTCCTGGAAGGCCTCACCCTCCCTCTGGAGTGGGTGGGGAATGGAATGGGAGGGAGTTGGAGGGGGCATGGGAGGATGGGAAGATGAGGGAACTGGGATTGATATGTAAAATAAGAAAAAAATAAAAAAATAGTAAAAATAAAAATTAATAAAAAAAAAAAAGAAAAATCAAAGGATGTCATGTGCCCTTCAACAAATGCCCCAACTATATCAACATGAAAAACTGAGGCTTAGTCACATAAGGATTCATCATTCCCCATTACAGAAAGACCCTTCACCTTATCCATATATAGCCATGTCTGCCTCATTTTCCTCTCACATTCCTCAGTATGTTATGTTATCCAGCTCTGTATGTTTGCCACTTCAAAGTTGATATTTAAATATAAAACAAAGGATGGAAAACTTAGATATTTTCTGTTTTAATTCAAACTTAATACTTTATTCATCTAGGTTAAAGTGTATAATAAAAATATTCCTTCTCACACTATTTCTTGATATGAATAAGACAAAGCTTGTCCTCTTTGCAAGATAATTGCATTACATTATTTGTAGCTAACATGAGTAAAATTGCTATAAACATTTCTGTACATATTTTTGTGGAGACATAAATGCTTACTTCTATGATAATAAATGTTCATTGATTAGTAACTAGATTAAATAGTAACTTAGCATGTAATTTATAAAGAAACTAGTAAAATGTTTTCCGAAATCACTGTATTTTTGATATTTCCATAGAGATATTATTAATGTCATTTTTCCCTCATTCCCTACTAATATTGTTTCTATTAGTTTCTAAAGTTTTGATGATGGACAATGATTGCTCACTGCAATTTTATTTTGCATTGCTTTAGTAGCTAACAAAATAATTCATTCACCTTGTAATTTGTTGCGTGAAAAATCTCTTAAATTTTTCATCCATTATATACTAGTCAGATTTTACTGATGTAATTTTTAAAGTGTTCTTTTTAGACATATGTGTTATGTTAACTGCAAATTACTGATACGTTCAATTTGGTGGGATTGAACATAGATATGCACCTGTGAAACCGTCAACACAGTTATGGCAGTAATTGTAGCTATCAGTTGCACTTGCAGGAGATTCTTCATTGTTTTCAGTTGTTCTGTCACTATCGTCTTTCTGAAACAGAGAGACAGAGAGCGAGAGAGAGAGAGAGAGAGAGAAAGAGAGAGAGAGAGAGAGAATTACCAACCTAACAAATTTAAGCCATGAGAATCAAGTGCACAATATTGTGTTGTTAACTCTAGCTGCTGAAGTGTTTCACATTCCAATGAAACCCTTTGTTATTATCATTCCGCTGTCTGCTTCCTTTAGTTTGACTGTATTTCACCTTTTGTGGAGGACTTGTTTTTACTTACTGTTGATTTTTCAGGTCCATTCATGAAACACAAATTCTAGGATATTTTGGCCTTTTAAAATTAGTAATCTATCTTAGTTCATTTCATTGTTACTGAAATACTTAATTTTAGTACACAGTTAAAGCATTAAAGGCTTGAAGCAACTGATGACACTGCCCCGCTATCAAGAAACTGAAAGATGAATGCAGTTTCTCCATTTATTTTATACAGCCCAGGGTGCCCTGCCAAGGAAATGGTAGCACCCATAATTAAGTTGGCTCTGCTTACCTTAGTTAGTCAAGACACCCCTGCAAGAATGCTGAGAGTTTTCTCTTCCAAGTGACTCAAGAGCCCATCAAGGTAACTATTGACAACAATCATCAAGTATTCCATTTAATTTATACGTTGTCTTTATTCATCTGTCTATGAACATTTAGCATTTACAGATATTGGCTATAGCAAATATTACTACAGTGAATGTAGGAACACAGGTATCTCTGTGTCCACTTTTGGTCAGTTTACCTAGGGTATCATATTTCAAATGGAATTGCTAGATCATAATTCCTAATGTTTATAATTTGTCGACATTGCTTAACACAGTGTCTAGCATTTCATTTTCACCCAATACCGAGTGAATATTCCAATTTCTTCACGCCTTGTCAAAACTTGCTTCTGTAATTAAAATTTACGTAATAGGTATGAGGTGATCTCTCCTATTGGCATTGTCTTGCAGTTCACTAAGGATTACTGACATTATCTTCTCAAATCCCTCTTGGTCACTGTGAGTCTTTTGGACAAACTCTTGGTTATCCTGGATTTACAAATTTAATGTCTCATGAACTATATCCTCACTTGGCTCCTCAGGTTATTTTTAGAAGGAAAGTATATTCTATTTATACTTCTAAATATGCACTTTAAATTCAAGGTAGCTTCAAGAGATTTTTTTTTTAACTTTAAGCATTTATATTTTACTTAAGGTAGATATATATTTAACACATATAAATAGTGATTTTTGTAACTAAATTTTTTTATAATTATGTCCACAAGTATGCTTTACTGTATTTAGTTCTTTTTAAATGCCATTAGTTCTATTTTAAATATTTTATGTTTAGATTTTAGTTTTTTCTTTTTTGTTCTTCCTATTGTTGTTATTTTTTGAAATAGGGTTTCTCTGTGTTTGTGGGTAACAACCCATGGCTCTGTTGGAACTCACTTGGTAGACCAAGCTGGCCATGAACTCACAGATATTCTTTTGCCTCTGATTTCTTAGTGCTGGGATTAAAGTCATGCACCACAACCACCCTCTTGTTTAGAGTTTTTTCAATGATTACTCCACTCTGTTACCTTTCTACCCTTTTGTAAATGATCTGGAGCCATGTAGAAAAATCACCAATACTCTAGCTGTTAGACACTTTAATAATAATTCCTTTATCCTGTTTTAGAATTTATTTTTGTTTTTTTAACATTTATTTATTTTTACTTAAATGGATATTTTACTTGAACAAATATGTTTGAATCATTTATGTTTGTCATCCACAGAGGTCAGAAGAGGGTGTCAGATCCTCTGGAACTGAGTGATAGATAATTATAAGTACTGCATGAAGGTGGCTAATAATCAAATTTGGACCGTGTATATGTCTAGCCAATTACTTTAAATGCTGAAGCATTTCTCCAGGTCCTATTTTGTTTTTATTAAAGTCTCACTTTACTCTGTACTCTTTGATTTATGTGAATTTGTGAAAATTGTTACTATGAAGGTAAATAATTCAGGTTTTCCTTCTTGCTTTTGGAAATTCCATGTCATGTATCTTCTCTGTATATTGTTGTGTGCTTAAATATGTAGACCATCAAATCTTATTGGACAAATTAACATTTAATTATCCTTTTACTATCTTAAGTTCTGTTTTGTCTATTATTAATTTAATGACGTTAACACATTTTGTAACTTCATCTGTATCATGAGCTTTATTTAAGTATATAATTGCTATTTGTAAAATACTTACATTATTATCTCTCATATAAAGAATTTAATTCTTATGATTGTGATTAGCAAATATACAACATTTTCTTAATTTAATTTGTGGTTTGAATGTATCCTGTTTTGTTAAATATTCATTTTACTTGTGTTTTCCCTTCTTAATATTAACGTTACTATACTTTTTTATATTTCCCATTCTACTTTGGAAATATGCACATATATTTTCATATTCCAAGATATTTTCTCATATGTATTTAATGCAATATAACTATTTTTAAGAAATACTTTGTTCTTATTGAAAAATATACCTAGATATCAGAAAGTAGTAAATTGTTTCCCAGCACCTTTTTTCTGTTTGATTATTGTTTAACATACCCATTGTATATCAATTTATATATTATATTTTCAAGTCCTAGACATATCATTTAGTTTCTGCTCAAATGTAATTAGTCTCATTAGTAGTCTTTGCTTTTTTATCAATTTATTCATATTAAAAGTATTTTATATTCTTAATCTGATTTATTTTCTGTCTATAGTTTCTATGGAGTAGATTCTGAAGGTTTGTGTATTTTTCTCAGCATTATCTGACATGGCAGTATATCTTGCCAAGTAATGCTTTTGGATGGTGAGTTTATGTCCTCTTAAGATAATGTGTAATTTTTTTTCTAGAAGTAAGTGTAACAGTTAAGTTTCCACCTCTGTTGCCTGAGAATGAAGATAGAAGATCTGCTTACAGTTTCTACTTACAGATTTAGACAACAAACTTTCTAGAATGATTTCTACAAAATGGCATAAGCTCATCCTGGGGGGTCATGAATTTTTCAGCCTAAAACATTCCAGGATATTTGATCACATGGTCTGAAGAAGTATCTTATCTTACCTGCCTATGGTATCTTCATATTGCTTTAATAAAGAGCTGAATGGCCAGTAACTAGGAGGATAAGACAGCTGGGATTTCTGGAGGAGACAAAGCAACTTGGGTGAAGAATCTGAGAGGAGGAGAATGTGCCAGCAGACTCAGAGGAAGTTGTTTATGCTGTACTGGAGAGAGGTAATTAGCCACATGGGTGAATGTAGATTAAAATAAATGTCTTAATTTAAGTTTTAAGAGTTAGTTGAGAATAAGCCTAAGGTAAGGCCAAAATTTCATAATTATTAAGAAGTCAGCATGCCAGTATTTGGGAGCTGGCAATCTAAAGAAAGTCCTATTGTACTATAATTTCAGATTTCTTCAACTACATTCAATGCTAAGTCAAGCAGTTGCATCATGAATGCATCTGAAGTACATGATTTCCATGACTACAGTTGTAGCAGTTAATGTCACATGCATTCACACTTAGTCATGATGCCTTCCATTCATTCCAAGGAAACATTACAATATATCAATCAGGAATAAGTATAACTGATATTTATAGTTATTAAGTGGTACAGTTGGTTTAATAGAATTGTTACCTATAAAATCTTCTAACTTTCCAAATATATCTCTTTATTCTACATTGTTCTGTTAAGTTTTATTTGAGTTATAAATAAAGATACCTTCCTTTTATTGTTTATTGAGGATTAAATTTAGAACTTTATAAATGTTATGCAAGCATTCTATCATTAATTTATATTTATTGTCTTTATTATCACTGCATTATTTTTATTACTGTTACTATTTATGTTGAGTCGGAGTCTTGGTAACTTTACCATGTTGGGCTTGACTTCTGTTGAATGTTATCCTTCTACCTCAGACTCCTAAATAGCTGGTGTTATATACTTAGGTTACTAGTCATGGTATTATATTTATATAAATGAACTTAAGTGACAAGGTTAAAAGTAATTTCAAGTTCCTATGTTCAAATTTATCTCTCAGTTATGAAAGTATGCTTGATTGTCTGAGCCATTAAGCATCTCTATTTACTGTCACATTTACTATGACAGTATACAATTTCCAAGTTTTAGTTCTCTTTCAGTTACAAGTAATACAAGAAATGACTAAAAAGAGTCGTTTCCTTAATATGAGTTCCACAGACTTTTTGATATTTTAAATCTTTTTGATATTTTAAAATATATTTTGTTAATAAATTTAGAGTTTCACACACTGCATTTTGATCAAATTCATCCCATTCCTTAGAACCTCCCATATGTCCCCCTGTTTCATAACTACCCATGTTTATGTCTTAATTCACTTGCTTTTAAACCTGCTGATTCAAATTTGTGCTTTATATATGCTCTCAGAATGTGACTATTCCTTGGAGAGTGTTACAGACTTCCTTCTTTTCATCCTTCATCCACTCATACTTAGCCAGATTCTAGTCCATCTCAGTATCAGTTAGAAATATAGACTTCAGGTAATACTTCTGGTCTGTCCCACGAGTGTTTACATTGACAAAATGTTTTATTTAATCATATATTTTGAATACTAAGAAAAGTTACTCTACTCGTTGACATTTTCATGAATAATAATATGATTAGAGAAATTCAGTTTCCTTGATATATTTTAAAAACATAAAGTTATCTGTCAATTTAACATTGAAGTGTTTAGATTTCAGATAAAATTAATATATCCAGGATTATTTGTAGATGGAGTTGTTCCACCTAGTCCTACCACCCTTTGTCCCCAAATAAACACACAATGACTTATATATTCTTTGACCAATTTCTCAGGCTACTTATTAATCCATAACTACTAATCTATATATTTCTACATGACCTTATCTTACCATAGAACAACTGGCATCCTATTAACAGCTACATGGCATATCTCTTGTGGTCCCACTCAGTGTTCTCTACCCAGAATTCTCCTTGTCTCATACTCCACCCCCATATTTCCTGCCTGGCTACTGGCTACTGGGCAATCAGTGTTTTATTAATCAACCAATAAGAGGAACATACATACAGAAGGACATTCCCTCATCAATTATTCACTTCAGAACCACAAAACTGGACTAGCAGCATACAACCATACTGATAATGACTGACTTGCAATAGTAGCTGTGTAATTTTAACAACCAAAGCATGAATGTTGGGAACAGGGTTTTATGGTTTTGTTTTATAAATGTAACAAAAAAGTATTACAAAATTGGATGAATATTTTGAACTGTGATCCTGAGATGTATATTATCTTGTAAACATTTTAACAGTAAAATTGAAAGAGATCTGAGTTAACATAACAGATTTAAATTTGAGATAGGAACATACAGAAGAATCAACCAGAAAGTTCCTCATCAATGACACAAAACCAATAAAACCCACAGTTTGATAATTGTGAACCACACAAGTAAAAACTCAAAGAAAAAAATATAAACTTGGTGAAGCTGAATATATTGTACTGATCTCACTGTAACAAACAGGTGATGGCTTGCCATTAAAATATATATAAAAAAAGAGGGGTCACAAATAGTTCATGGCTGTAATGCTTCTTCATTACCCAAGTTATTCACCTTCTTCTACTTTTTGAAAAAGTTTAGAGCATATTCAGTTTTCATTCAGCCAAAAGAAAACAGCAGAGCTCTCTTTAACCTGCCACCAATGATTTATTAAACTCATTTTCTATTCATTTATAGATGAAATGAGGAAAGGAAGGCTAAACAATATTGAGTATGTTTAATAAAAAGAACACATACACTGAGCATTTAAACTTTGTATTGTGCTAGGTTAGATATTTTGGAAATAAGACAATAATTATACACAGGGAATTGCTCTGATTCAGCTTTTCAGCTTCTCAAGTCAATATAGCTACTTAGTACAAGGTAGACATTTCTGTATGTTTAGCATTGGCACTCATTCCACACTATGACATTCAGGTGAATGTGTTTTATTGCAGACACGAGAAAATAGATAAATGAACTTTTTATTGACAGTTTGCTAGCTGTTATAAATGGGATATCATTAATATTCTGTTTGCTGTAACAGCAGTCTTCACATTGGTTGAATGATCATTCTGTTAGTAAAACATGCTGTTTTGACTACTCTGTTTATAAATAACAAAATGCATCTCTCATGTACATTGTGAAATATGTAAAAAAATTCACAAAATAGCTATTTGAATGACTGATAAATGATTCCCAAAAATAGAAATTCTGTCCTTTTCTTTGTGTGCTGTAAAGATCATATGTCCACATTATCTTGCTATCACTTCGAAGAGCAGCACTCTGTTAACACAGTGTTGTTGAGAGTTTCAGCAAACAGTGGAAGAAAACAAATAACTGCTGATTGTCAAAAACTAGAGCATTGTTGGTTTCTGGTTGCTTCCTTACAATTAGAATGATTTCATTAATATCTGTCTTCAATGAGTACCATTACTATTTAATATCATTTCCACAAGATCCAATATCATCACAGGATGTTCTATATACTCCTGGTTATTTTTTTTTAAATATTTTGATAATTGTGGTTGGAAGCAGACTGCCCCTCATAGACTAATATTTTTTGCCCATTGATCCCCTGTTGGTGCAACAATTAGGAAGGATGAGGAGATATGTCACTTGGTGCAGGCTTTGAGCTTTCAAAAGATTCCAATCTATTATCTCTGCCTTGTGGCTGTGTCTAAAGATATAAAGTGTCAGCTGCAACTGCTGTGACATACCTATCTGCCTGTCTGCCTGCCTGATGCCAAGATTGTCATAGATCCTAGCCCTCTGAAATTGTGATACACAATTACACTCTTTTCATCTATAAGTTGAATTGGTCAGCTTTATCACAGCAATAGAAAAGTACATTAATCAGCAATATTCTTTATAATTAGTTTGCATGTTCTAAAAAGGGTACAGAGATAGCATGGGACTATAATCTGATTATGGTGTATCTACAATTCAACAGATAGGTTGACAATTGCCATATGATCTCATTTGTATGTAGAAACTAAAAATGGTGAATTAACAATACTAGAAGAATAGTGGTTACCAGCATCAGAGCATCCGGAGAAGATGAGAAAAAATTTTAGGTAGACAAAGGAATAAATTGGCAACATGTATTGAATAGCAAATTGTTATTCATCATCATATGTTTGAGCTTCAAAGTTTTTCATAATTTAAAACAAGTCATCACTAAAAGTAATGGGTAATTGAGAAAATGGATATTCTAATTAGCTTGAATTAATCATTCCATACTGGAAGCATAGTAGTGTAACATAACACCACACATTATAGGCCATAAATAAATAGTTGTGATTTATCAAATGGTAATAACAATAATTCCAAAACATTAATTTTCAGTGTATAGATAAATATTTATAGCCTCTGCATTTATAGAGATTTAACATTAGTTTCAGTGGACATAATGTCTCATTTTCATGAATGACTAATAGGGAACAAATATACCCACTTCCACAAACAATAATAACTATATCATGTAGAGGGTTGAATTACTATGTAGGTGTGCATAGGTAGCTTAAAAGTTTAGTCACTATAATATTTAGGTAAAGGCAGAATTACATGATTCATTTATCTTACTACCAGATATACCCTTAAAAGAAATGAAATCAGTATGTAAAAAGGAAATGTACATGCTCATATAAACTGCCCAGTACTTAAAATATGTTGAAAATAGAAACAACTAAGGATCTCTAAGATGATCAGTGCATAAAAAATAAGGAAAACACAATAAAATTCCAATTAGCCATAAAGAAGAATGAAATCAAATCATCTATGACAGTGTAATTAAATCTACAGGACATTCTACCTACTAAGTGAAATAAGTCAAGCACAGAAATACAGGTGATTCCTGTATTTTGTACAAAAGTTGATAATGTGTCAGGACTAGCATGACATGAGAAGAGCAAGAGAGAAGGCTGGAGAAAGTTTGGTCCATGTGACCATGTCACAGGGTAACAAAACTAAGTGTAAGCATGTCAGTGTGACTATAAATAAAAATATGATTTTTAAAAGGCTGTAAGAATAGATTTTGATAGTTTTTACTATGTAGAAATCATACATGTATGAGAAAATAGATGTGATTAACATGTTTTAAGCACACATACTTCATATACTTATGTTTTACATTACTTATATGTATATGTATATTTACATTTCTGTTATATATTACTGATATTTACATATCTGTTATATGTTACTGGTATTTACATTTATATTTTATATATAAAATTAAGTTAGAGTAAAAATAGCTAAAGCATTAGTTATCAGAATAAAGGGTTTTAGATGATAGCCACATTGGCACTAATTTCTTCCAGAATTATAACATATAATATAATATTATAATATATAATAATTAGAATTGATACAGCTATATAAAGTGGGAAAATTTATAATTTCTTTGAGTTCACAGGCAGGCAAGATAACTCAGAAGGTTATCCATCAGTACCCCTCAGACCTGAGTTCAATACTCAGGACTCACATAGTAAAAAGGTAGGACCAACCTGAAAAACTTGTCCATTGTCCTCAATTCTTGTGGCATACACATTATGTGTATTTAAATACACACACAAATCAATGAATTTTGAAAAGATTGTAAATATTTTTTTTTTACTTCTAATCACTGCTCTGAGTCAGAATTTCATATTTATAGCACTGTAACTTCATGGTGAAAGCATGTCACTTATTATATATACCAGGTACATTCTAATAAAGGCAATAATGTATTTTGTATTTGATAGATCATGGTAAAGTCTGGCTAATTAGTAAATATATAAAGTAAGGTAAGTTAGCAAAAGACATACATTTATTTAAGAATTCATTTGACACTGTATAAAGCTAGTCATAAAAGGGATATTTTATTTTATGACAATTTACCACTATGTACACATTAATTTTATTATTGGAACTTTTGGGTTCTCTTTTTATGTGAGAAATTTTATTACTCATGCAAAATTTGAGGATAGTATTGAGCACAAAAAAATGTGAGAGTTGAAGTTCACAAGGTACAAGGTGAATGTCAAAGGCACACTTTTTGAAGGCAATCAAGATTTGATTACACCACCATGTTACATGTTATACTTTTCTAAAAAATTTCTAGACTCTTTTTACTTGAAAGGTTACCAAATAATATTTTAATTTAATACAGTTTATTTTTGTCTTTAAAACAGAGTACAGTGAAAACAGAGATTGGACATATCTTACTGATGATTCTAAAGATCAAACAACAAGCTTTGACATTGTAAACTTAATAAAATATTATAGTGATTTGAATAAGAATGACCCCCATAAGTTCATTTATTTGAATGCACAGTCATCAGGAAGTGGAGCTCTCTGAAAGGATTAGAAGGATTATGATGTGTGACCTTGATTGAAGAAGTATGTTACCAGTAGTGGGCCTTGAGGTTTTAGAAGTATGTGCCAGGGCCAGTCTCCTCTCTCTCTCTGTTCCTGTCTCTGTCTCTGTTTGTCAGTCAATTCTCTCTCCCTCTCCTCTCCCTTTGACTCTGTCTGTTTCTCTCTGCAGATTACGATGTAGATGTAGCTCCCAGAACTTCCCATTCAGTACCAATGTACTTTTTTCATGCTATTGCTAGGTAAATATAACTATAGTAGACCAGGCTTCTGAAATTATAAGAAAGACTGGCCCCCAAATGCTTTCTTTTATAAGAGTTGTCATGATCATGGTGTCTCTTCACCACAATAGAAAAAGGATTAAGAACTATGGTTGTTCCAAAGCTCATTTTAAATGATTACCATGTAGTTTACAATTTATTTATTTATTTTATATTTTTTTATTTAATTTATTATTTTACATGTCGATCCCAGTTCCCCCTCCCTCCCTCGCTCTCTCTCTCTCTCTTTCCCTTACTTTTACCCTCTCTGCCCTCTCACATGCACCCTAGCCACCCTCCCCTCCAATCATCACACTCCAATTCCATATGTAGGGGAATGCCATCCAATTGGGGTCATGTAGATCTGACAGGTCATGTGAAGTAGGGACTAGGGCTTCTCTCCTGTCTCTAGGTTAAGGCAGTTATCTCTCCATAGGGATGTATTTGCAAGGTCCCTTTGTGCACCAAGGATACATCCTGGCTCCACTGTCTGAGGTCCCTTAGATTGCTCAGTCCTTCTGGCTGAGACCCATATTCAGGGGGGGCCTGAGTCAGTCCCATGCTGGCTTCCCAGCTGCCACTATGGAGGCCCATTAGCTCCTCCTTGTTCAGGTAAGCTGTCTCTATGTGTTTCTGCTGCCTGGTCTTGTCCTCTCCATCTGAATCTGGGTTCTTATTTCAAGTCAGTGTTTATATATGGGTGTTTGTTCCTGTTTCCAACAGGCATTAGTTGAGGGCTCCATGGATAATTTAGTTGTTGATCTCACTATCCAGGGAGGTCATTTATGCTTCCTTCCAAGAAAGCTCAAATTGTTAGTTGGCAGCAGTCTTGTTCTCTAGACTTTTCTTTGTGTTCAATTTTCTCTTCAAACCAATATTGGCTCCCTATTTTATGTTCTCTCTCTCTCTCTCTCTCTCTCTCTCTCTCTCTCTCTCTCTTTCTCTCTCACTCTCTCTCTCTCTCTTTCTCCCTCTCTCTGTCTCTCTCTCCTGTCTTCTATTCTTTTTTTTTACTTTATTAAAATACTGAGTTTATTTCACATGTGTATTTTTGTCTCCCTACCATTTCCACATCTGACCACCACTATTACTATGTCCTATCATAACATTCCATACATACTTAAAACCAAGTAAAGGGTGGAGTTCCATCCTTGAAAACTAAACAGGCATTTGAAGATGATGAGGAGGATGAAGATGATGATGATGATGAATTTGATGATGAAGAAACTGAAGAAAAAGTTCCAGTGAAGAAATCTGTACGAGATACCCCAGCCAAAAATGCACAAAAATCAAACCAAAATGGAAAAGACTTAAAACCATCAACACCAAGATCAAAAGGTCAAGAGTCCTTCAAAAAACAGGAAAAAACTCCTAAAACCCCAAAAGGACCTAGTTCTGTAGAAGACATTAAGGCAAAAATGCAAGCAAGTATAGAAAAAGGTGGTTCTCTTCCCAAAGTGGAAACCAAGTTCATCAATTATGTGAAGAATTGCTTCCGGATGACTGATCAGGAGGCTATTCAAGATCTCTGTTTTCTATTCTTAACCAGACTCAATCTTCCTAGTCGCACATGTTTTCCTCACCTCCCCCTCGCTTTCTCCTACTTCTCTTCCATTCACTGCCCCCCCACTTCCCCTGTGCTCTCAGGGAATTGTCCCTTCCCCCTTTTGTGCTGGTAGTTTACAATTTAAAAATAAAATACTATTTATAATAGTACCACTTAAAATTACTACTTACAAAATAAAATTGTTCTTGGAAAGTGAAGACAATTTTTTGCAGAAAGAAAGTAAGTTTTAACTAAAAGAGGAAGTAAATAATAATAAGTGGCTAAATATATAGATGTGTATATATGCATGCAAACATAATATATATTAACGTATAATATATATGCATAACATATTATATATATACATATATATATGCAAACATACTAATATGAGTACTAACATGCCTTTGTGCAATGTCCATGACATCTAATTGGGATGATTATGTGTATGTAATTTATGTATAGTTTTCAATGATTTATAAACACTGCTTATGTAAAATTTATTATGTCTGAAATATAAATACAGAAGTATTTATGATACTGCAAATTACAAAATTATTTATAAAATATTTTTCTGAAAGAAAGGGAAAAAGTTGATAGAATCGTGAGGGAATCTTTTGATTAATAATACAAATTAACACCACAACATAAATTAATTCCATGAGTTCATTCCCATAAAATAAATGACATGTTGGTCTTATAGTTTTCTATAATGGGATGGAACATTGATGTCAAGAATGTGACAAAATTGGGGCCTTTAAAGAATGTTATGTTATGATAACTCTTTCCATTCATCCTGGTCCTACAGTTGTGTCAGCCACAAATAAACACCCAGACACTTATACTAATTATAATACTGTTGGCCAATGACTAGGGCTTCTTATTGACTAGCTCTGTCGTAATTATTAACCCATTTCAATTAATCTAATTATCTCCACATGGTTTTATCTTACTGGACAAAGGACCAAGACCTGTTACTCCTCTGGTGTCCTACATGGTGACTGCTCTCTGCCTACACCTCCCAAAATCCTTCTCATCTCCTAAACCTGACTATCTTGCTGCTCTATTGGGCACAGTGTTTTATTCATCAACCAATACGATAAACATACACAGAAGACCATTCCCCATCACTGTTATATTTCTTAAATGCATAGCAATTGTGAACAGATATGAATAATCTAGCACTTGATTGTTTGTTTCTTTATGGTATTCACTTTGATATAATTTTATATTTATAACTACATTGATCTTTCATTTTGTCCCAGAGCATTTCATGAAATCTCTGTGGGAAGTTTCATCTTAATATTACACACCCATTGACTACAACATGTTAACAAAAAGTGGTCGGCCCTAAATGCATATAGATATAAGCAATACTAAACGAATTCAAAGGCTTTTGTATATGTATGTGTGCATGGAATAATAATTTTTATATTTATGCATATACAAAATAATAATTGTTATGTGTATGTGTGCATATTGATAATCATGTCTGTAAAATGATATTTGCTGTGTATGTGTGTAAAGATTAATATTGTTATATGTGTGTATGTAACAATAATACTGAAGATGAGGTTCTGTTCAGAGAATTTCTCTCCTGTGCCAATGAGTTCAATGGTATTCCCTATTTTCTTCTCTATCCTTTTTAGGGAATCAAATCTTATGTGAAGGTCCTTGATCTATTTGGGCTTGAGTTTTGTACAGGATAAGAGATAAGGATTGAATTTAATTCTTCTATATGTAGCTATCCAGTTTAATCAGCATCATATATTGAGGAAGCTATCTATTCTCCAGTGTGTCTTGTTGGCTACTTTGTCAAAATTCAGGAAGTTTTAGGAATTATGGATGTAACTTCCATTGGTCAATGAGTCTTTTTATGTCAGTGCCATGCTGTTTTTATTACTATAGCTGTGTTATGATGATGGTGATTTTTTCATAAGTTTTATTGTTTAGGATTCTTTAGCAAACAGATCCTGGATCTGTTGTGTTTCCAAAAGAAATTTGAAGTTTTAAAATTACTTTGGAGAATTCTACTGTAGTTTTTATTGGAATTGTGTTGAATGTATAAACTGATTTCTATAAGATAGACAGTTCCACAATATTTAGTATACTAAAAGGACTTTCCATCTTCTTGTATGTCCTTCAGCTAAGAGGTCAATACTGTAGGCATTAAATGAGACTTCATGAAACTAAAGAGTTTCTATGCTGCAAGTAGGAAACTTTTTGTAGTTGATAATGAACAACACATTCATGACAATTGGCCAAGAGATAGTATATTTTATGCTGGAGTTAAATTTGTGGGAAGTTTTGAGTCACCCAGTATGAGTGCTAGAAACTGAACTATGCACCTCTGCAAGAATAATAAGTCCCCTTAACCAATGAATGATCTTTCTGGATATAAACATCTTTCTGGATATGAATTTAAAATAAGGTCAACTATACAAGAGAAAAATACATTTTTTTCTGTTTCATTCTGGCTTATTTCAACTAACATTTTAGCCTGATTATTTTTCCTACAAATGTCAAAATTTTATATTTCTTTATTACTGAATAAAATCTTTTGTTGCATATATGTAGCACATCTTTCTTTTCTATTCATCTATAAATGGACATTTTTATTGCTCTATTACTTAATTCAGCAATAGCTATGGTGTGCAATTATCTCAGCAGAAAAGATAAGAATCCACTGATCACTTGCACAGAGTTATGTAGCTAGTTCCTATTGTGGTTCTACTTCTAATTTTAAAATTCCTTTTATGCTGATTTCCATAGTGGTTATCTAAGTTTACATTTCTACTATCAATATTATAACTCTTTATTTTCCCATAATCTCACCAGCATTTTTTATACTTTTCTTAAAGATTGTCATTCTGTCTGGAGTAAGACAAAATCACAAAAGAGTAGTTTTTTATTTTATTTCTGAAATTAAAATATAATTACATCATATACCTTTTGCTGTCTTCCATCTAATCCTGCCCATAACTATTTCACCTGTCACTAATTCATGAACCCTTTTGCCTTTTTGCTATAATTTATATTGGTGTGTGTGTGTGTGTGTGTGTGTGTGTGTGTGTGTGTGTGTGTGTGTATGAATACAAACTGCTCAGTATATTTAGTAATACTTGTTTGTACATAATTTAGGGTTGACCACTTGTTATCTTGTTATCGGGTAACAATTTGAGACTGGTCAATTTGGAAAGAAATTTCTTGTACTCTTAATTTACTTTTTTAATGACTAAAAATAATTGAATGTTTCTTAGGGTATCTATTGACTATATGTATTTCTTCTTTTTGATAACAGCATATCCAGTTCGAGTTATTGACTAGAGAATCAGTGTGGCATTGGTGTGTAATGTTTGTAACTCATGCATTTGTATCTAAAGTTAAGATATTTAAAAAGCAAGTTGTGAGTCTAATTTTTAGATTGTAAAGCTCTGTTGCAAGTGTAAGATGTAATCTCAAAGTAGTTTTGATTTGCATTTCCCTGATAGATAAGGGTGTTGAGCATTCATTTAATGTTTTTCAAACCTTTGAGATTTGTCTATTGAGAATTCTCTGTTTAGATCTGAACCCCATTTTTTAATCAGATTATTTGGTTTGTTGATATCTCTCTAGATATCCTGAGTTCATTATATGCTTTGATAACCCTCTGTCAGATGTGGAGTTGGTAAAAATCTTTTCCCATTCTGTAGACTGCTATCTTCTATTAATGTCTTTTGCTGTACAGAAGCTTTTTTTGTTTCATGAGGTTACATTTATGATTTGTTGATTTTCATATTTCCACTATTCATGTTCTATTTAGGAAGTTGTCTCCTGTGCCAATGAGTTCAAGGTTACTCCCAAATTTCTCTTCTATCAGATTCAGTGTATCTGGTTATATATTGAACTCTTTGATCAGTTGTACTTGAGTTTTGTTCAGAGTGCTAGTCATGTGTCTCTTTGCATTCTTGTATATGCTGACTGCCAATTAGACTGGAAACATTTCTTGAGAATCATACATTAAATGTCTATAAAAAATTGTCTTGTAATTTTTGTGGGGATTGCATTGAATCTATAGAATGCTTTTGGTAAAATGGCAATGATATGATAATCCTACTAATCCATGGGGATGGGAAATCATTCTATCTTCTGATATCTTCAATTTTTTTTATCAAAGACTTGATAGTTTTGTCATATAAGTCTTTTCACTTGCCTAGTTAGAGTTACCACAAGTTATTTTATATTGTTTGAGGCTATTGTGAATAGTGTTCTTTTATGAGGGCCTTTGTGGTCTAGCCCCAAGGTCCTCTTAATGGTTGAGATCAGATGCTACAGGAAGTAAAAGCAACATTTTTTCTTAGGGTATCTGAGGGCAAATGAAATATCTCATACTGTGCTGTTCTGACAAGTCTCTTTATTCTTCTGCCTCTATTCTAACTCTTGTGTCCTAATTCTAATTCCTCTTAGTTCTTCTCCCCTATACTCAACATTGTCTTTTGACAAGAGGCTTGGAGCAATAAAATTTATGAGTCACCTCTCATTGGTCAAAAGCACATCCCTAGATAATGAAATTAGACATTTATCATGGCAACACAAGGTTACAAGGTGTCAGGAGTAAGAGCCCATGACCAGACAGGTGAGAGGGCTGTGCACAGTGACCATTGAAAACTTTGAGATATAAGTCTATTGTCAGCAGACTTGTCAGGCAAGTATTGGTATGCTTATCTTAGAATACTTTGTGTAGTCACCTGTGACTCTGACCTTGTCCGTAGCTGTAAAGTTTTAAACTTACGATGTATTTATGAAAATTCTATAGTTTAGTGTGAACTTGCTCTGAAGTGAATGTGAACTAATTGTGTGTAGTTAGTCTGAGCAAAAGGAACAAAGCAGGCTTTTAAGTGTCTACAGTACTCATGGTTCAAACAGATCTAGTTATGAAACATATCTTACTTAATATTTTCTATATATCAAAATTCTACAGATAAATGAAAATTCCCTGACCATCTACAGATATATGTGGTATTAGGACTTAGCTGTTATAATAATTTACATAAACACATCACATGAGATTCCACACTAGAATTCAGGTATTAGGAAGACACCAAGCTGCTTTAGAAAAAGTGACCAATAGTTCCCAGAGTTGATGGTCCTTCAGGATTTACCTGGACAGGATTAAGTTCTACCACTCTTGGGCATATAGCCAAAGGATGATTCATCCTATCCACAAGTACACTTGCTCAACTATGTCCACAACAGTTTTGCTCACAGAGACAATGTATATGCCCCTCAACAAAAGAATGGATAAAGAAAATGAGGAACATTTACACAATTGAGTAATACTCAGCTGCTTTAGAAAGAAAAAGCATCATGAAATTCAAAGACAAATGGATGCAACTAGAAAAAAAAAATGAGCCTGATGAGGTAACCAGACCTAGAAAGACAAATATGGTATATTTTCACTTATAAGTGAATATTATCTGTAAAGTAAAAGATAATCCACAGACAACAAAGATAAATAACAAGGGAGGCTCAACGGGGACACTTGAATTTATCTGGAAAGGGGAAATTCAATAGATATTTGAGGATAGACAGGAACAGATGGGTATAGGAAGAGAAGAGATAGGGAGGGGGCAGTGGAGAGCAAGAATATGGGGACAGATGACTAGAATTGGGGACTGTTGTGGTGGTGATGTAGAAATCTGGTACAATGGAAACTCCCTGGAATCCATGAGTATGATCATAAGGAATACTCCTAGTAATGGGGGTTAAGGAGACTGAACCACCTATTAGTTTTTTTGTCTCAATTTCAGTTTCAGGTTTTAAAGTGTTTGAATTTTTTTCCTTTATCTGTTTGATTGTGTTTTCTTGGATTTCCTTGCTTTCTTTAAGAGTTTTGTTCATTAATTACATTTTTTGCTTGATCTTTTCCTCTATTTCTTCCATTTCTTTTTTGTTTTTGTTTTTTCTTCCATTTAAGGGATTTTCTCATATCAACTTTAGGGACTCTATCATTTTCATGAATTTATTTTTTAACCTGTTCTCTTCTTCATCTGCTTTGGTGTATTCAGGTCTAGTGTAAAGTTCCTAGATTCTGGTGGTGTTATACTGGCCTTTCTATTGTTGAGTGTTGTCTTGTATTGCTGTCTTCCCATCACTTCTTCTAGTGAGTGTAGGTGGGCTCTCTCTATCTTTACCCTGCTCTCCCAGTGGGTATAGGTAGGTCAGGAGTTAAATGGGTGTTTCTTGGCATTATTTGTGATATTCAACCCAAGCTAATATGGTGATTCTAAAGAATTGTCCTTTTCTAGAATTTTTCAAATGTAAATGATATTTAATTTACCTAACAGAACATTTTGCTTTAATTTATTCAGGAAGTAAAATTCAATGATAATTTATAATGAGGAGAACAGTGCAATTAAAACAAAAATATTAAAAATATAATCACTAATCAAATAAATCATTCTGTACTATCATTTAAAAATCTGTATACACTCTTGTTTTCACTGAAAAAAAGTTCTCTTATACAATATGTCTGATTATGGTTTTTCCTTCTCCATCTCCTTCAAGTACTTCCTAATTTCCCTGCCTATCCAAATCCTCACAATTTCTCTTTTCTCACTCTATATCATTTGAAAGGAATCAATAATCTATAATAATAATATTTTAAAAATGAAAAGGAGAAGAAGAAATAAAATTAATGATATTATTGAGAAACAAAATAAAGAGCTAAAGAAAAGGCATGAAAAAGACATATAGATGTTGTTGATAACTACATACACTTACTGACATAGAAAACCCATGAAAAATAGAATTGGAAACTATTATATATAAACAAAAACTGTGAGTTAAAATAATAAAGCAAAAATGTCTTTTCAAATGATTTTAAAAAGAAAAACCTTCTAAAAATACTACTGAGTTCATTTTGTGATGCCCATGTATTACTACACTTAAATTGGGTTTTATTCTGTTGGTGGAATTTAATTTTTATTTTGCAAGTGTTTATCAATTGGAGATTGCTTTTCAGGTTAGAGATGGAGTCTTGTGTCTACCTTGCAGTACTTGGTTTCTCTCTGGCTTAAAACTATGCAAGTCCTGGACATGCTGCCACCGACTCTTTGAGTCCATATGTGTGTTAGTTCTCTTGTGTCTAAAAAGCCTTTTTGCTTTTGTCTTCCATCCCTACTGGTTCTTAAAATCATTCAGCCCTATCTTCCTGGGCTGGATTCCCTCAGCTCCTAGGGGAAATGTTTAATGTTTGATGGAGACTTCCCATTTATGTGTCTGTGTTCCAATTGTTCTCTCTCTCTCTCTCTCTCTCTCTCTCTCTCTCTCTCTCTCTCTGTCTATCTCTGTCTCTCTCTGTCTATCTCTGTGTCTCTCTTCTTCTGTCTCTCTCTCTCTCTCCACATTGTCCAGTTGTGGGCCTCTTTATTATTTCAGTCTACTGATAAAGGTAGTTTTTCTGATGATGGGTGTGCAAAGCACAGTTATATTAGCATAAGAGAACATAGTTAGGAGTCATTTCATTGCTACTTTCCCTTAGGAGAACCATTGTATTTGGTTTTACCCTATGTCTATGGCCCATCCAGTCTCAAGTTCTTGGACACTCAGGCAATGGGTTCAATCTTATAGAATTGGCCTTAATTCCAATTATAGTGTTTGGTCACTCCCGCATTTTTTGTGCTACTATTGTACCAGAATATCTTGGAGCTAGGCAGCCATTTAAATTGCAAGATTTATAGCCAGATTAATGCCTACCTTTATATACTCTGTTAGTAAGTAGAGGACTTCCCAATACCATGAGCAGTAGTCATTAGGGGTAGAGGTTTTAGGTAGGTATTTGCTAGTTTTTTCTGTGTTCAGTGAGTTATGTAGGTTTTGTCTTCAGCAATATGACCTTGAAATCAATTTGTGGAGAGCAACCAATAGCCTTGGCTGGTTTCCATGGGACTTTCCAACAACATGATTGGATGCACCTCATTCCAGAATTACAGGTTTTTGTTTGGTTGTCTAGTTGAGGCTTTCTCTCCCGTAGTCCTTACACCCAACCTTCTTGGTTATATAGATTGTACATACATACAAAATTCTTAACAACAAACATGCACATATTAAAAAGCATACCACAAATTTCTTTTTATGACTGAATTACCTCCCTCTTGATGAACTTTTTGTTGTAACTCAATCCATTTACCTGCAAATTTCATGACTTCATTTTTTCAACAGCTGAGAAATTGTCTATAGTATGTACTACATTTTCATTATTGAGTCTTCCTTTAACAGACATCTAGGCTGTTTCCTATTTTTTATTTTATGTATAGAATGGCAAATAACAGGGACAAGTGAGTGTCTCTGTAGTAGGATGAAGTGTCCTTGGGTGTATAACCAATAGTGATATAAGTAAATCTTAAGGTACATCTATTCCCACCTTCCCAAGGAACTACCATACTGATTTACAAAGTAGCTATATAAGTTTGAAATATCAGCAGCAATTGTGAGAGTTCTTATTATACATCCTTGCCACCCTGAATTGTCTTGTGTTTTATTGATCTTGGTAAATCCTGAGTAAGATGAAATCCAAAAGTAGTTTTGATTTGTATTTCTCTGATGACTAAGGATGCTGAGTGTTGCTTTAAGTGTTTCTTTGCCATTTTGTCTTTCATGTTTTGAGAACTCTATTTAGATCTGTACTCAAATTTTAATTGGGCATTCATTTTCTTGATATTCAATTTCTTTTGAATTTTGTATATATTTTATATATGACCCCTCTATCAGATGTGTGGTTAGTAAAAATCTTTTCCCACTTGTAGACTGTTTTTTTTTTTTTTTTTTTTTTTTTTTTTTTGTCTGAATGGTAGTTCCCTTTGTTATATAAAAGCTTCCTAGTTCCATGGCATCCTATTGATTAATTGCTGTTCTTAGTGCCTTTGCTATCTACATTCTATTCAGAAAGTATTTTCTTTTGCCAAAGATTTCAAGAATATCACCTTTCTTTCTTTCTTTTTCAGATTCAGTGAAACTAGCATTACATTGAGATACTTGATCTTTTCGGAGTTGAATTTTGTGTAAAGTGGTAAGTATGGGTCTATTTGCTTTATTCTACATGAGGCCATCTTGTTTGACCAGCATCATTTGTTGAAGATGCTGTCTTGTTCCTGTGTGTGCATTTCTAGATTCTTTGTCAAAAAATGTAATGTTCATAGGTCTGTGTATTTACGCCTACAACTTCAATGCTATTCCATTGATCAAAGTTTCTGTTTTTATGGCAATACCATGCTATTTATATTGTTATAGCAATGTAGTGCAATTTGAGTTGGGAATAATGATAATGATACTTTTTTTTTTTAGCTCCCCTGAGTTTTCTCTGTCTCTATATGTATCTGAAAATTGTGCAGTAAATTTATGTGAAGAATTTTGCTGGAAATTTGAAGGCAATTGCATTAATTCTTTATATTGCATTGTAGGGTGATCATTTGTTTACTATATTAATCTTAACATTTAATATACCTTCTTTAATTTCATTCTTTAATATTTTAAAATGTTATTATACAATTATTCTATTTGTAAGTATATTCCTTGTTTCTTGTTTAGTCCACTTGTCATTTCTATAAGAAGGCTACTGACAATTTTATGTTAATTTTGTATTATGCTATTTTGTTGGATGTGTTTATAAACTGTATCTCCTTGATCTCCTTCAATTGTCTTATTGGTCCAGTTAAGTCTCAGGTACATATAAGAATTGGTGTGGAGAGAGTGACCATTCTTGCCTTGTCGCTGATTTTAGTGGAAATGCTTTGATTTTTTTTCTGTTTAGGTTGATGTTGGCTGTGGGCTTGATGTAAATCATCTTTAATGTGTTGAGTTATTTCCATTGTCTCTCTGGGACTTTTTTTCATATAGAAGTTGTTTTATTTTTTTCCAAAGGCCTTGTCTGCATCTAATTAGATGATCATGTGGTTTTGCCTTGCAGTCTAGTTATTTGGTAGTTTATGTTTATTGATTTACATATGTTGAAACATCCTTGTATCTCCAGAATGAAGCCATCTTGATCATAGTGGATGATTGTTTTGATGTATTATTGGATTCAGTTTGCAAGTACTTTATTGAGAATTCTTGTATCCATGTCTGTAAAAGAAATTGGTCTGTTATTCTCTTTATTTGTTGTATCTTTTTGTGGTTGAAATATCAGGTAATTCAGGATTCACAAAAAGAATTAGTCAATGTTCATCTGTTTTATTTTTATAGAATAATATGAGGAATGTTGGGGTTAATTTTTTGAAAGTCTAAAATCTCCTGACCTTGGGTATTTTTGGTTGGTAATCTTAATTACTGATCTATTTCCTGGGGTTATAACTTCATTAATGCTAATTCAACCCTGGTATATTGTATATATCAAGAGATTTATCCATATCACCAAGGTTTTCCAATTTGGTAGAATACAGATTATTTTAATATGTTCTTAGTGTTCTTTAGATTGTCTCTCAGGCTGTTATTATATCCTTCTTTTCATAATTTAGCTAATATCTCACTGCCCTTCAATTAATTAGCTAGGGAGTTATCAATATTATTGATTTTCTCAGAGAACCAACTCTTTGTTTTATTGATTCTTTATACTTTTTCTATTTTATTGATTTCTCGCCTGATTTTGATTGTTTCTTGCTGCCTATAATCTTTTAGGGATGGGTTCTCATTTTATTTATAGAGCTTTCAAGTATGCTATGTTAGTAATATGAGACATCCCTCATTTTATTTTTTTTAATGTAGATATGCAGTACTGTTAAAATGTCTCTTCGAACTGCTTTCATTATGTTGTATAATGTTTGGTAAGTTATATATTCATTTTCATTTTATTCTAGAAAGTTATTATCTTTTTTTATTTATATCTTGACTTTTTTAATTCATTGGAGAATTACTCCTCTTTTTTGTACTTTGTAATCTTTCTCTTGTTTCTGTTATTGCTGATATCCAGCTTTAATTTCTGGTGGTCATAAAGGATTCAAAGTGTTATTTCATTTTTCCTGCAACAGGTGAAACTTGCTTTGTGTCCAAGTGTGTGGTCTGCTTTGGAGAATGTTTCATGAGGTGTAGAAAAGAAAGTATATTATTTTGATTTGGATGAAATACACTGTAAAAATGTTACATGTAATTTTTATAACATAAGCTCCAGAATTCTCTATTTAGTTTTTGTCTGGATGACCTGTCTATTAGTGAGGTGAGTGTATTGAAGTAGCATTCCTTTTTATCAACATGGCTGCTTTTGTGTTTGTTGCACAAATGTTTAGCTTCACAACATCTTCTTGATGAGTTTTCCCTTTGAAGAGTACATAGTATCCTTCCTTATGCAATCTTATTAATTTTTGTTTAAAGATTTTTTTGTGAGATATTTAGTTACAGCATCCTTTCTTTTAGATCATTTTCTTGCAGTATTCTTTAGCATTTTTTTTAACCCCGTGGTGATGTCTATCCTTGATTTTAAGACATTTTTTGGATCCAGCAGTATGTTGGATCCTGTTTTCAAATTCAATCTGTTAGCCAGTGTCTTTTTATTGTGAAATTAAAACCATTGATGTTGAGAATTATTAGAGAGCAGTATTTGTTGATTTCTGTTACTTTTTGTTATGATATAGCTCCCCACTATTGATGTATTGGTTTGATAGTATTTATCTGTTTGTCTTCTCACTTGCAGTTAAACTTTTAAACTTAGTTTTCCTTCTAACACCTTCTATAGAGATGGATTTGTGGACAGATACTGCTTAAGTTTTTTTTTTTTTTTTTTAAATCAGTGGGCAATTTTTCTTTATCTGTTGTGATTGCAAGTTTTACTGGGTATCTTAGTTTTGCCTGGCATCTGTGTTCTCTTACACTTCTTAGACTATCTAAAAAGCCTTCATGGTGTTTAGAGTCCCCACTGAGAAGTCAGGTGTTATTGTACTGGATATTCCTTTATTACTTCTTCTAGTATACAATGTTAAATCAATGTGAATGCATATACCTTAAATAGGGACTGGAAAACAAACAAAACTAGGAAAGAAAACCGACATAGCTACTTAGTGGCTTTCAACTCTATATTTTTCTATGTCTAAGAATCTAAAAAGTGTGGGGTAGTTAAGTCAGGGTATTTTATTTAAAATAATTTAGTTTTATTTTCATATAGTTTATTCATTACAAATGCTCCCATGAATGTCATATATGTGGTCAGGAATAATCACATTCATTGTGATCACTGTGGCTGTCCTCTATGTTCCCCACACTTTTTGTTCCCTATGACCCTTCTGTTGTTATCATATGAATTGAATGCACATGTTGATGACAGAGCAAACACAGTTTCGGTATAAAATAGTTCCAATTGATGATCTTCTCAAGAAGGTATGGCTTAATAAAGACTTTTAATCACTTAACTTGTCATTGCGTAATGAAAAGGAAATTCTGCTTTTGAGGCTCATTGATAATCAGTTTTCTATAAAAAATTCACAATGTGATTTTTTTCTGTTGAAATGAATTATTGCTATGCTCTAGCTACAAAATTAGAAACAGTAATCAAATAATTATACAATTGTGTGGAAAAACATCAAAACTGTTGTCTTTTTCAAGATGCTAAGTGGGTTTAATAGAAGGAACTCTTTTTTACAAGACGCTAAGGAAAAAAACAACAAGTTGCATTGAGAAAGAAATAGGAAGCTGATAAAAGAAATCTGAAATCAAAACAGGTACAGGCATGAAGGCCAAAAGCATGAGTGTGAAAGCCTGGGAGAGTAGACTGAGTCACAGGAAACAGAAATCTCATTTTTAGTAAGTTTTGAAAAGTTACTAAGGAATGCTAAATGAGTGATATTTGTGCTACAGATGGAAGGTAAGACATCTTGGAGATGAGAATTGCATGAAGAACTGTGAAGGCTAAATCGTCATGCTAAGGGAATTTTTCCTATTGAATTCAAGCTTTATAAGGATTGTGAGCATGACACATGAACTACACATTGGAAACTACCCTGAGTTCCCACAAAACTGTTGTTCAGTTCTTCCTTTTCTACATACATTTTTTTTCATGGATTTCCTCATTTAGATTTGATAAATAGAGACTGTGGTAAGAATAAATGTATCCCTGGAGCACAAAAGGACTTTGCGAACACATCCCCCATTGAGGGATAATCTAGAGACAGGAGAGAAGCCCTAGTCCCTACTTCACATGACCTGTCAGACCTACATGACCCCTACTGGATGACATTCCCCTACATATGGAATTGGGGTGGGGGGGATGGGAGGGTGGTTAGAGTGCATGTGAGAGGGCAGAGAGGGTAAAATTGAGGGAAGGAGGGAGGGAGGAAGGGAGAGGAAACTGGGATGGACATGTAAAATAATAAATTAAATTTAAAAAAAATGCTTTGACTCCAAAATTTAAGTTGAAGGACAAGTTACTGGGGAAAAGGATTTCTAGTTTTGTTTCCACAGAAAATGAAAAGATGTGGATTCCTTCCAGACTAATGTGGTTTGATCAAGCCAGACCACCTGAAACAGAGTACCAGGTGACCCTACATTCAAAAAGCTGGACAAAGCAGCCTGACAGACTACAGCCAGGATTTCTGAATCTTCTTCGTATCCCCCATGACAACGTCCCTTACCAGCAGGAAGTAGTTTGGAAAGAACAACGCCCAAATTCCCAAATATTGTCTATAAATGTTTTTTTTTTCATTTAAATGGACTTGTTATATAAAATAAAAAACAAAACAAAACAAGTCCAAAAAATAAAAAAAAGAAGTATTAATTTAAAGCAACATGGAAAGGAATCCAACTTTTGTTTACCTGTGTATGTATCTGCATAGGTTTGTACATGTTGCTTGTATGCATATGTATGTGCTGGTACACTTGTCTATAGGTGTACCTGTGAAGGCCAGAACTCAGCACTGAGTTTCTTCTTCTATTTTCACATTATTATTTGATTTTAATGAAACAGATTCTGTTATTGAACTTAGAAATTAATTATTATTTAGTTTGCCTGGCCACTGCTCCTCTAGGTTTCAACTCACTCTGATTCCTTGTAGTAGGGTTAAAAGTCATGCACCTGTGACAGTTTTGTACATTAGAGAACTGATACCAATGGAAGCCAATGCCTTATGAAATATATGTTTTTAAATAATAAGACTTTACATTTTAAGTTGATCCGTCATCCATGGGCTGCAGAATGAAGAGTGAATGCTGTTGCAAGAGAATGAAGAAGTGTTAATATCATTCTGCATTTCCATAGCTCTAAGAGAATTAAGTATTGTGTTAATGATTAGCAGTATCTTAAAGGAATCTCACTTCATGAGTAACTGTTTTAAACATTAGTCTTAAAATATTCAGCTAACCACTGTGGGCAGATGCTGTCATTCAAGGTTTAGTCCACTAATGGAACACATGCATAATAGATTTAGTGTCACTTGTAAGGTACTTGAGGTATTCTGAGCAGTAAGTTATGACTGTCTTCATTTTGCAATCACTGGCTACTTTATATCCTCACAATAGACTGGGCCTGTTACTGAACACTGTGAAGCCCAGAACTGGCTACCCATTTCCAGCTATGAAAATCTTTGAGGTGATCTCTTTTTTGATGCCATGCTCAGTTCTCTTATTTTACTGAGAATCTTGTATTTAGTATGACTAACCAAGACCCATCTTTGGAGATTCCATGAAATTCCAGAAGTCCTGAATCAGGAGGACATGCTGCTCCACACTGCACTTTTTTCCTTAAACTTCAAGAAGAAATTTTTGCCAATATTAGACTTCTCTTCTTTAGCTTCTAACTGCTGTAAGTCTCCACATTCCACAAAAAACAAACAAACAAACAAAAAACCCAAAAAGTATAACAGTTAATTATTTCAATTAGAATATCTATTTCATTGACTATCAGAATGCTTATAAACATTTTGTATAAATGAACTAAAACATTTGGAAAGTATAAAATAATTAATATAATCTTTACTTTTATAATTAAAGAGCAACAGTGTTTAAACATGAATATCCTCTGCTCCCAAACACACACACTACACACTAATGAAGAATGTTTCAATTCAGGACAGCAAATTAATTAAAATAATTCAGACTCTGAAAAGGCATATTTTTTCTATAAAGCTTAGTAAAGCACCAAGAATAAGATGGGCACTTACTGCAGATTAAATGGCAAGGGAAACAAGATACATCAGCTTATTTTGGGGTGCTGATAGTTAATGCTGATAGTTACCCAGACTGTAATGATAAATACTGAAAGTATTGGTGAAACACTTTTTCATGTGTGTCCCTGAGGGCTTTTGAGAGAGAAGTGACTTAGGGAGTGTTGTAATTACTGTCATATTGTTGTTAAGAGATATTATGACCAAGGTTGATTACAAAAGAAAGTACTAATAGTGTGAGCTTTCTTACAGTTTCTGAGGGTTAAGCTTAATCTATCACTATCATGGTGGTGACTGTGGTGTCAGTAGTCAGGCATTGCTCTAGAGCAATAGATAAGAGCTTAGTATGCACAGGTCTGGTTATGGGGGTGGAGAAGGCAATGAGATAGGGCTTGGGGTAGGCTTTTACAACCTCAGAGCCTATCTACAGGGATTCAACTTCTACAAAAAGGTCATACCTCCTAACCCACCCAAAACAAGTCTACCAACTGAGAACCAAGCATTTAAGTACATGAGGCAATCGTTGCTAGTCTCATTCCAAATATCACACAGGGTTATCCTCAACTTTTGTCTAGCGACTGTGTAAAGTGGGAAAAATGACTAAGCATCTGTGTTCTCCTTCCTCTCTTTCATGATCCTACTTGATGTGAACAAGTAGTCTGGAACTCCGACCCCCTATTGGCTTACCTGTCTATTTTGGATTATCTACTTGAATACTGAGTAAAAGTAAACCCTTCTTTATTTCCTTCCTTCCTTTCTCATTTCTTCTTTCTATAAGTAGTTGCTTTTTATCTATGAGGTTATAGTACTGAGAAAAGCAGCTAACACCAAGAGTAAAATCTTGTTCTGCCTTATATGATGGATTAGGCTGGTACAAGGCACTTCTGTGGGCACACACACACACACACACACACACACACACACTATGATTCATCCCCTTACCAGCCACGTGCCTGCTTTGGTTCCTTATCATTCTTCAAGTCAATTCATCATTGAAGTAGAATTTTAAGTTGTCTTCAAGTCTCTATCCTTTTCATGAACAGCTTGATTAACAGTTTGGCATAAGTGGCCTGGCTTTTGACCTGCCTTGGCTTTTAACCAGCCTGACTCATCAGGCTTAATCGTTTCCAGCTTTTGATTTAAAAAGAGAGATGAGTGACCCTTACTTCATTGGAAGATGTAAAAGCTACTATATTATTATTTATGGCTAAATTTCAATGTGTGTGATTCAGGAAGCAGGATTGTCTGCAGAGATAGAGAGAGGTTGTGGGGTAGTTAGTTGGCAGACTTGGCAGAGCAGAGATAAAATGTGTCCACAGTGTTTGTGTGGGCATGGTTCACTCACATTGCCCCAAAGAAATTTTAACAGGATGTCATAGGCACCTATCATAGGTATAATAATAAAGGCCACATTGTAAATGCTGTGAGATTTACCAAATGTTTGAATAATTAACAAAAGACGATAAAGAGAAATGAAATTAAATCATGCTGCTGCATAACTGTGATATTAATAGAAATTTTTGATGCAGATTGCTAAGGTATTTTAATTTGTAAAATAATGTGCATTTTGTGTAAATCCCAATGTTATGAATTATAATTAAACAAGATGTGCCTGGGCATTTCTCAGACATCCCAAAGTTATCTGTGGAAGTGTAATTAATGTATACTACATTTGCATCATCTTAAGAGAGAAACATGATGACCTTATACTCTGTTTTTTTTTCTATTAAATAATATATTCTCATATTCTACAATAGGCATGTGATCTCTAATTAGACATCCCAGTGTAAACTGTACAATAATACTGTGAAAGACATCTGGGTCTATGAATTACCTCAAAGATGCACAGCTGCTCCTTTCTACTTCTACACTTTTAATTAACAACAAGAACAACAAATAAATGAAGACCTTTAAGCACTGTTTATCTTTTTTTTTTCAGGGACCTGAAGAAAACTAAAGCCAATGCTGCTCATGTTATGCTAATCCTTGAGTAAATATCATTGGGACCACCCAGAATTTTTGCTAGAAATGCAAATTTTAAGGTGTGCCATTCAGATGTTTTATTTCTCTGACAAAGTACTGGATAGAACCAATTTAAAAGGGAAAGATGTATTTTTAGCCTATGTTGACACATATTTTAAGCTATCATGATGTGAGAAAGGAGTGATAGAGTGAGACAGTCAACTCACATCATAGAGGGCCATGAAGCAGCTATGCTGGTTCAAATTTTCTCCTTTCATTACATTCTGGCCTATGGCACAATGGACAATAATATGTACATTCAGGATGGATATTCCCATTTTAATTAAATATTTCTAAAACCATATTTGGAGACATATCTACAAGGGATCTTACTTACTCCTATGCCTTTCTCAGTCTAATCAAGTTAGTGGTCAAATTATCCATTATAGATACTTCTCCAGACCTAGCGAGTCATACTAAATTTCAAGAAAATCCCTTATGTGATGTATGAATATTGATGCTTGAGAAACATTGTCCTAATTCACACAGAATCTTAGTCTGGCAGCCAATTGCCATAGTCTTTATATGATCATGACAAAAGACCTGAAGAGAAGAGAGTTTAGTTAAGAAGAATAAATGAAAACCCAAGTGTATGGTGATTGAAGATACACAGAATGATGAAAGTAAAACACTTTAAAACAAGATCCAGAAACAAAGCCAACTGTTAAGAGAATGGGACTATTAATTATATGTGTCAGATTGACTGAGGCATTTGGTCAAGTGAGTCATGTCTCTGCATAAGATCCCAAAGTGAGCAGGTGAGTTAAGTACAATACCATACCTGATGTGGTGGTCCATCTCAATCAGTACTTTAAGAGACTGAGTGGAATGAAAGCCAAAGTAGGGAAGAAATCATGATGCATGATAAGTCAAACGAGGATATAATTCTTCTCTTTCTTGAGGATTACAACTAAATCAGTTGTCCTGGTTTTCAGATGTTTGTACTTAGACTAGAATTATGCCAACCCAGCTGGTTATTTAGTTTGCCAAATGAAAAGTAGGTTATCTTTCATCCTACTAAATTGCATGAGCCATTATATTATTTCTCTCTCCTTTTGTTTTCTTATTTATCCATTTCTCTGTACAACAATGGTTTGATTCTAAGAATATTTCTAGAGGAACTTGATTTCATTATGATCTCTACAATTGTTTCTAGAGTTTCTGCACTTGGCTAATATGAATCAAACTAAAGACATTAAAGGTTATTTTCAGTAATAGAGTACTAATAGTTGATGGTATGAATTGGTAAGAAAAATATTAGAATTGGATATGCCTAGCCAAAAATAATCAAATAAACTTTCAGAAAAATGGAACGGAATGTCTGGATATGAGATTCCTTTTAATTTTTTTCAACACCAAACATGATCATAGTTGGGTTGTTTCTAAATCAATGAACAAGTTTGCAAATGAAATTATTTGTAGAGAAATCTAAGTTCTTATCTGAACTAGAACATAATGGCCTAAAATCTTGCTCTTTTTCTTGGGTGAAACTCTTTTTCTCCACATTTGCAGATTTGAAGCAGAAGAAAAGCAACTGTGGGATTTCCTCCTGCATCTAGCATAGTTTGACTATAAGTGATGCAAGTCTGTTATTAAACTGAGGGTACTCCTTAAAAAGAATTGGATGCTATGGGCTGACATATGTATGTGTGTTTATAGAAGCACAAAAGTCCTCATGCCTACAGATTTCCAGGGGAGCCAGGGATGGTAATCCCAGTATTGGGATTTGAGAGGTCAAAGGAAAATATGTATAATCTGTTTTTCCACTCAGAAGGCTGGGTATTTAAGGTGATTTATAGCCTGAGGATATGCATTATCTGAAGGTTTATTCTATATTCAATCCCCCCACAACTAGGACTAGAGGTGGTTAGTTGTCTAAATGACACTTTATCTGCATGGCCAGGGGTTCTCACAAGCTCTCACAATCAGAATTAGAAATGGTTAATGACTCAAATGATGCCTATGTTATGTGAATTACCAATATTAGCCTAAAGACTAGGCCCTTGGGCTAAAAAAAGGTACCCTATGTCCAGAACTATGTTCTTGGAAGAAATCATATTTACTTTAAGTTGAGTCTTTACTCCCCTATCAACATGAGAGAACCCTAAGGTTGATATTTTCTAAAGAACCTATAATATTTTCTTCGGTGTCACTGGCAACCAATACATTATCAGTTTTCCTTAGAACCCATTATTAACACATCACTGAAGGCAGGGATAATGAATTCACTAGCCCTAGGATAAATGATAAATGGGTGTTTTATTGGGGAACAACTCACACAGATAATAATAAAGAACTGCCACAGCTATTTTCTGCTCTTCCAATCTGATCTGCAACCCAAGAGAGCACTACAAGCTCCCTGTCTTTCAATACAATCAACACCTGAAGACTCACCCAAAGAGGTATGGCCACTAACACAAATACACTGGCTGCTACACATCACACTGCTTCTGAAATCTAAGATTAGATTCAAGTCCAAAAAACCCTAATGGTAAAATCTAAACCATGACTAATAAGGAATGTGTGACTACTTTTATGTCAGTTTGACAGAAGGAATAGTTACCAAAAAGGAGCAAATCTGAAGTGAAAAAATGACCCCAGATGAATAGCCTATAGGGTATTTTCTTACTTAATGACTGATGAGGGAGCATCTAGCCAATTGTGAATGTTATTACCCCTGAGCAATGTGTTATCTCGAGACAAATAAGCCCTTTTCTCTCAAATTTGATTTTTGGTGCTAGTGCTTCATGGAAGCACAAGAAATCCTAACTAACATATAAATTTGTATCACCATATTAGAGAACTTTTGTGACAGAAAAGGTTATGTTTTGGGGAAGACTATTGAGGGAATGTAGAATTTTGGGCTAGAAAATCCACTAAGTGCTGACGATTCAGTCAGATGTTCTGTAAGAACTTGGAAGATAATGTTGATATCAGTACAGACGATGAAGTACTGCCTTGTGTTATTTCAGAGGTAATCAATGACTGCATTCACATTGATATGAAGAAGCTGTGGTGTCTGGTCAGCTTGAGCTGGAGTAAACTGTGACTCAAAAGAGATAAGCATCATTGAGGTGCAGTTTTCTCAGAAGTGTTTCCTCAGGATCAACACAGAGAAGTTCTGTTCCAGAGTTATTTAGATACCTGTCTAGATACCATTGTACAGGTGGCAGCTGAACTTGAAAGTGAAGGAGTCACCCAGATGGTATTGGTTTTTGAGATATGAAGGGGTCATGGAGAGGAGCTGAAGCTTGGCATTGTAAGAGGCTGATAGAGACCATTAGTGAAGGTACAGCCTCAGTAGCAATTGAAGGCCCATTATTGAAAGGATCATGCAAACAAGTTGAGGCTTGGCACTATGACAAGAGTCTAGGAAATGCTATTGGTAAGATTTCAAACCAGTTGTACTAGAAGACCCCAGAATTTTGAAGATGTCAATAATCATGGCATGTTCATCAAGAGTAGCAGTAGTTATGGACAGTAGTCAGCCAGATTATAGAAAACAAGCTGTGCATTTTGTAAAGAACAGAGCCAGAGAAGTGACCCAAAACCATTAGAAGGGTCTAATAGATCATGAGTGGATTCCATACATTAGACATTTAGTCATTTAGTCATTCACACAGTCAATTTGGTTTCACTTTCATCTAATTATGACTGTGCCTTGGCTCCTCCATCTTGAAGTAAGAAAGTATTTAATTTATTTTTGATTTTATAGGCGCCAATAGGTGAGTGATTGAATTTTATAATACATTTACAGTTTCAGAAGAGTCTTTAGATCTTTTTAAAAGACTGAACTTTACAATGTTTGAATTTGTAAAGACTGTGGGACTTTTTAACTTTTTAAGATTGCAATGTTTATATTGATGTGTGGTCTTGGAGATGAACAAAAAAGGGGATGGTTGTGCCTCAACAGTGGTGTATTTGTGTGTCAAGTTTGCAAGGGTTCAATTGTGCTGGGTAGTTTTATTCCAGCTTGACTCAGGGTATCGTCATCAGAGAGGAAGGTGTCTCAGTTAGAAAATGCCTTCATAAGCTCAGGCTGTATCCTAGACTTTAGGACATTCTCTTTGTGATTGATGGGGATGAGACCCAGTCCATTTTGACATAGTGGGTGGTGGTTGTAGGTGATGCCACTTCTGGACTGGCTTTTATAAGAAAGCAGGATGAGCACGCCATGCACAACAACCTAGTAAGTAGCATTCTTCCATAGCCTCTGCATGAGCTTCTCCAGGTGCCTGACCTATTTGAGTTCCTGTCTTTATTTCCTCCAATGATTAACAGTGATGTGGAAATGTAAACCAATAAACACTTTCATCCCCAATTTGGTTTTGGTTATGGTGTTTCATCACTTCAAGGGTAAATTAAACAATTCAAGTAGTACACTATGCTACAGCAGGAGAGCTCAAAGTTACACATTGAAAAAATGAAACAAAACAAACAAAAACCTAAACTCCACACACTCACTAAATCATCTATATCAAAAAAACTTATAACACACAATCCCTTTGATGGTAGTCTCTATAAAGAACCCCAATACACAAGCCAAACCTAATAGGCTTACATATTACACTGATTACATGTAACCCTTTACCACAATGCACTTGTTTTAAGGAACTAGAAATAATCAGATCTTTTCACAACTACTGTATTCTGTGAACTTACAGTACAGGGTACTAAAATATAACTGTGGTCCACTAGTTAGAACAGCAAGTTGTGGGGGCAGAGAATCAACAGAATTCTGTTCTAGTACATCTAATAGTGTGCACAGTGTTTTTCAAACTCCTGGGATTATGCCTCAAGGTCAAGAATACATAATTGGGATAGATACAAAAAGAATCTGGCAAACACTTCAGATTGGTTCTCAGAAACTTGTAGTAAGATTATTGCTATGCAAGTAAAGATTGAATGGAACCAACTAGAACTGCTTCTGCCTAGAACAAAACAAGTCAATATCAGTGCTTCACTCTTACAGGGATTCCTAGAGAGAAGTTTTGGATGGGGGACATAGAGATGAACTTAAACTTGTCACTGAACACCACTATACCAACAGCAGAGACTAACACTAAGTACCAAATGCAATAGCTCTTCAAAGATGAATTAGTGGGCTACTTTCTGTCAGATTGATCACATTAAATTTGTTTTACAATGTGAAACATTTTCATTTTAATGGTAGAGGAACATTCTCTGGATTGCTTTTCTGTACAAAATGTTTCTGCCCAAAATACATTATACTCATAAAATGGCTTATTCTAACATCCTATCTTACAACGTTGCTGGAGGTCAAGTATTTTGCTTCATAAAAGTCTATAGTAATAGCCCTCACTCATGAAACTTAACATCTTACTATGTACCTCTACCATATGTGTGTGTGTGTGTGTGTGTGTGTGTGTGTGTGTGTGTGTGTGTGTGTGTGTGTGTATACATATCTTTAGAGAAGATGAGAATGACATGTTTAAGAGTTAGTTGAATTTCAATATCTTCCATGGCCTAGGCAAAGTTCTAAAAGGGGAAATAACTTTCTTTCCTAAGCCATTGACAGTTTATCTGTAAGAAAAGACAAACTGTCAAGGACAAAGGCATATACCTCTGTTTATAGTATATTTTATGGAACACAGGACTCCATATAAATAAATGTACAAGGAACAGTTAACTGTATACATGTTTAAGATAAATTTAGTGAATTTAGTCCTATAGATATAGAAAACACAAATTTAATGACAAGTGATTTGAGAAGAATTTAAAAAAAAATCTATCATGTTAGTCCCTTTCCATGTTTCTCTGTCTTCCTAGACAATGACATTATTTTCTTTTCAAAGCCAGGTTACCTTTTATATAAGTTATAAGTGTTATATTGTGTTTCAAGAGAGAAAGGCAATAGTTCAGAGGTTATCTCATAGAGTTATGAGGGAAAGCATCATGGAAAATGGAGAATGACTTTCTTGTTTCTGGTGATATTTTAAATGTTAAAGTGCTGCAACTTGGGATAACATATGTTGAAATCTACATATGTCAGGATATTGTGAATTTGTTCCAATATACAGTGTTTTACTTTTTTGTGCTTCTTTCTCTTTCTATTATTTTCTAAAATTGTATTTAAAATAAAAACAATCTTATTTTACACTTCAATCCCAGTTCCCTCACCCTCCTGTCCTCCCAACCCCCCATCTATATCCTTTCTACATATCCATATCCCAACCCACACCATCTACTTCTCAGGAAGTATGAGGCCTCCCATGAAAGGTAATCAAAGTCTGTCACATCATTTGGGGCAGGACCTAGGCCATCTCCCATGTCTAGGCTAAGAGAGTAATCTTCCATATGGGATGGATCTAGCTGCAATCTTCTACATGTCAGCATCAGTTATGCCAGTACCATTTGTTGAAGATGCATTCATTTTTCCATTGTATAATTTTAGCTTCTTACTCTAAAATCAAGTGTTCATAGGTGTGTGGATTAATATCAGGGCCTTCAATTCTATTGATCTACATGTCTATTTGTGCTAATACCAAGCTGTTTTCATTACTATAGCTCTATATTAGAGCTTGAAGTCAGGAATGGTGATGCCTCTGGAAGGTCCTTTATTTTACAGGGTTGTTTTGGCTATTCTGGATTTTTTGTTTTTCCATATAAAGTTGTATATTACTCTTTCAAGGTCTGTGAAGAATTGTTCTGGGATTTTAATGGTGATTTTGTTAAATCTGTACATTCCTTTTGTTGAAATTGCCATTTTTTACAATGTTGATCCTACCTATCAAAGAACATGGGAGATCTTTCCATCTTCTGATATCTTCTTTAACTTCTTTTTTAAAAGAACACATCAGAAAAATCTTCCACCATGATCATGTATGCTTCATCCCAGGGATGCAGGGATGGTTCAACATACAAAAACCTGTCAATTTAATCCACCATATTAACAAACTAAAAAAAGAAAAACCACATGATCATTTCACTAGATTCTGAAAAAGCCTTTGGCAAAATCCAAGTCCCCTTCATGATAAACGTTTTGGAGGGATCAGGGATAACATGAACATACCTAAACATAATAAAGGCCATAACAGCAAGCCAACATCAAACATCAAATAAATATAGAAACACTCAATAACTCAATGTGATTCCTCTAAAATCAGGTAAACACTGTCCACTCTCCATATCTCTTCAACATTGTACTTGAAGCTCTATCTACAGCAATAAAACAACAAAAGGTGATCCAGGGGATACCAACTGGAAAGGAAGAAATTTATCTTTTTTCCTTCCTTCCTTTACATTTTTCTCCTTTTAAAGAACATGTACTCTTGCATCAAGGAAATATGGGAAAAATGATCATTGATACCACCCATTGTTTTCCTGATAATTCTTCTACAAAGAATTTTCCTTTTCTATGACCATGATGTTTTGATATGCTGGTGAATATTTTAGTATCAAAGAAAGAAATACTTCTAGAAGAAAATACAACAGTGATTCCACCAAACAGGAAAGCAAGATAGCTTCTGGCTACTTTTGAGACCTCATAAGTTTTGAGTTAACAGGCACAGAGAATTACTGTGATTGTTGGTACCATTGATCCTGATAACCAGAAAAGAACAAGCCCACTACTCTACGATGGTTAAGAAAAATATCCATGGAGCATAAGGACTTTGGTATGGCATACTTTTACTATTACTACTACTACTACTTCTACTACTACCATTATCATTAAATGTTTTCATGTTTGCTCCAACCCAACCCCAGTTACCCCTCCCCACTCTTCCTATTCCCTCTCTCCCTCCCCTCACCAGTCCACCCCTGTTCTATCTCTGATTAGAGATAGGCAATCTCCCATGGGTGCAAACACAGCATGATATATCAAGTTGAGGTAGGAGTAAGCTCTTTTTCTTGTATTAAGGCTGGGCAAGGCAACCTTGTATTAGAAACAGGTTCCCAAAAACCAGCCAAAGCTTTAGAGACAGGCCCTGTTCCCATTTCAAGCAGTCTGCCAAATAGACAGAGCCATACAACATTCACATATATTCAGAGTGTTTAGGTCGATCTCATACACACTTCCTAGCCTTCAGTCCATTGTTTGTGAGTTGCCATGATAAGGCCAGTAACTTCTGTGGGTTCCCTTGTGATGAGCCTGAGCACCCTGGATTGTAAAATGTTTCCTCCCTCTCTGCATTACGATTCCCAAGGCTTGGCCCAGTGCTTGGCTGTGGATATTTGCATCTGTCTCTATCAGTTACTCAAAAAAGGCTCTACAATGAAAACTGGAGTAGTAGTTACCAATCTGATTACAGAACATGGCCATTTTATGTTACCTATTCACTATTGCTAGGAGTCTTATCTGTGCTCGTCCTTGTAGATTTCTGCAAGTTTCCATTGCATCAGGTTTCTACCTGACTCTGAAATGCCCCAGACATCAAGTCATCTCTTTCATTACTCTCTCCTTCATCTACCTGTCAACATGAAACCTCATGTTCCCATCCCCACATGCTCCCAGTCTAGACAAATTTGTAATCATTCATAAGTTAATATTAGGTGTAATGTAAAGGATAATCATGCTATAAACCACAACCCCAGAGAGATTAGGTAAAATAGAGAATGCAAAGGGGACACATAGATGTATGTGGAGATTTCTTAAACACCTGGTGCCACAGACACTTTGCCCTAAATAAACACATGGACAATATGTTGACTATAAACCTGCTGATCAATAGCTAGGCCTTCATACTGGCTAGTTCTCTCTTAATTATTACCTCATAACTACTAATCTATATATTTTTGCATGGCTTTCTCTTACCAGTAAACACCTAGCACATCCTATCTTCCCAGTCCCTTCATGGCATCTCTTCATGGCCTCCCTCTCTTTCTTCTCCCATCCTTCTCCTTGTCTGATCAACCTGCCTATGCTTCCTGCATGGCTATTTGCCAAGCAGTGTTTTATTCATCAAACAAAAAGGGAAACAGATATATATATGTATATATATATATATATATATATATATATATATATCTCCCATCATCACATAGATGAAATAGAAAAGATCTCATGTAGAACATATATTAGTACTACCATGTGCTGTTATTTGGGCAAATAGAAGACTGTAGGAAGAACCAACCCAGAAAGCTTGTCCTCAGAGTACCAAATACACACCAAGACATGTTCAAGCTCATATCCACACATAAATCAGGAACACATAATTAATAATATTAATAAAAATATGATAAAATGTTAAAAAAAGAATTATTTTGATAGCTATAGTTCATGGATAAGTGTGCAGTAAATGCTATCATATAAAGAATTTCACTAACCTATAAATGCTTGGATATAAAATTCCAAATGACATTTTTACTTTGTCAGCTCTTTCAGTTATGGATAGAAAGGTTGGAAAGAATTTTCTTTTATCATAAAAGTTATGGAAATTAAGAGCTATAACCCAACTTTGAAAAACATAAAATGCCATATGATTTGTTAATCAGTTAAAATTTAACATATGTAATAATTGTACAAGGGTCTCAAAATATCATTAATTTTTTTTCTTTGTTTTAGTTCCAAATATGATCTATATAGAAGACTGGCTTTTTGTTCTAACTTTTCTTAAAATTTCTGTACTAGCAGATATATTTCCAACCAAGAAAGTGACCATTGGAATATATGTTATAAGATTAGATTAACATTTTCAAGTCCTTCTCTATAATGCTACTGGACATCTGAACTTAGCATATGTCTTACCTTCTGTAATTTACAATATTCAACCTAATCACTCTAGCAACATACCACAAACAAGGAACTGTTGAATTTAGTTTTACAGAATTAGTAAAGAGCTATTGAATAAATTGTATTATTCAATATAATGCTGTTAATAAGGTCCTATAATAAAATTTGTTTTAATTTTTTTCTAATTTTTTATAAAACTTGGCAATAAAATTTGTTCGATTTTATACTCTGGAATTTGCTTTTTGAACCACTTCCCTTGAGGTTTTCACATGTATATTTACTTTAAATAAACTGATATGAGATTTCCACAGTAAAATCATCTTAGGAATTCTTTCATTTTACCTCTACTAACTTCTCCATTTTTCATGTCTTGTGTACATAAACATGAACACACACACGAAAAAGCAGAAAAACTAAATTCTTCTTGGAAAAATAAAGAATGCTAAGGTGTGACTTAATTTTTCATTCGAACTATATTGTGATCTCCAATATGCAATATGATCTGGGAAAGCACAACAATGTAAACTAGGCTGGTATATCTTACTTGAGTTTAACTTTCAGCTATTTATCAATGGCAGGCTAGATAACCTTTCAAAATATTTTAGGAACATTTTCATTAATTTTTAAATATATCATATATATATATATGTATGTATGTATATGTATATACACAGAGATACATACTTACATACATGAGAGAGAGTATATATAATTCAAATGTAACCTCCTACAAGCCCTAGATACCCTCTCTAATCTAATATGCCTCTTCTTTTTTCTGTTGTTTCTTCATCTCTGATTTTTAACTTACTACACCCAAATTTTAATGTCTGTATATGAGTGGATACAGGTTGGGGTCATCTTCCACTGGAGCATGGAGTACAGATAACCTATGCTCAAAGAAGAATGTCTTCTCATGCTTTAGAAACCATCAATTGCCAATAAGTTCCTTGGTTGTGGGGTGAAGCCACATAAGCTCCTAAACTATCCATTGATGGGAGATGTTTCTCATACTGGTTAATAAATAAAGCACTGTTGGCCAATAGGAAATGAAGATAGGAAGGATTAGGAGACAATGAGGAAATAGGAGTAGTAAGAAAGGAGCCAAGATGGAGAGTTGAGAGAAAGCAGTATGCCGCCGGCTCCCCGGTAAGAGAAATACATAGATCAGCAGAAATGGGTTAATAATTAAGGCAGAGCTAGCCGATAAGAAACAAGTAACCGGGCCAACAGAATTATATCTAATACAGAGTCTCAGTGTGTTATTTGGGGCTGGTGCGGCGGTGGGACAAGACCGGAAAGCGGGTGGAAAAACTGTATGTCTTACAGTCCATCCTGGAAAGCTGACTTCCTTCATTTTGGACTTGTGCATGTAACTTCAGGAAAAATTTTTCTCTGGCTTGACAATCCTTACTTTATTACATAACGTTCCCCAAGACTTGGGTGGGGAGGGCCATGTAAATGTCCTATTTAGGTTTGAGCATACAACAGTTACATATTCTAAGCATTTTGGCCAATTATGGGTCTTTGAATTGTGTTTGCAAATTTCTTAGAATCTTCCATTTTAACCTAAGGTAAATGTGTGATTTCCTCTATTGATTTTTATAAAAAAAAAAATCAATTGTCTAGATACCTATCAGACAAAGACTAAATCCATATTTCTGAAAGTAGAGTAAAAATTACCTCAAAATTCAAAATATTTGTGGTGACATAATATTCATGATTTAATGAGGTTTGCCTGAGGCTTCAGAATGCAAAACTCATAGAAGACACAAAGGTCAGGCAGTGGTGATAACATAACTTGAATCCCAGCAGCCATACTACCTAGCCATAGAGCTATGTTGTGGTGGCATACCTCTTTAATTCCAGAATTCAAGAGACAAGCAGATGGGTCTCTATTAACTCAAGGCCACATTGAGCTATATAACACTGATCTAGTCTAAAAGAAACAGATCACACAATGGAAATCTCATCACTTGGGATCACATGCCTTTAATTCCATCACTTGAGGTACATATTGTAGAAGCAGATATTCAGTTTGGGGCATTTTTAGTCTCCAGTCATATTGAGGCAATTAGTCTCTAGCCACATTGAGGGCAGGATTGCTTTATCCTGGGTAGAGGTATGAGCAATCAGCTGGGCTGCTATACTTATCTGACCTTAAGCTTGAGCCCCATTGTCTATCTCTAATTTTTTAGTTTTTATGTTATAATATTTTAACGTCTTACTCTTTACATTAATGTTAAGGAATTAAGTAAATTATGTAGGTGGTTTTAATTTTCTCCTTGCCCACTTTGTAATTAATACTTTCCCTGCCTCTGTGTAATAATCATCAGAAGCTTTCATGGCTTGCATAGCAAGCATAACAGAATACATAATGTGTCATACCCTTACATCCAATGCTATAAAATGGAAAGTGAAAATACTACATGAAGGAGAGTAAAGCAAGAAGGCAGAGTAAGATTCCATAGTCATTATCTCTCAGCAGAAAAATTGGTTAGAATAACTATCCTAACACAAAAAAAATCAAATGAGAGATCATAGTGTCCAGCTTATATGACTAAAAGAAAATTTATTGAAGAGGGTGAGGACAATTTTTATTGCCCATGCAATCTTTTCTAACAAGACAGAAAAAGAGGAAGTGACTATAATTTTGCCTTATTCTCCAGTAACAGAGAAGACAAAATACAACTCAAATGTTAGGAAAGTACAATAGCTCATATCCCCAGGCTAAAAGTTGTAATGTGGTACTAGTTCTACCTGGATCAAGTGAGAATTCAGAGGGCCTGTGAGATAAATTTGACTTACTATACTATAAGCTAACATAGGTCATAGGCTCCAAATAATCCATAGTGCCAGAGAGTCTTCAGAACTTACTGGCTTCAGACACATTCTAGTGTTGAGTTATAGTTCTACTTACAGTCTATGACCATGTCCTTGAACTGTACTAGCCCCTGGAAGCAATTGGTTGCAGCTTGGTACTGCACTAGCCTTGGTGGTTTTAGATGCCCATCATCACTACAGAGCTGAAATTATCATGAACTATGTATGGAACCACACTCAACCATGTATATAGAACCTCTGGACAGATATCCTGGAAAACAAAAACAAGAAAAAGAAAACATTCATAAGGGAAAACATACACATTCACATACTACAAAATTTGGAATAAGTGCGCTTTTCAATGTGCAGATATCACCCATATAAATGTAAAACTCCAGATCATAGAGGGAAACACCACATTACAAGACAAATAAAATAAGACTACAAGGATTGAAATGGAAATTATGTATATTGTCTAATAGAAATCAAGGTAGCTATTTTTAAGGAAGTTTCTGCACCTGAAGAAAATGAAGAGAATTGGTCCAATGAAATAAAAGAATGTTGATTAATCAAAATACTGACTTTTAATGAATAGTAATAAAAGTGCTGAAAAGAAGGAGAAGAAAACTATTTTTAGAGCTGAAAACAATAATGAAGTATATGAAAAATGCAATGGAATACACCCACAGCAGGCCAGATAACACAGACAAGGACCACCTAAAGATGTGAAAGCAGGTTACTTGAAAATACAATGGAATAAAATGAAAACTGAGGAAGCTTTAATGATACATGGGATTGCATCAAAGAGTAAAAATATATGTCAACATCTTCTTGGGAAAGTACTAAGTGACAAAGAGATAGAAACATAATTTAAAGTAGTAACAGAGAAAAGATTCCTAACCTGTAGAAATATATAAAAAGGCACTGGTTAACAAACTCTCTAGTCATACTCAATTCAAATAGTTACTTTAAGACATAAAGCCAGATGAATAAAGATAAGAGAAAAAGATACATCATAAAGTACTCAGTACAGAACCTCTCTCTATATATATATTTGTGAGTGCACACACATATGTGCATGTATGCTCTTTAAAGAATGAATAAACACTTAGGAGGCTACCATAGAACTGGTGATTTCAGATGGATACTAATATGATGTATGTAGGGCCTGCATTAATAATATGAGAGATACAAGGCAGACTTAGGAAAGAAACAGTTTCTAATGAGTCAAACCAAAGAAAACTTGGGGCCAAGAGTGAAACTATAGCGTACTGTAGAAATAAATAGACAAGGTCAGGTACAAAGCATAAACAGTGCCTTCAGGTCTGGAAAGGTTAGCAGATGGATAGGCAGATGGCAGACAGGTATATGGTATTAATAGGCCACTCACACTGGGTGTTAGACTAAGGCTTCTGTAGAGCCTGTTGACACCACAGTTTCAGAGTCTATCACTCCTTTAGGTTCAGATGAATGAATGAATAAAATCCTTTCCATGATCTTATGTATATGAACCAAGTCCTATTTTCCTAGATATTATTTTAATATGCCCAGATGCATTTGCAATCTTAATTCACCTTAATACATTTACAGGGTGGTACCTTTTCTACTCCAAGAAATGTAATTTTTCAGTCTTCCACAGAAGTAGTGTTTGATAGATGGTGGTATTTGTGGGTTCGCCATGGTGTTAAATATATCTCCATCATCAGAATTATGTAATAAGTAGATTGTTAAATGGAGTCTTTCAATACAAAGCACAGCCTGAAAATAAACACTGTTTTCTACAATGTGGAATATTTAAGATGAATTGTAGTGTAGTTTTGTCTTAGTAGTTCTTTAGAGCTACTGTAACACTAAGATAAAATAATAGCCAATATGACGATATTCTTCCAAGGAAAGTAGATAAGACAAAGAGGCAAGCCAGTCACCTAGAAGACAAATTGATAAACCTCTAAAGACAACCACTTGTTTTTATCTTGGGTATATAATCATAAATTTTTATGTTTGTAGATACTTATATTTTATTTATTCATGTGTTTTTCATTTAATTTTCTTATTATATCATGAATGAGTGTTTTGCTTGCATGTAGGTCTGTGTACCAGTTGCATGTACCAAAAGAGGGTAGCAGATTCCTGGAATTAGATTAGAGATAGTTATGAGCTGACACTGGGTGCTGGGAATTGAACCAGGTCCTCTGGGAAAACAGCTGGTGGTATAACTCTCCAACAATCTCTCTGACTCCTTGTTTCTTTTTTTTGTTTTGTTTTGTTGTTTGTTTGTTTGTTTGTTTTGAGAGGTCCACTCCATGTTCCTCTGTAATGATAGCAGGAACAGCTCTAACTTATTTTCACTGGCCAGAATCAGTGTTCTATATCAAATTCATAACATGCTGAAAATTAAGACAAGTCATTTATAACTAGCTAGTTATGTGGATTTTAGCATATGTCATTTACTCTAGATAAAAGTTCTTTTAAAAGGTGAGATTGTGCCAGGTAGTGGTGTCACGTGCCTTTAATCCCAGCAGTCCTAAACCAGAGGCAGGCAGATCTGTGAGTTCCAGGCCAGCCTGATCTACAGAGATACACAGAGACACATTGTATTTAAAAAACAAGAAGACAAAACAAAACAAAAAAGTTGAGATTGAAAAATTAATGTTATCAATAATAATTATTTAAAGATGCCATAAGCTTTGTATACACAAATTTTTGTACCTTTGACAACACTCTTTTAGAGCATGAATTTTCATTTGGATTCAGGTAACAATACAAATCTGTGAGAATTCTTAATCTTTGTGATATGCTATTTAAGAGATTGTTACTCATTGGGTCTCAGGTAGCAAGACTGTTCTTATTTCAGATGCAGCTGTAAACAATTTAATGAATCTCTTGACCATAAACTAATAGATTTATTTTCCCTACTCTCTTCTCTTAGTCATGGATGGAAATGTTGAAGCCTGTAAAATGCTTATATAAAGCATTTGCATTGTTCATGTATTGAGTAAACATAAGAGAACAAATGGTAAATTATATTTATCTATTTAGTAAAATAAAGGTAATTTAATGAATTCCTTCCTTTTGAATTTTGTTTTCTACCACTTTCCTGCTCTCTTTTTCTCTCTATCCCACATCTCCCCACAACACAGACCATGCATAAAGAAATACAAGCTCTGAACTCACATGTTGTCAATCACATAGCCAGCCCTACATTAATATATCTATGAATTTAATCCAAATGTTGCATGGAAAATATCCAACAAAAACCTATTCAGTACTGACATGCATAAGCATTCCCTTGCTATTTTTCCCTTAATCATATAATGTGGCAATTACATGCATAGTATTTGCTTATGCTCTGTATTATAATTAATTTAGAGATGACTTAAAGCATATGAGAAAATATGCATAATTTATCCATAGAGTCATTCTTTGGGATTCTTGAATACTTCAAGGATGTAAAACAACTCCAGTGATTGAATTTTTAGTATGGCAAAGTGTTTGAATGTAACATAATATATACTCCAGTATACTTTAAATACCTCTGGATTACTCATAATACATAATAAAAATTATGCCAAAAGTTTCATTGTTTTAGGAATGCTTATCATATGACATTCTGTACATGTTCAGCACTGGTAAAATGTTTTGGGTACATATTTGGCTAATTCCACACATGAAATCCTGTATACATAGATCTGTCTGTACTCAGCATTTTACAGAATGATTTCAACATTTGTGAATGCAGCTGTGTAGTGAGATATTCAATTTGTCTTCTTCTGTGGCACTGACAATGCCCTGTGGAACTAGGTCTGAGGAGGGGACTGGGAATGCTCTCTTGCTGGCAGGATGCGGAGAGGAGAGCATCTGATGGAACTTGCTGGTGTTCATCTGTCTAGGTTGTGAGTTATTTCTCCCTGAATAAACACCTATTCAGCCTATTTGTTTATCCTGATCCTTATTAAGCCATGATACAGCTGCATCAGGGGAGAAAGGTAGTCTGTGATTAGTCTTCAGAGGAGGGCATTTATATTTATCGAAACTCTCAATGAATGTTGAACTTTTGATGTGATTTTGTACTGAATATGTCTTCATTCTTAGGACATTTTTGTTATTATTTAGCTTGCAGATGTTAAGTATTGACTTTTATCTATAAAAAAAAAATTAGGAGCAGGGATCAATCTAATACTAGCTTTTGCAAGCTTGTTTAATCACTGCAATTAAATTATTAAATCATTTAACCTGCCTGTGCATTTTATCTTTCACAAGAAAATTACTTTAATAGGAAAAATAAATATGTTTTAATGTTTTATATTAGTGAATGAAAAGTATCATTTAATCCTGTATGGAATTTATAATTAAATTCAGTATAATTTAATTATGTCATAACATCTGCTAAAATTTCATGAGTAAAGAAGGAAACTATTATATCTTCTATCTTTAGCTTTCAACAAGTAAATAATTTTCCTTTAAAGATTTTCTTATATAAGTATTTTTCTTTAATTACTAATAGCTTGATAGGATAAAATAGTACTACCATTTTGTAAAAGCATTTTAAATTTGTTGTTAAATTTAATGATTCAAAATGTATTCTTATAATATAGATCTTGAAAATGTTCCAATAATGTCATATAGCCACCCATTTTTCTCAAAAATCAAATACATGAGAACAATAAATTAGAAATACAGATTGTTGTCTCAATAAAAGTAGGAAACTAACTGTGAACCATAGAATGTATACACTGAGTGAAAAGAAAAGGTGTGAACCAAAATTAGAAAGAATTTAAACATAAACATATCAGGAATAGGTGGAAAATTATATATCTCCAAAGTTAAGTGTACAACTTGAAGAACAGAATGACTTTACTTATCATAGCAAGAGAAGTACAACTTAGGGACAGCAGATTCCCCTGTATTTTCAACATCTCTGAAGCAAAGTGATGGTCAGAAAAAGTCACATAGAGTTAACACAGAATGCAAGAAGTAGCCTTTCTATGTGGCAGGATAAAAGAATCCTGCCAAGTTCCTACCAGCACTAATCCCTCTCACCATAGTGAAATGGATAGAAAGAAATCACAGATCAATACTAAGATAACACACAAATTCAGAGCCGACAGCATGCTAAGGTCCTTTCCCAGGCATTGCCTTCAAAGATTCATTTAATTTAAATATAAGCACTCTTGCTAAAGAGAGGGTCATTGTGGGAAAAAATAGATTTTACAAAATAATACTATAATAGGAAATCAAACCACAAAATTAACACCAATTATACTCCATTTAGTCACTTTTTAAGCACAATGGAAAAATAATACTTGCTCTATTTCCAGAGAATAAAGGAGAGAATATTCCTGGTCAGACAACAGGAGAACTTAGATCCAACCTTATCAGTAATTTAGTAACACTGACACTTTTCATTTATAAAGCACTGCCAGTACTTTGTCTTGTACTTTTAAAAATTCTTGATATTGAATTTAACTGTGTCTCCAACATAGGACAATATTGTATATTTACAGCAGACACTTAGGGCTTTTAAAATTTAGTTATGCTATACATGAATAAATACAACTAAGTATTGAACACATACATTGGCATGAAATGACTTTTTACAAAAGAAATGAAAATCTATTAGAAGATGAATATTTCTGTCCCACCAGGTCCTGCTGACTTTCATCACCAAATAAGCACACAGAGACATATTAATTATTGAACTGTTGGCCGATAGCTAGAGTTTCTTGCTGGCTAGCTCTCTTTCTTAATTATCCCATAGCTACTAATCTATGTATTTCTACATGGCCTTATCTTGCCAGACAATACCTGGCTCATTCTACCTTCCTGGTCCCTACATGGCATATGCTTCTGATGGACTCTCTCCTTCCTCTCTATCTAGCATTAATCTTGACTGGCAGCCTTGCCTACCCTGCCTGCCTGGCTATTGGCCAATAAGTTTTTATTCATCAACCAATAACAGAAACATATATATATATATATATATATATATATCCCATCAATACTGCCTGTATTTTTCTTGTAGCCTAGTAAATACTTATTTCTAAAAATTCCGAAGACACAGTACTTAATGAAATGGCAATAAACCTTGTTATTCTTAGGAATTTAATTCTTAGTTGCCTACCTGGGTATATGTTTAGCTCACTAAGTAACATCATTGATCTATCTTAACTATAAAGAATACTCAGCTAAATATCCATGGAATTTGAAGATAATAATAATAATTAATTTTTGGATATTTTAGCAAAAGCAAGTCAATAGGAAAATTGATAGATGATTATTGACAAAATTCTATAAATTAATGTCTACAAAGATTCTTCTCATCCTGAAATCTGATAAGAAAACTAATCTAGATTGATAAGTAAGCCTCAAGTGGCAACAACCTTCTAGGAACAGATACTACAACAATGAAATCAAGAGTTGAATAAACCAAGATATCCTATTCTACTATATTGTCATCAGGAGAGTGTTCATCTCAAAGAAGCAGAGACATCATCAGTACAGACCAGTGGCAATCACTACCTCCAACTCCTTGATGGTGTGACATGCAGTATAATAATTAGACTGTATGGCTAGCTTCTTATCTGAAATGATGAATAATCAAGAATACTGTTTGAGACAGTTATAAAAAAAAAGCTTTCCCCAGTTTCAACAGGAATACAGCAACTTTTAAATGACTGTTGAACCCTTATTACATGTTCAAGCGAGTTGTTGTAAATGACAAGTGAATCATATTAGCCCTTTATTGCTAGATTCAACAGTACTACAAACTGTTATTAGCAAGGACTAACACTGATCCCAGCTTGCATGTAGTATTACTGAATATGCCTTTCCTTAATAGGGCATAAGTTACTGCTCCAAGTACACATAAATGAGCAAAGAACAGTACAAACATACCATATACTGTTTTGCTCTCAGATCAGGTTTTTACTGAAAAGAAAATGAGCAATTGTTAATTACAAAAAGTCATGAAAAAATATTTTAAGGATTCATTCCATTTACCAAGTAATCTATTATCAGACTGAATTTAAAGGGTGGTAACAGAGATTTGGCTAATATAATATTTATAATTGACTGGTATAATGAAGGGAATGATTATAAATAGTAAGACACACCTGCCCATCATGATTTCCAAAATTTATAGCCTCTTCCTAGCTTTCACCTTTATGTGTACATTGAGAATTTGATATAAACATTAATGGCACAGTATTCACACCATTACATTTTATAGTAAACATTCAAAAATAGTATAAAAGGTGTCAGTCAAAAGTATATTTTCATACCAAGGGCAGTTAAATGATGACTCTAGTTCACTCCCAAGGACAAGAAATAGTATGGCAAATCTTTTCACATTAGCTGGAATATTGGCCAAATGGGAGAACAGAGAAGTGCCGATCTGATTTATTAAAATGTCTATGATGCAACTAGTTTGTGACTGTTCGGCCTTTTTTAGGCCTCCCCCTATGAAACTGTTATTTGTATTTTACTGGAAAGATAATTCTGACTGGGAATATATAGAAAATCATATTCCAATTTAAACTGACACATGCCATTCCAAACATTACTTTCCATAAGCATATAGATTGTTAAAACTAAACTTAAACCAGATTATTTGTAGGTGAAGATAGTAGAATAAATATCTGGGGAGACTAATTACAGTATGAAAAACTAATAATAAAACAGAACTGGGGCTGGAGAAATAGCTCTGTAATTAATAGTACATACTGCTTTTCTGAGCATCTGAGTTCAATTCTCAGCACCATGTAAAGTGGCTTACAATTGCCTGCAACCCCAGATCAAGGGAGGTCTCACATGTCTGTCCTGTGTGGACTCCTACCTTCATGTGTACATACAGTCCCATACACAAAATAATAAATAAATATAAAATACTAAGGAAACAGAACTGGCAAATAAATAGAATAAACACAGGTTTGTGCTCGGGTATTATTGCAGGATGGGGGAAATAAATTAGTACAGAACAAGGCTGGCTTTAAATACAGCACAAACAATTGGATATCTATGTCTAAACAATATGGAAGGGAGAGTAGAGGGAAAATACTATAGGAAATTAAGCAGATACCATAATTCTAGTTAAATGATTATAGAAGACCCTGTTGAAGCCATATCATCAAAACTAACAACCACCTAGACACAAAGAGTTCAATCAGCTACTGACAGTAATCTGATATTGAAGGTAGGGCTTTCACTAATCTTAGCAGCATGATTCTTTTTATAATCATATAATTTAGAACCACTAAACAAGAAATCTGATATACATGCTTGGAATTTGAAGATAGCCAATGGGGGTCTGTGCTATGGGACAGTCCCTCTCCAGACTCTCTGCCCATGGGACTTAATCAGTACATAGAGATGCTTGGGTCTCAGGAAAATTATACATATGTTTACCTTCTCCATAAAATATATGAAATGTTGACTGCCATGTATAATGGAAGAAAAGTACTCATTGAGTTATTGTTTATGATCCTTCTTGGACAATTCAATACTCATGATGTATGGAATATTTTTGTGATTAGCCTTTTATACAAAGTATTTCAGAAGATTCCACAATGGCTAAAAAAAAATACAAAACAGGACAAAGAGTTTGTTCTGATTTAAAGCAATATAAAAGAATCATATGATCTCTTATTTTTCATAGTGCACATATTTTTCAGATAGTGTTGTTAAATAATATTTTTAAAAGCTAAATTTTGGTCTAGTATACTTTTCTGTTTTTTTACTTATTTGATAAAATAGTAGAGAGTAAGAAAATGCACCATTTTATCTACAAATTAATGGAAAATATTTTACAGTATCTGCCTTTCTTCTACATTATCTCAACAGAAAACATTGATTATCTAAACTCTTTGACGCTTTAGATGGCTCTATGTTCTTTCAGAGGATGGAATGGCGCTGTTCATATCATGTTATTAATTCATTTAAACTAAGAAAGCAGTGGTTCTTTAATTACTATATGTTATTTCATATATACATGCATTATATACCACCTTATGCCAAGATATAACCCACCTGTCTTTCTGTCTCCTACACAAAAGGCTCTCCAGACTTTGATCTGCCAAGAAGATGCTCCCCATATGAGACTATGGATACCTAGAGTTTATGTATGCTAACACACTTCTTACTGCATCTGAATAAACAAACCCAAAGAGTGTCAAAGGCTCTGAGGACAGTGCTTGAGAGCAGGATAGAAAATTGCTGTGCCACTTTAAAAGTGACAACTAATGGTCTCCCACTGCAAATACAGATCATCAATATCTCTTGAAAGAGACAATTCATGTATTTCTTAAAATTACTATTTTATAACTTCAAGTTCCCTTAACTGGTAATATATATTCTTCTCATAAAATATTGTTGATTTAATGTAGATTGTTTTCTATTTTAGCAGCTATGAAGTCATGTGAGACATATCCAAACCAACCACTGTGAAATTCTGCAATAGGCATAGTATTCTGGGGTTTAACTCCATTAGTGAGCTCCTTCATTATTTCCCTCACTACTCTATAATGTGTTCACTCTACCTTTTTTTTTTCCAGAAACTGAAACTTAATTAGGTCTTAGGTCTCAGACCTGTTGTAGTCTGGGCCAGACGAGTAGTATTTCAACACATTACAGACCTAATCCTTTACATTGCAGTCTGTAGTTTTTTTTTGTTTGTTTGTTTGTGTGTTTTTCTTAGATATTTAGTGATTAATACGTGAATACATAGGGCTTGTGTTGAAAATGCTTCAGTGTTTTCCCTGTATTAAAGGACCTGTGTCAAAACTTTCTCTTTCTGTCCTTTACTTTGCAAAACAATCTTTGTATTTAGCTCTCCACATCTCAATATCAACTTAAGATGCCTATCATTAATAATTAGTGAATTCATTATTGAGTAAGTATGTTTTTTGATCCAACTTTCCTGGAAAAGGCTTTTAATTATATTACCCAAATAATCCATTACATTGTCAATGAGCTAGATAAGGACAGAAAAACAATGTGTGTTTTAGTTGCTACTGTTTTAAAAGACACTACATAAAACTTGCATTGTGCTATCACACACATACAATTGACATTTTTTCTTATACTTACAAAGATGTGAAACTGCAATGTCATATAATTTTTAAAGTTTTTAATCTCCTAGTACAAACTTTGTTGTATCAGTAGTGCTTCTCTATCACTCTTCTCCCCTCCCCTCTCCTCTCCTTTTCTCTCCTCTCCTCTTCTCTCCTCTCCTCTCTTTTATTTTTTTCTTTCTTCTTCTGTCCCCTCCCTTACTCCCTCTTCTCCTCTCTTCTTCATTCTTCTTTCTTCAACCTAACCTTTATGTACAACTAACATACTTTATGTCTCTATGGATTTGCCATTATCTATATTTCATAAAATAGAACCTGGAAATACATGACAGTTTGTGACTGGCTTCTTTCAATTCACATAACATTTTATAAATATAACCCAGTTGATGCCATTGATTAAAAACTTTATTTTAGTGGAGGTATAGCATCCTGTGATATGAATAATAGACATTGTTCTATTCATTGAATAGTTACTACTTTTTGGTATCGTGAGTAATGATGCTCTGAATAATTGTGTTAAATTTTGTTTGAATGTTTTTCTTAATTCATTTGAATACATATCTAAGATTGGTTTCTGAGTTATATAATAACACATTTACAGCTATTTGAACACTTTATTCCATAGTGGATACTCCATTGTACTAGCAATGAATGAGGGTTTTAATCCTTTACATTACTCCCAACACTTGCTTTTTCCCTTTTAAATTAGAACCATTCTAGTAAATGTGAAGTCATTCTATCATTTTCACTTTAATTTCCTTGGTGACTAATTTAATACATCTTTCTATGTGCAATTATTAGTTATTTATACAAATTATTTAGAAAATGTCTCACAATGGCTTTTGACCATTTCTTTTATATTTATGTATATATATAATTTTTTCTTCTTTTACATATTGATCCCATTTCCCTCTCCCTCCCTCCCAATCCCTCCAACTCCCTCTTCCATCTCACCTCCCACTCCCAGTTGCAGAGAGGAAGGAGTGATAGGAAAAGGAGTCAAGACCAGGCTAAAGAATCCCACAGAGACAGCTGACCTGAACAAGGAGGAATTCATGAGCCCCAGACTGATAGCTGGGAAACCAGCATTAGACTGACTCAGACCCCCTGAACATGGGTCTCAGTTAGAAGGCATGGTAAGTATAAGGGACCTCTGACAGTGGAACCAGGATGTATCCCTGGTGTATGAAAGGACTTTGGGAGCACATTCCCCATGGAGAAATACTCCCTTAATATAGAGGCTGGATGGAGGGCCTAGATACTACTCCAAATGACTTGACTGACTTCGATGATCCATCCTGGAAGGCATCACTCATTTCTTAAATGTGGTATCTTTTCATTTTAAGTTTTTGATAACTCTTTAAAAATTGACCATTATATAGTAATTGAGAGTTTTGCTAGATATAGTAGCCTAGGCTGGCGTCCGTGTTCTCTTAATACTTTTAGAACATCTATCCAGGAACTTCTGGCCTTGAGGGTTTCCTTGGAGAAGTCAGGTGTAATTTTGATCTGTCTGCCTTTATATGTTACATGTCCTTTTTCCTTCACTGCTCTTAATATTCTTTCTTTATTCTGTATGCTAGTTGTTTTGATTATTATATGTCAAGGGGTCTTTTTTATTTGGTTTTTCCCTTTGAGCCTTCCTTGTTACCTACCTTTTCTGGGTCTGTGGATCATTGGTATTTTATCTTTTTTATAGCCAATATCCATTTATAAGTGAGTACATACCATATTTGTCTTTCTGGGTCTGGATTACTTTACTCAGGATGATATTTTGTGATATTTTTTCTAGTTTCCAACATTTTCCCACAAAGTTCATGACGTCATTGTTTCTCCAGCAGAAAAATATTCATCTGTGTAAATGTACCTTGTTTTCTTTATTAATTGTTTGTTTGAGGGACACCTGAGTTGTTTTCAGGCTCTAGTTACTAAAAATAAAGCTACTGTGGACATAGTTGAGCAAATGTTCTTTTGGTGTGATTGAACATCCTTTGGGTATATGAACAAGAGTGGTATAGTTTGGTCTTCATATAGATTGTTTCCCAATTTTTCAAGAAACAACAATATTTATTTCCAGAGTGGTTGTACAAGTTTACACACCCACCAGCAATGGAAGAGTGTTTCCCTTGATGCACATCATCTCTAGCATGAACAATTACTTGTGTTTTTTATCTTAGCCATTCTGCCAAATGTAAGATAGAATCAAAGTAAATTTGATTTTTGTTCCATTAAGGCTAAGAATGACTTGTCTTCAATGAGGCTTTATCTAGCAATTGAAGGCAAAAGATGCAGAGACCCATATCCAAACAAAGGCCAAGCTCAAGGAATCCTACTGAAGAGAGAGTTGAAAGATAATAGGAACCAGATGTGTCAAGGTCTTCATGAGAAAACCCACAGAATCAAGTCATCCAGGCTCAGGTGCCTACAGAAATTGAACCAACAAGCAATGTGCTAACATGGGACTGGCTTAGGCCTTTTACATATATTTGGAGTTGTGTAGCTTCGTCTTATTGAGGGACTCATAACATTGAGTGCTGGGCTATCTCTATATATTTTGCTGGATTTGGGGACCCTATTTATCATACTGGTTTGCATTGGCCATTCTAATACAAGGGGAGCTGCTTAGTCTTAGTGAAACTTGATATGGAATGTTTTGTTGATATCTATGGGGAGGACTACGCTTTTCTGGATGAAAATGAAGAAGTAGATAGGGTAGAGAGGGGAGGTAGGTGGATGGTTCAGAATAAATTAAATATGAAAAATAACTTATTTACCTCTGCTTAAATTCTGTTAAATATAAAGTACAAACAACTATAAATTAATGTTTCATATTGTTTAATTCAGTACAAATTTAATACTCTAAAGATTTTTAATAGAGTTTCCATCAAAAAAGTTTCTTTCTTTTTAGGCTGATTTTAAATGATATACTCAGTGACTCTTAGTGATACACTATATGAGATGTTTATTTAGCAACAGAAATTTCATCTAAGTTACAGACTAATTTTGTAAAAATAGATGAAGTAGAGTTGCATGATTTCCACAGGGAGTTCAATATCAGTTAAGGGTAATTTTATCTGACATTCTCTCTGTCAAGTTATTATCTCTACCAGATGAATGAAATATTTTAAAATCCATATGGCCATCTGACTATTTTTAAGATTTGAGCTTTTAAATGATTAGTAAATTACCTGGCTTTAAAGCCAATAGCACAAAATATAAAAATTGGTTATAGAACCAATAGATCTTTTTACATAAATTATGGCATATTGCAATACACACTGTTGAAGTCTACATAGCTTTAGTTACATATATCAATCTCTTTCTCAAAATGTAGACACTATATGTGATGTTGGAAAATTATAGGTGCAATGAAAAATTGACATAATTTATATGTGAGTAATTTATTTTAGGTATTCACCTTGTACTGGTTGATCCAAGTGGATAAAGCTGTGGGAAATCAGAAATATCACAGAAGTATAAAAGATCAATTTTGCAAAATTAGTAGAGATATAGCATCAAATGTAAGCCAAGAGTTTTCAAGAAATAGAGAATTCACATCAGTATTATCATTTATTGTTATTGTTGTTGCCCAGAACATACATCTCTTTTAATTTTTAGAATTCTAGTTTGTTGTGGAGGCATTCAATTTCTAGGTTTTCATACAGGGATCAGAAAGAGCATACATGTTTATAATTGTACTTAATTGGTCTAAAGATAATAAAATGGAAATTTGGCCCAACCTGACCAATGAGGTGTGAAATAAGCTTAATTAGGGGTTTCTGAAAAATGATTGGGGTCTCCAAGTGAACTTAGAGAAAATATGATCACATTATTCTCCTAAAACTTATAGCTGTGTCTAATTCTTGGACATGAACCTTATATAAAGTTAAAGCCAAAACTAAAAGTACCAAATAGAAAATGTAAAATGCAAGCTTCTTCACAATTACTGTGAAGCCTAAGCTAAACAATCTTGAGGGAGTGTTATGGGTGTACTCCTTGTATATAATAAATATTCTTATTGCTTGTTCCTATTTTTTTATTATTAGATGTTAAATACACATATTAGTGGAGTTCAGAGTATCACTGTACAAGCATATAATGTGTATTTGTTATATTCAGCCACTAGTTTTCAAATACACCACACATCTTTATGTTGCTTTGAGGCCAAGTTGTACTACCTTGCACATGTGTGGGGAAATGCAGTACTTGTCTTTTTATGTCAACTCTTAAGCAACTTTAAATATGGTTTGTTAATTGCAGGGGCATTCACACTTTTCACACTTACTAACAAAATGAGTTAACATATCTTTCCAGATGCTGGGAGATTTGTTGAAAGAAAAAGTGAGAAGCAGATGAAAGGGGATTGGTAGAGAAGTCCAGACCTGCTGTTACTCAAGCTATATAGCTGAGAATTGATACAAAACCAGAGTTATCTTCAAAAACTTCTAAATAAAATAGTGCTTAAAAGAAGAAACTGAACAAAGAGTTTCTAGGTGGATTGGCATGTTTGTTTCTCTTTGATAGCATACAGAATATCTTCTGGTACTAAACACACTAGCTCATAGGGGTCAAAGCTCTATGTAGGCACAAGCTTAACTTCTCCTTGTTCAGTTGGCTGTGTAGGTGTTTTCTTCATAAATTGCTGTCAGTTTGTAAAGAGCATCCCATAGTCGTGGCAAAAGTCTGGGTTGTTTGGGGATTCCCATGGCATCTGATGGTGTCCTGCATAAAAGATATGCTAGCGCCATCTTGGCACAAAGTCCATGGGAGTTACCAACCAAAAATATCTAGTTTGACATAAGACCCTTTCTACAAGATGGAACCAATTCCCACCATTACTTGGGTGACCAAGAATCTAGAATAGATAACCCATGGAGGTAGGTTAAAACAAATATTTCTGTTCTACTAAATGAATACAGTAATATAATGATGACTAATGAGATTCATCTATTCATCTATACTAACGGATTAGTGCCTTGATTGGCCATCATCAGAGAAACGTCTTCCTTCACTAAATAGGAACAAATGCAGAGACTCATGACCAAAAAGTATGCAACAATTCAGTGACTTTGGAATATTCATCCCTGAAGTGGAAGTCTCCATAAAATCCCACCCCTAAAGGCTCAGGATATACAAGAAGCAGAGGTTGAAAAAAAAAAAAGAGGAATGTAAGAGTCAGATGGGCTGGGGCTGGGGACATCAAAGTCCCTCTGAATAAACTGAATATGCACATGTATGAACTCATGGACTGAGCAAGCATACAGGGTTTCTAGCATGGATCTGTACCAGTTGGTTCCTAGAGCTAAAAAGACAAGTAAACACATGCTCTGCTCCTTATCCAAGAAAATGAAAATTAAGTTCTCTCCAAAGAAGCCTCACTGGGAAAACAAACTATTCTTAAGGGTAGTCTGCAATGCCTATCAGTAGATGACCAACAGAAAAGAAACTCAGTGACATTGTTGGAGATGCATTCGCTCATAATGTTGTGCCAGGGCTTTGTTATTATTATTATTATTTTTAATTTTATCTTATTTTATTTTTAATTTCTGTATTTCTTTGTTTTTCATTTTTATTTGAATTTGAAACAAGCTTGTTTTTCTTGTCAATCCCAGTTCCCACACCCTCCTTTACCTTTTCTTTGTTTTTTTTTTTCTATCTGTTTATTTAATGGCCTCCAGTGTGGCTATGGGATTACCAAGTGTCTGAACAAGCAGATTTCTTTGTTTATATCTGTTTCTTGTACTTTTTCTTGGGCTCTTTTCCTTCCATGTTTTATTTTGTCCTATTCCTATTTTTTTTTGTTTGTTTGTTCTTGTCTTATTTTATTATTATTCCTTATGAGCCTGTTTGGATTTTAATGAGAGACAGAAAAGGGGTGGATGTGGATGACAAGGGAGGTAGGGAGGAACTAGAAAAAGTAGAAGGAGCAGAAACTGTAATCGGGATATATTATATGAGAAAAATATATTAAAAGCTGCCAGACTAGTTCATATAAGGAAAAACTCTATCAAGATGCAAGCTAGTGCATTTTAAGAGCCAATTCCAGATTTTATGTAGACAAATTTACGTATTTATATATAAAATGAAAGTAAATAAGGAATTGTTTATGGGAACAAAGAAGATAAACGAGAGTAGAAAGTTTTGTGAAAGGGGATATAAGAGGGGTATTGTGGGAAAATTTGTTCAACAACTGTCCACCATGAATTTGTACAGCAGAAGTATTAAATGCTAAAAATTTTATAGGTCTATATTAAGAACACACCTTCATTTTGAATGTCTTCTGTTTTTAAAAGCTAGGACACACAACCTAATTTACAAAAAAGAAATATATATATAGCTAATAGAAGAGATCTGATTATTGTTCCTGTTAGTATCCAGTAATATGTGAATCTACCAATTTAGATTAGCAGATTTCAAAGCATAAGAATTTAAGCGAATACAAAGTTGAAGATAATGAGATAGATTTTATTTCAATACATATAAATAGATATGGATAGACAAACATGTACAGACTTATGAATATACATATATATCTACATGGAGATATTTAATATATCCCTAAATGAATCTGTCCATTTGTATGCTTAATAAGGCAAAAGTTAAATATAGTATGATTTCTCCAATATCACTTGATTTTATGTAAAGGATAAGTTATTATAAATTTTAATGTACAGTAAGAATACCTTTCTGCTATGTTATAAAGATCTCAGTTGAAATGCAGCCACCCCGCTGCTCCTGTCTCTGGTCCCCATCGAGAGCACCTTTGGAGCTCTGATACACCCCTACCTACAGCCTACCCCCCCACCCTGTGCCCTACCCCACCTACTGTCCTGCCACTCTGGTTGAGCACTGGGTCAGAGGGTGGAGCCAACAGTCCACCCTACTGTGGAGACTTCTCGGAGAAACTCCGAACAAAGGAGACCTGACTATCCACAAGTGACCACCTGTAATTTCCACCAGCTTGGTCTCTGACCCCGCCTCCAGTCCTCTGGAGTCCCGGGCCCCTCCCAGAGATCCGCCTATCTCTGTGGGTCCACTCAGAGTTCCTGCGGGAAAGATCCTTGACCCCCAAATCCAGGCCCCTGCCAAAGAACGAGGTCTCAGCTGGAGAGTGCCAGTTTCCAGTGAGATCCCACTACCCTGCAAAACCTTCTCAAGTTCAAGCTCAGCCCTCATCTTCTTCTGGCTGCTATAGGACAGAGCTATTGGCCAGAGCTATTGGCCAGAGGACCACTGTGAGTACCTGCTGGCATCTTCTTCTGGATCTTCATCCTTGACCCCATCCTTGGATCCCTGTCTGCAGAGAAACCTCCTAGAGAGCTTGGACCACACAGAGCTACAGATATTGAATCTCAGACCCACATAAGCCCATCGGGGAAGTACCATAGAGAGAGGGAAGAGACACCACCAACACCTACTGGAAGAAACTATGGGAAGAAGGCAATACAAGAGAACTCCTAACAACAGAAAGACAAACATGACACCACCAGAATCTAGGGAATCTAAACCAACTAGAATGGAACACAACAAGAAAGCAGAGGAAGCAGAAGGGTACGACTTGAAAATCACCATCATAAAAATGATAGAGGCCCTCAAAGAAGATGTGAGAAAATCCCTTAAAGAAATGGAGGAAAAAACAAACAAAAAAGTGGAAGAAATGAACAAATTCCTTAAGGAAAATACAGAAAACGAAGAAAAAACAATTACGCAGGTGAAGGAAATGGTTCAAGACTTGAAAACTGAAATTGAGAAAATAAAGGCAACACAAATGGAAGGAATGCTGGAAATTGAAAAGCTGGGCAAAAAATCGGAAACCGAGGATACAAGCATAACCAATAGAATTCAAGAGATGGAAGAATCTCAGGCGCAGAAGATAAACTAGAAGAAATAGATTCATCCACCAAGGAAAATCATAAATCCAACAAATCCTTAACACAAAACATCCAGGAAATGTGGGACACCATGAAAAGGCCAAACCTAAGAATAATAGGCATAGACGAAGGTGAGGAAGCCCAGCTCAAAGGTGCTGAAAACATATTCAACAAAATCATCTAGGAAAACTTTCCCAATCTGAAGAAGGACAAGCCCATCAAAGGACAAGAAGCATAACGAACCCCAAATAGGTTGGACCAAAGAAAAGAGACCCCTCGACATATAAAAATCAAAACACCTAGCATACAGAATAAAGAAAGAATATTAAGAGCAGCGAAGGAAAAAGGACAGGTAACATATAAAGGCAGACCTATCAAAATTACACCTGACTTCTCCATGGAAACCCTCAAGGCCAGAAGGTCCTGGATAGATGTTCTAAAAGTATTAAGAGAACACGGATGCCAGCCTAGGCTACTATATCCAGCAAAACTCTCAATCAATATAGATGGAGAGAACAAGATATTTAATGACACAACCAGATTTTCCCAATATGTATCTACAAATCCAGCCCTACAAAAAGTATTGGAAGGAAAACTCCAACCCAAGGAAGGTAACTACGCCCACGAAAATGTAGGCAACAGATAATCCAACTACACCAGAAACCAAGGGTGAAGCAGAACAAATATATTCACAATACCACTGCCAACAACAAACCTAAATCAAACAAGCATCAACAATCAATGGACCTTACTCACCCTCAACATTAATGGACTTAACTCACCTATAAAAAGACACAGGCTAACAGAATGGATACGAAGACAGAATCCATCCTTCTGCTGCATACAAGAAACACATCTTAGCTCCAAAGATAGACATTACCTCAGGGTAAAGGGTTGGGAAAAGATTTTCCAATCAAATGGAAATAAAAACAAGCAGGCTTAGCTATCCTAATACCTAACAAGTTAGAATTCAAATCAAAATTAGTCAAAAGAGATGAAGACGGTCATTTCATATTCATCGCAGGAAAAATCCATCAACACAAAGTCTCAGTTCTGAACATCTATGCCCCTAATACAAAGTCACACACATTCGTAAAAGAAACACTACTAAAACTCAAAGCTCATATAAAACCTCACACACTTATAGTGGGAGACTTCAATACACCACTCTCAACACTAGACAGGACCAAAAATCAGAAACACAACAAAGAAACAAAAGAATTAACAGAAGTTATGTGTCAACTGGGGTTAACAGACATCTATAGAACATTCCATCCAAAAAGAAAGGAATATACCTTCTTCTCAGCTCCACATGGAACCTTCTCTAAAATCGACCACATACTAGGTGATGTAACAAACCTCAACAGATACAAGGGAATAGGAATAGTCCCCTGTATCTTATTGGACCACCATGCTTTAAAATTGGAATTCAACAACAGCACAAATAGCAGAAAACCTGCAAACTCATGGAAACTTAACAATATGCAATTGCACCACTCCTGGGTCAAAGAAGAAATAAAGAAAGAAATTAAAGACTTTCTAATATTCAACGAGAATGAGGATACATCATACCCGAACTTATGGGACACCTTTAAAGCAGTGCTACGAGGGAAGTTCATTGCACTAAGTGCCCACATGAAGAAAACAGAGGATAATCACATAAAAGAATTAACAGCCCAACTGAAAACATTAGAACAGAGAGAAGCGAATTCACCACGCAGGAGTAGACGCCAGGAAATAATCAACTTGAGGGCTGAAATCAACAAAATAGAAACCAGGAAAACAATACAAAAAATCAATGCAACAAAGAGTTGGTTTTTTGAGAAAATCAACAAGATAGACAAACCTTTATGGAAATTAATGAAAATTCAGAGACAGAACATGCAAATTAAAAAAATCAGAAATGAAATGGGGAACATAACAACAGACACAGAGGAAATCCAAACAATTTTCAGGTCATACTTTGAAAATCTGTATTCCACAAAAATTGAAAATTCAAAGGAAATAGACAAGTTTCTGGATAACTATCACTTACCAAAATTAAATCAAGAACAGACAAACAACTTAAATAGACCTATAACCAGCAATGAAATAGAAGCAGTCATCAAAAGCCTTCCAACGAAAAAAAGTCCAGGGACGGATGGATTCAGTGCAGAATTCTACCAGATATTCAAGGAAGAACTAATACCACTACTCCTCAAACTGTTCCACAAGATAGAAACAGAAGGTTTATTGCCAAACTCTTTTTATGAGGCCACAATAACTTTGGTACCCAAACCTCACAAAGACACAACTAAGAAAGAAAACTACAAACCAATATCCCTGATGAACATCGATGCAAAAATACTCAATAAAATACTGGCAAACCAACTTCAAGAATACATCAGAGAAATCATCCACCATGATCAAGTAGGCTTCATACCTGAATTGCAGGGATGGTTTAAGATACGAAAATCTATCAACGTGATCAACCATATAAACAAACTGAAAAAGAAAAACCATATGATTATCTCCCTAGATGCAGAAAAAGCCTTCGACAAAATTCAACACCCTTTCATGATAAAGATATTAGAGAGGTCAGGGATAACAGGAACATACCTAAACATAATAAGAGCAATATAAAGCAAACCAACTGCCAACATCAAACTGAATGGAGAGAAATGTAAGCCAATTCCTCTAAAATCAGGAACAAGACAAAGCTGTCCTCTCTCTCCATATCTCTTCAATATCGTACTAGAAGTTCTAGCTAATGCTATAAGACAACAAAAGGAGATCAAGGGCATCCAAATTGGAAAGGAAGAAGTCAAACTGTCTCTATTTGCAGATGATATGATAGTTTACATAAGCGACCCAATAAACTCTACCAGGGAACTCCTACAGCTGATAAACACCTTCAGCAAACTAGCAGGATACAAGATAAACTCAAAAATTCAGTAGCCCTATTTTTTTCAGACGACAAAGAGGCAGAGAAAGAAATCAGAGAAATATCACCCTTTACAATAGCCACAAACAACATAAAGTATCTTGGTGTAACGCTTACCAAACAAGTAAAAGACATATATAATAAGAACTTTGTGACTCTAAAGAAAGAAATTAAAGAAGATATCAGAAAATGGAAAGATCTCCCATGCTCTTGGATAGGTAGGATAAACATAGTAAAAATGGCAATCTTACCAAAAGCAATCTACAGATTCAATGCAATCCCCATTAAAATCCCACCACAATTCTTCACCGACCTTGAAAGGATAATAATCAACTTTATATGGAAAAACAAAAGACCCAGGATAGCCAAAACAACCCTATACAATAAAAGAACGTCAGGAGGCATCACCATTCCTGACTTTAAGCTCTACTACAGAGCTATAGTTCTGAAAACAGCCTGGTATTGGCATAAAAATAGACAGGTAGACCAATGGAATCGAATTGAAAATCCTGATATTAATCCACCCACCTATGAATACCTGATTTTCGACAAAACAGCTAAAATTATACAATGAGGCAAAGACAAATACCGCTGGCACAATTGGATGAGTTTGTGTAGAAGACTGCAGATAGACCCATGTCTGTCGCCATGCACAAAACTCAAGTCCAAATGGATCAAAGACCTCAACATCAATCCAGCCACATTGAACCTCTTAGAAGAGAAAGTAGGAGGTACCCTTGAACAAAATGGTATAGGAGACCGCTTCTTGAACATAACTCCAGGGGCACAGACACTGAAAGAAACAATTAATAAATGGGACCTCTTCAAACTTAGAAGCTTCTTTAAGGCAAAGGACACAGTTGACAAGACCAAACGGCAGCTCACTGACTGGGAAAAGATTTTCACTAATCCTATATCTGACAAAGGGCTGATCTCCAAAATACACAAAGAACTCGGGAAACTAGTCAACAAAACACCAAATAACCCTATTAAAAAATGGGGTACAGAACTGAAGAAAGAATTCTCAATAGAGGAAATCAAAACGGCTGAAAGACACTTATGAAAATGCTCCACATCCTTAGCTATCAGGGAAATGCAAATCAAAACAACTTTGAGATACCATCTTACCCCCGCCAGAATGGCTAAAATTAGAAACACCAGTGATGGGTTATGCTGGAGAGGATGTGGAGAAAGAGGGACACTCCTCCACTGCTGGTGGGAGTGCAAACTCATACAGCCATTTTGGAGATCAGTATGGGAATTAGTTTACCACAGGACCCGGCAATCCCCCTGTTAGGCATATACCCAAAGGATTCACATCCATGCAACAAAGACATCTGTTCAACTATGTTCATAGCAGCACTATTTGTAATAGCATGAACCTGGAAGCAACCTAGATGCCCCTCAATTGAAGAATGGTTAATGAAGATGTGGCACATCTTCACAATGGAATACTACTCTGTAGAAAAAAATAATGGTATCTTGAAATTCGCAGGCAAGTGGATGGCACTTGAAGAAACCATCCTGAATGAGGTAACCCAGTCACAAAAAGAGAAACACAGTATGTACTCACTCATATATGGATTTTAGAACTAGATCAAATAATCACCAGCCTATAATTCACATCACCAGAGGAACTAGGATACAAGGTGTATTCTAAGAGATTCATATAAAGTCCCTGGGACAGAACTGGGAAGGGACAAGTCCCCCAGAGCTCAGGTGAAGTGGGGGAGGACAGCGAATGGAGAGAGAAGTAGGAGAAAATGAGGGGGAGGAGAGGAAGGCATGTGCGATCAGGAGGATTGAGCCTGGTTAGGAATGGAAGATAGGAAAGAGAGAGAGAGACAGACAGAGACAGAGAGAGAGAACATAAAAGAGGGAGCCAATATTGGTTTGAAGATAAAGTTGAACACAAAGAAAGGTCGAGAGAACTACAAGACTGCTCCCAACTAACAATCTCAGCTTCTGTGGAAAGGCTATCATAAATGCCCTTCCTGGAGAGTGAGATCAACAACTAACTTCTCCATGGAGCCTTCAACTAATGCCTGTTGAAAATAGGAGCAAACACCCATACATAAACACTAAGTCGAACTAGAACCCAGAAACAGATGGAGAGGACAAGACCATGCGGCAGAAGCACAGCTTACCTGAACAAGGAGGAGCTAAGGGCCACTAGACTGATAGCTGGGAAGCCAGCAGGGGACTGCCTCGGGCCCCCCTGAATATGGGTCTCAGCCAGAAGGACTGAGCAGTCTGAGAGACCTCAGACAGTGGAGCCAGGATGTATCCCTGGTGCACAAAAGGACTTTGCAAACATATCCCCCATGGAGGGATAACTGCCTTATTCTAGAGACAGGAGAGAAGCCCTAGTCCCTACTTCACAAGACCTGTCACATCTACATGACCCCAACTGGATGGCATTCTCCTACATATGGAATTGTGGTGGGGGAATGGGAGGGGAGGGTGTTTAGAGTGCATGTGAGAGGGCAGAGAGGGTAAAAGGGAGGGAAGGGGGAGGGAGGGCTGAAGGGGAGCGAGGGAGGAAGGGAGGGAGAGAGAGGGAACTGGGATCGACATGTAAAATAATAAATTAAAAAAAATGCTTTGACTCCAAAATTTAACTTGAAGAACAAGTTACTGGGGAAAAGGATTTCTATTTTTGTTTCCACAGAAAATGAAAAGATGTGGATTCCTTCCAGACTAATGTGGTTTGTTCACGCCAGACCGCCGGAAACAGAGTACAAGCTGATCCTACATTCAAAACAGCTGGACAAAACAGCCCTACAGACTACAGCTAGGATATCTGAATCTTCTTCGAATCCCCCAAGACAGCGCCCCTTACCAGCAGGAAGTTGTTTGGAAAGAACGACGCCCAAATTCCCAAATATTGTGTATAAACGTTTGTTTTCATTTAATTGGACTTTGTTATATAAAATTAAATAAAAGAAAAATAAATGCAGCCACCCCTTTTGACATCTGCCATCTTGCCATCATTCTATCCCATAGCACATGAATAGAAAGTTGTAGCATAAGACTAGACTAATATACTTTACCATCAATAATTTAACAAGTATATGTGGTTATTCAAATTTTAATTCTCTTGGGAATTGAAAATCTCCTGGGTATTCAACTCTCAGCTCACAACATGGTCTCTAGCAGTCCACTGACGAACATTTGCAAATAACAGTACATGTGTTACTACTTCATAACATGATATATTATTTCTTAGCCTAATTGATGACATGTTTTCTTGACTCCTACCACACATTTGGGATTGTATATAACTTCAGAATAGATTTCAAGAAAGAAAATTAAATAATGAGCTAAGAGATTTTAGTATCAGATAAAGAAAATAACCTCACAAATAAACATACATTCACTTCATTGTGTTAGCCCTGAGTAAAAATTAATTCAAAGTGATGCTTAGAGTGTGCTAAGTCCATGGAATGAGAAAGGAAGTTTATCAGGGTAAGGAGAGAAAAGACATTTTTACACCTTAAAGTCCTTTGGGATCACCTAGAATGAAAAGTAATGTAGTGACAATTACAATACTTTCTGTCACTTGGGAAGACTTCTGTTCCTATTTGAATATTTTCCTAATAGAGTAATTGTTTATTGATGAATAGAAAGAATCATTTTTCCTGGACCCAGGTGGCATTGTAAGTGTCAGTAAAATAATCCTTTATAAAAGTGAAAAATGATTTGTTATAACCATGTAAAGAAGCACAAAAAAAAAAAAAAAATCCCAAACATCTGGCATACTACCAGATTGTCAAGAAAGTAGGAAAATTAATTGAGACTCCTAGTTAGAAATGTGATTCAATCACTGTTCACTGCTATTCAGACATAAGGAAACTCTTCACAACAGTGCTTTGCTAATACTGATTAAAAGTTTAAAAGGAAATTTACTCTTTTAAAAATGAATCTCATTTAATTGTTTTATATTAAAGAAAATATTAAAGATTTTATATACATATATATATATATATATAGAGAGAGAGAGAGAGAGAGAGATACAAATATACATGCATGTATTATAGACACTTCCATGCTGTTATCATTATTTGCTCTAATAGGTGGCAAACAGAGTTAATTTTGTAACTTTAATGCAGCTAACCGTGGTATCTCAAACATGATATCATCAAGAATAAGGAAAACCCATGGAGGATCTCCTTAACTGCTTTATTTTGCTCCATAAGCTATGTATTAGTTCCTTTTCTGTTATTGTGATAAAACATCATGACCAAAAGCAACTTATGAAAGAAAATTTACTTTGACAAATGGTTCCCAAGGGATAAGAGTCATTCATGGCTCAGAGGCAGTGCAATAGTTAAGTAGATTGATTGGAGCATGATAACATCCCCAACTACAAACACAGAACATAGAATACTGGAAATGGGGAAAGGCTTTAAGCCTGCTCCTTGTGGCACTTCATAAAGCAAGGTAGCACCTCACCAAGGCATAAAACAGTGCCACCAACTGGAACTATGGGTGACAGCTAAATTTCAATCCACCACAAGCTTCTGTTAATGTCCTTCCTCTGTGGTGGAATAGTGGACTCCTCAGTGACCATTCCATGGAGTCAGAAGGAAACACTGGTTATTCCAATGATCACTCTCATCTACTCCTTTCCCTTTTATCTCTACCTCCACATTCTTGTTGCCAGCTGCTTCCTAAAAAAAGAAGATTAAATAGCCTCCTCAAGAACAGCAACTATTATCTCTAAAACAAACTTCAACTCTGGATTGTCACCATTCTCAAATAATACCACATCCCAGAAATAATTGTAACAAGTTTACAGAAATATCTTTAATCATCTGACCACCTTAGACAGGAGATAATAATGCTTTGTATTACATATAAGGCAAAATAAGTCTAAGCAGTTTAGTCATGGGTACATTGTACAAATCAGAAATGAGAGCCACATTAATCTCCATGACTATATAGGAACTCCAAAAATGTGAAAAAAAATCTACTTTCATGGAAACTGAGTAATTGATTTTTATGTAATAAAAAGTCATCTATCTCCAAATTTCAAAACATTTTCTGGATGAAGTATTTGTCTAAAATCTCTCATCATTCAGTCAAAGTGGCAGTAAACAGAATAGGAAAAGATTTTTTTCAACTACTACATATCAGACAGAGAGCTATAATCTAAAATATACAAGGAACTAAAAAGAAAAAAAACTAGCCATCAGGAAAACAAATAACCCAATTAAGAGTAGGGTACTGATCTAAACAGAATACTCTCAAAAGATGAAACACAAATGACTAAGTAGTGCTTAATGAAATGTTCAACATCCTTAGACATCAGTGAAATGTAAATCAAACTTTTTTGAGATTTTTGTCTTATATCTGTCAAGTAGCTAAGATCAATTAAACCAATTACATCTCATGCTGTTGAGGATTTGTAGTGAAGGGGAACACATCCATTTCTGATGGAAGTGCAAATTTGTACATTTACCATAGAAATCAATGTGGCCATTCTTCAGGAAGCTGGAAGTAGATATAGCTCAAGATCCTACTATACTAATCTTGGGAATAAATCCATAGGACTCTTATCTTACAACACAAGAAACTTGTTTGACCATATGCATTGTTCTTACATTCATAATAGCCAATAATTGGAAACAGACTAGATTTCCATCATGGATGAATGGATAATGAAAAGGTAGGACATTTATACAATGGAATATTAATCTGACATTAAAAATGAAATAAAGAAATTTGCAGATAAGTGAACAGAGCTACAAAAAGAAAGTCATCTGAATGAGGTAACCCAGATACCAAAAGACAAATATAAGTGAATGTTAACCATTAAATTTTTGATGAGCAGGTTACAATCTATATAATCACAGAGGCTAGGTATGGCATAAGAGATTAGGGAATAGAGTTAAATAACTCTAGCAAGGGGAAATAGAATAAATCATAATGGGTCAGGCTGTAATGATGGGAGAAAAAAAATAAGGAGGGGAAGGAAAGATGGGCTAGGAAGGGAACACAAGAAGTGATAGCTAAAACTGAGGTCCATTTGAGGTATCATATGGAAAACAGACTATAATATATTAGAAGCACACATATGAAGGCAGTCTAAATGAAACCAATATGTAACAGGGAAGAGAGCCTCAGATGAGCATTTCTCATCACCAAATGAAGCCTCTAGTACTGGGAATGGGTACCAGTTAATCAAGTCATTGGCCAAAGGGGCCCAAAGGGAATGCTAAAATAACCCAGGGTATTGCAAAGACTCTTTTTTGCCCTCTACAAACAGATGATAAGGCCCTATTGCTGAAGACAATACTTACATATCTCAATGAGCATGGAGAACTTGAGATGATGCCTATCTAGACTCATTCACTAGTATTCACAGTACAGAAAGGTATTGTTCATGTTATCAAAGGGGAAAGGTAAGCAAAAACCCTATCTACAATAGTAGCCTAACTGCAAAATACAGTAGTGCAATAATGGCACAAAGCTTGTGGTATGAACCAATCAACATCTAAGTGGACTTAGGGCCCACTCTATCACTACCATAGATTCTAATTTTGAAGTACATATATTTTTACACACACACACACACACACACACACACACACACACGTGTGTGTGTGTGTAAAAATATAGTGAAAAAGTATCAGAGAATATAAAATTCAGGATAGTAGGGAAGCCAAAAGGAGACATGGAGGATGTTTTAGTTGTTAGAATGATTGATTTAGACTGATGGTAGACATTTTGATGGAATAAAAATAGAGAATGTTGTAGTGTATAAGAAATATTTTGAAAATGTCAAATGACATTATGATATTTTGATATAATTGAAAGACACTCTTAAAAATGTGAAGAAAAGAGAATACAGAATTTTAAATAAATAAATAAATCTGTGATCTCTTGAATAAAGGATCCAGAATTACATATGAAGCCTGGTAAGAAGTCTGAGAGCTGGGGAAGGGAGGCCCTGAAATCTATAACACATTAAGTGAAGTTAGCAATATACATGAATACAGTCACATGTACTTCAGGGTTTTATAATGACAGAAAAATGGTAAGTGTACACAAGGTTAGATACAAAGATTGACTTATACTTGGGCAATTTAATATAAAAAATCCTGTAAATTATACTCATTTTAAGATTTTTAATGAACTTGTAGGTACCTTGACAAAAAGGCCATCATCGCACAGGACTACATGCAGAGATAATGAATACTCTCACAGTGGGGAATAGAGCAGTGATGACTACTTTGAAAGCCTATATTCATCATGATTTAGAGACAATTCTCTGAACCATACAGTCATTTTGAGAGCAAGCTGCTAGCTATCTCAAATGCTCAAATGCCAGGCAGTTTGAAGTAGACATCTAGTGGGTTTTTTACTTCTGTGCATTGATTCCAAATTTCTTATTTCTAAGTGAAGTGTGGGGCATTGTTTTTCTTTAGGAACTGTTTTGAGGCAGGCCTCTGAGCTTTGCTTCTTTGAACAAGGCTCAGAGAAAGCATTCTCCAGTGTGGTATTAGTGAGAAGGTGGATGTATGCATGACTATCACTGAATGTCAACCAAGCTGGATTTTGTAAATCAGCAGGGCTTCATAAAACATGAATGGAGAGTGTATCTTTTGGTTACATGCCTAAGAGTGGTATTGCTGGGTCTTGAGGTACATTGGCTTCCAATTATCTGAGAAATTGTCAAAGTGGTACCAGAATTTATCCCTACTTCTTGAACTTGCTGTTTTGGAAACCATCCTCTTTGGAGGATACCTTGCTCAGCATATATATATATATATATATTAAGGGAGCAACTAGGACTTGCCTCAATGAGTGGTGCCAGGCTTTCTTTACTAGCTATGGGAACATGGGAAGCCTTACCCTCTCTGAGGAGTGGATGGTGTAGGGTATGGGAAAAGTGAAAAGAGCAGAGGAGGGGAGGGAGTGGGAGCTGGGATTGGTATGTAAAATGAGAAAATATATAGATTTAAAATAAAAAATCAAGTCTTTTTTATGACTTAATTGAAATAGTTTATTATTTTAAAAATTACCTTTCTTTCATTGACTCACTATGATTTACTTCAAATGAAAATAGAAACAATTGGATTAATAACTACATAACTTTGGTATTTTTTTTACAAGAAGCCAAAATATTTTTCTTTTTTTTTCTTTTTCCTCTTTTTTTAATTTAATTTTATATAACAAAGTCCAATTAAATGAAAACAAACATTTATACACAATATTTGGGAATTTGGGCATCGTTCTTTCCAAACTACTTCCTGCTGGTAAGGGGCGCTATCATGGGAGATTCGAAGAAGATTCAGATATCCTGGCTGTAGTCTTCAGGTCTGTTTTGACTAGCTGTTTTGAATGTAGGACCACCTTGTACTATGTTTCTTGCAGTCTGGCGTGATCAAACCACATTAGTCTGGAAGGAATCCACATCTTTTCATTTTCTGTGGAAACAAAAATAGAAATCCTTTTTCCCAGTAACTTGTCCTTCAACTTAAATTTTGGAGTCAAAGCATTTTTTTTTTTAATTTAATTTATTATTTTATATGTCGATCCCAGTTCCCTCTCCCTCCATCCCTCCCCCCAATCACCCCTCCCTCCTTCCCTCCCTTTTACCCTTTCTGCCCTCTCACATGCACTCTAAACACCCTCCCCTCCCATCCCCCCACCACATTTCCATATGTAGGGGAATGCAGTCCAGTTGGGGTCATGTAGATCTGACAGGTCCTGTGAAGTAGGGACTAGGGTTTCTCTCCTGTCTCTAGATTAAGGCAGTAATCCCTCCAAGGGGGATATGTTCACAAAGTCCTTTTGTGCACCAGGGATACATCCTGGTTCCACTGTCTGAGGTCTCTTAATGGGGATTTCATTGAATCTGTAGATTGCTTTTGGCAAGATTGCCATTTTTACTATGTTTAACCTACCTAACAAAGAGCATGGGAGATCTTTCCATTTTCTGGTATCTTCTTTACTTTCTTTCTTTAGAGTTACAAATTTCTTATTATATAGGTCTTTTACTTGTTTGGTAAGTGTTACACCAAGTTACTTTATGTTGCTTGTGGCTATTGTAAAGGGTGATGTTTCTCTGATTTCTTTCTCTGTCTCTTTGTTGTCTGAAAAAAGTAGGGCTACTGATTTTTTGAGTTTATCTTGTATCCTGCTAGTTTGCTGAAGGTGTTTATCAGCTGTAGGAGTTCCCTGGTAGAGTTTATTGGGTCGCTTATGTAAACTATCATATCATCTACAAATAGAGACAGTTTGACTTCTTCCTTTCCAATTTGGATGCTCTTGATCTCCTTTTGTTGTCTTACAGCATTAGCTAGAACTTCTAGTACGATATTGAAGAGATATGGACAAAGAAGACAGCCTTGTCTTGTTCCTGATTTTAGAGGAACTTAAGACTTGGCTTAAGTTTCTCTCCATTCAGCTTGATGTTAGCAGTTGGTTTGCTGTATATTGCTCTTATTATGTTTAGGTATGTTCCTGTTATCCCTGACCTCTCCAAGACCTTTATCATGAAAGGGTGTTGAATTTTGAAGAAGGCTTATTCCGCATCTAGGGAGATAATCATATGGTTTTTCTTTTTCTGTTTGTTTATATGGTTGATCACGTTGATAGATTTTCATATGTTAAACCATCCCTGCATTCCAGGTATGAAGCCTACTCGGTCATGGTGGATGATTTCTCTGATGTATTCTTGAAGTTGGTTTGCCAGTATTTTATTGAGTATTTTTGCATCGATGTTCAGCAGGGATATTGGTCTGTAGTTTTCTTTCTTAGTTGTGTCTTTGTGAGGTTTGGGTACCAAAGTTATTGTGGATCATAAAAAGAGTTTGGTAATGAACCTTCTGTTTCTATCTTGTGGAACAGTTTGAGGAGTAGTGGTATTAGTTCTTCCTGGAAGTCTGGTAGAATTCTGCACTGAATCCATCTGGCCCTGGACTTTTTTTGGTTGGAAGGCTTTCGATGACTGCTTCTATTTCATTGCGGGTTATAGGTCTATTTGAGTTGTTTGTCTGTTCTTGATTTAATTTTGGTAAGTGATAGTTATCCAGAAACTTGTCCATTTCCTTTGAATTTTCAATTTTTGTGGAATACAGATTTTCAAAGTATGACCTGAAAATTGTCTGGATTTCCTCTGTGTCTGTTGTTATGTTGCCCATTTCATTTCTGATTTTGTTAATTTGCATGTTCTGTCTCTGCTTTTTCGTTAGTTTGGATAAAGTTTTGTCTATCTTGTTGATTTTCGCAAAAAAACAACTCTTTGTTACAGTGATTTTTTGTATTGTTTTCCTGGTTTCTATTTTGTTGATTTCAGCCCTAGTGTTGATTATTTCCTGGCGTCTACTCCTGCGTGGTGAATTCGCTTCTCTCTGTTCTAAAGTTTTCAGTTGGGCTGTTAATTCTTTTATGTGATTATCCTCTGTTTTCTTCATATGGGCACTTAGTGCAATGAACTTCCCTCGTAGCACTGCTTTAAAGGTGTCCCATAAGTTCGGGTATGATGTAATCTCATTCTCGTTGAATATTAGAAAGTCTTTAATTTCTTTCTTTATTTCTTTTTTGTCCCAGGAGTGGTGCAATTGCACATTGTTCAGTTTCCATGAGTTTGCAGGTTTTCTGCTATTTGTGCTGTTGTTGAATTCCAATTTTAAAGCATGGTGGTCTGATAAGATACAGGGGACTATTCCTATTCTCTTGTATCTGTTGAGGTTTGTTACATCACCTAGTATGTGGTCGATTTGATAGAAGCTTCCATGTGGAGCAGAGAAGAAGGTACATTCTTTTGTCTTTGGATGGAATGTTCTATAGATGTCTGTTAACCCCAGTTGAGACATAACTTCTGTTAATTCTTTTGTTTCTTTGTTGAGATTCTGATTTGTGGTCCTGTCTAGTGTTGAGAGTGGTGTATTGAAATCTCCCACTATAAGTGTGTGAGGTTTTATATGAGCTTTGAGTTTTAGTAGTGTTTTTTTTTACGAATGTGGGTGACTTTGTATTAGGGGCATAGATGTTCAGAACTGAGACTTTGTGTTGATGGATTTTTCCTGCGATGAATATGAAATGACCATCTTCATCTCTTTTGACTAATTTTGGTTTGAAGTCTAACTTGTTAGATATTAGGATAGCCTGCTTGCTTCTTATTTCCATTTGACTGGAAAATCTTTTCCTAACCCTTTACCCTGAGGCAATGTCTATCTTTGAAGCTTAGATGTGTTTCTTGTATGCAGCAGAAGGATGGATTTTGTCTTCATTTCCATTCTGTTAGCCTGTGTCTTTTCATAGGTGAGTTAAGACCACTGATTGTTGATGCTTGTTTGATTTAGGTTTGTTGTTGGCAGTGGTATTGTGAATATATTTGTTCTGCTTCACCCTTGGTTTCTGGTGTAGTTGGATTATCTGTTGCCTACATTTTCGTGGGCGTAGTTACCTTCCTTGGGTTGGAGTATTCCTTCCAATATTTTCTGTAGGGCTGGATTTGTAGATACATGTTGGGAAAATCTGGTTTTGTCATTAAATATCTTGTTCTCTCCATCTATATTGAATGAGAGTTTTGCTGTATATAGTAACCTAGGCTGGCATATGTATTCTCTTAATACTTTTAGAACATCTATCCAGGACCTTCTGGCCTTGAGGGTTTCCATGGAGAAGTCAGGTGTAATTTTGATAGGTCTGCCTTTATATGTTACCTGTCCTTTTTCCTTTGCTGCTCTTAATATTCTTTCTTTATTCTGTATGCTAGGTGTTTTGATTTTTATATGTCGAGGGGTCTCTTTTCTTTGGTCCAGCCTATTTGGGGTTCGGAATGCTTCTTGTATTTTCATGGGCATGTCCTTTTTCAGATTTGGAAATTTTTCCTCGATGATTTTGTTGAATATGTTTTCGGTACCTTTGAGCTGGGCTTCCTCACCTTCGACTATGCCTATTATTCTTAGGTTTGGCCTTTTCATGGTGTCCCACATTTCCTGGATGTTTTGTGTTAAGGATTTGTTGGATTTATGATTTTCCTTGGTGGATGAATCTATTTCTTCTAGTTTATCTTCTGCGCCTGAGATTCTCTCTTCCATCTCTTGAATTCTATTGGTTAAGCTTGTGTCCGTAGATGCCGATTTTTTGCCCAGCTTTTCAATTTCCAGCATTCCTTCCATTTGTGTTGCCTTTATTTTCTCAATTTCAGTTTTCCAGTGTTGAACTGTTTCCTTCACTTGCTTAATTGTTTTTTCTTCGCTTTCTGTACTTTTCTTAAGGAATTTGTTCATTTCTTCCACTTTTTTGTTTGTTTTTTCCTCCATTTCTTTAAGGGATTTTCTCACATCTTCTTTGAGGGCCTCTATCATTTTTATGATGGTAATTTTTAAGTCGTACCCTTCTGCTTCCTCTGCTTTATTGTTGTGTTCCATTCTAGTTGGTGTAGATTCCCTAGATTCTGGTGGTGTCATGTTTGTCTTTCTGTTGTTAGGTGTTCTCTTGTATTGCCTTCTTCCCATAGCTTCTTGTAGTAGGTGTTGGTGGTGTATCCCCTCTCTCTCTATGGTACTTCCCCGATGGGCTTATGTGGGTCTGAGATTCAATATCTGTAGCTCTGTGTGGTCCAAGCTCTCTAGGATGTTTCTCCACAGACAGGGATCCAGGGAATGGGTCAAGAATGAGGATCCAGAAGAAGATGTAAGCAGGTACTCATAGTGGAGGGGCCAGGATTTGGGGTCAAAGATCTTGCCTGCAGGAACTCCGAGTGGACCTGCAGAGATAGCCGGATCTCTGGAAGGGGCCCGGGACTCCAGCAGAGGACTGGACGCAGGGTCAGAGACCAAGCCAATGGAAATTACAGGTGGTCCCGTGTGGATAGTCAGGTCTCCTTTGTTCAGAGTTGCCCTGAGAAGTCTCCAAAGTAGGGTGGACTGTTGGCTCCACCCTCTGTCCCAATGCTCAACCAGAGAGGCAGGACCGTGGGTGGGGTAGGGCATAAGGTAGGGGGGGGTAGGCTGGCGGTGGGGATGGGTGGGGGTGTATCAGAGCTCCAAGGGTGCTTTTGATGGGGACCGGAGAAGGAAGCAGCAGGATCAGGGGCCAACCCTGGGAGTTTGGTTGGGGGAGGGGGGGAAAGAGGTTGTAGGTGATAGGCAGCCTCATTTGGGCCCAGGCCCACCTCTGGCCAATAGCAGGAGGAAGAGGACGAGGGCTGAGCTGGAACTTGAGAAGGTTTTGCAGGAAAGTGGGAACTCACTGGAAACTGGAGCTCTCCAGCTGAATCCTCGTTCTTTGGCAGAGGTCAGGAATTGGGGGTCAAAAAATCAAGTCTTAAAATGACATTAAATGGTTTCATTAGAATGTTATTACATATATAGAATTTCTTTGCATAAATTAAAGTATGTAAAAATAAAGAAAATGTATCTATAAAAAATGAATGAACTATAATATGCACCGAAGTTCATCTGCAGGGCACTTATTCTGCATATTGTACTAACTTCAATTCAAGCTAACTTGCCTGCCATTTCCTTTTTAAAATCTCAAACAGGAAGTTTGTCACCGAAATGCATATTATGTAATATTTAAGACATTCAATCAAATTCCTGGTATTTTCTAATTAATATTAACTATCTGCTTACTTGCTAATGTTATTTTTCTCTTGTCTAGAGAGGTAGGAAAAAGAAGATTACTTGCAAATGTAAAGTGACTTAGAGCTAATTCCCTGAAAAGCAGACAGGGAGAATAAAAGGAAGAACTGACACTTTGCAAGATTTAAACACAGGCTTCCAAGGGCAAGAAGAGGATGAATGAGTACCAGGAAATGTGGAGCCAGTTGGTCTATGTTGCCATGCTGGCAGCTGCTCTGCAAGGAGCTATAAAGAGAGGTATAACAGGTCATTAAGTAGAGTCTTCTTTCCAATGTCAGCGTCACTCACAGGAGTCATGAGCTAGAGTAAAGAAATGTATCTTGTTGGCTCTCCCACTGGCCTGTTTCCTGATGATTAAAGGTAGGAACACTGCTAAGAATTCTACTACCATGCACAAGCATTGGGTCCTTTCAGCCATGCTACCACATGCCAGATATCAAATCCTGTGGTGTACTAACCCAGAAATGAAAGAAGAAAGCATTTCTTCCCTGTAGTTGAACTCTACCTTAACATGGGGCCACCTGAGAAGGGCAGCCAAGTCTAGGTCCTGTGAAAGATGCAGAAACTATGTAAGAACTTAGTTTAATGTAAGCACCAATAAAGTATGAACACAAAAGATTCCTTAGCAGTGATGAGAACTAGAATGTGAGTGGAAATGAGAGTCATGTATAAATACTCATTAAATGTTTGACTAAATAATCACAATGAGCACACACCACACACACACACACACACACAATTTCTGAATTAGGGAGGAAAATAGGAAGCAGTATGTTAACTCTTATTTTGACATGTAATGGGGACTTGTTTTTAAATGTTAGAGAATAGGATGTTGGTTCAAAGTTTTAATGTAAGGGACCATGGGGGAATAATAATATATGTCACCTCATAGATTACAATTGTTATAAGTAATTCATTTAGTTCAGCTGGATTCTTTCTCACACAAGATACTGAAATATAACCATTCACCTGAGAAAATGTGCTAAAGATATTTTTATTTCCCTTATTCACAAAAGCTATGTTGAAGTTTTTAAAATATGCATATATTTTACTAATTACTTATTGAACTTTATTTTCAATATTTTATTTAATCATTGTATGTGCACATTCTGTGTTTTGATCAATTTACCCACCTTCCTATTCCACCATTACTCCCTCACTTTTCTATCCCAACTTTATGTGCTTGCTTTTTATTTATTGTTTTTAATATGCACTGAGTTGCTTATGTATGTACATGGACCATCTGTTGGAGAATGACTAGCCTCTCAGTACCCATATCTGTTAAGAACACTGGCTTCCAGACTCCCAGGACCGTAAGATAGGGTTGATTCCCACACTCCTTTCTGGCATTTTGATATTATGGAAGTCTTGTGAAATCAACTTTCTGTTAATATATGTGTAAAATTGTCACACCATGTCCACACAATACTGTTTTGTTTTACAAATACCTGCTTCCACTATATATTATGTTTTCCCCCTTATTCCCTGGTAATTCTTGAGACAAATGAAATGTTGTACTATATATGTCCAACTTTGAGCTAAGCACTCAATAATTTCTTATTCTGTTAATGTATACTGTGTATCTCTGCAGTAATGAAAATCTCCTGAAAAAAAAATCTCTAATGAAGTCTTAGAGTCATACTGATCTATGGATACCAAGCTTTGTATCCAGAACTGCACTGTCTCCTTGCACTGAGATTTCCCCTAGAAACAACTGCTAGTTATTTGCTAATTCAGTGCCCTTGGTAATTTTATAGAAGAAAGGTAGCATGATGATAATCCATGGAATTAGAAAAACCAAAAATCATTAAAACGTTACTGTATGTTCTTTTTTAATGGAAAGGGAATTGACGCTTTAGGGTACAGTCAGATACTGACATAGAGGGGAATAAAAAATTCTAGTCACTGTGTTCTTCCTTACAATGATATCACAACCTAAGCAAATAAAGAAATGTGAGAATTATGGAAATCCAACTAATGGAACCCTTACTTGAGGTTAGAGACTCTTTGCAAGCTAGTGGATGGGATGATCAGCGACAAGGGAAGCCCTTTTAGCAAGGAATGATTAAGAGAGGCAGACATAAGGAGAAATGTTTTATTAACTATCTTTCCCTCATGTTAGTTACTTTTAATTGATGTGAAAAAATACCAGGACCAAAAGCAACTTATGGAGAAATTAGGTTTCAGATTGTGGTTCTAGAGAAAATGTTCAGAATGGTGGGGGATATATGGTAGCAAACTCCCAGAGCAGGAAACTCAGAGCTTAAAACCCATTCAAACAATAAATGCAGATTGCAATGGGAAAGTTTGACAAAGCTATAAACTCTTCAACCTTGGTCTAGTTACATACTTCACATGGTGATTCTGTCCATTTCTGTCCCCAAATTTGACATAACACAGGACTAAATCTTCAATAATCTAAATTTTTGTTACCATAAGTGCCTCTGAATGCCAGTTCTCAAATTTGCCTTGTCCATACTATCAGAGAATGAAAATTTATTTATTCTCTTTTATAGAAATTCATATTCTTATGTTTTAAACAACCCTGGGGATGTTAAAGTAAATGAGTCCTTGTCCCTTCAAAGTACTACAAAGTCTTGAAGGAATTTATCATGTCTGAAATATTGAAGTTTATTTTTATATGGACATTGCCCCTCTAACTTGTATTTTTCTTCCAATATTCTTCTTTACATTTTCACACCACATATGCTCCATTAAACTCACCACACCCTCTTTTTAAACTTCTATTTTTTTCTTCGCTTACCTGCCTTTCTATATCTTTGGCTACTACCTTCTGTATCTACCACATAAATACATATATTAAAACTAGAAGTTAGCATCTGAATATGAAAGAGAACATTCAGCATTTGTCTGTCTCAACTTTTGTTATCTTACTTCATATGTTATTTTCCAGGACCGTGCATTTTCATTCAAGTTTCACAATTTAAGTTTTCTTTATGGCTGCATAAAATTTCAAATACATATATCACATTTTTATTATCCATTACCCTGTGTATTAACATACAGACTGGTTCTAATTTCTGGTTCATTGTGATAAAGCAGAGATAAATGCAGGTGTATGAGAATCTCTGTGGTATGTTGACTTTGAGACCTTTAGATATGTTTAGGAATGGTGTGAGTTCATATTGTAGCTCTTGTCTCTTTTTCTTTCTTTTTAGATGTTTATTTTAGTTTTTAATCTCTGCTTCTCTCTGTGTGTATATGTGTGTGTGGGCACACACACACATACACACTTACTCATGTGTTGACATGTTCATGAGAGTACAGGTGCCTGAAGACAGAAAATCAGGTTGTAATGGAACACAAGTCATAGGCTGTTGAGAGCCTGAATGTCTCCTCTGTCTGAGCACTGTGTGTTTGTAACCTTCTCTCCAGCCTTATATGGTAGTTATTTTTATTTTTGAGAATCCTGCACACCAATTTCTATAGTGTTTCATCAGTTTACAATCCCACTACAGTAAATCAGGGTTCCCCCCACACACACACTTAATACATTTGTTTTCCTTCTTTTAATTTAAACAGGTTTTTATTTATTTATTGAAGATGTAATAGGCATATGCCATGTACTTTGGATATACTCAACTCCCACTGTCCTCCACAAGCCACTCTTAATTTCTTGTCCTCTTTTAACCCACTGAGTACAGTTAATGTCACTCACATATGTAGGTATAAAGTTCCATTCTAAAGCATGAGTAATCTATCAAGAGCAACATCACTGGATAAAACTCACTCTTCTTCCTCTAGCACTCATCAAGCTGCTCCATTAGTGGTAGGACTTCATGAGCTAATTTCTTTTCCATGCTAGAATTTTGAATAATTGATATTCTACAAGTCTTCTGCAATCAACTTAAGCTACAATGAATTCATGAGTACAGTTGTACTTATGTGCCCAAAGGGCACTGCTTTGGGTAAGTCTTCCTAAACCTCTTGCTTTTTCAATCTTTTCAATTCTCTTTTGTGATGTTCCCTAAGCCTTTTTGTGTGTGTGTGGGGGGGTGTTAAATAGACATCTTATTTAAGATTTAGTACTCCACTGTTTCTTATTATCTGTCATTTTACCCTTTCCTAGTCTCTCTAATAACCACTATCCACTATATAAAGAAATTTGAGAGTTGCTGTAATCTATGAAATAGGATCCTTCACTCATAACAACAAATAAATCAACAATCTTACTATAAGTGGTAAAAGCAGAAACTCTCAGAGGGAAACACAGGGACACTTCTTCATGATCTTGGACTCTCATATATAACAATAAAGGTGTCCATAAAACCAACTCAAAACTTTCTTTTTATGTATCCTGAGACATCATTAGGAGGCTGAAAAGGTAATGTATAGAACTGAAGAATGAATAATTGTTAAACTTATTGAATCCAGAACTCTGTACCTAGAAAGATAAACTTCTCCTCACAAAAGAAATAAAGAAAACCAAAACACTTCTCAAATGAATGATTGCAAAATTTCTGAAATTTACTAGTAAAATACTCAACATCATTAAATAAGAAATGCAAATTAAAGTCACTATGATATTGTACTTCATATCCACTAAAATCTCAATGAATTGATTCACTAACTTAATTGAATTATTTAATAAAATGTGTTAGCACGGATGTCCAAACACTCACATAGGGCTAGAGTGAATGGAAAATATGCTAAGGAAATTTTGGTAATTTCCAAATAAATATTCCATAGAAATTAAAATAGATACTTGTGTAACAATTCTCCAGTGACATTATTAATGTGAGTGAAAACATAGAAATCATTACAAATACCACAAATGAACAAATAGATAAAGAAATTAAGGGAACTGTTTTATATACAAAGTAGAATATATATATGGACTATGCATATTATAATAAAATGAATTATTTATATACACTAAATCATACATGTTCCTTGACAAACATAACAAGAAAATATGGCAGAAAATAATGAATATGTATGATGTCACACCTATAAACTCAAAAACCTATGAGCAATATCATCAATAAAATGACAGACCAAGAATTCTGATAGCAGCTGAAGAATTATACGTATGATTCTTTAAAAAAACATAAAACATAATAAGTATGTAAATGTGCCCATTTCTGAAAATTTTGGGAAGAGATGTTTTTTTGAACAATATGGTTGTATGACACTGTAAGTAGAGTTAATGTTCTTTTTAAGTGGTCACTCTATGTTATATACATTTTCTCTAACACATATGCATTTATTAAAACATTTTAAAAGCAAGTAAAAGATGGAGTGCTAGGAATAATAATAAATACATAATTAAAACCTGTAGTGCTGTAATAGTCCTATAACCACAAACAAAATGTTCAATAGTCCAATTCTGGTTCATTTGGTTGAAGCTGTGTCAGGTTGGAAGAGTACAGAGGAGGAGGATTTCCTCTACTATAGGAGCAGAGAAAGTGATCAGTATTTAAGATCATTTTAGCTTTATTATTTATATGTAACACCACTTGTAATTTATTATTATAGAAGATTGTCTTTCTCCTAATTTCCTAGTTAACACATATAATATCCAAGGATGGAAATGTGGTTTGTGTGAATTTATCCACATGTAGAATGACTTAGTGAAAATTGATTTAGGAAAACAGGAAATAGGGCCATGACTGATTGTGTTCAATCAAAATGTTTCAACATGCTGGATGGTAGTGGCACATGTTTTTAATCCTGCCACTCTGTAGTCAGAGGCAGTTATATCTCTCTTAATTTGAGGCCAGCAACTTGCAGGATGGGCTCCAAAGCTACACAGTAAAACCCTGTCTCAAAAACTCAAAAGACAAAAGAAAGCTCTATGAAATAAAAGGAAACTCATAATTTAGACTTTCAAATTACAGAGTTTCTGAATATTGGAATGATTTTAACGTAGATGTGAATGAATGCTCACAAAGACACATAACGAGAAAGCTCAAGCATCCATTCCCCTCAAAGAACCTCTGAGCACGTGTAAATTCACAACCTAACTATTTTTGGACTAGAATAAATATTAAGTCAAACTGGAAGTTAGCACAGATGAAGATATAAGGCTCCATCCATTCAGAGACAACATATGAAGAGACTGAGGGTAATTCCCTGGAGAACTTGAGTAAAGTAAATGACAGGCTTCTGCAGAATCCATTAGAGATATGTCAGCCATCCACATATGCTTTGTAGGTGACTTGTTTAAAAGGAAGTACTTTTTGTTTCAAAAAGATGTCAAGGAACACCTGCATGTCCTGGAACTGCAGACACACTGTTATCTAAAGTGAGAGAAGCTGGCTTCCTGGAGAAACAGCACTTTCCCCAAAAAAATATTACTTATTCATAATGGAAATAATGGAAATAAAACAGTAGCTATTAATAGCTACTGTGTGACAAACCTATGGAATTGAAACTCCTCATTTTGCTTCCAAGGAAGGTCAGAACAAATACTACACAATATTTCAGCACACATATTATGAAATAAGTGGTGACACTCAAATTTACACACACACAAACCCACCCAACCAAAAATAACAAATAAATTCAAACAAACTAGCAAACATACAAAAGAGAGGTAACCCATTCCTGGCTGGCACTGGGCTTTCAATTATCCTGTGCTGCCTAATGGAGTTTTATTACCCTATTATCACTTAAACACTTTCTCTATGTGTGTGTATATATTTTAGGAAGCTTCTATGATAGTGTTAGGTCTTAGCTAACTTATTCCTTCCTTCTCTTTCTTGATTTATTGTGAGGCACAAAGTTGGTAAAAGGAAGGAATATTTCAAGTAGGCCATGTGGTCATTTCCATTTTATTCTGAGGGCTGAGATTTAAGGGCAATAGAACTCAATAATTGCTTATTATTATTCTACCTTTTCTTTGCTTAGTATCTTTATGTAAATGTTCTAACACTTTACACTAAGACTTATTAAATAAGCTGTCCCATAAACAAGATAACATCCAATTGTCTGTTTTAACTATCTAAATAAATGGTTTAAATCACAACATATAAGTTTATTATGGGGATTTAAAGAAACCTAAGATTTGCAGCTGAGTTTGTTTGAAATTAAAGTTCTTTAATTATTTTTCCTTCAGAGAGGAAAGAAAATATTTTATACTATTTTAAAAAGTTCCTTTAATAAGGCATTTATTTGAATTGCTAGTTGCTTCCCTGTTGGTTACAAACTTCTGTACAAAACTAGAAGAATAAAGGATAGCATAGTACTCTCCCTCTGCTATTTCTGTCATTGCATTACAGTATCAGAACTACCATTTGGAATTATTAAGAAAACTACTACAATATTTCAATTTCCCTATTAAATTCAACATTCAAATAACAGCAAATTCATCAGACTGGGACACTGAGTAAAGAGAATACATGGAAACAGCTGACATCTCTTTAAATTAAAGAAAGTAATCTTAAATTATAATTGTATATGTATCATCAATAAAAATGCTGATTTCATCTTATTCTTCAAAAGTTATGACTCCCAAAACCCATAGAACTGGTATCATGTAATTTATGAAAGCAGGCATTTCAAATCAGCTACCACAGTCCAGCTGTTCATACATGGTCAGTCTTAACATTTTGTATGTCTCCTGAGCAAGGAAAGCAGCAAAAGAAGAAAGCAAAAGGAATCAGACTCTGTCCCAAAATGTCCAACATTCCTTTTTCCTTATTTCAGTTCCCAAATGAGTCCTACTAATGCCACAGGAAAGGGGGATGGCTTCAGGTCCTTGAAAACTTGCAGTAACAGAAGGAAATGCCTTATGATAGATTAGCTCATGAAATAGTTTTGCTTGTGGTAATTTGATTGTACTTTGTAGGACAACAACTCTGTAAGGCAGAGATAAGTTCTCAGGCCACAGCCCCTTTAATCCTTCCAAGTTTCCAGATGGCCTCCAGAGAAGGTCATCAGTAGGAATCAAATTGGAAAGATCATTCTTGACTTTGTAGAAAGGATCTCTTTCATTTCTTTTCATTTTCTTAATAAAAATGACTTAGAAAAAAAATTCAACTCTTTTGAAGGATTATATTTGTAGTTCTTTATTGAATTTTCAAAAGACTGCTTGACTTGGAAGTCACTGTTTCTGTATGGTTGTTTTTATGTGCAATGATTTATCAGCTGCCATGTGCCCCTCAGATAAATTTTAAAACTGTTCCACCTAAAAGGTAGAGCCTTATTTTTAACAGAAATAATTGAAACAGCACCAGGGACTTCTTGGGAGTTCAGCCTGTGCCTTTGCAAGAACACCATTTCTTGAATCAAGTCAATAACAGAGCAGCATGAGAAATAGGTTCTGAGCAATCTAATTTTGTACAGGAACAAGTAGGTAACAGGTAATATTTGGAGAGTATTCTGTGATCTTCAGCAAAAAGGAAAATTATGAAATTCTACCTCTAAACAATGGCAGTTGTTTTCTAGGATAATCAGAACTCCATGTAATTTAGGGAGACATCAATTACAGGAAAAGTCTCAGCACTGTGTGTTTAAGCCTACTTTGTTACACAGTTAACAGTATTATCTCCCTTGACCAACCACACTCACTCCTTCTTTTCATGAAGCACAATGACAATCAGCGTGGTAGCTAGATTAGCCATCAGAAGCACTGAAATTAACTAAAATATTTATATGTCTAAACATTATGAGCATGTAATGTGAATAGATATTAATATACTATGGTATGGTTGTCAAAATTAAGGTTATGAGAAATAAAATATTTAATAGACTTTTATTAAGTCTGAGATTTAATACACATATACAGTTTGATCATATTACAGCCTTCTAGGTTTTCTTATGGTGGCTTATGCAATAAATATCAGGAAGAACATACAAAAGCATATATTTATGGATGCAAAGATCAAGATTCACAGGACTCGTCTCAAAATAGGTTTATATAATGTTATTCAGAGAGAATTCACTTACCCAAGAAGTGGGTGACCGCCTTAAGTTCCAGCTCCAAGGATTCACCCAGGCTGCTCTCTGTGACCCAACTGGAAGCAAGCTACCTGCCCTGTCCCAGACCTAAAACCTACTCCCCATTACGTATGTACCAATGACCATGTACAAATGGGTGTGGTCAGCTCTGCAGGCGTGGGTGGGGTAGATATCACACTATATATATATATATATATATATATATATATATATATATATATATTTGTACTAAACATTTCAGTAGGCACTAGTATTTGATGGAAAAAGAAGGATGAATGAGCAATGCCTTTCCCTCTAGGAGCTTAGAATCCAGTATAACAGGCTCCAGTCTGTAGGCACAGAGTTATGCTCACTGATCTTTTAATGAGAACATTTAATTTTATTTGAGTTAGTCTGCAGGGATTACCAGAAACTTTGAGGATAAACTGAGTTTGAAAGAATGAATAAGGATTTTTTAGAAAAAATCTATAGAAGTGTGATCATTGGATTCTTTTTTTCCCATCCTATTTCTTTTGAGATTACAACTTAATCACATTTTCCCCTTCCCTTTCCTCCCTCCAAAAATCTCCTACTTTTCTTCAAGTTCATGACCTCTTTTTCACTAATTACTATTGCATGTATATACATACTGATGGGAGATGTTATTCTGTATATGTTTCTCATATTGGTTAATGAATAAAGCACTGTTGGCCAATAGGAAAGGAAGATAGGAGGGACTAGGAGACAAGTAGGAAATAGGAAGGAGGAAGGAGGGGTCAGCATGGAGAGTCTGGAGAGACTAGAACCACCAGCCACCTCTCACTGGTAAGACCACGTGGAAATACATAGAAATGGGTTAATAATTAACACAGAGCTAGCTGATAAGAAACTAGTAACTGGCCAACAGAATTATATCATACACAGAGTCTCTTTGTGTTATTTGGGGCTGGCGCGGCGGCAGGACAAGACTCGGGGGCGGGACAAAACTCGGCGGCTGAAGGAAAAAACCTTACTCCTTACGTATACATACATACATATTTTTTACTAAATATATCCTGTTCTGCTTGGTCTGTATAGTGTTATCAGGGCTTTGTTTCCTACAGTGCTTTGTGTAGAGTTGAGATCTTGTGGCCTGAGGAAGAAGAAAGACTGGGAGATATGGAAGTCAAAGCTTTCTAAAAATTTCTAACTGGGACAATTGACAGTGCGTAGAGGATTGGATGTTTAAATACTTATTTACAAAGCCTTCTTTTCCTTACTCAATACATACTGTGCTCATACAAAGGAAAGGGAGAGATAGAGGTGATAAGGTAGAGATAGAAAGAGAAAAGAGAGTGAGGGGACAGGACAAAGGATGAAGTGCCCTTAGAGCACATTATATTAGGCAGTCACTTTCTGGGACTCTATAAGTTAATGGAAATAAATAGGGATACACCCACAATGTATTCCCTATACCAAATATTTGCAGAACAGTTTAGAAGAGTGTAGAAAGATTATGAGAGCCAGTGGACCAGGACTCTGCTGTTAGATTCAGACTTCTCTACATAAAAAGGAAACTCATCAAAGCTCAACAATATGGTCATGTAACGAGTATGGGTTTTTCCTCCGCCGCCAGGTCTTGTCCTGCCGCCACGCCAGCCCCAAATAATACACAGAGACTCTGTATTTGATACAATACTGTTGGCCCGGTTACTTGTTTCTTATCGGCTAGCTCTGCCTTTAATTATTAAACCATTTCTGCTGATCTATGTATTTTCACATGGCCTTCTCTTTCCGGGGAGGCGGCTGACGTCCAGCTTTCTCCAGACTCTCCATCTTGACTCCTCCTTCCTACTTCCTATTTCCTCCTTGTCTCCTAGTCCCTCCTATCTTCCTTTCCTATTGGCCAACAGTGCTTTATTATTAACCAGTATGAGAAACATATACAGAATGACATCTCCCATCATGGTCACCTGTTTGGCACCCAAGTGGAGGCTCAAATATCCTAGTATGTCTGAGAAAGTGGTCTCTCGGCTAGACATACAGAGTCACAGCTCTTTTAAGAAGAACTGTCCTATTGCTGAGCATTTGTGCAGGCAGCACTGAGGATTAACTCCTGCTTCAAATAGACACAAAATAATCCCAGAACTAGAGTAGGTCAATGTGGCTATGGGCTGGTGCTTGCCCACATTAGAGTAGGCTCTCATAGAACCTCCAAAGGGAGCAGAGCCAGCTATCAATGCATCATATGCTAAGCACAGCTCTGTGCTGGTAACCCAGCAGTTTAAAATTTGTCTCATGAGGTCAATGAAAGTTGCAGGCACACAAAATAGAGGTGCTGTGGGATATTTGTGCACTGTGAGAAAATGTATTGCTGTGATTTTTGTAATAAAAACTCAATAGCTAATGGATGTTTAGGTGGGACTTCCAGGGACAACGGGAACTCTGGGATGAAGAAGGTCAGAGTTGGACTTGGATGAAACAGCATGAGCAGTATAGAGAGATGAGGTAACAAGCCATAGGACAGATCATAGATTAAAATAAATGGGTTAATTTAAGTTATAAGAGCTAGAGTCACAAGTCTAAGCTAAGACTGAGCTTTTATAATTAATAACTAATCAGTGTTCATGTCATCATTTGTGAGCTGGTTGTTCAAAGAAAATTATGACTACACCTGATCAAGTTCAGCAACATGAACTCTCATAAATGCCTACCTATTTCTGGTAGGATAGCTATAGGTAGTTAATGGTTGCTGAGTAATGGATAATCAGTCTTCCTTAGGGAGAAGCCCCTGATGGAGTATTCAATATTGAGTGGTCAGTCATAACACATTCGTATGAGCAAAATTAAACAGAACAGTACCTAAAACTATTAATATCTTTGAACCATGAATATTTTATCTCTATTCACAGAGCTACCAAAGATTTCCACAAAATTTCATGTAAAGAATTAAAGAATTTACCAGATGATATGACTCACTTATAGAAAAATTGAGAAAACAAGTTCAAATAAAATTTTAGAAGGCGAATATACCAATTATAATTAGCATATAATTATCTGTCAGCTGTAATCAATTTCAGGCCTCTCCAAAAACAAAATAAAACAATTGAAAATTTCTACTTAACCAAAGTGGTTTATCTCAATTTATAGTTCTCCACATAAAAGGATGAAAGGTTCAACCTTAACTCATTTGGTAAAGTTTTTTCTAAAAGTTCAGGACAACTCAAGAAAATATTTATCATCTGATAATGATTTGAAACGTTAAAGGCAAGTAAAGAAATGTACTTATAAAACTTCTACTTGACATGTATGTCTTTAGAATAAATATTACTTTAACAAATTATAGAAGGTCTATATTTAATTCCTTCAGCTTCTAAGGGAAGAAGGGAAGTAAAGCATTGTATTCAGTACATTGAGAGTTCAGGTGTGAACAACATTAGAAAGATACCAATGGGTCAAGTGCATTTTGGGAACTGATGTGAAAAAACAGATAAGTTGTCATGGGAAAGCACCTTAGGAAGACAGAGATGACAATCTCTTCATGCCAAACCAAGGAGAGGCAATTTCAGATCAGCATAAGTAAATGAACAAATTAAACAGTCTGGTGAATGCAGAGAAGAGACAATAAAACCTCAGATCTTTGTCCATTTTGCCTTGAAGTTGTGAACTCTGAAAAGCAGAGATGAGTTTTTTAGAATTGTTTGAAAATCAGGCTTATTGGATATACTGTGCAATCAGGTTGCTGTTCTAGTTCTTTAAAGTGTATTTGCTTGTGGTGTATTAACTGGTGGTCCCTGCCAACTTCTCAGCTGGGCAGAATCAATCTACCTGAACATTGTTTTGAACAGGTTCTCTATCCCCTTCTGCCTTTCCACCTGTATTCAAATATCCCAATCTCATTTTCAGTTACTGTTTTGGAAAAGAAAACATTTTCCCACCTTAGTCCTGTGTCTCCTGTTTAGAAAACTGTCTTCTCTGTTATAACCAAATGTCTGAACTTTTCTGTAGCTTTATATGATTAGGAACTAAGGATAGACACTCAAAATTACACAGATTTGTAAAAGTGCTATGTATTGAAAATGGTAAGTTCTAACTGGAATTTTGCCTTTAGTTTCTTACAATATCCTGAAGCCACTCATACAGGTCTTTGCCATCCCCACTCAATAGATATGGCATACGATTACCTACATCCTCAGTGTATCAGAGACTTCCTTTATGCCTGACATTCTTGAATAATTTCAATAATAGTTTCTGTATTTAAAAAAATAATTTTGTGGCAATATAAAATGTATCAAATTATTACAGGCCAATGATCAAAGGAATCAAAAATTATACTCCTAGTATAATTCCTAAAGAAAAGAAAGCCAGTAACTTTCTACTGTAACATGTAGCTTATAGTATGAGACCACTATTAAAATGAAGGATACTTGACAGTCACAGCTTAGCTGATTAAAATATGGGTAGACAGAGGTATTACAAAATTGGGAACAACAATAAAATCAGATAATTTAAAATCTTCAATACGGATCTAGTAATAATAGTTCAGGTTCTGAAAAACCAATATATTTTTTATCATAATAACTAAAAAATTGTTTTGAAAGCTTTTATAAATAAATGATAGGTGTTCACGTAAAATATATGCATAGTTGTTTGTATTTATGAGAAGAGTATAGTAACCTTAGTAATTATTACACTTTTCCATATGGTAGATAGATCTTAGACTACTAAGTTAAATCTACTCTTTTTACATAAAGATGCTTATAAGAGACGTTTTTATTAAAATATGTGATGAGACTCATGCTCTTCATAAGTCTAAAGAGGAAGCAAAATGAAGAGCAGGATAAAGTATACTTAAAACATGAAAGGACTGGAAATTATTAAGCAAAGTGTAAAGGATTTTAAATCATGAAAAAGGAGCCTTGACTTAAGAAGAAAATTCAAATTAGTTATCCTATTAGAGATACAGAGCAGGATAAAACTAAAGATAGGGGAAATGTTTTATTCATCATATGCTAACTGAAATGTAAAAAGCTGAGAAAATTTCTTATATACATGGCTCAAAGATAAATATTAACGAACAAATTTCCATATAGCATCTAGGAGGAAATCTATACCAGCAAAATACAGGATTTTTTTCTATTTTCTTTTGTCTGAATTCAATAAAATTAGAACTCTCCGAACATTTTCCCATGCTTCATATTTTATAAAAGAATCTAAGTAAAGTGCAGCTAGCAAACTCCAAGGCCACATCCATGCCTTTGATTACAAAAATGTAAATATATTTCTCATACTAGTTAATGAATAAAGCATTGTTGGCCAATAGGAAAGCAGGATAGGTGGGACTAGGAGAAAAGGAGGATTTGAAGAAGTAGTAGGGAGGAGAAACATGGAGAGACTGGAGAGAGCAGAACTGCTGGCTCCACTCCCAATAGATGTGGACAGTGCCACAGAAGCAGACAAAGTGAATATTCCACTACAATACAATTTCTATTCATCCCACATTTTGATAGAATCTCACTTTGACTGGACTGGAAAGCAAATGTATTAATCCCTTATAATGCAAATATAGTATACTATATTTTTTGTATCCATCTACCTCATAGCCTATTCTTGCATGTTTCTACTGCACAGAATATTTAGTTCAGTAACTCTTATTCCTTTTAATTGGTGTTTCTAATTGATTTGAAGTTCAAATTAATAAAAGATTTCCCCTCAAAACCCTATTAACACCTATATCTTACTGATATAGGAGGCCAAGAGCAGGAACAGTAATGCTTTCGGGTATGAGAAAGAGAAATAATTGTCAGTGTCCCTGAAGATAACACTTTAAACTCTGGATATTTTGTTATGATTAGAAAAGTGCTTATTTTAAATATCAATATTAACTGGTATCAATGTGTGCCTCATTTAAATATAGAATAATTCTCATGTTTTTGACATGTGTTATGAACATGACACTATTTTTAAAACAGATTTCTTACAGATTTCTTAGAGGAGTTACAGGAGTATTATTTTTTCAGAAAAAAATAGCTCTTACAGATTTTCATAGAAACTAAATCTCATTTCATTTGTATTAAGTTATACATTGAATTAATTTTAAACCATCACTTTGATCAGTATCTTAGCTATCTCATACTCACTTCTGCATAGTATGCAACATAGGTATTTTTGTCACAGTGTGTGTCTCCCAATATTTTTAAATTAAATTTGACTTAGGGGAGAGAAAAACATTTATTATACATACCCAGAGAAAAAATTTTGAGATAGCTTATGTCTCTATGTGACCAAGAAATGAAATCATTGTAATGTAACTCATAAAACTATCATTCTAATGTGGTAATTTGGAAAGTGTTATTATCAAATATGCTTTATAGTTACTCTCCCTATACCCTCTCCTATTATCTTTCCATTTGTCAATTTTCCTCCTCTCCTACAATTCCATCTCTTATACCCATGCCTTATTGAGATTGTATGGGTTTATACTGAATTAAACTAGAGCTGTCTTCATGACCATATATTTGGAACTATCCACTGAAGTCTGGTGGGTTCTTCTTTGAGTATACAACTGATGACAGCCCTTCTCCTAGATTTTGGAGTTTGTTTGTTTGTTTGTTCTTTTGTTTAAATCAGGGAATGCAGGAATACTTTAACAGGGTGCTGTAATAGTTTTAATTGTCAACTTGAAACAAGCTAGGATCATGTGGGAAGAGGGTTTCAAAGAGGAATTGTAAAAATTGGGTTGGCATATAAGCAACTCTGTTGGAGGGAGGGTGATTGCCTTGAGTAATGTGGGAATACAAGGCCTATTGTGGGTGATACCATTACCTTGGCTGAGAGTTGTAAACTGCACAAAAGTAGAGAGATCATGCTGCATGCAAGCAAGTGAGCATTAAATATTTCTTTTTTTCTGCTCTTTACTGTGGATGTGATGACACAATCTGTTAAGTTCTTGCCTTGACTTCCCTGTAAAAACAGGCTATAACCTAGGAAAAAATACACCTCTGTTCTTTAACTGGCTTTTGGCCAAGATGTATTTTATCACAGCACCATAAGCAAGATTCAGATAGAGAGATAGGGCCCCAAAAGTCTCTTTCTAATCTGTGATTGACTGATGACAAGTCTAGCTGTGGTCAGGCCGTAAGAAGTTTACTACAGCTGTGGAATGATAATGGCTGATACATGTCAAGAATATAATGTTTCAGAGATTTTCTCCTTTTAATTCTTACATTTTCTTCTGCCCCCTATTCTGTGATGTTCCCTGAACCCTATAGAGTGTTAAGTGTCCTGTTTAGGGCTGAGCCATCAATCATCACCTAGTCTTAGCATCAACCTGCTTTAGTCCCTATATTCAGTACTACTTGTTGCAAATAAAAGTTTCTCTTTTGTTTGGCAAGTGTTGCAGATAGTAGAGTTTACAGATGGTTCGGAGCATTGATCCCACTAAATATCATAGCCATACCTTCTGTCAGTACTACTCCTCCAGGAGATCTGTATGTAACCTCCATCTTCATTTTCTACCCCCAGAAACAATAACAAATACACAGATACCACCTTAAGAAATCTAAGGACTACACTGTTCCATGGCTAAGTCCTGAAATCAAGTAACACCACCTCTTTCATGTAATTTAAAGATTTCTTTCACTTGTTTGACATCAAAATACATAAAGAGGCATATTTTATTTAAAACATGTATTATTAATGGCTATAAAAATGAGTGTGAATAGTGTCTTTCGAATTGGCTTGAGAATCAAAAAGTGTCCTGTATATGTATAAACATAATATATAAAGGTAGTCACAGTTTTATAGTTCACAAAAATGCAAATACTTTATGCATATGCATTCCAAAAAGGATATTATTATTTATATTTGGTCAATTAATAATAGCTCAATGTTTATATATAATGATTTGGACTTCTATATTTTTTACATCATAAAGCATTTATGTTGCTTTCATTCCCTTCAATCATTTAAAGGTGAATTAACTATTCTTAGCTTGCATCCAGACTGACAGATGGTAGGACAGACGTGGCTGTAAGACATCATGAACTCTTGTCCTTAGTTTGTCCCTCTGTGTCCCAAAGAATTACATCTGAGCTGATAGATGGCAGGTCAACTTAGCTGTAGGATGTGGTGACCTTTTGTTCTTATTTTGCCCCCCCCATACACACACACACCCCAAAATAGTGACATTCAGACTGACAGATGGTGGGACAGATTTGCCTGAATGACATTGTGACCTCTTGTCATTATTTTGGTCCACCATGCTCTACAACAGTGACATCCAGACTGACAGATGGTGGGTCAAACTTGCTGTAAGACTTCATGACCTGTTATCCATACTCAACTTCACAACACCTCAGAACAGTACATTCAGACTTGGCTATAAGATGTCATGGCTTTACCACACCTCAGAAAAATGACATCTAGCCTGACAGATTGTAAGATGCCATGACCATATTTGACTTCACCACACCCCAAAACAGTGGCATTTAGACTGACAGAAAGTGTGTCAGATTTGGCTGTAAGATGTCATGACCTCTTGTCCACATTTGGCTTCACCACACCCCAGGATAGTGCAGTTGTTTCTAAGATTTAAATGCAAGGAAGGAAGCTGTTTAAACTGTATACAGCAACAAAGAATTCTTTGGTGAAATTAACTAAATATTAACATATTGTTAAATTTATATAATAAAAGTCTATTTACTGTTTAGAATACTTATTCTTTAGTTCCATATTATGTTTGGAAAATTATTCTATTGTGGTTATGTATCTGTATTTCCCATCTCTACATATTACTCATTTATGGAACTATATTTTCAGTTTTGTATTCAATATAACCAATAGTTATTTCTGTTTCTGGTGGTGAGTAACCAAATAACTTCTATTCATGCTCTAAGACTCATTCACTATCTCTTTGGTCATATTCATTAGTCTATCATATCCATCCAGAATTTTCTTTAATTTCCAAACTTTACCTATTTGCCTCTTAATTGTGTTCCTCCTTTAGCAGTTTGCATAGTGATTTGTAGTGCCAAAGAAGCTAGATCTCAGGAATGATACTGTCAGATAATATGATTCGTTGAGACTACCCGAACAACTTTGTTGCTGTATGTCCCATGTCCCTCCTTCTTCTTATGTATTGACCTACCTTTCTCCTTCCCATTTTCTGTATCCCACTTGCTATCATGTATATGATGCTATGCCCCTCTCAAGCTCCTCAATATACAGTCTTTTATATTTTATTGCATTATTCATGTTACATACTCACATCTGAATATTTGGAGCTAGTAATCGCTGTTGCAGGGTGGGAAAAGCCATGGCACATTTGTGTGTGTGTGTGTGTGTGTGTGTGTGTGTTTGTGTGTGTCTGAATTGCCCCACTAGGTATAAGATTAAAGAAAAAATGCTTTTGCATTTGAGTTCTACAGTATGCATTTATTTCACATCATTTAAAATCTCATAGAGACAGCTGACCTGAATAAGGAGGAGCTAACAGATCCCCTCCCCAGACTGATAGCTGGGAATCCAGCATGGGACTGACTCATACCCCCAGAACATGGGTCTCAGCTAGAAGGCCTCAGCAGTCTATGGGACCTCAGCCAGGGGAACCAGGATGTATTCCTGGTGCACAAAAGGACCTTGCGGGCACATCCCCCATGGAGGGAAACTGCCTTAACCTAGAGACAGGAGAGAAGTCCGTGTCCCTACTTCAAATGACTTCAAAGATTTAAATGACCCTTCCTGGATGGCATCAACCTACATGTGGATTGGGGAAGATTGAATGGGAGGGTAGTTGGGGTGCTCAAGAGGGGGGGAAGAGAGGGGAAGAAGGAATAAGGGAGGAAGGAAGAGGAGACAAAATCTTCCTGTTCCTCTAACTCTTCCAATCTTTTACCACCATCATCGATAATGTTACCTGAATTTTTCACATTGAAATTTTTTTTTAAATGTATCCATTGTGTCTTGGAATCCCACAACCAATTGTTCTCTACATTTTGGCCAATTTTGATTTTCTGTAACAGTATCTGCTGCAGAAAAGAAGCCTCTCTGTTACTGGTAAAAAGCTACCTCAGCTTCAGCGTAAAAACAAACACTTAGTATGCACTAGGAATTTAATAAAGTGATTTAATAAAATGGCAGTAATTTGCTCTTCTCTACAATTCATGATTTCACCAGACCAAAATAGGTTACTACATTTCTAATATCAGTCATATCAGTCACTTATACCTTCTTATATAGGTGTTTAATCCAATTAGAAAGCTGTTAGCTACTTCCAAGATATACTCCCTATTATTCCATCTGAAGGATATCTTAGCATGTTGGCCCTTGGTATTCTTAGGTGTCACAGATGGTTAAGATTATTTATTCCCCCTCCCCTACTAGCCACTTACATAGGGCCTTCGAAAGCTAATTCTCTGGGAGGAACTTTTCGGATCATATCTGGTTCAAACCCTCCAAAGCTCTGTGCTTGGAGGAACTTACTTCAAATTCCAGGAGCCAATCAAGGTCAATCATAGTTTATAATTTGGAGGGGCCTCTTCAGCTACCCTAATCAACAACTTGAAATGCTTTTTTGTTTTTCTTAGAAGACCTGTGGTGGTTTGAATGAAATTGGCACCATTAGATTCATATATTTCAATGCTTGGTCCATAGTTTGTGAGACTGTTTGGGGAAGGATTAGGCGGTGTGCCTTGTTTGAAGGAGATGTGTTAGTGGGACTGGGCTTTGAGGTTTCAAATGCCCACACCAGGCACAGTCTCTTCCTTTTTGTCCCCCCCCCTCATCATGTCTTAAACTTGCAGATAAGATGTATGTCCTCAGCTACTACTCTAGTGCCATGATTGATGTTGTCATGTTCCCTGCCATGATTATCATGACTCATCCTCTGAAACTTAACATTCACAAAATTAAATGCTTCCCTTTATGAATTGCCTTGGTCAGGGTGTTTGTCATGGAAATAAGAATGTAACTAAAATATGCTCTATGGTTATGAGCATAATCATTGTCAGCCTATGTGGCATAACTGAATTTAAAACACATACATTTCTATGTATTATATGTAATTTTAGGTAGGTAAAAATAACATAATTCTTTAAGTTTATTTTCAGTCATGTATTGTATTTACTCACATCACCCTCATTTATTGTTGGTAGAATTGCAGACAATTATAGATATTATGAACATTGGCATGGGGAATTCTCAAAAATCTAAAATTAGGTCTACATATGATCGATGTCATATGTGAAAATTACTTCATACATACCTTTTCAAACATGTTCATGGCCCCAATTCACAATAGATAGGAAATGGAAAGAGCCTGAATCTCCACCAATGGAGAAATGTCACAATGGAAATATATTCACCTATAAAGTAAAAAGGAATCATTACATTTGAAGGTAAATGAATGGGTATATTATACTTAGTGAGGTAACCAAGAAACAGAAAGACAAGTAACATGTGCTTTCTCTTATTTTTGGATTCTACCTTGAGCCCGTTAGATAATAAGTATATAACCTAGAGTCACAGCTAAACAAGGAAATTAAAAAGGGACAGTGAGAAGGGAGAGAAGGAACTCTAGAGAGTGGATGGATCAGTTATGGATTTATCGAGGAAGATGTCAGTAGGTGATGACTGAGGATGAGTGTGAGACAAGGGATATATATCACTAAGGATATTTGAAAAGTAATAGTTTGTGTTTGATTTAAAATACATATATGCACATATAATACATAACACATGCACACATAATTTATATATGTACATATATAAATTGTAAACATGTACAGATCTACACACACACATATATATATATACAATTTATGAATTCTCAGCATTCTAAATACATATTATTGTACCATAAAGTATATCTCTTCATCAAACTAGATTTTATGTTTTACAACTTATAGAGAACATTGTAGAAGGAAAAATGTACCCCCAAAAAAGAAAAATAAATATAAGATATCCTCACCCTAGTTATTACAGCTACACTGTAACCACTAAACATAGTCTGTGTAACCCAATTTTATAGAAAAGGAAATGAACAGATTCTAAGATCAAGAGAACCAGAATGTATGTTGTAAGGTACTGTCTTCTTGATGGAAAAGTTTTATATATGAACTAAAAAATAAAAAGATACTTTTTGGCATGCCAACGTGAATGAGGGTATTTTTTTCTTTTTATTTTTTTTATTTCTAAAACAATCTTACTTTACAAACCAGTCCAAGTTTCTTCTGCTTCCTGTCCTCCTGCTTGCCCCACCTTTACCCTACTGTACCCCCCATCCACTACTCAGAGAGGCTGAGGCCTCCCATAGGGATCAACAAAGTCTGACACATCACTTGAGGCAGGTAAGGGTAATTTCAAAAGCCCTAAACTGTACACTGCTGATAAGCAAAGAAAACTTTGTGATTGTCTCAGACTTTAATAACACCCTAGTCTCATTTTCAGAGATGCAGTCAATTAATGGATGCTGAAAGATAATAAGAGCAGGAGCAAGCAAGCTGGGGAGGGAGGAATCAGTCTTCTGTAGCACAACGATTCTGTTGATTATCCAATCTCATGTGGTCAGCCATATACACATATATCATATATGAGCAATAATAAATTGATTCAGTAGGATACACACAGGACAATAATTAAAGAGGAGGTCATATATTTGAAGAGTGGGTGGGACATAAATATTATAGAGCAAAAATGGGTTAATAATAATGTAAACACAATACACACAGAAGAAAATCTGAAACAAATTATATTTAAAGGGTCATACTATGATAAAAAGAAAATAGAACTCATACTATTAACTTCCCTAAATTTGGAGTTTTTCTAACTAATCTACTATTTGCGTCTTGTCTGTTTATTATGTAGATATTTCTTCCAAATCTCTGATTTTGTTGAATAGTTTCTATGTACCCTCAGCAGTGGTTTTAGCCTATGACCCATGTGTTACCTATATAAACTAATTCCTAAATTTGTAACAAAGGTGGCTCATTTTTCTAGCAGGCCTTATTGCAGCAATTTCCTATAGAATTCATGTGTCCTTTTATCTTTGCTGTGGAAACAGTTTCCTTCTCAAATAATTCTGCTTTTAGAATGTTTTCACTCCTACTGTCATCACTTTATTTCACAATGCCATTACTATTTGGTGTTTTAATTTATCTTTAGACTTCTTTCAATCATTTGCTCAAACTTAAGCTAATTTGTGTTTTACAGGCAAAGCTTTGATCATATTGCTGTTATCCTGCTCAGAATCTCTCCTTTGTCACAGACTAGGAAGGCTGGCAGGAACACACAATTCAAAATGTAGGCCCATTTACCCTCACAAACAGTTCCAGCTGAGTCATTTCTGGTGCTCTGGGTACTAATCAAACTAGACTCACAATTTGATTATAATATCTTAGTTAGGACTGTATGACTGCAAGGAACAGAAACTCACTCAAGCTTGTTCAAATACAAGAGGTTTATTGAAAGGGCAGAGGATGTAGGGCCCAACATAGCTACATTCCATTGAATCTGGGAATGAGACTAGTGTTAAAGTCTGAGGCAATTGCAAATCTTTCTTTACTTCTTTGCAGTGAATGTGTCAAATGCAGCTTCCTCTGGCCTGACTCTGAGGATTATTTCTATGTACAGATCCTGGACATCTTACATCAGTGCTTTGGCTTCTTAGGTCTAAGTGTTTTTATGCATGCATTGGTGGATGGATGCATGAATATATATGTCTTTTGGCACTATGCTTTGCAAGACAAGCCCTGACTGACAGTTGGACAACTAATGGGATGACTCTAAGATGGCCAAGATTAAAATGTGTTCAATTGAATACACACAATATTTGAGCGTTTGCTTATGTTGTTCTTTGTACCAGTGATTTGTACACACTTGTTCCAAATACCCCAGACTATCCTACTAGCCATGGTTGAATCCTCAACTGAAAGCAATTTTCTTTAGTCATTGCCCTCACCTTTGTCCCCCCTCTCTCTTTCTCTCTCTCTCTCTCTCTCTCTCTCTCTTTCTCTCTGTGACTCTTTACCAGAACCATATATGAAAGTACACATTTTATGTAAGTTTATATCAGTGTTTCAGCACGCACTACCCAATGTCAAGCACACAGGATGAAATTTTGGAGGTTACATGTTGAACAAAATTAATTCAGGAGACATTTACTTCTCAGTTAAAATATCTAATATATTAAGTACTTTTTGTGTGGTATAAGCTATTGGTTAACCATCATTCAAGTATTTTGAGCATAATTTATTCCTTTCTAATGCAGAGCTGTATGTTTCTTTTATATTTTGCTATTTTTGAGATTGAAATATAATTATACATATTTTTCCCATTTCCCTTTCTCCCATCATACTGTCCCATATTACTATGAACATCCTCCTTTAAATTCATTGTCCAATCCTTCATTACATTCATATATGTTTATGTTTATACATATTTATTCCTAAATATTGCATGCTTAGTGTGTATAATGTTATTTGTGTATTTTTCTTTCAGGGATGATCTTTTGGTATTATATAACCAACCAGCTTGTATCCCTGATAAGACTATCCCACTTTGCATTTTTTAGTCTTCAGTTCTTTGTGTAGAGTTGAGTAATCATGAGTTTTCTTTCCTTGTCCACTTTAAAAGGTCTATTATTGTTGTCCTTTTGATTTCTTTAAATTTAGTGTTCATGGGTCTTGGTTAAATGTGCTGATGTTTATGTTAATGGTTACAGAAAGTTGCCAGTAACTCTTGAAGGGATGGGAAAATAATCCCCTTGTGTAGGATTAACTAAAGTCTGTTACTACTGATGACCTTGTGTTCTTCAGCTTTCTAGTTCAGTCATGACATAAAGCTAAAAGGATGCAAAAAATCTTGAAAATTAATCCCAAGAAATTGTTTTGTGTTTGGCCAATTCACTTAATCATTGAGTACAATCCTGTTTGTTGCTTTTAATAGCCTCTTCTCTGCCAATGTCTGTAAAAACAATTCAGCTATGCCATAGATCTGATTGAACATCTTGTTTAAAGAACATGTATTTCAAAATACCTTTCCTAATTCTCTGTCTTCTTCCTTTGACTCATCTACACAAGACCATGATTATACTTATGTCCTTAATAGAGTTGGTCTAGATATTTCCTCCTATGAATCCAGAAGCTTGTTCTGTTTGTCTCTGTGTGTGTGTGCTGTGGGGTAAGAGGAGATTAGCCTTATTTTTGTGATATTTAAGCTTCCAATTAATAACTGGTCATATCACAAATATGTAATAAACATATAATTTGATTTAAGCATAAATATGTTAAAAGTTTGAGTTAATAACATAGCCTCTCTATAGTGAATTTCGCTTAAGTGACAAACTTTGAAATTACTAGAAAAGGAAAAATTTCAAGCTTTTATATTCAATCATCTTTATGGTCAATTAGTACCATAGACACAAGCCATCTCACATATAAGATGTTTTAGATGAAGAGTTAACTTCTTCAAAATGAGTCTGAGTCAAATTTATCACAGGTCACTCTTCTAGTACATACATATACAATACCTGTCAGGATTTCAAATGTCAATTTAGAAGTACTGTAAGTCTTTATAGAGGATTGCTAGTTAAGGAATGGTTTTTGATTTAAAATAAGATCATTAATCCTTGTCATTGCAAAGTAATTAATGTAAATTTCATTTGCATATTCTTGCCTCTCCCTTTTTATGCTTTAATCTTGTAATCACACCTATTAATATTGGAAAAGGTGACCTTAAAAAGCGATTAGCATACTTGTTTAGAATAATAGAATAATTGCTTATATATTAGTACTTTGTTTGAACAAATAAATAGATTAGCAAAGAAGGGTTGTCATGAAGCCTTGAAAAATAGTAGATAATGCTAATAAATAACAAATTTTCAAAGAAGAAAGAAAATTTTATTACAATATCAATAAACTCTAAACTTCAGATTGAAATAAAAAAATTCTCAGCTAACTCCAAGACAGCATTCTGCTTTTTGTTTCACAATACTTTCCATTTATTGGAAAAAAAAACAATTTTATTATTTAAAATTTCACAAAGACAGTGTATTTTCAAAATATTAAAACCTCTCCTAATTACTTTGTTTTTTTTTGTTTGTTTGTTTGTTTGTTTGTTTGTTTGTTTTTTTGCTTTTGCAGGTGATTGACCTACCAGAGGCCATTCCTTTAAGTCATTGACTTACCAGAGATCATTTCTTCACAACATTGGGTTGTAGATTACTTCTTTCTAAAACTGTTCATCCACACCTAAGCTTGCTTTAAGCTAAACTCATGTTTGTCCTACAATTCTTTCTATTTCTTGAATGTTCTGTTGTTTCTCTTCTACCCTTCCTTCCTTTCTTCTTTCTTCCTCTTTCCTTCTTTCCTGCCTTTCTTTTTGTTGCCTTTCTTCTATTACTTGCTAGCTTCCCATATTAATGCCTTATTCTAATTTTATGTTTATTCCTTTTCTGGGGTTGCATATTTATGATTATTTCTTGGTCTTTCCCTTGGTATTACCTACTTAACCAGACCCTCATTTCCTTATGGCCCATGGTCATGCCTTTTTAAAGGAAAGCTTCCAGTCCAATCACTACTATAGTTCTGCTCACAGCTTCTTTTGAAACCAGATGCAATTATACCTCTCTGTAGTGAGATGTTCACCCTGTCTGCACCTGTTGCCCTGACCACACTCATTGGGGGTGAGGAAAATTGCAAATGTGATCTGGAAGAACTAAGTCTGGGGTAAGGGACCCTGAAGCTCACTCTTGCTTCCTGGTCAGAGACAGACAGCATCCAGAAGCATCCTTGAGAGGAAAACCTGTTGGTGGTCAGCTATTTTCTGTTGTAAGAAAGATATTTCTCCCTAGCTTAACATCTACTCAGCATATGTGTTTTCCTTGATCCGTATCTTTTTCTACAATATCTGGTGTCAGAAGTGGATTTCTGGAATTCCTTCATTCTACACTGATACAAACAAATCAGGTAAGGCAGGATATAATTCTGTACAAAAGTCATAATCTATGACATTCTTATGGCACTTATCGATTTTACTAAGCCCCTCAATATAGTTACTGACTCTCAATATGCAGAGAGAGTTGTCTTACACAATGAGACTGCAGAGTATATTCCTGATGATACAGAATTAACTTCATTGTTCATGCAATTACAAGATACTATCAGGAAAAGAACACACACACACACACACACACACACACACACACACACACACATATATATATATATATATATATATATATATATATCTCACATCAGATTCCCTACAGGTCTGCCAAGTCCTCTAGCACAAAGCAATTATAACATTGATCGGTTATTAATATGATATGTGCTAGAAGCCTCAGAATTTCATCAGAAACAGCACGTGAACAGCAAAGGTTTAAAAAAGAATTTTTCTATCACTTGGCAACAAGCTAAGAAAATAGTAAGGAAATGTCTTACTTGTTCATTCTATAACCAAATTTGTCTACAACCAGGCATTAAACCTAAAGATATAAATGGGAATGAAATATAGCAAATGGATGTGTTTCATTTTGAATAATTTGGAAAATTAAAATATGTGAACTATAGACACATTTTCAGGGTTTCAATAGGCCACTGCTCTGAGCTCTGAAAAGGCTGAGTCTGTCATCACACATCTATTAGAGATAATGGCCATTATGAGCATACCTGCACAAATAAAAACTGACAGTGCTCTGGCATATGTCTCCAGAAAATTGGAACAGATTTTTTGAGTATTATAACATAAAGCACAAAACCGGTATACCACACAATCCTACAGGACAAGCAGTAGTTGAGAGGTCTAATTGTAGTGTAAAAAGAAATACTCTATAAACAGGCAGGGGGAACCAAGACACCCAAATACAGATTACATAATGCTTTATTGACATTAAACTTTCTTAATGCTAATGAAAAAGGAAAAACAACAGGATAAAGGCACTGGAAAATAGAAAAAAATTTCTAAACTAAACAAGCCAGTATTGACCTCAGTATGGAAACTAGAATATGTGCTATGCTGGTGTAGGGGTTTCACCTTTATATCTACAGGAGAAGAAACATTGTGGATATCATCTAAGTTGAACAAGAGAAACATCTTAATAAAGAGAAATGACAAGTCATCCTCAAAATTAGTTCTCTGATGGGAGATGTCATTCTGTAAATATTTTTCTCTTATTGGTTAATGAATAAAGAACTGTTGGTCACTAAGACAGCAAGATAGGCAGTATTAAGAGACAAGAAGGATCTGAGGAAATAGTAGGGAAGAGGCAACATGTAGAGACTTGAGGGAACAGAGGTCCAGGCCCTCTCTCCAGTAAGTTGAGCCCACGTGGAAATATTTAGAGTAATAGAAATGAGTTAATATTTAAGATAGAGCTAGCCAATAAGAAATGCTAGTAGCAAGCCAACATAATTATTTGCAATACATTGTCTCTGTGTGTTATTTAGGCTAGTGCAGCTCTGGGAACAGGCCGGCAGAAAAAAAAAATTTCATAACAGGTCCCAAGAATTATGTGGAGAACTCTCAAAGGTAGGCAAACACGTACAGCCATTTTGGAGATCAGTATGGCGGTTCATCAGGAAAATGGGAAGTAGTTTACCACAAGACCTGGCAATACCCCTCTTAGGCATATACCCAAAGGATCCACATCCATGCAACAAAGACATCTGTTCAACTATGTTCATAGCAGCATTATTTGTAATAGCAAGAACCTGGAAGCAACCTAGATGCCCCTCAATTGAAGAATGGATAAAGAAGATGTGGCACATCTACACAATGGAATACTACTCTGCAGAAAAAAATTATGGAATATTGAACTTCGCAGGCAAGTGGATGGCACTTGAAGAAACCATCCTGAATGAGGTAGCCCATTCACAAAAAGAAGAACATGGTATGTACTCGCTCATATATTGATTTTAGACCTAGAGCAAAGGATCACCAACTTATAATTCACACTACCAGAGGAACTAAAATACAAGGTGTATCCTAAGAGATTCACATAAAGTTCCTCACAGAACCGGGAAGGGACAAGTCCCCCATAGCACAGGGGAAAGGGGGGCAGTGAATGGAGAGAGAAGTAGGAGAAAGAGAGGAAGATAGAGCCTGCTTAGGAATAGAGAGAGAGAGACAGAGAGATGGAGAGAGAGAGAACATAAAAGAGGGAGCCAATATTGGTTTGAAGGTAAAATTGAACACAAAGAAAGGTCTAGAGAACTACAAGACTGCCACCAACTAACAATTTGAGCATCCGTGGAAAGGCTACCATAAATGCCCTTCTGGGATAATGAGATCAACAACTTATCCATGGAGCCCCCATGTAATACCTGTTGGAAACTGAAGCAAACCCATACCTAAACACTGAATCGAACTAGAACCTAGATGCTGACATAGAGGACAAGACCATGTTGCAGAAACACATAGAGAGCGCTGACTTGAACAAGGAGGAACGGGCCCCCAGTGTGATAGCTGGGAATGCAGCATGGGACTGACTCAGGCCCCCGAATATGGGTCTCAGTCAGAAGGACTGAGCAGTCTAAGGGACCTCAGACAGTGTGACTAGGATGTGTCCATGGTGCACAAAAGGACTTTGCAAACACATCCCACATGGAGGGACAGTGCCTTAACCCTAGAGACAGGAGAGAAGTCCTAGTCCCTACTTCACATGACCTATCAAATCTACATGACCCCACCTGGAGAGCATTGCCCTACATGTGGAATTGGGGTGAGAGAGATGGGAGGGGAGAGTGGTCAGGTTGCATATGAGGGGGCAGAAAGGTAAGAGGGAGGGAGGAAGGGAGGAGGAACTGGGATCGACATGTAAAATAATAAATTAAATAAAAAAATAAGAATATAGAATTTATGGCATGTGATATATATTCAGAAATCTTGCACACTGCCCCAATCTCATTTGAATTGCCAAGTACAATTAGCACATAAAATTATATAGTAGTATTTACATAATTTTACTATGCAGCATACAATGATTTAGAACATAAATCTTCAAATTCCTTGTATATTCATAAAAATCAAAATATTGAGATTGGAATTCAGATAGGAAAGTTCTGTGATATCCAAACAGATACTGCATAATTTTCCTTAAAGGGATACTAAATAATAATCACTTTAATACCTTGTTTTATTTGTGAGTGATGGTGAGCACCTGTAATCCAAGAACTTTGGATGTAAAAGCAGTAAACTGAGAATTTGAATGTTATCTTCAGCTATAGAAAAAGTTCAAGGCCACTTAGTATTATAGAAAATGAATCTCTCTCTAAACATTAAAATAAGTACATAAGTGAAAAATAATAAATGAATACAAGTACTAATCTTAATAGAATATTATTGCCAAACAGTATTCTACAAAGTATAGATATTTCCATTGCCTAGTTTACAGATGGCAAAATTTAAATATAAATAACCTGAATTAGGTTTCATAGCCACATAACTTAAATAATTGACTCATGCTCACTCAAACCTGGAAATCAAGTCAAAATAATTCAATCCCAACAATGAAGCCTAGATCATCTAACCTAGGTAGCCAACTAAGGGACAGTACAAATTCAAGTCAGTTTCATTTGAGGCTGTATATCTGAGAATCACAAAAATTCTTCACTGATGAAATAGAATTGAACTAAATACAAAAACTCATGTTAACCACATTCTAGTTATGAAATTGATGCAAAGAATGAGCATGGACTATTTAAAAGTCAGATGTAATAGATTCATGAAAGCAACCTAAAAAATAGTTCCCTCTTGTCTACCTGCTACCTGGGGAAACTTTAGGCAGGGAGAAATACTGTGTGCACTGTAATTTTAGAAAGCTGTGAAAGAGAAAAACACCATGCCACAGAGCTTTGGTAGAGGGGAAAATGTGAATTGGTAAATGGAGTGGGAAGAGGAAGAGGGAAGAGGGGAGATGAGACACAGGACAGGAGTGACAGAAGAGAGAAAGAGAGAGAGAAGGAGATACAGAGAAACAGGCAGACAATCAGTGAGAGAAAAAGACAGAGGGAAGAAGGGAGAGAGAAAGATGGGAGGTGGGCAGGGCCCTTTAAAAGAGAATGTAGTGACTGTGGCCAGGTGGGGCTCTTATTGGCTACAGATAAGACTGTATCCTGTCACAATCCCAAAGGCAGGTCGGTACAGATGCCTGAATACTAACATTACTAATATGCAGGGCAATAGATGTTATTCAAAGATTTACAGAAGAGCATAAGTATTACCATCTACACATTCTTTATAGGTTGATTTAAATATGTTCATGAAATTAGTTGCCTTTAGATGCACAGTTTTTAATAGAGTAAATAATATGATGTATTCCATCTCAATCTAAACATTCATAATTTTCAAAGAAAAAGCTCTGATATGAACATGAACATTATAAAAGCTTATATTGATGATGATACAGAAGAGAACATATCGCAGTAGTGAACAGAGGTTGCTAAAGAAAGGTGCAGAAGAACCAGACTGATGGAGAACATAAAGATGCTGCTGTAGATATCTTAATGGAATAAAATCACAGCTTTAGAGACCAGATATTGTGAAAGATATATGTAAAGCAAGCAAAAGAGCAGGCAGCATCTATTTTCAAATTTGTTTAAATGGCCATAATATTTAATGTACAAGAAAATGACTATAAAACTGTGTGAAAAATAAAATGCAGTTTTAAACATGTTATGTAAATATTATTTGCTTATTTAGCTTTAAAAATGTGGTCCCTTTAAATCTGAATAATTTTTTTGCAGTTTACAAATATAAACCAATTGTAAGACAGGTTGGTGGATTGAAATGAAAGGAAGGAAAAGAAAGGGAGAGGAGAAGAAAGAAATCAAAGGGAAATAGGAATGGAAGTTAGGGGAAGGAACAAAGAAAGGGGAGAGAGTAAAGACAGAAAAAGAAAAGAAACAATTGAATAGGAATCAGTGAAGCACACACATCTCTTATGGAGAACCACTGCCATAGACTTAGGCTTTAAACTTCTGCTGTCATGGTATCTTCCCCTTGCTGTGGAATTTTTCTTACCAGAACATACCATGAATGTCAACTCGTGTCAAAACCACCCATTCATGGTGGGAAAGCAAATGAGGTTAAAAAGTTTTCAGACTACACATGTATTATGAGTAGCATCTTCCTCTTCACAATCACCAGCATAGAACTTCTGAGTGAATTCAAATTATTCTCAGTCAGCTTTAGTGCATAGTGGACGTGGTTTCACTAAGAGTCACAGCTTCATTAATAGTCATAACTTGAACAATATCTTATCATTACATAGTGTTTTTGTAAGTGTATTCAGAGCACAAATTACAAAGCACTGGAAGAATATTTCAGTAGTTCCGTTTCAATAGATACATACAGTGCATGTTGATATTCGGAGGACTCTGTTGTTTACTGACATAGTTGTCTTTCTAGAATTGTATTTTTTATATTTATGTATTTATTTTTTTATTTTACATGTGAATCCTAGTTCCCTTTCCCTCCCTCCCTCCCATGCCCCCCGGCCACCCTCCCATCCCATTCTCCACCCCCACATCCCACAGGATTGTATTTTAAGTTTATTATCATTAGAGTTTTCTGAACTTTAGAAATGGTGACAATATCTCTAAACATTGTAAAAAGTTAAAATATATGTTTAAAGTCTCATGATTCTAAAAAGCATACAAGAGTATTGTATTCACTATAATATTTCTCATCTGAGCACTATATAATGGAGTAATGTGCTGATCAAAACCATACTTATAAAAGTTCCTAAACATTTTTATCTGTTAACTCTGCCACTTCTGTTTTTGTATCTAATTTCAACAGCAGATGCAAACAGATAAAAATGAAAAAAAAAAAACTCTTTCATAAAAGCTAGCCACAAGAACAGGACTCACAGCAAAAAGAAAGGAAAGGAAAAGAACAGAAAAGAAAAATATGCAAAAGAGGTTAAGACCACTGGCATTCATTATGGTGAGGAAAATAAAGATACCAATCAGGAGTTAGGGGTATAAAATATATTGTCATATTACATTTTATGTAATAAAAATATAAATTTATATATCTGTCGGTCACATCACAGAAAAGATGGGAAAGTAAAGCATATATGCAAAGGTTTGGATTTTTCAAGGAAATAATATGGAAATTTAGTAACACCCTAAACAGCATTTCCTTCTTACAAATGGAAGAAATATATAAGGGGAAAAGAAAAAGATGCCCCATTGTCCAAAATGCCAAGAAACTGTGTGATAGTGATTAATGCAGGTACCAACAGTTCATTAAGAGGCTAAACCAGGGGCAATGAGATGGCTCTTCAGGCCAAGGCACCTGTCCCAAAGGCTAATGACTACTATCCACATTGTAGAAAAACAAACTAAGTCTCTCAAGTTATTCTCTGACCTCCACATATGTACACATCATGCCCCAAATCAAAATAAATAAAAGTAAAAAAGAAATTCACACTCCAACCACTGTGCTCTTTTCCAAGGAATGTCTTCATATAATAGCAAAAGCACAAGAATGTTGTGAAATCATGGATTTTAAGACCTATTACTGTCCTCATATTAGACCATATATTTCTCATTAAAAGATAGCTCTCTCAAAGTCAGCACGAAGCATACATGTAATCTGTTCTAACAATGTCCATGTTTTTTTTATACATTTAAATCAGTTTCTTACTAAAAATGTTGAAACAAACCCCAACTGGTGTTATAGTGATAAATCTGAAACTCTCTTGAAGTAATGATGTATGTTGTAACTTATTAACATGAAAGTTTTCTATTACATAAAATACTCCTGAAATTCTTCACTTCAGTGAAAGCATATGTCTATAAGTATAAAACAAATTTTTATTTGCTTTTTAATCATACATGTGTATATAGTGTCAGGTATGATACCTAAGCACATATATAGCATGAGTATTGTTAAGCAAGATAGGCCATTACTTTTGATTTGGCGAAAAAATTTCCATTGTGACATAATACTCAAAATATCATAATTGATTTCATTACATGCACAAATAATATATTTATTACCAAGTGTTACTGATTTTATTTAAAATTTCTTCAAAATTGGGGAGAGCCTGCCCAATAGTTAAAATCATTTGCTGCTTTTTAGGGGGTCTAATTAGGTTCAAAGCACCAGTATCGTGTTATAATGCCTATCATTTGAGCTGCCAGTTGTGTGACACTTTATTTGTGTTTTATAAGAACCCACGTATACATGGCATACACACACACACACACACACACACACACACACACACACACTCACACACACACCTAAATAAATTAAAAACAGAATTTCACTAAATAAATTTAAAAGTATGAATATTATCAGACAAAATATGTCCTTTGGGTATCAATCTTGTTTAATGTGTTTTTGATGTGATAAAAGTCGAGGACTGGAAGTGTTATCATTTTCAATACAAAACATTGAAAATGTATTCAGTGTTATGTAAATTTTTTAACTAAACTGGTACCTCACTTTTTAGAAAGTACCATGCTTTCACCAGAAAATAAATATACATAGATTATTGGCAACAAAGATAAGAAAAAATATCAGGCACAAGACAGTCAATGTTGGCATAGCATCAACTAGAGAAATACTTCTAATACCTTCACATAATGTCCCTGGGCCACTTACTTAAATATTTAAATCATGCAAATGATCACCTTTTTATTTTCTTTCTGTAGAAGGCTCTAGGAGAATCTGAATATACCCCTCAGAAGACATCTTTAACTGTTACGGTGAATTATTTTCAGCTATGAATGCTTAATTGCAAGTAATTATTAGAAAAGTCACATTAATATCTGCTGATAATAATCTTTAATACAAGTTATTTTTCGGGTATTTGAAAAAATGGATTGAAATAGAGATCAAATCATTATTTAAATTTTAATGTAATTAAATTTCTGACTGAGTTAAAATGATGAAACAGGAAAAGTCTGGTTTCCACCATAGAATTTGTAGTAAAATATAGAAACATTAAATGGGAGACCATGTTCCACAGCATTAGACTATGGCATCCACTTATGGACACAAAGTTTCAGAGGCAACTCTTAAGGGTTAATATGGAGTCTGTCTTTGTCAAATGGACAGGTGGAGCTTCCAAAGTAATAAAAAACATATGTGTGTGTTTGAACTGAAGTCTGTAGGGTCAAGACAGTACCCAGGATGATTAGCTTGTAAAAATCCATGATTCAGGTCCACAGCTAAAATAAACACAGCACTAGACAATCAAAAGTACAGTGGGGTACATGCACTAAGACAGGTATCCCAAGGATAAGAATTTTATCCCAGCTGTCAATTCAAATTTTAGTAATGGACTTAATGCAAGGAAGTTTGCATTAGGAAAAGATTGTTTGGCTTTGGGGCTCTTTGTTACAAAAGAATTCCCAAATTATCCAAGCATAAATGATTCCTTCCTCACAAAGTTTGCATGTATAAAATGATATTATTTGGTAAATATTAATATATTTGTACATTATTTTAATAAAAATGATGTGTATATGTTACACATATGTGTGTTTATTACAAAGGGTTCTCCCTTTCCAAATCATCCTACACACCCTTACTCATGTCTCTATTTTTTTGGAATCACACGGTGGTTTTACAGAAACCTTCCTTCATTACTGTGTCATCTGACTTATATTGCTACAGGTGTGAACTGTTACCTCTATTAATGACTGTATTTCATTGATTGGATTGAGTTTAGTCATTTGTGCATATACAGTTTTGTGCACAGGTATATAATTTCAAGTGTCATAAAATAAAAGTCATATATCAGGGAATGTTTTGTGGCAAGATAATAAAAGAGTCCTAAAAATTTGGCAATAAAAAAAACTGACTAAAACATTAATGGAAATAAATGAAAAATGATATAGTTTATATATATACCTCACAGGTATAGGGAAAAACATTTCTGAACATAATACCAACAGCATAAGCATTAAGATCAGCAATTAATAAATGGGACATCATTAAGCTAAAAGGCTTCTGCAGAACAAAAGACACAATTATTTGAACAAAGAGGAAAATACAGAAAGGGGAAAAATATTTACCAATTATAATATATAAAGTGTTAGTATCTGGATTATATAAGGAATTCAAGACTGGATAGATACTGCGGCCTCATGTAAAACCCATTACTATTATTCTGATAAAGGAAAAGAAAAACAAAATTACTCTTAATGACATAGTCACAAGTCAACATCACTCAACCAACATCAGAGAAGATTATTCTTGCAGTAGATGATAATTAACAAAGAGTTCCACAACTAACCAATATGTAGAGAATAAAACTTTGGAATACTCAACCAAAATAGGATGTCTTTATCAAACCTTGTCCTCAAGTCTCAAACATCTATATGGAAGAGGAGGCAGAAGATTGTAAGACTCAGAAGATGAAGGATAATCCACAGAAACTATGTCCTCTGAACACAATAGAATTGATACACATTTGCACTTAAAGTGACTGAGACAGCACAGAGAATATCTGACCAGGTTCAAGACAGGAAATCCCAACACTAAGAAGGGGAAGTTGATATACAGTCCCATCTTTAACCTAGAAACTGCAACTGATACCTGCTGGGAAAAGGAATATCAATTTTAGCTAAGGGACCATAACTTAATATATCAAACACACTCCAGGGCAGAACCCATGCTCATTTGAGTACGCACACACCTTTTGTTTTAGTGGTTAGTGGTGGGTTAATTTTTTTTTTTTTGTCTTGGTCTTGTTCATTTTTTCTCATTTTTGTTTAATTTTTGGTTATTTCTTGAGAGAGAGTGAGAGAGAGAGAGAGAGACAGATTGAGTATGTGGGGAAGATGAAAAGAATATGATTAAATTGCCAAATTAAAAGTAATAATTAAATAAAACATACCACAATGACTACTGGAAATAAATGGGGAAGTGAATTATGAGATTCCAGTCCTGAGGTGACATTAATAATTATTGGCTGTTAGGGAAGAACACTCAGGTGTTTTTAAGAGTATGACCCCTAATAGGTTGACATTGCTCCAGCAGATGGTTTCATATTCATGTACTTATTGGCAGCATAAGCTGTACTCAATAGGTTATAAATAGATAGATGATGATAATGAAGATAGATAGATAGGTAGATAGATAGATAGAGGAAATATATATATATATATACATATATATATACATATATATACATATATATATATATACATATATATATATATATATATATATATATATATATATATATATTGGAGTTAAATTAATATGGGTTGGGAATTGGATCCCACAGAAGTTAGAGGGGGTAGATAGGTAAATATGATAAAAGAAATATATTGTGTAAACATGTGATAGTCTCAATGAAGTAGTTAAAATTTATATTTTTGACAGTGGCAAGCATCACATAATTACACTAAGTATATAGGATTACCACAAGGATGCAGTGGCAGTGTGCATATCTAGGCTATAACCAACAACTCTCTAGTTGGACTTAAAACCTACTCAGCAAAAGGGAAAACATGCCTGGGACTATAAACCTATCTAATTACTCAGGGCTAGTAAAGTCATGGATCTTAGAGAAGCACCAACAGCTACCATTTAATTAAAGCAGCACAATCCATAGATTCATTCTTTCTGTTGTCCTTATATCCACAAACAAATATGACCCTCAACCCTCACCAAGTAAATGGCTCTTTAAAACAAACAGAACCCATTAATGAAAACTTCAACTAGTCAAAATGCAGAGATTTAGAGACTGGTCCCAGTACATGTACCTACAAACTAACCCTCCCCCAATTCCTAGGCTCTGGGAACACTGCAGAAGAGAAGGATGGGTGTAGAGATTCAGGCATTATGCTGGCCTGCCCCTGTCACCTGGCAGAATGCACTCAGGTATTGCGGTAAATAAGGGTCAGGATAAACAAATAGGCCGAATAGATGTTTATTCAGGGAGAAATAACTTACAACCTAGACAGATGAACACCAGGAAATTCAACCCGATCCTCTCCTGTCCGAGTCACGCCAGAAAGAGAGCGCCTTCCTCGCCCCCTCCGACCTCCTTCCTCAGGTCACCTCCGCCCATCGCTCCACCCCCCAATGGGCGTGGTCAGTGCTACAGAAGGACTACCTCACTACACTCAGGTGGTACTCTGGTCATCCCTTCTTTTTCTGCTCTTTTTTAGCTCTTTCCTGGTCTCTCTTCCCACTGCATTCCTGGGGGCATTTTCTGTCCCTCTCATCTCTTCTGTCCTCTCTATTTACCTCTTTTTTCTCTTTCCTTTCCCTTCCCTCCCCTTTCTAATAAAACTTCTCACTTAAGCACCTTCTGCTTGTCCCTAACTTGATCATCCTCACCTGCCATGAAATCTGCCTGTCATGGTAACCTACGTAAGGTTCACTTCAAGATTTCAATGGGAAAACTACAAAGGAGCATAGAATCAGAGAGATTGCTATGAAAATATCCCTTCTAATAATTTCAAGTGCTTCACCCATAAAGTCTCTCTAGCATTACTGCCTAAACATGGGCTGCACAAGGACAACAACAATAAATATGCCAAAGTGGACACAAAAAAGACCTAAAACAATTCTCTTCTGTGGACTGGCTAGGGATCTTGAATTATGTAAGAAAGCAGCCTGTGCAGTCCATGGAGAACAAAACAATAAGCAGCATGCCTCTATGAACTCTACTTTAGGACTTGTGTCCAGGTTAATGCTGTAAGTCCCTTCCCTAGCTTCCCTCAGTGATGGACTGTGGTGGGGACATATAAACAAAATAAATACTTTCTACAGCAAGTTAATTTTTCTCATGGCATTTATCACAGCCACAGAAAGCAAGCTAGGACATCCTTAAAATGTACAAAATAACACAAGGATAGTTTAACACAGTAAAATGTGTAGGACCTTAATAGTGGTTGTTGTATCATTAAGGTACACACACTAAACTCAGCAAAATTTCTGCATTTAATATATGTGATTTTCAGATGTTAACTACCTCAGTAAAGCTTAAAAATCTAATATGTTTTAAATAAATAAATAAATAAATTCATACTTAGATTTCCTTAAACACCTACTTGAATGGCTAAATTTAATAGCCTGAGGACATGCTGTATTGGTAACCTCTGAGAACATCAAAATAAACATTTGGGCTGTCAATACAAAGCAGTATCTCTTCTTGAGGAAGTAGTCTGATAGTTTTTTAAATAGTTAAGAAAAATTAACACTTACTCATTCATTTCATAAGTATAACTTACACTAATTTAATTTTTTAATGTAAACATTTTGTTATTTGGTTCTTACTGCATCAGGAATTAAAAGCCAATTATCTTTTGAGAACATCATTCACAATCATTATGGATTTTCCCCTGTGTTAATATAATGACTGCAAGAGACTTTTATACCACAGCACAGGTAAGGTAGAGTCAATACAGGAAAGTAATTATTTTCACAATTAGAATATAGTATAGTCTTTCTTGTTCTATCATTATTTCATTAACTTTCCTGAGGTGAAAATCAAGATGGAATGAGAAGGAAGCCATCCTTATGTTTTGAAATATAGAATAATTTATCTTTCTCCCTTGTGTTTAGAGGTCTTCCAAAAACATGTTCTAATGGATTCAGCTGTGAAATGAATCTACTTCTCTTTTCTTTTCAATAAACCTCAGTGCCAGCAAAGCAATGTCAAAGTGTGTTCTAAAAGCACTTCAAGACTGCAATTTGAACAGAATGTCTCCAGAACTTTTAAGGAAGTCAGCAAAATCTAAGGATTGCTGAGGACATGTTCTTCAAAATGCCTGTGTGATTCCCTGTAGACTAATGTAGCATATTCTTACGGAAGAGTCCTGATTATGGTCAGATATTTAGCTCTGCATAAAGTGTGCACTCTTGCCCTCACCATCCACATAAACATTACATCATTTAGTTGAAGCAGGAATGTGGTAGCCAAACTTTTTCCTAAGAGAAAAACAGTAAGTCTGAGAAAAAAAAAAAAAAAAGAGCTGATACCCACAGCTAAACACTGAGCTGAACTCCTGGAATCCAGTTGCAGAGAAGGAGGAGTGATAAGAAAAGGGGTAAAGACCAGGCTACAGAACCACACAGAGATAGCTAACCTGAACAAGGGTGATCTCATGGACCCCCCCCCCCAGACTGATAGCTGGGAAACCAGCATTGGACCAACTCACAGTCAAAGAGACCGCTGGCAGTGGAACTAGGATGTATCTCTGGTGCACAAAAGGACTTTGGGAGCACATTCCCCATGGAAGAATACTCCCTTAGCCTAGAGGCAGGAGGTAGAGCCTAGCCGCTACTCCAGTGACTTGACAGATTTTTTTATTAATTTATTTATTTTATATAACCAAGTCCATTTAAATGAAAACAAACATTTATAAACAATATTTGGGAATTTGGGTGTCGTTCTTTGCAAACTACTTCCTGCTGGTAAGGGATGCTGTCATCGGGGATTCTAAGAAGATGCAAAAATCCTGGCTGTAGTCTGCAAGGCTGCTTTGCCCAGCTGTTTTGAAAGTAGGATCACCTGGTACTCTGTTTCAGGCGGTCTGGCTTGATCAAACCACATTAGTCTGGAAGGAATCCACATCTTTTCATTTTCAGTGGAAACAAAAATAGAAATCCTTTTCCCCAGTAACTTCTCCTTGAACTTAAATTTTGGAGTCAAAGCATTTATTTTTTTAATTTATTATTTTATGTAGATCCCAGTTCCCTCTCCCTCCCTCCTTCCCTCCTTCTATCCTTCCTTTCCTCCCTCCCTCCCTTTTACCCTCTCTGCCCTCTCACATGCACCCTAACCACACTCCCCTCCCATCCCCCCACTCCTATTTTATACTGTAATCTTGCAATTGGTATAAAGCATACTGTAAATATCTGCGTTTTCTGAACATCTTAGGTGACCTCTGTGGAAGGATCATTCCACTCTCAAAGGGGTCACAACCTACAGATTGAGAATGACACCCTAGACAATTTTATAAAAGTAGATGCAAACCCTTGTATAATTCCCTGTATAAATGATATCATAAAGTCATCAGAGTGTGAGCTGGAAAAACCTTCCATACTATTCACCTGTGACAATTAGGAAAGTTCTTGATAACCAGTTTCTTAGATAGTGTGAAGAAATGCAGCTTCAAGGCTGTACAATTATAAGTAGGCATTCTGACCATGAGGAAAAGCACCTACCAAGATCCAATCGCAATTTTCCTCACTCATTTCTGTCTCCCTTCATGTGCAGTAACAGGGTGACCCGTGAGACTCTGAATATTCTTTTTTTTCCTTATTTTACATATTGATCCCAGTTCTCTCTCCCTCACCCTCCCTCATCTCCCTCTTTCCCACCCTTCCATCCTATCTCCCAGCACTCCACAGGTAAGGTGATGCTTTCCAGCAGGGTTCATCAAAATCTGTCAAGTAATTTGCTGTAGGGACTAGGCCCTCCTGCCTCTAGGTAAAGGGGATATCCCTCCATGGGCAATGACTCTGAGTATTCTTATTAGGAAGCATGGAGGTGCTATGAGACAGAGATTAGTAAGGCAAGTATCTCTTCTAAGAGGCTTTTATAAGGGGGATTTAGATAGCCATGAATAGTGAAGTGTTAAGGGTAGTTTTTCCATGCCAGTCTGGTTTGATCCCACGCTACACCAGCCCCAAATAATGCATAGAGACTCTGTATTAGATATAAAGCTGTTGGTCAGGTACTAATTTCTTATTGGCTAGCTCTGTCTTAATTACTAACACATTTCTATTAATCTAAGTACTTCCACGTGGTCTTATCTTACCAGAGAGAGGGGCTGGCATTCTTCTTTCTCTGTCCTCCATCTTGGAATTCTTCCCTACTACTCACTCCTCTCTTCACCTAGTCTCTTAGTCCTGCCTATTTGCTTTCCTATTGGCCAACAGTGCTTCATTGATTAACCAATATGAGAAATATGTTTAAAGAATGACATCTCACATCAGTGAAGCTTTTTTTTTTTTTTTTAATCCCAGAATGTAGGAAGCAGACAAATGAAATCTCTGTGAGTTTGAGGCCATCCTGTCTACATAACAAGTTCCAGGCCCATCTGGGATATCAGGTGATATCCTGCTGAGAGAGGAAGACAGATAGAGAAACAGAAAGAAACTGATACAGAAGCACACAGAGAGGTCATAATGGAAAGGGGTAAAGAGGTTGTAAGAGCCATAGGAAGGAAGTATTCTGTGAGATTGCATTTCCTACAAATGTCAAAGGAGCCTCACCCATGTCTCATCACATGACTGCCTGAGCAAGACTTGAACAAAGGATGACTAGAATAGATATGCTAGCACAAAAGAAAAAGATTTCATGGGGCTCTACCAATCAAAAATCTAAAGGTAACTAAGGAATACTGAGAGCAGGAGAAATAACATTCCCTAAAAAAGAGCCCCATAATTGCTTAATTGATTGCCCAATAACAAGTAGTCATCCCTGAAATCAGACACTTACAAGTACAATTATACGGGCTCATCAAGTTGCAATGATGTATTTAGAAGTGTGTGTGTGTGTGTGTGTGTGTGTGTGTGTGTGTGTGTGTACCAACAATTAAAGAAATACAAGTTTAAAAATAATACATTCTGCTTTTGTTGTGCTAAATAAAATGGAGAGGTAAAAAAAAAGAGTGAGGTAAAATTATAGGAAATTACAAAAAAAAAAATCACATGATGTGGATCAGCAGCTAGACTTTCTACATAGTGATGCTGAGAACAAAAGGGGAATTTTTCATGTATCAAAACAGTTGAAGTTCATATGTGACAGTGGTTTATATGGTTTAGTAGATGAAGGGAACTACTAAGGAAAGACTTAAAATAATAGAGCTACCAAAATGAAATGAACCAAACAAAAATGTACAAGATACAGAATATCAGAAATAGCCAGGACATGAAACACACACACACACACACACACACACACATAATCAATGTAGTGATTCTATTAAAACTATGAAAATAGCTGAGTTCTTCATGAATCCTGAAGAAAAAACTATGATTTTTCTTTACATTAATTATATAAAATATATGTAGAGTTATGAGCATAAAGCATACTTTTATCAATGTCATATTCTTCCTCATCCTCCCACACCTGTTCTGCCTTTATCTCCTAGATTTTTATCAGTTTACTCTCACATTCTTTTTTTTCTGAAAATTTACACACAAGGTAAAATGTGATGCATCTTGTTCTGATTTTATATTATGCAATTGAAAATGGTATCCACCAATGCCATCCAGTCCCTGCAGATGATATATCTTCATGAATAAATGAGTCTCCGTTATGTTATGTATACATATCAAATCAATATAATCATTTATTGATCTGTACCTAGGCTGATTCCATCACAAATATTCTAAATACATAAATATAACCTCTTTAGACTTTATAATGAGATATATATATATACACATATATGTATATATATATATATATATATATATATATGACTTCAGGGCTGATCACTTTGTATTGGATAATCAATTATGGGACTTTTGCCTGGAGAAGACTATCTCTCTCTCTCTCTCTCTCTCTCTCTCTCTCTCTCTCTCTCTCTCTCTCAGGATCCCTTAATTGCCTACAGTTCCTTTTCTATGTACAACACCCCAATATTTACATTTTTTTCATTGCCTACGGAATCTTATAGTGATTTCCATAATAGCTGTACTAATTAAGTATCAATAGCTCCTTAATAGTTCCTTCCCCTTCACATCACTGTAGATATAGTTTTATGTTTGCCTTATATTGTTTTATTTGTGATACAAGAAGCAGTTTATTTTTTAACAGTAAAGCCCTGTAACTCAGCCTTGAGGAACTTCAATATTTAAAATTAGAAGTACTTGTCTCAACTTGGACTTCACTAAAGTCCTAATGTTGAACAAAAAATATCACACAATAATATTCAAACTATCATCAATATATTTTAAATATTCAGATAGTAAGTGTTTCAAATATGAAGAGCAATATTCCTCCACTGCACACTTGTGAATATACAGGTAAATCCCTGACATCCCTATAGTAATTACCTCTGAAGAGGAATAGAACTATTTAAAGTTTAACTACAGTATCATTTTTATTCTTTTTTTTTCATTTTTTTGTTTTTGTTTTTGTTTGTTTGTTTTTGTTTTTCGAGACATGGCTTCTCTGTATTGCTTTGGAGCCTTTCCTGGAACTCACTCTGTAGACCAGGCTGGCCTGGCCTCAAACTCACAGAGATCTGCCTGCCTCTGCCTCCTGAGTCCTGGGATTAAAATCGTGCACCACCAACACCTGGTTTAACTATAGTATCTTAAGTAAACAATTACATGCAGTTATGTTACATATGCTATGAGTGGCTGATGCCATATATCTCTGGAATACCCTGTTTCAAACATTAAAGACTTTAAAAATAAAAATCTTTAATTTTAAATAGTTTGTATAAATAAATTCTGATGTTATGAAGATATCAGTTATTTCACTAAATTTATGCACTTGTCTGAATATGTTCCACACATTCCTACATCCCACACCTTTTCTTAAGATAATCATTTTCACTGTAACACACATACAAAAGCTAAAAAAGCCACCACATAATATAATAATACAACCCAGTTTTCATATCCCAATATGTATATTGAAGTTCAAGATGTTTCCAAATCTAAAATGTTTTGAGTATTTCTGTGGAAAATCTCACTGCTGATTTCATATGCCAGATCATAGTTACCCCAAAACTATTACATAGAATTATACCTTAAAATATTATATAAAATTAGCATCTCAGACTCAGAAGATAACTCAGTAAATGAAATATGCTTAAGGTAAAAGACTAAAGGGTTTGATTCCCAAAATACACAATGGAAAGAGAGAATTGACTCATTAAAACTGCTGCTGATTTCCACACTGGCACTGGGACACACACACACACACACACACACACACACACAAACACAAACACCTACACTTTTAAAAGCCCACAAGTGATTCTTTTTTTGTTTCTGTTTGGGTTCTATTTTTATTATGACTCACTAAATATATGTAAACAGCTCAAAATTTCTAAAAACATCTGGTATTACACATTTTGTACAAAGGATGCTCAATCTGAATAACCATAGGTGTGATATGTGATATTCCTAGACCCTGTGGCTAATGCTTTATAAGAAGAACTAGTCTGATGTTTAGAATAACCACTAAACATAAACTATTTCCACCCACATTTATAACTGAGGCAATTCAGGTAAACAAAGGAAGTATTTAACAACTTGTGAAACTAATCATTATGGTTTGAACCCATAGGCTTTGCCTCTGATTGCAAAAACACACACACACACACACACCCGCACACATGCACACACGCACAGAGAAAGAGAGCGAGAGAGAATCTACATTTATTTATTCTTTTAAGGATAAGCCAGAGTAATTTGACAAACAAAGTGGTGTTGCAATGTTTAATCACATAATGTGTTTCACATTTCATTAAGGGGATTAAAATTGCTTAGCTTATGTTACTGTATTAATCTTTTCATAAGTTTCACATGTCCAAAATTCATTTGATCTGCACAAGTTATTTAATCTATTTATATACAATGCATATTAATAATTCTCCAACAAAGACCAACATACTTCCTTCAAATATTGCACAGTGATTTGTAACTCATCCAACCCAGAACTGCTTCTATTGTTTGTTAAAATACATCTTATCTTCCTTTGTGATACAAAGGGTTTTGCTTTTAAGGATTTTCTGTAGAGTTAATTGAATATTCATATATTTATACATTTTTCTCATGAAGTTCACATTTTTAAGGTAACTCATTTTTCATCATCTCTTAATAAAATCAAAGAACCTTTTTCATAGCTGAAATTGACACATTTTTTCCATGATCTTAAAGAGTTGGTTTTGAAAGTCTTTAAAAGCCTTTTGAAGAAGCAGAGCCAGACTCTTCGTGTCATGGTGTCATGTCCTCCTCCAATCTTTAATTTCAGCTGGGACTTCCTCTAGACCACATCTTCTTTTACCCTTACCAAGGCTCAGGGTGGCAGGCAACATTAGAAATCTTTGCTTTATTTAGTTTTTCTAAGTCACCTGTATAGCATGGTGCCATGAAGAGAAAATAAAATATCCTTTATCAAAATACTAGAATAGTGGCATGGAAACAGTGACCACTCAGTAAACAATGGCTTTTCATTTAGAACTATTGTTTGGTTTGTAAATATGGCACAATAATTCAAATATAGCACTTACTCATTCATGATGGGAAGGTAAATTTTATATTTTTCCATGTAGTAATTTTCTGCCTTCTAAAGTGTTTAATACCATATGGATTAACTATTCTTATAATGGCCTTTTGGTGCTTTAACTTTCTGTTTGAAAATGTTGCATTTGACAGAGTCCTCCTTACCTTTCAGTATCAGCATTCGGAATGGGAACTTAAAATGTCAGCATGTGTCTTAATTAAGATTTCTATTGCTGTGATGAATCACCATGACCAAAAAGCAAGTTTGGGAGAAGAGGGTTTATCTGGCTTACACTTCAGTATTGTTGTTCATTACTGAAGGAAGTCAGGACAGAATATCAAGCAGGGCAGGTTCCTGGAGGCATGAGCTGATGCAGAGGCCATGGGGCAGAGTGCTGCTTAGTGGCTTGCTTCCCAGAATTTGCTCAACTCACCTTCTTATAGAATCCAGAACCTTCAGGACAGGAATAGCTCACCTACTATGGCTGGGCCCTTCCCATTGATCACTAATTGAGAAAATGCCTTACAACTGGATCTCAAGGAGGCATGTACTCAACTGAAGCACTGATGACTCTTGCTTGTGTCAAGCTGACACACAAAACCATCCAGCACAGCATGTTTTATGTCCTACTTTACTTATAAAAAGTGAAATATTATAGCCTTAAAAATAGCTTGTGTGAAGTAAGCAGTGTTTTCTTTCTGCCTTTGAGATATGTTACCTTTTAAGGTATAATTCTGTAGCATATGCATATCAAGAATGTAAGCAATAAATCAAATGAAAATAGGAGTTCCTGCAAACATGTCTGGAAGTATTAAGTACTCACTATAGCTAGTGGTCTATGGCAGTGGTATAACACTCCAGTGCCTATAAGCACTCAAAACTAGGGAGGGAAACTACAATACATTTTCCTTTCAGCTTCAACAAGAAAAAAATTGTGTCCGAATTAAGTGAGAGCAAATAGATGAAAATAACAAAAGGGACAAAAGAAAAGTGAAGTACCTCTAGACTCCCAGTATAGCTAGGGAAGCAATGGCCATGTTGATATCCAATACAGGGCAGTGTCTCTGAAACAGAGGAAAAATAAAAAGAATGGTTTAGGTTGGATAGGTTGAATCTCTTTGATACACAATGCTTCTAAATAGTAGGACTTTGAAATTCAGACTATAGGATTTTTAAACATTTCCATATACATAAATGGATATCTTGGGAATGGGACACACAAACCAATATATAAATAACTAAATCAATTTGCAATTCTTATTTGCTTCATACATACAGCCCAAAAATTTTTGAATAGTCTTTTAAGGTTTTTTTAAATAATATTTGTCAATATCATTTCCCTCACACTCTCCTCTTCCCCTGTCTCCCTCCCAACCCCCATCCCATCCTCTTTCTATTCCCCATGGAGGGTGAGGCCTACCAGGGGGGAATCTTCAAATTCTGTCATATCTTTTGTAGCAGGGCCATACAACCCTGAACATGCCTGATCTCTTCACATCTCTGGAGCTAAGCAGGGTTGGCCTTGGCTAGTACTTGGATGGGAGTCTTTTAGTTTTAATGCTTATATATGTGTGAGTATCTATGCACCTCATTCATACAGCAGACTAGAGGACAGCCTGGTGTACACTGGAACTAAAGTTATATAATGTTGAGAAAGACATTGTTTATGGACAGAGAATAATACCAGGTTCCTCTAGAGCAGTAAACACTATTAACTTCTGGGCCATGTCATCAGCCCTCCCTTCATATAATATTTTAAATAACTGTGAGTGAATCAAAGTTCCATGGTATGAAAGTTTCTACAAGGGACATCAGGTAATACTTGGGCAGTTTTAGATAGTAGAGTATTTTAGAACTTGGGTATTCATTCTGCAGAGCATATTATTCATTTCTTTTTTCTCTGTCTGTCTTATTTTAGGGGGAGTGGGAGACAAGGCTTCTCTTTGTAATAGTGCTGGCTGTCCTGGAACTCAATTTGTAGACCAGGCTAGTCTTGAGCTCATAGAAGTCTGCTTTGCCTGCCTCTACAGCCAGAGTATAGGATTAAAGATGTACACCAACAGTGTCTAGCCAGATTCTCAGTTTCTAACTGGTAACATTTCCTAGTGCCAAGATTGGTCCTTCCATCTGTGACACAATAAACATCTGTTCCTCTCTCCTTCTGCATGAGTGTAGATTCCTCTTAAATTCAAGAAAATATTCCTCTTTTATGTAATTCCATATCTTTTCTACAGCAAGATAATGTTGGATAAATCCTGGCTCACTGCTTCTAGATGCCAGTGGCTCTGTTTCAAGGATACTTTCATGTGATCATTATTGAATTTCACCAGCATATCTTATTTAACAGTCCTAAATTCATGGAAGCTTTGCTTTCTGCTAGTGTGATAATGAAAAGGGCACCCGAAGGTTAGTTCCCTTGGAACCCTAATTTTGTAAGGACACTACACTGAGACTAGAAGTTCACCAGCCTATGCTGGATTCCTTCTTTACAGGGCATTCCATGTTGAATGCTTAAGTGGTGTCTGTTAAATCGTATCTTCACCCTGTGACAGATAATCAATTTGTATTAGTTACTTTTCTGTTGCTGTGATAAAGCACAATGACCAAGGGAACTTACAGAAGAGTTTATTGGGGCTTAAAGTTCCATAGAGATAAGATTCCATCGTGGCAGTGAATTGTGGCAGTAGGTGGCAGTCATGGTTACAGGAATACCTGAGAGCCCACATCTCTAGCTGCACACAGGAAGCAGAGATGGCTTTTTAAAAATGAACGCTAACCCTACCCCAGTAACAGACTTTCGTTCTTGTTTTATTTTTCTTCTCTCATGCATTACATCCCAAATGCAGTTTCCCTTTCCTTCCCCTTCCTCTACTCCTCCCCATCTCTGTCTCCATCTCCCTCTCTCCCAGATTAACTCCTCCTCTATTTCCCCTGAGGGAAAAAAAAGAGCAAGCATCACCCCAGGGATACTCTCCCAGCATGGCCTAAAAAGATAAAATAATACTAAGCACAAATCTACATATCATGGCTGGATATGGAAAACCAGTAGAATAAAATGGGTACCAATCACAGGCAAAAGAAACAGACACCATCTATTCTCACTGAGAGTTCCAGAAGAACCCCATGCTACAAAACCATAAGGTGTATGCAATGGATATAAGATGGTCTTATACAGGGTCCATGTTTGTTACTTACATTTCTGTGAGCCACCTCTGAGCACTTTGATTTGTGTTCTGTGTTCAGTGTTCTACTGGTGTTCTTGATCCCACTGGCTACTACAATCCTTCCTCCCTCTCTTCTGCTGGGTGCCCCTGCCTTTTCCTCACGTTTGGCTTTTAGTCACTGCATGTGTTCCCATCAGTTGCGGAATGACAACCCTCTAGTGACAAATTGGCTAGGTACAATCTGATCTCTGAGTATAGCAGCATATCATTAGGAATCATTTCATCAACATTTTTTTATCCCAGTCATCTTTGGTTCTATCCTAGGTTTTTGGGCTGTTCTGCCTCTGGGTCCTGGCTCTCTAGTCAGTGTTAATGGTGCGATCTCTCTCATGACATGGTCCTCATATTGGACTAGCTATAGGTTGGTCACCCCCACAAGTTCTGCAGCACCATTGTCCAGCATGTCTTGCAGGAAGAACAGGTTTGTGGCTGGGTTGATAAACCCAATCCAACTGCTAGTTAGGATTATTATTACTGTGATTAAACACTATGACTAAAAAGTAAGTTGGAGTGGCAAATTTTATTCAGCTTACATTTCCATATCACATTTATCAAAGGAAGTTAACACATGATTCAAGTAGTGTAGGGACATAAAGGCAGGAAGGAGCTGATTCAGAGACCATGGATCTGTGTTGTTACTGACTTGTTCCTCAAAGTTTTCTCAGCCTGCTTTCTTGTAGAACCCAGAACTACCATCACAGGGAAGAAACCACACACAATGGGCTAGGGTCTCTACCATAAGTCACTAATTAAGAAAAGCCCTACAGATGGATGTTATGGAGGCATTTTCTCAGTTGAGGTTCTCTCCATTCAGATGACTCTAGCTTGAGTCAAGTTGTCATAAAACTAGTCGAGAAAGTCACTGTTCTATTGCTGTAAAGAGACACCATGACCAAGGTAACTCTGATGAAAGAAATCATTTAATTGGGGATTGTTTACAGTTTTAGAGCTTTAGACAGTCATCATCTTGGAAGGAAGGATGGCAGCACAAATAGCACTGGAGTGGTAGCTGAGAGCTACATACTGACCCAGGCTGAGAGAGAGAAAAAGAGAGAGAAATTATATGCTTGGAATGGTCATTTGAATCCTTAGAGCCTACCCCCCAATGGCACACTTCCTCCAGGAATGCCAGACTTTTTATTCCTTCTAATCCTTCTCAAATAGTGTCACTCCTCAGTGACTAATCATTCAAATATATGGACATATGGGGACCATTATTCGTCAAACTGCCACATCTAGTATTGTAAAAGTTCTTTCAACCCTTATAACTAGTGATTTACTTTAATCAGCCTGCAAACTTCCCCAGTACACTACTCTATTATCTAATATATGAAAAGTGAAAAGTTACCTAAAACTCCATTTACTAATGTAATTTCAAGACTCACCAAAATCGTATATATGACTACTTTTGCTATGACACTTCTGTTATGGAATATTAGTTGAAGATGTATTGCGTTTATTCTGTGGAACATTTGTTTAAGGATGCAAAGATGTGTTACAATATTTTAATGTTGTATTTGTTTTAACTCTGTGAAGCTATGTTACTTTGCCTGTCTAAAACACCTGATTGGTCTATCAAAGAGCTGAACAGCCAATAGCTAAGCAGAAGAAGGATAGGCAGGGCTGTGTGTCTGAGAGAAGAAATAGATGGAGAAAGGGAGATTTTGGAACAAAAGATGAAAGAGGAGGATGCCAGCCTCCAGCCACTCAGCTATGCAGCAAGCCACAGAGTAAGAAGTAAAGAAAGGTATGCAGAAATTTAAATAGGTAAATTCAAGAGGCACAAGGTAGATGGGATAATTTTATTCAAGAAATGATGGCTAGAAATAAGCCAAGCTAAGGCCAAACACTGATAAATAACAAGTCACTTTGTATTTATTTGGGGGCTGAGTGGTGAGATCCCAAAGAGCAAAGCATGAAAACAAAAACAAAGCAAAACAAAAAAATTACAGTTAAAAAGAAAAGAAAAAAAATAAAGAAAACAACCAAATATACACTTAGGAACTTAAGGGTGACTCTCTTGAGAAACCATTACAAGTGGATGTGTTATCCTTTTAATGGACAAGCTCACTTGCCCTATCTTAAAATACCTGTATTTAAACCTATCTAAAATCTTTTCCAATAAGTAAATTAATCTTTCCTATAGAAAACACATTGTTTTTTTTATCAGCCCCCCCCCCATTTTTCCTTTGACCATATACATTTATGTTAACTATTTCTATAGCTGAAAATATGTTTCACTGTCTGTAATTTTCTTCATGTTTTTACTTATCCCACTAGCCAGAGTTCTTTAGAAGCAAGCAGATGAATGGGAATTTATAATTCTATTGTTGCACAAGAAAATTGACGTGTTCTACATTCTGTGCAATGTGTATATACTTTTGAGTCTGTGTGTTCATGTATATACAAGTCCCTAATCAGAAACTATTTATGATACCATATATTCATTTTCTTTCTTTCCTTTTGTTTCTTGTCCTCCAGCTGCTGTCTCTAGATGACTGCAATCTGACAGCTAGGAAATGATGATTTTCTGTAGTAAAACTGGAAAGAGACCTCTTTTCCTTCCTCCCTTGAGTTAAAATCGGTGATCTACAAATCTTGGGGTTAAAGCTATCAGTGTTTCTACTCTAGAAATTCTCACAGTCAAAAAAGACTAGCAAGGTCTCCTCCCATGAGTTCTCTTGCAAATCAGAATTGCCCTCCCTCCAAGGGTAAGAGGGTTTATACAAGACAGTAAAATTTTCCCAAGATCCAGAGACTTCTAACCCTTCCTTAAAATCCTCTTTTGTTATTACCAAAATTGAGTTAAATTTAAAAGAAAAGTGAGTTCTGAGCTCCAGTCCCCTCATTATTATAAATCTAAGAGGCCACTGATTCTATTTAGAGACCAACTATATGATGATCCTGGAAGCTGGATTAAAATTCACTGTGGAGATAGGTAAACGTAAGCAGGTAGGTTATTACATTATCTCCAGAACCTTTATTCTTGTCACCTTTTCTACAATGTTTTCCCCCCAAACTACAATAATCCCCAAGGAATTTGAGATATGTCAAATGTCTTGGGTCTATGAGTATTAATTGAGAAATATGTATTTTTTCTCATTTCTAGTCTTGTCAGTTATTATTTTGTTCATCATAAACATAAGAAAAAGTTAAAAAGTTTCAATTTTACTGAAAGTAGATTCTTCTCTCATAAAATAAACTCTAACCAGTATCTCCTCCCTCCAGTCTTTCCAGCCACACCCTTACATCCTCTATTCCCTGATCCATACACTATCTCACTTCAGGAAAGAGCAGGCCTCCAAGAGACAACAACCAAACACTACAAAACAAAATAAGACAAGGCAAAAGCCCTTGCACTGAAACTAAACAAGTAAACCCAACAGAAGGAAATGAATCCCAAGAACAGGCAAAAGAGTAAGAGACACAGCCATTCCTACTTTTAAAAGTCCCACTAAAACACTGAGATTACAGACCAAAAATATATGCAGAGTACCTCATGTAGATCCATGCATGCCCATTGCTAGCCACTTCAGCCTCTGTCAGACCATATGTGCCCTAATTCATTGATTCAGTAGTCCATGTTCTCCTGGTGTCCTCCAGGCTTTGCACTGTGGTTCCAGGTGGCCTGAGTGGAGGGACCCAGTGAAGACCTTCAATTTAGAGTCTCTTCCCACATGTCTGGCTATGGTTCCATAAATAAGTTCTCATTTGTTGCAAGAAGAAGCTTCTCTGATGACACCTAGACAAGCCACCAATCTATGCATCTAGCAGTATATCATTGATGTTATTTTTTAAACTAATCATGATTTGTTCTACTCTGTGGCTATGGACTATCCAGTTTCTAGTGTCTGGCCATCCAAAAAGTATCAGGCATGGGCTCACTCTGTTGGAGTGGGCCTCAAGTTAAATCAGACATTAGATGGCCAGTCCTACACGTTCTTCATATCTTTCAGGTCTTCATATCTTTCAGGCAGGACATACTGTAAGTAGAGAGTTCTGTGGCTGGGTTGGTGTCCATGTTTCTCTTTCAGTAGCCTGAAGACTACCCTCTTGCAAAATTAAAGGCTAAAACAAAGGGTTTAAATTTCCAAGCTCATATAAGCTCAACTGATTTCTGAGTGGAGGCTGTAACCAGCAATGGGGCCCCAAACAGTCAGTTTACAGGGAACAACCCTCTGCCCTCATCCTGGGTTGTTGGGTATTTCCATGGGACATGCATGACCAACAACTTAACCATTTGTAATCCAGTCCAACCACTGCTAGCCTTGCCTGGCTAGAAGAGATGTCCAATTCAGACACTGTATCCCTCATTACTAGGAGTCCTTACTAGGATAAGCATCATAAATTCCAGCAAGTTTCCCCTATACTAGGTTTCTACACTATCCCAAAATGCCCTCCAATTCTAGCAGTCTTTTCTCTGTTCTCTTCCTCTCTATCACATCACCACACACCTGGTCCCTCCCACTTCAATCCCAGCCTGCCCCCTACTGTCTCACAAACTCTATTGTATTTCTCCCAAGGAGATCACTAGAGCCTATAAGCCCCCTCCCTTTACCTCTTTAGGCCTATGGATTAAAGCTCAGTTATCATTTATTTGACACAATATCTACTTATAAGTGAATACATGACAAATTTGTCTTTCTAGGTCTGGGTTATGCCACTGCAGATGACTTTTTCTATTTCCATACATTTCCCTGAAAAATCCATGATGCTATTTTCTTAACAGCTAAGTAATATTCCATGGTGCATGTATACCACATTTTCTTTGTCCATTCTTTGCTAAAGGAAGTATAAGCTGTTTCCAAGCTCTGCCTACTATGACTAAAGCTCCAATGTTGAGCAAGTGTTCTTGCAATAGTATGGAGTGTCCCATGGTATATGCCCAATAATTCTTCAGCTAGACCTTGAGATAGGTCAATTCCCAATTACCTGGTAAACAACGATATTTATTTCCATAGTGGCTATACATGTTTACACTCACACCAGGAATGGAGTGTTTTACCCTTGCTCCACTTCGTCCCCAGAATGAGCTGTCACTTTTGATAATGATCTTAGCCAGGCTGATAGGCATAAGATGAACTCACAAGGTAGTTTTGGTTTATTTGCATTTCCCTTATGGCTAAGGATGTTAAACCTTTCTTTAAGTGTTTCTCAGCCTACTGAGATTCCTCTGTTGAGAATTTCCTGTTCAGATTTGTTCCAATTTTTAACAGATCATTTGTTTTTTAATAACTAGTTTCTTGAGCTATTTATGTATTTGGGATACTAGTATTCCATCAGAAGTGGAGTTGGTAAAAATTTTTTCCTACTCTGTAAGCTGGCACTTTGTCAGAATCACTATTCAGAAACATTTCCATTTCATGGGGTCCTATTTATTAATTGTTGAACATAGTGCCTGTGAGACACACACACACACACACACACACACACATATATGTGTATATATATATATATATATATATATATATACACATACACACACACACACGTGTGTGTGTATCTTTAATCCACATAGACTTGTTTTGTGCAGAACAATAAATATGGATCTATTTACATTCTTCTACATGCAGATATCCATTTGACCAATACCATTTGTTGAAGATGTTATTCTTTTTCCACTGTGTATTTCTAGCTTTTTTTCTTCAAATATTAGGTGTCCACAGGTATCTGAGTCTTCACTTCCAGCAATGAACATGTCTGCTTCTGTAGCACAACTTGAAATCCAGGAAAGTGATATTTCTAATGGTTCTTCTAAGATTGTTTCAGCTATCCCAATTTTTGTTGTGCTTTTCCATATGAAGGTGAAAATTATCCTTTCAAGATATGTAAAGCACTGTGTTGAAATTTTAATGAGGATTTCACTAAATGTATAGATTGCTTTTGGTAGGATGTCCATTTTTACTATGTTAATCCTATTGGTCTATGAATATGGGCGATCTTTCCACCTTCTGGTATCTTCTTCAATTACTTTTTTCAAAGACTTGCAATTTTTATTTTACAAGTGTTTTACTTGCTTGGTTAGAGTTACCACCAAGATACTTGACATTATTTGAGGTTATTGTGAAAGGTGTTATTTCCTTGATTTCTTTTTGAGTCCATTTGTAGATAGGAGGGCTACTGACTCTTCTGAGGTAATCTTGTATCCAGACACTTTGCAGAAAGTGTTTATCAGCTGTAAGAGTTCCCTGATGGAACTTTTAGGGTCACTTATGTATGCTATCACACCATCTGCAAATAAAAGTACACTTAATTATTCCTTTCTGATTTGTATTCCCTTCATCTCTTTCATTTTTCTTATTGCCCTAGATAAACCTTCAAGTACTATATTGAATAAATAGAGAAAGAGTGGACAACCTTGTCTTTTTCCTGATTTTAGTGGAAATGCTTTAATTTTCTCTACATTTAATTTGATGTTCACTATAGACTTGCTGTAAATTGCATTTATTATTTTTAGGTATATTCCATGTATCCATAATCTTTCCAGAAACTTTAATGTGATTGGTTTTTTAAATTTAATTATTTAGACTCTGTCCTATATAGCTTTCTTAAAAAGATGGCACCACTTATGAGAAAAAATATGAAAGCTTTCCTGGTAAAGGTACCTTGGTGTCTAAGTAGGCATAACAACATGGAATTGGAGAGGATGCTTTTCTAAGATTTATTATGTATACTTTGTAACACATGAAGATACTTAACATTAAGAAAACCAGAGTATTTGAAAATAATTTCAGCTGGGCGTTAGTGGCACATGCCTTTAATACCAGGATTGAAGGCATTGGGAGGCAGAGACAGGCAGACATCAGTGAGTTCGAGGCCAGCATGGTCTACAAGAGCATGTTGCAGGACAGCTTCCAAATCCACAGAGAGACCCTGTCTCGAAAAGCCAATAATAACAATAATAATAGTAATAGTAATAGTATTAATAATAATAACAATAACAGGATGCAATTCAAGTGGTTGAAGTTGTTTTAAAGTCCATTTAATCATACATACTTTCTATAGAATAAGAATGAGTTATATAATAAGAAGATGACTTATTCAAAGTTTCCCATTAACATATGTGTTTATAATGAATTAAATAAAAAATGTAATTTTTCTCTATACATAAAACTATTCAATTTGGTATATGTTCTACATGGTTTAAAACATGTGGTAAAATAGTATTATGAGTTCACACACACACACATATATACATATATGTATATATGTATATATATGTTAGGTCTGGCAACAAAAAAGCATAAAGGAAACAAATATATGCTATAAGAAAAAGACATTTTTGAATACACATCATGGTATCATGGTTGGGTATTTTTTCTATGTGAAAGGGAGATAGATTACAGTCTGATGGGAGATGTCATTCTTTTTCTCATACTGGTTAATAATAAAGCACTGTTGGCCAATAGGAAAGGAAGATGGGAGGGACTATGAGACAAGGAGGAAATAGGAAGTAGTAGGGAGGAGTCAAGATGGAGAGTCTGGAGAAAGCAGTATGCCGCCGGCTCCCCGGTAAGAGAAATACATAGATCAGAAGAAAAGGGTTAATCATTAAGGCAGAGCTAGCCGATAAGAAACAAGTAACCGGGCCAACAGTATTGTACCAAATACAAAGTCTCTGTGTATTATTTGGGGCTGGCGCAGCAGCAGGACTAGACCTGGCGGCGGGAGGTAAAACCGTACTCGTTACAACAGTCTCTACATGCAATTTGAAACTGAGGTACCCATGGTACCAGGTCTATTGATGCTATCCTTGTCCAGGTATTTTTGTGTAGCCATGTTGGATTATTATTTCCCTTAAAAGTGCATTTCAAAGATACATTTATTTGATGAGAAGTCAAACCTATATTTAGCAGTGGGGAAAAGGATGATATTTAGAATATAGTTAAGAATTAGGCTGTAAAATAACAGTTGTAGGTTCTTCTCAAAAATTTGTGACTTCACAAACCCTGAGTAGTTAGATATGCTTCCATTAACAGACATAATTTTCCTCTAATTGATCAGTCCCTAAGTTCAAGTACAGAGTTGGTAGTTACTACCAAGGAATGCATGCATGCCACTATTGTACCTTTATAGATTTTTTCCCCATGTTCCATGCTAGCTAGCCATTTAAATTCATAGGCATCACAACTTGATAAGACAATTGATTATTTCCCTCCCTTGAAAACTTGACATTTATATAAAATATATGATATAATTATATTTTCATTAAAAAATACATTTAAAGTAAAATATTCTTTTATGAATACAGTTAGAGACTGATGGGTAAGTAGTTGTTTGAGTGGATACCTTAATCTGCCCACAGGATATTTTCAATTGTGAGTTTATTAAAATAAAGTGAGTTAAAATATTCTGACATCAAATATGTTCATTATGATTTTTTTTTCAAATTCTATTTGCATTTTGTTAAACCCTTGATTACCAGGAAGTCTTATGTATCGCTTTACTTTTGATATACAAGAGTAAAATATTGATACTATTTAACAGAAATAATAAACTACTATAGTTTTTATTTGTATTAGATATATTTAAATAGGTAAACTTTTAATATCAATATAATGTTGTTATCAAAGGAAATGTTTAAATATTACATAATTTTGATTTGTTCTGGTGTTTAAAACTTAGTTGAAAAATGAAAGTAAATTAATAAAATCTTCCATGATATCACTATATACCATATAGAATCCATAAGTATTTTCTATAAGTATAAACTGTAATAATCTTAATGACTGATAAAATCCTGTGAGATAGTTTAGTTTTTTCTCACCCATCTAGGAAAGTGAGACTAAGGACAGAATAGGAGACAGAATCAAAGGGATAAGATTTAGAACCAAATCCCTAACTTCCTATAATGGAAGGACAGAAAGAAAAGAAGATGATTGCTGTGAAGCAAGACTTTTTGTCTACTTTGTTCTGGGGTTGTAGAATATGATAAGTGCAAAATCAAACAATTATGTTCATTGGAAAATGAAAACTTTAGCAAAGACCACAAATAGATTTGCAATAAAGAAATCCAAAGATGAACCCCATAACTTCAAAAATGTAAACATGTTATTAAATAAATACAAATAAATGATTATAAATGTTGCTTAACATCATCAAGAATAAATTCATCAGATATACACACCATTATAGATATAGAAAGCTATACCATACAGTATAGGGGGAAAGATACATTTTATAGTGAAATTTCATCACAAAGACACAAAATTATGTCTGTATCTGCACATAAAATTTTAACATTGTGATTTTTGGAGATCATAAATTCCTGTCATTTGAGACTCTTAGTTGAGTAATCTAACTGATATTTAAAAATGATCAAGAGAATGAGTTGTCACTCAAGCTTTGCAATGAGCCCCCTCTGAATTTTATGTGTTCTTCATATTGCTCAACATCATTTTTAACCAGGCCACATCATTTGAGTGTGTGTTCATAATGATCAGTGAGTGTGTTTGATCTTTCTCATTTATGTATTTAAAATACTGAAGACCTACTACATGAGCATATAATCTCCTTCTGCAACTCCACATATTTTATCTATGAGACACATGTCTAAATAATGATTCCCATTTAAAAGATAGCTGCTAGAAGTAAAACAAACTTTAAGAGATCAAGAAACAAGGTCACTTGATAATAACATTCATATGTAACTTAGTGGACTGGTGCAAGAAACACTAATTTTTCTGACAGACATTAGAAAGTGTTTTGAGTTGGCAAGAAGCCATAGTTTCAATTTAGGCAGGCACACAACTTGATAAACTTGCTACCTTGAAAAAGGACATATGTAAGGAATTTGAGACTCTAGGTTGATAAGTAATAGGACATTATAAAATGTCTGTATGGCTCTATGATAAGGAGGAAAAAAAAAAAGAAAGTATTTGAGGATTTTCAATATGTATTTATCAAACACCCTAAGTAGCTGAACATAAAATTTAAAGTGAATTTAAAAAAATATTGTGGGCTAAAGAAAGAGGCCTCAGCTGGAGAGTTCCAGTGTCCAGTGCGATCTCACTATCCTGCAAAACCTTCCCAAGTTTCAGCTCAGCCTTTGTCCTCTTCCACCAGCTATTGGCCAGAGGTGAGTCTGGGCCCAATCGGGTCTGCTTCTCCCCTACAACCTCTCCCCCCCGCCCCCGTGAACTCCCTGGGTTGGCCACTGATCCTGCTGCACCTGTCTCCTGTCCCCATCCAGAGCACACTTGGAGCTCTGATACACCCCCACCCATCCGCACCAAGAGCCTGCCCTGCCCACAGTCCTGCTGCTCTGGTTGAGCACTTGGACAGAGGATGGAGCCAACAGTCCACTCTACTTTGGAGACCTCTCTGAGCAACTCTGCACAAAGGAGACCTGCCTATCCACACAGAACCACCCATAATTTCCACCAGCTTGGTCTCTGACCCCCAACTACAGTTCTCTGCTGAAGTACCGGGCCCTCCCAGAGATCTGCCTATATCTACAGGACCACTGTGAGTTCCTGCTGGCATCTTCTACTGGATACTCATCATTGACCCCATCCCTGGGTCCCTATCTGCAGAGAGACCTCCTAGAGAGCTTGGACCATAGAGAGCTACAGATATTGAAGCTCTGACCCACATAAGCCCACCAGAGAAGTACCACAGAGAGAAGAGGAGACCCCACCAAAACCTACTGGAAGAAGCTATGGGAAGAAGGCAATACAAGAAAACACCTAACAATAGAAAGACAAGCATGACATCAACAAAATCTAGGGAATCTACACCAACTAGAATTGGAACACAACAACAAAGCAGAGGAAGCAGAAGAGAACGACTTAAAAATTACCATCATAAAAATGATAGAGGCCCTCAAAGAAGATGTGAGAAAATCCCTTAAAGAAATGGAGGAAAAAACAAACAAAAAAGTGGAAGAAATGAAAAAATTCATTAAGGAAAGTACAGAAAGGCAAGAAAAAACAATTAAGCAGGTGAAGGAAATGGTTCAAGATTTGAAAACTGAAATAGAGAAAATAAAGTTAACACAAACCAAAGTAATGCTGGAAATAGAAAAACTGGGTAAAAAATCAGGAACTACAAACACAATCATACACAACAGAATTCAAGAGATGGAAGAGAGAATCTCAGGCACAAAAGATAAAGTAGAAAAATGATTCATCGACCAAGGAAAATCATAAATCCAACACAAACATCCAGGAAATGTGGGACACCATAAAAAGGCCAAACCTAAGAATAATAGGCATAGACGAAGGTGAGGAAGTCCAGCTCAAAGGTGCCAAAAACATTCAACAAAATCATTGAGGAAAACTTTCCAAATCTGAAGAAGGACATGCCCATGAAAGTACAAGAAGCATACGGAACCCCAAATAGGCTTGACCTAAGAAAAAAGACCCCTCAACATATAATAATCAAAACACCTAGCATACAGAATAAAGAAAGAATATTAAGAGCAGCAAAGGAAAAAGGGCAGGTAACATATAAAGGCAGACCTATCAAAATTACACCTGACTATTCTATGGAAACCCTCAAAGCCAGAAGGTCCTGGATAGATGTTCTAAAAGTATTAAGAGAACACAGATGCCAGCCTAGGCTACTATATCCAGCAAAACACTCAATCACTATAGATGGAGAAAACAAGATATTTAATGACAAAACCAGATTTTCCCAATACGTATCTACAAATCCGGCCCTGCAGAACTTAATGGAACAAAAACTCCAACCCAAGGAAGATAACTACACCCACAAAAATGTAGGCAACACATAATCCAACTACACCAGAAACAAAGGGTAAAACAGAAAAAAATATATTCACAATACCACTGCCACCAACAAACCTAAGACAAACAAGCATCAACAATCAATGGTCCTTACTCACCCTCAACATTAATGTTCTTAACTCACCTATAAAAAGACACAGGCTAACAGAATGGATATGAAGACAGAATCCATCCTTCTGCTGCATACAAGAAACATATTTAAGCTTCAAAATAGACATTACTTCAGGGTAAAGTGTTGGGGAAAGATTTTCAAATCAAATGGAAATAAGAAGCAAGCAGGAATAACTATCCTAATATCTAACAAGTTAGACTTCAAAACAAAATTAATCAAAAGAGATGAAGACGGTCATTTCATATTCATCGCAGGAGAAATCCATCAACAAAAAGTTTCAGTTCTGAACATCTATGCCCCTAATAAAAAGTCACCCACATTCCTAAAAGAAACACTACTAAAACTCAAAGCTCATATAAAACCTCACCCACTTATAGTGGGAGACTTCAATACACCACTCTCAACACTAGACAGGACCACAAATCAGAAACTCAACAAAGAAACAAAAGAACTACAGAAGTTATGTCTCAACTGTGGTTAACAGATATCTATAGAACATTCCATCCAAAGACAAAAGAATATACCTTCTTCTCTGCTGCACATGGAACCTTCTCTAAAATCAACCACATACTAGGTGGCATAACAAACCTCAACAGATACAAGAGAGTAGGAATAGTCCCCTGTACCTTATCAGACCACCATACTTTAAAATTGTAATTCAACAACAACACAAATTGCAGAATACCTGCAAATTCATGGAAACTGAAAAATGTGCAATTGCACCACACAAGGGTCAAAGAAGAAATAAAGAAATAAATTAAGGACTTTCTAATATTCAATGAGAATTAGGACACTACATACCTGAACTTATGGGACACCTTGAAAGCAGTGCTACGAGGGAAGTTCATTGCACTAAGTGCCCATATGAAGAAAACAGAGTATAGTCACATAAGAGAAATAGCAGCTCAACTGAAAGCCATAGAAGAGAGACAGGAGCGAACTTACCCTGTAGGAGTAGACGCCAGGAAATAGTCAACTTGAGGGCTGAAATCAACAAAATAGAAACCAGGAAAACAATACAAAAAATCAATGCTTTGAAGAGTTGTTTTTTTGAGGAAATCAACAAGACAGACAAACCTTTATCCAATTTAACGAAAAAGCAGAGAGAGAACATGCAAATTAACAAATTCAGAACCAAAAAGGGGAACATAACAACAGACGCAGAGGAAATCCAGACTGGGAAAAGATTTTCACCAATCCTATATCCCACAAAGGGCTGATCTCCAAAATACACAAAGAACTGAAGAAACAAGTCAACAAAATACCAAACAACCCTATTAAGAAATGGGGTACCAAACTGAAGAAAGAATTCTCAATAGAAGAAATCAAAAAGGGTGAAAGACACTTAAGAAAGTGCTCAATCTCCTTAGCTATCAGGGAAATGCAAATCAAAACAACTTTGAGATACCATCTTTTTCTTGCCAGAATGGCTAAAATTTGAAATACAAATGATGACTCATGCTGGAGAGGATGTGGAGAAAGGGGAATACTCCTCCACTGCTGGTGGGAGTGCAAACTCATACAGCCATTTTGGAGATCAGTATGGCGGTTCCTCAGGAAAATGGGAATCTGTTTACCACAGGACCCGGCAATCCCCCTCTTAGGCATATACCCAAAGAATCCACATCCATGCAACAAAGACATCTGTTCAACTATGTTCATAGCAGCACTATTTGTAATAGCAAGAACCTGGAAGCAACCTAGGTGCCCCTCAATAGAAGAATGGATAAAGAAGATGTGGCACATCTACACAAAGGAATACTATTCTGTAGAAAAAAAATAATGGTATCTTGAAATTCGCAGGCAAGTGGATGGCACTTGAAGAAACCATCCTGAATGAGGTAACCCCCTTACAAAAAGAGATACATATTATGTATTCACTTATATATGGATTTTAGACCTAGAGCAAAGGAACCAGCCTATAATTCACACACCAGAGGAACTAGGATAAAAGGTATATTCTAAGAGATCCATATAAAGTCCCTCACAGAACCGGGATGGGACAAGTTCCCCAGAACACAGGGGAAGGTGGGGGCAGTGAATGGAGAGAGAAGTAGGAGAAAAGGAGCAGGAGGAAAGGAAAACATGTGCTACTAGGAAGATTGAGCCTAGTTAGGAATAGAAGACAGCAGAGAGAGAGAGAGAGAGAGAGAACTGAAAATGGGAGCCAATATTTATTTGAAGTTAAAACTGAACACAAAGAAATGTCTAGAGAACTACAAGACTGCCTCCAACTAACAATTTGAGCATCCTTGGATAGGCTACCATAAATGTCCTTCCTGGATAGTGAGATCAACAACTAACTCATCCATGGAGCCCTCAACTAATGCCTGTTGGAAACAGGAGCAAACACCCATACACAAACACTGAGTCGAAGTAGAACTTAGATGCAGATGGAAAGGAAAAGACCAGGCGGCAGAAACAAATAGAGACAGCTTACCTGAACAAGGAGGAACTAACGGGCCCCCAGTCTGATAGCTGGGAAGCCAGCATGGGACTGACTCGGGCCCCCCTGAATATGGGTCTCAGCCAGAAGGACAGAGCAATCTAAGGGACCTCAGACAGTGGAGCCAGGATGTATCCCTGTTACACAAAAGAACCTTGTGAACACATCCCCCATGGAGGGATAATTGCCTTAATCTAGAGCCAGGAGAGAAGCCCTATTCCCTACTTTACATGACCTGTCAGACCTACATGACCCCAATTGGATGGAATGACCCTTACATATGGAATTGGGGTGGGGGTGGGAGGGCAGGATTGTTAGGGTGCCTGTGAGAGGGAAGAGAAGATAAAAGGGAGGAAGGAAGGGAGGGAAGGAGGGAGGGAGGGAGGAGGGTGAGGGAACTGGGATCGACATGTAAAATAATAAATTAAATTTAAAAAAAAATGCTTTGACTCCAAAATTTAAGTTCAAGGACAAGTTACTGGGGAAAACTATTTCTATTTTTGTTTCCACTGAAAATGAAAAGCTGTGGATTCCTTCCAGACTAATGTGGTTTTATCAAGCCAGACTGCCTGAAACAGAATACCAGGTGATCCTACAATCAAACTAGCTGGACAAAGCAGCCTTAAAGACTATAGCCAGGATTTCTGCATCTTCTTAGAATCCCCCATGACAGCACCCCTTACCTGCAGGAAGTAGTTTGGAAAGAACGACACCCAAATTCTCAAATATTGTCTATAAATGTTTGCTTTCATTTAAATGGACTTGGTTATATTAAATAAAAAAAAGAAAGAAAGAAATGTTCTAAGTAAATAAGGAGTCAAAAAATCTCAACCCCCATTCATTAAATATCAGTTTACTCAGGTGTTAAACTGTGTGAGGCAGGAGGAGCTACAAATACAAATATGTAATTGAAGAATACTCCAAATTTTAAATCATAAACACCATCAGCTAAACTGATGTAGAGTACTTCAAGAATAACCATGTCAGCATACCTATTTTATTTGTGTTTTAAAGAACTTTCCTACTAGTCACTGGGTCATTTACAAAAGCTACAGTTTCCATCAAGAGGTAAGATGCCTTTTGATAGATGGTTATTCACTGAAATAGAACAAAAATATCTAAAATGATAAATGTGCGATTCTGGAAAGTGGGTGATGAAATCAAAAGCAATAAGCCAGTAATGTGGAAAAGCCACATTTAATAGATTTCCTTTTATTAATAACATTATCTCATTGAAAGACGCAAGTATGAATAGAATTCAATAGGTGTTTTCTATGAAGGTTTCAGTAATGGTTTTGACATTATGTCCCCTGATAGCTGATTTCCAAAATTAATACAAATTGCTTTGGATATGAACACAAATCTGTAGATAGAAGACTGGTTTTTTGATTAAGCAAAAGTTAGCTGCAAATTAATATTAATATATTTCATTGAGTATGACCTCAATAAGCTCACATAGCTTGAATTTCTGCATTGAAAGACATTGAGTTTACTGGTAAACAAAACATTTATTTGAGTGCTTACTGAAAAAAATGAGTTTTAATTATATGTTCTCATTACATTAAAATGACAAAGTAGTGAAAAATGACAGAGATACTTCCCTGAGCATTATCCAAAGCAACATTCTCTATTTGTGTGTATGGCACAATGGAGGGGGCTAGAGGCACAGAGGAAATACATTTTGACAAACACTGCTGTGTTCCCATTTCAGTAGTTGACAATTAGAGTTTAACCTATGTTCATTGACATAAAGTACTAATTTTCCTTGTCTAAGTAAAGAAACTATAAAAGATTGGGTGGATTTGAAGAATTAAGGATGTTTTTAATTTTATGTTTTACAAATTCAAATGAAAGTTATTTTTATCAAGCACTGGAAATAGCAAAAGGAAACATGAAAATATAATTGATCAATTTTATTATGCTCTGATTCTGTGTGGAGTGATACTCTAAGTGCCCAGATTAGTGGTTAATAACCACCCCAACATTGGTCTTCTACCAAATTGACTTCTCTCATTTCCCCTTCTCCCTCATGATACCATAAAATGTTTTTGGAACAAGCTGGAAACCTGGTAACAGAAATTAGCAATTGTGTAGCACCTATCCACTCCAATATTTTAAGTCTTGTGAAATGCACACAGGAGAACTACCTTCAGCACCAGAAGAAGAATATATATAGTCAAATTACTTAGTTGAATAAAAATATCTAGGGAGAGGGAGTGCATATGAAGACGTAGTGGACTAATACAATATGACATTTAGGCAAAGACCAAGGTCTTGTTGAGATTCATGCAGGTAAATTCAGTATGTCATGGTGAAGGGAACATTGTAAGATTTACAGGAGATAAATCATAGGGTTTGTGCTCAGATCACATTAATAAAGAGGAAAATAAATCTAGGTACAAGGTTATATTAAAATCTATGCAAAAAATGCATTTGAAAAATGAAAAATCTATGTTATCCATGAAGGGAATTAAGAGACACAAGCACTGTTGCAATACAAGATGAAATGAACTAAAGGGAAAACTAAAACTCTGGTTTGTTGGTCATGTTAAATATGTGCAAATATTATCAGCTAGAGATGCAGAGCAACTCTAACAGCCCATGCATTTTCCAGCAGCACTATCCTCCTAGCTTTGGTCAATCAGCACATCTGGGGAATGGGCAAAGGAGAACACTTCAAAACATTCAAGTTTACTTGGCATGCTCTGTTATTTCATAGCCATAAAACAACAAATTTGTCAAGTAATATTTATAATAATAAAAATCTATTAAATTAAACTTAGCAGCCAGTAAGGTGTAAAAATTCAGGAATGGCAGAGCTAACTGTAGTTAGAAGCTTTTCTCTGTCTCTCCTGGTCCCAATGGACCAGTTTTTCCTCTCCCTTTTTGAACCCACAGCTGCTTATGAAATAATCATCACTCAGAAGCTAGTATTAAATATAATTGCTTGGCTGATAAATCAGGCTTATTACTAGTTACCTATCTCTTATGAATTAACCCATTTTACTATTATGCATATCACAATATGGCCGTGTCTTACCCATAATATTGTGGCATCTTACTTCCCCAGTGGCCATATGACCTCTCCCAGGCACTACCTTATTTCTCTCCATAACTCTGCTTGCATTTCCTGCCTAGCTATATTCTGCCTGGCTATTGATCAAAGTAGCTTTATTCATCAACTAATAAAAGCAACACATATTCACAGCATACAGAAGGACATCCCATATCAGGTAAAGCAAAACTTTTTGTGTTTTGTTGAACTCTCTGATAGCTCACTGGCTACAATAACCAGAATATATATATATGCACTCACATAGCATTGGACAAAGAAAAACATTCAATAAAAAGTTACTTAATATTACATGATACTCAAGTTGTTTTCATTATCATTTACTAAGGCAAACAAGAAAAATACATAATGTCATTGACCATGAAGATTTGGACAAGAAGGCAAACACAACTATCTATTTGTTCTTTACCTAAGCAATAAAGAGGCACGCACACTGGGTGTGGTCTGGCCATTAGCTGCCACCAGATGTCATGCAGAACAGTTGTGACAATCTCACAGTGAATTTTATGGTTTCTCAGGATGCTCAGCCAGAGTAGGCAACTGGGATCTCTTTTTCTCCAGCTGCCAGACCTTCAGGCTGCCAGTACAAAAACTGCTTTAGAGCCTGCTGCCAAGGAAGTTTGAGCTTGACTCTTGTCTAACTTTCCTGGGGTGGTGAATAATATTATGTCACTTCTTCAGCAAAAATAATGCAAATCAAAGCTAAGGATGAAAATAAAATGAATACATGCATTGGAAAAATCGGCAGTTCTTGAAGCTAAATTAGAAGATGGTGTCAAATGATTTTCAATCTACCACACTTCTACACAAATTGTGGAATTCAAATTTTGAGGAGGATTATTTTTTAAATCCCTGAAATGAAAAGATGAGCCTCTCCTCATAGAAGCAAATATGAAATTTCATGTTACCCATAATAAATGAACTTCTTATCAATAAACTGAAAAGCTTAAACATTCTCCAACTCCTGCCAGCTCTAGGCTCACTGGGATTCATATTTCTTCAACAGGGACCAGTCTAATTTTATTTTTACTGGCTGCAAAAATAAGAGCTAAGAATGCAATACAAAGATTAGACTATGGTGTGATGCTAAACATTTTGTTGTAATACTTTTAGACATCCTGAAAATTATTTACATCGGCAACATTCCTATTCCTCATAGAAAGAAGAAAATAAGAAAGAAAAAAAAGAAAGGAAGGAAGGAAGGGGAAAGGAAGGGAAGGAAGGAAGGAAATGGAGGGAGTATCTAAATATAACTGTAATTGCACACCATCCTGACACATCATAGCTTATTTTTCCTATTTACCAATTCCCAGAAAGTATAGTAAACATTAGTATGAGTGATGTTTCTTCAATTATACAAAGAAAAGGAGATAATAAATAACAATAAAGGAAGGCTTTTGTGAGGTGGGAGACAGAACCCATGTCAGATTTTTCATTTTGATGTTAATATGAATGAACAATTACTATAGCCATTTAAAAGTAAAATTATAAGTTGATGATATTCTTTTAATTATAAGAATTACAATTAGCAGGTATTGTCTCTACTTGCTTCTTACTAAAACATCCAGAGGCTTTTCTGTCTCCTGTCAGCCTATCTCGGGTCCCCAAGGTCAAGTAGTCCTTGTGCATCTCCATATCTATTTTTGACACCCAGACTCTGCTGCCATCAAAGATACACACTCCAGGTCCAGCTGCATAATAGTCATTCCCAGCAGGGACAGTTGGAATTTTGGCTAGCTCCATTCAGACAGCTGCATGGTGGCTTGCACTTCCCCAGCATAGCTGGTATGTCACATAGACCTGATGTCTGAGGACTTCTAGAATCCAGGGTCATGGGCTGAATATTGTTTCCTACGATTCCAAAGGAGTTTCAAACAAAACCAAAACATTAATTTTATAATAACAGGAAAATTCATGTGAGGGAATATACATAGTATTATATGTATGTATACATGTATGCTATACACATATCTACAATTGGTTTCAATGGAATGAATATTTATTTGAAATTTCTGTAAGTCAATACAAGGTTAATATATAATTATAAGCCATAATCTGCTATTTTTAGGGTATTTCAGTTCAACACAGAAGGGCAGACATCTTCCTTAGCTTGAGAAATTGTCTGACATTTTATCTTGTTTCCAACCTAGAACATAAATTAATATTAACTGAAAGAAATCATGATGAAACTTCAAAATAACAAATACATTGTATTCAATGAAGTTTTTATCATTTTTATAAACATCTAAATGTTTTAAATCATGATTTTGTAATATTTAATCACAAATAGTTTTTATTTATGCATAAACCAGGTATTTGAAGTTCTGTTTCTTATTAGTTTTGCATTTATCTGGATACCCTAGTGAATAAGAGATTCTATCAGAAATAACACAAAAGCTGTACAATATGGTTTATTAGTCATCCTTAGTCTCAACAAAGCCCCAAACAACTTCTTAGCAGAAGAAACACTTCTAATGGTGTGTAATTTCTAAACTACTTATGAAAACATACAGGCACACTAACACAGAGGAATTGAGTTACAAAAGGAAATCAGAAAATAAGTATGTACAAATTGAGGGGTTCCAAAAGACCCAACCATACTAGTCCTGCTCCCACCCTCCCCTGGTTTTAGAAACAACTTTAGACTCCCTTATTTGGCCACTTTCTTATTCCTGAGGCTGACTTCCAAAGCCCAACTATCAACATACTGACCAACATGTCCAATCAGGACTAACCAACTCATCCTAGAAAGGGGCTTCACCCTTTTTGTTTTGTTTTGTTTTTCTTAAAAACCATTTCTTCTGAGCCACCTGATACAATTCATATTTAGCTATTCTGCTTACCTATATTGCTTGATAAAGGAACTCTTTGTGTTAGAAATTGGCATTAGTCTTCACCTAAGGGTCCAGAGAAAACACTCCAAGGTATATAGATCAGTTTTCTGATGAACCTGTAAATAAAATAAGGTTCAAAATTAGGTTATATTAAAGCTTCCTCCCTGAAGACTGGCTCTTTTGGTATGAGAAGGTGACATACAGGCTTCTAAGGGAGGGGAAGCAGCCAATAATAGTTGTTCACAGTCTTGATGCCTGTGAACCACAATAATTGCTAGCATGGCATGATTACCCTAAATGTTCAGTAGTGGCACTAGTTTGGTGGAAACAAACAGCTTTCTAGTTGGACTTAATGTTTGTCCAACAGGAGGAATACTTTGGCCAGTATTGGAAACCTGGCTAGAAATCAAGGGCTTGTAAAGTCATGGATCCTGGGGGAGGACCTGTAACAGCCATTTTATTAAGCCTGCACATTCTGTAACTACATTATAAATATTTTTCTTGATGCCAACAGATCAGTGTAGTTCTCACTCCTCATCCAAACGAACAAACAAGCTTCTCTTTGCAACAGATGGATACCAGATAGGCAGTTCTGTCGTGTCCAGTCCCAAATGACAGATTACAATACAATCTCTGTCCCAATGGCTCAAAGATCTTTAGATAAGAAGGACTAAAAGTCAGAAAGAGCCAGAGGAATGGGAACTTTGCTTGAGAGTGTGTCTCTTAGAAGTGTCAAAGAAGCCACACCCATGACATCACATCAACATAGCTACCTAAGGAAGAAGTGAACAACTACAACAGTAGACAAGCAAACATAAAGGAGGAAAAGCTCAAGAGACCTCATCCCTAGACAAAAAACTACAAGCAACTAAGGAATACTGACCGTAATAAAAATTGACTTCTCCAAGAAAAAAGCCCTTAATTTCTTTTCCATCCTTGAAAACATATAAATATGAGTAACATTTTACAGACTGAGCAAGTACTTTTTATATATTTAGGAATTTCTCTAATATATATATATATATTATATGCATATTATAAAATATTCATATTTTATATATGTGCATACATTGATACAAATATTCAATTTAAAAAAGAGGCCATGAACTTGAGAGACGAGGGTAATATGTTACATTATTGACTTTTTGTTGACCTATGCAGATCTGTCAGCCATACCTGGGATTTGAGGACCTTAAAGAATCAGGTAAGCAACTTCATTTCAGTTTCAATGAAATGTAACCAAAAAAAAAAAAAACAAAAAACAATGATCTAAGGAAGGTAAATTGATTTCAGAAAAACATGTAAATAATCACCAGTAAGCACCTACTAAATAACAAATCAGGCTTTTCCAAAACCATTCTCAGGATAACTTAAACACAGTTGCCTGGCATGTACTGTAGATTATACCTGAAAAGCATAGAAGCAAGGCAAAAGACAAGTTCTTATGTATAGCTCTTAATCAGAAACAATACTCTCGGGATAAGATAATGGGGAAAATACCTATAATTCCAGCATGAGAAAAAAACAAGCCAAAGCAAGAGGATTGTCAGTTTTAACGAAGGCAGCCTGGGCTATATAGTGAGACTTAGTCTCAAAAAATCCAAGGACTGGTAGCAAACTTAGTACTTGAGTTCTCAGCTAACAGGATCATGACCTGGGTCAAATCTCTAACATCACAAAGAATTGAAGCATGTCCTGTCTTCCTAACTTCAACATTCTAAAATACTGGTTCAAAAAGTAGTTGGAGGCTACCACAAAATGAAGGCCAATTCTCACCTATTCTCAATTCTCCATCCACCCTTTGTCTATCAATTCCCAGTAACAACATTTACCTACTTAAGCACATCCTGAATGCCATCAATATCCTAGATTAGTGTAATTAATATTGTCACTCTACCCCATTTCCCTTATAATCACACAGTGTAGTTCCTGGGCTCATTATTCTGATTAATTATGCAGGTCTGACTATACCAGAGCAAAAGTTTTTATCAAATCCATCAACCCAATTATTTCCTGTAACTAATTCCACAACATTCCTTCACAAATCAGGGCACACCAAAATTGTTTGCTGAACTCACTTTCCCACCAACCCCCCCTGCACTTTATGGTCATCTTTCTTCCTCCTGATTATGTCATCTTCCCATCCTTTCTTACTCTGAGGGACTTCCCTTCTACTACCATTGACATTCTGGTCCTTTGTCAATTATTTCAAATAAGGGTTACTCAGTTCGTAGAGTTTTGTATTTCCTTTATTTTTACTTCTACTATAATCTATCATGCCCAATAGTTACTTATATTCTCCTAGTGTCTTGTTATTGAGAAAGCAAGTTACTTGGAAAAGATTTGCATGTCCTTACAAGTCTGTGCAGTCTTTTTGCTTTCCTAAGAAATCAGCATTCAACTTGACAAAGTTCCACTTCATCTAGCATATAGCTGTTTGAGTGACAAATTGATTATCACTCAAGATTTAGTCTGCCTTATTTGGCATGGTTCATGAGAAGGTTTTTCTGTATTTCTTATTTATTTATTGTCCTTTGTAGCATCACAATGATGAACCATAATAAATAGAATGGGAGCTTTTTCAGTCACATTAAATTGAACCACAGTGTAGATCATAAACTACCAGCATCAAACCATTCCTGTCTCTTCTTCCTCCTATATTACAGGAACACATTTAGAAAATGCTCACTGTGCATTTGTGTATGTTTATGTTAATGCTAACAACCTAGAAAAGGAAATAGCTAGGAAATAATTTATATGCAAAAATACCAAAACCCACCATCATAGAGCCCTCATCTAGTAGCTGATAGAAACAGAAGCAGACACCCATAGCTAAACACTGAGCCTAACTGGAATCTAGATGCAGAGAGGGAAGACAAGACCAGGCTGCAGAAACACATACAGGCAGCTGACCTGAACAAGGAGGAGATAATGCCCCCACCCCAGACTGATAGCTGGGAAAATAGCATGGGACTGACTCAGACCCCCTGAATATGGATCTCAGTTAGAAGGCCTGGGCAATCTAAGGGACCTCTGAGAGTGAATCTAGGATGTATCTCTGGTGCACAAAAGGACTCTGGGAACACATTCCCCATGAAGGAATACTCCCTTAACCTAGAGGCAAGAAGGAGGGCCTAGTCCCTACTCCAAATGACTTGACAGATTTTGTTGAATCCTCCTGGATGGCATCACCCTCCCTGTGGAGTGGGGTGTGAATGTGATAGGAGGGTGGTCTGGGGGCATGGGAGGGAGGGAGGGAAAGAAGGAAAGGGAACTGAGATCGATATGTAAAATAAGAAAAAAAAATAAGAGTAGGTCAATGACAGAAGGCAGCCAGGTTTTAAAAAAATGCCCAAATCATGTGCTTGCATTCCATAATTCTGAAATTTCATATGAAACTGTTACTTTCTGCTTGTTTTGATTGTTATATAAAGCATATGTAAACCTCACCTTTGTGAGTCTTCTTGTATCTTCTTAATTTTAGGTGGGAAAGTAAGATACATCAACAGTAAATACCACACAAGAATACACTGAAAAGTTCAATCCACTCTTATCAAAAGCAGTGTGAATGAATCATTAGCTAAATTACACTAAGCTCTCCCAGAAACAACTTCTTTAGAATCATATTCAATATTTACTTTCCTTATGGTTAGGGAAATCCAGAAATTCTTACCCTATTCTTTTTGTATTATGAAATATAATACATACAATTTTCCTCAAACACAGTCATTTATCTTTGAGAACATTGTAACTCTGAAATGCTTTCTGTCTTTCTTAGCAACATTGTGAAACAATCATGTTACCAGATGTGTTTCAACAAACTACTGTGTCCATTAGTCTGCTTCAGACTGCTTCTATACCCCCCTTCATGTATGTAAGTGTTGTGGCATTCAATCTGCTCAGGAGCCCTGGTTAAAGGAAAACAGCCCTACAGTACTCACAAACCAAAGCATTACTTTTATTATACTCAGTCTCAAGCAAATTACCTTGGACACATTTTGCTGTGAATAACTCACACATCTTAAATGAGTAGAAGACAAAAATGCATTCAAACTACCTTCTAAAGGCTATTCCTTTGTGCCATGTATTTCATCATTCAATAGCTGCCTTATCCTGCTCTCAAGATAGTTTGTTTACCCATTTGTACAGGTCTTTTTTTATGTCATTCTTTGCCCTTGGTACATATCATCCTAACTTATGTGAAGTAGAATTAAGTGAGGCTTACTAGGAGTGAAAATCACTCATTAATGAAGCATGAATGTCGGTGCATCTTGTAAAGAGAAACCAACATTATACATTTTGCTCACCTAATAAAGCAAAGCCCTTCTTTAAGCTAAGCTCCTTTCTAACAAAAATCCATTCCAATGTTATGGTGAAGTTGTTGAAGCAGAAGTTCCAGACATTTAAACTCATGAATCTGATATAAATAGAGTTACTTACAAAGAAATCTTTCATATCAAATGAGCCATATATATATATATATGTATATATATATATATATATATATATATATATATATATATATTTATATTCCTCTTCAGGCATTATAATAAATTTGCCTGAAAGTCATTTATGCCACCTCAACACTTCTCACACACAGGGCCACAGAACTTACAAATTATTCTATTCAATAGATGATAATATTTAGAAAAATCCACATGATAATTCTATAAGTTTTAATTATTGAATTATAATACCAATATACTCAGAGAAGGTATAAACTAAGGGTGGGTTTAATGATGTCTAGACTAACACATTGAGTCACATAGGGAGTAAAGCTAAAATAATTTTCAGGAATATATTGTCTATTGTCATGATATAATTAACTTGTATTTATAACATGTATTACATTGAGATGCTTCATTTGAAGTCAAAACGTTTTCCTGAGAATGTTGTAAAATGTAGTATTCATTAGAAATAAATCAAGCCAGTTAACTGACCTGAAAACAATGATTGTTACAGTCCCTCCTTCCAAGGGTGAGACAGGGCTAAACCTTGGTCTCCTTAAAAATAGAAATGTATCCCATCAAGTCCCTTAATAATTTGAGAAAAAAGATTTATAGTTCTCAGCATCACTTCTTGAAGCTGCCAATCAAGCCTTTAGCCTTTAATCGGGACATTTAAAAGGCAGAGCACTACAATTTATTCATTTATCTTCCTATTAACTTCACATTTAATACAACCTAACCCAATGTAGAAACTAAGCTAATAATGATTCATTTTTTTTTAATTTGTGGAGACAAATAGAAAAAAGAAAACTTATAGATAGGCGACAAGGTTGTATCTCAAAGGTCTAACTCTATTGGTTAAACCAAAATGTGTTTCATGATATAAACGCCAATTGTCAGAGAATTTGGGTCAGTAACTTCAATTTCTTTTTATTTTCAGTCACATGAATCTGAGAGGAAACTATTAATCTAGCTATACTACCCAAAGAGCTAAGTAAAAACATCTTTTCTTCTAAAATATTTAAACTCTGATGAAGAAAGAGAAATATATTTGACACTAGTTTTGCATTAAAGGAATGCCCCATATAAAAATCATTCTCAGAGCTCCATATAGGAACATTACCCACAATTTTATTTCTTTTTGAATTCTTTGTGTGTTGAATGAAATTATATATAGGTATCAAAACAATATATATAGTGCCCTATTAATACATAAAAATATGTGGGTTTATATAGTTTCAAATAAACTTAATTTTGAAAATGTACTATCACTTACTAGCTAAAAAAATTATAAAATTGGAGCAATAAAGGCTGATATATTCCACATCAGAATGAGTTGTTTACATAATAAATCTGAAAGGTAATATTCTCCCCTATTTTCAAGAAAAGGTAATTGCCTTAGCCCATATTCCATTACTCTAAGAAAATAAAAGATTGAAATGTCTGTAAGTAATATTATTCCATTAACATCTCCCAGGACCTTACATTCCAGGTAATATATAAGGAGGAACTTTTTAGTGGCTGCTTGACGCATCAGACAAAATGGACATCAATAGGAAAGGAGTCAATTGAGTCACTGGGAGCCTTTCTTTACTTGCTACTTCTATAATTACCTCCTATATTTTCCATCACTATGAATCAGTAATCTAAGAGGCTGAGATTAAAATCTCTAATATGCGGGTTTCCAAGGCATGGCACTAGTTATTTCCGAACTTTCCTAAAGTAGCTAAATAATATTGAATAAAAACTCTCATTCTTACCATTTTTATTTGATCCATAGGAAATTAATGCTTCCTGTTCTAGATCATATTGACATATTAATTCTTCTTTTAATGTCTTCAAAATTGTACTCAGTTCTATCATGCAGTGGTCCTGCATGCCTTTAATTCCACCACTCGGGAGGCAGAGGCAGACAGATCTCTGTGAGTTCAAGGCTAGCCAGGTCTTCAAGAGCTAGCTCCATGACAGGCTTCAGAGCTACATAGAGAAACCCTGTCTCAACAACCCCATCCCCAATAAAAAAAAGTATTCAGCTCAAATACAATAAAAAATTGCAACATCAAATAAATTTTATAATTTATCTGAAAGCTATATGACCCTTTACCTGTATTTTCTTACCTAAAATTTAAATTATTGCATATTCTTATCATTATAAAACATAAGTTCAATCCCAGTACTCTCTTTTTCAAATTTCTATTTTTTGAAAAAAACGACATACAATAGGTCTTGATCATATTTTCCTTTTACAACCCCCAACTCATTCCAGTTATCTTTTTTTTCTAATTTATTATTTTACATGTTGATCCCAGTTCCTTCTCCTTCCCTCCCACCATCCTTCACTATTTATTACCCTCTTTGCCATCTCACATACACCCTAACCACCCTCCCCTCCCATCCCCTCACCCTAATTCCATATTTAGGGCAATGCCATCCAGTTGGGGTCATGTAGATCTCAAAGGTCATTTGAAGTAGGGAATAGGGCTTCTCTCCTGTCTCTAGGTTCAGGCAGTTATCCCTCCATGGCGGATATGTTCGCAAGGTCCTTTTGTGCACCAGGGATACATCCTGCTTCAACTGTCTGAGGTGCCTTAGACTAGAGAAATCATCCACCATGTAAAAGTAGGTTTAATCCCTGGATTGCAGGGATGGTTTAACATAGGAAAATCTATCAATGTGATCCACCATATAAACAAACTGAAAAAGAAAAACCATATGATTATCTCCCTCGATGCTGAAAAAGCATTCAACGAAATTCAACACATTTTCATGATAAAGTTCTTGGAGAGATCAGAAATAACAGGAACATACCTAAACATAATGAGAGCAATATACAGCAAACCAACTGCTAATATCAAACTGAATGGAGAGAAACTTAAGCCAATTCCTCTAAAATCAGGAACAAGACAAGGCTGCCCTCTCTCTCCATATCTCTTCAATATCATACTTGAAGTTCTAGCTAAAGCTATAAGACAACAAAAGGAGATCAAGGGGATCCAAATTGGAAATGAAGAAGTCAAAGTGTCTCTATTTGCAGATGATATGATAGTTTACATAAGCGACCCAATGAACTCTAGCAGGGAACTCCTACAGCTGATAAACACCTTCAGCAAACTAGCAGGACACAAGATAAACTCAAAAAAATCAGTAGCCCTCCATTTTTCAGATGACAAAGAGGCAGAGAAAGAAATCAGAGAAATATCAACATTTACAATAGCCACAAGCAGCATAAAGTATCTTGGGATAACACTTACTAAACAAGAAAAAGACCTATATAATAAGAACTTTGTGGCTCTAAAGAAAGAAATTAAAGAATATACCAGAAAATGGAAAGATCTCTTATGCTCTTGGATATGTAGGATAAACATAGTAAAAATGGCAATCTTGCCAAAAGCAATCTACAGATTCAATGCAATCCCCATTAAAATCCCATCACAATTCTTCACTGACCATGAAAGGATAATAATCGACTTTATATGGAAAAACAAAAGACCCAGGATAGCCAAAACAACCCTATACAATAAAAGAACTTCAGGAGACATCACCATTCCTGACTTTAAGCTCTATTACAGAGCTATAGTTCTGAAAACATCCTGGTTTGCACAAAAATAGACAGGTAGACCAATGGAATCGAATTGAAAATCCTGATATTAATCCACACACCTATGAGCACCTGAATTTCGACAAAACAGCAAAAATTATACAATGGGACGAGGACAGCATCTTCAACAAATGGTGCTGACACAATTGGATGAGGGTCTGTAGAAGACTGCAGATAGACCCATGTCTGTCACCATGCACAAAACTCAAGTCCAAATGGATCAAAGACCTCAACATCAATCCAGCTACATTGTACCTCTTAGAAAAGAAAGTAGGATGTACTCTTTAAAAAATTGGTATAGGAGACTGCTTCCTGAACAGGGGCACAGACACTGAGAGCAACAATTTTAAAAATGGGACCTCTTCAAACTTAGAAACTTCTGTAATGCAAAGGACACAATGGACAAGCCCAAACGGCAGCCCACAGACTGGGAAAAAATTTTCATCAATCCTATATCCAACAAAGGGCTGATCTCCAAAATATATAAAGAACTCAAGAAACTGGTCAACAAAACACCAAATAACCCTATTAAAAAATGGGGTACAGAACTGAAGAAAGAATTCTTAATAGAGGAAATCAAAAAGTCTGAAAGACACTTAAGGAAGTGCTCAACCTCCTTAGCTATCAGGGAAATGCAAATCAAAACAACTTTGAGATACCATCTTATACCTGCCAGAATGGTTAAAATTAGAAACACCAATGATGACTCATGCTGTAGAGGATATGGAGAAATGGGAACACTTCTCCACTGCTGGTGAGAGTGCAAACTCATACAGCCATTTTGGAGATCAGTATGGCAGTTCCTCAGGAACACAGGAATTAGTTTACCACATGACCTGGCAATCCCCCTCTTAGTTATATACCCAAAGGATCCACATCCATGCAACAAAGACATCTGTTCAACTATGTTCATAGCAGCACTATTTGTAATAGCAAGAACCTGGAAACAACTTAGATGCCCCTCAATTGAAGAATGGTTAATGAAGATGTGGCACATCTACACAATGGAATACTACTATGCAGAAAAAAAATAATGGTATCTTGAAATTCACAGGCAAGTGGATGGCACTTGAAGAAACCATCCTGAATGAGTTAACCCCCTCACAAAAAGAGATACATATTATGTATTCACTTATATATGGATTTTAGACCTAGAGCAAAGGAACCAGCCTATAATTCACACAGCAGAGGAACTAGGATAAAAAGGTGTATTCTAAGAGATCCATGTAAATTCCCTCACAGAAGCAGGAAGGAAAAAGTTCCCAAGAACACAGGGGAAGGTGGGGGCAGTGAATGGAGAGAGATGTAGGAAAAAGAGAGGGGGAGGAGAGGTAAACACGTGTGACTATGAAGATTGAGTCTGGGTAGGAATAGAAGACAGGAGACAAAGGGAGATGGAGAGAGAGAGAGAGAGAGAGAGAGAGAGAGAGAGAGAGAGAGAGAGAGAAAGAGACAGAGAGAGAGAGAACATAAAAGAGGGAGCCAATACTGGTTTGAAAAGAAAAACGAATTCAAAGAAAGGACTAAAGACCTATAAGACTGCCACCAGCGAACAAGTTGAGCTTCTGTAGAAAGGCTATCATAAATGTCCTTCCAGCAGAGTGAGATCAACAACTAACTATCCATGGAGCTCTCATCCAATACCTTTTGGAAACAGGAGCAAACACCCATGCCTAAACACTGAGTTGAAGTAGAACCCAGATGCAGATGGAGAGGACAAGACCAGGCTGCAGGAACACAGAGACAGCTGACCTGAACAATTAGTAGCTAACAGGCCCCCAGACTTATAGCTGGGAAGCCAGCATAGGACTGACTCAGACCCCCCTGAATATGGGTCTCAACTAGAAGGAATCCCAGTACTCTTGACGAAGAAACAGGCCAAGCTCTGTGAGTTAGAAACCAGCTAGTCCTACACAAAGAGTGCCATTATAGGTAGCACTACACTGTGACTCCTTGTCTCAAAATAACAAATAAATGCATTTCAGCACACAAAACTACTGTAAGTTACATTTTTTTCAAACTACCTAATTCTTATAACTCATGAATATTTACAATAAACATCAAGCAAAATATATTCTATGGGACATAGATCAGATGGTAAGTGGATTTCTGCACAGAAATGAATACCAGAGTTTGTGCTTTAGAAACATGTGAACAAAAGCAGGGTGTAGTGATAAAGGCTTACAACAAAGCTCAGCATTGGAGAGACAGAGACCAACAGGTCACTCATTATTACAGGAGCTCCAGGCCAAGTAAGAAAGCTAGTCTTAAAGATTGAGATAAGATAGATGGCACTAAAGTATATGCATATATACCATGCATATGAACAAAATCTCTCTCTGTCTCTCTGTCTCTCTCTGTCTCTGTCTCTCTCTCTCTCTCCCCTCTGTCTCTCCCCAGCCTCAACACTGAAAATTCTTATTTTAGTGAAATTGTTACCCCCACCAATTATAGTTAACCAAATCATTAAAATTATTTATGAAGCACAGAAGGAGTGTGTTCATGTAGTTTATAGTTTTAATGTTTCAAATAGAATTAAATTCAGTAAATATGATTTTTCTAGCTAATATATCCAGGTCCTAAAATGTAGCCTTTAGAATTTGCAAGTTATTTCGTAAATGGAGTCATAGCATTCCACTGACTAGCCTATGCAAATAATTAATTCTGCTGGGGCACATCTGCTCCAAGAGGCTTGGGCCATAAATGGTGAAGAGCACATATGTATGATAGAACCAGAGGCAGTTGTCACATGACTACAATGCTGCAGTTGGTATTCTTCTAAGAATAATTACAACTTATAATAAAAGACTTGCAAAAAACAAAGCATTAGACAGTAAGATTATCCAATTCAAAGTCTATGGATCTCAACAAACTTCTATACAGTTAGAATAGCAATTCTAAATCTGTGGAGTTTCAGAATTTTATATGCTCATATAAATTATATCTTATATACTAACATACTACAAAAGTAACTGAAAACTGAGTCAGAGTTCAAAACTGCAAAAATGATTTACTTTATATCCTCTTTCATAACTCAGGTGTTCTTTATTTGTATTTCATTCTTCCTTGTCACCATTCTGCATACTATATCATGCCTACATGTTCATTTCTTTACAATTAATTTATATATATATATATGTATATATATATATATATATATATATATATATATATATGGATCTGCATATGAGGAAGAACTTTTTTCCTTTCTGAGATTGTGTTTCTACTCAGTAATATATGTTCTAGACCCATCCATATTCCAATAAATTTTGTAATTTCATTTTTATTTGGAGCCAAATAGTATTGTCTTTCATATATTTGCTAGAATTCTATTGTTCATTCTGTTATTAATAAACAAGCAAGTGATTCCCTTTACTTGTTATAGAGAATAGAGAATACATATTACTCTTATATATAATTATCAGAACTATAATTTTAGCAACCACAAATGTGCCTTTTTTTCATTTGAGTCATTTTTATTGCCCCAAGTCTGTTTTGCTTACAATACTCATAAGGCAATATGTACTTATATGGAAATAATAACCACAATGTCAAAAACAATAAAGGAATTATTTTTTGCTGTACACTAAAGCTCTACTATTTTTCTTTCCTATTAGCATAACCAACAAGACAACTTTTCTAATAAGGGTCTGTGCCACAACCTTAAATATTGCCTCAACAGAACACAAATCAGAATAGCCTCTGAATTCTAGCAAGCAAAGCTAACAATACGCGATAATCAAGAAGAAAAGGTATCAAAAACTATTTTAGATCCATGTACTTAAATCTAGCATGCGAGAGAACACACATCATGTCATTTTCAAGACAGTTACAGTAGCAGAAGCTGCACCACATCCCATTTTTGTATATTTTACATTTTGGTATTAGTATGGTATATGTATCCATGCAAATTACATAGAAATGAAAACAGTCTGTACTGCCTCCCTCCTTGATTTCCAACCAATATTTATACATTTAGGATATTTTGTGGTGTCATACAGGTAGTAGAGACTAAGGGGAGAAGTAACATTGTCCTGTATTTTTTCACTTGCATTGAGCTACTTAAAAGGATATTCTTCACATTGGGTACATTTTCTGGGTGAGAAAATTACGTACAAGAACAAAAGAAACAGAAATAAAATTATCAAAGTAGGACATAACCATAGACCTGAGGGAATTGCTAATATTTGTCAACCTCTCAGTCATTCACCCACAGGCAAATCTGAGATACCTGCTCTACTATCTGCTGTAGTGAAAGGTTTGGCAGCTTTTAAATTATTGATGCTTCATACATAGTTGGATACAATTTTTTAACTTCCTCTTTAAAAAAAATCTATTGTTTGTCATGGTTGATAGCACAAATTTAAGAGGACACTAAGAAGAAAAAAAAATACATGGATAATAGACCAGAAATCATTTTTCTGATATATATTTTCCTGTTTCCTTGTTACCAGTTATGTGGATCTAGATCCTACTTCTACATATGCTACTCAGTCCTACAAATAAAGCAAAAGCACATAAACAGGCATTACAAAACAAATGTAACATTAAAATATTTTAAAATAATAGAATCTTTACATTAGCTATGATACTATACATTGACAGTATCAAAAAATTAGAAGGAATTATAGCAACAAAATGAAAGAGTAGTTTTATATTATAACCACCCACCCCACATACATATAAACTAATCAGTTTTGACAATTACTGATACATAATAAATTTGCAGAAGTCTAGGATTTCAACAGAGAAATCACAACAGATTCCTGTAGAAAATATATGAGAAAATACATACTCAAAAGAAAAATATTTTTCATATTATCCACATCATCAAGCTCACAAGAAAAAACAAACAAAACAAAACAAACAAAAAATAAAAGCACCAGTGCCTTATCCATTCAGTTTGAAATTTCTTCAATTTCTTTCAAGGGTGTCAAAGAATATTAAGTGAGGCTGTGGGTGCTAAAGGTCAATGAGTGGCTACTTGTGGTGGTATGAAAAAGAATAACTGCTATAGGTCATAAATTCTAATGTTTGGTCATAGGGAGTAACACTATTTGAAATATTTGAAAGGACTAGGAGGTGTGTCCTTGAGGGTAGGTTTTAGGGTCTCAATATCCCAAGTCAACTCCACTGTCTTTCTCTTCCTACTGTTTGTGAATTCAGATGTAGAACTCTCATCTACTTTTCTAGCGCCATGTCTACCTGCCTGCTGCCATGTTTGTTCCATGATGAGGCTGGACTAAGCTTCTGAAACTGTAACTATTCCCAATTAAATGTTTTCTTTTACAAGGTATGCCTGGGCCGTGGTACCTCTTCATAGCAATAGAACACTGACTAAAAAAGTACTCACCTCCCAAGCTTATGAAATGCTCCCTAAAGTATATTTAATTTTTGCCTTGTCCGGATTATTGAAATGATCAGTAAAACATAGAAACTAAGGACAGAAATGTAAAAACAAAACCCACAACCAACAACAACAATAAAAAACTGAACTCTACAACCACAATCAGTAAGGTTGTTCTCAAAACTGCTACTAGTCTTTATGATTCTTCACTGGCCCATTGCACTTTTTATCAGTTCTTCAGGCATATTTCCACAAAAGATTAAGAGAAACATCTCATTTAGAAAGCCAGCTAGACATGTAAAACTAGGTCAACACAAAGAAAACTGATCATCTCTAGGGACTTTTCTAGGGACAATAATTGGGAGACTCTCGGCCCCCACAGTGATTTGTGGAATCCAAACAGGCTACACAATCTTAGGAAAAAATACCAAAGAAATGAAGGTGTTAAGAGAATATAAAGAGAAAATGTGAAGAGAGCTCAGAATTCATAGCAGGGGTGCCAGTAGTTTTCATGTCTCTCCTGTATACAGTCAGTAAAAAACTGAGGTATGACTGCTTACAAAGACAAAGACAACAAAGAAATATGTCACAGAACACTAACAAATGGGTTGGGGGAAGAATATGAGAAGACAAACCCAGCAATGACATAAAAATATAAACACACATGATAAAATATTTAAGAAGGATACAGAAACTAAATAAAAAAAAGAACCAAAATTAAATCTGGTACTAAATAAAACATTAGCAGAATGGAACATTGTATCAGAGACTTGATCATGCAGAAAACAATCAGTAAATTCAAAGGCAGGTCATTTAATTTTAACAAGTTCATTCTTTCTGGATAGCTCAGAAGCTGGAGGAGGTGTTTAGGGGAGGAATAAACTTTAACAAAGAAATATTATTAAAAACTTCCCCAAATCTTGGAAGCAACAAGAAGACCTAGACTCATGATGTCATAGTTCAAAAATCATGATCAATTGAAAGATCAACTCAAAGATACATATCATCATAAAAATTTCAAAATTCAGGACAATGAAACTTCCTACATTAACAAGAGAAAAGGTGAAAACCACATGAAAGGATCTATTACTCTTTTTCTACTAAAGCTGTTAGTATACCTGAAAACAGAAAACATACAAACCAGAGGGAGAGGAATTCTATATTCAAAGTATTCTATCGGACATCAATGATATATGGCAATGCAGGCATTGAGACTCTAAGGAAAAAATTAATAAATTTTTAAAATAAATACAAAGCTTAGGGACCTGCCTAATAAGAAATACTAAATGAAAATTTTGAATTGTTGTATAAGCAAATTAATTAGCTACATGAAAATATGTACAACAGTTTCTACAGTACAGGCAAAGAAATCAAATTCAAAATATTCAAATTTTGTCATTCAATTAAACCTCCTTTTATCTCCAACATAAAAGTTGAAATCAAGTATTAAAATAATTTGGACTGCAATAATTTGTTAGAGATGAAAAATTAAAAGAATATTTCATAATAAAATGTATAGAGGATAAAAGCAAACTGTAGAAGTTTGTCAAAATCCAAAGTAACTTTTTTATATTAAAATATCCTTTTATAAGTATTCTTCATAAAATATTTATGTTCTTTGGTTCCCATGTTGATGGTAACTCAAAAGAAAAAACCTACAGTAATGTGAAAATGTTAAAGAAATCAAGGGTGCATATAGAGCTCCCCCCATCATATATATATCTGTTCAATTCCTAGTATGGAATAAATAAATACAAAAAGTTTTAAAAATTATAACAAAGATGGATACTAATAAAGAAGGTACTGTCCACAATACAATCACAAGAGAAAAACATAGAACTAGTAGAAATTATCTTGAACAACAATCACCTTGGATTAAGTTTTGAGATCCATAGACATACAGTGGTTGAATAGAAAAATTAAAAAAGGACTCAACAAAGTAGTGATCACAGGAGACTCACTTTACCATTAGAATATATATAAATTGAAAAAAATGCCATGGAAAAATATCCCATGCTAATATAAAGCAAAAGATAGCAGGCATAGCTATACTCATGTAAGACAAATTAGGTTTTATATCTAAAATTATAAAAGATGAACTGTATAATTATAAGATGACAAAAGGGTCTAATAAGAGTATATAATAGTTACAAATTTGTGTAATAACCCAAACCACAAATATATAAAGTAAATCATAAAGGATGTGAAAATAAAGAAATAGCAAGGGGCTTTAATGCTACATTTTAAACTATTTAGGCCATTTAGACACACAGGATATCATTAAGAAACACTGGACCTGAAATATGCTTTAAAACAAATTATTCTAACTGACATGTTCAGAACATTCTATGCAGTCTCCACAGTATATAGGACAGATAATTTGTACCACAATGAAAAGTATTTAGGAATTTATGAAGAAAAGCATGAGAAAAATGACAGTCATGTTAAAATTTAATGTTCTATTTCATACAACTGTATCAAAGAAATTCTGAAGTTCAGAAAGAGTCATCAAATACTTTGAGATGAACGAAAGTAGAAAAAAAAATGTGGGTTTTAGTTAGGAGGACTGGGCCTCTGGTAGTGAAGCAGTATTTATTCCTAGTATAGGAATGGACTTTGGGAGCCCAATCCACATAGAGGGATACTCTCTCAGCCTAGACACATTGGAGGGGATGGCTACTCCCTACTCCAAATGATATGAAGACTTTGTAGATACCCCACGGAAGGCCTACCCTCTCTGCTGAGTAGAAAGAAGATAGGATGGGGATTGTGAGGGGGACAGTGGAGGAGGGGATGGTGAGGGAACCAGGATTGACATGTAAAACAAGCTTGTTGCAGATTTAAATAGAAAAAAAAATGTTCCAACCTCTGTGATGTAGCAAAAGAAATCCAAGAAAAAAGTTAATTAGAAAGAACAAGAAATGCCAGGTATTGGTGGCACCTGACTTTAATCCCTGCACTCACGAATCAGATGCAGGAGGATCTCTGTGAATTCTATGCCAGCTTAGTTTACAAGGCAAGTTCTCAGACAGTCAGGGCTATTACACAGAAGTCATATTATTTTTCCTATATGATCCATAATATTGGGTAAGCTTTCACTGAGCTTTTTACTGGCCTTATTTTTGCATTCCTGACATCATTTAAGTTTGGTTTTTCTTCACATTTTCTGTGTTTTATGTAAGTTCTATTTTGATATCCTGAATTCGCTTATTAGTTTGGGATATATTGCAGTCCTCTTTGAGTTCTAAGGACATATTTATAATTATCCATTTGAATTATTTGTCTGGAGGTTCATTTATGAAACTCTCATTGGGGGACATCATTATGGGATAGATAATTTTTGAAGAAGTCATGATGCTTTGATTTTTATGTTGATTTTCTTTCTTCAGTGATACTTGCAAATATGTAGTTAGTTAAATGAGTTTTGATTTTTATTTTCTTATCCTTTTTAAAAGAGTATACAGATTTGGAAAGCTGTATTTGTTAATATAGTATATGATACATGCATATAATAAAAATTAATTAAAAAAAGATATAAATTTGAAAGAATACAAGGACAGTAACATGAGGGATCTGAGGAAAGGAATGGAGGAAATGATGTAATTATATATTATAAACTCAAAATGAAAGAAATAATAAGATGTTTTAAACAGCTGCAAATATTAATGCAAATGTTTTTGTGATAGCATGCACAACACATATGCAAAACAAAGACAGGCCTGATTTCAGCATGAACAGTGGAGTTTGGCATGAAGTTGTATCCCTAATGAAGAAGACTTTGACAATTTCACTCTTCAGGGAAGGAAGAATCAGGTTTCTTCAAAAGTATAATGCCTAATAAGTCAACTACACTCTAGAAAAAGACCATACACTTGGGATATTTGGTCAAAACAAATTATCCATTATTGGAAACACACACACACAAACAAAACACAAAGTTGGTTATAAAGGGCAATGCAGTGGATCTGGGAAGATTTGGGATGGGAGGGTGAATATGACCAAAATATATTGCATGAAATTCTCAAAGAAATAATAAAATACAAAAGTGGGAAGAGCAAGGAAGGAGAAACAAGATATATGATGTGAAAAAAAATCTATTTTCAATTAAAGATATCAAAGAATATTAAAAATAATTTAAATCACCTTTCCTTCCTGGAGCTGTCTTAGAATTGTCTTGGGAGAATTGAAGTCTGTGGGACTAGAAGTCAGGGTCACAAGCTCTAGTCCTACTTTTCACCTAATGGTCACATACTATCTGTATTAATAATCACTACCCAGAATCATCACGCCACTGCTGATTCCTCACATCTAGTCTATTGTTGTGTTATAAACCTACATACACTCTATCCTATCCCCTCATCAGCTGTGCTGGCACTAAGCTTCATTTGACTCTCCTACAGAATACTGTGAGACCCATGTGCCTAGGCTTCATATTCTGGGTTACCTCCAGCCTTCACCAGACACTACCACTTGCTCTGGTTCCTCAAATGTCTACTTCATGCTTTTATTGCTCCAACATTTGTCCAATCAACTTTTCATATTAAATTTATTTATAAAATAGCTAATATATTTGCTATACATATTCACTATGTTTTATATGTGTGTATAATATATTTACTTACTACAGTTTACTTTTTCTGGACACACAAAACTTAACTAATACATGGAAGGATGTTTTCATGAGAAATAAGAGTAAAAGCAATTTATCATTTGATATTTTTAATATGAAATATGGCACTACCAACCTAGAACTCTATAGCCAGCAAAATGTTCAACGTAAAGCTAAAGTAACAGTGGAGAGCACAACAGCCCTCGGGAATATCTGAAAGAATGACTTTCAGCAGGATTTAATGTACCAATGCTGTAAACAAGGAGGACACAAACAGCAGAGAACACATGGGAATGACTACATTCCTTTACTGTGCTAACAGCATAGGAATGCTAAGGAAAGCCTTCTCTCTCCTTTAGATGGAAAACATTAGTCCAGAAAAATGTATTTTAATCAATTTTCCTTATTAATGCTTTCATTCTCTCCACCCCATATAATTTTTGTTGCTGTTGTACTTTGAGGCAAGGTTTCTCTTTGTAGCTTTGTAGACCAGGCTGGCCTTGAATTCACAGAGATCTGCCTGCCTCTGCCTCCTGAGTGCTGGGATTGAAAGTGTGCGCCATCACCGCAGGTCTCCATATAATATTTTTAAAACTATTTTCAGGGATCGAGTTCAAGCCAAAAACAGCACATGAGCCCCTCATTATACTTTTGCTAAGGCTTTAAGATGAATACCCAGACAGGTAACCCTTTCCCCTGTGTGGAACAGCCACTGAGGGGCAGGGCTAACCCCCTCACTTTCATGACCCGGAGCCAGCTCTTTCACCTGCAGCAGGTGGCAATGCGTGAGCTAGGGAGGGCATCTTTCTCTCACTGGTACCACCATATGGCAAATGGCAAGGGGTCATCCCTCCTGCTCATTTGTGTCCCTGGCAATCATTTCAGCTCTAGTGAGATGAACCTTTTTGTCAGAGATGCAGGTGAGCCTTCTCTTGGGGCATGAGGACAACAGAGCTGACCCTACCCCCCATCTGATATTTGGTGGCTGTAGTGAGGGAAAATGTCTTTCACACTCCACCCCTTGCTACCTGTGGTTGATAAGAGAGCTAGCCCAGGGCCACAAAAGTGAGAATAGTCCTGCCCCTCACCATCTTGCAGCACACTAGAGAGTGAGCACTGCACAACTACTAGGCATCAGGCTAAACCTGACCATCTTGGGGGAAGAAGAACAGGTGAGCCAGCCCTGAGGGTGTGAGAGTGGGAGAGCTGACCCTGCTCACCTCATATACCTCCTGAAAAGATGGTCCTGCACTTTTCCTGGACAAACAAGTAGAACTGGCCTTGGTGTGAGTGTAAGTGGGCTGGATCTGTGTATCAGAGAACAAGAGAATTGCGCCCCCCACCCCCGATTGCTGCAGCCTGTATTGGGTGAGCTAGCAGAGGCTGTGAGGGAGTTTGCCCAGGTAGTGATGACCAGGGAAAGCTGGAGGCCTGAAGAACTCAGCTACCACCTACCCCAGATCCAAGGCTGAGTGAGTTAGCCCATCCCAACATCGACCTCATCTATGAAATGTTGGAGCATGTGAAAGGAACAAACTTACAGATCCAAATCTGAATGATCTCCATGACACAGAACATCCAAGAGGCTCTCAGAGAGAACCAACTATCTATAGTACAGCAGAAGCCCGAAGCCTTGAACCTGACCAATAACTCAATGCAATGAATATTTGAACGTAAAGATGAATGGACTAGAAGGTAAACTGTGTGACTAAATGGGTCATACTACAGCTTCCACGAGGAGAATTTGTTGTTGATGTTGTTTTTGTTTTGTTTTGTTTGGGAGGGTTTGCATGGCAGAGGGCAGAAGTGACAGGATGGGGAGATAAGTAGAACCAGGATGCATGATGTGAAATACCCAGAGAATCAGCGAAAGTTGGGAGGGGGAAAAAAAAAAAGGATACAATGCTCACAAGGAAAGGCAGCATACCTGATAGGAGCACTTTTCCCACCAGCCTGGTCCCACAGCCACGACCGCCCCAAATACCACACACAGACAGCATATTAATTATAAAGCTATTGGCCTGTTACTAACATTTCTTACTGGCTACCTCTGTCTTAAATATTAACCCATTTCTATTAATCTAAGTGTTTCCACATGGTCTTATCTTACCAGAGAGAGGGTGTAAACCTCTTCCTCTCAAGTCCCTATATCTTGAATCTCCTCTACTACATCTCCCAGAATTCTCCATGTCTCCTACTCCTGTGTTTCTTCCTTCACTATTGGCCAAAAGGATTTTATTCATTAGCCATAAAAGGAACAAATTTACAGAATGACATCTCCCATCACATACCCATATGCATCCCACCAGAAGTGAAATACAGTAAAGGAATACTATTAGATGAAAACAAGTAAGAATGTGATTGAAATGTCAATTAAACTTATACAAAACTTTAGATTTAGTGTTAGCATCAGTCTACATCTTGAAAATAGGGAGACACTTAATGGGAAAATTCAATTATAATCTTATTTCTCGCACTCCTAAACTTGTGTTAGTCTGTGGCTGTAAGATTTTATAAACTTACAATGTATGTTTAGCAAAGACAGTGACCTAGAAAAGCCATGCTCTAAATAAACATTATACAAATATTTGAACTACATAAGTTCCTTTTGGACAAATTATGGTTTTTGCTGAGGCTGCAGAAACTCAGACAATTTCTATAGTAACAAGATAGTTAAATAATCTCAAAAAGTAAGTGTTGTTGCTTTTCCATGAAGAATATTTTTTAATGAAGCATTATGGAATGATATACACCATTTAATATCATCACTCTGGAATTTACAGAACTAATATTTAGAATCAGTATTCACGACATTAAGCAAAATCATCTTTTAAAACAAAACAAATTCCATGAATTCATGAATCATGAGGATACCATATTTAAAAATTTAGAATACTTTTGAGTGGATTAGAAGTCAAGATATCTCTGGCTCTTCTTAGCTTTATAACATACTCTCAAATCATGTGTAACAACATTTGTAACAAGTTGTCTTCAGCACATACCTGATAAGTTTCAATGCAAAGTGTCAGTGGATCATTAATAATTTCCTCATCCACTGACATTATTTGAAATATCTTATTGTTGTACCTATTCATCTAGGAGTAAGCCAGTGACTGGCAATAAGAGAGCTTTTCGTTTCTACACAATAGTGACAAAAATTTTAAAACTGACAAAATTTTAATCCTAAAATTTAATAAAAATTAATATTTAATAAAAAATATATAAAATATCATATCTTATATAGTATAAAAGTTTTAATGTGTTCTACATTCAAATTTATAGTCTATTCTATCATAGAGATATTTTCTCAAATCTCAGGTTGAGACATTATGTACTTTAACATGGAGTTCTCCTATTCAATGTCTTCTCCAACTTGTTGCACTATAACAAAATTGCATCCAATCATCGTAACTCATTATCCATATCAAAATTAATTATTTCTAAGTTAGTTTATTCATTAATATTATAGGTATGGAATCATGCATCGCATAATGGCATAGAACAGTCACTTTATAAGATTCAAATTTCTTATATTTGTTGGTTTGTTTTTCTTTACATTTATTTTAATATATTTAAGTTAATTTAAAATCCATTTCACAAATGGTAATTTTATGGAATTATTTTTCTGCCAAATAAAACTTAGGATCAGAACATAATGAATAGGCATAATTAAGACTTAAGTTTGCCTTATTCACTGAGGTCTGAATGTGTTAGAACTGATAAATTTAAGGCAAACTTAAGTCTTAATTATGCTTTCAGTAAATTAAAACAAGATAATTAAAACCTATTGTAATTATAAACAAAGTTTCCTAAGACAGTCTTCCCACTTGGGTATAAAGATTCACACCTGAAAAAAAAAAAAAAAAAAAAAAAAAAAAAGGATAATACTATCATTAAAGCAGTAAAAATGATACTTAGTGCCAGACATTATGGTTCCAGCCTGCAACTCCAGCCCTTGGGAAAATGAGGCAGGTGAGTGCAAAGAATTGGAAGTTAGCCTGGGTAGCATGAAGTACAGAGTCCCAGGCCAGAATGGGCTTCACAGTGAGGCCATGTCTCAAAAGAAAGAAAGAACAATGGGGTGGAGTGTGGAAAGTACATGTCACGCAACATGAAAAGCAAAGTTCAAATCTCAAGAATGCATAAAAACTGAATATAGTAGCAGACATCTACAATCCCATGCTCTAAGGGTAAGGTGATAGAAGAGTGGAGGGAGGAAGAGACATACAGAAAGACACACACGCACACACACACACACACACACACATACACAAAAGACACAAGCACACACATGCACACACAAACACAAGCACATACTCATACATGCAGAAGAGAGGGTGAGAGAGAACCTTCAGGCAGACCCAAATTCAGACACATAGAACACAGAGGCAGTAATGATGGTAGACACAGGGAGAGCAAAGTAGAATATTAAATCTGGTCAAATAACAGCAACCTAGATGCCCCTCAATTGAAGAATGGTTAATGAAGATGTGGCACATCTACACAATGGAATACTACTCTGCAGAAAAAAATAATGGTATCTTGAAATTCGCAGGCAAGTGGATGGCACTTGAAGAAACCATCCTGAATGAGGTAACCGTGTAACAAAAAGAGGAACATAGTATGTACTCACTCATATATGGATTTTAGTACTAGATCAAATGATCATCAGCCTATAATTCACATCACCAGAGGAACTAGGATACAAGGTGTATTCTAAGAGATTCATATAAAGTCCCTCACAGAACTGGGAAGCAACAAGTCTCCCAGAGCACAGGGGAAATGGTGGGGCAGCGAATGGAGAAAGAAGCAGGAGAAAACTTGGGGGAGGAAAGGAAAACACGTGTGAACAGGAAGATTGAGACCGGTTAGGAATAGAAGACAGGAGAGAGAGACAGACAGAGAGAGAGAGAACATAAAAGAGGGAGCCAATATTGGTTTGAAGTTAAAATTGAACAAAAAGAAAGGTCTAGAGAACTACAAGACTGTTGCCAACTAACAATTTGAGCTTCCATGGAAAGGCTACCATAAATGCCCTTCCCGGATAGTGAGATCAACAACTAACTTATCCATGGAGCCCTCAACTAATGCCTGTTGGAAACAGGAGCAAACACACATACATAAACACTGAGTCGAAGTAGAACCCAGATGCAGATGGAGAGGACAAGACCATGCTGCAGAAACACATAGAGACAGCTTATCTGAACAAGGAGGAGCTAACAGGCCACCAGACTGATAGCTGGGAAGCCAGCATGGGACTGACTCAGGCCCCCCTGAATATGGGTCTCAGCCAGAAAGACTGAGCAGTCTAAGGGACCTCAGACAGTGGAGCCAGGATGTATCCCTGGAGCACAAAAGGAGAAGCCCTAGTCCCTACTTCATATGACCTGTCAGATCTACATGACCCCAACTAGATGGCATTCCCCTACATATGGAATTGGGGTGGGGGGATGGGAGGGGAGGGTGGTTAGAGTGCATGTGAGAGGGCAGAGAGGGTAAAAGGGAGGGAAGGAGGAAAGGAGGGAGGGAGGGAGGGAGGGAGGAAGGGAGAGGGAACTGGGATCGAAATGTAAAATAATAAATTAAATAAATAAAAAATGCTTTGACTCCAAAATTTAAGTTCAAGGACAAGTTACTGGGGAAAAGGATTCCTATTTTTGTTTCCACAGAAAATGAAAAGATGTTGATTCCTTCCAGACTAATGTGATTTGGTCAAGCCAAACCACCTGAAACAGAGTACCAGGTGATCCTACATTCAAAACAGATTGACAAAGCAGCCTTACAGACTACAGCCAGGATTTCTATATCTTCTTAGAATCCCCCATGACAGCGCCCCTTAACAGCAGGAAGTTGTTTGGAAAGAACGACGCCCAAATTCCCAAATATTGTCTATAAATATTTATTTTCATTTAAATGGACTTGGATAATATATAATATATATAATATAGGATTAAAAAAAAAAGAAATGTAAAGCCATGATGAACTCTCAAACATGACTATGAATGTCAATGCCATCTTCTATCACACATGAATTCTATGAATTCTAGAACACTGAGCTACAACTCAGGTTCAAGTTCTCTTCCTCAACGGGACTTTGAAAGCCTGCCTCTTTCTTGGAGAAACTTTGCTCTAAATCTTATCATTAACTGTCTCACTACTCAACAGACATTTTTCTGTTGGCCATCAAAGCAATGTACACAATGGACATTAACTAATTTGGAGAAAATAATATTATAGCTCCATAATTTCATCTTTTTACTTCATAGTGTTTCTTGAGGCCTATGCTTGAGCTGATTTTTGCCATTTAACTAAGAACTTTATAGATAGACAAAAATTAATAGTTGACTAAATACTAAATTCTTCATAAAACCACTCTTGGTATTTTTGGGAATAAATTAAATACTCCTATGAAGGTTAAATATTGGTTTCCAACTTGACTGGAGCTTGAATGAACCAAGAGGCATGCCTTTCTGAGATATGTAAGATATCAACTAAAGAAGAGAACGATTCCCCCCTCAGCCTATTCATCATCTTCCAATAAAGATGTCATGCCAAAGGGAAAGTCCTCTTGTTTGTGAGTTTCCTCTTGTTCCTGTTTCTGTTTTTCTGTCCTCTACTGACATCAGTTCCAACTTCTTTGGCCTTCTAGGGTGGAATGAAGAACAGCTGCTCTCTAATAATCCTTTAGATTTCCAGAAGCCAACTTTAACTGCTGGTGCATGCAGTGACTATAATTAGGACATGATGTAAATCCATGATATCAACCCATAAAGCTTTTATGAAAGAGAAGCTAAGATGTTCTTGGATTTTTCAACATGCAGGTAAGTATTGTTGGGCTACTAAGCCACAACACTGAAGGCAATCTAGTGAGTCTCCTTTTATAATACACACACACACACACACACACACACACACACACACATCCCATATAATGGTTGTATTCTTCTAGAGAGCCACAGCTACAATACTATTTGGGGAAAATAAAGATGTAGTAGCTAGGATGATTAAAATATTTATATTCATAATGATTTCCAAATTTTTTCTATGCACCTATCTCCTTAGTGACTCAGTATTCACAGATTTACTCTGGAAATCTCTTATAAAGGGCCCCAGTCTTTAGCATGATCTAGCTAGTTTAATGAAGGTTGATTTTGGATTTTACAAATTGTTTACAAATCCGGTGTAAAACTTGAAGAAAAAGAAAGACCAGCAAGAAGTGCTGGTGAGGCAGAGGAGAGCTAGATGATTTTTTATAATATATTAGTCTGAAAACCTAAAATAAAATGAAAGCCCACAGGAAAAAGAAACAAATCAAAATCACTGCTCACATATGTGGTGATATATTATTAATGATTTATTAAAGCTTGCCTGAGGGTTCAGAAAGCAAAGCCAGCCTCAAGCTATAGAGATCAGGCAGTGGTAGAAAGCACCTTTAATCCCAGGTCTATGGATTAAGAGGTAGATGGATCTCTGTTAGTTCAAGGCTATCATGACTTACATAAGAGTGAAGAGTAACAGAGTTCATGCCTTTGAATTTGCACTTGGAATCAAATATCTTTATTCCCAGCATTAGGGAAGTATATAAGATAGGATCAAGGTCTCAGAGCTGGCATTAAATCTCAGGATTCTCCATCCATCTTGAGGAGAACATAGAAATCTGGGATTACAGTTCATGGTTTGATAGAGCAATGATTTTGTTTCAGTCTGAGGTAGAGGTAAGAGCTATTGGCCAGCTGCTTTGCTTTTGTAATCTTAACATTGGAGTTTGACCCCTAATATCTGTGTCTGGGTCTTTTATTTTTCATGTTATACATGTTAACAATTCACTCACTCATCTACTCACTATTACATACAATCGTCTAATCCTATGCAATGAATTGTCCTATTTATATTTATACCATCTGTGGTGGTTCTTAATTTTGTATCCTAAGTTTCATAAATACTCATCCCTTAACCAATAATCTAATTTTTCCTTTATGACTATAGATCCCAGAGTACTTGATGCTTCCGTGGCAAAGTTTAAATCTAGAATAATAGCCATAAACTTCTCTTTTCTAAATGCTTAATGGGTTGCTACTTACTACTGCCAAACCATACCATGGGATTACATTGTATCTTAATTATAGTTAAATCCATTCACAGAATATGGTGTCTGCCTACTTTTTGAAATATCTCCAGACATTTCACTGAAAAGAATTTGAATATTTTAATGAAAGTCTGATTTACTCAACGTTGCTTATGCAGTTGGGCATTCATCCTGTACAAGAAGTATTAAGGTTCCATGGTCCCACTGAGAAGGGGAAAGGCACAAGTTCTCATGAGGAGAGCATGGAGGAGAAGGGGAGAGGGAGTTAGGAGACTGAGAAGGGGAGAAAAGGAGCGGAGAGAAGGGCATGAGCAAGCAGGAAAATTGAGTCAAGAGAAGAATAGAGGAGAACAAGAAAAGAGATACCATAACAGAAGGAGCCATTTTAGGCTTAAAGAGAAATATGGCACTAAGGAAATGTCTAGAGTTCTATAAGGATGAGCCCAACTAACAATCTAAACAATAATGGAGAGGCTACCTATAATGCCCTTCCCCAATAATGAGATTGATGACTACCTTATATGCCATCCTAGAGACTTCATTCAGTAGCTGATGGAAACAGAAGCAGACACCCACAGCTAAACACTGAGCTGAACTGCTTGAATCCACTTGCAGAGAGGGAGGAGTGATGAGCAAATGGATCAAGACCAAGCTGAAGAAACCCACATAACAAGCTGACCTGAACAAGGGGGTTGTTCATGAACCCCAGACTGATAGCTGGGAAAGTAGCATAGGACTGACCCAGCCCCCTGAACGTGGATGTCAGTTAGGAGGCTTGGTCAATCAATGAGGCCTTTGATCAGTATTTATCTCTAGTATATGAAGGGACTTTGGGAGCCCATCCCACATAGATGGATACTATCTCAGCCTAGACACACAGAGGACCTAGGTCCTGTACCAAATGATATGACAGACTTTAAAGATCCCCCATGGAAGGCCTCACCCTCCCTTCGAAGCAGAAAGGGGATGGGATGGAGGTTGGGGGGACAGGGGAGGAGAGGAGAGACGTGAAGCTAGGATTAACATGTAAAGCAAACTTGTTTCAAATTTAAATAATAAAAAAAGAAATATTAAGATTCAATGCCTATGTACAGATTCTGAACTAGCAAGAGAGTGCAGTAGTAATCTGATGACCAAGGGCAGTCTTTTGTGAACTACTATTAATATCTATCAATTTTGAATCCATTAATACAGACATACCATCTCAAGGCAAATGTATCTCATTCAAAATAATCCAGCAATACTTACATAAGCTTGATACAAGATACAGGCATTACAGGACAAGTAGTGAGGGAGCTCAGTGCATATTAAAGAAAAGAAAGAATTCAGTCATGATCTGATATCATCACCCTACTGATTTTTCTGTGTGTAGTTTTCTCCTTATTACTTTTGGTGGTGATAAAGTTATATTCCCCTCTTTAATCAGAATCACACATAATTTAGATATTAAATGGTTGAATCAACTTTTCTGATTAAGTATTACAATATTAGTCCTATGACCTCTACAGAAAACTAGGGACAGAAAGAAATGGATTGCAATAGTATATTTATGAAAGCATGTCTACCTTGTATTTCAATTTTAAACAAGGGGCTAATCTAATAGGGTTTATGGAAAGGAAGCATTTTGGAAGGTAACATAAGCTAATCTGAATTAAACTGATTCTGAAATAGTTGCTGATAATCACACAGGCACAAAAACACAGGAAAGGGTATACTTTTTGTTTTAGTTTGAAATGAACAATTATCCAACTAGGGTAATGTTTAGCCATAAACCAATACCAATATTAAAGCTAGCCTAAAAGCCACAGCAGCAAAATCTGCTGCTTTTTTCAGAAATGTTTATTTAGGTCCACAAAGTGAGGAGGTATTATAAGTATTTGAACAGCTATAATAAGAAATGTATGGATTCCACTGATGTAATGGGTTCAAAGTGAAACTGCAAATAATTTCTCAAGAATATAAAGTGTAGTTTATGTGCTAAGGATTTATATCGGGATCTTGCTAACAAGAGTGACCCTTCCCATGCTAAGCAGACAGCCCAGTTGATGCATTATGGACTTTCTAAGCAATGGACAAAAGCCAATGATCCACTACTATCCTACCAGTTAAATGTATGAAGGCCCAATGAAAATGTTTCAGTTCCAAATTCCACACCCCTCAGGCACCAAATAGCTGTTTCAGTCTGGGTGAAAATGCACATAACTCAAAATCATATATAGCAATTTATGTACATGTAGACAAATGTTCATTCTATTAGTTTGGGGCCTAAAAGTAATACATGATCATGATCTCTTACTGGGTGCTATTTTTCCATACATCCTTTGAGGTCCCACACAAAATTCAGATGCAAAAAAAAAAAAATTACCTACATTCAAGGAGTCAGTTTCAGGTGACGGTCTCCAAATTAATCTCAATTGCATAACTTTCTCCCTCTCTCTCTGTATCTCTCTCTCTCTTAATGTCTCTCTCTCCAAGTACACACACATATCTATGTTTCACTCTGCTATCATTGCTGTTGTTTTCTTGTAAGTGAAACAAAAGGCATCAACACAAAAATCAGAAACACAAGCAAACTGTTGATCAAGGGATCATCAAATAATTGTAAAATATTAGAGAAGAATACAAACAAAAGAGTGATGCTAAATTTATCTCCAATTTGTAACTGTGTTCTATTGTACCCCAGGCATGAAAATAATGAAGAACCTTATACTTATACTTAATTTTTAAGTATCAGCGTTCTTTGTAAATAAATCTATTAACATGTTTTAATTCAATAAAAATGTAATGGATATATGTTAAAATATAAAATTACAAAGGTTTTAGATTTGTTATTAAGATCTTAATCAAAAGATTCAAAGATTCACATAATTTCTTTTTTTTTTTTGGATTCACATAATTTCGAAAATGCAAAAGATCCATGTAATTTTCAATATTTAAACTTCTATTTTTGTTTTGTTTTGTTTCCCAAGCAAGGATTGACTCAGAAATAGCCTAGGAACAAGAAGAAGCCAGAAGAATCTGATGGTTGTGAATGGATGAGTTCTCAGCTTTTCCTTAAATGTAGTGCTTTCTGTTTTGTGGAAGTTAGCATAGACAAAACAGATCTAGAGATGTTCAAGCGTAGACTGCCTTAAGTTAATAAATAGGCTGGTATTCAAGTCCTAGTGGGTGGTATTCATGCTAGGTAGAGTCAGTACAGCCCTCACTTGCTTGAGCACTGCTCTCATCATCCACCCATACACACATACATACACAGAGATCCCAAAGGCTGGGAATCAACATCTCTGAAATTACAATATCAATTATTAAAAGAAGTAAATAGTCTGTGATGATGTTTATATCTGAGCTTATCCTCAAATCAATTCTTATTTTGTTTTGTCAAAATATTGCAGATGAAAACCAGCTAAACTTCAGACTCCTTTTCTTTCTCATGTTCTCTCAATTGTAATAGAATCTGTCTTAACTATTTGTTTAGTATTTTTAATTAAAACTCAATGCACATATGTTTATTGTTGATTCAAATCTGTAATCTATTTTGATATATTTTTATATTTGTTCACAAATAATTTATGTAGCTGATTATGTTTCTTCAAATTTCTTGCATAGCCCTGTTGTTCCATTTTATATAATGTCTGTGATGTATCTTCTTCCTTCTGTCTTCCTCAACTTATTTTCTCTGGTTGCTTACCAAGTCTGCCACTAGAAAACTGCAATCCTTACAACTGCTAGTTGGACACTTTATTGCCCAAAACCTTTGTTCTGAAGCCACATGTTTAAGTTCATGGAGTTTTTGAGGAACACTTATCACTGAACTATCCTCTCATTACCATCACATATAGATACTTACTCTGGGTATGAAACATGTTAAAATCATTTCACTTTGAATTTTGAAAGCATTATCCAACTGTCTTTTGATTTTTAATACTACACTAGAAAAATCTCCTAGAATTCTGATGTCAAGTTTTGTGCTCATCATTTAAATTGGTATGTTTGAAATTTGACATCTTGGCATTCCTGGCATTTTCTTTCTGGTATGTCCTGCCATATTTCTACATAAATGCTTAATGAGCCTTTCAGACTATGTAACTATATCTTTTGCTTCTGGAGAGAAACTGTGTTATTTATAATACTCCATTGAGGTTGCTAGACTATATACACAACCTCCTGTTAAATATACATTTGAACCACTGAAGATAAAAAAATTTCATATTTAGGTTTTTAGGTTAAATTCTTTTTATCATATTTTATTGACAACTTTTGATAATATTTTATTTAAATTTACAACAAGCTTGTTTTACATGTTAAACCCAGTTACCTTACCCTTACTTACTCCCCTGTCCCCCTCCTAACCCCATATCATATCATTTGGAGCAGGGCCTAGGACCTACCCCATGTGTCTAGGCTGAGAGCATATCCCTCTATGTGGAATGGGCTCCCAAAGTCCACTCATATACTAGAGATAAATACTGATCCACTACCAGAAGCTCCAAAGACTGCCCAATCCTCCTAACTAACACTCACGTTCAGAGGCTCTGGGTCAGTCCTATGCTGTTTTCACATCTATCACACGAGATTGAGATGAGGGCAGGCTCCAGATGGTCCAGTGTGGTGGGGCGAGTCCACTACATGCTGTAGAGTTAGATCTTGAGGTAGATCAATTCTCATCTTTCTGAGGAACCACCATATTGATTTTCATATAGCCGTAAAATTTGCACTTGACAAGCAATGGATGAGTATTCCTCTTACTACACATACCTGCAAAAATGTCTATAGTTACCTTAGACATACTAACAGGTAAGATAAAATCTGGGGATGGACCATACACACACCACTTCAGACCATCTGACTGAGCATTTACAACCCAAGAGAGCACAAGAACAAGGTGCACATGATCTTGTCCCCAAGTTTTTAAGTTGACAAGTCCTTAGCCAAGAAGCAAGGTCCTAAGGCTGGTACCCCAAGGCTATTGGAAGAATGACTTCCAAGAACACTTCCCTCTTTTGTTCAAACAAGAAGCTTCTAAACCTAATACAAAACTATATGCAATAACAGTAATTATCAAGTATTGTTCAGGAGAAAGAAAAGGTAATAACAAAAATGGAACTATAACCATCAAGAGCAACATGAAGCAAGAAACACACATTACATGTCCAGTCTATAGTTAATTAGCAAATAACAGAGATTATTCCAATAGCTGTTCTATCCTGAATAAAGCCAATACAATGTTCAAATTGAAAGACTAATTTCCTAATCCCCAATGTCATAGCTCTCATTTGACCATCTACACCAAGGGCTTTCTTTAATCCATGGACTTATCCAGAACATCTTTTCATCTATAAATAATCACCTAACATGATTATACATCTGCAATATTGTAAATCATTTTGACTCAGTCAGTTCTCATAATGAACAAGAGAATTTGAATGCATCGTCCTACTATCAGAATTTTTTATGAGACTTCAGGAATTCACATGGAGTAAGAAATAAGGAAAACAGAACATTTCCTTGGAGCAATGGGTCTTTGGTTTCCACAATGGTTTACTGTGGTAAACCCACAGAGGAATTGTAATTTCCATAAAATCTGGTTGTCAACTATTTCTCCAAACTGTCTCTGTTTCCTCTCCCTTCCTAAATTTGACTTGGCCTTTCAGATCTGCATGTTTGGGAATTGTCTTGTCTGAAAGTGCTCATAGCTATCCTCCTGCACTGCCTCCAAGATCGCAGTAGTGTTGGCTGTTAAGCACTTGTTCAAAACCCTATACAGACAAAGCCTGCTGATTGCCAGAGTAAGAGTGGAAATGACACCAGATAAACAATGCCACACATTTTCTGTCATCCTTCTCTGCCACTGTGATTTATTTTCTTTGTTTTCATTTCTTTTCTGGCAGTTCAATCAGGTTCGTTTTGCTTTCTCTACCATCCAACTTTTATGTTTAGTTGTCCTCATTCTTTCTCTTTCCTGAAACATATTTCTTCCAACTGTTTGCTTTATCCAGTATATGGTTGCCCCACTTACATAATCTTGTTATATGAATACTATATATTTATCAAAATGTTAAAACACAATGGATATATTTTTTCTAAAGGAACACAAATCATTATAAAAATAAAAATCACCCAGAGGACTCTCTCACATACTATATATGACTTATTAAGAGAGTCATTGGGCATTTCACCTAAAGAAACCCCAACAGGAGATAATATTTTATGAGGAGAAAATAAAATGAAAACCACCAGTTTATCATTATTTTTTTCAGGGTGTGTTTCAGGATTTGTTTTTAAGATGTGTACACCATTGATCTATGAAACTATTTTAATATAACAATTTGAATATACTTACAGAAACTGCTTGTCAAACTTTTCTTTCATCCAGGTAACCAGGCACAGTCTTATTTAACAAAATAGTTTATGTTTATGGCATTTCAATCTTAGGTCAACATCTATAACAGCTTTATTTATAATAGCAAAAACTAGAATATCCATGTACTGATTTAAATATGAGTTGTCCGCTGAACCTTGTAAAGGACTCAGTAGTTCATGCACTTGATTCCTAGGTTATAGTGTTTTTTTTTTTGACGTCACCTAAGTAGAAGAAACAGATTACTGAAGCAGATATGTGGGGCGTACATCTCCATAGCCCTTTTTTCCCCATCCTTTACTTTCTAGCCTCTGATGCAAGCTGTTCTACCTAGCCATATTGATGGAAGGACTGACCCCTTCCCCAACCCACCCATGATGGACCAACAGCCCTGAAACCAGGAACTAAACAAATTCTCCTTTCTTTGTTTATGTTAGGCATTGTGTTGCAACAAGAAAGAAAGTAACTAACATAGCAATTTTCCCCTAACAGATAAATAGTTTAACAATATGAGCTATGTGCTTATTGTAGAAGGCTACTCAGTATAAAATGTAACAAATTGTTGTTATGAACAACTTGCATGAATTTCAAATTATACTGAGTGAGAAAAGAAGCCAGTTTTGAAAGGTCACATATTACATGATTCAACTCATGGGAATTTTTAAAATGATGAAATTTCAGAAATGGACTAATAACATTGATTATTATCAGTGGTTAGGCAGTATGTAGAGAGTAGAACTAAAAAAGTATAATGTAGGAATTTTGTGGTGGTATCATTTGAGCTTGGTTTACTTACACAGAGCTACACAGGTAACAAAATTGAATATATACAGTACCCATAAAATTAATGCATACAAACTATTACAAAATATAGGATCAGTACATTGTTTCAATATTAAATCCCTGGATGTAATGCTGTGCGATAGTGATGGAAGATGATGTCATGAGGCTGGGTTATTAAACACTAGAGAGTTCCTTCAATGTTCTTCCTTATAACTTCATATTATAAACTCTGTTGACTTTAAAATCAGGTTGAAAGCAATAGTACTAGAGAAAGATAGAAAAATAAGGATTTATGTTTTTAATACAATGGAACTTACTTTTTGATATAATGTAAATATCAATAACTGCATTTGCCTCACTTCAACATCTACTGACACAGAAACCTGTAAGCAAACAAGGAGCATGGAAGAAGTTTCTTAATTTTTAAAGATTTATTCATGTATTTTTAATAAAGATATCTTGCATGCATATATGTATGCATGTGTATCAACCATGTGTGAGAAATGCCTACAGAATCTACAAGTGGAAATCAGCCTCCCTGAAACTGGACTTAAAGAATTGTGAGTCATAATGCAGATGCTTGAAAAGGAACGCCTAGTCTAGAAGAGTAGCTGCGTGCTTTTGGCACACATCTTTAATCCCAGGACTTGGGAGACAGAGGCAGCCAGATCTATGTGGATATGAGGCCAACTTGGTCCACAAAATGATTTCCAAAAGCTATTAAACACAGAAACCTGTCTCAAACAACAACAACAAAAACCTTTATACAAAATATTTATCAATCTGAATATAAAAACCAATGTACTGTGGATCTAGGCACTGTCCTTTCTCATAGAAACCTTATAACTACTATATAAAGATAGAAAAAATGGTGAATTGGTAGAAAAGTGAAAATGTAATATTTCCAAAATATAGTGCATACATAAAAATGTTAGGTAATGCTTGGTTGGATTTATATGATTCCCAACAGTTACTGTTAATAAGTCCATCCTTAAATTAGTGCAGGGGCAGAAAAGAGGGAGAACAGTCTATACATACCTGAAGCTGAGGAGCAGCAGCATGGCTACTGTTGACTGACACCAAGGTTTGGACTTTATATCTTCCTTCATGGACCGTGCTATTGATTCTGATAGGAAGAAACATTTCTGGAACGCATTTCTAAGGAGTCTAGAAACATAGTCGTATGACACATGAAGAAGTAGCATGGGATATTGTGAAAGAGATGTAAGTATACTTCTCATGGATGATAAGAGCTGGTATCAAAGCATGGCAGTTGTGTTGTTGCCTATTAGCTATATGAATGAGAGCAGTTCCAGCTATCAATATTACACTATCAGTATTCCACATTAAGTCAAATGTGGAAAATCAACATCATAACTATGAGAAGAGCGTATTTTATGACCTTTGAGTAGAACAGTTCCCAAAATAAAGTATAAAGATTGTAAATTATACTGGGAAGAGATAGATAAATGTTTCTCACTTAAATCTTAATTCTAGAACATCTATCAAAGAAAACGGGAAAGTTAAAGCCTTGTTCTGGGAGGGAACATTTATCATCATGTAACTGTCAAAGTATTTGTATTCAAAACTTGTAAATGACTCTGAGATAAATGACAGGGCAGAGGAAATGAACACATTAATAAAATCCAGAAATACACAAGCATTAGTACTCTAATTTGGTGAGACAACTCAAAGTGACCCCTAGAAGAATCAGAGGCGTGAAGTACATTCCCACACACAAGTAACAGTTTTCATGCATAAGTTAGCAAAAATCTTTCAGTCTGACAAAATAAGGTCTGAGATATGTTTTTGAATAAAAATGTTCTTGTCTAAAAATTGTGAAGACATGTAAACCGCAAAGACAGAAATGAGCTCAGTATATGTGCATAAATGAGTACATCTTTAGACAAAGCAATTCTATTTTTGAGTATGCAATTCAGGTTGTTCTACCATATATACAAGAAAACCAACTCTAAGATGTCCATCGCCACACTGCATCATCAGAAGACACTTTTTAGCTCCCTATTAACAGAAGAATGGGCAAGAAGACGGTGATGCAGCCATAGTTATTACAGATATTTAAATGAAATTATTACACCTCAATATAGATAAACCTGTAGAATATAATACCAAAATGTAAAATCAAATTGTACAGCATTCAGTAAATATGGCTGCTCATTCCATTTGAATTTATTAACAAAATCATAAGGAATCATAAACAGTCTTCTATGAAGCTGTATGATATGCAATAGGCCTGTGCCTTCCTTCAAATCCCTCATATGAATTTGACCTGAGTGAATATGTGACAAGTAAGTTGCACACAGGACAGGTTGACATCCATGGAGTATTATCTCATTCTTTCTTCCCAGAATGGCTTGTTTCTAGCTGCAGTTGTGCACAGAGAAGTAGAATTACCTATGCTCTCACTATGCTTCCATGGCTACACCAGACATTCATGGTGCTGTCACAGTAGGTTTAAACTGTCACTTTGTTGTTTAGAAAATATTTTAGAAGAATTTTTACATTTTCATTTTGTGTTATAGCTTACAAAATAGAATATTCAAACTTATATTCAAGAATGAAATGTTATTACTAGAAAGGTCAAATATTCCTGAATATCCAATATGCTTGTACAGTACAGTTTATTTCTATTTATTATTCTGTGTGGGTTCTTTGTCTCACCATCAAGATATGTAACTCCAACTTCTTTAAAGATTTAACCTGAAAAAAAAAATACTTTACTGGAAGAAGGCTCATCAATATATTTGATGGCTCAATTTGAATTTTTTTATCCTACAGTTGAGTATCAATGGGAACGATTTTAGTGTTAGCCATACACCTTGTATTCAAATAAAACCTTCATATTATGATAAGAATATTAATCATTCTCAAAAATATGAGTCATATTCCCATTAATTCTTGAGGAGGGGCACATTACATGAAAATCATTCATTTCTGCAAACCTTCATCCTATATTAATAAATTATCTGTAGAGTTTTCTGAAACTTGTAAGATTGTGACTATGTCTAGAATATTGGAGCTTAGTATCTCCATATACTCAGCTATGATAGACGCCAAGCTCTACCTGGAGAAACTTCAATGCAAAAAGTTTATTGTGGATTTAATAACATAATATAAGCATACCAATTTTTAAATGACATGCTATTTTCTCTTCCTTGTTTAAACCACAGGATCAGTCTACAATACTTACAATCAGGAAGTGAAGGTTATTGCCTGGAGATTAGCAGCATCTGGCTGTGGCAGATTTATAGTTATAGGATTCTTTAAAGGTAACTACACTACAGGATGTGAAGAATAAACTAGTAGTACAAGAACTCTTTAGTTAGAAATTACTATCATTAAGATTGTCTAGGAAACACAAATCTTTACACCATCCAATTTCATGAATTACTTTGTATTTTTAAAGGTACTTCATAGTATATTGATTATTTGACCTGGTTATTAAACTATATAAAATCTGGAAATGTAATAATCTTTTATATAATGTCTCAAAAGCTAAAGAATAGCCATATCTTCACCTGAGGGGAAAATACATCAAACATCACTTGGAGTAAAAGATTGGTGATGATCCAATTCACAAAATGAGGGAAATTGGAATTACTCTTTTTCCAGCAAGTGAATAACTAAATCAGTGCTGTGAGAGTATTAAATTCATATTGAAAATTTTAGTTCCTAAAAATTAAAGTAGCATTTGTCCTAGAATACATGCCATGGTCACATTCTATGATAATAGAATCATCTAGAAGACACACTTTGGGACACATCTTTAGAGGTATTTCCAAGGTGGTTGAACTAAGCTGTGATAAGCCACCCTCAGTGTGGGTAGTACAACCCATGGGCTGGAATAGCAAACTGAATAAAAAATGAATGAGAAATAAAGCTAAGTGTGACCATTGAGTTTCTGCTTGCTTATCACAAATGCTATGTGAAAAATACTTCACCAGATGCAGAAAGGGAGGATAAGACCTGGCTACAAAAAACCACAGAGGCAACTGATCTGAACAAGAAAGGAGCTAATGGGCCCCCAGAGTGATAGCTGGGAAACCAGCATTGAGCCAACTCAGATCCCTTGAACATGGGTCTCAGTTAGAAGGTCTGGGCAGTCTAAGGGACCTCTGACAGTGAAACAAGGTGCACAAAAGGACTCTGGGAGCACATTTCCCATAATACCTTAACCTAGAGGCAGGACTTGACAGATATTGTTGACCCCTCTTGGAAGGCATCACTTTCCTGTGGAGTGGGGGAGGTGGGATGGGAGGGTGGTTGGGGGGGGCATATGAGGGTGGGTGAGAGGTAGGGAAAGGGAACTGGGATCAATATGTAAAATAATAAAAAAATAAATAATGATAAAAAAGAAAACAGTAATCAAGTGTATGGTAGCTAAGTGTAAGTAACTTGCCACAAATCATAAATGCTATAAAATTTTAAATTAAAAAAAGAAAAAGTAAAATACTTCATGTATAAACTGCCATGTCTTTATTACCACAACTCTTTTTGTATATATATAAATGGTTTTTATGTAAAGCTTCCACCTTTCAAAAGAAGAAACAAACATTAAACTCATTTACAAAATGTTTTAGTTAGATTTATTTATTTTATAATTTTATGAGTATGAGCGTTTTGACAGTATGCATGTTGGTGCTCCATGTGTATGCCTGGTGACCTTAGATATCAGAATATGGCATGTGATCCCCTGGGACTAGAATTACAGATGGTTATGAGCTGCTGTTGTGTTTGCTGTGAATCAAATAATGACTTCTGCAATAGGAAAAAGTGATGTTAACCACTGAGCTAACTCTCCATCCCTGCAAGTATTCTTAACTTCAATTTATTAAAAAAAAGTAGATAAAATCTTCCTCAATAGAAAAGAAGTAAAATTCTTATATTTATGTTTTAAGTACATATATTTTATGTTTTAAGTATAGTATACTCTACCTTTCTTTATTATGGTGTCCTTAATGTGAAATTAAAAAAAAAAAATCCCTATTCTGTCCCTAACTTCTATATACATCAATCAGCTCATCTAAATGGTGATAGTGGCAAGGATGTAATTATGTAGGAAGCTCTAACTGGTTTTGTGAAATGTTCAAATTACTATCCTAGAAAAATGTTTAAATTACTGAACATCCTCAGTGGAATAACAATGTCCACTGCAACTATGTCTGTTGCCTTTTTGTTTTTTGTTTGTTTTTGTAGGTTTGAGATTTCTAGAAGTCTTAAAAGAAAGAATCAGAAAGAATACCAGAATAATAAAAATAAAACAATAACATTCCACTTCCCCCTATCCTTCATGAAAAATCTATCCATAGACTCATTAAAGTGGTATTTTTCTGTTTTAATCCAATCATATCACAATTCTTTCAGGCCATTTTATCTACAGAATTTTTATTAATAATACTTTGATAAATTCAGTCAGACAATGTAATACTAATTATTTGCATATCTTTTACTCTTATCAGTGTTCTTATAGTATTTTAAAGTTTTAATAAATGCATAAACATGTACAGAATTATTGGATATAGATGATTTCATATATGTGTTATATACAGTATATAAGACCACTTTGAGTTATTGTATAGAAAAAAACTTAAAATAGTTAAATACACATCTTTACATGAAAACAAAAGGAAAAAATGAAAAAGCATCTATCCATCATAGAAAACAAAAATATTTAAAAATTTCAATGTGCATATTGCTCATGGTGGCTTTATTTCTCTCTTCATGACTATTCCTACATTCTTCATGTAGTTTTGTGGAGCCTTCACAACTAAGGTAACCACTATATTGAATAGAAGTAGGGATATCAGAGATTAACTAATTAGCATCCATAGTCAGTGGGAAGTAAATTACTTTGGCAACAAATAACCAAAATAATCCATTTGTCTATATGTGAAGCCAATTGTAGTTCCTTATGTGACAATAGCCATTATTACATTAAACTATATTCTGTTCCTGAAATAAGGGGATAAAAAATTTTATGAAAATAAAGGGAGACAAAAAGAATCTTGAGAATGAAGCATTTGTCAGAGATAGTTTAATTAGACATTTGTGGGTGCAACAACTTTGCCCTGGCATTCTCTATTGTTCCTCAGTCTAATTAAACTAGCCATTTCTTGAACCTGAGATTTTGAAGCACTTATTTATTAGAAGTGACTTGGAGATTGTCAACTTGTTTGGTCCACCAATCTAAACTATTATGTTATAAAATTTGTCTAGTTCCTGATAGCTTCCCTCTTGGTAAGATTTGTCTGTGCAATGCAAAGGCCAGGTCTTAAATCCCTGTAAACATCTTGCCATAGCCTTTCCACCTTGAGATCATCTCCCTTACAACAAAAAAAGACCTTCTCTATCAGACACCACCGCAGCATTGATGCTGGCAGGCAATACCTTGAAAAAGAGATTATAAGAGTAGAAAGAGTTTAGAGTTCATAAAGAAAAGGAATCTGGATGGTTCTGATCAAGAAAGAAAACAGACAAGTTAGTGGAAAACTAAAACACACTTAAACCTAAAACTGAAAGAAGCCTGAGAGATTAAATACAGAATATACAATAAAACATTTTTGAATGTCTTTCTTTCAAAATTTGAAAAATATTAATCTTTTAGAATCTATCATATAATTTTATTTAAATTTCTTATAAGATCCAATCTTTGTTTTAATTTCTTTTGATATTTCATTGAAACTTAGGAATGAATGTCATTTGTCACTTCCCACCATATGCAGAAAAAAAAAGCAATGTCATTGCTTCATAGACGCCTACAAGCACCCAAGAGCATTATGTGCACAACTTCGCTATTTAATATTTCTTAATATTAAAATTTTAAAATCAGTACTTCAGAAGACTGCAAAATATGTTAATGAGATCTTGTTCCCAGTGTACAACTCTTGGTTTAAGTGTTTATTTGTCATCAACTAGAAACCTGAAACATAGAAAACAAAAAGGTGTTACACTATTTTAAAAGTATGTAATTTATGGGTGAAACACTGCATCTTAGACCAGCATATAAATTATCATAAAATTCTGGAAAATATTTTAATATTTGTAACAATAAATGTTAGAAATGAAAATAAAAATTAACTTCTAATTGGATATGAGAAATATTATTTTTATTTTCAAACTGGGCAACTGGCAATCAAAAATTCCACATATATAAAAAAGAATTCAGGGAAATTGGAAACTTTAAAATAAAAGTGCTCCCAATGAGTGTACTAGAGGATAAAAACATAAATATGGATATGTCAGAACATCATTAAATCCAATGCCTAAAATAATAAAGGCACCAAAAGTTGATCCCTAAGGAACATTAAAACAAGTCTGTAGTATTTTTAACAAAAGAAACCAGGGAACTGGGACATGGCTCATTTACCCCCTGTAAGCATGGCCACATGACTTCAATCTCTGGAGCCCACATGGGAGAAGGAGACAACAGACACATGCAGATTGTCTTCTGACCTCCATAGGAGTGCATTAATACCTATGTCTCACGCTTCCTACACACACAATAAATAAAAATTAAAATTAATGTTTGACTAACATCAAGTTGATGAATGAAAGAACTATTTTGTTTGAAGAGACTGACACAGAAATTCATCTCATAACCTAATCAATCACTACAATTGATTCTCCTAGTCTGTCACTCTCTCTTCAGAGATTCAAATAACCAAGATTATCAGCAGAAGTAGGGAAAAGCCCTCACTGGATATTTTTCTTTGACTTTCTTTGAAATATTTTTATCCTCAAACTGGGATGACTACAATGTAGAAAGTTGTGTACCTAACTAACCTAATAAAGACCAATAAAAATTCTATTTATAGTTTTAAACATCTTGACTAAATACTTTGCTCATCTGGAAGGAGTTCTATTTTTAGATTTATACTCTGAGTATAAGCTAAACATGCCTTGGAGAATTAAATCCTAAGGGCTTCTAAATGAATTTTAAATTTATTTATAGATCATTCCAGTACTATGTACTATTATTATGAAGAGACACTAGGCATTATAAGATATACACACAATGTGGATGAAAATATAACACAAACAAATAATCCCATATTGATCATTTAAAATTGTATTGAAAGAAACAAATCTAAAGCACAAAAATGCTCATGATTTTGGTTAAGTTAAATTGCAAACTGTATAAAATATATTATACATCTTATAATCTACCAACTTTTAAACTAGTATATCCTCTTCAACTATAATGTAACTGGAAGTGTGTGTGTATGAAGGAGTATGTGTGAGATAGAGAAAGAGAGAGATGGAGGGAAGGAGAGAGTGGAAGACTTTTGAATAATGTTTCTTCTATACCTATAATTCCTATAGTTTTATATTTTTACTTTCTTATTAATGAGGCTTTGTCTAATATGCAAATTCCTCTGCATTGTCATCAAGCATTCATACTGTACTCCTGCCCTCATAGATCATACTGTTGTGATGAATAACATGGAGTTTTATCTTAAACTTAATAATATTTTCATTTCTGTAACTTTAGCTTTTATCAGTATTTCTCTGTTGATTTCCACACCAATATCCTGTTTTTTCTCCAATCCCCTCCCATTGAAATACATTGATTTATTGCTTTAATCTTAGCAAATTTCTTATTTTTTCCTTTTTCTTATATTACATATCAATCCCAGTTCCTTCTCCCTTCCTTTCTCCCTCCCTCCCATGCCCCTGACCTCCCTCCCATCCAATCCCCCCACACACACACTGTACAGGGAGGGTGATGCCTTCTAGCAGGGATCAATAAAATCTGTCAAGTCATTTAGAGTAGGGACTAGGCCCTCCCTCATGCCTCTAGGTTAAGGGAGTATCCCTCCACGAGGAATGTGCTCCCAAAGTCCTTTTGTGCACCAGGGATACATCCTGGTTCCACTGTCAGAATTCCCTTACACTGCTCAGGCTTTCCAACTGAGACCAATACTTCATTGACTTTTCATATGTCTTAGATATTTTGTTAGGATTTGTACTGAAGTTAGTTGTTGTTTGAAAAATTTTTATTTTTTTATTCTTTTAGTGAATATATATGTGATGTTCTTGAAAGACTGGTTTATATTAGGTTTATAGTATCATTTTTCTCTACTGGACTTGTGTTCAGGACAGATATTCTGATGATGATATCACTTTATAAAACAAATACACACTTATTAACATATTTGATATTAAACAAAAGCCAAGAATTTACATCCATGAAAACATACCCTTCATCAGCAAAGATAGATAAAGTGGAAGGTTTGGAAAAGATATCACAAGTTGAAGAGACTCAGAATAAGTCAGGTGTATCTCTTCTTACATTTGACAAAAACAAAACAAAACAAATAAACAAAAAGAACTTGAAGACAAAGCTAGTCAGAAGAGATGAATACTATCACATTAAAGTGATTAATGGAACAATTCATCAGGAAGACATTATGATTTTAATGAATATACATTGATCGTGGCTACACTAAACTTCATAAAAATATATACAACTAGACAGAAAGTTAGAGATTAACTCAAAAGTAGGTAACTTCAAGACCCTACAATTATCACCCCAAAGGTCATCCCAACAATAAGAAAATAATGTCTAAATTAAATTATCTCAAATCAAATCTATCATAAATATGCATAAATCAGAATATATGCAAACTTATGTCAGATTGAATGAAATACTATTAAATGATGATTCATTACAAAAGAAATTAAAAAGAGTTTTTATATTCATAGAATCAAATAAATAGAAAAACATATTATATTGAAATGTATGGATAATGAGAACAGTCAAATGGGTAAGTTTGTAACTACAAAACCCACAGAAAACTTTCAACTAAATAAATAAATAATATGAATTAAGGTCTCAGAAAAACAATGTGTACCCAATAAGTACATAGAACTAATTTAAGTATAGAAATTAATAAAATAGAAATGAATAAAAAGTACAGAGAATAAATAAAACAAAGACCTGTCATTCTGAAAATATATACAAGAGTACCATACTAAACAAAAGAAACAACTATATTAATAAAATTATGTATGAAAAGGGAGAGATTACATCAGATACCAAAGAACATTTAAATAAGCAAACAAAAACAAGGCTATGCCATTCCTTGAAAACTTAGTTTCCACTGATTTAAAAATGTAAAGTAAATATTTTAACTTCTTACAAAAATTAAACCAGGACATAAAAACTAATTTAAAAGATATATAGTGTAGGTGGTTGTAGGAATGGCTCCTTCTTAGGCTTTTCAATCTAGGACTCCCTCGGAGACTCTTAGGTAAATCTTAGATTAAGACTCCCTATGTAACAGCCTGCCTCTATCCCTATAGCCTGTGCTGTCACAGTCATCTTTGCTTATTAGGTATCTAGGCCCCGGCTAAGAACTCTGAAGCCTACTAGTCCATCACTGTTTTGTTGCACTCCTGTCCAGGAAAAGAGAGTAACTTCCTAGCAGTTATAATTGATTTAGGCTGCAATGAGTATCATATGGCAGTCACACAAGCATGCTTTTTTGAGAGAAATGCATTTATCTATTTGTTTGTTTATTTATTTATTTATTTATTTATTTATTGTCAACTCTTCTTTTTTATATAGAAATAAAGCCCACAAATTATTATCTTGTATTTTCTTCTCTTTGTTGACACAGTGGCATGTTTTAACTCATCATCTTACCCTGAGTTCTCTAAACTTGATGTTACTTTTAATGAACCTAGCCTTTAATGGCTGAGTCATCTCTCCAGTCCAATCACACTACTTCCCAAAACATGATTGATATGGATTTATTCATCATGTTACTGTAGATGTACATCCAATGAGCTTCTGCAGATATGAAAGCACCCAAATCTCAACACATTCAAAACCATAGATTTTCCATTTCTGACAGTGTAAATGAAAGTAAAACTTTAGTTTTAATTTGCATTTTTCTTTTTACAAATAGTGCTTCATTATCTGCACAAATACATTTGAAATTACTTTTTTGTAGACTTTATCAGTTTTCTATTGGGTTCTGGATCCTTTGAAGATTTGTAGTGTGTGTGTGTGTGTTTATCAATACTTATTATTTTCAGCCTCTTGTTACTCTTCTATGTTTGACTTTTTTCATATACAGTTTTAAATATTTTTTGTAATTAAAATTTTAATGTGTGATTTTAGTACATATACATTAGATACTATACTGAACAATAATTTATAAATATATTATCATTAAGTACTCAATTTTAATGCTTTATGGCTTTGTTTTGGTACTTCTCTTATCCATATATTTGTTGTGTGTCACGAATAAGAAATTTTACTTTCATTTTCTAGAGAGAACCCAATTGCTTCAACAGCATATAATACATAAGTCATCTTTGTCCCATGTATGTGCAACATACATATATCACAGCAAATCCCCACATATTTTGAAGACCACCTCAGGAATTCCTTAAGATTCTTTCCATTCTCATTATGTTCAGAGTAGTCATATATCATCTCTACCCATCAAAACATTAAAAATAGAGGTTTCATCATGGGTCAAGGATGATCATCATTATTTCACTTTTAACTCTTTCCCCAATTATATCAAACTCTTTTCTACAAACTGAAATTTTTCTTTTTTTCACTTTTTAAAACATTAAATGTTACTAAAAGAAAAGCATGTGTTTAGACACCTTGTAAAAATATTAATTACTAGAAAACATATAAATTTATCTCTGATGATCAAATAAAAATTTTAGTTTTTTTTTCTAGGAAATTGGTAAAATGCTATGTATAATGGCTCATGCCTATAATCCTGTCAGGCTGAGACATAAGAATTGGCTTATTTTTAAGAACAGCTTGAACTACATTTATTATGATATTCTGTTTCAAGAAGACAAGATATTCAAGGTGAGGACAGAAATTGTGCATATATCATTACATGGGTATAAGCATTTACTTGTCTAGAGAAAAATTACATAATACTTTTATGATCTGACAATGACCTACATGGTCTACAACTTTGATTCTCCTAATTTGTTCTGCAAAATCACCAAAGTATACAAAGTTATATGTATATAGATTTCATAGTGTCCAAGAACTATCACATTTGAATTAATAAATGCTCAATATTGTGATATGTCAAATGGAAAATGTGTAAATGTCTCTAACACACCCATGAGAGAATAATATGCTCTCATGTTTCTTTTATCATTTCAAAATATATAGTAAACTCAATTAGATTACTGCTAATCATTAATCAGCAAAATACAAAAATAGGAACATTAAACTGTGATGGCAGTATAATCATAGTCATCATCAAGTAGTATACATATCAAAATAAAAATTCATGTATATTTCTATGTAAATTGTAAATAATAATTATCCATGAATTGTGCAGTTATTGATAATAGTTGTATATATTCTTCAATCTTCTTGTATTTCCTATATGGCCAATTAATCTAGTTTAATTAATATATATTAAGACTAACTACAAATATTTTCTGATGATAATAATAATGAAAAATCAGTTTATTTTACAATATGTAATATTATAGCATCTGCTTAATCATGATATTAAACGCTCATTTATCTGAATATTTATTTATTAACTTTGATGTGATATTATCTGAAAATATAAATTTTATCTATATAATTCTACATTATTAATTCTGTATACATCTGTATATGTAGCTTTAACTTCCTAAGATTTCTCTGTGATTATTTTCATGCAGGTCAGACTTAGTGTCCAGTAAATAAAGTATAAATTCCACAGCTTATATACTTGAAACAAACATTCTAGGTGAGCACAATGGGTCTATGGGTGTGGTTCCATGATGAACCGTCTAAAGGAAGATGATCTGTCCTCAACTGAAGACATTATAGTTTTCTACTCATATGTCCCTATATTTTATTTATTTAAAGTGGGCTTAGACATTTTGAACACTTCAAAATTTATAATTAAGTTAGAGAATAATTTGCTTTGTTCATAGCAGAAGGAATATACAAAATATACAGTTGATTTCATATATAATTTAGCAAACAAGAGCAACCTGATATGTGGGAAATCTTCAGGGTTCAGGCCCAGTGATGTAAAGTCAGAAGCAACTGAACAATATGAATTGTTTTATGAGTCATGGTACCTGATGTATGTGATAAGGAAGAAAAGAAATGAACAATGCATAGAACTAAGATCTAGCATTGGGAAAAATCAAATATAGTTTTGTAGTTTATCAGTAAAATACCTGATAGTTTACTATCCTTTGGACAATTTTATTAAGATTTCATACAATGTTGATTAACAAGTTATGAAGCTGAAATAAAATTTTTTTAGCAACTATCAATCAGGAATTTCATGTTTTAATCAACAATTTAAGAGAATAACACACTATATGTCTATTATCTCTGTAGGCACTACTAATGGTTGTTGTCACAAGAATACAGAACTACTTGCAGTTCCATAAAGTGTTAAAATAAATATCACACAGACATATCAAAAGTTAATATAAACAGCAATATTCTCTTTCTTACATTTGTGTGTTTTTGATATTATTGCATCTATTATTAGAAATATTACCATGAGTAAAAAAGAAAATTGTATCATTTTATCTAAAATTTATATAGGCTTCAGAGCTGAACCTGTAGAAAACTATTCGTTAGTGTTTGTACTTATGAGAGCACGTTTGTATATGTCCCTGTGTGTATGTGTGTATACACATATGTGTGTATCAATTTGTAAAATGAGAATAAAGAAATGGAATAAAGCAATTAGTAAATTAAGACTTTAAAGAAAGAGATAAAACACATATGTCATGTAACTTTCAAATTCAATTCCACATGTCATCCATTCCTAATTGTAAGTTTAAATTTAGTGCACTAAAAATAACATGTGACTCTGTAGCTGAATTTATTTGTGCCAGTAACTATGGAGCAGCCACATCTAAGAGTTTCTTCACTGAATATATTTTTTGTTTCCTACTATTTAATTCTAAGTATTACTGCTGTCCTTTCTCATTTTTTCACTGGTATGGTTCTCATAAGAAGATGAGTGTCCATGCTGCTTATTTTGCTATGATTTACTCTTTATATCGCACTAGATATTTTCTTAGTTCAAATACCTAGTTTTAGCATTTAAATACTTTCTGTAATTTCATGTCCTTCTTATAACAATAATGTAATTTGGAATTTTTTAGAACAGTAAAGAGGATAATGATGAACAATTTTAAAGGGAAGGAGGGAAAGAAGGGAGGAGGAAGGGAGAGGAGTGGGAGGGAGGGCAGGAGAAAGGGAATGAAAGGAGGAAGGACAGAAGAAAGGAAGGAAGGAAGGAAGGAAGAAATAAAGAAGAAAGACACAAATGGCAATATAGATAAAAATCAACTACCAAGAGCTGTACAGATGAACCAACAGGATCTTCATTGCCACAGAATAGATGTACTAGAACCACACTTGGCTGCTGGACTTCAGTTCTTGGTCAAATAAAATTTAGGGATAGGATTCTACTTTATTATAGGATCTCTTAGGAGAAAGCAATGGATAATAAATGTTGGATCCACCAAATTATAAAAACTGACTGCTACACTGTATACAATGAAACCAAATGCATGAGAAAATACTGGAGATTCTGCCAATTCTTCTCAAACTTATATTCCTGTTAGGTAGACCTCTGTCACTGAGGAAGAACTTGGAATCACCTCATGGTGTTTCCCCTTTCAGAGCTGGAGAAGTATTTCCAGGCTTAGGAAAGTCTGTTGTCTTGGAGTACAGGCCAGTTCAAGACAGAATCTCATGACTGTGGAAATGAATTTTCCACATTCCTGTGTTCAGACACCAGATTAAAAAATATCCTCAATAGATTAAGATACTAACACTGCCTCTAAAACAAAGGAAGTTGTGCTCAATGAATAGCTGTGATACTGAGGTACCCTTCTCAAAGCTCTCATTTTTGTACTGTTAACTTTGTAGACTTATACAGGTCATAAATACCTGGAATAAAGACTCTTTCTTACCACTTTTACTGATAGCTACAATTTATCCCAACCCTTACCATCTAGCTCCATGAAGTTGCCAATGACTTCTTGAAAATGCATTTATATTGATTCACAAATTCCCTGGTAACAGACTCCGGCAAGTTTAGACTGTGAGTCACACTCATTCAATAATTTGTTTACTCATTTGACAAACATCAAATGCACAGTGGTTTTTATACTCTGTACAAACACTGAGAAAATGGATCACCATCTTTGGATAACTCATGTCCTTAGGGACTTACTTTCAAATTATTAGGAAGACTTCAGACAGCTAATGATGATAAATTACCTCAAGTTCTATAATAAAGCAACAAACAGAATGATATAATATCACAAGAGTTAAAAAAAAAAAAACTGAAGAAGGAATCCTTAACAGAGGCAGTAACACTGGAGCAACCATATCTAAGAGTTTCTTCACACATTTTCCACAAGAAAGTAATGCTAGAAATGAGTGAGTTAGAAATTCTTTTGCCTGCTCTTGGAACACATTTTCTCCTAATAAGTTGTCTTGTACAGCCTTAATATGAGGGTTTGTGCCTAGTGTTATTTAACTTGTTATGCCATATTCAGTTAATATGCCTGTGAGACCTGCTCTTTTCTAAAGAAAAACAAAGGAGGAGTGGATACTGTGAAGAGAGGAAGTGGGGGAGATGAAAAAAGTGAAGGGAGAGGAAACTGTGGTCAGGATTATTGTATGAGATGAGAAGCACATTTTTTTTCAATTAGTGACTTTAAATAACACCTATACAATTCATTTGTGGTACATATGATTTGTAGTTGTGTGGTAAATATGATGAATATAATTAAAATTATAATTCTAGAGTGCAACACATATTACCTATCAAAGTCAAGAAGGCTCATTGAGGCAAAATACCCATACTTTGTTATAGTATATAGGAATTAGTTTTGATATCAAGAGCTCCCAATTTAGGTGTTGATTTGTATTTCTTATCTGCATTTCCTTCCACATGGCAAATATACTAAGGATGAAATAAGCAATCCTTAGATAAACAATTTTAGTTTTATACCCTGTTCTATCTCCAGAAATACCTTAGCAGAGTCTAGTACATAGAAGTGTTCAGTGCATACTGCTATAGTAAGTAGTTAATGTACATAACTAAGCTGGCATTTATCAATATCTTTTATAGTCTTTTCCTCTAAGAACTAAGGTATGAATGAAGAAGTAATGGCAAGGTGAAAAACAAGACAATCAGGAAGTGTGGTGAAGAACAGATGGTAGATGATATGTGAGATAGCCATGCTTAAAGTTTTGACAGTTAAGGGAAGGATAATCTCATTTCATTTCCAAGACTCCCTTGGAGCAATTCCAAGATCACCAAGATTTCATATTGAGTCTCATTCAAAATTTATTGAGTATGTTTGTATGTGCAATTTCTTGCAATGATCTTTAGAGAGCGGCTCTTTTGTAACTAATCCCGGGACACTGTGACAAAGAAATATGAAAAGACTTTGCTGGCCAAGATCCAAGAGGGAATAAACAGACTGAAAAGATAATGCAGGTGGTTAATCTCCTAAAAGCAAAGACAGGTTTGTTCCCCAGTTCCCTGGCTAAGATCTACTTCTATCTGATTTGTTATCTGATCCAATGGGAAATCTATGTCTTGACATTGAATCACAAAATAAGGAAGTCTGAGGTTACTAAATAAGTTAAAGCCAGTGAAAAAGAAAACCATTTAGTCATCCTCTATGCCAGAACTGAATTCTAGAGAAAAAATAGCTCCAGGCATAAATGGCTCTCAGTACTTTTATTATGACTTGGGGAAAGGAGAAACCAATGAGTTGGCAATGTGCCTTATTATTACAAAGCAATCTCTTTTTATCATCATTCAATAATGACTCTAGATGACTATCTCAGCCAGAAAACTGCACTTACTGCAGAAAATTATATTATATGTATTACCATAAAGATGACATCTCAATTGTCAAAAACATTAAGTGCTGTCTAGGTAGACAGTGTAGATTCTATAGATTCTCAATGGACTGAGTGTAGTTTCTATTCATTGTCTAATGTGCTATTACTTAGTATAACATAAGCAAATGTATTTCAGAAAATTTAATATTGTATCAGCTTGCAGAATAAACTCAAATTCTGTGGTAGTCTTTTAAATGTAGTTTACATGACTGGCATGATACCACTGTTTCCTCCAAATAAATATGAGAAAAATTTACATGTTTATTTGCAATGTCAAATTAATTTCCATAATAATAAAACATTATGTGACTTTTTACTGTCTTAGCACTCAGAACCTTGTACATGCTAACATTCACTTTATGACTGATCTGGATACCCAGTTGTCAATGCACCTGTAAATCTTACTTTCTGAATATTTCATAAAGTTTTCCAGAAAAAAAAATACATGCAGTACTGTAACAGGTTAAAAACCCTAAGTGCAGGCATAAGAAGAGAGATATTTCCTGTTAATCTAGACAAGAGTTTTGAATATACAAAAATATATATGCATGCATGTATGTATGTATGTATGCATGCAAGTGTGTATATTTAGGGACACTCTTCTTATAAGTGTTAGAGCTCAGAAGAGAAGATATCGAAGATATATCCTAGCAGCTCTGCTCTGGGAAAATATTTCCCCAATCCTAGTGTAAGACATCTGATTCAACCAGGGAGAGTTTCCCAATGAAAGCAGTGCAGCTCTGCTCCGCTATCACAAAAGTTGTCACAGGTGGGATCCTCTCTGGTCAAAGTGTCACACCACATAACAAACCTCACTCAAGATGTTTATTGGAAAGGAAATCACCTGGAGGGTGGCTGCCTGTAGGGTAAGAAACAGCAACAAACTGAACAGGAGACATAGTCTGGGTCTTGGGGATCGTGGAACTTTCCAGGGTGGCTTTGGATGGGTGGGGTTTTATGATCTGATTCTGGAACAAGCTCAGTTACTGGTATGATTTCAAGTCCTCCACTCTGGTCTTGGGGTTAGGTCAGATTCAAGTTTTTCCTTAGTCCTGGTCTTAGCGTCAAGTCAGGGCCAGGGTAATTTTCCTGGCCCTCTTACCCTACAGTTATTATCTCTCATTTTAGCAGTCAGAAATGAAGAGAAGAAATCACAGTAACTCCAGTGAAGAATCTTTTCATGGTTTTGGTGGTTTTATCTCTTTTCCCTTTAAAAGAATGTAATGACAGAAAATTGAGGAAAACTGTCGAAATCTAAACTGCCAATTGTAGGATTTATATTTCATATTCCACTTAAAACTAAAAAAGATTAGCACTTACATTTAAAATGTAATTAAAATAATATAAATATTAAAGATAAAAGTGGGAAGCAGAGAGGCAAAGCAATTGTAATAAATTCTTTATGTCTAGTTTTCAGATATAAATAAGATAGGTATAAATGGTATAAAACATGACAGAATTATTTACAATTAGTAACTAACCTTCAAACATTGGAGATAAAAACCTAAAGTAGTGATTCACATAATGAAAAATGTTCATATTACCTAAAAGATCTTATATACAGAAGAGCTACCTGCACTGTGCTGTTATCAGAGTCTAGGGTCACTGGCAGGTGACTCTGTCCTAAAGATGAGGACTTCCTGAACACAACTAATACCTTCCTAGAAAGAACCCTGCTGATCTGAATGAGAAATGCCCTATTGTCCCCCACATTTGAACACTTGATCCCCAGCTGAGGATGCTATGTGTGGAGATTTTAGGAGGTACTGTATTAGTGAAGAAAATATGTCACTGTGGGGGCAGGATTTGAGAGGCCAGGGCCCTGCCCTATTTCCACTTTGTCCTCTCTGACTATGTAACTAGTATTTGAGCTCTCAGGTTCCTGGTCCCTCCATGCCTACTGGCATAGCTCCTATCTGCTTATTGGTGTTTCCTTGCTATGATAGGCTCTTTTTTTAGATTTTACTTATTTATTAATTTATTTTTTACATTCCAATCTCAGTTCCCCCTCCATCCTTTTCTTTTGCTCACCCCACTTCCTGTTCCACCCCATCTCTTATTGTTAGTTACCACAAAGAAGGCCATCCTGACAAGGCCACCAATGTGGTTATGTTATTACCTGTCACCAGGTGCCTTTCCCTGGTAATGTCATCACATTAGTGTGATATATTTGCTAGAATTAAATCAGCCAATATTAAGATGTTACTAACTAAAGATCATAGTTTATATAAAAGCATATCCTTTGAACTGCATGATAGTGTAGTCATGAATGTTATCAAACACAGTTATGATTTATTCCAGTATCATACAGAAGTTTTACTGCCTATAATATCACCTGAACAGGAGCTCAGAAGACATGAAAATGTAAGAATCAGAATTCAGATTCTCAGACCACTATCCTTGCTTTCAAACTCATCTAAACAAATAGTTCCAGGTCAATAAGACACACACACACAAAAACAAAATGGAGAAGTGATTGGTACTCTGGTTCCCACACAGGCCTTATACACATGAAAACACACACAGGAAAGAAAAAAAGATAAAGGGAGAGAGAATGGCAGGGAAGAAAGGAAGCAAAGAGAGAGGGAAGGAATGATAGAGGAAGGGACAAGGAGAGGGAGGAAGGAAAGCCAAAGAAGGGAAGAACAGAGATGGAAAAGTCTCCTGTAATCTACCTATGTTTTACTTCCTCCTTTATTCTTTCCTTTAAACTTGACAGTATTCTAGTTCTGATATATCTAGATTTCTCTTCTCTGTCACATAGTTGTGATCATATCCACAGCTTTTTAAAATCTCAACTCAGCCATTTAGTAAAAGGATCTTCAGGCACCCTGACCCCCATGTCCTTTCATGATTTGACAGATCATGTCTTAATTGCTGAGTAATATTCTACTGTCTACATGCACCACAGATGTTTGGCCACTCATCTATAGAGCAACATTTCCATTGTTTCTGCACTGTTGTCACTTATAAAACTCTAAACATAAGTACATTTCCTCTATCCTGAGAAAAAAATGTCTTTCACAAAGCTTTTGTGATATATTACTACTTAGGTATAGGTAATACATAGAAAATTAATACCTGTAATGCTGCCTGTGGCCAAAGGCTCAAATCCTAGTAAAGGTACTATTATATGGACATGAGTAAACTACAGATATCTGAGTCCAAATTTATTCCACAGAAAAATAGATATTAACATATTTCATTGTTGTAAATGAGATAGCTAAACTTATGTTAATAAATTATACACAAGAGCTTACTTCCATTTGTATTTCTCTATATAAATCTGGTAGTATGGTAAACTAATTCCCATTTTCCTGAGGTACCGCCATACTGATCTCCAAAATGGCTGTATGAGTTTGCACTCCCACCAGCAGTGGAGGAGTCTTCCACTTTCTCCACATCCTCTCCAACATAAGTCATCACTGGTGTTTCTAATTTTAGCCATTTTGGCAGGGGTCAGATGGTATCTCAAAGTTGTTTTGATTTGCATTTCCCTGATAGCTAAGGATGTGGAGCATTTTCTTAAGTGTCTTTCAGCCTTTTTGATTTCCTCCATTGAGAATTCTTTCTTCAGTTCTGTACCCCAATTTTTAATAGGGTTATTTGGTGTTTTGTTGACTAGTTTCCTGAGTTCTTTGTGTATTTTGGAGATCAGCCCTTTGTCAGATATAGGATTAGTGAAAATCTTTTCCCAGTCAGTGGGTTGCCTTTTGGTCTTGTCAACTGTGTCCTTTGCCTTACAGAAGCTTCTAAGTATGAAGAGGTCCCATTTATTAATTGTTTCTTTCGGTGTCTGTGCCCCTGGAGTTATGTTCAAGAAGCGGTCTCCTATACCAATTTGTTCAAGGGTACCTCCTACTTTCTCTTCTAAGAGGTTCAATGTGGCTGGATTGATGTTGAGGTCTTTGATCCATTTGGACTAGAGATTTGTGCATGGCGACAGACATGGGTCTATCTGCAGTCTTCTACACACCCTCATCCAATTGTGCCAGCACCCTCTCAGACATATACCCAAAGGATTCACATCCATGCAACAAAGACATCTGTTCAACTATGTTCATAGCAGCAATATTTGTAATAGCAAGAACCTGGAAGCAACCTAGATGCCCCTCAATTGAAGAATGGTTAATGAAGATGTGGCACATCTACACAATGGAATACTACTCTGCAGAAAAAAATAATGGTATCTTGAAATTCGCAGGCAAGTGGATGGCACTTGAAGAAACCATCCTGAATGAGGTAACCCAGTCACAAAAAGAGAAACACAGTATGTACTCACTCATATATGGATTTTAGTATTAGATCAAATGATCATCAGCCTATAATTCACATCACCAGAGGAACTAGGATACAAGGTGTATTCTAAGAGATTCATATAAAGTCCCTCACAGAACTAGGAAGGGACAAGTCCCCCAGAGCTCAGGTGAAGTGGGGGAGGACAGCGAATGGAGACAGAGGTAGGAGAAAATGAGGGGGAGGAGAGGAAGGCATGTGCGACCAGTAGGATTAAGCCTGGTTAGGAATGGAAGATAGGAAAGAGAGAGAGAGAGACAGAGACAGAGAGAGAACATAAAAGAGGCAGCCAATATTTGTTTGAAGATAAACTTGAACAAAAAGAAAGGTCAAGAGAACTACAAGACTGCTCCCAACTAACAATCTCAGCTTCCGTGGAAAGGCTATCATAAATGCCCTTCCCGGAGAGTGAGATCAACAACTAACTTCTCCATGGAGCCCTCAACTAATGCCTGTTGAAAATAGGAGCAAACACCCATACATAAACACTGAGTCGAACTAGAACCTAGAAACAGATGGAGAGGACAAGACCATGCGGTAGAAACACATAGAGACAGCTTACCTGAACAAGGAGGAGCTAAGGGCCACTAGACTGATAGCTGGGAAGCCAGCAGGGGACTGACTCAGGCCCCCCTGAATATGGGTCTCAGCCAGAAGGTCTGAGCAGTCTAAGAGACCTCAGACAGTGGAGCCAGGATGTATCCCTGGTGCACAAAAGGACTTTGCAAACATATCCACCATGGAGGAATAATTGCCTTATTCTAGAGACAGGAGAGAAGCCCTAGTCCCTACTTCACAGGACCTGTCACATCTGCATGACCCCAACTGGATGGCATTCCCCTACATATGGAATTGTGGTGGGGGGATGGGAGTGGAGGGTGTTTAAAGTGCATGTGAGAGGGCAGAGAGGGTAAAAGGGAGGGAAGGAGAGAGGGAGGACTGGACGGGAGGGAGGAAGGGAGAGGGAACTGGGATCGACATGTAAAATAATAAATTAAAAAAAGAAATGCTTTGACTCCAAAAATTAACTTGAAGAACAAGTTACTGGGGAAAAGGATTTCTATTTTTGTTTCCACAGAAAATGAAAAGATGTGGATTCCTTCCAGACTAATGTGGTTTGATCACGCCAGACCGCCTGAAATAGAGTACAAGCTGATCCTACATTCAAAACAGCTGGACAAAACAGCCCTATAGACTATAGCTAGGATATCTGAATCTTCTTCGAATCCCCCAAGACAGCGCCCCTTACCAGCAGGAAGTAGTTTGGAAAGAACGACGCCCAAATTCCCAAATATTGTGTATAAATGTTTGTTTTCATTTAATTGGACTTTATTATATAAAATTAAATAAAAAATTATAATAAATAAATAAATAAATAAATCTAGTAGTATGTAAAACCAAGTGCCATTTTGGCTAGTATCCATTATTTTTAAAACATTTAATCCTTTCTTTAGATTATAAAAATTTTCTGGATAGTTATAATTTTAACAATATTAAATATTGTAAAAGAGTTAGGAAGCCTGTGGTGCTGAGATTTGAGCAAAGAGCACCTATGACTTACTAATTTGACATACCTTTATCATCAGTATCATTTAGTCTGGTTCCCTTATATATAATAAATTTAAATACATTCTACCAACATCCCAGTTGTTATAGTTTATTCTCTATTATACATAGTTTCTTTTTCGTTTATAGAATAAAGAAAAAACATTAGAGATGCACAAAATTTTTCTATACATAAAGTAAAAATATATTTTAGACTAATAAACAGCATCAACATGTATAAAATTAGTGAGAAATATTTAGCAAGTTCTTTTAACGTGTATTAATTTTTAACATGTATGAGTAATTTGCTTACATGTAAAATATATACACCTCATGCATACCTAGTATCTAACAGATCAAAAGAGGTCATCAGATCCTCTGGAAATGGATTTACAGGTACTTGTAAGCTGCCAAGTGCTTGGAACAAAATCCAAGTCCTACTCAAGAGTATCAAGTGCCTTTAACCTCTGAGGAATATCTTTGGCCAAAGGTTATTGAAGTGATAACAAGAAAATACAGCATCCTTTAAAAAAATAATATTTCTATGTGTATGTGACCATCATTGACTTTTGTAATAAAGAATATTTAATTTTTAATATTTATCTCATTAAAGATAATTTTATGATTTTATATACTAAAATCATTTATGCTTATATATCCATATTCAAGAAGCCTGGCTCAGAGATGTGTCATAATCTTGTAAATATGCCAATTCAAGGGTTTACAAGACTCATACAGCAAAGGAAAACTATGAATGAGGAGCAACACAAATTATAAACCTCCTTTAAACACGATGTGACTTTTAAATTTTTTTTTTTCGTTTTATAACTCAACTCCATTATTCTACATTTTGTGATGTCAAAGGCTAGACAGGTCTTCAATGGTCTTCTTTTCAATCTAATTTTATAAGTATGGTCTCCAGTACATTACTGACATTCTCAGCATATTTGCTGGACTCTCATTGCCTTAAAGCCTACCTTGGGTCAAGTCAGAATCTGAAGGTTTGACATTCACAGTTGATAATTAACTATCAAATGACTGTGGGTAAAATCTTTCAGCAAAGCTATTCACTCATATGTAACTACTACAAATTTATCTTTTTTCATTTTGTTAACATAAATAAGTGATATAATTGGTTCACAGCAGATAAAATAAATTTGATTAATCTATATAGTTTTTTCCTATGTTCTAGGAAAAATTCCAATTCTACTTAGCTCTTCTATCATCATAAATATTGATATTCAGAATAAAAATTGATATATATGTGACACAATATTTACATATTCAAAGATGTTCCTGGATCATTTATATGCCTCACCTCCATTGAACAAACTGTCATAAAATCAATTATAGTTCTCAGGAAATAAACTTGACAGTCATTATTATTCAAAGAAAATATACTCAAGGTTTAATATATTTTCCTGAGGTTAACAGAGTAGTGTGTGTCATAAATTGACTACTACACAGTTCCATAAAAGAAAAAACCAATCACAAATACCCAAAGGCAGGGAAATAATGTAGGAGAAAAGGTAGGTCAGTCACCCGTTGGCAAGCACATGACTTCATTGGCAATGTAAGAACCAAAGAAAGGGGAAGCTGATGACATATGAAATAAGGATCCAAGTAGAACTATAGGTCTATAATATGATTGGTATAAGACATCTTTAAATGAGTCAAGAATATTCTTAAAGAAATGACACAAAACACCAAATTTATTGGAACCTGACATCATTGTACCTTAAAAGCCCTGCCTAACTTTATTTCTTTTATCTTATAATCTTGTCAAAGATTTTTTGCATCTTTAGTATTGAAGGTTTAAGTTTCTGTAATACATAACTAATCCTATTTTAGACCTTACCTTACACTCAATCATATTTGTTTATTAAATATGAAACCATTCAGTCAGCTCAAAAACTTAGAACAAGTAAAATGATTTTCATCTAAACTATAGATGCCATAGTACAAATGAAGCCTACTATTATGAAATCGTGTCTTTGCTCTGACACTTCTGAGTGAGTTATTCGCCTCTCTGAACCTCATTATCCTTACTTATTTACTGATGATAAAGTATCCATCTCCTAGGTAGAAAATTGTATTAAAAATTGTTGTACAGGCCAATGCACAAGGTAACAGCCAATAAATAATAATGTTATTTTAGAAATTACTGTTTTTACATCAACATTATAAACAGCATAGATGCCATTGGCATGAGACTTCAAAATGAGTTTCACTGCTTCCATTAGAAAAGTTCCACGACTATCAAATTCCTAGATTTCAAAGGTTGTCACCCATTTTTTGACAATTTGAATTTTTTTAATTTTTTGTTTTTTTTTTTTTACATATCAATTCCAGTTCCCTCTCCTTCCCTCCCTCCCTCCCCAATTAGCTCACTCACTCACTCCCTCATTCCCTCTCTCCCACCCTCACATGCATCCCGACCACCCTCCCCTCCCATTCCCCCCATCCACTCTATATTTAGGGTGATGCAATCCAGGAGGGGTCATCTAAATCTGTCAACTCATTTGGAGTACCGATAGGCCTTCTTTTCTGTCTCTAAGTTAAGGGAGTATCCCTCTATGGGGGATGTGCCCTCAAGGTCCAGTTGTGCACCTGGAATGCATCCTGGTTCCACTGTCTGAAGTCCCTTAGACTGCTCGGGCCTTCTAGCTGAGACCCATGTTCAGGGGGGTCTGAGTTAGTCCCATGCTGGATTCCCAGCTATCTGTCTAGGAGCCCATTAGCTCCTCCTTGTTCAGGTCAGCTGTGTCTATGTGTTTTTGCAGCATGGTCTTGCCCTCTCCCTCTGCATCTGGATTCTAGCTCTGCTCAGTGTTTACCTGTGGTTGTTTGCTTCTGTTTCCAACAGGTACTAGATGGGGGCTGCATGATGTTGGATAAGTTAGTTGTTGATCTCATTATCAGGGAAGAACATTTATGATAGCCATTCCACTGTTGCTCAAATTGTTCGTTGGAGTCAGTCTAGTAGGCATCTGGACATTTCTTTAGGTTCAGTTTTCTATTCAATCCTTTAATGGCTCCCTCTTTTATGCTCTCTCTCTCTCTCTCTTCTGTCTTCTATTCCTCCCCTGACTCAATTGTCCTAGTCCCATGTGCTTACCTCTCCTTCCCTTCTCTTTCTCCTAGTTCCCTCTCCACTCACTGCTCCCCACCACTCCCAATGTGGTCTGGAGAACTAGTTCCTTCCCCCTTCTGTGATGGACCTTACATGAATATATTAGAGTTCACTTTGTGTCCTACTTCCTCTAGCGGTGTGAATTATAGGGTGGTGATCCTTTGCTCTATGTCTAAAATCCATATACGAGTGACTATATGCCATTTCCTCTTTTTGTAACTGGGTACCTCATTCAGAATGTTTTCTTCAAGTTCCATACACTTGCCTGTGAATTTCAAGATCCATTATTTTATTCTGCAGAATAATATTCCACTGTGTAGATGTGCCACATCTCCTTTGACCATTCTTCAGTTGAGGGGCATCTACATTGCTTCCAGGTTCTTTATATTACAAATAATGCTGCTATGAACATAGTTGAGCATATTTCTTTATTGCATGGATGTGTATCATTTGGGTATTTGCTTAAGAGGGGGATTACCATGTCCTGTGGTAAACTGATTCTCATTTTCGTGAGGAACCACAATACTGATCTCCAAAATGGCTGTATGAGTTTTCACTCCCACCAGCACTGGAGGAGTGTTCCCCTTTCTCTACACCCTCTCCAGAGTAAGTTGTCATTGGTGTTTCTACTTTTAGCCATTCTGGCAGGAGTAAGATAGTATCTCAAACTTGTTTTGATTTGCACTTCCCTGACAGCTAAGGATATTGATAACTTTCTTAAGTGTCTTTCAGTCTTTTTGATTTCCTCTATAGAGAATTCTTTCTTCAGTTCTGTACCCCATTATTTAATAGGGTTATTAAATGTTTTGTTGACTAGTTTCTTGAGTTCTTTGTATATTTTTGAAATCAGCCCTTTGACAGATAAAGGATTTGTGAAAATCTTTTCCGAGTCTGTGGGGTGCCATTTGGTCTTGTCCACTGTGTCCTTTGCCTTAGAGAAGCTTCCAAGTTTGAGAAACATTTATTAATTGTTGATCTGAGTGTCTGTGCTACTGGATTTATTTTCAGGAAGCAGGCTCCTATACCAAATTGTTCAAGGGTACCTCCCACTTTCTCTTCTAAGAGGTTCAGTGTGGCTGGATTTATCTTCAGGTCTTTCATCCATTTGCACTTGAGTTTTGTACTCTTCACATTGTTCCACGCAATAGAAACAGAAAATTCATTACCAACTCTTTTTACGAGGCCAAAATCACCTTGGTACCTAAGCCCCACAAAGACACAACTAAGAAAGAAAATTACAGACCAATAACCCTGATGAATATTGATGCAAAAATGCTCAATAAAATACTGGCAAACCAAATTCAATAATACATCAGAGAAATCATCCACCATGACCAAGTAGGCTTCAACCCTGGATGGCAGGGATGGTTTAAAATACGAAAATTTATCAAAGTGATCTACCATATAAACAAACTGATAAAGAAAAATCACATGATCTTCTCCCTAGATGCTGAAAAGTCTTTGACAAAATTCAACTCCCTTTCATGATTAAGGACTTGGAGAGATCAGGGATAACAGGAACATACCTAAACATAATAGGAGCAATATACAGCAAACCAACTGCCAACATCAAACTGAATGGAGAGAAACTTAAGCCAATTCCTCTAAAATCAGGAACAAGACAAGGCTGCCCTCTCTCTCCATATCTCTTCAATATCATACTAGAAGTTCTAACTAATGCTATAAGACAACAAAAGGAGATCAAGGGGATCCAAATTGGAAAGGAAGAAGTCAAACTGTCTCTATTTGCAGATGATATGATAGTTTACATAAGCGACCCAATAAACTCTACCAGGGAACTCCTACAGCTGATAAACACCTTCAGCAAACTAGCAGGATACAAGATAAACTCAAAAAAATCAGTAGCCCTACTTTTTTCAAACGACAATGAGACACAGAAAGAAATCAGAGAAACATCACCATTTACAATAGCCACAAAAAAATATAAAGTATCTTGGGGTAATGCTTACCAAACAAGTAAAGACCTGTATAATAAGAACTTTTTGGCTTTAAATAAAGAAATTAAAGAAGTTACCTGGAAATTGAAAGATCTCCCATGCTCTTAGATAGGTAGGGTAAACATAGTAAAAATAGCAATTTTGCCAAAAGCAACCTACAGATTCAATGCAATCCCCATTAAAAATCCCAGATTCTTCACTGACCTTGAAAGGATAATAATCAACTTTATATGGAAAAACAAAAGACCCAGGATAGCCAAAACAACCCTATACAATAAAAGAACGTCAGGAGGCATCACCATCCCTGACTTTAAGCTCTACTACAGAGCTATAGTCCTGAAAACAGCCTAGTATTGGCACAAAATTAGACACGTAGACCAATGGAATCAAATTGAAAATTCTGATATTAACCCACACGTCTATGAACACCTGATTTTTGACAAAACACTAAAAGTATACAATGTTGGAAGGAAAGCATCTTCAACAACTGGTGCTGGTACATATGAATGATGGTGTGTAGAAGATCCACATCTATCTCCATGGACAATTTTCATTTTTACATAGCATTTACATGGCTTATCACTTTATTGCCTTTATATTTTATCCTAACAGTGATTTCCAATGTATTCCTCCTTAAACGGTCTTATTTTAATTTGATGTCAAAGAAAGAATATCAGGAAACTTCTTTATGAAAAGTTGTTATCTACTTTATTATATATAAAACACACACTAAAACGTCCTCCTGTAGACTACATTTCTTGGGCTTGCCTTGTGTGACTGCAAAACAAGTGTTTAGAGAATTTATTGCATCATTGACAAGCAGCTGATGAACATATACACAAGTTTTCCCAGTACCTACTAAGGAAAGGAAAAATGCTCATTTGTTCACTCAATCCAGCGTCAAGCTGAATATACTTGTCATGAACAGTATCATTTTTTTCAAAGATGAGCTGTAAAGGTAATAATATGGAGAAATAGAATTGAGGCTATCTTGGAATGTGTGACCAGAGCAGTAAAATAAACAGAACAGCTCAGATGATGATCCTGATAAATTTAATGTTCTTTAAACATTATCCAAAAAAACTGATCAATTACTGTCTACCCAGTCCTTCCTCCATTCTAAAACCATGTACTGTTGTTAGAGACTTCATTAGAAATCTTTATTACATTATTTTAATTAAAAAGGAAGTGCCTCCAGTCAGCCTACTCACTCCACCAGCTGAGATTATTGAAACACTAAGCTGTATACCAAGTCACTTCTTAGGATTTCTACTTGAACACTTTGTTTATTGTTGGGGTTTCCAGGCTATTTAAAGAAGACTGATGTAGTTAGTACACAGCACTGATAGTCCAGAGATAATTGTGCAAGAGCCAAACAACCCCCCATGTTACCATTGCACCATGACTCAAATTACCAGTAATTTATGAGACAGTTCAAGAAATAAAGACATTAAATTATAGTAACTGTATAGATATACCAGAGGGAACAGTTTCTACCTGTATTTTTTTTTAACAATTACAATGCAGAGACCATCAAAGCCAAGAATCATGGACTGGCAGTGCTAACTTGCTCTTCCAGAACACACAATGTAGTTAATTAGTCTATGAAGTGATCAAAACATTTGAATATTTTCATTTAAAATTTACACAGCACTTTCAAAAAGGACTATAGGTAACTGCCAGAGAGGAAGGGCTGTGTGCCAAGAGGAATTTCATGATCTTTTTTTTGTCATAACATATAAATCAGATGTAATTTCAAAGTAAACTTTAGTGGCTCCAAATGGATAGAGGGCTTAGTGATGAAATAGATGTTGAACTTAGGAAAGACTGGGCTTGAATCTTGGTTTGTCACTCACTGTCTGTGATATTAAGTGGCTTCTCTTCTTCAAGCTTTGTTTTTCTCCTTTATGAAAAAATCTAATAAATAGTATATCCTCACAAAATTTTCAGGAATGAAATGCTGTGTGAGAAACCCCACATCAAATTACGACTAAGAAATATATTATTATATTTTACATTACTATTTTGTCTTTTGCCAAGAGTGGATCTCATTCAGTGTAATCATACAGCCATTAAACATCTATCTATATGCTAAATGGTTTCAAAATTTCTTGTTATAATAGCATTTTTGAGCATCAAGAACTCTCATTTTGCTTTAAAAATGCTAGTCTCCACTTGCAGCACATGTTGGTATCTCTGAAGGTCATTGAGATCTCATCATAGTTATGTGAACCCAGATAAGTAAAAGTGAAATGTCAAGAAGTGAAAAGAGAGCAAAACCTATTTTGTTTAGTCAATAAAAGTGATTGGACTTGGTTACCTTTCCTGCCTCATTCATTAGCCCTGGAGACATTTGGAGGTTTTAAGTGATTGGGCTCAGTTGCCTTCCCTGCCTCCTCCATTATCCCTAGAGACATTTGGAGGCTACAAATGTAAGCTGTTTTTACACAAGATCAAAGAAAGAATTTCTTTCTGCATGGAAGTGTCTTAACAAGGAGGTGGTAAGTCCGATCCCCTAATTGCACATGTAAGAAAAGCAAGAGGAACGTGGACACTGGACAAGATTTTTGTTTCTTTTTTATTAGTTTTGAATTGAAATATTTAATGCTGCCCCTGGTCCGTTTATGAAGGAAGATTGCACAGCTCAGGCTAAAATAATATATTCCTGTAGTGGTCATTTCTAGACTCTGATTCTTCCCAATAGCACCTGTGACTTTACACTTACTTCTGCAGTGTTCTGCCAGGAGCAGCCTTGTAAGCATCAGCTTTGAGTGTGACATAGCTACAGAATGGTAAACTCAACGATTCCGCAGGGAGAGTGATGCCTTCCAGGAGGGATCATCAAAATCAGTCAAGTCATTTGGAGTAGGGTCAAGGCCCTCCCTCATGCCTCTAGGCTAAGGGATCATGCTTCCATGGGGAATGTGCTCCCACAGACCTTTTGTGCACCAGGGGTACATCCTGTTTCCACTGTCAGAGGTCTCTTAGACTGCCCAGGCCTTCTAACTAAGACCCGTGTTCAGGAGGTCTGAGTTGGTCTAATGCTGGTTTCCCAGCTATCATTCTGGGGGCCCATTAGCTCCTCCATGTTCAGGTCAGTTGTCTCTGTGGGTTTCTGTAGCCTGGTCTTGACCCCTTTTCTTATCATTGGTGGTCGGGGGTCATGGAAAGGAGGGAGGGAGAGGGAACTGGGATAGATATGTAAATATATATATATATATATATATATATATATATATATATGAGGTTATCAATCTCATTATCAGGGAAGAGCATTTAAGGCAGCTTTTCCATTATTACTCCAATTGTTAGTTGGGGGTCATTCTTGTAGGACTCTGGACATTTCTCTAGAGTCAGTTTTCTCTTCAAACCTATAATGGCTCCCTCTATTATGGTATCTCTTTTTTCTTTTTCTTTTTTTTTTTTTTTTCTTTGTTCTATTCTATTCTTCCTCCAACTCAATCTTCCTGGTCCCACATGTTCTTCTCTCCTCCTAACTCCACTCACAGCCCTCCCCCAACTCCCAATATGCTCAGGAGCTCTCGCCCTTTTCCTCTTCTGTGAGGGACCTTGTATTAATCTCTTAAATTCCTTCTTGTACCCTAGTCTCTCTGGCAGTGAGAATTATAGTTCAGTGATCCTTTGCTCTATGTCTAAAATCCATATATGAGTGAGTACACACTATGTACCTCTTTTTCTGACTCACTCAGGTTTGTTTCCTCACTCAGGATGGTTTCTTCAAGTTCCATCCATTTTCCTGTGAATTTCAAGATTCCATTGTTTTTTTTCCTCAGAGTAGTATTCCATTGTGTAGATGTGCCACATCTTCTTTATCCGTTCTTCAGTTGAGGGGCATCTAGGTTGCTTCCAGGTTCTTGCTATTATAAATAATGATGCTAAAAACATAGTTGAATAGATGTCTTTATTGTTTAGATGTGAAACATTTGGCTATATGCCTAAGAATAGAATTGCCAGGTCCTGTGATAGATTGATTCCCATTTTCCTGAGGAACCGCCATACTGATCGCCAAAATGGATGTACAAGTTAGCCCTCTTAACACCAGTGGAGGAGTATTCCCCTTTCTCTACATCCTCTCCAGTATATGTGGTCATTGTTTTTGGGGTTTTTTTGTTTGTTTGTTTACATCTTTTTGTTTTTGTTTGTTTGTTTGTTTGTTTTTAGCTATTCTGACAGGATTAAAATGGTGTCTTGAATTGTTGTGATTTGCACTTCCCTGATGTTTAAGGATGTTGAGTACTTTCTTAAGTGTGTTTCAGCCATTTTGGATTCCTCTATTGATAATTCTTTATTCAGTTCTATACCTCACTTTTTAATTTGATTATTTGAATAGGATTTCAGGTTGATACCCATAAACTGAACAGTTGGATAACCCTATTGTGTCTGTCTTTTAGCTCCCAAAGCTTTCCTCATTTCCTTTATATTTTTCCGATGCCCCCATATCCCCACACTGATGTGTGTGTGTGTGTGTGTGTATAGATATAGATGATATAGATATAGATGATATAGATATAGATGATATAGATATAGATGAGATATAGATGAGATATAGATATAGATATAGATATAGATATAGATATAGATATAGATATAGATATAGATATAGATATAGATATAGATATAGATATAGATATAGATATATCAAACTGAATATGTTTACTCTAAAATTCTGCACTTTTCACACCAACAGAACCAAGTTCATGGGAAAAAATGAGAGTTGGCATGATCATTCTAATTTTAAATAGATTGATATCTAGACGAACTAATCAAAAACATAATTGGTATCTACAAAGAGAACTTGCCTCTCCAGGCAAATGCCCAATACTTCCAGAGACATCGTTAAAAACAACACAACACAGTTAGCAACAACACCATGGGTGTGTTTGCCTGAAGGCATACAGGTAACGTTTTGTGGAATATTTGTAAATTATGAGAAGATGTGTTACAGCCATAACAAACATGGTTTTGTTCTGGAATATTTGCTTAACTGTCTAAGTTGTATTGCATTTGTTTAATTATGTTAAGATGTGTTGATGTTTAACATTGCCTGCCAGAAGTACCTGATAGATATAATAAAAAATTGAATGACCAATAGTAAGTGAAGAGGTACAGGCATAAATTCCAGGCAATAAGGAGGAGGAGCAATTTAGGCTCTGAGAGAAGAAAGAAAAAAGAGATGACAGGGGCCATACAGACACAGAGAAAGCTGGAAGGTAGAACTTACAGAATGAAAGAAAGATAAAAATCCCAAGGTAAAACTTATTAGAAACTGGTTAAATTAAGTTAATAGAGCTAGTGGGACAAGCTTTAGCTAAGGACAAGTATTCATAATTAATAACAAGTGTCTGTGTCTTCATTTGGTAGCTGGTTGGTGACCCCCCCCCAAATTCCAATTACAGCACTGCATGTGGAAGTAGTACTCTAGACACAAAACTCTGAATGTTCCATCAGATGTGGAAATTTGGGACTAAGATTTCTAGAGAAGTATGCCCAGGTACAACAGTTCTTTTTTCATTTTTTTTTTTAATGTAAGATAAAAGACTATTTTCATCATAGATTTACACTAATAGAGTTTTTCTACCATACAGGACTTTTCACTCTTGTTAAACCATTTCTTTACCAATAATGGGTTACACATTGACTAACGTAACTTTGCCTTTAAATTGGTACCATGCTCATATAAATAGCAAATACATAGTTGTTATAACAAGACTTAATCTGACATTATTTTAGTCCTTTCTATAATATAAACATCAAAAATGCAAAATGTCCACATTAACTAATTGTTACTTGGGTATTAATTTAAATGTATTTGGCCACCAAGATAATGTATAAAATTTAGAAGTTGGTTTCTATGGTGAATTTTCTATTATAACACAGGAAGATATATTTTAATAGAGTTCTCTCTCAAAAACCTTCATACCACACAACATAAGCAAACACATATACTCTGTTGTCAGCTTTTTACTTCCTTCCTTTATTCTTTTATGCCTACTCTCATTCAACTATTATGTATCATGCTCACTATGTGTATGGCAGTCTGCTGGATGCTATACATAAAACATGTCTTATAATAGGATCACCATTTTAATAAGACTATTTAGAGACCAACAGATGACTCACAGAAAATGGTGTGTGTGTGTGTGTGTGTGTGTATGTATGTATGTATGCGTGTATGTATTTTTTCCATTCAGAGACATTAGAACAAAGAAGCAGGTGATTTGTCCTAAAGAGATTGTCAAGGGGTCACTTCATGAGTGACTACAGATATTGGAAATGCAATTTGATCAAGTAGATTGTATAACAGTTCTTAGCACTTCAGGGAAAATCAAGAAAGTGTCTAAAAATGGATGGAAAAGTTTTTCAATAGGTGTTTAAAGGACTCTCCTAAAATCATTGATAAATTAAGTCATAATGATATATAATGCTTGAAATACAGAAAGACCAAAGTCAGTATATTTCCAAAAGAATTTTACCCAACAGAAAATTATTAAACCTTCTCACATAAATGCATTTAATCTTATATTTCTCAGAAACTTTCTAATAATTTACTTAAAATTAATATAGATGTAAATATCAAGGGCACACTCAAAGTAGGGTAGCATAGGACAATGTCCTTGTTTGCAGAACTTTTCCAGGTGCTTGACATCTACCAGCATAATTTTTTCCATTTCTTTATCACCAACAATCCATATTGCACATATATATTGGTATGTAGCATGTTTGCCATTTACCATACTCAAGAGCTTCAAATGCATTCTACAACGAAAAACATTAAATAGAAATTTCTCAGCCTAATAGCCATGTGGGTAGGAGATATTTTATAGGCGATTGTGTAACAAGGACATATATTGCCTCATATTTTGTGAAAATCAGCCTATACCCTTCTTCCCTTCAGAAAGTCTAGGTTATGGAGTTTCGTTAATTAATCTAAATATTCAGAAACCAACTCACATAAGACAAATTTCTAAAATGCTACTAAAATATTGGATAAGATATTATTTCAGTGTTATAGGTACATGCTTTTAGGTCTAACCAGTTTGTAGTAGGTAATCAATTAGGAGACTGAATTAGTCATCCCTGGAGAAAACGAATTCTTCCTCTCTCAGCAGTTCTTAATTATTTGTAGCTCTTTATCTATGGACAGGGTCCCATGTGACTTTTCTTGCCCACATTGTCAAGACACTTGGTATAACCATTGTTCAGCTACCGTTCAGGCGGAAATATTGTTGAGATTCTTTGAAAAGTTCTATCACATATATTACTTAACTGTAACCTAAATAATGTTCAATAGTGTTGCAGTAAAATACACATTTTTAATATTTTAATTACTAGAATGGACATCCTTTTAAATTTTATTATGAATATAATGTTGTCTATCATCAAATAAGAATGACTACTACAAGTTTTCTATTAGTGCATAGTCCAAGAATATTCAGAAAAAGTTTCAATACATGTTTTCATATTTCATCAACAATTCTATTTTTGGATTTTTCAAAACATACATGTTCGCTGACAACATATTAATTTTTGTAATGACTGTATTTCTACTAAGAATGGAGAGATGGTATAAATTAAAAACATGAAAGCTTTACACATGTAACTGTGTAATAGGTACCTGTATAGTAATGAATTTTGTTTACAAAGTTTCATAGCACAACATAGAAAATACTACCTAAATAATGTCTTCTTTTTCATTAATGATGATTTTCAATAGGCTATTTTACAATGTAGAAATTACTTCAGTAATAGAATCAACTTGGGAAAGTTTTACAAGTAAAATTCATTATTTAAAAAATGGAACAAAGTGCATAGTTATATTTTACCTAACATTGTTTGTGAAGTAACAACATGAAACTAGGTCACTGCCTATTCATTTTTAATATGCAAAAGTTTTAATACAAGATAAAGAGTAAACGAAATTCTCCTTTTATTGCCTTTTATCTACTTATTTCACAGAAATACAGAATGAAAATAGGAAGAACTTAAGAGGTAAATTAATAGCATTTATTGTTATTGCTCACTTGATAAATGCATTCCCAGCATGCCTTAAAGAAATAAGTTCTGTTTGAAAATATTCAGCACAAGAAAAAAATACATCCCGCTAAAACATTTCTTGGGCAAAAATTCTTGAAAGTCATACTTTCTAAAGGATAACATTGGTATTCTGTTAGGCCTTATCCAAAGAGTTCTGATTGGGCTCTTAAATTACTACTTTAGATTGGGCATGACAGTGAAGGTTTGTATTCCTACCAGAGGTGAGATGAGTGCAGGAAGAATTTAAGTGTAAAGTCATCATGGGCTGGTAATGAACTTGCCTCAAAGAATTAAGGACTGGGCATGCAGCTCAGTAGTAAAGCCCTTGCCTAGTAGTGTATACGAGTGCCTGGGTTAGACTCACAGCATCACAAAATGAAGAGAAGGTATAGGCAAACTTTTCTGCCCTGCCAGCATGCTCCCAAATAACCACACTGAGACTTATTAATTATAAATGCTTGCTCGGGCTTATTTTTAGCTTGCTCTTACAACTTAAATTATCCCATTTATACTAAAAATAATTGCTTCACAGAGGCTCCTTTACATTATGTACATACTTCCCATTCTGCTTGCTCAGTGTTTCATGGCATTTCTAAAGACTCCACCCTTAGTCCAAGTGTCCTCTTAGTCTGACTCTCCTGCCCAATATCTTCATGCTCAGCTATAGTCCAGCCAGCTCTTTATTAACCAATGTGAGTGATATATATTTACAGTCTACAAAGATTGTTTCATAGTATTTCCCCCTTTTGTCTAGTTAAAAGGAAAATTTTAATTATAGCATAGTAAAATTATATACAAAAAACAGTTATCAGTCAAGAATTGCAGTTATAATATACAGTCCATTTGTATTTGACAAATTTAGAAAAATAATGCTACCTTATCTTTGTGAGTCTAAAGATTTATACTAATTTACCTTTTTCTCATAACTAAGGAAAACTGTAAGTCTGACTATTTACTCTTTAACTACATCAATGACCCTAGAAGCATGTAATATTACCTAATGACAAGGAAGTTTGGCTGGCTGGAAAGGCACACAAAGTTTTCCTGTGACACTAGGGCATCCAACTTTGTCTTACAGCCCTAGTACATGTAACAGATATTTCGAAAAGCAGGGTAATTTAAAGTTCTGTCCTGCCTTGTATTGGCAAAGTTTGCTAGTCACTTTCTTATTTTATTTATTTATTTATTTATTTATTTATTTATTTATTTATTTTTCATTCTGTTGGTCCAGTTCAAGCAGTGTACTGTCGGCAATAGAGGCATGGGCAGGTTCTACCAGGAGTAGACATGTCTCACTGTCATGAAAAGTTTAGGTTATTAAATATATTAAATGCCATATTATGTAGTACTTTGAAGTTTTTGAAGACAATCTATTCATCTAAATATATCTGTTTAACCTTGAAAAAATATCTAAAATGACTACAAGTTTGATTGTTATAGATGGCTAACTACTATCCTGTATTTTTTTAGTTACATATTGCATTTTAAATGAGTTTCATAAACATAATACCCCCAAAAAGAGCAGAAACATACATATAGTATAGCAAATACATCTAAATTTGTATCAATAACCAAAAATCCATACCAATATAAAATATTTTGAGATCAATAGTTCTTTAGATTAAAACAGATTCAAAAATCTCCCCTTTTATCTCATAATTTCTATATCATATCCCCCTTTTCCCGTTATACAGAGATCTTTTAATTTAACTCCTTTGTTTAGCTTTTTTATGACTGACAGCTTGTAACCAACTCCTCTAAACAATGACCAACATCTATATTACACTGAATAACCAAAACCACCCAAATTCCTTCTCTTGGGAAAGCGGGTGTTATTCTTCACATTACTTCCAGTTGTCTTTGGGCACTGATATCATTGGGGGTGCCTTGATATATCAGTGTAATTGTTAGGTATTGTCTGGAGAAGTTAGAAATAGAAATAGAAATAGAATAGAAATGAACCCATTTCTATTCTTGTATGTGCTGCCCTAAGGCTCGTTTACCTCATGTATACACTTCCCATCCTGCTCACTATATGTCTCATAGTATTTCCCAAGACTACACCCTTCTTCTTCGTGGGTGCTCTCCTAGTCTGGCTTTTCTGCCCAATCTCACAGCAGGAGGGGGGCTGACTACTTTATATGGTTGAGTTTTAATTTTCTTTTTCTTTTTTTTTTTTTTTTTTACAAATGCAGAAAGCATTTTTATTATGCTAAAATATTTCTTGATGAGCCACAATTATTTATGTGGAGAGTTCAAAAAAGTGACTTGTTTGTGACTATTTGCCTCGTCCTTGATTAGAGCCATGATTAGACACATTCCTTTAGTAGTTTGTGACGTCTCAAAGGCTAGCAGATCTGTCAGTCTGTTCTTATCCAATCACAGGAGAAAGAAAGCACAGGATGTTCTCTTCTGAACTCACATCTTTAGAACAGTTCGAATGCTTTCCCCTGAGTGCATCAGGTCTAACTAAGGCTTTGTTAACTTGGTTGAAGGGCAGATTGTTAGTCACAAATTCATCAACTTTTATCTTTTTGGACATATACTCAGACACCAGCTTTGGGACACTCTCCACACTCTTCCATCCTCCAAAGGCAATGCCTTTCCACGTGCGTCCTGTCACCAGCTGGAATGGCCGAGTGGAGATTTCTTCACCCGAAGCAGCTATGCCGACCACCACACTGACTCCCCCGCCTTTGTGGGTTGTCTCAAGGGCTGCTCTCATGACCTTCACATTGCCAATATACTCAAAGGAGAAGTCTACTCCCCCATCTCAATGAGCACTTCCTGGATGGGTTTCTTGAAATCTTGGGGGTTAATACATTCGGAGGCTCCAAATTCCTTGGCCTTTGCGAATTTATCTTATTGATGTCGATACCAATGATCCGGGATGCACCAGCCACTTTACAGCCCATGATCACTGCCAATCCAACTCCTCCCAAGCCAAAGATGGCACAGGTAGAACCAGGCTCCACCTTAGCAGTGTTCACAGCAGCACCGTAGCCGGTTGAAACATCACAGCCGAGAAGGCAGACTTTATCCAAAGGTGCCGAAGGGTCAATTTTAGCAACGGAGATGTCAGCCACAATTGTGTACTCTGAAAATGTGCTGGTTCCCATGAAGTGGAAAAGAGGCTTTCCTTTGCAGGTGAATCTAGTAGTGCCATCGAGCATTAACCCTTTCCCCTGAGTGATTCTTACCTTCTGGCAAAGGTTTGTTTTAGGATTCAGACAAAATTTGCATTCTCCACACTGCAGGATGTAAAGAGGGATGGAGGTATCACCTGCCTTCACCTTAGTCACCCCTTCACCAACACTTTCCACGATTCCAGCACCTTCATGTCCCAAGATCACTGGAAGCACCCCTCAGGATCAGCTCCGCTCAGGGTATAGGCATCAGTGTGGCAGACAGCGGTGGCAATGATCTTAATTCAAACTTCATGAGCCTTTGGAGGGGCCACTTCCACCTCCTCTATGGAGAGGGGCTTTCCAGCCTCCCAGGCCACTACAGCCATGCATTTGATCACCTGGTTCGCCATGTCCGAGGTTGGGGTCCGTGAGCAAAATCGTCAGCAGAGAGCCTCTTAATTTTAAATTATATACGTTATGTTTTAATAAGAACACATTCAAGCCATATTATTGGAACAATACCAAAACCGACTCAGAATTTATCTGTATTGGCCACATGCATGAGTTCTTTATATAATCTATACTGGAGTTCTTTCATCTCCCCATAGTTCAAATGTGATTTTTGCATCATACGAGCATGAACAACAGCTTCTTATAAACTTGATCAGGTATTTAATCTCCATTTTCTTTAAGGTCAGATTCTACACATCCTAGAGTTGTTTATTTTTCTGTTGTTTTCTTAATTCATCAAGTGCCATTCTAGCAAGACCTGCCTCCCTCTAATAGATAACATGTTGCACTCTATCACTGTGGCTATTCCTAGTGCAAGGCATCAGCACTCACACTGTTATCTTTCTTCCATAGGATATATCACAGGCTTGACCAGGTGATCAGACATACCAAATGGATTCTATTCTTTCCCCTTTCTTAGTGATGTTCTTCTCTAGCAATGTGTACTTTAACTTATGATGAAGATGGTGAGTGTTCAGAAACCCTCAGGCCTTTCCTTAGAGTCTGAAGACACATACTAATAATCTTCTATTTCCCCATGTTCTCTTTAAATTTCCTGGGAAAGAGTATCTGGTTAAACAGTGACTAGTTCAGGATAACAATAACAATTAAGGGAGATTTCCTTTATTATCACCTCATGACCAGCCTGGCTCCAATACCAAGAGCAAGCATATTAATGTGCCAGCATACTGAGATGACCTATGAATTAATTAAATGTACCCAACAAGGGAATGGTCTCTGCAATTGAGCAGCACTTTTATTGTAGAGTATGAAATAGAAATATATTTCAAGAACTCAAGCCCAAAACATACTTACTTGAGCATAGGTCAAATTTAAAAGAGTTAAGTTTTATATTTTATTTCCAAGTAATTCTTTCACAGAGGAGAAAATATAGGGCACAGTGTAAGGAAACAAAAATTATATAAAAAAATTGAGTTAGTACAGTAACTGTGGATGCTGGAGGATGCTCCTAGGACCCAGAACTTTACCTGAGGAAGATTTCCCAGTCTGAACCATCCACTTACATGGCATATGCTCATTGAGTGTAGCTTTCCCTAAACAACCATTTGAAGAGAAATAAAATCTTGTAGATATACTATTTTTAATTTTTATTTATTTTATTTTTTATAGCTCCATCGCCCTGATGATCCACTGCCCATCCATTTCCTTTCAGAAAACAACAGTCCTCCCATGAAAATCAACTGAATATAGCATAACAAGTTACAATAATACTAGGCACAAACCCTCATGTCAATGTTGGACAAGGCAACCTAATAATAGGAAAGGGGTCACAAGAGCAGGAAAAGGAGTCAGAGATACCCACATTCCCACTGTTAGGAGTCATACAAAATCCCTTTGCTAAATAGCCACCACGAATCTGTGGAGGACCTAGTCCAGACCCTTGGAGACTCTGTGATTGATGCTTCAGTCTCTGAGGCCCTGTTAGCTTTGCTTAGTTGGTTCTGTGGGCCATGTTCTCCTGGTGTTTTCAACCTCTCCAGCTCCTACAATTCCTCCTTTTCCTCTTCTGGGAAGTTCCCAAACTTTACCTAAGGTTTGGATGTAGCTCTGTGTATCTGTTCCCATCAGCTACTGGAGGGAGCCTCCCTGATGAATATTGGTCTAGGAATCAATGAACATAGCAGAATATCATTAGGAATCATTTCATTTACCTCTTTGTGCCATCTGTGTTTGGTTCTGCCCTAGAACTGAGAGCCATCCAGCTTCTGGCTACTGGCCATCCAGGTAGTGTTGAACATGGGCTGCTTCTCTTGCTGTGGTTGTCAAGTCAGACCAATTGTTGGTTGGCCACTGCCATAAGTGTTGAGCTACCATTACCATAGTACATCTTGCAGACAGGACAAGATGTATGTGGAAGTTTTTGCTGCTGAGTTCGTGTCCCAGTTCCTGGTTACCTTTCCTGGTTACAGAAGATGGCCCATTCCAATACCAGAAGTCCTCACTAGAGTCACTGTCATAGATTCCAAGAAGTTTATACTACTAGGTTTCCATATTACCTTCATATGGCTCACAATCACTCTAGTCTCTCTTTTGGTACTCTCTCATTCCATCTCTCTCACCCAACTCATCCCCCCATGTTCCCATCTCTACCTGCCCACAGTCCACCCATATAATCTATTCTGTTTCTCCTTCCCAGGGAGATCCATTGCTCCCCCAGAGCTCTCCTTATTACCTAGGCTCTGTGGGTCTGTGGATTTGAGAATGATTATACTCTACTTAACAGCTAATGTTCACTTTTAAGTGAGTACTTATATTTGTCTTTCTGTGTCTTATAGCATTGATCATATAACACGTTTGCATTTATCTTTATATTTATTGTTTTGAGATAGTGCTTAATAAGTATATAGTTGTTGGAGTGAAATTGTCTCAGTTCAATTCCCCGTGCTGCCACATTTCATTTTATCTAGTTTCTTTACCAGTATAAAATACAGTATCTGTATTGTCTTCACAATGACATAGTCAATGGTCTCATGAGCTTATTAATTTCCTTTGCAGGGTATTGTTATTTGTTTTCTAGTGGAGACAAAGTGATATGCACTGTCTTCATCATGTTGCTGATATGAACCTCATATCCACTGTAGTATTCTGCAAAGCTTTGGCTCTTTTGAGGACAGCTTATAAGAACTACAGGTTGTGATCATCACAGAGTATCCAGTCATGCAACTAATTTCTCCTATTGTAAGGTAGTCAAATTACCACTGTATTGCTTTATTAGAAGAATATTGATAGTTCCAGGCCATGTCACCCACACTTAAAGCTATATTAATTTGATGTAAGCAACAAGGTACTTCTCTAACTTCTACCAGTCACATCCACCAAAGAAGTTCATCATCACTTATTTAAAAGGTGGTTTTCTTGTCACCTACATGAAAAGAATATACTGGTCTCAAATGTACAAGGAAATAGAAAAGAATCTGAAGAAACAATCCCAAAATTCACTACCACTAGGTCATTGGCTTTTGTCCAACCATACTTCTACACAAGTATTCATTGCTCTATCAAAAATAATAAAAATAAACATGCCCCCACATGTCTTTGGAACATCATTTCATTATGAAAGATTCTTTGTTACATATAGTGCCTTTCTCATGTTAATTTCCTATTATGGGAGTTTTGCTACATTAGAATGGCAAAATCTTCAAAAAGATTAAAATTCAGTTCCTAGAACCCATGCCAGAAAAAGAGTGCTCACAACCACTTTTAACTCCAGAGTACCACTGACTGAAGAGAGTACATGTTCTCACATGTGCACATACAGAGACAAATATACATATAATTGAAATGGTATCAATATTAAATGAAACAGAATTACTTTGTAGAAAATCTTATTTTTTTTCCTTTGATGAATCAAGGCAATAGCAATGTTCTGTAAGGCAATAACCGGGTGAACTGTTGTCAGTATAGAAATGATCTATAATACCTAATGCATGGTGATGTAAGATTATATATACTTTAGAAATAGAGTATAGTTAAAAATGTTTTAAATTAATATAGTGTTCTCAAATATTTAGATTCTTTTATTTGTTTATATTTTTGAAGAAATGATAGATATACATACCCATCCAAGCTTAATTCAGACTTTATTTTTAAAAGATTTATTTTATTTACTATTACAGATTTTATTATAAAAAGATTTTATTTGGATTTTGAAGTTAACATAATTATAGCATCTATCCTTCCTATCTCTCCCTCCAAACCCTGCTATATACCCTTTCCTATTTTTCAAAACATGGCCTCTTTTATTATTGTTGTCATATAATTTGTTATTCTCCCATACAATACATTCCAATTGAAGCTTTCCCTTCCACCCCTCCTATATACCCTCCATGGTCCTAAGATCCTCTGCTTCTCTATTTCTCTTCAAAGAAGAGCAGGCCATCCACTGCTATCAAACCTCATTCATATCAAGGCTAGATGAGACAACCAAATAAAGGGAAAAGGTCCCAAGATCTGGTACTCTCATTTTTAGGAGTCCAACAAAAACCCTTTGCTAAACAAACACAGCATGTATTCAAAGGGTCTAGCACAGACCCATGATTGTAGCTTCCATCTCTGTGAGCCTCAGTGAACTCTGCCCAGTTGAGTCTGTAGGTTGTGTTCTCTTGGTGACCTTGATGCCTCTGACTCCCACAGCCCATCTCCCCCACCTTTTTGCAAGTTCCCAAATGTCCACCTAATGTTTACTGTGGGTTTCTGTATATAATTCCAATAGTTTCTGGAGGAAGCCTCTCTAATAAAAATTGGGATAGACACTCATCTATGAGCTGATCATTAGGAATCATTTCACTGACTTTTTTTTTTTTTTTTGTCAGTTTTGTTTTCTTTCATCCTAGGTCTTTGAGACAGCCTTCTTACATTGCATGTTAGACTATACAAAGAACTCAAAAATCAAAGTATCATAAAACAACCATTTCAGAATATGGGCCTGAGATCTAAATAGAGTTCTCAAAAGGAGAAAAAAAATAACTCTAATAAATATCTTTCTGAAATATTCATTCAGTGCCAATTGTGCAATCCTGTAAACACACATACAAGTACAATTAAATGGATTCAACATGTTATATTTAGGAAGATATATGTATATGTGTGTGTTTGTATGTGTCTTTATAACAATTAATGAAAAGAGAGTTCATAAATTTGAAATAGAGCAAGGAGAGACATATGGGAAGGTTTGGAGGGGTAAAAGAAAGACAGAATTTTTATAATTAAATCAATCTCAAAAATAGACAATAAAAGGAAAAATGTTCATCATCCCTAGTAATTATTAAAATGCAAATCAAAGTGGCAAATACCAGTTAAAAACTCACAACAAATCCTGGAAGGAATGCATGGAAAACACAAAACCTCATTTACTATTGATGGGATTGCAAACTGATGCCACAGCTATAGAAATCAGTATGGGGACTTCTCAAAAATCTAAAAATAAATCTACCATAAAACAGATTTTCAAGATGGATGAGATGCCCCTGCATTAATGAAGTCTAAGCAGGAATCATGTTTACTATTGATCAAGTAAGCTTCAAAGATCTCCTCAGTTTCACTGAATATAACAACCTTCCTCTTGACTCTAGTACAAGTTTGTCCTGTATTTTTCTGCCCCCTGAAATAGCCGCTGTAATGTGTCTAACCAATTTCACAGCCCCAGTATCATTTTCCAGGAATGGCCCCTTTGAAATGTATTCATCTATGGAGATAGTATCTTATCTCTGCCTCTTAGGGGTGTTGGAGCCTAAATTTTGTGAGCACCAGTTAGAAAGCATAGTTTGTCTACTTATACAGAAAAGTATTTACAAATTCACAAGTATTTCTGTTGCTGGACACAATCATTTTCATCCCTAGCACTTATCAGTACGCTACCAGAAGCTGATTTGACTCTTAAAACCCTCCCATCCCTTGTATCTGCAGAGCTGAGATCAGTCTCCCTTTCCTACTATAATAGGTAAAAGAATTTTTTTTCTTGCTCATTTAGCTTTGTCCTTTACAATTTCTATTTTCCATGAAAGAAAAACAGACTTTCAAATATAACAAAAGCATATTATCTAAACTTGTGTGCTAGAATTGTGTGTGGTAAACAGCTGGAGCTTACATAGACTATTCAACTGGCCTTGACAGGCTTCCATCAGTAAGAGCTTATTTAAGCAGACCACCTTCAATTTGCCTTCTCAAAGGTCAGAGGCTTGGCTGAGTCTCAGTATGGATTCTTCCAGGGAGGCTCAGAAGCTGCTCTCGAGTGTGAAGAGCACAGCACACAAGGGAAGACTAGATCATAGACCACATGTGTTAGCTTTCATCCAACACATCCTCAAGTGAATGAAATCCCACAGAATGGCAAGTTCAAATTATTTCCTGTACGACAAAAAGCAGAATCCCTACTATCCAGGAAAAAAACTAATCTTCACATAAGACTCGCATCTTCAAATATAAGCATTATTATTCAGAACTATATTTCTAAGCAAAAGTTCTGTTGCAGCTACCCTTCCTTTATATGTGAGAAATAATTTACTGAAATTTAAAGAATAAAAGAACATCAAGGGAAAATTGGAATTGTGTGGTCTGATAACAAAAGGCTACTATGCCTTTTATACTTTTTATTCTATACAAGACCATTAATTTACTGGAGCTGCAGAATAGCCCTTGTTCTAGTAATTCAGTGTAAAAACGTTGTAAATGTATATAAATATAATGATCTACAAAAGAACATATGGTTGAAGTATCTATTCTGAGAGGACCCATTGCTGTTTAAAGCTACAATAGTGAAAGACATGGTAATTTTGTTAAAAGTGTAACTACTACCTCCTCAAGAAAAAAAAAAAAAACATCAAAGGTGGGCAGGGAAAGAGAAATACAAGGAAGTAATATAGAATATTAACATTCAACAATTTGATGATTAAAAGGAAAAAAAACAAACATGATATGATACAACTAAAAGTATGGAATTATGGCTACAAATTTCAGGATAGCTGAAGGCAAAACTGTACAATGACCTCCCTTCTGTTGTTCTTTCACATAACACATTTCTCTGGGTATAGGAATAACACAAGTCTTTGTACCTGCCCTTTCCTCGTCTTCTCACTGGCTGAATACACAAAGGAAAAGACATAGTCAATGCTGTTTGATTTAAAGGACAAACTTCCTTGCACACCTTATTTTTCAGCAACCAGATCATTGCTGACTTTACATGATTGTCAACAAATGTCTTATATAAACTGCTTCTATGATTGACCTTACAAGTTTTAATTAATAAAAAAAAAAAAAAAAACTAGAATGATTACTAGGCCTTTTCTTCAGAACTGGTAGAGTTTGAACAAGACCAGTAGGGGTGAGGTAAAGATGTTAAAAATGTACCTTTAAAATCATATGTTGAAAATTGATAAAAAAGGATCTAATTACCATTTATGCTTTATCTACCTGAAAAAAACTATTATGTGTAAGGAGAAGGGAGTTTTCCTAGCAACACAATGACTTCATAATGACATGAAAGGAGGGGTACAAGCTATGGTAGGAGTTTGGCCATGTTGAGCACATCATGAAGGACCATGGTAAAAATGGTGCAGTATTCACAGAAGGGTTTAGCGGAATAACTGTCCTTTCTTCTGAAAAGATGTCAGAGATACACAATGAAAGATTATGCATCTGCTGCTCCATTTCTTCCTATTATAATCCAAATTTATGGCTATGAAATATGTTTCTAGGGATATTTATTTTTACAAAAAAAAAGATATGGAAGGTATATATGCTATCAAAACCATTTATTCATTAGCCTGGTAGAAAATTTAAAGCAAATATCTGTAAATGTGTTAGCATGCAAAACACCACAGGAAAAGCTTTTAAACAATAATTCGTTGCTCAAGAATTGGCTGTCAGTGAATACAATTATCTCTTTCAGTAGAACAATGCAGTTATTAAAAAGTATAATTTGCTGTTTCATCATACCTTTCTTTCCACCTTGGATTTGCAATGCTAATCATTTGTGGTTTGTGCTGTTGTTTTAACATCTTTAAAATTCATTGCAAATTATGCCAAGATTATAAACACCTGTATATTTTTGCATAAACATGTATAGAAAAATCAATATTGTCACCTAATGTGTTTTTAAAAATATTGTAAGCATCTACATAGTTCTGCTAATCTATTGCCACCTTGATTTCCCTTTATGGTATTTTTTATGATTTTGTAATATAGAAAAATATATAGGCCCATTTATTTAACCTTATTTTTGAAAGAATTTTCACCAAGTCAATTAAAGTTTCTTCTGCAGATTGATTTACTAAAGTATGAAACAGTCTTTATCCAGATGCTAACACAAACAGATGAATATTTAACATAATTTAACAGGTCCTTTCACAGAATCCCTCTTACACAGTAATTCATGGGCAAAAGAAGAAGAGATAAAAGTAAAGAAAGAAGAGAGTCTCCTTGAAGACAATACTGAATAAAGCAACCAACATCTTTGTTTTAGGTATTTTTCAAACATTTTAGAGAATCAACCATGTAACTCTATATAGTTTCCTATATGACAATAAAACATTAGTCAGCCCACAAATAATTGCAAATTTTTGACAGCCTAACTGAGGAGGCATTAATTTAATCATTTATTTATTTACTAATGTTAGCCCAAGAACTATGAAAGTAAAGGATAGGCATAGTAGGTAGACATAGTTCTGTGGTGAACCACACCATTCAAAGTTCTTATTTTGTAGGTGATTGAATAGAGATGCATACATGACAATCTTTAATGAAATTAATCACAAGTCATATCATTGTGTTTTCCACTTGCTTTAAGAGAAGTAAAAATAGCTCCTTATATTACATGACTTTAATTCTTATCTCTATATTTCTTGTTACCACCATGACCTGGGGTCTACCACTTACCTTATGTTAGTTTTTCAGCTGTAATGTAAGGATATTTTCTCCTACTTTTTGTAATTTTTGGTAATTGTTGACCTCATTAGTATGACTTTAATATAAACTGGGGGTGTGTCTATACACTTAAACCTTGCAGCAACCTGGAAATCAGGCAGAATATTTGTTCTATTTTGCCGAGTCAGGAATAAGTTCAGGTATCAGAGATATAGTTTGCACAATATCATGAATGAAGTATGGTAAATATCAAAGCTTACATTTGAATTCATATTTTCTGAGAGCAATTAAAAATATTTCTGCACCTCTAGATTCTACTTAAATGGGCCAAACACTATTTCAATAATTTTTTTACAAAGCAATCAAATTCTAAATTACTTGCCTAATTCTGTACTTTTTTTGCAGAAAAAGTAGGTGACATATTCATCATTTTGGTATACAGTTGTCATCTCAACCCAAAAGATACTAACATAGTGACTTTGATTCTTCAGTAACAAAGTATTCACAAGTTCAGGAAATATTACATCAAGCCATGCTAATACACCAGTACTAGCTTGTAATAAAGTAGAGTAAAAAAGAAGAGATAAGTTCATTATAGTAAATTATAGTAATAAAGAAGAGATGAGTTCTAGATAATGGGGAATATTCTGGCCAGAATGAGTCAGAATCTATGTCAGGACACTCTCTGTGCAATGGAAGTAAATGAAAGTCTAAAGAGTCCAGCATATTAAGCATCCTTACCTGAAAACTCAGAGAGAGCTATTTTGCTGGGAATCTTACATACTGACATCACAATTTCCTCCAAAGAATGTGTGGCTCTTTCTTTTAAATTTACATGGTCCTTTCCCAGATAGCCCCTTCTTTAAACAACTCCAAAAAGACCCAGATTTCAACAACATATCTATAGCTTTTACTACTGGTTCTCCAATATCTGAGACACTGTTTGAGACATAAGAAAGAAAGGAATGCCTATTTATTGAAAAACATAATCCCCAAAGCAATTCTCAGAGAAAAGTGTGGCAGGTAGGAGAGAGCAGCCAAAGGGCCAACAGTCTAGTACAGCATGCTGAATCAGAGATGCATTTCTTTGTTGTATTGGTGGAGAACACAAACACAGTAACAGCCAAAAGAAATTATTAAAATCATAGTAATTGTTCTTGCTTTCAAGCTTCTTCACTCTAACTATATGGAAGAGATATGCACCACAATATGATCATGACTATTAATTATATTTCTTTTCTTTGATGATGTATAATTTGACATGTACAAAACATACTTTCTGTTTCATCAAGCAGTTTCTAGGTATCTATATCTGGAAGCTAAGTGACTGGAAGGCTTGGGGAAACTTAATTCACATTAAAAGAGAGGATCAACTCTGTTTATCAGGTATTGCCATGAATGCATAATTTTTGTTGTGTGTGTAAAAGTATTTGTGATATTAAAAATCTATTAACATTATCCAAGCCATAAGAAATACTGTCAAATGAAACCACTTTCATTGTTTAAAAATCTAAATGGCTACATTATACATTTTTAAGAAACCCTACTAACAACAAAAGTCTAGACTGTCTTGTTTGTTCATAACCAAATGAGCAAGGCTGGACAATTACAAGGGTAAAAGCCACTATAGAAAACATTCTGCCTCATCATTTTAGTTTAGCTCTATCCTTTTAAAATATTTAGTTGGTGAAGTGTTTTCCTCACCCAAAGACAAGCCCTGGAAGCAAGCCCAACTTTTAGTTAAGTTAATGGGCTCTTAGGGGATAAAAAAAAAAAAGAATTAGGGAATTTGATGGTGCTTCATGGGCCTGAGAGTAGTAAAAGTTATGTATGAGAGAGGGTAAGATTGCTACTTCATTTGAATTATACAGCAATTGAGTTTCCCCTTTGGGGATATTTCTACATATGTGTTTAGAAATAGTCATTTTAATAAAGTGGCCAGACTGTTATTTGAAGCCTCTCACTGGCACTCAGACCTAAATTTTCTTGAAATTTTATTAATTTATGTAGTGAATGCCTACTATGTGCCAATTCATATATGTGACTGGAGTCACACATTTGAAAACACAGTTTCTGGTCACAAGGTTTTTATTGTCTAGTGAAGACCAAAATAAATCAATAAGTATTGGGATGCACTGCTTGGCAAATTGGTAATGAGGCATACCCAGGGACAATGAGTAGATATGGGGAAGCAGGAGGAATTCCCTACATGACAAGCTGATAAAATGTCTAAATCTGGAAGATTTGGGCCAAAGCAGGACAACTCGTAATGCCAAGGCAGCAGGTCCAATGATGTGGGTAGGGAAACCAGCGTCTGCCTGGCTAGCAAATAATGAGGATACTGATACATCCATTAGACATGTAAGGGAAGACATTGTTACATGACAAATATGCAAAAATAGAAAGACACGCCTACTAAATACAAAAATTTCCTTTAAGATTGGTGACTCAAAAACGAAGCATTTCTTTTAGCTTTAACTTTTGTACTGTAGAATGAATTTAAAACAATTTGTTGAGCAAGACACATATTCTGATGCATATTGATGGTTTCCTCTCTGACATTAAAGGCATGACTTATTGTTGAAGACAATATATTAAGGGCATAGATCTCAAATGATTTGAGTTGGATATAATCTGAAAATTTCCTTCCTGTGGACTATCCTCCATGATACCAGAAACTACTATTCATGTTGCCACGGAAGAAGGCAACTAATAGTCCTAAACTGCTACAATACCTATTAACCACAACAATAACTACCATGAAGAAAACACATATAAGGGTACAATAATTGTCATTCATATATTGGTGCTAATCAAAAGCTGTGCAATTAAAGTTAATGCCCACGTAATAGGAGGGAAATCATGTCTGGCGTGAGATACCATACCAACTTCCTTGAGCTTATAATGTCACAGACCCTAGACAAGATCTGCTACCTCTTCTTTGTTAACACAGCATAATTATTTACTACATTCTAAATATCATACCCACAGATAGAGTGGCTGCTTTCCCTCATCAAGGAAGGTTTTCTTAACAGGAAAAGAAAACCTTAACAGAAAACCACAACTGGACATAATGCAGGTAGGCCAGCCCCAATGGCTACATGAACAGCAGAGCTTCCACATCTATGGGTTAAGGAATTTCAAAGAAGAAGAGATTGTAAGAGCCAATTTATCAGGTAGTGTGCTGTGAAACAGTCTTTCCTATAAATGACTGAACATAGAACAATGTCAGAATGATGGCAATATCTATAGATGTGCTAACATAGTATGGAGAATTTTTATGGGGTCCCACACCTAGACAAAGAACTAATTATTGTTAGGAGATTAGGAGAAGAATAATCCATCCTAAGGGATAAGTCCCTTACTGGTTATCCAGTACAAAAATGTCAAGTGAAACTATACACATAAACAACAAAGACAGACCCAGCAGGTTGGTAATACATATTTGTTTTGCATACACACATACATATGTAACAACAATAATCAAAGAAAAAAGAGGTTTGACCAACTCAGACCCCCTAAACATGGGTGTTAGTTAGGAGGCATGGGCAGTCTATGGAGCCTCTGGTAGTGGATCACTATTCATCCCTAGTGTAGGAATAGACTTGGGGAGCCCATTCCACATGGGAGAGGGCCTAGACTCTGCTCCAAATGATATGTCAGACTTTGAAGATCCCCCAGGGAAGACCTCACCTTCCTTGGGGAGCAGAAAGAGGATGGGATACAGGGTTAGTGAGGGGCAGAGGAGAAGAGGAGGGAGAGGGAACTGGATTGACATTTTAAAAAAAGCTTGTTTCTAATTTAAATTTTTAAAAAGTCAATAAAGACAAAGTCTTTAAAAAAAGAGTTGGAATATTTAAAGTTGCTAGAGGAAGGAAATGGAAAAAGGTGATATAATTCTATTTTAACTAGAAATGTACATTTTTAAATAAGAAAATTAATTTATTCAGAATTATAATTTAAATGGGACTAATTATTTTATTTATGGGTACTATAAAGTTCAAGTTTTTATAGGTTCTTTAACAAAAATGATAAAACTTTGCTTTCATTTTCTTTTATACAACTTAATTCTACTCATCTTTAGAATTGAGTAATACTTACAAGAGAGACATTTGTTTTCTAAGCTCACAAAAGGAAACTTCCTGTCTACATGACATTGGCTTCCTTTAACCAGTGCTTTACCATTCCCTTGCATTCCTGAACCTTGATAGCCACCATTGTAGTTTCTGCTTCAACCATTTCACTGCCCACATACAAATGGGATCACTGTCCACTCCCATCATGCATAAGAGAATAGATCCAAGGTAACACAGCCATCAGGAATAGTCAGGGAGGGGTACCTACAAGTGGTGCTGTGTTATTACCACTAAAATAGGAAGTTAAAAGGCCTTTGCATTAGATCAAATAAAATCAAAGACAGTTGTCACTTTGTTTAGAAAATTCATTGAAAAGTACTATTTCTGTAAAATCAGATGGATTCACATCTGGTTATAAGGAAGGGTAGAGAAGAAAATCTCCAGAAGGACCATTTATAAAAGCCAAGAAATAGTAGAAGTGGTAAAAGTTGATCTATCCTAGAACTCTACCACATAATGAACAATATTCATATTCACTCTGACTAGCAAAGAAAATTAGACTCAACCATGAAACACAGAAATTTCATTGTTCTAGAGAATTAAGGGAGATTGTGGAAAATAGGCCCTTATGACAATGATTTAAATGCCATGAGCAGCTATTCTGTGTATCTGCCACCCAGCACAAGGGGGCAGGACTGTGGAGCATAGGGAGCTAGGAGTAGTATGGTGCCTGGCAATGGAAATTTTCCAACCAGGATATAGAAACACAGATTTATAATTGCTACATGAAATGTAGAAATGCTACTATCCTTTAGCAATTTGATATCAATGGACTTGTGCATATCCCCAGATTAAAAAGAAAGAAATTGTCAAAGAAGTAGCTTTTAATAAGGCATATATCACAATTGGAAGTGTTGCTTGTCAAGAGTCTAAATTATTCTTGGGTCACTTACCATGCCAACATGGAATCTGTAATAGTTGTGGTAGAGTACAGCTTCATGAAGGTTTCTGCAACTAGACAACTGTACAAAATATCAGTGTAGGTAGGTTTAAGAAAGCCTGGATTCCTGGATTTTTGGAAATAAACAAGATACTGAAGACTGCATGACTATAGCATAAATTCCCTAGATTATTGAGATAAATTCTAGTAAAGATCATCAGCAAAATATCCAGGAGATATGATCTCTTTCAGGGGATGCATTATGTGGAGAACTTGAATGGATTATGTCACAGTTTAAGATTTTGCATATATGCATCACTAATCCATATTTTTAAAAAATAAAGTCCTGCTGACCAAGACCCCCTGAATGGGGGTGATAGTATGCGAATGGACTTTGGGAGCCCATTCCACATAGAGGGATAATCTCTCAGCCTAGACACATGGGCGAGGGCCTAGGACCTGCTCCAAATAATATGACAGACTTTGATGTTTCCTCATGAATGATCTCATCCTCCCTGAGGAGCAGAAAGTAGATGAGATGGGGGTGGGGAAAAGGGGAGGAGGAGAGGGCAGGGGAACTGGGATTGCCATGTAAAACAAGCTTGTTTCAGATCTAAATTTAAAAAAAAAAATTTTTTAAAGTCCTGGACTTTACCTGAAACACTAAAAACAAAAATTAATTGGTTAAATACATTTATAAATTATTTTAACTATTTTTCTATGAAGAAAATCAAGGTGACTTTTTGGCAAGAGAAAGATGAAATCTGTTTCAATTTATTCTTTCATTAGTTCTTATAGTTTTTAGAAAAATATGTTATTAAAGATGTGATTGACATTTTTTAATAAATCTGCTAAGAAGTTTCATACCCTATGTTAGCTACAAAGGGGCCAGGGGACATTTTCAAGCTTATTTTCATTCATATAAATAAACACCAGGTATATAGTGATGAATCCCAAATTAGTTTAATCTTATTCCTCTTATGTTCTCTTAAAACACAAAAGAGCACAGATATTGTTTCTAAATTTTTAGCGTAATATTATGTGTGCAATGTATTTTGCTTAAGGTAGTATACTTGTATAGCTAAAGTTCAGATTAGTGAGTGACAAATGTTCTATAGGAAAAGCAAATGCAGAAACGAATAAAATCATTAGTTTATATAAATAAGCGTCAGGTATGTGTCAGTAAATCCCACACTAGCATCTGTGATTACACCTTTGAAATCAAATGCATTTTATCTTACTGCACTGGCCCACTTAATAGTTATATCAAATAAAAAGTCATAAAACATATTTCCAGTCCTGAGCATAATATACTTTATTCACTATACTATTTACCATCTCACCGAGATGATAACTCTATTCTTCCTGTTCTATGTTGCATAAAACTTGAAATCATCCTTGGTTCTGTTATCTCATATTTCTCTTAAGTTTTTTTTCAGCCAGTGCCACCTTGTGTACTTTCAAAATAATTCTGGTGCAATTTTATTACCTCCATAGTCAGCCTTTAGGTCCAGTCTCATCACTAAGTTTCATCATACCTTTCTGATTGCAGTAGCCACTTACAATACCCCCTGCTTTTGTTCTTGCCTCCTGCTTGTCTCATTTTTCTCTTTTAAGCATGGCAGTAAGAGTATTTCTTTAAAATTATTTTTAATAATTTTATTTTTATTTTCCCTTTTCTGCACTTTCCCACATTTCCCTCCAAGGAATGTAACTTTAAATTATATGTATTTTATTTGTGTTTTACACTTATGAGGGTTTTGCATCCATGGATGTAGAAGTGCTATTAACATACAGTGTCCTAAGATGCCAGAAGATAGTTGTGGATGCCCTGGAATTCAAGTTATGGGGGATTGTGGACATCCTCTCTTCATCCCCATGAGTATTTGTTTTGAAATGTAACTCTGTCCTTATTACTTCTCTGGTTCCAGAAGTTTCCCATCAAATTCAGTGTCAAATGCTACAATGGCTTAAGGGTTCTAAAATTTTGTTCTTGTCATATTTCCTCCTGTCTTTATCTAACTTTCTGTATATACATCCATATCAATCTGTCTATCCATCTATTTGTACAGTCTCTAGACACAGTGATTTCCAAGTTGTTCCTCAAACTCATCAACCATGCATTAGCCCACTGCAATACTCTTACTAGGAGATAGCCAATTCTCTTTTTTCCTATACATCTTTGTTCAAAAGTCCCTAGATACACTTCCCTAATTAATGTATTTTCATTTGTTTGCAGCTGCATCTCTAATCTAAAACTGTTTCCACAAACTTGCTTTATCTTCAACCACAGTATTTATTATCAATTACTATAAGATGTGCTTAGTTATTTTATGAATTGTCTATATGCTTCAATAAAAACAAGTGTTTAGCATCTAGTTTTATAAACAACTATAACCCTAGTACTTAGAACCAGGCCAAGCACCCAGTGAGCACTCACTATCCTTAGTTGACCTTCCATTTGATACCTTCTCCATATTAAAAAAAAAAATACATGAGTATCTTAAGACAAAATACCAGAATGCCAGCTGGAGATGCCCTATTTTAAAGCTCATCAGAGCTTCTTTTATTTTGAAACCAATTGAGTTTCACCCACCACTAATTAAAGTAAATAAAGAACTAAAAAGTGACAACAGTTAATGTTCAACATTATTCATTTATGCATAGTCTCTTTTGCGTTTTTTTGAATGCTAAAAGAGATTAAAAAACACATGAATAAAATGAACATAGTGAGCTGACATTTTTTTTTTCCCTCATAGTGGCCAGTAACTAGGCCAAGACATAGTAAATGCAATAAGTGTTTCTTCTACTCTGGGTTTGTACATATTTTAAATTTTTACATGCAATAAATTAAGAAAGCTAAACAATTCATGTATTTCCCAGTGAAAATTAACTTTATTTTTAAAATGTCAAATATATTGTTTTAAACAAAGGCAACACCTATGCTTCCTTCATTCATTTTTTTTTAAAGCCCATTTCAACTGTAAGTCCCACTAAATGAGAATGTAGACATTACTTTAAGCAATTTTAAGAGCGTTGAATTAATTTGGTAAATAGAGACTTTTAAATGAAAAATATGAAAATATGAAAGATAAATTCTGCCTCCTCTCATCTTCACACTCTAGATAATATGGAACCAGTCTCTAAGTACCAGCTATACTCTGGTGACTCCCAAGTCTGCTTTCTCTCATTTGCATCTCCTTTGAGATTTGAGGCAATATTGTTATGCATCACTTTACATCTCAGTGAACAATGTATCACAGTCATGATGATGATCCCATAAGATTAGTAACAGCTGAAAGCTTCCTGTCAACTAATGATGTTTTAGCTGTCTGGGCAATGCCTTATTGCTGTGTTTGTGGTGAGCTGATATAAACAAACTTTAGCTGTTTGTTTTATAAAAGCATAACACAATTATATACACTATATAATATTTAAAATATTAATACTGATACCAATGACATAGTTACTTTGTCTATGCATTTGATATATATTAATATTTTACATGCATTTAATATAAATATGTATATATGCAGACACATATACATATATAACATATATACATATCATATATACTTTGTTTACTTACTATATATATATATATATATATATACATATATATATATATATGTACATACACGTACACACACACATATATATGCCAGAGTAGACTTCTTCTATTTACTAAAAGTTTACTGTAAAATAACGGTATGATTAATTTGCACATTATGGGTTTGTGAAAATACCCAGCCATAACCCACAATCCCATGGTTAAATGATTGGGTACTTTACATGCAATTGTCTAGTCCAGACACCTCTTTTTTTATAGTCTTGGTCCTACAACCACTGTCACAGACAGCCTTTTAGACATTTTGGTTCAGTGTTGTGAAAGTTTTTTTTTTTTTTTTTTTTTTTGTAACCATCTCATGGGGTGTATGCTGGCAACCTCATGTGATTTACTTTCTATGAAGAACTAGTTACTACCCAACATGTCAGCCTGTCTTTTGGCAGTTTTTGAAACAAAACATGAGCTCCATGGGCAGAGTGATCCATCTTTGTGCTCCCATCACTGCTGAATTGACAGCATACAGAACTACACTCTGTGTATATGGTAAGCTCATAATCGGGTGCTCCTGGGATGGAGGGAAGGATTGGACAAGACTTCAACACCAAGTTCATGTAGGAGACAAAACAGTTTGAAATTCCATATTTTCAGTTATGCTTGCTCCAAATCCTTATGATGTTCCAGAAAATGTAAGACCCATGCCAGCACTTGCAATTGCCTTTATATCATAATTCTGCAAAGATATCCTGCTTTCAGCAAATTGCAATTAAATTTCCTACTCCCCAGAGGGTGCCTCATTTAAAGCATTGAGAGCAAAGCCATCAGGAGATATCCCCTAAATTGGCAGCCACAGTCTTCTCTGTGTGTATCGACCCCTCTGTGCATCTGTGAAGGGATTCACATGGACATTCACTCATGCTCTTTCCCCTTGGCCATAACTCTCTTGACTTCCAGGTAGAATAGCAGAAGTGATTCCATTTTTCAGACAACCATTCATGGCCTGAGTCTCAGAGGCTGTAGAAAAGAAAACCTATCCTATTATTCACAAAATATCACACTATAGTAATAAGAGCATAACTTAGCAAAGTAAAGGTCGTTGGCAACTTCTGTTCTCCTTTTGAAGACATAGCTGTAAAGATTCGGGCATTGTGCAGGCCTGCCCTTTCACCTGGCAGAATGCACTCAGTCAGTACTCTGGACAGCCCAGGTTTTCATGAGTACTAGTCTAAACGAAGGTGTAAAGAACCCCTTTAAAAGACAGCCCCTGCCCACTAACACTCTCTTTGCTCTTTGCTCTCTTTCTAGCTCTTCTCTCTCTCTTCCTCTTCTTCTCTGTTCTCAGTGTCTCTATGTCTCTTTTTTCTTCCCTTCCCCCTTTCTCCCCTTTCTAAACAAACTTCTCATTCAAGTTCTGTCTGTCTGGTGTATTATTTCCTCTGCCCCGGTCACCCTCACCATGTGGTCACTTATCTTGGGACCCCCACGCTGGAAATCCCCCACCCCCTTCTCCAGCTTTTTCCTATAACTGTAACAGAAGAACAACAGTAGCAACAATGAAGCAACATTGAAAAGTGAGGGCTATGACAGGAATGAAAGCAGCATCATGTCCAAGGATGGGTGGGATGAAACAGATACTTGAAAGATAAATACGAGGAAGTCAGGAAGGCAAGAGCCAGCCATAGGAAGAAGAAAGCATGGATCAGTAAGTGGAGGAAAAGGTGGGAAACTCTGAGAAGATTTAGCTCTGAAGAGAGATGGGGAAATGGTTGGTGAAAGATACGAGTCGGGAGATAACTAGAAAAAAAAATATACCTTATAAATAACTCTATCCTTCAGAAGGAGATCCAGGCGGCAGTATAAACAGAGTGTTAGAAGGGATCAAAAAAAAAATTTTGTTTCTTTTTATAATTTTAGGTAAGGTGTCACCAAGCTTCTCAGGCTGACCTCAAGTCTAAGATTCTGTCACTTTAATTTTCCAAACAACTGGGATTAGATAAAGATCATTTTTCAGGGCATTTTTATTTTTGTAATTAAAGTGAGATGTGTTGATGTCATAAGTGACAATCCAACTTCTTAAGCTGTGGGTTGTGATCTCATATCTGGTAAGCTGACTGTGTCTATTAAAAAACACTGGGATAATAACAGTTTTGGTATACACAGCAAACAATAACTGATTCAAAATCAAATTGTGGTGTCAGCTGCCATTGCCATTATTCTGATCTTGTTCAGACAACCATATTATTTGATGAGTGTATTTTCCTTGCCATGCTGAGTGGACACTATCTAGCAAGTGTCATAGCTGTTCAATCTATATGATATTTTCACCTCTTCTGGAATTTTTCCTGAGCCTTGAGTATAGAAGTTGTATTGTAGGTGCATGAATTAGAGCTGGGCATCCCATTATCGCTTATCAGCTGCAATGTGGTCAGTTGTGGATCGGTATAATATTCTCCATTGTTTGCAAAAAGAAACTTTCCTGATAAAGGGTGAGAATCACTTGTCTGAATATATAAGAATAACTACTTAGAATACAATTAGAAATCATATTAATTCAGGAAAATTAGTAAGTTCTCCTTTGGGATCTCCAGCTCTCCAGTAATAATTGGCTAGGTATACAGTACTAGTCATGAATTTCCTCACATTGAATTTGCTTTAGTGCCACTTAGACAGAAGTCATTTATTACTAGTATAAATGTGTTACTATTGTACCATAGGGACACCTTGGCAGCCTGATCTTTGTTGTGGTTCATAGGATTCATAGCTGGCAACACTACTTGACATGGTGATGTGGATAGGAACATTCTACAAGTTCCCAGATCTGGATGAATAGCAAAAGGTGCAAAATGGCTCCTAAAAATGGGAGAATCAGTTTCTTACATGGAAGAGCTCTTGTATAGTTTTCCCAGTCCCAAATGGTCAGTACTTGATTTCTCAACATTGGAGAAAAATATACTACAAGTGTAATTATCCATGTATTGTGTCTTTGGATAACATTTTGTTAGAATGCTTGGTTATAAGAATTGATGTTTAAATTCTCAAAGTGAGTTTCATTTAAAAAAATCATTAAATGAGTTTTGCTTGAGAGTAGGAAACATATATAAGCACTCTCACTGCACATTTATAGAAAGCAGCATTCTCAGCATTGATCATGATAAAGTCGAAATACTGTACAGCTATGAAGAAATACTAAAGATGGTATATTTGTTGCCTTATCAGATACTCAGCTAAGACTCATTTCATATAAAAATAAGAACACCCTGCTTACTAGTATATGAATTTGCTCTTGTCTTTAATAAACAGTAAGCAATATATGTGTACAAAAGATCATAAGATGAATATCTTCACGAATTAGTAGTGTGATTTTATATCTATTCCATAACCTATAACAAACTAGTTTCTCATGGTAAGATCTAAAGATTGGGGCTGAGAGAACATCAGATAGGGAGAAATCACAATTGGTTTCCAGGTTAAGATAAATAATATTGGGAAAAGAATGGTTTTTTAAGGTATGCAATTCACCTACTTAGTTCATGACATTTAATCATGACCCATATTTTCATGCCCTCCAATACAATAGATGAAGACTCATAAATTTCAAGGATATACAAGCTTATCAAGTACTCTATTGAGGCTCAGCTCAACCTGCCAATTACTTTTTATAAAATGTCTTTCTGTCATCTATTATTGATATTGCAGTAAGAGCCGCAGTTGTGATGCTGAAAATGGTGGGCAAGATCCTCTTGTGTGTAACAAACCTCTCAGACACATACAGTCACCCTTTGAAATTGAACCTACATAAGAGGCCTTGTCAGCCGCTCAGTAGTATGGATTTCAAGATCCAACTCATGATTGCATTTCACACTTGGTTTTTTTCTTCTCCTTTGCTTTTTCTGATAATATGGATCTTAAAAATACTGTGGATGGAGAAAAAGGAAATAAGCTCCCATGGAGAAAACACTAAAAGGTGTCAGCTCTTTTCCCTCAAACAAGAGAGCACAGCAGGGAATTATTCTTTTTCTATATCCTGTAGCTTGGCAGGCAACTACATTATATTTGATGGATACATTTTGGACTCATTATTTCTTCTTTGGAACACTGGACATTTTACTCATTTTGAAGAACTCACAATGGGCAAAGGTTAGAAAAGAGGGAGAGTATTAGTAGCTGCAAGCTCCATTTGGAGAACAGACAGGTCAGAGGGGCTAAAGACAGAGGGGCTATCATGCTGAGTCTACCACTCATGGTATTTAACTAAATTCAACTATCCAACTATCACAACTTAGCGTTCAAATGAGACTCATTTACACTGAAGTTATGATGATGTCTAAACAAAATGCATATTATTTATCTGCATTAAACACAAATGGCAAATGGAAACAAAAGTTACCTAACAGGATCTCTGGACTAAGAAATTCAGTAATAAAACAGATTAATAGTTCTGGACCAGCAGAATGGTCAGTTGCCTGACAACAAACTTGATAATTTAAGTTCAATCCATAGGGCTTGCAAGACACACAGTAAGAAAGTGCATGTGCACGCACACAGGTGCCCACACCACACACACACACACACACACACACACACACACACACACACAGACACACATTCCAATTAGATAGGCAAATAATAAATAGGAAGAAATAATTACCCTCATAGCATAAAATTTTACTCATTCCACGACTCATTTCTTTTTTTTTTCTTATTTTACATATCAATCCCATCTCTCTCTCCCTCCCCTCCTCCCATCATTCCTTCCTTCCCACCCATCCATCTACTCCCCAGGAAGGGTAAGCTTTCCATGAGAGATCATCAAAGTTTGTCAACTCATCTCTGGTAGGACTTACCTCCCCCCCCCCCATGTCCTCCTAGCTGACTCCCACATTCAGGGGAGCTGATTTGGTCCTATGCTGGTTCCCCAGCTGTCATACTGTTCATTAGTTCCCACGTGCTCAGGTCAGCTGTTTCTGTGGGTAAAAGACAAAGTCAACAAGACAAAAGGGCAGACCACATGGTGGGAAAAGATTTTCACCAACCCCACATCTGACAGAAGGCTGATTTCCAAAATATACAAAGAATTTAAGAAGCTAGTTACCAAAACACCAACTAATCAGATTAAAAAGTGAGGTATAGAATTAAACAGAGAATTCTCAATAGAGGAATCAAAAATGGCTGAAAGACACTTACGAAATTGCTCAACATCCTTAGCCATCAGGAAAATACAAATCAAAACAACTCTGAGATACCATCTTATACCCATCAGAATGGCTAAAATGAAAAATACCAAAGAGAATTTGTGCTGGAGAGGATGTGGAGAAAGGGGAATGAATGTGCCTCCATTGCAAACTCATACAGTCATTTTGGAAATAAGTATGGCAGTTCCTCCAGAAAATGGGAACCAGTCTACCTCAAGATTCAGAAATGGCTCATATCAAAAATCCTGAAAAGTCTATGTATTATACATCATTGAATGTTTTTTAATAATCTTCCAACTCTAATTCTCATTTCACCCCTAACAATCATATCCAACATGAGCCATAACTGTAAATTCACCTTAGCTATTGGTGATTTCTTCAGTTGTCATCCCAAGTTAAAGAAATGTATTAATCGGGATTATCTATAGGAACAGAATTAACAGAAAAATAAATATGTATTGTTAGAATTATGTGTATACATGTCTATAAAAATGCAATTATTAGATTGGTTTATGTGAATGGTATGGTAACTAGGTAGTTCAAAATGATCTTAAGGCTACACAGCCAAGAAACCCATGAAATATATAACTCCAGATGCTAGAAGTCTAAGAATAAGAGAAACAGTCTGAGACTGAAGTTTGAAGTCACATGGAGAATTGCTTTTGAGAGTTCAGAATACAGAATTGTGTTTCTTTCGTCTCCTACATACTTCTCAATCAAACCAATTAGACAAATCAAAATTAACTGTAACATACATAGAATTACTGAAGACTTCAAACTTCATCAATTTCTCTTTTCAAATTTCTGATTAATGACATACTCCATTTGTACATGGGCTATATGCACTTGACTTTCCACATAAGTAATTTCCAGATTATGGAAGAAATAAAGATATCTGAATTCTGCATGGGCACAAGATCTCAGATCTGTCATCCCAGCACTCAGGAAGCTTAGTAAAGATGAATGGTATAATAGCCAGACTCATATGAACCACACAGTAAGACTCTGCCTCAAAAAATTAAAAAAAACAATCTCCTGGACATGTCGTTGTCATTGTATCATGAACTCATTACAGCTATGGCTATGGCTATCTGCCCAAGATTAAGCCAACAAGGTTAGTAAATATGAATGGTAGAGAGAAAATTAGCATGAAAAATAATAGACCCAGAAACTAATATTGAGATTCAAACATCAAGACAAAGATCAGAGAAGCAAAGCAGCCAAGCCAGTAGATCTTACCTCTACCCAACAAAAATAGCTGACTTGGTCTCCCAAGCTCTCACCAAGTCTCAGATTGCTGCCTCTCCTCAGTGTGGCTGTAAAATGAATGTCAGCCCTGAGATCCTGTTCTTGTCTTAAATACTTCTCACAGGTCCTGGGATTAAAGGTGTGAGCTCTGTTACACTTTTAGACTGATTCAATCTTGTGTGTCCCTGGGTGGTCTTGAAGTCAGAGTGATCCATCTGTCTTTGTCTCCTGAGTCATGGTATGGAAGGTGTATACCAACACTACCTAGTTCTATGGCGGCTGCAATTAAAGGTGTGTATCACCACTGCCTGGCCTCCATATATTGTGACTGGCTTTGCATACTGAACCCTTTATTAAATAATAAATAATATATTACCACAGAGAAACATGCTAGAAAGATTTGGAGGCCATGGGAAGCTGAAGGAAAATATAATAGAGACATTATTTGCATATATGAAATGATCAAAGAATAAAGAAAAGATACTATGAAATCTGAATAAACAAATAATCATTCTGAAGACTAATTCTTTCACATCTGGTATAAATTGGAGACTTTGGGTTATTGAGTTTGATAAGGATAAATGAATTCATCTAATTTTCTAGATGAGAAACCTCAAAGTAGGTATAGAAAGACAGGTCTAAATTTCCATTCTAGCTTCTACTTCTAGGTCATCTAAGGTTTCATGTCATAACTGAAAATTTATATTATATGCTTTCCTGAGGTACACAATGCATGTTTTGCAGATATATAACAATCTCTATTTTTAATGCTGTTATTTGTCTATATTCTTAGAATTAATTCCCACAAATCCACCTTTTCATTTTATTGTTGAATTTTAAAAAATGATAAAAACAAAACACATAAAAACAGAAAATTTGAAACTATTATATGCAAGCAAAGAGCCAGTAAGACAAGAAATTTTCCTAATCAAAGCAATATGAAATAAAATCCTACAAAATGCCATTGAGTTCACTTTATGTTGGCCATCTATGGTTAATACACCCAATAATATTCCATTGGAGAAAAGGAATATTTACTCTCTAAGGGGATGCCAATTGAAGATAGCTTCCTGTTTAATGGATGGAGCTCATGTGCAATTCCCTCTCAATGTTGGACCTCCATCTGGCTTGAACTTATATATGTGTAGTGAGATAAACACCCCGCCAACACCTGTTGCACTGACCATTCCAATTGGCGAATGGGGACAGGTATGGGTGTGACCTGAGGGAACTAGGTCTGGAGTCCTGGACCCCAGCTCACTCTCTTGCTTCCTGGTTGGAGACAGAGAGCATCTGGAGGCATCCTTGGGATGGGAACCTACTGGTGGTCATTTCTTTCTGGTATAAGTGACTTCTTCCCAAATAAACATCCATCAGCCTATCCTTTTCCCAGATATTTATTTATCCACACTATGTGTATTCCTTGTACATGCTGATGTAGTCTATTCAAGTTCCTTTGTGCACTGTTTTCTTAGAGATATCCTTCTGTCCTCTTTTTGACATGGATGCTTGAGCCATGAGAGGAGTGGTTTGATGAAGACATCCCATTTAGGACTGAGTGTTTTAAAATCACTCATTCTCTGTATATTTACCAATTTTAAGATCCATGTTAGTTCTCACTTATTACAAAATGAAACTTCTCTGATGATGACTGAACAGAATGTCATTAAGAGTCATTTTATTTATATATGATTTGTTTATTTATTTACTTATTATTACTAATTCTTTAGTGTTTGATTTCTCCCTATGTCTAAGACCTATCAAATCTCAGATTCTTAACTACCCAAGAAGTATTATGGAATCTTTTTGTACACTATGAAGATGTTTCTTTATCCAGGAACCATCTGATTCATTCAATGAAAGAGGTGACTGGCCGGTAGGTGCGCAGGAGGTATAGGAAGGAAAGCAAGACACTGAGGATCATGGGGGGGGGGCACAGTCTTGGAGATAATGACCAGTAGCAGAGAGAAGCTAGATGAATGTTCCAGGTTTAAAGAAGTTACAGCTAGACTGACTCAGACCCCCTAAATATGAGTCTCAGCTAGAAGAACTGAGCAGTCTAAGGGACCTCAGACAGTGGAACCAGGATGCATTCCTGGTGCAAAAAAAGACCTTGTGGACACATCCCCCATGGAGGGATACTCCCCCCATGGAGGGATACTCCCTTAACCTAGAGACAGGAGAGAAGTCCTAGTCCCTACTTCAAATGACTTGACAGATTTACATGACCCCACCTGGATTGCATAGCACTACAAGTGGAATGGGGGTGGGGGGATGGGAAGGGAAGGTGGTCAGGATACATGTGAGATGGAAGAGAGGGTAGGAGGGAGGGATAAAGGGAGAGGGAACTGGAATAGATATGTAAATTAAAAATAAAATAATAATAATAATAAAGTTATAGCTACAGAACTGTCACAGTTGTTTGACTTGGTCTCCTTGTAAGTCTTCTAGCAGTGAGATCAGGACCTCTCTCTGGCTCTTAGCTGGCCTTTGGGATCCTGTTCTCCATGTTGGATTACCTTGTTCAGTCTAGATGCAAGGAAAGAGCTGGGTGGGTCCTGCCTCAACTTGATGTGCCCTGCTTTGTTTAAGCTCATGGAATGCCTGCCCTGTTCTGAAATGAGACAGAGGAGGGGGTGTAAGAGGAGAGGGATAGATGGAAAGTAGGATGGGATGGGAGGAATGCATGGCTAGGACAAGAGGAGGGAGGGGAAACTGGGGCCAGTATATAAAATAAATGAAAATATGTTATTTAAATAAAAAAAGAAAAATGGGTCTTCCACATGGCAGAGGGTAGATAAGAAATATGGTTAATTTAAAACATAAGAGTTAGTCAATAACAAGCCTGAACTACCAGTATTGCATTTAGAGTTAATATTAAATCTTTGAGTGGTTATTTGGAACTGATTGGTGGGACAGAAATGTCCACCTACAAAGAAGTTTCCAGCATGAATTCAATCTCATGTAGTGGGCCTTAAATCCAATCACAAAATAGTTGATTCCTCCCACATTGTTGGTGCCATTATTGCAGCATCATTTCTTGCAGGCAGGTCACCATTGCAGATCATAGGATTTGTAACTATGTTGATCGATAACTGTCTCCTCTTGTAGCATGCAGAGTGCTTTCCAGTACCATGAACACTAGTCAGTAGGAGTGAAAGCTCTAATTAGTCAACAGGTCAACTTTTTTGTATTCGGTGATTATATATATATATATATATATATATATATATATATATATATAATTATTGTCATTATTGGTACACACACACACTCACACACACACACACACACATATATATATATATATATAATTTGTAGTGTATAAATACACCTACTGAAACCATGCTTCTTGTTCATGTGTATATGATTTCAGAGCTAACCCATTTATGTTGGATAACAAACCAAGGGGTAAATCCCTAGGAGATACTAATTCTCTCTCTCTCTCTCTCTCTCTCTCTCTTCTCTCTCTTGTCTGTAGTGTTTAGCTGCTTATAGTTATTTGCACAGAGGAACTCTATGATATGTTCCATCTTGTGCATTAGCATGTCTATCATCATTGTCATTAGTTATGCCTTGTTTATATTTTCATATATTTTGAATAGACTGTTTCACAGCAGACATCATAGCATTCTGACTTTTACAGTCTTTCTGAGTATCTTGTTCTCTATGTTCCTTGAGTCATAGTTGCAGAAACTGTGCTGTAGGTATATCCATTGTGGCTGGGCTCCCTATAATTCCTTGATCTATGTATTGTTTGCAGGTATGTGTTTCTCTTAAGGTCTCTGTTTTCCTTTGAAAGGTTTGCTAATAAGGAATGGTACAAGATTTAGATTCTAAATAAGAATTATTTGGGTCCTGCAATGTTGTCACAGTTCATTCTCTGTTAAGATCCATGATCTGATTATTCCCAGAAGTTGGCTATATTTCCAGTAGCAGGCATGAATTGTCTCCTGTTTTGAGTGGTTCATAAGTCCAACTAGAGAGCAGTTGGTTGCCACCAACAACCCACATTTACACATATCTTGTCATGGTGGTTGTTTTATTTCACAGGTGTTTCAGCGGGGAAGGACTAATGATTGTTTCCCTGCCTTGGCAGATTGCATAGCATTCTCTGTTGCTGTAGAAGCTAGATAAACCATAGGAAGAAATGTTTCAGGTTAGTCTACACCCTGTGCTTTTATAAGTAATGTCTTTAGTGACAGGAGCTTACCATCAACCTCTGAGGCAATCAAGGGAAATCTCATTAAACTATATAGTTTGGTGAGTCACATAAGAACTCTGACCAACCATCTGAAAAAAAATTCTAATATCTGGTACAGTGTGTATTCTTAGTCAATTGTTCTTGGTGTGTAGGGGGTACAATTTTCAGACCAAGTAGCAAAACTTTCCTTTGTGTGTATGTGTGTGTGTGTGTGTGTGTGTGCTCACACATGTGCCTCTGTGTGGGCATGCATGCACTTACATATATTGTGTATTATCTTAGGTAAATGTAAAATAATAAAATTTCTTGGGACTTTGTCAAATAACCTTTGTGTTATATCTACCCCCCTCCTTCCCCTTTTGTGTTAATACCTTTCCTCTCTCTAGAGTTTGAACTCATTCCTACTTATCTAGTTCCCATTCTTCATCAACTATATCCTGTTATTCCCCAATCAAGCCGCCCCTCACTTCTCTGCAAAGGAGGTTCTATACTTTCCTTATTTCTGTGATACTCCATATTCTCAACTCACATCTAAAGCTTTGAAGCAAACCACAGATGAGAGAGAACATGTGAGGATTGTATTTCTGTGTCTGGGTTACCACTATCAATATAATGCTTTCTAGGTCTATTTACTTGCAAATTTTCTAATTTGATTTTTTTCTTAAAAGCTTAATTGTATCCCATTGCATTTAAGTATACATTGTCATTATCCACTCCTCTGCAAAAGAACAGTTAGATTCTTTATATTCTCTAATAATTTTAAATAGCACAGCAATAATATTGCTGAACAAGTTACCTGCAGAATTGGATGTTAAGGTCTTTGCTAATACCCAGGATTTGTTATGATTCACCATACATATTTCCATAACAACTGGTCCAATTTGCATTCCTACCAACCATGAGTGAGGGCGCCTCTTTTGCTGCAACCTCATCAGCATTCGTTGTCATTTGTTGTGTTGATTTTTTTCCCTTTTTGCCATTTTGACTGAAGTGAGATAGAATCTCAAAGTTGTTTGAATTTGCATTTCCCTAACTGTTTGGTGAACAATATTTTAGTTGTTTCTTAGCTATTTTCATTTCTTCTATTAAAAACTCTGTTCGGACCCTTAGTCTTCTTTTTTGGTTTTTTGTTTGTTTAGTTGTTTTTACATTATACTGTTTGTTTACTTGACTCTTTGTTGGGATCATGTGAAAAGAACAGCAAGCAGCCTTGAAACTCATGGAATGTGGCCTGGCAGTCAGCTTATAGTCCCTCAATGATCTTTCGAGAGGTAGAACCCAGAGGATTGTGTTTCCTGAAGGCTTCATACAGTTATTGATCATAGCTCTGTTTACTACTCTTGCAGTTACTGTATCCCTCATAATCTATGAGTTGTATGAAAACCCTGATGTTTCTAGGCTCTCACTGGTACGTGAAAATTATAGTTGTTAACTTTTTCTAAGCACTGCTCCTGGAGCAAACTAATGAATCAAACACTGCCATTAGAATTTAGCGATGCAAATTGCTAGTAAATTTAGGTTAAGATGTTTTTGCTAATGGCTTTGAAGTAAGAAATATTGGGGAACAATCTAAAATTTAGAAGGGCACACTTCTTTTAGTAGTTAGGTTAGGGACTTGTAGATATCAAGGAACAAGAACAAATGCATCCCAGTTATTACTAGCTGACATGCCTTTCCTGCTATAGATGAGCTGGTGATCAAAGAGGATGATTGATTACTTGTACCCATTTTTTGCCCTGATTGATTTTATACATAAAGGTTTAGATTTGTGACTCTTTTATGATTTTTTATAAGATTACCTTTTGAGATAAATAATAAAATGATTAATCATTTGTAACCACAAAATTCAACCTAACAGCAAAAGAACTGGCTGAGAAAAATACTTGCTTGCTTACACTTTGTTAATTTATAGCAAGTTGCTTAGAGATGAATTTATGTGGGTCCTTAGGACCAATGATTTTCACCTGTATATGTAAAATATTTAATCATGTTAGGGAAATAAGAAACATGCTGATTTTCTGCATGTACTTATTGTAACCATATACCTAAAAGGTAGACTGTAACCACATTGTAATTTTTATATTACTTGACAGATTTTGCCAGAATAATAAGCTATAGGGAAAAAAAATAAGAAATACGTCAGGAAAGAGGTAATGAAAAAACATAGAGATACTGATGTTGAAGGTGTGTGTGTGTGTGTGTGTGTGTGTGTGTGTGTGTGTGTGTGTGTGTGTGTGTGTTGTCACATTTTGTCGGCCCCAGATAATTAAGTTTTGCTCCTTCAGAGAAAAATGTCAATTGTGTTATTAGCCAGCCTCTGCACCTTCTCATCAGTTCATAATCTGCTGAAATCTAGCCTTTCATCAGCAACTTTGTTTTGAGTTCTTTGTATTTTCTGGATAATTAATCCTCTAATAGAAGTATGCTTGGTGTGCTGGGTAATCTTATGAACCTGACACACAAACTAGAGTTATCTGAAAGGAGGGAACATAAATTGAGAAAATGCCTCCATAAGATCCAGTTGAAAGGCATTTTCTTAAAAAGTGATTAATGAGGCAATACATAACCCATTGTGGGCCATCCCATCCCTGATATGTGGTTATGGATTCTATAAGAGGAAAGCAGGCTGAGCCAGGCACAAGGAGCAAACAAGTAAGCAGCACCACTCCATGGCCTCTGTATCAGCTCCTGTCTCCAGCTTCCTCTACTGTTTGAGTTCCTGTCCTGTCTTCTTTGATGATGAGTAGCTATATGGAAGTACAACATGAATAAAGTCTTTCCTATCCAATGTACTTTTGGGTCATAGTGTTTTGTAACAGCAATAGAAACCATAAGCAAATTGGCAAAGATTTTTCTCCACTCAATTGTTTCCTTTGCTGTAGAGAAACTTTTTAGTTTTACAATGTCCTCTTTGAATTGTTGGTCTTAATTTCTGGGCAAACATTTCAGAAAGTTGTTTCTTATACCTACATCACATATGGCACTGCCTATATTTTCTTCTATCCACTATAGAGGTCTTTGATACACTTGGATCTAATTTCTACGCAAGGTAGTAGATTAGAGTTTAATTTAACATTTCTACTTGTGGATATCCAGTTATCCAACTGCCATTTTCCCTCTTTTGTCTCTTTGTCAAATATTAGATGGCTATAGTAATGAGTACTGATTTTTGTATCTTCTATTTTATTCCACTTGTCCACATGTCTGTCTTTGTGCTGATACCATATTGATTTTATTAATATAGTTCTATAATATAACTTGAGCCTTGAAAAGGAACACTTCTTGTAATCCTCATTTTAATAAGGATTGCTTTGACTGTCTAGGATCTTTATGGTTTTATGAAAATTTTAGTATTTTTTTCTATTTTTCTATTTTGATTGGGAATATGTGCATTCATAAATTGCTTTTGGTAGTGTGGTCATCTTTAGAATATTAATTCTACCTTTTCAAGAATACTGGATGTCTTTCCATTCTCCAATGTTTTTCTCAATATCTTACTTCAAGAATCTGAAATCTTACTGTAGAGACCTTTTACATCCATAAGCAGGTTGGATTTATTTCAATATATTTTATTGTCTTTGGTACCATTGAAATAATAACAAAATTGATTTTGTACTGTGTCACATTACAGAAATTGCCAATTGTTCATATAAGTTTTCTGGTGGATATTGGAGAAGCTTTCATGTATCTATTATCACTCTAACTATAAATGAGGAGAATTTGACTTCTTTTCCTCTTTTCATCCCTTTAGTTTACTTCTCTGATGTATTACTCCAGCTAGTGCCTTCAGCACTATATTGAAAAGAAGCAGGGGTAGTGGACAGTTCTGTCTCATTCCTAATTTCATTGTATTTGCCTCAAGATTTTCTCCATCTACAGAAATTAGAGCTGTGAATTTGTCACATATGGATGGAAATTCCCTCCAATCCTAGTCTCTTTAGGAATTTTATCAGGAAAACATGTAAGATTTTGTCAAATGTTTTTTTTCTCCATCTATTGAGATGGCCATGTGTTTTCTTTGTCTTTAAGTCCATTTATGATTTATAACATTTATTAACTAAAGATGTGGTGAACCAACCTTGCATTTCTGCAATATGGCCAATTTGGTCATAGTGGTTACTCTTCTTGATTAACCTTTGTTTGGTTTGCTAGTGTTTTTATTAAGGATGTTTGCATTGAGGTCCATCAAGGATATTGGTCTGTAGTTTTGCTTCTCTTTGTTGTTGTGTCTTTTCCTGGTTTGGGTTTTAGAGCAATACAGGCTTCATATAATGATTTTGAGAGTGCTTACTCTGTTTTTAAAAATAATTTAAGAAATTCTGATTGTAGTTAGTTTTGAATATCTCTTAGAATTATGATGGGCCTGAACACTTTCATTCAGACAACTTTTATTAGTGTTTCAATATTTTCCTTTGTTATAAGATTATTCAAATTCTTGAATCATCTTGATTTAACTTTAATAGTTTTGATTAAACAAGGAATTCATCCTTTTTGTTTGTTTGCCTGTTTGTTTGCTTTTGTTTGTTTGTTTGCTGTTAATAGAGTACAAGTTTTCGAAGTATTCCCTTATAATATTCTGTATTCCCATTTGATCTTGTTGTAATATTTCCCTGGTTGAATCAAGGATCTGTTAATCTTATTTGTCTTCTCAAAGAAACACCTGTTGGATTGATGAATTCTTTGTAGTATTTTCTTTGTTTCTATTTCATCACTCTCTACTTTAACATCTTTCTGTCTACTGGGGTTGTGTTTGGTTTTTTAGTTTGAGCATTAAGTAATTTATTTGTGCTTTTTCTTATTTTCCAATTTTTTAATGTGGGTACTTATGGCTCTGCCTTAGAATTGCTTCTACTATGAAGGGTTTGTTTACATTTTAATTTTCATTTAATTCAATGAATATTATTAACACTTACTTAATTATAGCTTTGACATGTTTATCATTCAGTAATGAGTTGTTTAATTTCCTTGAGTTCTTAGTCTTACTAGTGTTTTCTTTGCTGTTAAGTCCTATTGTATAATCATCAGATAGGACAAATGGATTGATTTATGTTTTTGTTAGGATTTTCATGGTCTATTATAAAGATGGAATGTATATTCCTTGGCATTTTGGTGAAATATTCCATAAATATCTTTTAGGTCCACTTGATATATCATTTAATTCTGAGGCTTTTCTATTTCTTTTTGTCCTATCTATTTGTGGCTATCTCTGTTTTTATTGCCATTAGTGTGTTTACCTATTAAAATAAGTATACCACAGTTTGGCGCATATATGCTTAGCATTGCAATATTCTCTTGATTAATTCATTCCTTGATTAGAATGAAGTGTCTTTCTTTGTCTCCAGATTCATTTTCATTTTGGCTTGTAGTTCATTTTGTCAGATATTAAGATGACAATAACTGTTTCCTGATCTTTTTTGCTAAAATGTCTTTATCCCAGCCTTTAACTTGAAGGAGGTACCTGTCTTTAAGCTAACATGAGTTTCTTGTGGATGGCAAAACGATGGGTTTTGCTTCTTAATCCATTCAGCAGAACTGTTTTGAATGAACAGTGTGTGGATATTACACTCATTTTGTTGTCATTATAGATTTTGTGTTCTTAGTTATCCCTTGAAGTTTATTAAATTATAGCTTTCTTTATTTCTTCCTAGTCTCTTGCCTGTGCTTATTCCTCTCTTAATTTTGAAATGCTGCTTCTCAGTACTCTGATTAGGGTTACTTTGTTAGATATGAGAGTTTAGGCTGTTGTGTTTTTTAATCATAGACAAATTTTCTTTCTTCTTCAATTATGGCACAGCTGACCTAGGATTCTTCTGTTTGATTCACTCTCTGTGTAAGGCTTTTCCATTAGTTTTCTGATTATAATATTAACATTTTTTAAAATTTCATCTACACTTTAGCTTCAGTTCTCCTCAATGTCTCTTTCTCAATTTAATTCAGTTTTCAAATCTGAGTTATCTCATTTTTTTAGTAGTGTATTTGTATTTTCTTGGACATTACTCAAGCACTTATTGTTATCCTACTGGAATTCTATGAAATATTTGTTCTGTTGTGTCTTCTTTAAATTCCTTGAATTCATTAATAAAGTTTATGACTGTTCAATTAAATTCTCTGTGTGGGCTTCATGTAGGTAGCTTTCACTGAAGAACATTTTTATAGTACAATGGTTGCTGTCAGATATATTATCATAGCCATTATTATTTTTTCAATTTTATCTGGGCATTTGAACTTGTTCTTTTGGTTTTTCATTTGATGTGATAATGGGCCAGAATCATAGCTGTATGACTTGTGATATGGCAAGTAAAGCCAGTGGTTGAGCTGATTAACTGAAACTATATACTTGGAGCTGGCCCTGTGGGTATGCAGATGGTGGCATGTTAGTGGAAGGGGCAAAGTGAAAAAAAGTAAGATGTCTCACAAGCAGAAACACTGCAGTCCACAGGTTAAATGTCTAATAGTTATAGCTATGTTTTCTGTCATTCAGTGATCTAAGATCACTTCTTTCAAAATTCCTATTATCTTCAGGAATATGTTATATATATACATATATATATTATATATATATATATATATATTTATATTTTCAGATATATTGACCTATATAGTACTTTAAACATAAACTATATCATGCTATTTATTACAAACTTCTGATTTATATATATATATATATATATAAAGAATATAAAATAAATTTATATTCTTTATCATTCTATAAAAATGATTCAAGTTACATTATTTTAAAGCTTGGGTGTTTCAATATAAAACATCACAGTATCCATCTAGAGTCACACCCTGAAAATTTTCAATTACAACCTATGCTGACTCTTAGAAACTATTCTACTAATAGATTCCTGAGTTTTCACCTTTTTCATGACTTTGAGAAATTGAAGATCTCTACAGAGAGAATGTTTGTTATTTTACTGAGGTTCATTCCATCTGCTCTCCTGAAAATGTCACTTATCTTGCATAGGATTTGAATCTGGCTGCTTGTAAAATTCTATGACGGTTGGGAAGCTAACCAGTGTTAACAACTAGAACTAATCCATCACATACAGTTGTCATAGCACGAAGAATGTCAATTATCTCTCACAGAGTAACTTAGATGGCAAAATCGATCCATGAAGGTGAGGAAATTATCTTCTAAATATAGCATGTAAAGCTAGAGTCAGTGGCATTCTCAAAAGTTCTTGCCCTGAAGAAAAACCAACTGACAAGTCTGTTAGACAGCACATCAGATGCAAAGATTGAGGACCTACACATCATGAGGTCAGGGACAGGCAAATCCCAATGTATCTCATTTAGAAGAATCCAAGTGCAAGATCCAGATGAACATGTACTTCACATACTGTATAAGGAAATAGTACATTGTGATGAACAACCTAGAAATGATTGTTGTCTTCATGGATCTTAAACACCAGTAAAACAATAAATCTAATTACTAAAGAATAAACATCTCTCATGAAATTCATTTTCCCCTTTTCTCAATTTTATTAATTTTAGCTCTGTTTTTTAAAGATGTCTACTAAACTATACTTGTGATAAAAGGATATGTTCTAATTAACCATGATCACACTGGAACATGTTACAATTATTTTGCAATGTCAAATAGCAAACTCAAAGAGTAATACAATCGAACAAAACCCTTTTTTGAGTAAAGAGGACCAAAATGTTTCATGAACAGTTTAGAGCTAAATGAAAACTTGTGTTTAATTCTACTTAAGGCATAATGATCTCTGCAGGAACTTTGACAATTCAAAGTGAGATACAAAGAGATGCACTTAGGATTATCAAATTGTTCAAATTAGACATTCACTGAATATGTACAGTTGTAAGCCTGAAAATTATATTCCAAAAGTATTTGACTCTTTTATTGTGACAGTAGAATTCAGCTTTAATTAATTAAAGTTATTTTTGTAGTTTTATGTTGCTAATCTTACAATGCCTTTCAAGAAATTAGCCAATTCATTCCTAAGAAGTGAATAGCAATGCTGAACAAAGTGTGCACATAACCACACTTTAACAAGCACACTTTAACAAAACAAGAAATACTGAATTCTTATTAAACACATATAAAAATACTAAATTCTTAATAACAAAACACATTTGTAATCTGCTATAAATAATCAAAAGTAAGGAAATTATTGCTGTGGAGGCAAGGAATTAGATAACTCTTGATTGATTCCTCTATACAAATGATTCACAAGTTACTGAAAAATCCATGACATTGTCAATTTCTATGACATACAAAGGGTATGTGTTTATTGACAAGTAGTCCTTGAATGTCTTCAGAAATGACTGTCCATGTCACTTCTACAGAACAGTAACTGAACTAATTGTACCTGAGAAAGCAGTATATCCAGATGTATTAATCTTTTAGGTTTAATGCTTAAGACCAAAGCTTAATGAATAAATAGGATATTATGGTTTCCAAATGACAATTTAGGAAACAGATATGCAACCTTTTGACTCTACTACTAAGCCCTTCTTATGAAAAAATTTAAAAGTACCTCCATGAAATTTTCTTACCCATTATACTCTTTTACAGAGAAGCACAGAATTGCAGAAGTTACATGTTTGACCTTGGTATTTTGAACACTGCCAAGAGCAATATTCTCTTAAATTTTCTCCTCCTAATTAGTACAAGCTGTCTCTTGCTTTTTATCTCTCCACATTTAAGTGGAAATATGAGGCAAAAAAGACAAATTGTTCTTTGCTCCTTTGTTAACTGCCACCAAGACAAATGATACTCCTGTAGGTTATGGGAGCACTTCAAGGAGCTAAAAGCCCTTTATTACGTTCTACTAGTGCCATGTGTAATAAAGGAATGAAGAATGAGCAGCATAGCACATCACTTAGATAATGAGCCACCTACTGAACTTGAAACACTGCATGTTTCTTAGACAACCATTCCAGGTTCACTCTTTTATTCAGATATATTTGGAGAAAAAAGAGATAAAAAAAAATATGTTGGATGTATACTTAGCTACACAATTGATAAAGGCAGACACCTAAAAATAGTCCAAAAAAAGAAAACAGATAGTGATACCCTTCAATAAATGTTTAACATATTTAGTATTTTGTTCATACTACATATGCATCTATTTTGAAAGTTTTTATGAACAGTCATGAATAAAAACACACAAATATAGGCAAAATATAATGTGAGAAGAATTACATAGACAACAAATGGAGGTTGTGATTAAGGAATATTATTCTTTTAACAATGACATTTTTCTTTCAACGAATAGTCTATACTATGATAAATTATGGACTGTTATGTGTTCTAAATGGTAATAATAATGATGCTTCTATTTGACTATGAAAATAGTTTCTCTATAGCTAAATTTTAAAAAGAATGAAGAAAGCCAACATGGTACAATGAAAAATTGCCTATGGTTCAGCTAGGCCAACTCAGTGTGTGTGTGTGTGTGTGTGTGTGTGTGTGTGTGTGTGTGTGTGTGTGTGATGGTACATTTTCATTGCCAGCGTAAAAAAAAAAAATGGTTGACTTCAATGAGCAGTAAGTAGACTTTTGATAGATATTTTTCTTTAGGATACTAACTTTGAGTACAACAGGATTGAATCCCTCAACTCTGAATATACTTATTTTGTGAAAATTTATCATAATGTTTTAAACTGGGCTAGAAAAATAAGGATGGAAAAGATAGTAATAGTAACTTAATTTTTTCTCTGTTTGACAGCAACAAGAGACCATACCATGTCTAAAGGAAAACAAAACATAACCTGTAGATCTGCCAGACAAACATCATATTATAAGAGCATCAACTCATGTTAGGTAGAGGAAAGCAACCATAATCTCATCCACGTCCTAAAGCCAGAGTTATTATGAAATCGTCCATTGTCACTAGATACATGTAGACAGTTAATTTGGTACTAGAAATTTCTTTTGTCCAATGGTTTCTCTGTTTCTCATTAAATAGAAAGCAATTTCTCTGGCTAGCTCACACAGAAGAGAAATACACAGATGTTTGAGAAATGAAACGGTATAATACTTCATGTAGGAGAATGAAACATTGCCAAAGGAACAATATAATTTTAATAGAACCAAGTTGCAACAAAGACTGCACTCATAAATTCAGAAAAAAATGAAATATTGATATACACTTTTCAGCACACATGTGCATGTGCAAAGCAAGCTGAGAGTACACTAAGTATGAATTGGGGGTTTCCTGACAGAAGATTGAGTGATAGTAGCCAAGGAAACTGAAAGCAAGATAAACTGCAGAATATAAATTCAAAAAAGCGTGCTATGAAAAAAAAAACTATTTTTCAGACATTACAGAATCACACACTGACTGTGACTGCATGTATAACACTTGAATAATGTCTAGCCAAGCTAAATTCCAGGACAGATGAAAGAGGAGCAAACAAAGTCCTATACCTAGTTGAGGAGCTATTGGAAATGAATGGCTGCTGGGGAAGGGTCGGTCCATTTTCTTCTATTAAGGCCCCTGATATCTGGATCTATGCTCCATCTGATTGTCCAGCATCCATGCATATTCAGGCAGCATTAAATGGGCTCAGTGGATCTGAAAAATGAATATATAAAGTTGGAAAGGAAAAGTGGTGGGGAAGTCACCAGAAGAGTTAGTGAAGTAGGGGTGAGTTTCATCAAAATGTATTATATGTGTCTGAAATTCTTAAACTAAATTTTTTTAAAGGAATTAAGGTGACTAAATGAGTGTGGAAGCTTCTGAAATGGCTCCATAGGCATAATTATTTACCAGGAAAGCCTTATATCCAAAGTTTATACCCTGGAACCCATGGTGGAATGAGAAATCCAGCTTCCCAAAGTTGTTCCATATGCTCCTTCATTCCCATATAATATACACAGAAATATTTCAAAATGGGTGAATTTATGCTATGATCAGTTTATTTAATATTTCAGAGAGTCTTATGATCTATTAGAAAGAAAGAATTAAAGGACATGTGTTAAGTAGAAAGGACAAATGGAGAGATGAGCATTTGAAATGAACATTGTAGAGGGAGAGCTATGATGAGTAAGGGTAAAATAAGGTTTCTCAATAAGAACAAAGTGGGAGTTCAGGTCCAAGACAAAAATAATAAAGAATATGAATATTAAAATCAATAGCTGCGACAAAAATAGTACACCAATAAATGAGTAAAGAAGGCACCTGGGAGTTTGATAGAAGACTGAAATAAACTGTAGCTCAGAATAACTCATCTATGATCTTTGAAAGAATTAAAATATATTTTTAATTTTTAAAAAGAATATATTGTGGAAAAATACATTCCAGGTAAATAAAAGATGAAAAATAAAGAAAGAGATCTTCAGAATTGAGGAAAAACAAAACTTCAAATAGAATGCCATCCCACTTGGTTACTTCATGTATTTTTTTTTCTTTTTTATCATTATTTTTTTCTTATTTTACATATCGATCCCAGTTCCCTCTCTCTCCCACCTCCCATGCCCCATGACCCCCATCTCTGATAATGGAACCAGGATGTATCCCTGGTGCTTGAAAGGAATTTGGAAGAACATTCACTATGGAGGGATACTCCCTTAACCTAGACAGGAGGGAAGGCCTAGACCCTATTCCAAATGACTTGACAGATTTTGATGATATCCTCCATATATGTTTTCAAAAAGAAATGTAGACTTTCAATAGGTGTTTTAATAAGAATAGGGGTGTTAAAACTACTGATAGAATGCTTTAAGGGTCAAGACATATGATTTAACGTCTTAATTCATGCCACTGGAGAGATGACTTAGCAGAGCAGTGAAGAGCCTTGGCTGGTCTTACAAAAGAAATGGGTTCCATTCCAAGAACCCATTAAGTTGCTCACAATTATCCATAATTCTAGATCCAGGGGATCCTACGGCATTTTCTTGCTATTGTGGGCATCAGGCATACATATGGTATACATATATTAAGGAAAACAAAAGTCTCTTACACATAAAAATCAAATATTTGAGAAAACAAATCAATGGGTGTTTGTGCAATGGATACTTGTGTTAATTTAGTAATGAAATAGGAAATTGATCTCTGTAACAGCATGAATAGATAGGATCAACATACGAAGAATTAAAATCTTGATAGTAGGAAGTCTAAAAGAGGCATGGATTATCAGAAAAGATAGTTGTCCTAAGTACAGAAGAATGGGAGACATAAAAAACAAAAGGTATCATTCTTTGAGAGGGCATTTTTGTTTTGTTTTGTTTTTCGAGATAGGGTTTGTCCGCATTGCTTTGGAGCCTGTCCTGGAACTAGCTTTGTAGACCAGGCTGGCCTCAAACTCACAGAGATTTGCCTGCCTCTGCCTCCCAAGTGCTGAAATAAAGCATGCACCACCAACACTCAGTGAGAAGACATTTTTGAAGTTACTTCAAGAGCGCCATGTTTTAATTAGGGAGAGAGGATAAGAGGAACCCTCTGCAAAGGGCCTAAATATAAAGAGTCTTTTTCTGTTGACTGAAAAGAATAAAGATACTTAAAGGAGTAAAAAATAAAATGATCAGAAGTTGAAGAAAAATGGAAAACATAGGACAATTGCAGGTATTGTAGCTTATTTGAGAATACTCACCCATGTAAAATCACACTGAATATCTATTATGGCTTACAAACATTCATAGTGGAGTTCATAATGACCATATCTGTGGTTGTAAGAGTGTCTGTAATGTTTTGTGAGGAAGAAATACTGAGATGATACAACTTTTTCAGCATATCACTTCTGGGGTCACGTCATTGATATGTTGAGGTCTATGAGCAACATCAAGAGAATATGGAGATCTTTTAAATGTCTGTCTCTTCATTGTGATGGTAAGAAAACGGTCATCACTTGTAGGAACTCTTGTACCTGTATTAGAGCTTTATGTAGACAGTTCCCCTTTGAAAATGTAAATATATAAGTGCACCTAAAATGAACGTATAGAGCATTCATATCTCAAAACTAGTTACATTTTTATCAGCTCTTTTCCAGGATGCTGGTGATATAGTTCATTGCATAAAGTTTGGATCCCCAACACCCATGAAAATTCTGGGCACAGCAGTGATCATTTCTAATATAAAAAATGACCTTCAATGTATTCATTGAGAAATTTTGTCAAAATAATTTTAGTGAATGATAGATAAGGACCCCCTGTCATATGATCCACATGCATATATATATATATATATATATATATATATATATATATATACAAATACACAAGAATAAGAACACATGCATAGCTATACAGATTCACACTAAGATATACAATAAAGAAAATCTTTTCCACTGACTTCTTTCTTTCTGAGCCAGTTGTCATTGTATGTACAGTAACAACTTAACTGAACTAAAGGAAATAGGAAACTCAGACCTTGGAAATAAGTTTAGAATCAATATGAGAAAGAAAAGAACCTAAGCAATATGTTAAGGCCAAAGTAAAATAAATGAACCAAGAAGCTAATAGAAATGAGTAATGAGAAGAATAAGCAATGTTAACTCAGCAGCACCTAAGATGAGAATCTCAGTTTCTGCTGGAAAGCAAGCAGAAAGTTAAAAATAGGCTTTTCCAAATGTTTTAGAACTCCTGACTTAGATACTTTAAATAGTGCTCCCTGTTCATGCTGAGATATTGAAAAGGCTATGGCAAGCAATGATTACTTGTGGCTCACTTCTGAATCTTAGAGACCCAGCGACAAAGCTAGAAAACTGCAAGCAGCCAAGGACTCAGAAATGCTTCTTGATGACCACTCCATTCAAAACCCTAAAAAAAGCCTGCACTAGCTATTTTTTCCTTTTGTTTAGCATGATCAGCACCCGCTTAAATCATTCTTTAGCTCAAAAAATTCTGACAAGTATGTAACCCCAGAACACACATCTAAAACATTTCTTCTCCCATGCAGATTCTTAAAGTCAAATGTATAAAATTCTAGTTTTATCATGAATTCAGAAGATCCAAGTTGCCTTGAAGTGGGTCTCCTACATGTGTTGATTTCATCAACTATGCATTTCATGTACACTAAAGTTTCAATGATCAAGCTTGTTCTTCAAATTCAACTAAGAGCATGGAGACAAAAGTCCTCATTTTTCCTTCTATGAAGGCATTAATTGGGTGACAAAATTCACTTGACTTACTGTGTGCCATAAATAAATCTGACCAGAAAATGTCAAGTGCTCATGAATCACAGATGGATGGCAAGCCCTGGATGGGACTCATGGAAAGATGGTGATCATTTTACTTTTCCCGCCCTTCCTAAAATGCTTGCAGCACTATCCTAGGCCAAACATTCAAGTCTGGGTCCAACTTCTATTTACTCTGCAAATGTTTATTCAGTTTTGACCATTTATGAAAAGTTCTCTTTGCAACAGTATGCATCATTGTGCATTACTAATAACATTTCTATTTCTCTACTCTCTAGTTTACCCTTCCACTGAAACATCTCAATATAGTAGAAGTTTTACTGTGGTTCCCCTCCTTCTAATCTCACTTCATCTAAATATGAAGACATAAATATCACAACAAATATTCATAAAAATCACTAAGCCAAAGGTTTACATATTACTATTTTAGGCACAAATTCTGTATCATAAGATTTAAATAGTTGAAAACACAGTAAATTAATTAACCTAATATAAATTGGATCTCTATAATCAATAAAGAGAACCATGAACCAGAATAGGGAGTCCTGAGCTCTGATCAATGTCCTGATATCCCCTTGCTCTAAGAATAGAGAAGTATTATTCTTATGTGAATCTTAGTTACCTTAATTCTAAAAAGGTGTAAATACTGGAAGTAATAGAAGTATTAGTTTTATTTGGCTATTCTAAAAAGCTATGGAAAATACTTCAAAAATTATAAAAATAAACATGGACAGAAATAATTATCACTGAAATCAATATGTGTATATGTAAAATAATAGACTCTAGAACAGAAGCTATTATTATGTATTTTCAATTTCTATAAAATTTTCTATAATAAATGATCATTTATTCCTGGATAAATTTAACATATTGTTAAGTAGAGAGGAAAAACCCCGCATTACCCTCCAATCAGTACTCCCCAAGCTGCTTTGCTCTAATTTTCACAGACTCTTGTCTTCCTCTCTTATGTCAACCCCCTTAAATTAAGGGGTTTAAAACTGTAAACAAGTGCTTAATATGTAGTTTGAAACTTCAATCTTCTCAAATTCATATAGACTTCACTATGTTAATGTCACTTGGATAAACCAAAGTTCAACATAATATGTATTATATCTTGTTTCATTTGACATCATAACTTTTTAAATTTTGGGTTTTTTTTACTGTTTTACATGAAAATAGATACATTGCATACTATAAATGCTGATTAGGATTTTCTCCCCACCCCAACCTCTGCCAGATCCTCTCCGTATCTCCATCCATTCAAATACACATTATTTATTTCTCTTCCTCATTAGAGTGCAAACAAGCATCTTAAAAATAGCAATAAAAAAAATTAATCAGAATAGCACAAAACAAACAAACAGGAGAAATAAGGAGCCAAAGAAAAAGACAAAAAAACATATACAAATGCTGGCTGACATACATATTTACACACAGAGAAATCTTGTAAATAATAGGAAACCATACTATATAAGCAAAAGATGTATATGGTATATGGTTTAAAAAAAACCTAAACTTCCAATATAAACTCAAAAAAAAAAAAAAAAACAAAAATCACTAGCCCTACCTTATTCAGACAACAAAAGTGGCTGAGAAAGAAATGAGAGAAACATCACCCTTTACAATAGCCACAAACAACATAAAGTATCTTGGGGTAATGATTACCAAACAAGTGAAAGACCTATATAATAAGAACTTTGTGACTTTAAAGAAAAAAATTAAAGAAGATACCAGAAAATGGAAAGTTCTCCCATGCTATGGGATGGTAGGATAAATATAGTAAAAAAGGAATCTTGCCAAAAGCACTCTACAGACTCAATGAAATCCCCATTAAAATCCCAGCACAATTCTTCACAGACCTTGAAAGGATAATAATCAACTTTATATGGAAAAACAAAAACACAGGATAGCCAAACAACCATGTACAATTAAAGAACTTCAGGAGGCATCCCCATCCCTGACTTTAAGCTCTATTACAGACCAATAGTTCTGAAAATAGCCTGGTTTTGGCACAAAATAGAGAGGTAGACCAATGGAATCAAATTGAAAATCCTGATATAAACCCACACATCTATGCACACCTGATTTTTGACAAAACAGCTAAAAGAATACAATGGGGGGAGGAAAGTATCTTCAACAAATGGTGCTGGCACAATTGGATGATGGTGTGTAGACTACAGCAGATAGGCCCATGCACAAAACTCAAATCCAAAAGGATCAACGACCTCAAAATAATTCCAGCCACAATGAACCTATTAGAAGAGAAAGTAGGAGGTACCCTTGAACATATTAGTATAGGAGACCACTTCCTGTACATAACTACAGGAGCACAGGCACTGAGATCAACAATTAATAAATGGGACCTCCTCAAAATTAGAAGTTTCTGTAAGGCAAAGGACACAGTGGACAAGACCAAACGTCAGCCCACAAACTGGGAAAAGATTTTCACCAGTCCTACATCTGACAAAGGGCTTATCACCAAAATATACAAAGAACTCAAGAAACTAGTCTACAAAACACCAAATAACCCTATTAAAAATGGGGTACAGAATTGAAAAGAGAATTCTCAATAGAGGAAATCAAAAAGTCTGAAAGACACTTAAGAAAGTGCTCAACATCCTTAGCTGTCAGGGAAATACAAATCAAAACAACTTTGAGATACCATCTTACTCCTGCCAGAATGGCTAAAAAAAGAAACACCAATGACAACTCATGCTGGAGAGGATGTGGAGAAAGGGGAACACTCCTCATTGCTGGTGAGAGTGCAAAATCATACAGCCATTTTGGAGATCAGTATGGTATTCCTCAGGAAAATGGGATTAGTTTACCACGGGATCCGGCAATCCCCCTCATAGGCATATACCCAAAAGATCCACATCCATGCAACAAAGACACCTGTTCAACTATGTTCATAGCATCAGCATTATTTGTAATAGCAAGAACCTGGAAGCAATGTAGATGCCCCACAACTGAAGAATGGTCAAAGGAGATGTGGCACATCTACACAATGGAATACTACTCTGCAGAAAAAAAAATAATGCAATCTTGAAATTTGCAGGCAAGTGGATGGCACTAGAAGAAACCATTGTGAATGAGGTAACCCAGTCACAAAAAGAGGAACATCATATGTACTCACTCATATATGGATTTTAGACCTAGAGCAAAGGATCACCAGCCTATAATTCACACCACCAGAGGAACTAGGATACAAGGTGTATTCTAAGAGATTCATATAATGCTCCTCACAGAAGGGAACAGGTACAAGTCCCCCCAGAGCACACAGGAAGTGCAGAAGTAGCAGAAAAAGAAGGGGAGGAAAGGAAAGCATGTGTGACTAGGGAGAATGAGTCAGAGTAGGAATAGAAGACAGGAGAGAGAGAGAAAGAGAGAGAGAGAGAGAGAGAGAGAGAGAGAGAGAGAGAGAGAGGAAACGAACATAAAAGAGGGAGCCATTATTTGTTTGGTGAGAAAACTGAACCTAAAGAAATGTCTAGAGACCTACAAGACTGCTGCCAACTAAAAATTAACAATTTGAGCAAGCATGGAAAGGCTACCATAAATGCCCTTCCGGGATAGTGAGATCAACAACTAACAAATCCACCATCATGGAGACCTCATCTAGTACCTGTTGGAAACAGAAGCAAACACCCATACCTATAAGCACCGAGTCAAACTAGAATCCAGATGCAGAGGGAGAGGACAAGACCAGGCTGCAGAAATACATAGAGACAGCTGACCGAACAAGAAGGAGCTAACAGCCCCCCCAGACTGATAGCTGGGAATCCAGCATATGACAGACTCAGACTCCCTGAATATGGGTCTCAGCTAGAAGGACTGAGCAGTCTAAGGGACCTCAGACAGTGAAACCAGCTTGTATTCCTGGTGCACAAAAGGACCTTGTGGACACATCACCCATGGAGGGATACTTTCTTAACCTAGAGACTGGAGAGAAGTCCTAGTCCCTACTTCAAATGACTTGACAGATTTACATGACCCCACTTGGACGGCATAGCCCTACATGTGGATTTTGGGTGGGGGGATGGGAGGGGAGGGTTGTCAGGGTGCATGTGAGTAGGGAGAGAGGGCATAAGAGAGGGAGAGAAGGAGGGAGGGAGGGAGGTAGGGAAGGAGGCAGGCAGGGAGAGACAGAGGGAGAGAAAACTGGGATCGACATGTAAAATGAAAAAAATGAAGAAAAATATTAAAACTTCCAAAAATATCAATGAGTTTGTTTTATGTTGAACATCTATTGCTGAGCATGGGGCTTTTAATTTTTTTGTTTGTTTTAGTGTACTTAAAATAATAAACAGTGTATAGACATTAAGTTTTAAGTACATTAAGTCTTTTTGGACATGGTAACGCTTCTTGCGAGCTGTTCACAGAAACAGATTATAGAACGATGAGGAAGAGTCAGCACTAAACTGGAGCATACAAGAACAAAGAGACTGGTATTGTCAAAGCCAAACCAAGGAAATAGTAGTGGATGGTTTGTTTCCCAGAGCATCAACAAAATGACACAAATTCAGTTCCAAAAACACCAGATATATCCTTTCCCAATTCTGGATAGCAGGTATATGAAACCAGAGTGTTAACAAGGCCATGGCCTTCTGAAGGCTAATGGGGAGTCTTCCATTGTGTGTCACTTATCTCTATTTCTGCATTCACAGTGCCTTCCCTGAACCTCTCTTTGTCTTTTAATCCAAACTTACTATGCTTCCTTCCTTCAATATTCTCAAAAACTTTGTGTTGGGTCACAGATCTGTAAACAACAGACAAGGGTTTTCTATAGCTTTCTCAGATAACCAATGCCCCTTCTTGGTGTCTGCTGTATAGCTCACTCATCCACCTCATTCTGCAAGACCATTTACTACCACCTGTCAGGTTTATCTATATTCCAACAATCAATTTCCTAACATCAGCGCCATTTGAAAACTGCTTATGCTGAGAACCAATCAAATTAGTTGATGAATGTTTATTCCTCCTTAAGTGTATCTCTTTCATATTTTGCTATAAGCAAAAAGGAGAACTCTTATGAGTGCAGTCTTTGCCTCCTGAGATTTAAACTTAGTGTATATACATTCCAATCCCTGCAAGTGGATTCAAGGCCCACCTTAAATTCAGAATTACCACATCTCAGAATCTTTGTTTATATCTGTGGAAAACCTCTTTTCCAAATAAGGTGAAGTTTCCAGTGCTGGGGTTAAAATTGGGATTTATCTTTTAGCTGGTCCTACAAAGTTCATTCTGCATCAGGCTTTCTGACTTATTCTCAATAACTTGCAATAGCCATTGTTCAATCATGTTTACCATAGAAAGCCCTGCCCAAAAAGTTTGGGGATACATTCAGGAAGCCTCATGTAACTACAAAAGTTTGCCTGATCATATTAACAAGGAATTTGAATCCTAGAGAGATGAGGATGAAATGAGTGTCTGTAATCCCTTCAAGTCCAGCAAGAAAGCTACACACCAGAAACGCCAATAGTGTTGATTCATGTCTTTTTATCTCCAGGTACCAGCAGAGTAAAATTCCATTTCATTTTGATTGTGAACCCAAGCAAAGAAAAATCAGTATTAATGAACAGGATAACTATAAATGAGAAGTCATAGAAGACTGGAAAATTTATTTGCATCAATTCATTTGGCTTTAAAATAGTTTTCAGTGAAGGTAGTATTGCCATCATTCTGAGACCAAAAATTCCTAATGATTATTAAGTGTGACTTGAAGTTATATAACATTTTGGTTTTCTGTTCAAAAGAAAAGAGTTTGTATTTGATTAATTAAAAGTAATATCATTTACTTCAAAAAACATCATTAATAGATTTAGTTATTGCCATAATTTGGAATGGCTACAAATGTTTATATTTTGTGAAGTTTATGTAAATAATTATAGCAGTCATCTGGGGATAAATTGACAAATTGCATATGCTGGTGAAACCTTACCATCTTAAGGATATATAAACATGAACAAAGTAGGCATTAGGCAGATTCTAGTGTTTTTAGAAAGGTAGTAGCTATATTATTCAGCATGAGATTGTGGTGTTTGAAAGAAAATGGCCCCCAAAGGGAGTGGCACTATTAGTAGGTGTGGCCTTATTGGAGGAAGTGTATCACTGTGGGGGTGGGCTTTGAGATCTCTTTTTCTCAAGCTTTATGTATGACTGTCATTCAACTACCAGTTGTCCCTGAATCAAGATGTAGGAGTCTCAACTCTAGCAGCACATCTGCCTACATGCTGCTATGCTCGCCATATTGATTATAATGAACTGACCCTCTGAAACCTCAATTAAATGCTTATATTTATAAGAGTTGCTGCAGTCATAATGCCTTTTCACAGCAAAAATAAAATCTTTAAATAAGGCAAGATCATAGATTGCTTCTTTTTAAAGTTGAAGGAATTTTTTTTCTGAATTTATATAAATGGTGTTAGCTTACTAAGAAAAACAGTACTAATGACATCAAGATTCTAAAGCTTGCAGTTCACTTCTATTCTCATCATCCAGCATCACCACCAGCAGTAACCATCTTTGTCATCCCAATGGGGTTATTTCTCCTGGGACACAGCACAGTTGGCTGTTATTTACATAAATATGTTTTCCTGAAATCTATTAAAAGGGCAATTCTTTGAAAATCATACAATGAAAGAAAAAGCAGCCAGGTGTGAACAGTAAAGACATCATAGGATTCCCCCTCTTTACAAATTTTCCCTGAGTTGTATTCTCTGTACATAGTTGCATACCTTGGAAGCCTAGGGATGGTCATGATTTAACCCTTCTATGTAGCTTCATCCCCCATGCTTTTGTGGTAACCATATAAACAGGCATTATTCTTAGGGCTCCTCTCCAAATCTGTTATCTCCCCGTAAAAGTGTTTTTACTAAATTCTCACTATCTAAGCTGCATGAAACCCTCTTCCAATCCTATACAGAGAACCAAGAGCTGGACAAGGCCTGATGACAGATGGTACATGTACAGCAAACATGTATTAACTAATATTGTGATCACAAGTGTTCAATCAAATATAATTTCTCATATTTATATGCACATTTAGCCTTCTTTTTCTCTCCAGTTCATAAGAACAAGAGAAATATGTGCCTGCCATGCCCAACCTCGACCAGCAAGGAAAAACGCGACTCAGGGAAGCTCTTCTAGCAGTTTAATCAGGATCCTTTAACATGCTTCTTCTTCTGGCCATGCTGGGGAAATGCCTGCACAGGCTTAAATCCCTTTGTGCTGACCAACTCCAGTGAGCCACGTGGACCCTGCAGATAGGCTGCTCTCATACTCTTATGCGGAAGCAAGTAAGCTGAACAGGCTTAGCCAAATAAGGACTTGTTTATCAGAGAGTGCTCACCATCGGGAAGGTGGAAGGCAGAAGTCAGTGCCATCTTTAAGGCGTGGCACTTCGCAGCTCTCTACATTTGCCTTGCTTTCCACACTATTTTATGCATTCTTAAAAGGGAGCAAATGTAGATTGGCAAGACTGCTTACTAACTGAACCCAAGTTTTGTTGCCTCTACCAGAGCAGAATTTCTAATACCTTGGAAAGGAATTGAGCACAGAGAGGAAGAGAGCTCTGTGTCCTGCCTGAGCCCATTAGAGAACCAGTTTTCTCTTTCCATACAGCAGCTAGATCAGCTAATGGCTAATGCCTCTCTCAATCACAGATTAAAGGCAGAAAGAAAAGACACACTCTAGCAGCAAAAGATTGCAGCAGGCATTTCTACAATGTACAGTCATTTCCCTCATCTTCCAGTATTCCACATGTTTGGCTTTCCTTATCAGAGAATACCCAGCAAGTTTAAACAGTTGCTGAAGGCTATGATAAACCTCGTAATTGGAACACATTGTGATGTACTTTAGTATCCAGTGGATTGAGCTGTTAATACTTAGTAAAATATGGAAAGATGAAGCAAAATTGTAATTTAAACAATTTAAACAAGGTCATGGAAATGAGAAACACACAATTTGGTTCCAATCTATCCAAGACAGGCTGTATTCTTATAAAGATGAATTAAATATCAATTATACTACTGTCTACATAAGGAGCTGTAGTGGTTAATTTTATGAGTCAATTGAAGTGGTTTGGGGATGATATAAAAATAAATAGACCTAGAATAAAGCACATTTTCCTCCATGATGTGGGTGGACTACACCAATTATTTGAATGCTTCAGAGCAAGGAAAGAGTATCTTGATAGAGAAAGCTATTATGGGCCTAGTGAGAAGCCTGGCACTAGGGAAATTCCCAGGCTGCCTGAAATTGTTTTCCCCTGTAATCAGATTAATTACTACCTGAATTGTCATCATAGACCCTTCATCCAGTAACTGATGGAAGCAGATGTAGATATCTACAGCTAAGAACTGGGCCAAGCTCCAAGAGTCCAGCTGAAGAGAGGGATACCTTGCTCTGGCTAGATACAACAGGAAGGGCCTCAGTCTTGCTTCAATATGATGTGACAGACTTTGTTGGTTCTCCATAAAAACCCTCACCCTCTCTAAGGAGTTGATGGGGTGGGGAGGGGGAACTATTGGGGGAGTAGGAGGAGGAATAGGGATTGATATGTAAAATAGTGTTTTTTTTTAAAAAAATAAAAAGGTTAGAATATAACAAATTCTCAGTGAACCATCTTTTGGTTTCGTGTGAACATTGGCCAACCATGACCTACAGCCTTCTCACTCACCATGATAAATCTTGCTCTTTCCAGCCTATTTGTATGTGTCAATCCCTTGTGACAAAAATTTCTTGATACATTTGTGTAAATTGGCTCTACCTCAGCTGAGTACTCTGATAGAGCATGCACATGTGTACATATACCACAAACTTCTGACTAAGTATAATAAAATGCATACAATTTGTGTGCGCATGTACACATCATAAGCAACCTTTTCTGCATGTGCCATATTATTGAGCATTGTTAGCCACATGGATATTGTCCCATATGCAGACGTGGCCACTCTGCATGTGGGCATCTTATAAGCATGCAAGGAATATTCTTGAGAGACAATGCTTCCTTCCAGAGCAGCCTTTGCTAGAGCTGCATCTATACTTCTATTCTTGTCTGCATGCTCTACATCTATTCTCTTTTCTGGATGCGTATTATCTACCTTTAGAAATGTCACAATTATGGTCAACATTGCATCCTAGATGTAACACAAACATAATCCAGGTACTTGGAGTTTTCTTATACATTTGGATTTTTAAACGTATAGACTTTCAATATTGATATAGTCTAGAATTTTTACATTTTTAGAACAGTCTACAACACTTGCTGTCATCAAATCAGTGTGATTGCCATCCTCCTGATACTCTCTGACATTGCATATGCTTCTTTGGGATAGTTCTAAATTATAGTGTCGCTTTCAAGGAAAAGGAAAGGAGAACCAACGTTTGTTGGCAACAGTCACTGAATGATGCCCTTTAGTATTTTTATTAGTCAGCCTGGTCTCATAACATAGAGGAGATGGTTTCGACAATATGGATGTATTTTATCACATTTTTGAAAAGTACTAGCTGAAGACCAAGAAGTCATTATCTTTGGGCTCTTCTGGGGGCATACTTCTTTATCTAATAGATGAAACTAAGTGGAGTTGCTGACTATGAAGCATGTTCACTATGTACCACTTACCAATTTGTAACTTCTATCAATTAAACAAGTCAGGTGAAGTTGACCTCCCACAGAAAATGTTAAAGGGAGCCACTTTGTCACTCAGATAGGCATCAAGAGATGACATTTGCCTGGAATGCATGGCAAGCTCATCTCTCAAAGCTCAGGAAAGCTGACCGTGGAAAGGAAATCCTAATCAGCACATGTTCTTTCAATGCAGCCAAAGGACAGCAGTATGGCCTTATCTGGACTTTTATATACCTGGTGTCATAGGATGTTCAGAGACACCAAAAGCCAGCCTTTCTAGGAGGGATGAAACGAACCAGTTATTCCAGATAGCTCCCATTTGTCAGAAGATGAGGCACTTCAGGTACTCTCTCCAGTTAATACTAAGAGATATGAGCAAGAAAAGCAAGAGCAAGCTGAGTCAGCCAGACCTGACCTATTCTGCCCTAGACAGATATGCCATCCAGTCACACCACAGTGTTTCTGCAGAATGCCTTATTGCACAGTTTTAGGGTGATTTGAATGAAACTGGTCACAATAGGCTGATAGAGAATGGGCACTATTTGGAGGTATGTTGGAGGAAGTGTGTCATTGAGGGTGGGCTTTGAGGTTTTAGAAGCCTGTGAATATAGATGTGGGAATGTGAGCAACCTCTCCAGTCCCATGGCCCATGTCTGCCTGCATGTCACCATACTTCCACCCCATGATACTGGATTAAACCTCTGAACTGTAAGCCAGCCCCATTTAAATGTTTTCCTTTATAGTTTTCCTATATAGTAGTGGTCATGGTGTCTCTTCACAGTGATAGAATCCTAGTTACGACACCATACTTCTTAAACTACCACTTTCTTCTTTCCAGACAATTCAGCAAACTCACTAAAGTAGTCTCCAAATGGAGACATTTTAAAGCAGCTACGAAATATTTTATCAGTAAGACATTTCCTCTAAAGCAGCAATTGTCAACCTGTGGGTTACAAATGATCCCTTCACAGGGTCACCTGAGACGACTGGAAAACATATTTACATAATGACTCATAACAATAACAAAATTACAGTCATGAAGCAGTAATGAAAAGAATCTTATGGTAGGGGTCACAACAACATGAGGGACCATATTAAAGGGTCTTAGTTTTAAGAAGGTTGAAAACCACCACTTTAAAGTATGTTAATATTAGTGTGAATCATTCAGTATCTATCTACAAAGAAAACATTTGAAACCAATAAATCAACTCTACTTATTATGATGCAAATTAGAAAGATTTTATTCAGTGACAATCCACAATGTTTCACTTGATCATTAATGAGATTCCTCACCCTTTTTTCTGCATCTTCCAAGAGATTGTTTGAACTTTCTTTTATTAAAGGCTTCTATCCTTTAATTTAATTTTCTATTTCATTCCCAAAGGGCTACTGTATTTCTCACTTATATATGTGTTACTGAATATATTATTTTGTCTGAAACTTTTTAATTATTATAATTACTTATTTGTAGAACTTTTGCATTCTTGCCTGTTTAAGTGAACACTTTAATTACCAATGCACAGGAGTTATACTTTTCACGCAACACAACCTGCTTAAATAGGCCAGCTCACAACCACTACTGAGGTATAGTAGGACAAGTTGAGAAACTCTGCTAGATTCTCATGCTAGCCAGCCTTCAGAGATAAATATTATAGTGATCTGAGAGAGTTTCCTTTACCTTGGTTTCATTAAGTTTTTAAATCGTCTTTCCTTTGCTAATACCCTGGGGGTAGTGACTCAACAAAAGAATTATCAAGATTAGTCATGATATCATTAACACTCCTCTCCTTCCAAGAAGCTTTGGCTGCTCATTTCTTTCCCGTCTGTCTGATCCAGCATATAACTCAGTTCCATGCTCGTTTGTGAGATTCATCATGAAAAGTGGTGTTTTTTTTTGTTTGTTTGTTTTGTTTTGTTTTGTTTTTAACATGCTGGAATACTTGACTCCAATGTTAGCCATGTGTTTTTTTGTTTTTTTGTTTGTTTGTTTGTTTTGGTTTTTTAATTAGGGAAAAGAGGGAGGGTAGGTAAGGGTGGAGACCCGACTCTGGGGACAGTAGCAGCACAAGAGACTGGCAGAGAAATAAAGAGAGAGAGAAAAGGACAGAAAGACAGACAGACAGAGAAAGAGATAGGAAGGAAGGAAGGAAGGAAGGAAGGAAGGAAGGAAGGAAGGAAGGAAGGAAGATGGGAGGTGGGCAGGACGCTTTTAAAAAGAAACATATTGAATATGCAGAGTCAATGCTCTTAATGGCTACAGCTGAAGATATATCCTGTCAGAACCCTAAGGTAAGGGCAGGCCTGAATACTAACAGCTGTTTTCAGCAATCATCTCTGTCATTGAGGAAGACATATATTTGATGAGAAGTGAGACAAATACTTATCTGTAGATATAAGGGAAAGATTTAGAAAATAAGGATTATGCTGGTTTAGTAAGTTGTGGCTGTGGTTATGGGTTCTCCAAGATCCATAATTTTACTATCTCTAGATAATAAGCTAACATGTTGAGTGGTCCTTAAGTACAATTGGAGGGTTATTGGTTACTGCTAAGGTACATGTGCTACTATTTTACCCTTAGAGATACTGTGTAATGCAGGCCCACAAAAGACCAAAATCTGAGGGGGAAAAAGGAAGGAAGGAAGAGAATAATGCTGGAGAGATTATCATTCCTGACCTCAAAAATTAGAGATTCACAGTGATTTAGACAAAGATATGGGATTGACAACACAAAGAAAATGATATATAGACTATTGGAACAAATTTGAAGACTAAAACATGAGTATCAATCAATATTTAACAAAGATGTCAAAAACTTATACTACAAATAAGACAGAACATATAAGAAATGGCATTGGGAATTCTGGGTGTTCACATGCTGAAAAATGAAATAAAATACACACACACACACACACACACACACACACTATATATATATATATATATATATATATATATATATATATATATAGTAGAATGTGTATTTAAATATGAACATAATGAGGATAGTACTTTGCTAAAGCTTCAATTTGTTGTTGTGTAAATGCATATAAAGATATTCTTTGTATTTATTTGAATTACAGAAGCAAAATTTATTTTTTTAAAATCTGAGTATTTTATTTCAAGAAAAATTCAAATAAGCAAAATATGCTTTCATTTTCTAGTTTATTTTTTAACTGATATCTAAAGGCTTCTAGGAAACTAATTTGTATATAGGATTTTCAAGGGTCAGACTTAGGGGAACTGAAAAAGTAGGTGTCTAGACTAACACACAATAGAAGACACTTTCAAAAAAGCTTACTTTACTTTTACTCATCTGTTCATAGTACTTGAATACATATTTCTGTGACCTTGACTCTTCTGTAAATTATCACAAGAACAAAGCAAGTCTAAATTGTCCCTCTCCTTCCTGAATCAAGAAAACTTTTCTTCAAACAGCCCAGAGTCTATGTTCAAATATCTAATTATTCCAATCCCCATTATCTTCAACCACTTTCCCTAGTCTCTGGTTATGAATCTTTTCACATTTCATTTATATTTCCTTCCCCCACTCTACAAGATTCACCAATTTTTACCTGAATACTGCTTTGCCTTTTAATAGCCTGACTATGACTAAAATATATACTATTTAGTAATTACAACTCTTCATACTATCTAGGTTTCCAAGAGTTGTTTAAAGTTATTCTTGTCTAAGAAGTTGATCTAGAAGGAAAGAAAGCATATTAAAATAACATTAAACATGAAAATTTATAAGAACAGAAAATACATCAGAGAATTCAAGACATAGCCAATGGATAATTTAAGGAGGATAATTTGTTTGGGGCTGTTTACCCAGTATAGGGGTTCCAGGAAATATGAAAACAGCTCTTTCTAGGAAGCAGAAACAGTAAGGTATTAAACAGTACATTGGGGATGGATAATAGAAGGCAAGCCACTGTAGTACTATTGAGAGAAAATGTGGTTTTTCAAAGTTACTGCAAACCTCAGTAAAAAGGCTTTGTGTGTGTGTGTGTGTGTGTGTGTGTGTGCACATGTGTTGGTGTTTGTGCTTGTATGTGTATGTGTGTACATGCATGTATATGTGCATCTGTATGAGTATGTGTATGTATGCCTCTGACCTGCTACTGCAGTTTATAATTAACTGAGTCCCACAGCCCACTTGTGCTCATTCACTTGACAGACCTAGCCACTGTTGTGACTCAAGAGTAATCAATGTTTGCTGTGTTTGAGCTGTGATGTGTGAATGGATGCTCCTTAAGGGCACACTTCTAAGCAACTTCCCATGAACTTAGAATAGCTGTACCCATTGTGGTCGATCAGTATAACAAGCACATAAGCAGAAAAGATATGCTGTTCTAAAACTAGTGAATGAAGAATACTGATCATGACAAAAATAATGTATTTCTGAGAAACGTTTTAAAATGTGAGTTGAAATCCAATAAAATATGACTAATGTGCCATTTTGAATGTGGTCAAAACGTTTGAATAAATTTTAAAATATTATTAATTAAATTCAGCTACCAACTTCCACAAATACTTTGACAATATATTTCTTAATGAATAATCTCTTAAATAAGAAATAAATAGCAAACTTGAGCTGATGAACTACACACTTATTATCAACTGTATCAGGTCTTCTCAATTGATGTCCACTGATTTATAGTGAAAACATGTTGTGTGCAGCATTTTCTGCTGTTTTTGGTATCAGGAGCTCTCTATTTCACATACTTAGGGCCTTGTTCAGGTAACATCTGACAGTTCCTTTGAAATAAGCTTTTATTGGATAAATTTACAAAACCTAGAGTATTTTCATATCACTTAAAACATAATGATAATGCCTTCCTGGAGGGGTCATCTAAATCTGTCAAGTCCTTTGGATAGGGACTAGGCCCTCCCTCCTGCCTCTAGGTTAAGGGATTATCCCTCCATGGGGAATATGCTCCCAAAGTCCTTTTGTGCACCAGGGATACATCCTGGTTCTGCTGTCTGAGGTCCCTTAGACTGTCCAAACCTTCTAACTGAGACCCATGTTCAGGGGGTCTGAGTTGGTCCAATGCTGGATTTCCAGCTATCAGTCTGGGGGCCCTACATGTGTAGTGGTGGGGGAATGGGATAGGAGGGTGATCGGGGGGAAGAGAGTGAGGGACGGTGGGATGGAGGGATGGAAAGGGAATTGGGATCGATATGTAAAATAAGAAAAATTAATAAATAAAAAAATACATAATGATAAAAATGCTATATTTTAAATTATACAAATAAACCTGATTACAGAGATTTAATTTTTACAAAATTATCTTAAAATTTATAAAACCTTTAAATACCATGACTTCAAATTTGAAACATATTAAAATATATTTCTATCGCATAATTTAAAACTAACTTGATTTTTCAGAGATTATCATCTATCCTCATATCATGTGCACACATGGTTTTATTTGGAAATGCAGAGATGCTACCTGTAAAATATTAATCAGCTCTGTCTGCCTCTGTTATTATTCACTGTTCCACTATTTGAAGCACAAACCATTGTAATTTGTAATCTTTAGCTTGGGCTAAGACTGGCTTCCAAAAGGATTTCCACTATCCATGTTTGACTCTGCAACTCATTTATCATCAATCAGGAAAAGTATCATTTTAGTAGCTTTTGATCATTGCCACAGTTCAATCCACTTTCCTCAACTCTTGCTTGCAAAGACCTGGACTGACACAGCTGTCCTCCCTCTTGACTCTAATGTGCCCCAGCCACTCTTTCCCTGGCTTTCTGGGCTCCATCATTTTACCTTCTTTTAGTTGATAGCTTAGAGCAAGTTATATAAAATCCTTTCATGGGACTTTAACCTCTTGATTCTTTTTCCCTCAACCTTCTTGTCACTGTTGTGTTCTTGTGGTCTTAAGGTCCTACTTTATATGTCACCAACTTGATGAGATTATCCATGCTCAATTGAAAAACATTTCTTCTCTCATTATTCTTTCAAACCTTATTCCATTATAATGCCTTCACAATTAGATATATAGTCATCTGTTCACTGGTTTGAATTTAAGCTCCATATCAGCATCAACAGAGGCTGTGGTGGTTTTCTTTAAACCTCTCTGCTAGCATTTACCAAAATACATATCTTATTTAAAGCCATTTATTGCAGAAATTACCAGTTTTGTATCCTATTGCTATAAATAGATAATACATATATCCTTATCTATTGGTGTACCATATTCATTATTGAGCATGAATTTCCCACAACAGATACTTATACATTGTTATTTAGTTACATATTTAAAATAACTTCAATTTAGACAGTGCCAACTTGAAATAGTGATGAAGTCCTGCCTGGCTCTAACTACAATCTGAAAAATATAGGATAATTATGGAAGAGCAAAGCTCAGTCTCTGACTTTCTCCTATGTAGTTTCATGAGAGGTAGAAACAGAGAGGGCGTGGATGGTGAAAGTCGTCATCCTAAAGTAAGTGTTCAAAATTCTAATCTCAGCCCTATCTCTGTAAAACTAAGGGACTTTGAAAAGAAGCCTCACATCTCATTATCTCAATTTGCTTTCTAAAATGGGTTTGGGGAAATAGTATTTAAAAATTTTTTTTCTTATTTTACATATTGATCCCAGTTCTCTCTACCTCCCATCCTCCCTCACCTCCACAACCCCCCCCATCTCATCCCCCCATCCACTCCCCAGGGAGGGTGAGACCTTCAATGAGGGACCATCAAATCATTTGGGGTAAGAGCTCCACATGGAACCATCTCTAAAATTGACCACATACTCGGCAACATAGCAAACCTCAACAAATTTAAAAAAAAAAAAAAAAAGTCGTAGTCCAGTAGTCAGTAGTCACCCTAGTCACCCCCTCCCAACCTTATCAGATCACCATGCTTTAAAGTCGGAATTCAACAACAACACAAATTTCAGAACCCCTACAAACTCTATGGTTACTGAACAATGCACAGTTGCACCATTACTGGGTCAAGGAAGAAATAAGAAAGAAATTAAAGGTGTCCTAGAGTTAAACAAGAATGAAGATACAACATACCCAAACTTATGGGACATTTTAAAAACAGTGTTAAGAGTAAATAGTCTTTAAAATATTAAACCTCTGGGTAGCCTTATGAACTTTTCATCTTACCAACAATAAACATAATTATTATCACATGGCTAATTCCAGAAGTCATTTGTGTGAGATGCAAAATATACCCAGCATTGACACAATAACCATTACAGTTTGACAGACAGTGATACTTTCATAGGTATAAAGTGTTTACACAAAAAAATCAGATGATCTGTACAAGTTCTTTCAATTATAATCCATGGTCAGGCAGGGCTTTATCACAAAACTCATCTTAATCACTGGATCACACAGATTTATTGGAATCCATAAATTTACTCTTAATTGCTCTATGCCAAGGTTGCACACTGGGATAACCCAAATCAACATGCAGGCTTACTGATGACTAGCACTCACTGAAGTATCAATTAGATGTGTGCTCATCTAGTATCCCTAGAGCTTCAATGGAGTCTAACACCACTTATCTTTTTCCTGTTTTGTATCTTCAGGAGTGGCTGGTTTGTGGGAAAACTATATTGTCTCTGTCTCACAGGCCTGACAAGAAGGTCTAGTCAACACTAGCCATTTCTCAGACATACTTATTGATTTTTGGATTGCTTTTGGCTTGTTTTCAGCACATTACTTTAGTGTCTTATTTGATGGCCCTCTGACCTATTGAATATTGAACTGTTGTTCAGGAATGTACTTGTTTGCCCTGCCTGAACAGTAGGGCTGGATATCTATCTACAGCACTGGTCAGATTGACGCTTTAAAGTGATGACAATATAATTGTGATGAAAGTTACTGTAACCCTGATTAAATGATACTTAGCAAAATCAATCTTTTTAAAGTATTTTTATTAATTAACAAACTTTGTTCAATTAATAGGTATTACAGGGTGAGGCATTGGTGGCACATACCTTTAGTCCCAGCACTCGGGAGGCAGAGGCAGGCAGATCTCTGTGAATTAGAGGCCAGCCTGGTCTAGAGAGCGAGTTCCAGGACAGCCTCCAAAGCAATACAGAGAAACCTTGTCACACAAAACAAAACAAAGTAGGTAATACTGAGCATTTAGCATATTTTGGAAACATTATCTATCTATCTCTGTATCTATTTATCTCTGTATCTGCATGCCTCTCTCTCTCTCTCTCTCACACACACACACACACACAAACAAACAAACAAAATACATACACACCTAAAATAATTTGGGACCTTACTAGGAAAATGTTTTAACTTTTAAGTTGATTATTAGGATAATATAAAAAGAAAGGCTTGGGTGAATATGACATGTGAATAAAATACATGCTTATGGATATTTGTTGATGGTGAAGACTCCAAGAAATATGTAAAGATATTTTTGGGAGTAGTTCATGATAGATATTAATTACATGAGTAAGCATTGTCACTTTTTAGATTCAAATTTTTCTTCCCCTAGTCACTAAGTTCATATTTTTGGACAAGTTGTTGGTTTCAAACACAAATTCAATAATTTATAAGCTAAGAATAGTAACAATATTAACATAACAGGGTTGTTCTTGGAGTTAAGGTAGACGAAACATATGAAAGCAATTTAGTGGCAAGATATAGAGCATGCTGATTAACAGTATTAGATCATATTACATAGAACAGATGTCTTCTGCATGAGGGATGAACTAGGAGAATACTTGAGGGAACTGAATAACATCCATAAGAGAAGAAAGGATGTAGAATTGATCATGGCTTATGTCCAGGTGAGAGAATGAATCTCCCTTGTTATAATCTAAGATGGTCTAGTGCTCCACTGGGCATTCTGTTTCAAAATTCGAGTTTGGACAATTTTTAAAAGATGTAATTATGTTTTAGAATGAGGATTTTACCTGGCTGTAGATGATTCAAACCATATCACCGTGAAGAGTTAACTTTCATTTTAGAGTACATTGCTCTAATTCTCTCTCTCTGGCAGTCTTCCAAGAGATACTCACACTTTCTTAATGTGGGATGCTATCTCTTTGTCAAGTGATGTCTCAATGCAGGAATCATTTCCAAGCTATAGCAATAGAGATTCAGTGCTTGACTTTGGACCAGTGATAGACCAGCAACCCAAAGAAAGGACATGGTATATGTCTCTAAATTTTACACACTTTATAATAGTCAGAAAAGTTCTTCCAGTTTTTATTATAGTGTCTTTGTATGTCCTTTTCAGTGATTTTATAAGAGGTCACAGTGGCACATGCTATGAGAAGAGTTAGAATACATCACAGCATCTTACGTAGAGGCATGGATGACATGAAAGTAAGGGCCATATTACTCCAAGTTAATATCATTACAGAAAAATTGATTTCTTATTAGAACAACAGGAAAATTCTTCCATCATTTCCTGGAATCTATTATAAATAAATACAATGAAGAAAAACAATTTTACAATAAACATGAGCACTCAAACATTTTATCTTTATGGCTCAAAACAACAGGCAGACAGAGAATTGCCTCACCTGAAGATCTGTCAAACCTTAATTTGGTCAAACCCTTCCTATTCTTTGTAGCACCATGACTTGTCAACATTACAGTTCATTTTTGGTGTAAAGTACATGAATGTGTGGAATACACAGTCAGAATTTTGTTGCCAGATATCCCATGACTTACTGCTCTCTATGCCATCAAAACACTTTCTCAACTCACACTTGAGGGATTGTCAAAGAATACAAAGGTTGCTATAGAGTGTGGTATTTGAGCATGCATTGGGGTTATGAGAAAGAGGCAGTAAGAGATGGCTTCTGTGCATATAATCTGGTGGTGATTCTTGGAGAAAAGATATAAATAGTAGAGGCAGCATTATACCTCTTTTCTTTAATAATCAAATTCTTAAGGTTTTGACATAATGTGAATTTATCTATCTGTTGTCAAACTGTTCAAATTGGAAAAAAAATTCATATCATCTAAAACTGTGGGCTTTAGAATATATGTTGACAATAAAACTGTAAGTTTAGACTGAAATAGTTTCTTTCCTTTGGAATGTGTTGGAATTAAAGATAAGCTACTGATGAATAAAGAAAATAAAGAGCCACCTCCCTTAGTTTCTGACTTACATTTGTCTGCCAGACAAACTGTCAGAGTTACAAAAGTCTCCACAAAATAGTGCCTGGGAATTCTGGGGCCCATCCCCCTATCACACACTGGAAGTTCACAGTTAATAGAGATGACCCAGAAGACACAGGAGTACCACAAACAAGGATATGTCCAGATAGTGACATAAATGCAGAAGAGAAGCCTACCATATTACCACACATAGCCGTCAGATACCCATTTAATAAGTGCCCTATTAAAAACCCAGATAGACTTTTGATGAGTTCTCTTCTTTACTTTCAAATAAAGTATCTTTCTTCCAAGCTACTCATGCGGCCTACTTAAAAATACAAAGAGCTGCCTACATGAACATTTGAAAGCTTATGAATATTGTGTCCTTATCAAAATCCAATCTCTTCTGAACCTCAAACTTCAAAACTCTGCAAATAAAGAAGCTTGGAAAATGTATAAATCATGATGTTGCTCCTGGCTACTTTGCCACAGTGATGAAGTACTTAGTATCTTCAACCACCTGCATCCTAATAGGCCATAAGCTATTCTGTTTTCTCTGAGGCTTTGATAAAAGCAAAGTGAATAAGCAGCATGTTCCATCTTTTGTATTCAGAACTGAAAAGAACTATTCTCTAAGCCACCTCACAAACTTTGCTGATAGCACATGTTTGACTAGGGATGCAGCAGGATTGGATAGCTTTAGAATGCATACTATGTGATCATGAAGTAATGGGCCACAGACTGGTAATGCCTGTGGTGCTCTTGACACAAGTTTTTCTCAGAGTTCCTCACAGTTAGCAATCCCAATGTGAATACAACAGTGGCACGTGTAAATTATACACAGAAAAAGTGTGGGACATGCATGCTTTGTATAGTCAACAGCTCATTTTCATTCTCAGTTTTCCATTATGCCTCAAGATGGCCTACCAATTGTAAGGAGTACGGTTTTTCCTCCCGCCACCCGGTCTTGTCCCGCCGCCGCGCCAGCCCCAAATAATGCACAGAGACTCTGTATGTGATATAATGCTATTGGCCAGGTGCTAGTTTCTTATCGGCTAGCTCTGTCTTAATTATTAACCCATTTCTATGTATTTCCATGTGGTCTTACCAAGAGCTGAGGAATGGCGGTTCTGTTCTCTCCAGGCTCTCCATCCTGACTCTCCTTCCTACTTCCTCTTTCCTCCTTGTCTCCTAGGCCCTCCTATATTCCTTTCCTATTGGCCAACAGTGCTTTATTCATTAACCAGTATGAGAAATAAATATACATAATGGCATCTCCCATCAACCAATAGTTGGACATGCCCCCCCATTTGTTTTGGTTCTTATGGGACAATAGGCTGACATCTTCTAGTATTAATCCTGTAGGATTTAGAAACTCAACAGATCCCATGTAAGAAAGCTCATTATGTTTGACACTGAATGTTGTTACCTAAAAAACTTTTAAATCACATACCTTAACAACCTTCTAATAATCCAGTGGACATTATAAAGCATCTCTCATAGTTCTCATAAGAATGGCTATAGCCATGTTCTCCTGTCATGCTCCAACCCTCTGATGTTATAATCTTTCTTCTTCTTCAGTGGGGTTCCCCAATCTCCAAGAGGAGATTATGGATAAACACTCCAATTTAGACTCCCTTCCCACATAATGTCTAGCTGTGGGTTTTCTGTACTCATTCCCATTTGCTGCCAGAGGAAGCCTCTCTTATGACAACTTGACAAGGCACTAATCAATGAGCATAGCAGAATATAATTAGGAATCATTTCATTGATATTTTTTATTGGGTTGCTTCCACCCTTGGTCTCAGAGCTATCCAGTTTCTGGTTTCTGGCCATCCAGGTAATATAGGATAAAACATGGGCTCACAGAGGGTGAAACAGCAAGCATACGGCCTGTATGGGGCTGCACCAGGTCTTTTGTGTATACATTTTGGCTATTACCTTGGTGTTCTTGTGACATTTCTAACAGTGGAGGTTGTATACCTCTGACTCTTTGACCTGTTCTTGAGCCTCTTTTTCTCCTATTGGGTTGCCTTATCAATCCTGCACATGGGAACTTTCACCTTGTCTTATTGTATCTTGTTTTGTCCTGTTTGACTGTTGTCTCTTGGCAACCTGCTCTTTTCTGAAGAGGAAACAGAGGGGAAGTAGATTTAGGAGAAAGGGAAGGTAGGGAACTAGAGCGAGTGGAGGGAGGGGAAGCTGTGCTTGGCATGTTTGGTATGAGTGAAGAATCTATTTCAAAATTTAAAAAGAATGACTAGGGCATTCGTGATGCAAATGACATTGAAACATTTATCAGACATTAAATTGAGATAATAGTACATTGGAGAAAGACCTTGGGTCTTTATAATTAATATAGGAGTTTTTATCTTATTTTGAAAGGACTGGAGAAATGGTTAGCTTAGAAGACAAAAATATAACATAATGTCCTAATAACCAACATGACATTGTATTGTCTCCAGAAATGCTTAATTTCCACTTCCTGATATCCCTGGGGATAATGTCATGTCTTATGTATTCAGCTGGACATAAGCAAGCTTGCAAGGCTCTGGACAGCCATTTCCATTTTGCCTCCCTGGTTAGTTCATGTATTGTCCAGGGTATAATTAACACTAATTAAACAGATTGTCTCACAATGCTGAGACTTCTTAATCTTTAGAGAAAGCAGAGAAACCATGCCCTACAAAAATTGATCTGTTCTTCCTATGACATTAGCTGTGTCTTGAACCAATATGACACTGAAGTCCAATATTGTGAAAGAATTAGTTATGTATGGACATTTGCTATCTAAACTAAGCTTGTTTCCATTCACCAAAGATTTCTTGAAAGCATATTATTTGCTTCCTAATGTTTCTGGTGCTTTCATTAAAAAGGTAAATGAAATAGACAAAAATCCTAAACCTCACAGAATTTATATTCAATAAAGGATCATTGATAATAAGCAATAATAATAAGTAAACTATACCTCACAATAAATAAGAATAAGTACTAAAGGATTAAAAACAAAACAACACATATTGACATAGGAAGGAGTGTTTAAATTTTAGATCAAATAGAAAAAAAAACACTGAGAAAAGTTAATAAATTACTATAGGAAAGGAAAAAAGAAGCATGTAATTTATATGAATAAGGTGTTTTAGTCATAGAAAAACACCAATTTCAAAATACTTGTTGGACTGTAAAACATATTTATGGCATAGGATGGGCAGCACTGTGCCCAGAACTGAACACATGAGAGCAGAGAAGGAGGGGGAAATCATTGGGACTTTGGCTGTGGCTGAGCAAAATGAGGAAAAGAAAAGTGTTCTTGCAAAATGTTGGTGACTTGTTTGTATTTTCACAGTGGTCTCGAGACTGATTTCATAAGGCTTGACAATTGGAGTAGGTAAGAGCTTGGTACAGTAGTCCAGTCAAGAGATGGTGATTTTTCTACCAGAGTGTTGAAAGCATGTACTTGTAAGAGAAAGAACAATTTGGATCCACACATGCATGCCGCTGTGGTAAACTTAATACCATGTCATCTAGCAGCTGTTAGAAAGCCATTTTAGATACAGGGTTCTCAGAACACACAATGAACTAATCCAATATGTGCAGTAAAGGATCTCTGTATAAACACATTCATTACTTACCCTTATTTACATTCTTAAAGTAGAGAATATAAAAACCATTGAAAAAAATCTTAAGTTTTTTCTAAGAAACACAAACTCTAAGTTATCATATTTATTCAGTTCAAGTATAAAAGTACATTTTTTGTATACTTTAGCATAGTTATTAAGTGGAAACTCTTATGTACATCTAATGTAGTCACAATGACATTTCTCTGCCATAATCTATGGAAAGCTCTGTGTGTGTCTAGTCCTCCATGACATACCTATTTCTAGGTATCAAGGTTTGTTGGTTTTTTTTTTTTCAAGATTATGGTTAAATTGTTTAAACATTTTTTTATAATCTTAAATTGTACATTTTTTTTCATTATCTTAAACTTTTTGAGTGTCCTAGCTAATTTTTACGCCAGTTTGACAGTGCTATAGTCATCTGCAAAAGACAATATTCCCAGTGCTCTGTCAAGAAGCTACTCTTCCAGAATGAATTGCATCACATTAGATTCCATCCCAGCCTTATAGGTAACCTTTGGAATCTACAAAGACAAATCATTTTCTCAGAGTCCCATCTCCAAAGGGCTGCATGAGTGAGCGCCAGAGCTTCCTCAGACCTTCCTACAGCCTCTGTAGTGGATCCAGCATCTCTCACTCCCTCACAGTGTTGTTTAAAAATCATTCACTAATAAGCCTTCTGCACACAAATCTCTACCTCAGCTTTTTCCAGGGATTCATCTGAGACATTACAGTCTCATTTATACCACCATTACGTAATACAAATGGAAATGAAACCAACCACAAATACAGCTCAATAATTGGCCACCCAAAATAATAACAAGGTGCATTCACTAAAAGAGATAAATGCTAGCTACTACTATTTACACTTTTAATTCCAATATAATCACTGTTTATCTTTTAGAGGCTTTTAAAATGAGTTACTAATTTTTAAAATAAAACATTTTGCCATTGTATAAAACATATTTTCTGTTTTGCATATCACTACCAGCATACACTGTGATTAAAAATACACTTGCCCTTAGATGTTATGTGTATGTACCATAATTACCTAAGAATGCATAAGCCTTGGACAGAAATCAAGACAATTTTATTTTAAATTGTCTTCTGGATTACTCAGTCACTCAGCCATCAATGAAGTGAGCAGTAACAAAGTCATATTGACATATACAAACGTATAAGCTCATATATGCATTGTGTATCTGTTCATAGGTGGAAATAATTACAAGGATTTCCTTGGCTGGGAATTCTTTCATAAAGTATTTTAAACACAAAAAGACACTCTGACTACCATTGAAGATATGTGTATTCCACTGTCAATTCACCCCCCTAGAAACTGAAAAGATGAATATAATATTATGCAATTAATATGATATAGTATAGTATAGTATATTCCAGTAATGGCAGTAACTAATTATTTATAGATGATGCTTACACAGATGTTTTAACATTGCTCTGCAAAACATTTTAATATGCATTGATAAATTCCAATAAATTGTCAATATTGTGAATTTTAAATATTTATTTTTCATTTGTTGAGCTAAAAGCATATGAAGATCAAAGACAGCCCCAAGCTTTCTTTCTCCCACTCTCTATTTCCTTTTGGTTTCAAAATATTTTCTGTTCTTCCTAACAGTTTTATGAAGTTTGGGGAAACAGATTTTTTTCCATGTCTGAAAAAATATATGGAAAAATCATCTCTGTATTGAGGGATATTTAATAATTTTAAATATTTAATATTTAACAATGATAAGGGAACCATTCAATATTACTCCAAATCCTGTCAGGCTTGAACTAAATCACTTCATTTTGCAATAGTAAGGCTGAAAATAACTTTCAAAATCATCTAATTATAGTTACTAATTGTTTTGAAGAGAAAAATCAGGCCCACTGTCTATTTAGGATTTACAATTGCTGTGGGAAAACACTATAACTGCAGCAACTCTTATAAAGAAAATACTTAATTGTGGTGCCTTTCTTACAGTTTCAGAGATTCAGGCCATTATCTTCATGGTAGGGAGCATGACAGCTTGCAAGCTGACATGTGCTGGAGCTGAGAGTACTGCATCTTACAGGCAACACTATTTCAACTGCCTGTCAAACTGAGTGAAAACTGAGAAAAAGATTTCAAAGCCCTCCCTCCCAGTGACACACTTCCTCTAAGAAGATCACACCTACTCCAACCATGCCATACCTCCTAATAGTGCCATTCCCTTTGGGGGTCATTTTCTTTCAAACCACCACAACCACAAAGACAACTTTGTTTAGGACAAGTTAATAGATGTATATATGGTAGAACTGAATCGGATAATGTAGACTCCTATCTATCATGACTTAGGTCTAAGGGCCAGTTTTACTTTGTCCTCACCCAATGCATGAAAAAGAGTTAAAATACATATCTTGTTTATAATTATGTGATAACTCTAAAGGCAGAATAGTAACATCAAGATCTTCCCCAGAGACATAGCTGATTTCCCTTTCTCTTGAATCTATGTTTTACATGGCAAGTACTCTTATCTCTGCTGCACTATGCAATGAGTCAAGCCAGACCTTTCTACTTAGAAGCTAAGGAGTAGTTGGAGGTTTTGCTATTACATTTTATCTTGTTTCCTGTTACCGCTTTTGTTTTAGCTTATTTGTTTGCTTTCTTACCACTGAGTACTTCACAGGAGAGTTCATTGCTCCTCTGCTAGTTGCTCCTCAATAGATCAGGAGTGAATCAAAAAGTTCATGAGTTAAAGGTTTACTCCTGGCACTGAGTGCTTTTGAGCAGTCATTGGATTTTTAGGCTAACAACTTAACTGCAATGGTTAATTATGATTATCAACTTTATGAACTCAGTTCATTATGAAGGAAGCCTTGGTGTCTGTACTGATTTTACAAAAGAATTAAATAAGTGTGGAAAATGCTTGCCCTAAAGTGGGTCATAGCATCCCATGGGCTGGTTTTTTAGACTGAATAAAAAGTGAAAAAGAAAAAAAAAAAGCTACCTGATCCACTGAGCTGTGAGCAAACAGTCCCACACTGCTGCTGTTATGGAATTACCCCATGGTATATTTCCCAAAGCATGAGCCAAAGTAACGCTCCTTCTCTTGTTACTTTTATCAGGATTTGTTAACAGCAATTAGAAAGGGAACTAAAACTCACTCATTAATTAATCCATCTGTGAGCTCATACTTAAGGGCTTTGTAGAAGGCAGCACCTACTAGGAAATGGTGGGTCACCTTGGGAATGTCTTGAATTGCATATATTGTTGTTGCACCTTCCTGTCTTTCAACTCACTAACTCTATTATGTAGTTCCTACCTTGATATAGACCCAAGAACCAAGAAACAATGTGATAAAACCTTTGAAGTTGTGAAACAAAATAAGCCTTCCTTCCTGAGTTTACTTTCTTCATTATTTTATCAGAATAATGAAGGAGCTGACTATAGTCAAGTTTCATCTACAACTTTATTGCCTGGGTACAGAATTAGGACTCATAACCACATCACATGTGACATCCTGAACTTGTTACTTGTTTTTGTTTTTTTTTTTAGGAGACTTATCTATAAATTAATGATAATTAAGATTCCTAATTAAAAAGCTACAATTATTTGTTAGTTTACTATCAGTTTCTACAAATATCAACATATATAATACATAAAATGAGAACATGTTAAAGAAATGCCAGAAGGAGTCAGATTGAAACCTTAGCAAAAATAACACCTTCTGAAAAGAGTGTGGAAGATTGGTGAAGCACAATGCTAAGATGTCACATGAAATTGCTGAAAACCTTAAATTTGAGATGTAATGACAACAAAGAAAAGAAGTAAGCAAAACAAACACGGGAAACACTTAGAATAACATAATTATCTACCAAAGGACTCACAGAGTTCACCCCCTCCATCCCTCTGCATAGTAACAGCTGACTATCTTCTTCATCTGCAGGATGAGGAAAAAACAGCACTATTGAAAGTAACTACTGATATAATTGACCTAAGGTGCACAGACATATACATTTGTTTTATCCTGGCTCTCCTGGAGATTGAACCCAGGGCCTTGTGCAGAGTAGGCTAGTGCTCTACCATCAATCCACATGTTCATCCTGTAAAATACACATATTTGAACTGGTCTTTGAATGCCTGTTCGCTAGGGAATATTTTCTGAAATGTGGCCCCTGGTCAAATATCCTCACCATTTATGAACTTAGCAAAAACACACTCTATTTGGTCCTATGCTAAAGTAATTAAATCAGAATCTCTAAGCACAGGACATGATATTCTGTTTCACACACAAAAAAAGAAAAATATAAAATAAAATATAGCAAAGTTTCATTTAATTTAAAAGAGCTCCTGAAATTCCATAGCTGGATATTATAATAAACTCTGATAGTGAAAGCTTTGGTACATGACTCACAAGAAACATGTGCAGCATAATACTGGATGGTTGCAGAAAAGTAAGTCAGACTGAGTCCAAAACACTGAAAACACAAAAACCTGGAATGAAACTTGAGATGAGACATGAGAATATCCAAGTGAATCTGAGAATAACAAATAAAGTGCCCATATAAGATCAGGAAAGGGGAAAAAAAAAACAGTTCTATGACATTGGAATGCCAAAGTGAAATTATTGATAAATACACAAAGGCAAGAAGCTAATCTGAAAGTATAATGGTTCCTACTGCCATCTTGACAAATCTAAAGCCACCTAGACAGGGAAACTTCAACTGAAGATTTGTCTCAACTAAATTGGCCGGGGGTTATGGCTGTGAGGAATTTTTTTTTGTTTAATGATTGATGAGGGGAGAGCTCATCTGAGAGTTACTAAACCTAGGCAGATGCACCTGAGTTCATATATATATATATCTCCAAGTCCATGTCAATGAAAACAAACATTTATAGAAAATATTTGCGAATTTGGGCGCCGTTCTTTCCAAGCTACTTCCTGCTGGTAAGGGGCGCTGTCATGCGGGATTCTAAGAAGATGCAGAAATCCTGGCTGTAGTCCATAAAAGCTGCTTTGTCCAGCTGTTTTGAATGTAGAATCAACTGGTACTCTGTTTCAGGCGGCCTGGCTTGATCAGCACCTGAGTTCTAAAAGAAGGCTATCAGATGTCCAGAATGAGCCAGTAATCACCACTCCTCTATAGTTCCTGCCTCCAGGCTCCTTCCTGAGCTTCTGTCCTGACTTTCTTCAGTGATGGACTGTGAACAGTGAATAAATAATTTTTCCACAAGTTGCTTTTAATGCTCTATTATAAGACCCAAAATCAAACTAAAACAAAATCATTTCAAAAGCACACAGGCAGAGATAGGAAATTTCCCTCAAAATTTAGTTTCACATCTAGATAACAACAAAAAAAAATTACTAATGACAAGCTTAAAATATTTAATAAGAAAATAATACACAAAAGATGCATAAATCCTAATTTCTACACAATGAAAACACCTAAACAAGACATACGAAATTGAATTTGACACAATTGTAGAAATAACTTAGAAAATCCACTTCAAAGTATATAAAGTGAGGATATGAACTCTCCAAAGTTCAGTTAAAGGGAATGATTGGATTGTAGATATGAGAGTATAGCCAGAGGCACCTAAAAAGAATTCAGAGTAGGGAGAGAAAGTAGTTGAATGGGAGGATGGACTGGAGAATGAGAAGAGAAAGAGAGGAGGAAAGAATGTGCTTTAGTATGATACTAGGCATGACAGATACCCATTTCCTGTTTCCTTTGGAACACACACACACACACACACACACACACACACACACACACACACACACACACACGCTACTTTAAATTACCTTTTAGAAGCCAATAGATTTTAAAAGAGGATACACTGATCAACTAAGCATATACAAAGCTAGTGTGGCTTTAAATGATTAGGAATATAAATATATTCCAAAAGCTAGTAAATCACTAGCCTATATAGAATCTCCATAAACCACCTCCAAACATCTTGTGGATTGATAATACCTTCAAATCACATAGCAATCAAACACAGAATAACATCAGAAATTTTAAAATATATTAAAATTCACAGTATAAAATAATATGGACATAGCAAAAAAATTGTATAATTTTTTAAAAATATATTTTTAAAAAATCAGATTCTGCGATGGCTATTCTTGGTTATCCACTAAACTATATATGATATGAACTACAACCCAGAAATGGAGGGAACTCTAGTGGCCCTGATGTTGAGGCAAAAAGGCAATAATCCTTTGATCCAGATCTTGTAGCTGGAAGGCATATATATATATATATATATATATATATATATATATATATATATATATATATAGAGAGAGAGAGAGAGAGAGAGAGAGAGGAGATTTATTCTGTAAATTCAGTGATGCTAGAGAAACCTAACTAATGCAGACCCTTAATTCAAACTGCAATTTAAGGTAAGTAAGACTCAGGTGTGTTGAAAACCTAAATAAAATTAAAATAGAAAATTAACAAAAAAATTGAAACCATTAGAAATAACAGAAGACTCTTTACCTAAAACAGCAAGCCATTTCTTATATAAGACACAACATAATCAGTAAAGATATAGGTTGATAAATATGATGACACCACAATTTAAAAATTCTCCTTAACAACAAATCCCATGTGAAAGACAGACACAATATCAATGTGTGTGTGTGTGTGTGTGTGTGTGTGTGTGTGCTCGTGTGTGTGTGATACACAAATTATTTTCCACTCAGAATGTCAATGAACTACAAATCAATATGTAAAAGTCAAACAGTAGAGGAAAATAATAAAATTGTGATTTGTGGGAGAGGAACCAATATGACCAATAAACATAAAAAAGATACTGCATGGACTGAAAATATGACTCAGTTGTTAAGTGTGTCCTTTTGTAATCAACGCAAATTCTGTTCCGGCTTGGAACTACAGCTCCAAAATATTTGGCCTCCTTTTGTGCACTCTGTTAGCACTTATGCACATAAATACACACGTAAGCATGCAATTCAAAAATAATAAAAAAACTAATCTTTAAAAATAAATAAAATATACTATGCCTTACTACCAACTAAGGAATTCAACTATAATAGCAAGAACTCATTGTGAAAAATCAAGTTATCTGACTGGACTAAATGCTGATTAAGGAAGCTGTACCCGAAGGAACTAATAATCTCTGAACTAAAAATGTCAAATAGGACTTCCATTTTGGATATCAATCTAACACAGCTGGAGTGTATGCAGAGACTGTGAAAAGAAACACTCTATGAATGTAAGTCCGTTCCATATATTACCAGTCTTATCTAACAAGACTCATGGGCACAGCGATGCTCAATCTCTCATGTGGGAATGGCTATACCAAGCTGTCACAGTAGTAAAACAGGCTTACTCTTTATTATTTTCTCTTTAAAACGGATTCTCAATGGCACATCTATTTCTAATTCTTCATTCCCTAACTTGATTAATATTTACAAAACAAGGTCATTTTGTCAACTGTAATAGAACAAGAAAATATTTGGCATCTTATTGTAATTTGCAACTCAAAGTTCACAATGTGTGGCACACACTTAAATCCACACCATTTCACAAGATCTTTTTATGTTTGGTTGACTTTTTAGAAAAGGTTCACAGATACTTTATCTTTTAAAGAATTTTATTCAACCAGTTGAACAGTTTATGAGAGCTTAGACCTCATTATTATTTTAATAAAAACAAAAAGATTTAAAACATATATATGTCTGTTTACATGGTTATATACATGTAGACATAGAGATATTCTTTAACGATTGAAAATTGCACCTACACACTCAACGCTGTGTTTGTATTTTTGTGTGTCACTGTTCAAATAAAATATAACGATCTGGAAAGAATAGTCTATTGACATTATTTGTCAGACTATAGCAGAGATCTATACATTCCACTGCAGTAAGTGTACCATTTGTAAAGTGAACAGAATGGGTTCAGGTGTTATTGGGTAAGATCTTCCAAAGAATCTGAGAGTCAAGAAATTTTCTTCTTTGCAAGAAAATGGAATTTAAAATGTATCTAATCAATCAATATATGTCTATTACATAGAAATGAGCAATGCCAGTGCTATTTGATAAATAAAAACAACTGTAATAAATCATAATAGATATAAAAAAATCTCTATTGAATTAATGATCATTTAGTTCTTTCCTTCCCAACCTCAAGACAGCTTCCTTGTTAATATAATGAAGATACAATGAATACATCACTAATGTGTTAAAACATTAATATATATATATATATATATATATATATATATGACATAATTTTCTACAATGCTTGTTTGTTTTCTTGTACTCCTTTCAAAACTTTTCCTAATGTTCTGGGAATCCATCTCCACTTTTACACACAGTTGCATTGTTTAAATGAACCATCCTTCACACAGTGTGCTATTTATAAACATTTGGCTTATGTACAGTTTCTCAAGATAAAAATATTTCACAGTTTTAAACTCCTGCAAATATGTTTAAGCATGTCTCCAAGTAAGCTTGGGGCATGAGGATTCTGTAAACTAGAGATTGGGTAACTTAAATCTGGGTTCTGAGTATTTTTCACTTGAATATTGATCAACAGACAGCATGAGAGAAAAATAATCCATATCTAGTATATAATGAAATGAAAACCAAGAGTCCTTATGATGACTTTGAAAAGCTTATTAAACATTTAAGAATTTAAAAAATTCTTTTTAAAGAATGTATACAATCTTTGATTAGAAATTCAATCTGCAAGTCATTGTATTCATATAGCTTCTTCTCTCTACATAAACATACTTTCATAACATTTCAAAATACAGCATTTTTGAAATAACAATCAGCCTATTAAATTTGTATTCTTTCTACACATTAAAATTCTATAATGAATGAAGTAAATGTTGAGAAGGGCAATCCTGCAATAGTTTGAATTTAATTGGTCCCCATAAGCTTATGAGTAGTGGCATTATTAGAACATGTGTTTTCTTGCTAGAGAAGTGTGCACTGTGCAGACAGGATTTGAGGTCTCATATATGCTCAAGCCAGGCCAACTGTCTCAGATCACTTCCTGTTGCTTTGCTGATCAAGATATAGGACTTATAGCCCCAGCACTCTCTTTCAACACAACTCTTTTCAGTAATTCTTAGGAATTATGTGACACATGGATCTTAAACCTGCTTTATAAATCTGTGAACTCCTCGGAAACTCCTCTGAACTTTCCTCTGTTTTACTACATTGCCCAGCTTGATTAATTTTGATGTGTTCTTGCCCCTGGCAGTTGCTAGTGATCATTTGAAACAATCTTCTTCAAACAAATATTGAGATAAAATATGTCAGTATTTCTGTCATCTAAAACTTCTCTGACACTCTAGGTCAAAGTTAAAAGTAAACAACTCAGTATCTTCATACTATTTCCACTTCTGCTTTTCACACAGTCCACGTGCCATAAGCTGGGGGTCTGGATGGAGCATATTTCCTCTTAATGGTCTGGTTCTACATCATTTTCTCACACCTTTCTATGTTGACTCTCCATACAATGAATTCAGAATAATCTGTTTAATACTTAGCTCTCAAACTAGGCATATACCACAAAAATATGGTTAAGAATATAGAAACATAAAATATATCTCATTGAATTCTTGCTGTAGCAGTTTGTTCTACCCATATTCCCTCTCCACACACATAACAACAAAAGGAGGGCAGAAAGATACCTTAACATATCCAGAGAAAATAACATTATAAAAAGGATAATTAAGGAAAGCATATAAACATAAACACACACAAACACACACTGGAATTCAAAAACACCAGAAGAATAAGGAAGATGGAGCAAAGCAACAGATGGACTGGGAGGAGTCACTATTGGAAACTCAGGACCCACAGGAAAGTGACAGGTTCACCCCTAGTGGAAACTGAGAATTCATCTCCTTGGGTCTGATACAGAGGGAGATATTGCTCCAGTATAAATGTATGGATTTAAAAAATAAAAGACTATTTAAGCAGACCATATACCTCTACCTCTGTGTGATTTAGAGCAAGAGCAAGAGCAAGAGCTAAAGCCTGCTCTGTCTCTGTGCTATCCATCTAATCATCTAACCTTCACTACAAACGGATTGCTTTAGATAGCAAATGCAAGCTGAGCTCTCTACCTCAGAGGGCAGACATCAATTTTTTTTTCCCATCGCTTCTTGCTTATTTATTTTAATTCTTTTAAGAGGGGAAAAAGTTGTGGAATCTATGCAGCTTTCTATTAAGGGCATCAGAAACATAATGTGCTGAACGGGCAGTAAGAGAAGAATGGAGAAAGTCTTCACATTCATAGTGTGCGGAATTTGCTTTGCTTAATTAAATGCCAAGTGTATATAAAGCTTAGGTTAGGAGAACATATACACACATGTAAGCACATGATATCTATTGCCAATAAAATTGTGATTATTTTTTAATTTCATTTGTAATTTTATAAGTATTTCAAGAAGCCCCAAAATAACCTTTAAAAGACACATCTAAGCTTCACTAATTTGAAATGAACAAGTGTACAAAAGTGTTATGAGAGCATCAAGAATGATTTTCAGATATATTATTTATGACTTACTATTTCAGTAAATTCTCCATGTAAGAAGCAGCATTAATCACAGTTGTCATTGTGCATTTTGAAATTAATATTTTCTTGATGCTGAAAGAAAATGAAAATTCATAGAAATGATTAGGACTCCAAGTATTAAAATACAGAAGTAGAAAAAGTTGTTTATTTGAGCCTTCGGAATGGTTTAACTTTAAGGTAATCTTCCCGAAGGGCAAACAGGGATTCTGAGCTTCCACTGCCAATGGCACAGTTACATTTCCTTCCTTCTCTGTTGCTTAGCCTCAGCCATGGGCACAATTCCATTTCTTTCTTTCTTTGTCACTGAGCCTGGTGTCTCTATTTCTATCTTCAAAGGGTTCTTCATCTTGAACAGACTTGTTGCTGTGAATAAATGACCCATGCCATCCACAAGGCAGCAAGAAGCTGCTAGATCCCCCTTAAGAAATATGGTCATTAGTGCAATGTTTTCATGGATTCAGGTCATCCCCTCAGATAAAAGAACATTTCTGTTTTCATAACCAAAGGCCCTCTCCTTGATAGTCTCACTACTGTCATTCAGAAAATATTCACACAGTCCAAACAAAACTTTGGCAATTGAACTCTTCAAAGGTAGTCTCTTTAATTATTATTTTGGAAGTATAATTATTTTCTAGAGTGCTATGTTTCTAGATGAATTTGTCTTTCTCAAGAATATTAATTTTTAATTCTTCAACTACATTACTTGTAGCAGATCTTATTACTGCTGTTCTAAACAAACAAGATAGAAAATGAAACTAGATTAATGAAAGAATTAATTGGTTTATTTTAAGCTAAAGAAATTCTTTAGGTATAGGTATCAAAAGTTTGGTGCCAAATTAATATGTCGTTCCCTCTCCTTTATTTGATATCAATGCTGTTCACTTAGACACTCTGATTGTAAATATAATAGCAAAATCACAAGTCACAGTACCAGATTATTTATCAATGATATAGAATATGATGGACTATTACAAAGAAAATTCTGACATTATGCTCAGATCAATAAAGAACAACAAACAAAAGTTTATTACCACTGGTATTTTCTTCACTGGAAACACTTGTAAACTTTTTCTTTTGTTCACTACAAGAATTTTCAAATTTATTTTAAAGAATTGGTATTTTTAAGGCACTTTCTGAGTCAAAAGGATCAAAACCTATTTTATTGCTGTATTTCTTGTCCATTTAATTTGGTTTAACTTTACCTCAATGCACAATGAGAAAGTGGATAGACGCTCTTATACCCTCAGTCCTTTGCCACTCACTAAATACTCTTTGAAGTCCACCTACTGAATACAATTACACAGATGTTGAAAATATAAGACCTGTGTGTTCCTCTCACTAAGCTGAGATTCAAGCTTGGGCAGCAAGTGCAGGATTAACCCTTTAGCATTTGAGGGCAAATTCCTAGATGCCCAGCTCATCAGAAGTGTTCACTGAAGTGTTATATATTAAAACTCCAGCCCTGGCTGCCCAGAAGAGGTAGTAGCCTATGCACCCTCAGCTCCTCCCTGCCATCTACATCCCATGTTCTTTTTTCTGTTGCTTTAAACAAAGATCAGTAAAACTCAGTGCTGTCTAAGGATCATGTCCCTGTGCCCATGAGCATCTTCCCCTCTAGCATTTTTTAATTATAAACGTAAAGAGCTAATACAACTAGAGTCGCTGTGTTTCTCTGATAAGGTACAATTGTTCATTTCCCTCAGGTTGTATGATCTTCAGGGATAAATAAGGTTGACAACAAGAGTTGTCAACTCCAAAGATTGACTTTTCAAAAGCCTGGAGACAGAGGAGTTCTTTGAAATGAAAGGCAATGACAGAGAGCATACGGCTATGGCAACTAATGTGGAAGCTGGGGAAGGGAGGGAAGGTTCAGAATGAGCCAGCCTGCCTCTATCAAGAAGGAATCTACTAATGTTTTGTCACTGTGGGGATATTGCTAGACATTGTTGTTTAACTCTTGTCCAAAGCTTGTAGCTAGCCTGCTTTATGCTGCAGCTGCCATTCATTCTGCTACTGTGGCTGCCAACACTTACTCTGTGTACCCCATTGAGTGTACACTGAGCTTCAGGTTCTGGGCTTGACTTAGGATAGTAATGCTCATCCACTCCTGTGACACAGTGCTGCTGTCAGTTTTACCTTCTAGAATATGAGGATCAGAACATTTAGTAACTTCCCAAAGACTAAGTGCCAGTGCATGGCAGAACAAGATCAGATCCAGTGCAGAAATGCTCTGGGCTCCACTTCACTAAGCATTGTTGCATTAGAAGACTCACTAGTAGAAGTGAGTACCATGTCACACTTTGTACTTTGGACTTCAGAAAAGAAAGACAAGCAAATCAGCAAACCCACCTTTCCTTGAAAATTTGTTGCTGTTGGAAGGGTGAAGATCTCTGAGATGTCACTTTTTTTCAGGTTATACTTTGATCTTTGTTTCTATATATGAAAGAAAATAAGAGATATGTCTTATATCTCAGTTGGTATTACTTGTTCCATTCTGTTCATTTTCCTATAAAATATCAGGATCTCTTTTTCAATGGATGAATACTGTTGTTTGTGTACTGCACTTTTTTTTTTATTCAGTCACCAATTGAGTGGTAATAAGGCAGATTCCACACCTTGGCTGTATGAAGAGTCACAACAAATGGTTGTGCATATATTTCTTTTCTATGGTGACTTTATTTCTTGAAGAACACAAGAAATGGGATACCTCAATTACACAGTGGATTCTATATTTAATGTTAAAAAAAATCACCACACTGTATTCACCCTGCTAATTACATAAGTGATCCTTTTTGCCCAAGACCTCAATAACACACTTTGGTAATACACATTCTAACTTGGGGATGGGATGGAATCTCATTGTGGTGTTCATTTACATTATACTGATTACTAAATAACCATTTATTTATAAACTTATTGGCCATTTGCATTTCCTTGATATGTTATTATTGAGATTTTCATAATTTTTAACTGTTTTCTCAAGGGCATAATTATGAGGCTATTAATCCTGTGAGAACAATAGATGGCAAAAATATATTCATTCTCCACTCTTTCATTTGCTTTACTATGCAGGGATTTTGAAATTTAAAGAAATTCCAACCCTCAATCCCTGTTTTTTCTCATTTTTTTTCTCTTTTTTCTTTTCCTCACATACTTGTGGATTCCTCTCCAGAAAATGTTGGCCTGTACCAATGTCCTTAACTGTTTCCCTTATGTTTGATTTTGCTGTCTCTAAGTGAGCTATTAGTATTATGTAAAGTCTCCTGCTCACATTGACTGTTTTGTGTAGAGATTGAGAAGCCCTGTTTCCAGTCTCCTACATGGGAATATTCAGTTTTCCCAGCAGAAGTTGTTGAAGAGACTATGATTATGTATGTTTTTAACACTTACACTCAAAAGAGTTGACAGAGGAGGTATGGGTTTATTTCTAGGTTCACTGTGTTTCACTGGCCTATGTGTCTGCTGTTATGCTAGTAACACATTTCTATGTTTTAGAGTCAGGTCTTATGCTTTCAATATTTACTTTCACATAGGTTTCCTTGTTTACTTGAAGACCTTTGTGCTCTAACATTAATTTTAAGATTTTTTTTTATAATTCTGTAGCATTATTATCAGTATAAAAGTGAGACAGTATAACAATGGGGCCTTCATCTCCCTTTTACCTTTTATAGGGTTTGTCTTTATAAAATTAAGTGTTCTGACACTTAACACATATAAACTTATTATATTTTTCAGGGAAAATATTCTTTCATTTACATTCTAAAATATTCTTAAACTTTTATTTAAAATGTAGTCATATATCAAAAGGCATGTATGATGGCAACAATTATTTCATTTTCTGAGGCTAGGAAAGGTTGCTGAACTGTTTTAGCTAGTTAAATGGCAAACATATCTGTTACAAGTAAGGTTTTCTTCCCGCTGCCAGTCCCACAGCCATGCCTACCCCAAATAACACACCAAGACTCCATATTTGATATAATGCCATTGGCCAGGTACTAGTTTCTCATCAGCTAGCTCTGTCTTAATTATTAACCCATTTCTATTATTCTAAGTACTTCCACGTGGTCTCATCTTACTGGAGAACGAGCCTGGACCTCTGTTCTCCAGTCTCCCCGTGCTGACTCCTCCCTCCTCCTTCCTCTTTCCTCCTTGTCTCCTAGTCCCTCATATCTTCCTTTCTATTGGCCAACAGTGCTTTATTCGTTAACAAATAAGAGGAACATACTTACAGAATGACATCTCCCATCACATATCAAAGTCTTGTGTTTCACATCTGTACTTGTTCTACAGTACTCTCTTGTTAATCATTTCTATTGGGCTTGTCCTAATGCCATTGTGTAGTTACTTGGTCATGCATGTCAGAATTCCATGAGGTACCAAAAAGGATCACAGGTGAAAGTGTGCCCAATGAGGAAGCCATCTGTGTTTGCCCTGATACCATCCATTGCTTTTTGCATGACATTCCTTCAACACACACAGTAATGTTATCTTTTCTTGACAAATTGTAACTTTGATCAATATAGGCATATTTTTTGTGCTATATACTTTTCTTTAAGTCTGTGTAGTTGATCTACTCTTGCTTGCATTTGTGACCCATATATTTTTAACACAATTTCTCATCCTTCCACTCTAATTATGTAACTCAAGATGACGTGAGGTATCATTTGAATCCTGTTTTTTCAAACTGGCCAATCTGTGTTTTAGTATGAGAGTGAAGACTATATGAATTCAGTTACAAGTGAAGGTAAATGTGCTTAGTACTGATATGTTGCTGACTTTCTTCTTGTAGTTTGGGGTATATTTTGGTTATTTCTTCCTCCCATTTATTTTGTCACATTGATGGTTTACTGACTTGGTACTATTTTATTCTTTATAACTTTTCATTTGCATTTATATTTTTCTAGTGGGATCTAGTCACATATTCTAATGATGACACTTATCAAATTCATCCTCTTCTGGGTACACAATTCCCTTAAGCATCTTTTAAACTCTGGTCTAGTGGCCATATGAATTCATTAAATTTATCCTGATTATGGAAAGGCTGTACTTTTCTTTAGCTGTGAAACTGGTTAGGATACTCTTGGTTGCTGGAAAATTTCTTTTCAGAACTGAAATACATCTTTTTATGCACTGTTGACCTTTGGAGTTTCTTGAAAAAATAAAGTGCTGTCAGTCTAATAAATTTATCTTTAAATGTTACTTTGTATTTTTGTCTTCCACATTGTAATAGTCTTTGCTTGTCCTGTACTTTTGACAGCTTAACTCTAATATGATATGGAGAAATATTTTATGGCCATGTGTATTTTGGGTTTTAAAGTCTTTTTGAGCATAGATGTCCATATTTGTCCCAAAATTTGTGGAAATTTCTGCTATTATTTTGTTGAATAGGCTTTATGTTATTGCTTGAATAATATTTTTATTACTTGAAAGTTTTTTACACTCAAACAATGCTACATCCATCCACCACTACTCCTTGCACCTTATTTTCTATGCCCTAGACCTATAATTTGTTATTCCCCTCAAGTACACTGATAAGCTGATTATTTGAATGTTTTAAGGGTGTCCCAAAGCACTCCCACTTTTTTCTTTCTCAGTTTTTTGTTTTTGTTTCTCTCTGACACTAACATTTCAGATATATTTTCTCATTTCTCTATTTTTTTCCCTATCCATCTGATCATTTCTGCTACTGAGGTTGTCAACTGAATATTCTATTATATTCTGTGTATCTTATACTTGGGCATTCTGTTTGATTCTCTCACACAGTCTGTAACCCTTCATTATAGATGTAGACAGTGATCCCATTCAGATCCTGCAGTACTTTCTATAATTCACCATCTGTAAGCATCTTTGATTATGCTCATTTAATGGACTTCTTGAAGCCAAACTTCTATTCTTTACTCCACAGTCATGTATTTTGATGTATTACAAACTCTAGAAGATAGCAGCAGAATTCCTTGTTTTTCCCTTATTTGACCCTTAACCTACAAAGCTAAAATTAGGAAGGTGCATACTACATATTCACATACTTGTAGCCAGGTGGGGCAAGGGCACACACTGGACACACAATTTGAACAGGCCCTTAATCCTTAAAAAGGTGTCATGATAACAATACTATTCATGACTAGTTTACATTTACAGTCATTAAAGATTTCCAAATACATAGAACATAAAATCTTTTCAGCCATATCTTAATAATGGAGAACCACCAAGCTTTATCCAAACCTACCCTCCATAAACTTGAGATGACGTTAGAAATGTTCTCTTCCAAATATTTTAATAGAGACTTTGGATTTGCAACCCATACACAGTCCACAAAAAGACAAAAAAACTTTGCTTTTCTTAAATCACAATAACTGAAGACACAAAGGCAAAACAAAAATATTGTACCAAACCCTAAGAGAGTAGGTCAATGAATGGATTTGTTTCCATTTAGGGAGTAAGGAATGGTATTTGCTGGCAGTGTATTTATGTGAAGAATTTTCAAAGCTTATTGTTTTGTATTGTAACCTATTTTTAGAATCTGTCTTAGATTAGTAAACTTAATTAGTTAGCCAACATTTTGAGTGCTCTATATTTAAGTTTCCTTATTAATTTCAGTGAAAACAAAGCAACATATTTTATTTTGCCTTTAAATATTTATCTTCTAAGATATTATTATTATTATTATTATTATTATTATCTTATATGTTATATTATGATCACAGCTTCTCCTCCCTCTAAAATTCCTAGTCCCTCTAGCCCAGGTCTTCTCTCCCCAAGATCCACTTCTCTGTTTCCCTTCAGAAAAGAGCAAGCCTCCCAGAGGTAGCAACTAAACATGGCATAACAAGTTATAATAAACCTAGTCACAACACTTTATATCAAAGCTTGATGAGGCAACCTGGTAAGACATAAAGGGTCCAAGAACTGGTCTTCGGGCTAAGAACAAATGTTGCCTTCTAGTTTTGAATATAGATCTGGTCTGATTTTTCTAACCAGAATGCTGATAAGCTCTGTCCTGCCAGCCACTACCCAAATAACCACACAAAGACATATTATTATTTATATATTCTCAGCTGATAGCTTAGGCTTACTTTTGGTTAGCTCTTATAACTTAATAAGCCCATCCTATTCATGAATTTGCTGCCCCAAGGCTTGTTTACCTCTTGTATACACTTCCCATCCTGACTCATGCCCTCTCTCTTGACTGCTCCCCTCTTTTCCTTTGTATTTCTAGGACACCAGTGCTGCACAGACAATTGCTGTTTTCAAAACACCAAAAATTAAAAAAAAAAATCAAAGTCAAAATTTATCTTTAAGTCCCACATGCAAGTATAAAATTGGGACTAAAAATATATAATTTTAATATTATTATTTCTACCATTGACACAGAAGAGAAGGCAATGATCATTAGGATGTAGAAAACTAGTTAAAAACTCCAAATGATGAATTCATTTCAAAATGTTAATATTTTAATCTATCTGAAAGAAATATAGTTGCTACTGTATTTGGGGTAGTGCTAAAAGGAACTAAATAAGAAAAAACTTGAGAGAACTTTCTAGAATAATATTATGGTTGCACATTTTGCATACATTAAGAGACATAGCATGCAACAAAACCCCACGAACTATGTACTAAATGTTTTCTTCATTTTACATAGATTTTTTTTTACGTTTAAGTGAGTTTAAATAAGACTGTGAGTTCTCATTAAAATATATAAAGTCCTTAACAAGAGGTGCATTGTCATCTAGTTCTATCCATTTACCTGCAAATTTCAAGATGTCATTGATTTTGTTTTTGTTTTTGTTTTTTCCCACTGAGTAGTACTCCATTGTGTAAATATACAACATTTTCTTTATTCATTCTCCAGTGGAGGGACATCTAAGTTGCTCCCAGGTTCTGGCTATTACAAGTATTGCTTCTATGGACATAGTAAAACAGATGTCCTTGTGGTATGAATGTGCATCTTTGGGTATGTGCCTAAGAGTAGAATTGCTGAATCTTGAGGTAGACTGATACCCATTTTACTGAGAAAAACACCATACTGATTTGCAAGGTGGCTGCACAAGTTTGCATTCCCACCAGCAATGGAGGAGTGTTCTCCATTCTCCACATTCTTTCCAGCATAAACAGTCTTGGTGATTTTCATTTTAGCCATTCTGACAAATGTAAGATTTCTCTGATGGCTAAAGATGTTGAGCAATTTTTTAAGTACCATTTTGCCATTTGAGATATTTTCTATTGAGAATTTTCTATTTAGACCTGTATCCCATTTTAAATGTATTATTTGGTGTTCTATTGATTAGCTTCTTGAGTTCCTTTTGTATTTTGGAGATCAGCCTTCTATCAGTTGTTGGGTTGATGGAGATCTTTTCTCTTTTGTAGGCTGCCTTTTTATCTAGTTGACTGTGTCTTTTGTCTTATAGAAGATTTTCAATTTCATGATGTCCCATTTATTAATTTTCCATCTCGGTGTCTGTGCTACTATTGTTATGTTCAGGAAGTATTTCCTGTGCCAGTTCATTCAAGGGCACTTCTCACTTTCTCTTCTAAAAGGTTCAGTGCAGCTGAATTTATGTTGAGGTGTTTGATCCATTTGTATTTGAATTCTATGCATGGTGATAGATATAGATCTACCTGCAATCTTCTACTTGTCAGCATCCAATTATGCCAGCATCATATGTTAAAAATGCTTTATCTTTTACAATGTATAATTTTAGCTTCTTCATCAAAAATTAGCTGTTCATGAATGTGTGGACTAATATTGGGGGTTTCAGTTCAATTCCACTGGTCTACCTATTTTTGTGCCAATGCCAAGCTCTATTCATTATTATTACTCTATTAGAGAGCTTGAAGTCAGGTACAGTGCTGCTTCTAGAAGTTCCTTTATTTTACAGGGATTTTGGCTATCTTGGATTTGAGTTTTTCCATATAAAGTTGAGTATTGTTCTTTCAAAGTATGTGAAGAATTGTTCTGGGATTTTGACAGGGATGGCATTGAATCTATTGCTTTTGGTAAGATTGCCATTTTTACTATGTTGATCCTACCTACCCAAGAGCATGGGAGACTTTCCATTTTATGATATCTTCTTTATTTTCTTTCTTTAAAGAGCTAAAGTAATTGTCATATAGGTCTTTCACTTGTTTGGTTAGAGTTAGCCCAAGATATTTTATGTTGTTTGTGCTTATTGTGAAGGATGATGTTTTTCTGATTTCTTTTTCATCTTTGTCATAGTAGTGCTACTAATTCTTTTGAGTTTATCTTATATCCTGCCACTGCACTAAAGGTGTTCATCAGCTATAGGAATTCCCTGGTAGAATTTTTTGGGGGGTCACTTATATAAACTATCATATCATCCGCAAATAGTGAAAGTATGACTTCTTCCATTCCAATTTGTATCCCTTTGATCTCCCTTTGTTGTCTCTTTGCTCTAGCTAGAACTTCAAGTACAATATTGTAGGAGAGAATGGACAGCCTTGACTTTTTCCTGATTTTAGATGAATCACACTGAGTTTCTCTGTAGTTGGTTTGTTCTATATTGTCTTTATTATGTTTAGGTATGTTTCTTTTATCCCTGAGTTCTCCAAAATCTTTATCATGAAGGGGTGTTGGTTATTGTCAAAGGCTTTTTCAGCATCAAGTGAGATGGAAACCAAAGTAATTGTAGCCTCATAAAAAGAGATTGGCAGTGAACCTTCTGCTTCTACAGTGTGGAATAATTTGAGGAGTATTGGTATTAGATGGTCTTTGAATTTCTGGTAAAATTCTGCACTGAAGCCATCTGGTCACAGGCTTTTTTTGTGGGGGGACTTTTGTTGACTGCTTCTATTTCATTAGGGGTTATGGGTATATGTAAATGGCTCATTTTTTCTTGACTTAAATTAAGTTATACCTATCCAGAAAATTGTTCATTTCCTTTAAAATTTCCAATTTTGTAGAGTACAGTTTCTCAACAAATGACCTGATGATTCTGTGAATTTCCTCAGTGTCCATTGTTATGTGCCTTATTGTGTCTGATTTTGTTCACTTGCAAGTTCTCCTTCTGCCTTTTCCTTAGTTTGGATAAAGGTTTGTCCATCTTGTTGATTTTCTCAAAGAACCAACTCTTTGTTTCATTGATTCTTTGTAATGTTTTCTTTGTTTCTACTTTATTGATTTCCACCCTCAATTTGATTATTTCCTAGTATCTACTCCTCCTGGGTGAGTTTGTTTCTTTTTGTTCTAGAGCTTTCAGGTGTGTGTTAAGTCTCTTGTCCAACTATTCTCCTGTTTCTTTATGTAGGCGTTTAGTGCTATGAACTTTCCTTTTAGCACTGCTTTCAAAGTGTCACATAAGTTTTTGTATGTTGTGCCTTCATTTTGTTTGAATTCTAAGAAGTCTTTAACTTATTTCTTTATTTGTTACTTGATCCAGGAGTGCTGCAATAATTAAGCTTTGTTCAATTTCCATGAGTTTGTAGGCTTTCAGTAACTTGTTTTATAATTCTAACTTTAAAACATTGTTACCCAATAAGATACAAGGGTTATTCCATGTTTATTTTTTTTTGTATCTGTTGAAGCTTGCTTTGTTGCCTAGTATTTGGTGAATTTTAGAGAAAATTCCATGTGGTACTGGAAAAAAAAAGGTATATTCTTTTGTATTTGGATAGAATGTTCAATAGATGTCTATTAAACTCAATTGAGTAATAACTTCTGTTAGATCCTTTATTTATTTGTTAAGTTTCTGTCTGGTAGTGCTCTCCATTGGTGACATACAAGTATTTGCACTTTTATGTGTGACTTGACTTTTAGTAATGTTTCTTTCACAAATGTGGGTGCCTTTGTATGGTGGGCATAGATGTTCAGAATTAAAATTTCATCTTGATGGATTTTTCCTGTGATGAATGTGAAATTACCTTCTTCATCTTTTCTGATTAATTTTAGTTTCAAGTCTAATTTGTTCATATTAGGATAGCTACATCAGCTTGTTTCTTTGGTCCTTTTGATTGCAAAACCTTTCCCAACCCTTTATTCTAAGGTAATGTCTGTCTTTGAAGTTGAGGTGTGTTTCTTGTATGCACCAGAAGGATGGATTCTGTCTTCATATCCATTCTGTTGGCCTGTGTCTTTTTATAGGTGAGTTAAGAACATTGATTATTAAGGTATATAAATGATCACTTATTGTTGATTCGTGTTAGTCTTGGAATTGTTGATGGTGGTGGTATTGTGTATCTGTTTCCCCCCCCTTTTTTTTTTTTTGGTAAAGTGGTATTATGTATTATCTATTATCTGTGTTTTGTAAGTGTATCTAACTTCCTTGGGTTGAAGCTTTCCTTCCAGTACTTTCTGTAGGCCTAGATTTATGGATATTAAACCAGATTGTTTAAATCTGGTTTTGTCATGAAATATTTCATTTATTGACCTATAATGATTGAAAAATTTGGTGATTATACTAGTCTTAGTTGGCATTGTGGTCCATTATTGTTTGTCGACCATCTATCCATGACAGTCTGGCTTTCAGAGTTTCCATTGAGAAATCAGCTGTAATTCTGATATGCCTGCCTTTATATATTACTTGGCCTTTTTTCCTTTGCAGCTCTTAATTTTCTTCCTTCATCCTGTATGTTTAGTGTTTTGATTATTATGCGGTGAGGGGACATTTTTTGGGGGGGTCAAGTTTATTTGGTATTATCTAAGCTTCTTGTAGGTTCATAGACATGTCCTTCTTTGGGTTAGGAAAGTTTTCTTCTATGATTTTGTTGAATTTTTCTGTGCATTTGAGCTGGGCTTCTTTACCTTCTTCTATGACTATTATTTTTAGGTTTGGTCTTTTCACTGTGTCCCATATTTCCTGGATATTTTGTTTTAAGGATTTGTTGGACTTAACATTTTCTTTTGTCAACAAATCTATTTCCTCTAGTATATCTTCAAAACCTGAGATGTTCTCTTCCATCCCTTGTGTTCTGTTGGTTATATTTGCATCTGTAGTTCCTGATCAATTACCCAGATTTTGTATTTCCTGCATTCCCTCAGTTTGTGTTTTATTTATTGTCTCTATTTTAATTTTCAAGTCTTGAACTGTTTGAATTGTTCCCTTTATCTGTTTGTTTTTGTTTTTGTTTTATTGGCTTTCCTTGCTTTCTTTAAGAGATTTGCTGATTTCTTGCATTTAGTTTTTTTTTTTCTTTTATTTAGTTTATCTTTTCCTCAATTTCTTCCATTTTTTTGTTTGTCTTTTCTTCCATTTTTTAAGCAATTTTCTCATTTCTCTTTTATGGGCCTCTATCATCTTCATGGAGTTGTTTTAAGGTCATTTTCTTCTGCTGCATCTGCATTGGATGTTAAGGACTTACTAGTGTAGAACCCCTAGATTTTGGTGGTGTCATATTATTCTTTACATTGTTGAATGTCTTCTTACACTGTGGTCTTTTCATCTCTTCTTCCAGTGGGTGCAGTTGGGGCCTCTCCCAGTGGGTAGGGGCCAAGGCTCTGATGGCAGTAGATGCTGGTTGGTTTGGGCTGTTCCCAGGTATCCTGGGATTCAGTAGGCAGGATGAGGCTATGACCCTGTTCAGATGGTTCTAGCAAGGGGTGTAGAGGGGACATGAGAAGGCCTTGAACCTGCCTCTTCCCGTAGGTGCAGTGTCAAGGCTCCAAATGCAATTGATCTATTTATCATGTTCAAATTGACTTTGTCCCACTGATACAAGGATGGTTCAACTTACATAAACCAGTAATCATTGTCCACCATATAATGAGATTGAACAAAACAAATACCACATGAACATCTCATTATATGGAGAAAATGTCCTCTTCATGATAAAAATTTGAGAGGGAGCAAAGCTACAAAGGATACACATCAACGTAATAACTTTCAGTAAGCCTACACCTAATGACACCCTACATGGAAACTCAAAATATTACCACTAAGATCAGGAACAAAACAAGGATTTGTACTCTGCATATCTCTTCAATATAATACTTGAAGTCCTAGCTACAACAATCAAATAACTGAGTGAAATAAATAGGAAAGAGAGACATCAGAATCTCTTTATTTGAAGATTACATAATATTATCCATAAAAACTGAGTAAATTCACCACAAAACTTCTACAGTTGATAAACAATTTCAACAAGAAATCATGATACAAAATTAACACAAAAAGATCAAGATTCTTCCTGTATAAATTTTACAAACATACTGAGAAAGATGTCAAAGGAACATTAGTAGTTTCCCCTCCCTCCAAAAATATTGTGATAACTGTAACCAAACTAATAAAAAATATCATATAATAAAAACTTCAAGATAATAAAGAAAGAAGTTGAAGAAGGTATCAGAAGACAGAAATAACTCCTATGCTTGAGAATTAGTATGATTAATATTGTGAAATTGCCATCCAATCAAAAACAATCTCTACAATCTACACACAATCACCATCAAAATACCAACACAATTTTTTCACAAACATTGGAAGGATAATTTTTAGCTTCACATGGGAAAACAAACAAACAAAACGGGATAGCTAAAACAATACTGAATAATAAAAGAACTGTGGAAGGTATCACTTTCCCTAATTTCAATTTGTTCTACAGAGCTCTAGTAATAAAAACAGCATGATGCTGGCACAAAAGCACACATGATAGTGAATGGAATCAAATTAAAGATTCAGACATAATTCACAATCCATGGACCCATATTTTTTTAAAGAAAAAAGCCAAAAATACATGCTAGAGAAAAGATAGGATCCTCAACAAATGGTGCTGATCAAATTTGATAGCTTCACAAAGAAGAATGAAAATACATCCATATATATCACACTTCACAAAATGTAATTTTAAATCTACCAAGGCCCTCAACTTAATACCAAATACACTGAAACTGATAGGAGAGAAAGTTGGGAATAGGATTGAACTCACTGGCAAAAGAAATAGCTTCTGAGCTGGATAGCAATAGCATAGGCACTAAAATCAAGCTGAAAACTTTCTTTGACAAAAAACAAAATCATTGTTTAGCTATAATGTCAACCTACAGAATAGTAAAAAGTTCTTTATAGTTTATGTCTGATATAAAACAGTTATTTAACATCAACAAAATATATAATCCCCTTAAAAATGGTGTACTAGGGTCAGAGTACTCAAAAGATAAAATGCAAATGGATGAGTAACATGTAAGGAAATGTTCAAAATTTTGTCATCAGAAAAATGAAAATTAAAGTATGTTGAGATTTTTGCCTTTCCCCAATTAGAATGGCAAAGTTCAATACACCAAACAATAGAACATGGTTGAGATGGAGAAAGACTTTTGCTCGTTGCTAGTACAATAACTATGGAAGTCTATGTGTATATTCCTGGGGATGCTGGAAATTAATCTACCTCAAGATCCAGCTGTACCATTCTTGGAAATATACCTAAGTGATTCCATTTCCTATTACAAAGACACATGCTGTCTCTACTTTTAGTGACCAGAAATTGAAAACTGCCTCTGTCAACTAATGACTGGATAATGAAAATGTGCTATATTTACACAATGGAATATTATTCAGCTATCAAGGAAAATGAAAACATGAAATTTTCAGATAAGTAGAGGGAGACAGAAAAAAAATAATTCTGAATTAAGTAACCTACACCAAAAAAATTCAAATATTGTAAGATATTTCTTGTAATTGAATCTTAGCTTTTAAGCTTTCAGAATGTGTTACAATCTGAGCAATCAAAGAGGATAACAACTTCATAATAGACTAATGGGATGGTGATCTCCCAAGGAAAGGGAAATAGAATGTAATGTTCTGGGATGATAAAGGGGAAACTAGAAGAGGAAAATTAAATAGAGAGGGGTATGGAAGGAAGGAATAAAAGAGGGAATTAAGGGAGGAACAACTAACACTAAAGTCCATTTTGAAAATACACATGCAAATTACTACTGCAGAAGCTTCTTAAAATATATACATAGATGAGAGACATTTAAACAGAGTCACTAAATAATAGAGGTGAGAATGTCTCAACTAAACATTTTCTGACAATAAGTAAAACCTCTAGTGCCAGTAATAAGCAACATCTTGTTGAGCCATTGGCCATAGGAGATACCAAACTCCACAAGTTGAGCTGGTACCTACCTTGAAATTTGACCCCTACAGTCTAGCATTAATGATACTGGAAAGATATTCTACATGTTACTGGTAGAAGACAGTAATAATCCATATCACTCAGCTACAAATTGTGTGACCTACAACAACAACCTGCCTGCAAGATATAAGGTGCAGTGGTGGTATAAGTGTTATGGGAGCAACCAAACACTTCTTGGTTTAGTTGACCTAAAGACCATTCCATGAAATGGAACCCATACCTAACATTTATTAAGTAACTAAGATCTTAAGACTAGGTAGGCATTGAATCTAGGAGTACATCTGTTTCAATATTCTTCTAAACGAACACAATAATTAAATGACTTCTCATGACATATCATTTTACATATAGATAAGCGATTTGTTCAAAACTCATCAGAGAAGTTTCTTATAGTAGATAGAAATTAACACAAAGACCCACACTGGACAATGTGAAGAGACTGAGAGTCTTTGGAGCACTCAGTTCAAACTACTCCCCTCAAGGCTCAGGGATCTATGCAAAAGAGTAGGAACAAAGATTATAAGAGCAAAAGATGAGAGATGACTCCAAGGAAAGTATCTTCCAGACACAAATTTGATGCACATATAAAGTGATGGGTACTGTGGTAGCACCCACAAGATCTGAACACATTCAAGCCAGTTTGAGTCTCAATACTAAGAGAAGGAAGTGGATGTGGGGGTTCCTACCCCTAGGCAAGAAAGTATTTGCAATTGATACCAACTAAAACAGGAAACAAACAGTGTTCGCCAATGAAATATCATATGTTATATCAACCATATCCAGGGTACACCCTAGGGACAGAAGTAGTACCACAACACAAAACAAGCTCCATGTTTGCTTGGTTGCTTAGTTGGGGTTGGCTGGCAGTAATTTTTTGTTGTTTATTTTATGGAGGTTTTGTTTCATTTGTTTCATTTTGGAACTTTATTGTCTTATTGGTCTTTTGCTTGCTTGTTCTAATATTCATTTGCAGGGGAGGCTGAGGGCTGTTGTTTTGCTTTTTTAAAGTAAAAAAACAAATGTTGAATGGGCAGGGAGGTAGAAAGTATCTGGAAGAATTTATATAAGGAAAAACCATGAAAAAAAGTTACTAAATGAAAACATAAAATAAAAAGAGCAATAAGTTTAAAATAACCCAAAAGTCCATTGATCTGTATATATACAAAGTATGGTATATTGATACATCAGCATCTATACAAAGTATGGTATATTGATCCAATAGAGTATTTTACAAGGGAGATGCATATCTAAATGACTATGACAGTAAACAAACAAGATAAAGGAAGATGGTGTGGCTCACACATGCAAACTCTGCATTCAGGAAGCAAAGGAAATGTTACAATTTCCTAATGTTGCACTACTATGTAAGAATCTGTTATAAGATCTCAATAGGAAACTACAGGCAACTAAGGAGTGCCAAGAGTGGTGGGAAATCATCTTTCCCAGAGTTATCCTGAAAACATATACACACATGTAACATTAAATGGACTGAGAAGATTGTACTTAAGTATTTAGAAAAAAGTGTGTGTGTGTGAACAATTGAAAATGAGACCGTGAATTTGAAAGAGGCAGCAGAGGTATAAGTGAAAGCTTTGGAGGAAGGTAAGGGGAAGGAAAATTATGCAACCATATTAAAGTCTCAAAAAAATAAAAAAAGAAGCCAAGCCAGAACTCAAAACTTCCTATTTTGTCTTTTTTGTTTTTAAAGATTCTAGGAAATAAAAACTAATCTATAGGAGAAAAATGGCAAGAGGACTTTGTGATAATAGACAAAATATTTATTACTTTGATTGTGTTGGTGGCTTTATGGTATATACAGCTGTTAAAAATGGAGCAACTATGTCTTTTTAATGCATTATTATTATACCCAATAACTTTTGGAACAAAAGAGAGGAAGGAAGAGTGAGAAAAAAAAAGGGAAGGAAGCAGGGGATGGGAGAAAGTAGAAAGTCAACCCTCTAAAGATCATTTGAAGTAATCCCCCAAATTTTTGGAGTTAGTCACATGCTACCTCCCTCTTCAATCTTGTCATTCACAACTCTCTATCTTGTATGTCTTTTCATTTTCTTTTTAACACATACTAAATATTTACATTGTTAAATGAAAACTAGTTGTTTGAAATTATCTCGGACATGCCCATTTGTCTTCCAATGACAAGAGACCATTCCTTTCCTCCTACTCCATGGTGCCTTTTTTCATTGTCTCCACCTTGGTTTTGCACTTTAGACCAGCTCAGCACTGACAGCAACGAAGTGTTGAAATACATGGATAAGTCCTCACTGGCAGCTTCTTTGCCTTTAGTTCAGAGTACTTATTGGTGTACTCTTGAAATCTGGAGTTTAGTTGGCCTCTTAATTTTGCTCTATGAACTTGTCTGAACTAAACTAGGTCTTTGAACAATTCCCAGTAAGATTGATAAAAGAATGAGGTGCGTTCCTATGGAATAAACAGATGTTTTCATCACAATGAGTTTTTATTTCTCTGCTTTGGGAATGTTTATGAACTCTTCACAAAATGCACATTTACTGAAAACAGTGTCACCTACTCAGACTTAGAATCTGTGTATCCTGGAATGGGGTAGAATGAGCCCAGTGTGTTCTCACTGGAGGATTCAAAAGCCAAAGATCAATATGCAAGGAGTTTTGTAATGTCCTTGGACAGGATGATCAATGTGAAATGAATACTTAAGGTATTACTCTGTGTTATTTAGGTCAAACAATAGAAAAAAAGAAAGAAATGCAAGAATTTATGCTAGTTTTTGAAGTGTAACAAAGAACACTGAGGTATGGTTATGTGTGTTTGTGTCCACTCTAAAAAAGAGGGTGAAAAATAAATTCTAGCTAGTTATTCCCTCTGGAGCATGTTGTTTACTTCTCTTGAAAATCACAAAGAAGCCCTACACCAAATAAGCCAAATTATTTTAAAGCTGCTGCTAGTGGTAGCTTCATTTATTTTTCCACTGAGCAAGCATCATTGGATTCAAATGAAAAGCTAGTGGCATGTTTGGTAGATGATAATGAATGATGGTGTATCTAGCTAGCAAAGAAACAGTACAAAATCAGAATGGTATATTTGCTTGTACAAACATTTATTTAATACAGACAAGTACAGAAACCTGAAAGCAAATGGTTGATGGTAAACAATTATGATGTACCTAAGGGCATCTTTCAACATCTATTTCACATTGATGGGAACTAAGGAAAATATAATGGCAAATGAAATCGTCTCCAGTCAATCACAGGGAACACGGAAAATGGAAGCATAAAAGGATCCTTAACCCTCTCCAGACAGAGGAGGCCCTACTGCAGAATCTTTTTCAATCACACTAACAAATTTAGAAAGAAAGGAAACAACAACAAAACTATGTTCTTGTCTGAAATACAGCCTATACTATAAACCTGTGGGCTGTAACAGAACATATGTAGTATACCACAATTAAATCTCATTAAGCAATATTTGTGTTTACCATATCACTTCTGTTTATTGTATGCCACTTTTGATCTTCAATTCATGGATCTCTTAACTTGGAGAAGGAAATATTGCAGAAATGACTTCTGACATCAGGATCTTTTCTTTTCCCAACCATCCAAGTTTAGAAAAGTGTAAGACTTGTAATGCTAATAAGCTTTCTGCTGTATTGCTGAACCTTTTGGAAGCAGTTATTTTTGCTCTAAAAGAAATAGAATGGTAATTCTGAAATAACAGTATATTAAAGATATATTTTTAGAAGGTACCATCTCCTTTCCAGTCGCATAATGCCTACAAAGAAGTCATTTTTCTCCAAGTTATGGAGTTGCAGCAGGAAGGAAATAAAATGATAGAAAACTCTTCAACCTTATGTTCTGGGAATCATCTAAGTGTTTTGCATATTAACTTGATGTATTGTGAACATCTTGCATTAAGATCATCATTTTACCAATGATTTAAGTGACTCCTCTAGCCTATTTTTCCCATTCAGTAAACAATGGGATAAGACTGAGACAGCACATCCTGAAACTTTGATGGTTAGCATGTGCTTCAGGTTAGATGGACCTCTTGTCAATTTATGTTTCTAATATGATACCATTTCCTGCCAATCATCAGATCAATGTCTTTCTTCATGACCATAGTGTTACCAGGAGTTCCATGGTATCTTAAGAAAATGTCATTCCAAATTCTGAAATGCATTAGATTTCAATAGAAAACTGGCTGTCATTAGAATTTGAGGCCTGGAGGATAGGAATCAAGCCATTTTTACATCATAAATATTTTTTCAGTATGGAAAGTATATTAATGTTACACAGCAAAGATGTGGTCACCCGTAACAGAACACAGAAAGATTTTGAAGGAGTATCCCTGGGAACACTAGGAATCCCCCAGAGTCACTGAGGATCAGTAAGTGAAGAAATAACAAAGAGAGAGGAATAATAGGCAATTCTTAGTAATAGGACTCCAAGCACCCTTTCATCAATTGAGAAGCTGGCCCTCTACATGCTCTAACTGAACAAAAGAGAATATGTCTAAAAATGTTTCACATTATTAAGTGCATATTCATACTTTAATTTTAAATGTATATGTTTGTTTTCTACTATCCTCTAAAAAATGTATACCTGTAAAAGAAATAAGCAAACATAATGACAACTATATAGGGAACTGTTGTAATTGTGTCTATGAGTGTGATGTATTGGTATCAGGTGTTCCAGAATCTCATGGGAGGAATACAACTTGATAAACCTACATCGATCCTTTGAGAAAAATACCTCACACCATATTCAGTCAGGTTTAGAGGATAGCATGATTAAAAGGAGACATGACCTACTTCAAATTTGGATTCAAGTCATTAGGAACGGCCCTACCCATACGATAAGCTGTATTAGAAATTTTTCTCTGAAAAAGTAGTTCCTAAAACTCCTTTGATGCTGTAAATAGTTGAAATAATTTGGAAAGGAATGATCTTCAGAAGTAGAAGAAAAGAGGAAAGTAACAAAATGTAAATAAGAAAATGCTTGTCTGAAAAGAATGTTGATAATTAAAGTGTAAGAGTGACCAATTCCCATAGCATAGTCGGAGTTCTGCTGAGGGGTCAGAATGACAATGTCCATGCCTCATTCTAAGATACACAGGCAGTGGGTGTTTCACTCCCAAAATTTTACCCTGTAGCATTATGAAGCAAGGACATGAGGCAGATGAAATGTTAGAATTGGAGGTAAAGTCAGGATGGTCTGTAGTAAGCAAACTTTCTTTGGGCCTCCAACCATCTCCTAAATAAAGTCATGGAGACTTGTTATTAGTTATGAATGTTCAACCTTAGCTTAGGCTTGTCCTACTAGCTCTTGTAACTTAAATTAACCTGGTTCTCTTCATCTACATTTTGCCTTAGGGCTTTTTACCTTTTGTTGTTGTTCATTCTATATGTCCTACTCTGTGTCTGGCTCGCTCAAAGATGCCTGGCTGTAAGGCCCTGACATCTCCCTCTCTTTCTCTCTTGTTCTTTGTCTCATTCAAGCCTATATTCCCCCTACTACTTATTCTCTCTGGCCACCAAACTCACCTATCCCTCCTCTGCCTCACTATTGGCTATACATCTATTTATGACCTATCAGGTCCCTACACAGGCAAGGTTAAACAGCAACACATCTTTACATTATTAAACAAATGCAGCATAAACAAATGTAATACACCTTTCATGGTTAAGTAATATTCTGCAACATAAACCAATGTAACATACCATTACATAGTTAAAGGAATAGTAACAACAGTGGCCTTTATCCACCCAACCAAATCAGATTTCAGGAGAGATGTATGTGGGACACTATCAGAAATGTTAACACAGAAAACTAAAAGTCATTACAGGTTAATATCTGGGTCAATATTCTCCAATATACTTTCCAGTACTGGAGCACAAGCTATTTGATCCACTAGATCAGATCAGAGCAATTCAAGTAATAATGATATTGCACAACTGAGACTTTTACTTATTGATGCTACATAAAAGGAGCAAAAACTGGATATATACAATTGCTATTTTGGAATCATGTGTTCTGAACCTAAAGCCTAGGCTGTTCATTCCCCCAGCCCCAATCAAATGAGATGAAGAAGCTAGGGTAAGATGTCCCCAGACATATCATCATCTTTTACATTTGCAACAGAATTATCATACAGATATTATTTGACCTCTTCAGGTCCCACTTAATTAAATGACAAACTTGGATTTTAGTGTTTGGGATTCCCCAACAGGACTGAAAACACATCCATGTAGAATCTGAATTAGTATATTATGCTATCATGTTGCCTCACTCTTTAGAAAGTATTGCATTTAATCATGCTTTCAAAAGGCTAAAAATCCACCAATCCACAAAGTGAACCAACTTCAAAGAGCAGACAGCTTTGTAAAATTAACACACTGAAAAAATTATACCAGAAGGGTATTACATATAATAGTGGTTAATAACATGGATTTAAGACATTTTTAGACATGGACTAAGGTCAGTTCTTCCATTTTGTTTCTTAGTTATAAGGAATAGTAGGATAAATTATTGGAATAGTTCCAAGTACATAATGAAAGCATTGAAAATGCAAGTTCTGACAAGGCTACTGCTATTATACTGTTTATAAAATATATTCAGTTTTGCATGTATTTTTGTTTTGTATCAAAAACAAGTTTTTCCTACATAGTTCTTTTTACTATCCCATAAGATGCAACAGAGTTCTTAAATGTACTTCAACATCTTTGTCTTCTCTCTTCTTAAATCTTTATATCAAATATACTCACCTTTAGACTTACACATTACATGCATCTTAATACCACTCCTCAAATCCTGTTTTTTTACTCTATTTTAGCTTCTTTCTAGCCTATAGCCTCTACAATATATCCACATAATAATTTCAAACCATAATCTTCTTATAAGATACTACTAAATTACCAAATTAGTATCACACATGCTTGCATATATCAGAAGTAAATCACATCACACTATAGAATGTGGGAAAATATGGAGGAAATTTTCATTACAAATGCTAATTTTCTTATAAATTATAACAATGCCACCATAAAGAAAAGTCTCAAGATGATAAGAGACACAATTTTCAAGGTCAGATATGAAGTGTGGAGATTCAGGAACCACCCTGTGCATCTCAATTCTCAATGGCATTTTTTTTTTTTTACATCTTTGATGGGGGATGTCCTTCTATATTTTTCTTATTGGTTTATGAGTAAAACAATGATTGTCTAGTAGCCACGCAGGAAGATGGGCAGGACTACCAGACTAGGAGAAGGCTTGGGAGAGGAGAGAGAGGGGGCAAAGACATGCCATGCTACCCAGAGAGTAACATGCTTGATTATAGGTAAGCCTCAGCCTCATGGCAATACATAGCTTACTAGAAAAAGGTTAATAATTGAGACAGAGCTAGCCAATAAGAAGCTTAAGCCAATGGCCAAACAGTATATAAGTTAATACAAATCTTTGTTTGTTTCTTTGGGGATAATCAGCTGTGGGACCCAGTGGAACAGAAACTTCCATCTTTATATCATAGACACTAAATGCTTTTTTATATATGAGTGCTTGAATAGTACCTACTCTTGAAAGACAAAGTATCTATCCCTGGAACAAAAGATGAACAAAAGTGTTTGCAGTCCTTTAATACAAGTGTGTGTTTCCTCGCTTGTAACATGAACACCTATCATTTTCTGCCGTGGACTGGAAAAGGAGTAGGGCAATGTGATCATGAAGGCCATACTTCTCTCTATGCTGTGAGTAACTTGGGTCTGGATTCAGACTGAACCTAGTAAGATCCAGAAGACTTGTACGAACTAACTTGTTATTTTGAAATAGAATAAAATCTCATCTCTTTCATAGTTCCTGTTAAAATATTCTTTCAAGTGTTTGAGCCAAATGCATTTATATGTTTGTTATATAGTGGGCATATTAAGCAGCTCTGATTGCTTCTGAAGTTAATATTCTATACTAGGATAATACATAAACTACACCAAGCAACCTGAGCTCATGGACCAATGGTATAACATCTGAACTATGCACTTCAACTCTGCCATAAACCAGCTCACTTCAACATTACAAATAATTCAGTGAAATGATATAGCTTATATTTAAAATTATAAACCACAGAGTAACTCAGGATAGTTTATCCCCAGTTCAGTAATAATAATAAAAAAAAAAGAACATGAAAAATCGATGCACCTTAACTCCTCCAAAAATTACTAGTTCACAGTAATGGTTTCCAGTTAGGGTGAAATAGATGAAATCTCAGAAAAAGAACTCAAAAGAATGATTAATTATATGTTCACAGAAATAAAGGAAAAAATAAAATCTTTAATGAATCCCAAGAGAACACAAACAATCTTCTGGAAGAAAGAAGGAAGTTATTGCACTATATGAAAGAGGAATTCTATAAAGATGAAAACCAAACTTAAATACTGAAAATGAAAACTAAGTAAAACAAGTCAAATAAGATTCCATGGAAAGTTTGATCAACAGAGTATATCAAGAGATGATAGAACATTAAAAACAAAGTGGATGAATGAAAAGGAATGAGGACAATGACAAATTAATGAGAAGGTAACTGTGGTACTTTCAAGTACCACAGGTACTTGAAGTAAGAACTATAGGGGAGGTTAAAAAGAAGGAGTATGAAATAGAGGAAAAGAATTGGATTTTAGAGGCAGAGAAAACATTTTTAACATTATAGAAATTTCCCAAGAATTAGGGAAATATATTACCAATCTAGATTCAAGACACACTTACAATAACAAACAGACAAGGCCAGAAAATAACTTCCCTCATCATATTATAAACAAGTCAATAAATATACAGACCAAAGAAAGAATATTGAAAACAGCAAGAGAAAAGAACAAGTCACATATAAAACCAAGACCATGATACTATAGTATGATACATCATACTATAAAAGTCAGAAAAAAACTGTTTCGTGGTAAAGGAATTTATGGCCACCAACTCAGTTCTACAGAAGATCCTAGATGGATTCCTTCAGAAGAAAGAGACAGATACATCCATGCTTGAAGCTATAAGACAAAACCAAACCACATTTGAAACATAGTTAAGCAATATAATAGAAAAACACTAACTGCAAAACTAACAAAATGAAGATGAATACCAATAGCATAAATTCTTCCAGTTCAGTGATTCAGATTATCAGAATTAATTAAAGTGCAACATCCCTTGAGAAATGTACCTCATTATAAATGAGCTGGAGAAAAATGGGAGGCAAAGTATTCTAGTCAATGGGGTTAAGAAGCAAGTAGCTATTATTGTTATTATATGTGAAAACTATAGATCCCTAAACATTTCATCAGAAGATGTAGAAATCCATTCAAATTGACTAAAGGAACAATCTATCAAGTGGATATTACATTTTTAAATACATATAAAAAAATTCCACTATGTGGAATTGATTCATAAAGCAAATGCTACCATCAATTCAGTGGATTTAGCAGGCATCTACAAAACATTCCATCTAAACACTGAAAAATACACAGCAGGCCATGGATTTCTCTTTAAAATAGACCAGGTGCTATAAAAATTAAAATTTTACAATCACTTGTAATTACTGATTATGAAGAAATACAACTACAAACAAAAAATAGAGCATACACAAACTCATCGCCATTAAACAACAAACATTACTGAATGATAAATGAGTTGCCAGGGAAAGCAAAAGGAAAGAAAAAATTTCTAATAATTGAAGAAAATGAAAACCCAATATAGAAATTCTAAAAACAATCAAAAGGAGTTTTCAAGCTCCCAGTACCTACATCAAGAAATCAGAGAGGGTCATATGAATTGTTTAAATGTTCATCTTATGGTATTCAAAACATAGAACCACACAAAACTCAAACCAGTAGACATAAATAATTAAGTCAAGTCAGAAATTAATAAAATATATATGAAAAATACAAAGAAATAATGAAGTAGAGAGCTGATTCTTTGAAGAGACAAGATAAGCATGACTGATAACTACATTGGCCAAAATAACCATGTGAGAGATAAGGAGCCATTTAACAAAATTAGAAATCTAAAGGTAACCATTATGACAGGTGCCAATGAAATTCAAAAATCATTATCACAGATCTATAAAACATATATACATGGGGCTGGCAAGATATTTCTGTAGTTAAAGTGTTTGCTAATTAATCATGAGAACTGCATTAATTTGCAGCACCAATGTGAAAGCTGGGACATGGTTATACCAGTGCTGAGAGGCAAAAAAAAAAAAAAAAAAAAAAAAAAAAAAATGGATTCAGGGGTTTGGTAGCCAATTAATGTAGCCAAAATAGCAAGCACAGACTCAAGTGAAATGCACTCAAAAATAAGGGGTAGAGCTGGGAATACATCCCAGCATCAAATTATGGCTCCATATTAACTCATGTGGGCAACTGTATCCAATACTCATGCACTTGCACACCTTTTAGTCCCCCTCTAAATATCTCTCTCTCTCTCTCTCTCTCTCTTTCTCTCTTTTCTCTCTCTCATGCACACAAACATACATACTAATACATTGGACAATCTAACAGAAGTATATGAATTTCTAGATGTGTATGACCTACCAAAATTAAAACCACCTAAGTAATTTAAATTACTTTCAATTCTCCTGACTATAAAAAGGCCCAGGCCCAACTAGATTCTCTTATGACTTCTATCAGGTCTTCAAAGAAGAACAAATGTCAATTCTTCCAAACTGTTCCATAAAATAAGAAATGAGGGAACAATACAAATGGCCTTTTCTCAAGGTCATTGTTTTCTATATACTAACACCAAATAAAGACACAACAGAAAATACAACAACGTAGATCAATTTTTATTAACACAGATACAAAAACACTCAATAAAATATTTGCAAATCAAATTCAAGAACACATCAAAAATATTATTCACTATGATGAAGTGGGTTTATTTCCCAGATGCAAATATGGCTTATCCTATACATGCCAAAATGTATTACATAAATAGACTGACCATAAGAAATTGCATGTTCATCTTTTAAAAATAATATACAGTTTTTATAAAATGTAATACCCTTTCAGGATGCTGGTACTGAAGGAATTTAGAATAGAAAAAAGATATTTCACCACATTAAAGGATATATAAGACAAACTTATAATCAGAATTTACACAGAATTGTGGAATAGCAAAGTATTTTCACTCACATCAGACACAAAACAAGTTTCCACTTCCTCTACTTTTATTCAATATAATACTGGAAATCTTAGGTTAGCAATAATGCAAAAGAAGAACTGAAAGGTTATAAACATGGAGAAAGGAAGTAAAATTCTCTTGATTTGAAGGTGATATCAGTATATACTTATCAGAATATTAAGCCTCCATTAGAAAATCCCAATGGTAAACATTTTTAGCAAAATAATAAATTACAAATGTAATGCAGATAAAATAGTAGTTTTCCTATATTTCATTTAAAACAAGCTTAGTAAGAAATGAGGAATACATTCCCACTCACATTTACACACACTGGAGAGAAATGAAAAATATTATTAGATGGAAATGTTGCTCTCTTCAGGAACTAGAAGAATCAGTACTGGAAAAGTTGCGATTTTTGCCAAAATCCATCAACAAAGTCAATGAAATCTTCATCAAAATCTGAATACTGTTCTTCATAGCAATAGAAAAATTATCTTAAAATAAATTTGAAGCACAAAAAGACTTCTAATAGCAGAGCAAACCTGAGTAGTAATATAATAATAATAATGATGATGGTGATGATGATGAAGGTACTTGCTTTCAAGTTCCACAAACTTGAAAGCATGGTACTGTCAGAAGTTATACATTTAGGTCAATAAAAAAAGGGAAGATCAAGATATAGATTCACAGAATAACAACATAAATTTTTACAGAGTCCAAAAGTACTCAATGACAGGCAATCCCTTAAAATGGTGCTGAAAGACTAAATATCTACATGTAAAGAAATTGAAGCAGAATTGAATCTCTCGTCCTGCAAAAAGACACATCCTCTAAAAATTTTAATGTCCTTAATTTCTGATATGAAACCCTGATTGGAGATGTCATTCTGTATATATGTTTCTCTTATTGGTTAATGAACAAAGCACTGTTGGCCAATAGGAAAGTAAGATAGGCGAGACTAGGAGACTAGGAGAGAGGAAGTAGTAGGGAGGAGATCCAAGATAGAGGACTGAGAGAGCAGAATGCCAGCCAGCCCCTCTCTGGTAAGATAAGACCACATGGAAATACTTAGATTAATAGGAATGGGTTAATAATTAAGACAGAGCTAGCTGATAAGAAACAAGTAACTGGCCTACAGCTTTATATATAATACAGAGTCTCAGTGTGTTATTTGGGGCTGGCATGGAGGTGGGACCAGGCTGTCGGAGAAAAAAAACCTACTCATAACAAAACCCAAAGGTTACAATAGGGGAAATACCTCTTTATATATATATATATATATATATATATATATATATATATATATATATATTAATAAGATTCTAGTCTTTCTGGAAATAAGACCAACAAATGGTAACTGATAATTTGTGAAACTAGAAAGTGTCAATACTACAAATAAAATAGCTGTTTGACTGAGAGTATACCCTACAGAATAGAAGAAAACTTCTCCCAGTATATGTCTGACAGAGGATTAACACAGAGAAAATAACAAAAATAAAAGTCAACAAACACAACCAAAACGCAATAAAGCACAAGCTAAATATCATAATGAAATGATCTCCAAACAAAAAACAAAAGACATCCATAAATATTTTTGGAAGTTGTTCAACATTCAGAGGCATCGTGGAAATGGATATTGAAATAATTTGAGCTCCCATTTCATGCCAGTCAACATGACTTAATTAAGAAAACAAATGACAACAAATCTAGAGAAAGAGACACCTTATTTACTGTTTGTTGAAGAGTAACCTTGTGGAGCCACTATGAAAATCAATTGAAAAGTTTCTATTTCACCTAGTTATGCCATTCACGGGCATATGCCTAAAAAATTTAGACCCTGTACCAGAGATACTAATATTTTTGTGTGTATTGTTGCTCTATTCACAATGGGAAGGTAGTTTATATATTTTTGAGCTGATAAATAAATAGTGAAAATATGGTACATATATAATGGAATTTGGTTTAGAAATGTAATAATCAGAAAATAATATATGAAATGTAGAAACCTGATTCAAAAAAACAAAGACTACATATTCTCTCTCATATAGAGACACCATCTTCTATTTTTCTACATGTATATTTATGTGAATATATGTATAGAGGCTATGAATCAGAGAGGAGCCAAAATAGGTCCAAAAGCAGTATTTGGAGAGTGTTAGTAAAATCCATGTAATAATACAAGTAAAAGTGTGAGTGCAATCAATATAAAGGTTTAAGGAGAGTAAGGACAGAAACATGGGAGAATGGGATGTTTTGGGGGAGGCACAATCAGTGGTAATGGTATATGAAATGAAGAAAGACATTTTAAACTAATTTTCAAAATAATTTTAAAACATTTATTAAAGTTTTAATATTGTTAAATTATGTTCATGAATAAAATCTCTTTCACAACCCATAAGGCTATCAAATGAAAACTCCAGTTTCAAGAATAGGCTGCTTCTGTGAACAGTTAGCCTAAGGAGATCCCTGAATTCCCAAATAGTCCTACCTATTGTCACTGCAGTTGATTGCTCACCAGAATTAGATGATAAATCATATTGCTAATGACAATATTCAGGTTAGTTGCAGGACATTAAAAAAAAAAGAAACTAAAAATGACTTTATCCCAGTCTTTTAACTTTCATAGGATGTTCTGCAGGAATCAACAATCATCCACAATCTAATTCAGATATGCACACTCTAATCCTGCATTCTATACTATTAACCTGCAAGGAATGATGTGCCCACTATTGAAATAGTGCAATGGCTGCTATGGTGGTAACCAACTAATTTCTGATTGAACTTAAGGATCACTTGACAGAATGGAATTCCCACCTGGTACTGAAAAGCTGGACAAAAGCCTGTATGTAGCTCAGGAAGTAATAGGTCCAAATAAGGAACCCATTTCTGTTCTGTGGTTTTTCTAAATAAACAACATGTACCTGTCAAATTGCCTTTTGGATATCTATGTTTATTCCCAAAGGTTGTTTCTACTGTCAGATTTCATTAGAGAACTTTCTTATGCAGTGGCAAAACTTCATTTTAGAATTACAAAGGCCCATGAGTTTTTAATGTGCTGAAATAAGTGATTATTGAATGAATGCTCAATCTTACAGAGACATCTATGTCACCCCTGCTCCACTGCTCACGGAATGTCACTGAAGAGAAAACAGAAAGAATGTCAGTTCGAGAGAGATGTGGAGTGTTGTAGGACACTGTCTTTAAGGGTATGATTTCCATTGAATCCTCAGCAGTTTTGGTCAACTGCACAAGAGCTAAACAAGGCTGGGCTTATTATTCCATCATGAAGGAAACAGGAACTTATGAGACTTCAATCCTCCTTTAAGATTTACAAGAAATTAATGGTTTCTGGGAATGAGAGACATTTTCTTCAGCAGTGTAGCCAACACTACTGTAAATGTCCTAACCCCTTTCCTATCCTCCTATAAGCAAACCTAATTAAACTCAAAGGGAAAATATTAATACCAATAACAATAAATCTTAAAATATGTTATCTGACTTTGTATTCAGATTTCTGGATTTAATTTAACAATGATTCGCTATGTGATTTGGGTGTTTGTTGTTGTTGTTGTTGTTATTTAATGACTTTTAAAGACCTAATTAAAACTGATAGTCTTTATTCATTTCTAAAGCCTGGGGACATTTGCTACAACTTCAACTAAATAAACAATTAACTGGATTCAACTTATTTCTTTAAAAGGTGAATTAAGTCAAAGCATTAGATACAAACTAATTCCTAGTTCTATTAGTAGAACTAGGAAAACCTAAAGAAAGACATGCTGAATACTTAGATGAATAATTCTGTTAACAATCTTCTATTTTACCAGAGTTTCTATGTAAATATAATCAGCATAAGGTTTTGAGCAACACATGTACAATCTGTTTCACTGAATATAAGTTAAGATTGTGAAATTTGTATTCTGATTTTTAGGCAACTAAAACCTTTGGGGGCTATGACACAAACCATACTTTCATTTTTAATTTCAAAATTATTTTCCATTTGTTTATTTAGTGGTTTTGATGTGTATGAATGCATTTAGATAGCATACATGTACAGACACCAGCATGAGTTGAAGGTGAATGGATGCCTTGTAGGTGTCTGTTCTCTTGTTCCACCAAGGGTGTCAGAGATAAAACTGAGTTTCTCATCCTTAGTACAAAGCACCTTTACCTACTGAGCCATACTTCTGTCTCAAGAAGACCTCCTGAAGAACTATATGCTCTTATAATATTCTTCTGATCTTTATTTTTATTAAAAGAGAGAAAACAACCTCAGGGTTCTGTGATATTGCATCATTTTTAGAACTGATTGAATAAAATGTCCAAGATGCATTTCAGTAAGGAGACTGACCATCTTTACCATATGCTGTAGTTGAAGTTATTTAAACCATTTACCAGGAAAGGCAGGGAGATAGTTTGAGGGGGGAAGAAGGAAGGGTGAGTGGTGACTAGATTACTGCTTGAATCACCTGGCTTAAGAATCAGAAGGAGAATGAACATAGTAGCGAATGAACCTTGTCTGAAATCTGTTTATTAAAAATTTGGCCACTTCGTATCTGAGTCTTTTCTTTATTTTCTAGTTGTATGAACTGACAGAAGGATTCTAAACTGCTTCTTAACCCATAATTTCTTTCAATAGGCATAAAAATTTTATACATTCAAAGATTCAAATGTATTTCTTAGAGAACAGGGATTATTTCTTCAGATGAAAATATCCTTCTTTTCTATTTTTCTTCCAATCAGGCAAGAAAATTTGTATCTTATTTTGCTGTCTGTGACTTGCCTTATGAAAATAACAAATATATATTCATTTCCAAAGTGTAATATAATTTGGATTTTGTTTTGTAAACATCTTAAACCTACTCACAAGTTGTCTTTATAATGTATTATGTAATAGTTTGAATAGAATCACATTCAATATGTAACAACTGTACATTTCACCATGTTAATATTTATATAATTAGTACAGTATATATTTGGTTGTTAACAATGAAGCCACTCAGGAAGAAATAAACCTTTAAAGAGATTTGATAATGTTATCATATTATTGTATGAGCATCTCCTAAGCACCTGGAGAAGTGATAATAGAAGCAAAGCACCAGTAGGAGGAATCCCATGTTTCATTGATCATACTTTTATCAGAAAAATGAATGTCATATTCTTGATGCATAGTGATTGACACAGATATATAAAAGATCCTAGGATATGCAACAGATTCAAATAATGATTGTTGTGTTGGTAAAAATTAAGAGTCCTGTGAATGTTGTGCTAAAGTGTTACATTTTCCATTTAACAACAAATGTAAAAGTACATTTATAGCTGAATAACAAGGATGGTGCTAGAAAATTCTCCACATGGTTCTTAAAGAAATAAACAGATGCAATAATGAAATCTAAAAGATTGCTCAGCTGCTTACAATGCAACATAGCAGTGTTCCATAAGTAAACCTTTGTTATATATGTATTCTCTAATAAAATATGTAGTAAATGCACAATATAGTACCAGCAACTCAGTATTACATCATCTGTTCTATAGATTCATTTCACTTTTTGGATCATTCTGTATTTTTAGAATGGCACCCAGAGTTCAACCTCTTCACATGACAAGACAGGATTGTAATTAAAAATGCCATATAAAAATTATTCATACTCCCCCAATTTGCTAATTTTTGATAATTTAGTATACACATACAAATGTTTACATAAAAAGCTGATAACATAAGTCATCTCTTCTAATCTTAAATTGAGTTGCAGAATGACATCTTAAAATCATGAACATTTAAGTGTCAGATGTTTAATTACAGCAGCTCAATTGAAATGGGTAAAGGATTTTCTCCATAGCTACTGGTAGCAAGTCAATCAAGGTCACTTGAATTACTGCACTTGGACTCCCATCCCAGCAACCTATGATTTTCACTGTGTGTCCCTGTGTAAAATGAAGCTCAAATATAATGATCACAGTTCTAGGAGGAAACAAAACAATTGGACTTCTGCACAGGCAAAATAGGATCCTGAGATGACCTAATGGGTCTGTACAGAAATTATGAAAAATACATAAATAGAAGTTATACATTCTTCTCCTGAGATGATACATTAATTTTTGAGCACCTGAAGACATATTGGGGTTGTATTTCCAACAGAAATAGCCCATAAGAACATGAGAATATTTAAATGATCTAAATGGAGAACAAAGAAGATATCTGAAACAGTTAATCTCTTTCCATTTATATCCTTTTGGATAAAAATTATAACCTATCCAAGTTTCAAAAATGCCCTTCTAAAATTGGATTGTAGAGCTGTAAAGCTACACTGGTTCCAGCTGAAGCACATCGTATTTCTCAGTGCCCTAGTCCCCAGGCTAGCTTCTCATACTGTCAGCTCAAGCCACTACCTCCATGCCCTCATTTTGCTTGGTGGGAAAATATTCATTCTCTCTAAAGAAAATGCTGATATTTGGATATCATTTTGGCCATGTAGGAGGTAGAACCTCAGGAGCTGATAGGTCAGGAGAGGTCTTTACTTCTGGGAAGTGTACTGGCAGGGAAGGATAAATGCATTATTAGAGAAAGGACGGGTAACTTTGGGCAACTATTGTTCAAGCTTTCACCATCTAATATGGCAATCAAAGAACCTGATTAGATAACAATGCTTTGATAATGAACTCTCCAGCCTCAAGGACTGTGAGGAATTATCTCATTCTTACAAATTACCCAGGCTCCAGGATTTTGTTATAACACTACCAATAGATAACAAGACTGTAATAGCCTCCTCTTGTCCTTCAGTTCAGTTGTGTCTTTCCAAAATATCTTGTACGGTGTGCTTGATTTATGCCATTCCTTTGAAGGGAATTCTGCCTCATTCATCGCTGCATGCAAATTGACCTCTTTCAAACTTCTCTGAAATCTGAGTGGATTCTCCACTTTTCTTTACCACTTGATCCTCTCAAAACTCTATACAACAGAGTGCACATATTCTTCTCCAGTCTCTGTGTGTAAGTTTCTCTGCCTCTGCTCAAATAATCCTACTTGACCTAACCTTTCCCAATCCAAATCTCTCATGGCCTATTCAAACGCCTTTCCTTCAGGAATTTGCTAAGATTAAACTATCCATTCCTCCCAGGAACTAGGGGAAATTTTGATGTCCACACATTCTGGTTCATCTTCTACTTGCTCTTTATCTTTCTCCCTTATTTATTCAGTTACTGAAAGGAATATATGTTCTCACCACCTCTGAATCATCCCCAATAATCACCACCACACTTTGTGGATTAAATGAAAACAGTTTCTTTATATGAACTTATTTCTCAATATGCCAAGCAGACATGATCATTTTATAGAAGAAACCAAACACCCCTTCATGCCTCATTAGATGAGGACACTGAAGAGTGAAGGAAAAAGAATAGTAACCTGCTACAAAACTTTCTGTTCTTGGAAGATGGATTAAGAGAGCAATTTCTCTAACTGTAGCAGTTCTAACATAAGACATGGCATTTTCTCTCTAAGTAGCCCCAGCCATGTTTTCTTATCTTTCTGATTTACAGAATTTCCTTGGAAAGATGTTGCTATAATTCTAAATACAAAACCAAGTTGAAATTTAGGGGTATTTGTCTTATTTATTTGGCACTGATATGGATTTGCAGCTCTTCCACATCCTCAATAAAAGATAGGAACCAAGATGGAAAAGACTGTAGTGCAGACATAATGCCCACAAAATGACATGAAAGACATGAAAATTAGCAATCATTCTCCCATTCATTAACAAGGCAGAGGAGGACCTAAATATAACTGTGTTTATTGAAATAACTCAAGACTATTGGAAGGTTTGAACACAGTTTCTATAAAACAAAAGTTGCATTTCTTTTTACCGGGTCTCAAACACTCAAACACTTACAATTCTGTTGTGCATGCATATTCAGCAAACCACTTAATGATAGAAAATACACCTTCACACTTAGGTAATGGAATTATGCAGGGTGTTGGCTTGATATTCTCCTATGAGAAATGCATGCCTCTTGTGTATTGTTGAGCATTTCATTTTGTATTGAGATAAAACTTTCATTTTCCAATGCCTTTGCTGTACTTTACAAAACCCAAGTAGTGTAAATCAGCTCTTGTGCATATTCATTTGAGTAAAGTGAAGAAAGGGATATTAATGAAATCCTTCCTTCTATTAAAACAGACAGCAACAACAGTTTATTACTTCTCCACAGAGAGTGGGACTGAATTTAAAGGAGCAGTGAGCTGTTTGGCAGATATGAGACTCTGGAGAATAATTAAATTTCTATAAACATTCCTCAATGAAAAATTCTTCCCATCTTGGAAGAAATGTAAAATGAAATGCTTTCACAGATTTAAACTAATTAGATTTGTCTTGGTGTTTAGCACCATTACTCATAAAAATGGCTATTCTGAAGAAAGTACTGGTTGCTGTCTTTGCACTGCAACCTACTGTCTATTTGAGTGAAATTAAAATTTTGTTTTTTTTCTGTTTTCATTATTTAGGTTTGTTAAACTTCTCCATGAAATACTAATGACTATTTTAATTATTCTCTTTTATGATTAATAACAATAAAATATATTTATAATGTAACACTGTCTACCTAGCTTCCTCTGCTAAAATAAAAATATAGAAACAGTTCTATACCGTGTGTTTATCATTAATCTTGCATAGAATGGTTTTGATATTTGATGATGTTTTTATCTTCAGATGCTTCTTGAAAAATGATCGGGCTAGGCTATATGCCAATAGGTTGAAAATGTCATGTTAAATATTCATATCATGCCTGGGTATAGTGTTGCACCTGTTTAGTCCCAGCATCGGGAGACAGAGCAAATCTCTGTGAGTTTAGGATAGCCTGATCTACATAGTGAATTCTAGGACAGTACAGCATCAAAGTCTACATAGAGAAAGTTTATCTCAATAACACTAAATATTACACTAAATAACACTAATATTAATAAGTAATAGAATGAAAAAGTGTGAAAATATAGTACAGTGCATAGGATAAGATCTTTATATTCATTGGTATATAGCCAATTAGGAAGTGCTGCTAACTGCTGCTCACTAGTAACCTCAGAGTATGGTCCAACACACTTCTAGATTTGGAAAAGATCAACATTCAGAATCTATGTATTGAGAGTATCAGAAGCAGATTGCTTTGCAACATCATAAATTCTCAACTCATAAATTGAGCCACCATGAAGCTGAGGGATTTCCATACAGAAATAGAAATAACACTCAAAACACTGCCCATAGTTGTTCTATTGATCTTGTAATTCTGAGTAAACAGAGCTTAGTTACACTGACAGTCTTAGTAGAATATTTTTGAAGATTCTATGTTTTGTTTTTCCCTACCAGGTCATAAGTTATAACTCTATAAAATATGCTTTTCCATATGGAGCCTTTAAAGTGGCAGTAGTATTTTGTTAGTGGTTATTGATTGTGTGTGTGTGTGTGTGTGTACATATGTATGAATGTATGTTTAATATGTATGAAAGTATGTACATATACTTATGTGCAAGTATGTGCAGGCCAGAGGTAGATTTCCAGTAACTTCTTTAATTGCTTCTACACCATACTTTATGAATCTGAAGCTCACTAATTCAGTTAGTCTGTCTGGCCAGTAGGCTCAAGGGATCTCCCTGATTCTCCCTTCTGAGCACTGGGACTACAGGTGTGCATAGCCACATCCAGCTTCTTACACTGAGGCTTTCATGCTTACACAGAAAGCACGGTGATGTCTGGGCCATCTTATTATTCCTTTTTGTTTAAATTACTTCTCCTTTATTTGAATAAAGCATATTACAAGTAAACAGTGCATTGAAATATTTGAGATAGTAACTTCCTACAGAGTAAAGGTTTATTTTGCTTACGGTTTTAGAGGGTCACAGTTCATATGGCACATCTCTTGGAATGCAAAACTCTAAACATTTCTTTTCCCACCATGTTTTATACTATTTATTTCACTTTGATTGTGTGAGTAAATGCTCCAAAAGAGTGAAGAAAAGAGCTGGAAGGAAAGAGCTCCTAACTTTACCTACTATGACATCAAACACATAGCAAGTAATTAATTAATTATTATCCTTAGAACAAGGAATGAATGCACTCATCAAATCACTGATAATATAAATTTCCAATATGTAATAAAAGAGTTATGAATTTTAAAGAGAGAGGGAGAGAGTGGATGAGAAAGAGAGAGAGAGGTGAAGAAGAAGAATCTTTTCCATCCTCTGAGAGGATTTTGGTCTCTAAAGGAGTCAGAAAGTCTTAATGGAGTTGAAGCTGAGGCAGCTTTTTGAACTTGATTGTTTTTAGAATCCTAGTCTAGGGTGTGAGTCAAAAGAGAAGCTCTATATTTAGCAACCCCAAGGGGTCTAGGGCACAAACCAGGAAACCGGGAAGAAAGGTCTGCTAGTGAGCTATAAAGATCCAGGTGGAAAGGAACTTTTAGCTGGAGTCTACTTGCTAGCAACTTGGAGATTTAGAGTCCTTTATCCTCACTAAACCAGGATACTTTATAATTCAATTGTTTCCTTAGGTCAAAAGAATTTGAACTTCCTTTTTTATTTTATTTTTTAGTGTGACTCAAGTATTATAGGAACTAAAATATAAGAATAAATATTTAATTAAATTAAGATTGCAACAGTCAAGTCTGCTTGCTGCTGAGTGTATCACCCTTAATGTAAATCTTTTAAAGCACACACAATTAATTTGAGAGCCTGAGGGCACTTGCATGAAAAGGATAATGGGTTAAAACTTTAAATGTTATAACATTCTTAAGCAGAAATCTCTCTCTGTTCTATTGGTTTATGTTAACACCTTAGTAATTAATCTGGTGTTGGTTGAAGCTCTTTCTATCCAGGGATATCAAATTGACTTCATGAACCAATAAAATTTTGGGTCATTTTAAATTCTTACTCATCACAAACATGATTGAACTTACTGTACCATAATTGACTTTTTAAAACTATAGAAAATACTATATTGGTATCTGCTTGACCCATTGGCTATTACAGATAAAACCTGTCTCTATGATATTTTTCCCAGACTTAACAAGTAGGTACAGAAAGCATACATATACAACTACAAAGGGCTATTGTTCAAATTTCCTGCATGTGCAACTACAGCATATGGATTATAACTGGGTAGCTACTGAAGGCCTAGAATCCCAGTATGTATAAGACTTAAGCAGAAACTTACTCAAAGTCATTCTGAGCTAAAAAGTGAGACTCTACCTCTAAGAAGCAATGAGCAAAGGCTGTTAATTTATAAATTATTGAACATCATCATTAGTGCTATTGTTATGCCATCTTTAAAAGGTGTAATTGTCAGGAAATACTAACATAATGTTAAGGGGGAAAGCCAGTAACAGAACTACATAAAAATACAGTCATTTTGAGGAGAAAATACATAACTGTCAGTGTAGCCACTCACTTAGTCAAGGCCTTTCTTGTTTTACCTTGACTCTACCGAGTCTGGGAGAATTCTGTAGTATAAGTATCATAAACACTATGTTTGAACATGGTAGCCACAAAGAAGGGCATTTCTCCTCTGCTTGCAGGTGTGTTTCATACTTTTATCAAACTTTACTTACAAATATCATTTAAAGATGCAACCATGAGTAATTTCAAAACCACAACAGCATAGCAATGAATCAAATATCATAGCCTTCCAACCACAGTCTCTCAGTGGATTTAGGGGTTGCATATCTGACACAGCCCTAAAATACTGCCTTGCCTTTTTTAACCAAGTATTTTCTAGCCCCAAGGCATCCTAACCCATACTTATTTTATGATCAGAATTAAAGTTGAATAGGCCAGAGGCAGAGGAGGACATGTATACACTCTATACACTGACTGTGTAGAAAAGAGAGATTAGAATAAATCCATTCAATAAGGGAGTTAACTTCAATCTGAAATTCACATGATATTGCACAGCCGATTAAGCTACTGTTTCACAATTTATGAAGAAAGCCAATAGTGAAAGATAGTCAGGCATCAGGAAGAAGGGAAGCCTGCCTTCTGGTTATTTCGGATGCAGTTCTCAAGATTGACTGGGACACTAATGGAGAGTCATTAAGTGAGAACGTAGAGTGTTACAAATATCAATGGTCTGTGTTCTTTTGGATTGACAAAAACACACAATTCCAGGAATCATGCTGAACACTATAATCCAATAATTAAGAAAGGGTTCAGTGGAGCAAAGGAAAAAAACAGGAAAATTAAATTTAGAAAGAACTGATGAAGAGCCAGGCATCAGCTGACACAAAATCATCCATTTAAGATGTTCTAAAAGACAAGCTGAAAATGTTCCTCATAAACAAGGTTAACAGGATCCAAACAGAGAAGCCTTTGCTGTAAAACAGTACCAGGGTTCTCAGAACAATGTTTTTCTCAACGAAGCAACTAACACTGCTTCTGTTTACTGCCTTTCTCAAAAGCAAGTAAGGCCAGCCTCAAAATGTGGTCAAATCAAGTACACTTTAATTGAGATGTTTAGGTATAATCTATGTTCATCCTCATACTTAAAGTGACTTTCACGTTAGCATGGTAGGTAAGTCAGGTAAACCAGAGATCCCTGTATTTATTTTCATTGCTTTTTAGACATTGAATTAGCCTCAATTTTATGCCAATTTGGCTTGATTACAAGTGCATCAATCCTACCCCAGAACAGCCATCCTGTCAAGGTAACAATTTGTTTTTTTTTGTTGTTGTTGTTGTTGTTGTTGTTTCTTTGTTTTGTTTTGTTTTGTTTTTTTCTCCAAACAAGCTATCTTCTCCTGAGCTAGAGTCAGCTACTCATAACTTTCAGTGTGGCTCAGTTTCCAGTATACCTATGTAAGCCAAGTGCCACTTGTTATTACAACTGTCTTTAGATATGCAAATTGAAAACTTCTTCATTGGGCCAGCTTTTAAATAATTCCTGATGTTATTCTCCGGACTACATGCTCTCACTGATAAAACCATTCATTATGTATCAACTCATATGTTTACTTCAGATCTTATATGCACTGACAAATGTTACCTATGTCTAATACTGGCTCTTCCTCTCATTAATGCCATCAAGTCATTGGAAGTTCAAAATGTCCATAATCCCAGTTGTTCTGAGATTCCAAATTATCATTTGGTCATTCAAACATAGAACCTAACCCTCTGTCTCTTGCCCTGGTCTCTAGACAATGTCCTTGATTTCAGATGAGAAACACTTCCCCTAACAAAGGCATTTATGTGGCCAACTTGGGTGTCTACTATGAATAAAAAGAAAAAAAGAGGTATCTACTTGCTAGGAATTCAGAAGAATTAAGGCAGTTCTTAACCTCAAAATTGCCCCCAATCAACATGCTAAATGATTATGGCAACATCCTTGCATTTTACATCACTTCAACATAAATCCTTTGAACATCATCAAAAGGAGATACAGAGGGTGCCTCTACCTATAGCAAACATAAAAAAAGGTATAGCTCTTGAGGAGTTCATAGTCCAGTTAAAACGAAATATCACGAAATGCACTAGGTTTTGGTTTCTTTTATATGAAGTTCATGCTACGAATAAACCATTAAGTACTCAAGGATACAGACTGAAGAACATGTTCTTGGAGTTAATCACTGCTGTCTTCCAGATTTGATTTCATTCAAATTATTCCAAGAGGCAATGCATCAGTTATTCCAGCTCTTAGGATCTTGCCTCTCCTCTGAGCTGTGTGATAAAAGGTAATAATTGTGTTTAGAAATTTTAGAACAAGATAAGAGGAACTGGAAAAATATTCATTAATGCATTCATTCATGCATTTAACATTTATAAATCACCAACTGTCTGACAAGTACTATGCAAAACACTATGCAGAATGTGTACAGTTTAAGCAGCAGCTAATGACTCCCAAAGAATTCAGAGCAAGCTGTTCTATAATGTTGGGTTACCAAGGTGAAAGTTTTATAATTTAAAGTTTAATTCAATTGTGTTTGTACAGGTGAAACTTTACCACATTTCAATGCATGGTCTACATTTCTGGTGCTCCTTTTGGGCTTGCTCAGCTTCATTTTTCAGTAGCATTAAAAAAAAAAGAAAATGAAAAGATAAACTGTTGAGTGCTGTTTCACAGATTGAAGTCTTCACTCACTAAACCAGACAGATATTAGTGCTCTCATAAAAATGCAGTGAATCTGATCCTAGCTCTGAGACTGGGCACCAAAAAAATCTTCCATTTTAAAAAGCACACCAAAAACCTGAGATATACCACACAGCATGTTTGTCTTTGCTTCATAGACAGACAGACAGACAGATCTTTCACATTAAAGTAACAAAGTAACATGGTGTGTTTTTTGGACTCATTTCCATTCATAATATAAAGGAACAACTTCTAGAGATAGGAGACCACAATTAACACTACAGTTATATAGTGGTGATATTTTGTTCGTGCTCTAAAAATAAAGCTTGACTGGAGAGCAGAATGCTGAGCTAGCTACTAGTTAACCCTAGAGGCCAAGGTAATGGTAGCAAATGCAATCCCTGACTTGGGACCTCATGCATTTGATCCTTGTACTTTGGAGGCACACACCTTTCTGGGGTAGAGGTACATGTCTTTAATCCCAGCACTAAGGAGGTGGAGACAAGAAATGATGTGACTGGGTAGAGAGAGGATTATAAGGCAGAAGGAGACAGGAGCTCAGCCTTCTTTGGTCTGAGAATTCCTTAGTGGTAGAACTCTAGTGGCTGGATGTTCTGGTTCTCTAATCATTCAGTTTCCACACTACATCTAGCATCCAACTTTGGGACACAAGTTCATGAAAAAGTTGCTTATCTGTGACGTGGCAGCCACCTGAACAAGCCAGAGCTACACATGCTTGGAGTCACCAACTTGCTGCCATGGTTTTCCTCTCTTTTATCACACAAGTCTCTGAGAAAGTTTGAAATCATTCTGTTTCAGCCTCTGTGCAGCAAACTCCACAGGTATTTTGGCTCCAAACACCACAGCAGTTAGCCACTTTTGCAAGTTCCACCATGTAGACAGTTAGCTGCTTAGCTTCTTTTCTCCCTCCTGGAGGGTTGTGATCTTTCCCTGGACTCCTTTCTCAGGTTGCTGCCAAACTAGGTAGTTGCCTTGAAACCTGCTTGGGCTTCTACTGTTCTACACAGCAGCAGTCAATTTCGCATTTCATCATTATCTGAATCATCATTGTTCACAAATTTGGAGGGACAATTGGTAATTATTAAAGGAAGGATTAGTTAAAAGAGAGTTTTTCCCTCCATATTAAAAAAAATGGGGGGAAACACTGTTACAATTGAGATAGCTAGGTCTCTGTATGATTATGCAATGCAAGGTTTAAAAATAGATCAATTAAATGATAGGATAATCAGCTTAAATGGGACTGACAAAAATGTTAATTGTCACTTTGATAACCTTTATTGTTGGTTTGATAATTCTTGGTTTATCTCTAAAAATGTTGGTTGATATGAGTGCCAAAATACAAAACTTCTAAAAACTTATTAAAACAGACCATTAGAGGTATTCAGATCTAGAAAGAGGAATTGAAAGGAGAACCAATCTCAGCATTGCATTATAAGGTTAGAGAGAAATAGCCTAAGGCTTTCAAACAATCAACTTTAATTTATCTAGTAACCTTACAGGAACAACTGCCAAATGATAGATACCCCCAAGGCTTTGTAAGAACTAAATGAACTCCTGTGGAAACATTAGATTTAAAGAGATTCAAAGAAATAGTAGTCTCATGTGTCATGCATTCACCCTTTGTGAAACATGTTAAACTCATGGTTAACTTGTAATAGAATTATCCCTCAAGACTGAAGAGACTTGGTTTCAGCAGTATTGGAGCCTGGTCCTCAATTACAGTGGAGGACCTGGTAGAAAGATGAGCCTAAAAGCACTGAACAACCAAGTAGGGCTCGAGGTATGAAATCACCCAAAATAAACTTCTTGGAGATGGAGATTATGATAAAGTACAATGGCAATCTCTATATGATGACTACACCCCAGCTTTGTGCCAAGCAGTAGCTTTGAATGCTTGGGACAGAATTTGCTAATGTTACACAGGACACAAAAGAGAGCTTCACTGATTTATTCCAAAGATTAACTTCAGCAGTAAATAGATCTACCAAGAACCCCTGAACATGAGTCTCAGGAGGCCTGGCAGTCTAAGGGACCTCTGACAATGGAACCAGGATGTATCCCTGGTGCAAGAATGGACTTAGGGAGCCCATTCCCCATGGAGGGATACTCCCTCAGCCTAGAGACACGAGGGAGGGCCTAGGCCCTACCCCCAAAAGATTTGACAGATTTTGTTGTTGTTGTTATTGTTGTTTTGTGGTTTTGTTTTTTGTTTGTTTTTGGAGACAGGGTTTCTCTGTATTGCTTTGCAACCTCTCCTGGAACTAGCTCAAACACATAGAGATCTACATGCCTCTGCCTCCCAAGTGCTAGGATTAAAGTCATGTGCCACCAAAGCCTGGCTACCTTGATAGATTTTGAGGATCCCTCCTGGATGGCTTTACTCTGCCTGGAGAGTGGATGGGGGATAGGATGGGAGAGTCTGTGGGAGGCATGAGAGGATGGGAGAGAGAGGGAACCAGGATCAATGTGTTAAATAAGAAAACAAAATATTTTTAAAAAGATATCAAAAAAAAGTTTAAATATTCTTCAGCGTAACAGAAACTGTGTCTTCTGGAGCAGGAAGATAGTGGCGGTTATTTGCTTTTATCTGTGTAAGGGTTTCCCTAATATGTACCTACTTACAGTTTATCTTGGGTTTGGTGAACTCATTTACACAACACCTTCAGAGAATAAGGTAAGAACATTCAACAATATGAAGAGCAATGTGGTACCACTAGAAACCAGCGTTGCTGCAACAGCAAGACCTGAACATCCCAAAACAAATGAAGCAGAGTAAAACTACCTAAAAGTAACTTTAGGAGGATGATTGATAACCTTAAAGAGGAAATGAAAACTTCCCTTTAAAAACTGAAGGGAAAGTCAAACAAAAAATTGGAAGATATCGACAAATCCCTTAAAGAGAACCAAGAAAAAGCAATCAAAAAGTGAAAGAAATGATTCAAGTCATGAAATCTGAAATAGGGGCAATAAAGAAAACACAAACAGAGGGAATTCTGGAAATGAAAAATCTGGGCAAACAACTGGGAACCAGAAATGCAAGCATAAACAACAGAATAAAAAGGGTGGAAGAGAGAAATTCAGACATTGAAGATACAGTAGAGGAAATAGATTCATCAATCAAAGAAAATTTTAAATCCAACAAATCCTTAGCACAAAACATTCAGGAAATCTGGGACACCATGAAAAGACTGAACCTAAGAATAGAGATAGAAAAAGTCCAACTCAAAGGTAAAGAAAATATATACAACAAAATCATAGACAAGAGACAAAAAAAAAAACTGAATCAAAAACATAGTCCCTTCACCACATAATAATCAAAACAATAAACATACAGAATAGAGAAAGAATGTTAGGAGCTGCAAAGGAGAAAGGCCAGGTAATATATAAAAGCAGACCTATCAGAATTGCACATGACATCTCAACGGAAACAATGAAAGCCAGAAGGTCCTGGTCAGAGGTTATGCAGACACTAAGGGACCATGGATGCCAGCCCAGAATACTTTATCCAGCAAAGCTTTCAATAACCATAGTTGGAAAAAAGAAGATATTTCATGAAAAAAAACAAATTTAAACAATACCTATTCACAAACCCAGCCCTACAGAGTGTACTAGAAGGAAAACACGAACCCAAGGAAATCACCTATGTCCATAGGAAAATAGGAAGTAGATGAGCTTACAAAGCAAATCCCACAATGCCATCATCATTAACAAAAACAAAACTAACAGGAACTAGCAATCACTGATTATTAATATAAATAGTTTCAATTCACCTGTTTAAAAAAAAAACCAAAGGGTAAAAGACTAGATACAAAAACAGAAGCCATCCCTTCTGCTGCATACAAGAAACACACCTCAAACTCACAGACAGATATTACATAAGAGTAAATGGTTGGGGAAAAAAATTTCCAATCAAGTGGACCTTAGAAACAAGCTGGTGTTGCTATCCTAATATCTAACAAAATAGACTTCAAACTAAAATCAATCAAGAAAGATAAAATAGGGCATTTCATCATATTCATCACAGGAAAAACCCATCAAGAGGAAATCTCAATTCTGAACATCTATGCCACAAACACATCTGTAAAAGAAACATTACTAAAGATTAAAGATTAAATCACAAACCAAGCCACCCCCCCACTAATAAAAGGAGACTTCAACAACCCACACTCACAACTGACATATCTGCCAGACAGAAGCTTAACAGAGAAATAAGGGAACCAACAGAGGTTATGACCCAAATGGATTTACTAGACATCTATAGAACCAAATACAAAAAGACTATAATTTCTTTTTAGTACCTTATGGAAACTTCTCAAAAAATAGAACAAATACTCAATAAAAAAGCAAACCTCAACAGATACAAAACATATTGCAACAAACCCCTGTAACCTATCTGATCACCACAGCTTAAAGTTAGAATTCAACAGCAACATTAATTTTAGATAGCCCACAAACACATGGATATTGAACAATGATCAACTGAACCACCACTGGGTAAAGAGAGAAATAAAGAAATGAAACACTTCCTAAAATGCAATGACTGTGCAACATAACCAAACATATGGGACACATGGAAGCAATGCTAATAGGAATGTTCATAGCACTAAATGGTCATACAAAGAAGTTGGGAAAATCCCACACTAGTGAATTAACAGAACAATTGAAAGCACTAGAACAAAAAAAAAAAAAAAGCAAACTAACCCATACTAACCCAAACCCATATTTCCTGTTATCTACTCCTTCTGGGTTAGTTTGCTTTTTTTTTTTTAGTCAAATTGAAGAAACAAAGAAATAATTCAAAGAATCAATGAGACAAAGAGTTGGTTCTTTGAGAAATTCAACAAAATAGACAAACCTTTATCCAAACTAACCAAAAGATAGAAAAAGAATATCCAAATTAACAAAATCAAAATGAATCAGGGAACATAACAACAGATAGTGAGGAAATACAGAGAATCAGTAGGCCATATTTCAAAAGCCTATATTCACAAAATTGGAAAACTTTAAGGACATGGATAATTTTCTAGATAAGTACTGCATACATATAAAAATTAAATAAAGAGCAGATAAACAACTTAAATATACCTAAGGAAATAGAAACAGTTAGCAATAGATTCCCAACAAAAACAAGCCCTGGACCAGATGGATTCAAAGAAGAACTAATACCAATACTCTTCAAATGAATTCCACACAATAGAAACAGAATGAACATTGCCAAACACTTTTTATGTGGCTACAGTTAACCTGATAGCCAAGCCACATAAAGACAAGAATAAGAAAGAGAATTACAGATGAATTTCCTTCATGAACATAGATGCAAATATTCTCAATAAAATACTGTCAAAATGAACCCCAGAACACATCAGAAAAATAACCCACCTTGATCAAATAGGATTCATCTCAGAGATACAAGGATGGTTCAACATATGAAAATCCATCAATGTAATCTACCATATAAACAAAGGGGGACAAAGTACCACATGACCATCTCACTAGATGCTGAAAAAGCCTTAGACAAAATTCAACACTCAATCATGATAAAGGTCTTGGAGAGAATGGGGGCATTACCATTCCTGACTTCAAGCCATATTATAGAGCTATATCAATAAAAACAGCTTGGCATTGGCATATAAACAGAGGGGTGTAACACTGGAATATAATTCAAGTCCCTGATACTAATCTGCACACCTATGAAAACCAGATTTTTGATAAAGAAGTAAAAATGATACAATTGAAAAAGGAAAATCTCTTTAACAAATGGTGTTGGAATAAATGGATGTTAACAAGCAGAATATCAAATAAGTCCACATCTATCACCATGCACAAAATCAAATCCAAGTAGATCAAGGACCTCAACAAAAATTTAGCTACATTGAACCTGAAAGAAGAGAAACTGGCAATTAACCTGGAATGCATTGGCATAGGAGACCACTTCCTAAATAGAACATCAGTAGCACACACACTGAAAGCAAAAATCAATAAATGGAACCTCCTAAAACTATAATACTTCTGTAAGGCAAATGAAACTGTCAATAAGTAAAATCATCATCCTACAGAATGAGGAAAGATCTTCATCAATCCCATATTTCACAGAGATCTGATCAACAAAAGATTTCATAAAATTAGATATCAAAATGCAAAAATAGCCCAATTGAAAAATGGGGTACAGAGCTAAACAGATAATTCCCAACAAAAGAATCTCAAATGGCCAAAAGATATTTAATGAAGTGCTACCCATCCTTAATCATCAGGGAAATGCAAATCAAAACAACTCTGAGATACTACAGTGTGCCATTCCTAAGCCTGAAATGCTCATTCCTTGCACTTTGCCTGCCTATCTACTTTTAATTCCTTATATTTTTATATTGTTTGAAAAAGATTTTAATCAATCCTATATCTGACAAAGGGATGATCTCCAAAATATACAAAGAATTAAAAATTAGTCAACAAAACACCAAATAGCCCTATTAAAAAATGGGGTACAGACTGAAGAGAGAATTCTCAAAAGAGGAAATCAAAAAGGCTGAAATACACTTAAGAAAGTGCTCAACATCCTTAGCTATCAGGGAAATGCAAATCAAAACAACTTTGAGATACCATCTTACTCCTGCCAAAATGGTTAAAATTAGGAACACCAATGACAACTTGTTCTAGAGAGGATGTGGAGAAAGGGGAACATTCCTCCACTGCTGGTGGGAGTACAAACTTGTACAACCTTTTTGGAGATCAGCATGGAGGTTCCTGAGGAAAATGGGAATCTGTTTACCACAGGACCCGGCAATCCCCCTCTTAGGCATATACCCAAATGATCCACATCCATGCAACAAGGACATGTGCTCAACTATGTTCATAGCAGCATTATATGTAATAGCAAGAACCAGGAAGCAACCTAGATGCCCCTCAACTGAAGAATGGGTAAAGAAGATGTGGCACATCTACACAATGGAATACTACTCTGCGGAAGAAAAAAAAAATAGAATCATGAAATTGCAGGCAAGTGGATGGAACTTAAAGAAACCATCCTGAATGAGGTAACCCAGTCGCAAAAAGAGGAACATGGTATGTACTCACTCATATATGGATTTTAGACTTAGAGCAAAGGATCACCAACCTATAATTCACACCGCCAGATGAACTAGGATACAGGGTGGATTCTAAGAGATTCATATAAGGTCCCTCACAGAAGGGGGAAGGGACAAGTTCTCCAGAGCACAAGGGTGGGGGGGGCAGTGAGTGGAGAGGGAAATAGGAGAAAAAGAAGGGGAGGGGAGGAAAGTACATGGGACTAGGAAAATTGAGTCAGGGAAGGAACAGATGAGAGAGAGAGAGAGAGAGAGAGAGAGAGAGAGAGAGAGAGAGAGAGAGAATATAAAACAGCGAGTCATTATAGGATTGAAGAGAAAACTGAATGTAGAGAAATGTCCAGAGGCCTACAAGACAGACTCCAACAAACAATCTGAGCAACATTGAAAAGGCTATGTTAAATGCCCTTGCCTGATAATGAGATCAACGACTAACTTATCTACCATCATGGCGCCCTCATCTAGTACTTGTTGGAAACAGAAGTAAACACAACTAAACACTGAGCCAAACTTGAATCCAGATGCAGAAGAGAGGACAAGACCACACTGCAGAAACTCATAGAGACAGCTGACCTGAACAAGGAGGAGCTAACAGCCCCCAGACTGATAGATGGGAATATAGCATGAGACTGAGTCAGACCCCTTGAACATGGGTCTCAGCTAGATGGACTGAGCAGTCTAAGGGACATCAGACAGTGGAACCAGGATGTATTCCTGGCACACAAAAGAACCTTGCAGGTACATCCCCCATGGAGAGATACTCCCTTAACCTAGAGACAGGAGAGAAGTCCTGCTTCAAATAATTTGACAGATTTAGATGACCCCTCTTGGATGGCATCACCCTACGTGTGGAGTGGGGGGATGAGAGAGGAGGGTGTTTGGGGTGCATGTGAGGGGGGGAGAGAGGGAAAGATGTAGGGAGGGGTGGAGGGAGAGAGGAAGGGGGAACTGGAATCAATATGTAAAATTAAAAAAAATAAAAAGAAAAAATTCTATATACTTTACTATCAAAAAGATTATAAATAAATAAACTCTTCATATTCCCTTTAAGGAAGAGATTTTCTCTAGCTACCAAATATTATCCAGATCCCACATATTGAACTTGATGGAGCCCAGATCCTTTCCATCAAAGCCTTTATGTGTTATTATACACTGTATGCATTTTGTTGAATCCTCAGTTCATTTAATTACCAATGTATATATTTCCTTCTTCTGTGACCAGCACATACAGATACCTAAAATCTTCATAGAGTAAATGATATGTAAAGGAAGTAACAAAAGATTATATAATAATTAATAGTCAGACCATGAAATAGTGTGAAGATTCAAAAGTCAAAAGAATCAACATGCATTCATGTGATCAGGAATGATTTAATAGATGAGACAGAGTTTTAATTAGGTCTGAGACATTGGTTAAAATTGGCCAAAAAAGAGTTGGGCAGTACTCACAGACAGAAGGTCAAGGTCAGAATCACAGTATCCTAGTTAGATTATCCCAAAATTTATTCCAACACAGCACATTCAGTTTGTAGGTAAATTATGTAAAGATTTTTTTTTATTTTGATTGAATACCTTGTCCCAGGAGAAATGGTGCAGAGAAAAGCAATATTTAAAATCCCACTGTGGTTTTATTGATTCCATCACCCAACCCTAACAATAACAGTACACTGGGATTTGAAGTATAAAAAGAGGTTGAAAGAGAGTCAAACTGTGGCCAGACATTTAGACAGACATTATGAAATTTGGCACATGTGATATAAATATTTGAGAAGGCCACATCTAATCTATCAGAGAATTAAATCACAGCATGAAATGAGTGACTCCTCTCTTACAAAGTGAGGTTGAATGTATCAATCCCCCATGGGTTTTTAATGCTCGGGTGCTCAAGCTACCTTTATTTCTGTTTAAACTGCTTTCTATTTATTACAACTGCAAAGAAAAAAATTCTACAAATCCATGTTCATGCAAATCCACAGTCTACTAAACCGTCTGAATATAAGAAGATGAAACATGAATTACTGGACTTTTTCCTCTCTGTTTTAAACATGCTTTGTAAATTGGTATAGCATTAATGCCATGTCCATACATTAAAAAGTGTCTTAAGTTATCACCTTGTGTTCTTTTTTAAGTATGTACATATATAAGCTTTTTTACTATGACACTGTTCAATTACACAGGATGAATTAAAAATTGCTCATAAGGGACTTCAACTATATTGAATTAAATACATTAATCATATCTTGGTTAGGATTTCTGTTGCTACAATAAGTATAGAGGAAAGGGTTTATATGATTTATTCTTCCATATCGCTGTTCATCATTAAATGAAGTCAGGGCAGGAAGTCAGATAGAACAGGAACCTGGAAGCAGGATTTGATTTTGAGGCCATGGATGAATGAAGGCTTGCTCATCCTTATTTCTTATAGAAACCAAGACTACCCACTCAGAGATAGCACAACCCACAATGCACCTGGAACTCCACATCAATCACTAAGTAAAAAAATACCCTACAGCCAAATATATGGAAGTATTTTTTCAATTGAGGTTGCCTCCTCTTAGAAGACTATAGGTAATGTCAAACTGACATAAAACTAGCCAACACAAGTCTTTTCCCCCTCTGCAATAAATGGAAATCTAGAAAACACAAAAATCTATGAAATAACTGAAACCAAATGAGTCTAGCTGTTTAGTATCCCTAGTTTTGAACTAGAGGATCAACCTGGACTGCAGCACCATGGAAGAAGCCAGCACAAAAAGAAATCTCACTGGGCCTATACCTACCCATAGCTTAAGGTTAAGTTTGATGAGGTAATCACAACCTAACAGCAAAATATACACAGGATTTAAATGATGGGAGAAAGAACTACAGAAACATTCAAGGGATTTTTTTCTAAAGTCTGTTTTTAAATACTAAGCCATGAAATTACACAGAACAAGCAAACAGCAATGGAGAGTTCCAAAATGAACCAAACCACAGACTGGATTGGAAGGCCTTCAAACTCCCATCAGCCAAAGTGGAAAGCTGTGAATAAGCCGAGCAGATTGTAGAGAGTCCATAACATTTCCCCTTTAGAAGTCAGTCTCAACCAGCCAGGACAGAGTCACTGGAGAGATGAGGAATGTCCCCTGAATCAGTTCAGTAGGAGGTGAGGCAAAGCTGAAAGTCATCAGACAGTCTAATGACTTAGCAATAAACAACATCCAAACAGAAGCACAAACAGAAAATGACTAAAAGAAAACTGAGCAAAGCCACTGTAATCTATGGTACCATTTAAAGCCTAATGTGAAAAGATTTGCCATATTTGATGTACACTCATATCACCAAAAAACTTCACGTGATTCAAACACCAAGGGAAAATTAATTATGAATCAGGTCACACCAAGGCATGCCATCATCCAAAACAGAAAAATCCTAAAAGTAATTACAAAAAATGGAGATATTTAATTAATAAATGGGCCAATGAACTGAACAGACAATTACTACATTAAGAAATACAAATAGCCAGTAATTATTTTTTAAAATGTGTTCAACATCTCAACCCATCAGAGAAGTTCAAGTTAGAATAATTATTTTGATATTCTGTCTCATCTTCTTCAGGAAAACAATGACAACATGATAAAGACAGCTAAAGGCAGTATAGTACAGATTCATAGTAGGATCTTATTCAGACAGAACCAAAAAGTAAGATATAGAAGAAAAATGGGTGAGGTAGCAGACATATAAAGTAAGAAAATTCAATTCAGGCTCAGAAAAATAGACATTTTATGTTATTTCCCATATATTTACCCTAACGTCTACCTGTTAAATATGTGTTTCTAAGTGGAGCTAAATGTAGGGTCCATGGCACTTGAAGATCAATGTGCTTTAAAGGAGGGAATGGGGAAGACCAAAAGAATAAAGTGCAAGGAGGAATACTATGAAGGAAAGATTTATTGAGTTGTGAAAATTAGAATATCTGAATGGACCCTGGCTGTAAGACCAGGCACAAACCTGGTACATGAGCTTGCATGTTGGAGACCATTTCCTATGGCAGTACGTCATGCTCAGCCTTAATGCATGGAACAGGGGATTGGCACTGCCACAACCTATTGTGCCAGACTTTGTTGACTTTTCATGGGAGTCCTTAAATGTAAGGAGGAATGGACTGCGGGTGGGCTGGAGGGAGGCAAGAGGGCAGAAGGAGTGTTGGGTGGGGGAACTGAGATTGGAATGTAAAGTGAAATTTAAAAGAATAAACATTTTTTAAAAGAAAAGTTCATTTAGGCCCTGCTCCAAATGATTATGACATACTTTGAAGATTCCCCCATGGAAGACCTCACCCTCCCTGGGGAGCAGAAAGGGGATAGGATGGGAATTGGTGGGACAGGGGAGGAGGGCAGGGTGAGGGAACTGGGATTGACATGTAAAACATGCAAATTTTAATGAAAAAATCATGAACAAAAGAAAAAGAAAAGTTCATTTAGAAATGGGGAACAGGGAGGTGAGGTAGAAGCAAGCAGAAATTAGTCATTGTGTAATATGTATTATAATACCTATGGTAATGTTATATAGTAAAGCTAAGTTTAAAAACAGAAATAACATATGAAAATTCTTTTAAAAGGTGTGCTATACACACATGCACACAAAAGCAAAGGATGGTTTCATAAAGATAGATTTCATGAAAACTACTGGGAGCTAGGAAAAAAGGAGAAATTTATAATAATGAAACAAAAATCACATGTATTTTTATTGTCAAAAAGGAAGGGAAGTCATTTTCTGACAAAAAAAAAAAAGTGTGTGAGTGTGTGTGTGTGTGTATGTTTTCAGCCTATGTGTATTACCAAAAAGAGATAAAGAAAACTTTCCAGAAGAACAATCATTCCCCTTGGAAACTTCTCTGCATGCAGGATAGCATGCTCCAGAAATGACAGCAGTGCATGTGAATAAATTATATAATACACACAGCTTAAATTTAAGATGTTTTATACTCACAACATGCAAATAGTGTTTAGACAGAAAACTAATTAAATATAATAAAATTATCTAACATCAATTAGTTTAGCTTTATTCTTTAGTTTTTAATGTGACTATATTTTTATGTGTGTAAACAGTTGTGTATGTGTTTGTGTGTGTGTGTGTGTGTGTGTGCGTATTTGCACACATGAGCACACATGTTGTGGTACACATGTGAAAGTCAGAGGATAAATTGCAGGAGTTGATCCTCTCCTTCCACCATGTGAGTTGGCACTTGAGCTGAGGTTATCAAGCAAGGCTTAAGCATCTTTACCTGCCAAACCTTCTTGCTGACTCCAGGCTTTAGTTATTACAAGCTTCTAAAAGAACAAATTAAATAAACACAAAGGAAAGAAATTTTAAAACTCAAGAAATACTGGTGAAATCAAATCCAATTTTTTAATATGTTTAAAAATCATTAAAATGGGTAAATCCCTTTCTAGATTCATCAATGTAAACAATAAAGAGCTCACCCAATATAAATCTGGAATAAAACACATCATTTAAGGTCCCATAAACACCAAAAATATGTCAAAGAAACATTTTTACAAGTTCATGTCTACTTAACATGACATAATATATGAAAACCAAAATTATTAAAATTGAAACCAAATAATGTAGGTGGTAAGAACTTACTGAAATACATCTATTAAAAAAAACTGAACATAGAATTGAAACCATCCTTTTTATCAGACCATAATAGTTTCATGAATAGACTACAAAGTGTGGAAAAAAGTCCTGTACCAAGTAGTTTTAAACAATGAGAGAAGCAAGCTCCTCTAAAATAATGAACTTCAATGATACCCTCAAATTAAAGTCAGAAAAATAAAAACAGCAAAAATAGGAAGTAATGAACTACTTCACAGTTGTACTTTCTAGTTGGGACCAGTGGCCCACAAAGAATGACATAGAGACCTATTGTTAATTATAAAAGCCTGGCCTTAGTTTAGGCTTGTTTCCAACTAGCTCTTAATAACCCATATTTTAAAATCTACATTCTGCCATGTGGCTCATTACCTCATCTCCATACTTCATGTCCTGCTCTGCCCATGTCCCTTTTCTCCCTCTGTCCAGTTCTTGTTGGCAACACAACCTTTCTTCTTCCCAGAGTCCTCTCTGCCCCAGAAGTCCCACCTAACCTATTCCTGCATAGCAATTAATTATTCAGCTCTTTATTAAACCAATCAGAAGACACCTTGGGAAACAAACATCTTTACAGAGTTCACAAATATTCTGCAACACTACTTGGCATCTTTTATGACCACAATGCAAATATCCTCAAAAATACCAAATTGAAGAAAACAATGTGGGAAAAAAAAGTACTTTATCTTGATCAAGTGGCACTTCTTTCAGGATCCCAAGGGACTTTAATAATTAAAATTTCCTAGCAGTCATTCTGACAGGTGTAGAGTGGTATTTCTGAGTTGTTTTGATTTGCAATTCCGTGACAGCTAAGGATGTTAAGAAATTTCTTAAGTGTCTTTCAGCCATTTTAGATTCCTCTATTGAGAATTCTCTATTTAGTTCTGTACCCCACTTTTTAACTGGATTGTTTAACTGGATTATGTTGAGGTTTTTGATCCATTTGGACTTAAGTTTTGTGCATAGCTATAGATATGGATCTATTTGCAGTCTTCTACGTGTCATCTAAACCTGTCAGAAAGGCTAAAATAAAAAACAACATTTTATGCTGTGGAGAGGATATGGAGAATGGGAAGCACTCCTTCATTATTGGTGGCAGTGCAAACTTACACAACCATATTGGAAATCAGTATAGTAGCTTCTCAGGAAAACGGGAAAAGCCTACCTCAAGATCCAACAATTTCACTTTTAGGAATATACCCAAAAGAAGCACATTCATACAAAAAGTACATCTATTCAGCTATGTTAATAGCACCATTATTTGTGAAGCCAGAACCTGGAAGCAACCTAAATGCCCTTCAACTGAAGAATGGATAAAGAAAATGTGGTAGATTTACACAATGGAATACTACTCAGCTGAAAAAAAAATGACGTCTTAAAATTTGAAGGCAAATGGAAGGAACTACCATCCTGAGTGAGGTAACTCAGTCACAGAAAGACAAGCATGGTATGTACTCACTCATATATGGACATTAGACATAGAGCAAAGAATTTCCAGCATACAATCCACATCTCCAGAGAAGCTAGGAAACAAGGAGGAGCCTAAGAGAGACATACTGCCAAAGTAGAAAGGGACAAAAGCTCCTGAACAAATTGGGAGCATGGGGGAGGGGAGAGTGAGGAGAAAAAGAAGGGGAAAAGAGAAGAGGAGAACATGAGGAATCAGAAAGACTGAATCGGGGAAGAGTAGAGGAGAGCAAGAAAAGAGATACCTTAATACAGGGAGCCATTATAGATTTAAAAAGAAATCTGGTACTAGGGAAATGTCCAGAGATCTACAAGGATGACCCCCACTAAGAACCTAAGCAATAGTGGAGAGGCTACTTAAATACACTTCCCCTATATGAGATTGAAGGCTACCTTATATGCCATCCTAGGGCCTTAATCCAGTAGCTGACAGAAACAGAAGCAGTCACCCACAGCTAAACACTAAGCCAAACTCCTGGAATCCAGTAGTAGAGAGGGAGGAGTGATAAGCAAAGGAGTCAAGACCATGCTGGAGAAACCCACAGAAACAGGTGATGTGAACAAGTGGAAGATCATGGATCCTAGCCAGACAGCTGACCAACCTGCATAGGAAGGAATCAGTCCCCCTGAATGTGGGTGACAGGAGACTTGGGCAGTCTATGGGGCCTCTAGTGATGAAACCAGTATTGATCTCTAGCTCACAAATGGAATTTGGGAGCCCATTCCCCCATGGACGGATACTCTCTGAGCCTAAATACACAGGATAGGGCCTAGGCACTGCCCCAAATAATGTGACAAATTTTGATGATCCCCCATGGAAGGCTTCACTCTCCCTGAGGAGCAGATGGAGTGTGGGACAGGATATGTTGATGGGATTAAAGGTGTGTACCAATAGGCCTGACTACATTTAAAATTTTAAAACATAATCATGTAATATAAAAAGCTACAACTCATGTACTACTTCTGAATGAATCTCCTGAGATCTCCAACTGCACAGGAGTAAAATACAATAAGCATTTGTAATTTCATAAGCAGGAAAACATTTAATATGATTTCAAATAGCATTTAGTATGAAATATTTAATATTTTTAATTTAAAAATATTCAAATTATTTTAAAAACATCCAAAACTTATATGTAAAATGTCATTGAGAGATTTAAAAAAGACTAAAGTATGGTATGCTGATTCATTCTATCAGGAATTTTTGTTGTTTGTTTTATGAGACAGGGTTTTTCATGTAGTATTGGCTATCCTGGAACTAATTCTGTAGAATAGGCTGTCCTTAATCTCACAAATATCTGTGTGACTTTGCCTCCTGAGTGCTGGGATTAAATGTGTGAGCCACCACCACTGGCTTGGATCACAATTATTCAGGTGCAATATTGTCACAATGTCAATTCTCCTGGATAGAACAACGAGTTTTAAAGCACTGACAAGCAGACTGCCTAATTAATATGGAAATTTTAAAGATTCAGAATAAGAAAATTTATGTCACTTGATTTCAAGACATATTAGGACAATGTGGCAAGGACATAATGATTTTTCGTATTTGTCATTGAAACAATTCAGAAATGTACTTATTCAACATCTTATTTAACAGATGTTCTACTCTGGTTTACATGCAAAATCTCCCCACAGTTTCATATTTTAGAACACTTGGTCAACTGCTAGGTGTCATTTACGGGTGGCTGAGGAATCATACTAAAGAGGTAAGGCCCAGTTGTTAAAAGTAGGCAGAAGGGGGGAATTATGAGTCATAACTAGGAGCTGGTCCCTTCCTCCTCTGTGACTAGTTGAGAGCACCTGCACCCAGGCTGCAGCCATAGATATCATGCCTCCCCAGTACTATGAGATAAAATAAATCCTTTCCCTAGGTTGCTTCTTGTCAGGTATGATAATAAGAATAAAAATGGCCCCTATAGAGCCATAGGGAGTGGGCATGTTGTTTTATTGAAGCACGTGTGGCCTTGTTGGAGAAAATATGTCACTAGTGGCTAGGATTTGAGGTCTCAGAAGCTCAAACCAGGCCTATTGACTCATAGTCAATTCCTGCTACCTGCAGATCCAGATGTAGAACTCTCTGATACCTCTCCAGCACCATGTAGGACAATATGCCACCCACCATGCTTCCTTCCATGATGATAGTGGACTAAACCTCTGAACTGTGAGCCAGCCTCAGTTAAATATTTTCCTTTATAAGAGGTATTATGGTCTAGGTATCCTTTCACAACAATGAAACCCTAATTAAGAAATCTGGTGTTTGGTCACAGTAATGCTAAGCTAACACAGTTTCCAAGGGAGTTAAAGGGATTATTTTAAGTCTTATTAAAAAATTATTCTGGAGCATGTTATTCTGACACTTAATTCAAAATATACTAAAGCCATAAAATTCAAAGAGTGCTACAAAATTCTAGAGGGATTAAATGGTTAAAATAGTAAAAGAAAAATTTAGGATTCTGAAACCATAATTTAAAAAAGAAAAGCAATAAATCGAATTCATAAAAAATAAAAACTTTTGCTTCACAAAACGTACTACAAAACTGGCAAAGTATATGTAAGAACACTCAAAATCACTACACACTGGGGAAATGCAAATTACAAACTCAAGGAGAACCATTAACATAATATGCTACAATGTAAAAGATGAACAACATCAATTTTGCTAAGAATAAGGAACAAATAGAACTTTCATGCACTTCTGGACAAAAGATAAAGTGACATGTCATTGAGGGAAAAGTTTTGACAGCTTTTTATAAAGTTGTCCTTGCATATTTAATAGTCCACTCCAGCATGCCTATATGAATAAATTACTCCAAATGAATATATTGTTCAGACAAACACACATAAGAATAATTATAGGAACTTTAATCAGAAGCATTCTATGCAACATACTATCATTCATCAACAGACAGAAATGAATACTGCCACAAACAAGAATGATGCTGAGCCAAAGAAGATAGACACCAAAAGGTACAGATCACATGACTCTTCTTATATTAAATTCTTCAAAATAGAAAATTAATTTTTATCAAAAACATGCAGTCTGAGATCAACCAAAAAAGGAAATTTGTTAAATTGTTGCAAAGAAGGATGAAGGAGATTTTAGTAAGATGACCTGCGTCTTTATTGGAGTAAGAATTATGTGGGTGTACAAAGCTATCAAAATTCATCACTACATATTTTAGAAGGCACAATTATTGTTTACATATTTCTGTGGCCACACATCAATAGAACCAGTTTGCCTAATGTGTTCAAACATCTGTGGTAGACTTCCAGTACTACACACACACACACACACAGAGAGAGAGAGAGAGAGAGAGAGAGAGAGAGAGAGAGAGAGAGAGAGAGAGAGAGAGAGAGAGAAAGAGAGACAGAGAGAAAGACAAAGACAAAGACAGGGAGACAGAGAGAGAGCTTTATTTTCATAATACTTTTTAAGCCTCTTTATCACAGCACTGTCTTTCATGTACAAGGCCTCATGGCTTGAATGTATCCTTCTGAACCAACAATTCTTCACTTTTGTCTTCAGGTTATGGGCTAAGCAGCACAGTGACCAACGTTTTTCATTTTTGTTCTTTAATTTGTTTTATAAAGAATATGCTAGGTATTTTTCATTCCAAAATACATTTAATTATGATGGACGTAAAGAGAGGAGGAGGCAAAGAGAGAAAGTGGGAATACATATGAATGTGTAGATGCCTATACACAGCAAGTGAGGCCAAAAGGGTATATCAAGTGTCATTATCCATCACTCCCCACCTATTCTTTAAGGCAAGATTTCTCCCTGAACCTGGGCTCATGCTTTCTAAACTACACTATCACGCATTGTGCTACAACAATGTCTGTCTCTACCTCTTCCTCATAGTGAGGATCACAGTTTTGCATGAAATACAAGGTTTATAATAGCATTATTACAATTCTGCTTCTCATGATTCCACACCATATATTTCCACAGAAAATTCCCTTAGCCATAAGCTAGCTGCTGCTGCTGATACTTCTGCTGCTGCTTTTGTTTCTCCTCCTCCTTATCTTATTCTAATTCTCTTCTTCTTCTTCTTCTTCTTCTTCTTCTTCTTCTTCTTCTTCTTCTTCTTCTTCTTCTTCTTCTTCTTCTTCTTCCTCTTCTTCTTCCTCTTCTTCTTCCTCTTCTTCTTCTTCCTCTTCTTCCTATTCTTCTTCCTCTTCTTCTTCCTCTTCTTCTTCTTCCTCTTCTTCCTCCACCTCCTCCTCTCCCTCCTCCTCCTTCTTCTTCTGACTAGGAAAATGTTTTCTTCTATCTCCTAAGTTTGGTACTTACTATTTTTCTTTAAACTTAGTATCTAAGTCTTTTAATTTTTTCCCTTTTCTCCCTTTTTTATTTAAATTAGAAACAATCTTATTTTATATATCAACCCCAGTTTTTACTACATCCCATCCTCCCATGCCCCACATCAAACCCCATCCCACCCCTCTTCTGCTTCATAGAAAGGTTGAGGCCTTCCATGAGGGATAATCAAAATCTGTCATATCACTTGGGGTAAGGGCTAAGCCCTACCCAGTGTGTTTACACTGACAATATCCCTTTATAGGGAATGGGCTCCCAACGTCCATTTGTACACTAGGCATGAATGCCATTCCACAAACAAAGCACCATGTGCTTCCCAGGCCTCCTAAATGACCTCCACACGCAGGGAACTTGGTTATGTCCTATGCTGGTTTCCAACATGTAAAGTCAGCTCTTTCTGTGGGTTTGCCCCACCTGGTATTGATTCCTTTGTTCATCACTCTGCCCTCTCTACAACAGAATTCCAGGAATTCAGCTCAGTGCTTAGCTGTGGGTCTCTGCTTCTGCTTCATTCAGTTACCCAATAAAGGCTCTACAATGACATATATAAGGTAGCCATCACTCTCATTGTAGGGGAAGGACAGTTAAGATAGCCTCTCCACTATTGCTTACATTCTTAAGTGGAGTCATCCTTCTGTTTCTCTGAACATTTCCCTAATGCCAGATTTCCTTTAAACTGATAAGGGCTTCCTCCATTAGGCATCAGGTCTTGCTGGTATGGAGTCTCTAGACTCTAGTGTCATCATATTGGTATTTCTGGTTTTTTTATGTGGTTTTATACTGTCCTCTTTCCATCCCTCCTTCCAGTGGTGCAGGTGATGTCTCTCCTTCTCTTGGTCAGTACAGGTCTAAGGTTCTCTTCAGGTGGGTGCAAACAGGTCCAGTACTTTGATTGCTCTGGATGGTCTGGTCTGCTGGGATAGGTTCACCCATGTGTAATCCCCAGACCTCAGGAGACTCATTGCAAGGCAAGCCCTAAGTCTTTTTAAAAGAAGAATACACTGGTATATTTTGTTTAAGAGTGCTCTCTATATATGATCCAGATGAACTGTAATAATTTGGAGTAACAATCTCATGTCTTTGTCATGTCAACTATCTGTGATACTTAAATCTAGCTGATTGAAGAGAGTTAGTAGATCTGGAACCTAAATGATTTGGACAAAATAGGAAGCTTCTGGAGTTGACTAGTTGGGAAGGTGATTGAGAGCACCAGATCTAGATAGCCTTTGTGGGATAATGCCAAATCAGCAGGCTTTGCCAAGATGAAGTGTCTATACACTGTAACTCTCCTTAAACATTTTTTTTCCAAACTAGTCAGGAGATTTCAAAGTTATACAAGATTTAAAGGCTCCTGATTTAACTAACAGTGAATATGAATAAATGTAAAAAAGAGTAAATTACTTGTTATTGAGTAGAAGGGACAATGCATGTTAAGAAGCTGTCCATGTTTGTTCTGTGGCTTTGTAGACTTTGTAGCAATAGAGCTATCATAAGTGCATTTATAGATCATCTCAAGCATTCTAAAACTGCAACACATTACAAGACATGAAGCTGAATCACCTTAGCCTACAGATAACAAAATTGTTAAGGTCCTGTGTCCAAGTTATTGGTTAGGTAGTCTAGATTTCAAAAGTTTTAGAAACATGTGAGAGGAGGCAAGGGGATAAAGGTATCCAATTAAGAAAACACTACCTTTTTTGTTTGTTTCTAGGCATAAGGTCTCTCAAGCACATACATCCTTGGGAATTTAAATTGTAAGTTTATTATGGCTCACAGTTCAACTGCAAAATCCATCACAGCTAGGAAGTCAGGCAACAAAAACTTGAAACAACTGGTCACATCACATCCTTAATGAGGCAGCAGATGGAAATGACTGCATGGTGCATCTCTACCTCCCTTTCACATTTGCATAGTTCAGGATCCCAGTCACAGAATGGTGACCCCACAGTTAAAAGTTAAAAGTTGAAAGTAGACAGGCTGGAGAGGAATTCAGAGAATGAGATTCTCTGGAGTGGCAGAGAATGAAAAAAGAAAATAGTAAAATATGGTTGGTCTTATATGGTGAAAATCTAAAAAACATGAAATATAAATGGCACATTTTGTTTATTCGTCTAGGAAAAAGAGAGGGAATTTTAAAAAGTGAGGCTACATGGCTACATTTGAAAGTCATTATAGAATCAACTAGACTTAGACTTAACATTTGCTTCCTATAGTTTAATCTACTAAAATGCGGTGGTTTGAATTATAATCTTAAAATATTGCAAGATGCTCACTTAGGAATGAGATTTTAAATGTATAGCACATTTCCAAACTTCAGTAGATAATAAAATGAACCAGATATTGATCAAAAGAAGAAAATGTCAACCCATCTCTTAGCAGACAGGGTATAGAAGGTTGTTAATGGATAACTGTTGCTATCTGACTTCCTGAATGAACACCCCCACCACCACCACCCATACCTACTAATGGTTGAATCTAAGCTGCAAGTTTCAAACTGGCAAAGCAAGCAATCATTTAAAGTGTGAGGAGATTTTAAATTTTGATGATTTTTTTCCCAAAATGCTGCTGTCACATAGTAGCAGGTTCAATTTATCCGTACTTGTTTGCTGTTACTAAGTATAATTAGTATATTGTTGAACTTGTGGTTAATTGGTTTATTTCTAATAGCTGTACTTGCTATTTTCATGGCTTGAAAACCTCAAAAAAAGAGGATGAAATAAAGAACATGTTGAAGGGCTATCCACAGATGTGGCTGTTTCATTTGATATCTAAAAGAAGGAACTAATTTATATGCTTTATGCTTTCCTATTAATACACTATTTTTCTAACCACAGAAATTTATCTATAATGTATAGCAAAACTGACAAAGAGAAAATCACTTATGAGTTTATCAAATATTATATAAAAGTAAAAAAGAATATTCAAAGAAAGTCAGGTACCATTTCATTTAAAAGTTAATTCATTCTGTAACCTGATTATACAAATCAATTCTTTTAATTAGGGTAGATTGATAAAATTTAAGCATTCAGAATAACAACTCAAGAAAAATTATGTCTAATTAATTCAGCTCATAGCAGCTTCCATAGTTCTCTGTGATGTTGATTCCTTTTATATGAAAAATTACTCATGAATAACTCATATGAAAAATAGCCATATTCATAAATATGATAGCAAGATATATATGGTAAAAATATTCAGAAATCTCATCTAAAGAAAAATATTTTGTTAATTCTGATTTCATAATAATGTTTGTGATACTGGACAAAAGGTATAAAAGCATACTCCTCTTATACTTAGCAAATGCTTACTTTTATTTCTAAGATTAAAACATCAACTAAGTATTTTAAATTATCCACTATTAAATTATAATCTGTAATCACTCACCATTAAGTAAAACATATGTTAATTAGAAATTCTAAACTAATTGTAGGCTGTCACATACATATGTATAATAGAAATTTTTTATTTTCATAATAGTCTATAATTATATGTTTCACAATAGACTAATGGAGTTTCAGGAGCCATTACATTTTGTGAGGCTCCTTCTTTTTAAACAGCACAATAAATAATTCAGGAAGAGCTGTTTTATTCTTTGTGCTATCAAAATTAAATAGGTTCATAAAACTATAATCAATTTGCATTAATAATTAGAGAAAATTCAGGGTGGTTACTCTTCAGGGTAATTTTTCTTTTTCTGTATTCATGTTAAAAGACTGAATCATGGATAAGGCACATCTTTATCACTGCCAAGACAGTGACATATTTTGATACAGCAAATATGCTGACAAAAATAAATAAATAAATAAATCGCCTGTACTAGAAATTTTCCCAAAGAAACCCAAACTAATTCTTAGTTATATTGTTATATTTGCCCTTCAACAGAATTAATACATATGAAAGAGAGAATATTGTGGAATGATAACGTAACTTTGGGGTGTATGATGGTTAATCCTACCTATCAACTTGATTCTATTTCTTAACTGTGAGACACGCCTTTGGGATACCTATGAGAATTATATTGATTAGGGTAAATGTGGCATTAGTTCTCATGCTAGGATCCTGGAGCACATAAAAAGTGTGTGTGTGTGTGTGTGTGTGTGTGTGTGTGTGTGTGTGTGTGTATGATAACAATTAGTACAGAGACCAGGATTTTGAAAAAGAGAGAAGGAGAATATGTGGGATGGATGTTTTGGGGAAAGAGCAAGTAAGGGGAAAATGATGAAATTATATTAAAATCACAATAAAAAAGTAATTTCTTTGAAGGAAAAAGTGAGTTGAACAGATTTATTTGTTGCTGTCTGCTTCTTGACATTGAATGGAGTACAACCAGATGCCATGCGCCCCTGGTACATGGTGGGGACACCATGATGTATTGGAACTTCAGAGTGTTTAGTCAAAATTAATTACTTTGTGTTTGTAAGTTCTTTGCCCACTTGGCAAAAATCAGAGTCATATGTACCAGGGGAACTGCATCGCCACCATATTGACCTGTGGGGAATTTTCTTGTTTTGTAAATGATGTGGATGATGCTATACACGAGGAAGACATCTATAAGGAAGCACACTGATCCAGTCATGTAGAGCAAACCTGTCAGTAGTACTCTTTCATGGTCTCTGATGCTTCTTTTGTTCCTGATTTGCATGTCTGCCCTGGCTTCCTTTCATGATAGATACCAACTATACATATTTTTCCTCCTCATATTGCTTATGGTCATGGTATTTGTCAAAGCAATAGAAACTTACAGAATGAGCCTTCCTTTCTTCCTGGGTTGCTTTTGATGAGGCATTTATTTAGCAACAAAAAGTTGCTAAGTGTGATACTGTAGCTGTCTTTGAACTGGATGGCTTTACCTTTATATCCGGTTCCATAGAAAATTTCAACTGAGATTTAGTTCACTGACTTATTTTTCATTAAAATATGCATTCATACTCAAGAATATAAAATCAGTCCCTGTGGTAGTGACATAATGGTCTCAATTAACAAACCTGTGAAAATATGTCAGTATTTCTTTAAAATGGTGGCAACACCATTTTAAAAACTAGTCAATTGATTACATTAGATAGGGGGAGAGAGTTAAGAAAAGAGGGGGACATTCAAAAGATTATCTTAGAGTTAACTGACTCCCTAAGAAGGCAGGTGGCTACTTGACAAGGTTTAAGCCATGATATGAACTTCAGAGGTGACAGTGAAGTACAAGGATATTCTAGATGTTTCCAAAGAGTTTCCTTAGGCAGTATTTATATATTCTCCCCTTAGATCATCTTAAAATATTTGAGACATCTGGCAAACCACTTATTTCTTATCCTCTATTTCTAACATGAAACAGCCCTTTCTCCAAACCATCCAGGAGCCATCAAACTTTCTCTGGGACTCTGGGAAATATCAATCCCACCAGACAATAATAAGACCCCATCACAATTTTTAAGTCAAATTTGAGTGAGTTTTATTAAATACTGGCCCAAGTTATGGATACTGGTCAGCTCCTTACCCAGGATTCTCAGATATGGAACCAAATTATATTACAGATGGCTGTATAAAGTCAAAGTCCACATGATTCTGTACTTCAAATCTTTATCCCATCAGGGGCAAGCATATACACCTACATATCTGCTGTCTCTATGTGTGATCAACCACACACACTGTATAATTGATGAAATCATGCTTGTTTATAGAAGTGAAAACACTGGGCTTGTTATTTTACACAAACATCTCCTAGCATTCCAGGAAGTTATCTGTCCTTGTGCAAGTGGGGCTTACAGGTTAGAAGCATTTCTGTTTTATAGATCGCTTAAGAATAGTATTTTAAACTTAAAACACATCTTTAGCTGTCACACACACCATTGAGTCGTACAATGATTCAAATCCTTGAATCTGTGGTGGATACCTGTTGCTATTGGCATCTAATAACCACCTGTTTAATGGCACCAGATCAAAATTCATGTATTTAGTTGAGGCATTAATGATGCAAGAACCAATGGTAATTAGCAGGAACAGAAGGGCCAGAGGCGTGATGTCTGACATCAGAGTTACTAACCAGCCATTTATTTCATCTCAGGTCCACATTTTTGCATTTTTTAAAAGTATAGGCAACAAGCTATCTCCAATGACTTCTGAGTGGTTTGTACTGAAACAACTATTTCCTCTTAATAAGCCACAAAATAACCTCCTTATTCTACATAAACCTAACTGACTATCCTATCAATAGTCTTTTGATACACCTGGATCTATTTTATTGCAATGGGTATCTTTTCTAGTATGGCAATAGGTAGTATAAGTAGCAACTTTGTATGCTTTGCCAGTTTATTTTTGACCTAATATTCCAGTCTTTTATTGAGGGTAAGGGGCAATACACTTTCTTCTGTAACTACATTCTACTGAAATTAGGACATTGTTGTCAGAGTGTACGAAGGTTAGAATGCTAGTCAGATGCCAAGAGGGGATTCAGGCAATGGGGTATTATTCATCAGAAGCATTAGTAAGCTTACCCAGCTGAAGAGAGAGGATGCAATCACACTGGCTGGACTGTTCACATTAGCTTTAAGGAAGTCCAGGGCTCAAAGCCATTTGGAGCATTTGAAATCCAGCTGATTCCTGGATGTTATCTGTCAGCTGAGTAGAAATCTGCTGTGACAGATATAAAAGTTAAAGTTAAGAAACACAAAGGAAAATTTTATGTTTGGAATTTACAGGCCCGTGGTCCTAGTAGTGGGGAAGGGGAGAAGTCCCAAGACCAAGGAAGAGAGTGGGATCCCACCCTCAGGAATAGGCAGGTGGGGAAATTAGGTTGTTCAATAGTGGGAGTAATTATCTATACTTGATTTAACCTGTGAGAGATGGATCCAAGTCTTATGATTCCCCCTGAAGCTTTCATGAATTTTTTTTTGTTTACAAAAATAGATTACAGTTTTAGATATGTTAGCATTACCACTGTTTGTAGTGTGTGCTGAAATCTATATCATAGAAAAAGCTGCTAACAGGTATATGTAAAACAGCTGGAATAAGTTCATGCCTCCAAGTCATAGCACAAACTTTTGGCTTTGGGTTAAAAAGTATGAACACTGTTTTCTCTGTCCAGAGGGAAGATATATTGGACAGGGATGTTTTTAGCCTGATGAGAAGTACATTTAAGTATATACTAAAAAGACAACCAAATGAAATTTGAAACTTTGAGCTTGTGGCTATGATGTAGTCAGGCTTTACCAGTGATAAATAGTTTATTAGAACTCCATTGATTAATGTTAAAACTGAATTTTTTTTGAAATCTTAGTAAACATTTTTTATTACCTTACATTTACAACTTGCATTTACATATGTTAAAACACTCTATTAGAACCTGAGAACTTACTTAAGCTTTTACATCCTCAGACCTCTATGCACAATAGAATATTTTCTCAGATCCTCAGAACTTACATAAACTTAAAACCTGTTTTTAAAAAATCATTTACCATGGAACACAAGTGGCTGATTACTGAGAGCAGCCATTGCAAAACAAGTTCCTTTAAGGAAAGAAATAGTAAAAAGTTACAGCTGAAACCTGTTTAACTTTTAACATGAAGCCTGTTAGCAAGGCAAACCTGTCTGTCCCTTAGTTTCCTTTTTTCATCTCGAGATCTAATAGCTCCAAAAGAGTAAAGCCTGATTCCTATTTATGATATGCATTGACCAGGCAGCTGTAACCTTGGGGGAGAAGATAGGTGCCTGCCACTGCCAAATTGACAGAACTACCATTAGCTGTCAGTCCTATCAGAGATTTGAGGATAAATTATAGCAGGAAGTATAAACCAAATGGCCTAAATCAATTAAAATGACAGATACCTTGACTAGAGTAGGCTCCCGTGGTCTCAATGCCTCTGTTAGGGTAAAAAGATCATAGGTCGTCAACTGTTAATACACAACAGCATTGTATCTTCAGGTGCTGTATAGGACAGCACAGACCTTTGGCAGCCGGACCCAGAAGGTCTGAGATGTTCCTACAGAGGAAGAAGATCAGAAGATTAGCCTACCTTGACCTATGCAGAGTAGGACGGTCAATCCCAACAGTTTCCGCACTTTGTTCAGGACCCAGGCAACAAGTGAAGCATGGGCAGTATTTCCAAGTGTTTAACTTCATAACAGTCCAGGTCTGTGCCCTCTCCTCTTTGGCAACCTTAAGTTATCCCTAGGAACTGGCATTTCCATCTATCATAGGGAGCTTTTTCCACTATACTATTTAAATACCATAGTCAGCAGATGTCTGAAAAGTTGGAGAACCATCTATTAGGTACACCTGATTTTAAATAAGTTTCATATGCTTTTAGTAGTAGGATGTAAGCTTAACCTTGAAAACATGCACAAGAGACTAAAAAAAGCGTATTCCTCCTTTAAATAAACTACATTTGAACTATGACTGTGACCATAATCCTGAGCACATTAAAGAATTCCATCATTTATGAGGTGACCATAAACTTCTATGCCTTAATCATATCTAACAGTTTACAAAGTACTTAGCTTTTCTAAGAGATTCATATAAAGTCCCTCACAGAAGAGAGAAGGGACAAGTCCCCCAAACCACATAGGAAGTGGGGGGGGCAGTGAATGGAGAGAGAAGTAAGAGAAAGAGAAGGGAGGAGAGGAAAGCATGTGTGACTAGGAAGGTTGAGTCAGGGTAGGAATAGAATAGAAGACAGAAGAGAGTAAAAGAGAGAGGGAGAGAACATAAAAGATGGAGCCATTATTAGTTTGAAAAGAGAACTGAACCTGAAGAAAGGTCTAGAGACCTAAAAGACTGCCACCAACTAACAATTTGATGGAAAGGCTACCATAAATGCCCCTCCCAGATAGTGTGATCAACAACTAACTTATCCACTATCATCGAGCCCTCATCTAGTACCTGTTGGAAACTGAAACAAACACCCATACCTAAACACTGACTCGAACTAGAATCCAGATGCAGAGGGAGAGGACAAGACCAGGTTGCAGAAACACATAGACACAGCTGACCTGAATAACGAGGAGCTAACAGCCCCCAGACTGATAGCTGGGAATGCAGCATGGGACTGACTCATGCCCCCCTGAATATGGGTCTCAGCTAGAAGGACTGAGCAGTCTAAGGGACCTCAGAAAGTGGAACCAGCATATATTCTTGGTGTACAAAAGGACGTTGCGGACACATCCCCCATGGAGGGATACTGTCTTAACCTAGAGACAGGAGAAAAGTCCTAGTCCCTACTTCAAATGACTTGATAGATTTACATGACCCAACCCGGATGACATTGCCCTCCATGTGCAATTGGGGTGTGGGGATGGGAGGGGAGGGTAGTCAGGGTGCATGTGTGGGGGCAGAGAGGATAAGACACAGGGAGGGAGGGAGAGGGAACTGGGATCAACGTGTAAAATAAATAATTAATTAAAAAAAGATTGTGATTTGCTTCTAAGTCCTGTAGGTAGAGCTTTTCTCTGTCCTGGCACTCATCCCCAAATAACCACACAGAGACTTACTATTAATTAAATATACTTGCCTATTAGGCTAGGCTTGTCTCTAGCCAGCTCTTACAACTTAAATTAACACATTTTTCCTAATTTATATGTTTCCCAAGGCTTTTTTTTTACCTCATCTATGAACTTCCCATGTTGGTTCTTTTGCAACTGGCTCAAGACTCCTCAGACTCTGCCTTTCTATCCAACATTCTCTCTGTCCCCAATATCCAGCTTAGCTATTGGTCAATTAGCTTTTTATTAACAATGAGAGAAACACACTGTCACAGTGAACAGGATTTTTTTTTCATAGACATGTCCCTATTAGGTTTAGCCTTAAAAAATAACAACTTTTAAATTGAATCTCTTTTGATATCACAATAAAACCATAAATCATGAATGCAGTCAATAGGGAGACTGGCAACTTTACTTTTCTGTCCCTTACATAGTGACCATTGTAGAATATCAGTTTTTGTATGACTCACTTAATCAAAATAGCTAAATATTTTTATATATTTTTTTATTTAAAATTGAAACAAGTTTGTTTTACATATCAACCCCAGTTCCTACAACCTCCCATTCTCCTGTTTACCCCAGCAAACCCCATCTCATTCCCTTTCTGTTCCCCAGGGAGGGTGAGGCCTTCCATGAGGAGTCTTCAAAGTCTGTCATATCATTTGGAGCAGGGCCCAGGACCTCCCTCGTGTGTCTAGGTTGAGGGAGTATCCCTCTGTGGAATTGGCTGCTAAAGTCCATTCCTATCCTAGAGATAAAAGCTGTCCACTACTAGAGGTCCTATAGACTACCCAGTACACTACTAGAGGTCCTATAGACTACCCAGTACTTCCAAATAACACTACATTCATGGAACTGGGTCTGTCTTGTGACTGGTGTTCATGAGTTCCCCCTTGTTCAGGTCAGTAGTCTCTATGAGTTTCTCCAGCCTGGTCTTAGCCCCTTTGCTCATCACTCCTCCCTGTCTGCAACTGGATTCCAAGAGTGCTGCTCAGTGTTTAGCTGTGTCTGCTTCTGCTTCCATCAGCTACTAGATTAAGGCACTAGGATGGCATATAAGGCAGCCATCAATCTCATTATTGGGAAGGGCATTTAAGGCAGCCTCCCCACTATTGCTTATTGTTAGTTGGGGTCATCCTAGGAGGTCTCTGGACATTCTCCTAGTGGCAGATTTCTCCTAAAACCTAAAATGGCTCCCTCTATTACGGCATCTCTTTTCTTGTTTGCCTCTGTTTTTCCCTGACTCAAGCTTCCTGCTCAGTCATGCCCATCTCTACTTTCCATTTCCTCCTAACTCCCTCTCCCCTTATCCCAAGATTCCAGTTTGATTGGGGTATTTTCCCCTTCTCCAGGAGATCACATATGTCTCCCTTTGGGTCCTCCTTGTTTCCTAACTTTTCTGGTGGTGTGGATTGTAGACTGGTACTCCTCTATGTCTAAAAACCATAGACGAGTAAGTAGATAATCATGTCTGTCTTTTTGTGACTGGGTTACCTCACTCAGGATGGTTTCTTCTAGTTCCATCCATTTTACTGTGAATTTCTAGATGCCATTTTGTTTTTCTGCTGAGTAGTGCTTCGTACCATCTTTTCTCCTTCCATTCTTCAGTTGAAGCATTTAGGTTGATTACAGGTTCTGGCTATTACAAATAATGCTACTAAGAACATAATTGAACAGATGTTGTTGTTGTATGAATGTGCATCTTTTGGGTATATGCCTAAGAGTGGATTGCTGAATGCTGAGGTAGACTGATTCCCATTTTCCTGAGGAACTGCCATACTAATTTTCAAAAAGGCTGTACAAGTTTGCACTCCCACAAACAGCGGAACAGTGTTCCCCTTTCTCCACATCCTTTCCAGCATAAACTCTTTGGAGTTTTTTACTTTAACCATTCTGGCATGAATAAGATGGTATCTCAGAGATGTTTTGATTTACAATTGCTTGATGACTAAGGATGTTGAGCACTTTCCCAAGTGTCTTTCAGTCATTTTGATTCCTCTACTCAGAATTCTCTATTCAGTTCTATAGCCCACTTTTTAATAGAATTATTTGGTGTTTTGGTAACTAGCTTCTTGAGTTCTTTGTATATTTTCCCATTCTGTGGGCTGATTCTTTGTCTTATTGACTGTGTCATTTGCCTTTCAGGAGATTTTCAGCTTCAGGAGGTCCCATTTATTAATTGTCGATCTCAGTGTTCTCAGTGTGTGTGCTGCAGGGGTTATGTCAGAAAGCAGATTCTGTACTAATTTGTTCAAGGGTACCTCCTACTTTCTCTTCTAAGAGGTTCAGTTTGGCAGTATTTATGTTGAGGACTTTGATCCATTTAGCTTAAATTTTTTGCATAATGATAGATATGAATCTATCTGCAGTCATCTACATGCCAACATCCAGTTATGCCAGCACCACTTGTTGAAGAAGCTTTCTTTTTTCCATTGTATTATTTCAGCTGCTTTGTCAAAAAGCAGGTGTTCCTAGGTGTGTGGGTTAATATCAGGGTTTGCAATTCTATTTGATTCGACTTCCTGTCTATTTTTATGCCAATACCAAACTGATTTCAGGACTATAGCTCTATAATAGTGCTTGAAGTCAGGGATGGTGATACCTCCAGACATTACTTTATTTTACAAAGTGGTTTTAGCTTTTGTTTTTTCCATATAAAGACGAGTATTGTTCTTTCAAAGTCTGTGAAGAATTGTTCTGGGATTTTGATAGGGATTGCAATGAATTTGCAGATAGTATTTGGCAAGATTGCCATTTTTATTGTGTCAATCCTCCCTATCCAAGAGAATGAGAGATCTTTCCATTTTCTGGTATCTTCTTTAATACTTTTCTTTAAAGACTCAAAGTTCTTACTATAGAGGCTTCCACTCATTTAGTTAGAGTTACCACAAGGAATTTTATGTTGTTTGTGACAATTGTAAAGGGTGATGTTTCTCTGATTTCTTTCTCACCCCAATTATCTCTATATAATAAGGCTACTGATTTCTTTTTGTAATTAATCTTGTATATTACCACTTTGCTAAAGGTGTTTATTAGCTGCAGGAGTTTCCTGGTAGAGTTTTTCAGGTTTCTTATGCAAAATATCATATCATCTAGAAACAGTGAGAGTTTGACTTCTTCCTTTCCAATTTAAATCCCCTTGATCTCCTTTAGTTTTCTTATACCTTTAGCTAAAACTTCAAGTACAATATTGTAGAGATATGGGGAGAGTGGCCAGCCTTGTCTTGTTCCTGATTTTAGAGAACTAGCATTGAGTTTCTCTCCATTTAGTTTTATGTTGAACGTTGGTTTGCTGTATATTGTTTTTATTATGTTTAGGCATGTTCCTGTTATCCCTAATCTCTCCAATACCTTAATCATGAAGGGTGTTAGATTTTGTCTAAGTTTTTTTCAGCATCTAGTGAAATGATCATGTGGTTTTTCATTTTCAGTTTGTCTATGTGGTGGATTACATTGATGGATTTTCATATATTGAACCATCCCTTCATCCCTCAGATGAAGCCTACTAGGTCATGGTGATTTTTCTGATGTGTTCTTGAATTCAATTTGCCAGTATTTTATCGAGTATTTTTGCATTAATATTCATGAGAGATATGAGTCTGTAGTTCTCTTTCTTAGTAGTGTCTTTGTGTGGTTTGGGTACTAAGGTAATTGTTGCCTTGTAAAAAGAATTTGATACTTACCCTCTGCTTCTATTGTATGGAACATTTTCAGGAGAATTGGTATTAGCTGTTCTTTGAATTTCTGGTAGAATTCTGCACTTAAACCAAATGGCCCTGGGATTTTTTTGGTTGGGATACATTTGATGACTGCTTCTACTTCATTAGGAGTTATAGGTCTATTGATTTAATTTTGGTAAGTGATTTCTTTCCAGAAAATTGTCCATTTCCATTAAAGTTCTAATTTTGTGGATTACAGGGTTTTAAAGTATGACTTGAAGATTCTCTGGATTTCCACAGTGTCCATTGTTACGTTCCCCTTTTCATTTCTGCCCTTGTTAATTTGTATGTTATCTCTCTGCCTTTTGGTTTGTTTGGATAAAGGTTTATCTATATTGTTGATTTTCTCAAAGAACCAACTCTGTTACATTGATTCTTTGTAATTTTGTCCTAGTTTCTAATTTATTGACTCAGCCCTCAATTTGATTATTTCCTGGCATCTACTACTCTGGGGTGAATTTGCTTCTTTATGTTCTAGGTCTTTCAGTTGTGCTGTTAATTCTCTAATGTGACTATCCACTATTTTCTTCATATGGGCACTTAGTGCAATGAACTTCCCTTGTAGCACTGCTTTCAAGGTGTCCCATAATTTTGGGTATGTTGTGACCTCATTCTCATTGAATTTTAGGAAATCTTTAACTTCTTTATTTATTTCTTCTTTGACCCAGGAAAGGTGCAATTGCACATTGTTCAATTTCCATGAGTTTGAAGGGATTCTGCAATTTGTGTTGTTGTTGAATTCTAACATTAGAGCATGGTGGTCTGGTAAAATACAGGGGGTTATTCCAATTTTCTTTCTTTCTGTCTTTCTTTTTTTTTTTAACCTATTGAGGTTTACTAAATTGCCAAGTATGTGGTGAATTTTAGAGGAGATTCTATGTGGTACTGAGAAGAAGGTATAGTCTTTTGTGTTTGCATGTAATGTAAACTGTTAAAACCAATTGGGTCATAACTTCTGTTAGTTCCTTTGTTCTTTGATAAGTTTCTCTCTGGTAGACCTATCTAGTGTTGAGACTGGGTTGTTGAAATCTCCCTCTATAAGTGTGTGAGGTTTTGTTGCTGTTGCTTTTTTTTTCTTTTTCTTTTTCTTAGTTTACATATCGATCCCAGTTCCCTCTCCCTCCTACCCTCCTTCCCTCCCTTTCGTCCACCCTCCTAGCCCATCTCCCCCCCCCCACTCCACATGTTGTGAGATGCCATCCTGAAGGGGTTATCTAAATCTGTCAAGTCATTTGTAGTAGGGACTAGGCCCTCCCTCCTGCCTCAAGGTTAAAGGAGTATCCTTTGATGGGGATCATGCTCCCAACCTCCTTTTCTGCATCAGGGATACATTCTGGTTCCACTATCTGAGGTCCCTTAGATTACCCAGGCCTTCTGAGACCCAAGTTCAGGGGGTCTGAGTCAGGCCCATGCTGGATTCCCAGTTATCAGTCTGGGAGCCCATTAGCTCCTCCTTGTTCAAGTCAGCTGTCTCTGTATGTTTCTCCAGCCTGGTCTTGTCCTCCCTCTCTGAATCTGGATTACAGTTTGAAACAATGATTGGCTGTGGGTGTCTGCTTCTGTTTCCATCAGCTATTAGATGAGGAAGGGCTCTGTGATGGTGGACAAGTTAGTCATCAATCTCATTATCAGGGAAGGGCATTTATGGTAGCCTTCCCACTGTTGCTCAAATTGTTAGTTGGGGTCAGTCTTGTAGGTCTCTGGACTTTTCTCTAGAGTCAGTTTTCTCTTGAAAGCTATAATGGCTCCCTCTTTTGTACTCTCTCTCTCTCTCTCGCCCTCCCTCTCCCTCTCTTTCTCTCTCTTGTCTATTCCTCCCTGACTCATTCTTCCTAGTCCCATGTGTTTTCCTCTCCTCCCCTTCTCTTTCTTCTAGCCCCCTCTCCACTCACTGGCCCCCTACTCCATATATGCCCAAGAGATCTTGTTCTTTTCCCCTTCTGTGAGGGACCTTCTATGAATCTCTTAGAATCCTCCTTGTATCCTAGTTTCTCTAGAAGTATGTATTATAGGCTGGTGATCCTTTGCTCTAAGTCTAAAATCCATATATGAGTGAGTTCATATCATGTCCCTATTTTTGTGACTGAGTTACCTCATTCAGCATGGTTTCTTCAACTTCCATCCATTTGCCTGTGAGTTTCAAAATTCCTTTTTTATTTTCCATTGTGTAAATGTGCCACATCTTCTTTATCCATTCTTCAGTTGAGGGGCATCTAGGATACTTCCAGGTTCTTCCTATTACAAATAATTCTGCTATGAACATAGATGAACAGACATCTTTGTTGCATGAATGTGGATCATTTGGGTATATACCTAAGAGTGGGATTGCCAGGTCCTGTGGTAGACTGATTCCAATTTTCCTGAGAAACCGCCCTACTGATATCCAAAATGGCTGTACAAGTTTACACTCCCATCAGCAGTGTAGGAGTGTCCCTCTTTCTCCACATCCTTTCCAACATAAGTTATCATTGGTGTCCCTAATTTTTAGCCATTCTGGTAGGAGTAAGATGGTATCTCAGAATGGTTTTGATTTGCATTTCCCTGATAGCTAAAGATGTTGAACACTTTCTTAAGTGTCTTTCAGCCTTTTTGATTTCCTTTATTGAGAATTCTCTCTTCAGTTCAGTACTCCATTTTTTAATAGGGTTATTTGGTATATTCATAACTAGTTTCTTGAGTTCTTTGTATATTTTGGAGATCAGCCCTTTGTCGGATATAGAATTGATGAAGATTTTTTCCAAGTATGTGGGCTGCCATTTTGTCTTGTTAACTGTGTCCTTTGCCTTAGAGAAGCTTCTCAGTTTGAGGAGGTCCCATTTATTAATTGTCAATCTTGGTGTCTGTGCTCCAAGAGTTATGTTCAGGAAGTTCAAAGGTTCTCCCACTTTCTCTTGTAAGAGGTTCAATGTGGCTAGATTGATGTTGAAGTCTTTGATCCATTCGGACTAGAGTTTTGTGCATGGCGGTAGGCATGGGTTTATCTTCCATCTTCCACACACCATCATCCAGTTGTGCCAGCAGCATTTGTTGAAGATGCTTTCCTCCTTCCATTGTATTCTTTTAGCTGTTTGGTCAAAAATCCAGTGTTCATAGGTATGTGGGTTAATATCAGTATTTCTTATTTGATTCTATTGGTCTACCTGTCTATTTTTGTGGTAATACCAAGCTGTTTGCATTACTATAGCTCTACAGTAGAGTATGAAATCCAGTATATTGATGCCTCCTGAAGTTCCTTTATTGTACAGGGTTGTTTTGGCTATCTTGGGCCTTTTGTTTATCCATATAAAGTTTAGTATTATCCTATTAAGATCAGTGAAGAATTGTGCTGGGATTTTGATGGTGATTGCATTGAAACTGTAGATTTCTTTTGCCAAATTGTCACTTTTACTATGTTCATCGTACCTATCCAAAAGCATGGGAGATCTTTCCATTTTCTGATATCTTTTTTAATTTCTTTCTTTAAAGACACAAAGTTCTTGCTGTTTGGTAAGTGTGAGCCCAAGATACTTTATGTTGCTTGTGGCTAAAGGGTGATGATTCTCTGATTTCTTTCTCTGACTCTTTGTAGACTGTATATAGAAGGGCTAATTACTATTTTGAATTTATCTTGTATCCTGCTCATTTGCTGAAGATGGTTATCAGCTGAAGGAGTTCCCTGGTAGAGTTTTTTGGGTTGCTTATGTAAACTATCATATCATCTGCAAATAGAGAAAGTTTGACTTCTTCCTTTCCAATTTGGATCCCCTTTATCTCCTTTTGTTGTCTTATTGCTTTAGCTAGAACTCCAGTACAATATTGAAGAGATATCGATAGAGAGGGCAGCTGTAAGGAGTTCGGTTTTTCTGCCCACCGCCTGGTATTGTCCCGCTGCCGCGCCAGCCCCAAATAACACACAGAGACTCTGTATTTGATACAATACTGTTGGCCCAGTTACTTGTTTCTTATCGGCTAGCTCTGCCTTTAATTATTAACCCATTTCTGTTGATCTATCTATTTCCACGTGGCCTCCTTACCGGGGAGTGGGGCAGGCATCTGGTCTCCCCAGTCTCTCCATCTTGACTCCTCCTTACTACTTCCTATTTCCTCCTTGTCTCCTAGTCCCTCCTATCTTCCTTTCCTATTGGCCAACAGTGCTTTATTATTAACCAGTATGAGAAACATATACAGAATGACATCTCCCATCATCTCCTCTTTTCTGTCTAAATAAAAAGAAGGGTTTTAACCTTAACATAGCAAAATATATCACATAACAGTTATCAAATAAGAATCACAGTTAACACTATTTAGTCCGTTAACATTTAGCAAGATTTGAAGAAAATATTCCATCATCTATCATATCTTTGTGTGTCTAAAGTCTAAGTAACTTATCTTTAATACTAAGGAAAACTGTAACCATAACTCTCTGTCTTCAAGTCCCTCAAAGACCACAGAAGGATAGTATAAACTCTAGAAATGACAGAGACAACTCACTGCCTGGTCACCCGAAGTTCTTTTGTAATCTTCCATCTTCAGCCCATAGGCCATAGTGTGTCTGGCAGACTCTTCAGCAACACAGGAAACTTTAAACTGTCTTCTTGTATTGGCAGTTTGTCAGTCACTTTTCTCTGTGTCCTGCATACTGTCTCAAAGACTCTTCCATGAAGCAGGATCTCTGTAGCAATGTCCATCTTGAATCAGCAGTCACTTTTCTGTGGGTCCTGCATGTCCAGTATATACAGCATAAAGTCAAACAGTCCAGACAAGAGCAGTATCTTGTCCAAATGGCTAGTCTTGCCATATTGGAAGTAAACTCCATAATGAGTTTCTTCAATGTCCATCTTCATCTTCCTTTCTGACGCAGGTGGTGTTGCCAGGAACAATTATGTCTCATTGTCAAGAAAAACCCTAAACCATTTTAAATGCCATATTCTGTAGGTCTTTGAAAGATTTGAAGAATATCTATCTATCTCAAATACATCTGCATATCTAGAAAACCTAACTTACCTAGCTATGTTTTGACTATTATAGGTAACTATCTAAAATCTGTACTAAATTATACATTACATTTTTAAATGAGCTATATAAACACAATACATAAACAAGAAGAGAAATATACATATACAACATTGACCTTAAATTGTATCAATAAATGAAAATCCATTCCAAAACAAAGTATTCATATCTATACCATAATTCCCTTTTTACCTTTAAAAAGAATTGGCTATGATCATTAACCATTTATAACCAAGTCCATTTAAATGAAAACAAACATTTATAAACAATATTTGGGAATTTGGGCGTCGTTCTTTCCAAACTACTTCCTGCTGACAGGGGGCGCTGTCATGGGGGATCCTGAGAAGATGTAGAAATCCTGGCTGTAGTCTGCAAGAATGCCTTGTCCAAGCTGTTTTGAATGTTGGATCACCAGCGACTCTGTTTCAGGGGGTCTGGCTTGCTCAAACCACATTAGTCTGGAAGGAATCCATAGCTTTTTATTTTCTGTGGAAACAAAAATAGAAATCCTTTTCCCCAGTAACTTGTCCTTGAACTTAAATTTTGGAGTCAAAGCATTTTCAAAATATATACATTGAATTAATTCAGCAGCATTTGTTTTAACAGTTGTTGTTTCCTCAGCAGTCAAACAATACAAAGACAATATAGTACCATACAGTATACAAATTTTCTCCATCTGTGGCTTTTTATTATTCTGTTTCTTTTCTATTTTTTGAGACAGGGTTTCTCCTTGTAACTCTTATCTGTCCTGGAATTTACTCTGCATACCAGGTTTACTTTGCAAATCACAGAGATCTGCTTGCCTCTGTCTCCTGAGTGCTGGGATTAAAGGCGTGTGCTACAACACCCAGTTCCTCTTTGTCTCTTTAAAACCATTTTTTTTTTTTTTTTTTTGTCTACGTATATTTTAAAACACACTGTAAACCTTTAGAGGTTTTTCTTAATATGAATCTGTCTTTACTGTAAATCTTTATCTTCGTCTGGCCATGAGTCTTTATCTGTTAAACAACAACATTGTTAAAATGAAAGTCTTTGTTTCTGCCGTGGTTTACCAAAGATGGTGGCGGGTACTTTTACAGCCAGCACTGAAAGCTGCGCTCACTGCCTTGATCTGCATGCTGCCGGCTTGGAGATGTGGTCACTGCCATTGCCATCTCTCATACACACCAATAAATTGTTAGCAGAGTTATTTAAAAGCTGTGCATTTTTTCCCCCGCTTATTCAAAGTAAGGAATCTTCCCTTAAAGGAGCCGCGCGAATATCTGCTTGTCTCTAGCAAAGCAGAGTTCAACTGAGAAAAATGCTGCTACCAAGAAACCTTGCTTGTCTCTGTTCTTTTGTTTCTAAAACCTGTTTTTAAGCTTTTGTTAAATTTTAAGTGGAAGTTCTTATTAACCACGTGGGCGCCATTTGTAAGGAGTTCGGTTTTTCTGCCCAACGCCTGGTATTGTCCCGCTGCCGCGCCAGCCACAAATAACACACAGAGACTCTGTATTTGATACAATACTGTTGGCCCAGATACTTGTTTCTTATCGGCTAGCTCTGCCTTTAATTATTAACCCATTTCTGTTGATCTATGTATTTCCACGTGGCCTCCTTAACCGGGGAGTGGGGCAGGCATCTGGTCTCCCCAGTCTCTCCATCTTGACTCCTCCTTACTACTTCCTATTTCCTCCTTGTCTCCTAGTCCCTCCTATCTTCCTTTCCTATTGGCCAACAGTGCTTTATTATTAACCAGTATGAGAAATATATACAGAATGACATCCCCCATCAGGCAGCCTTGTCTTGTTCCTGATTTTAAAGGAATTGCCTTAAGCCTCTCTCCATTCAGGTTGATCTTGGTTGTTGGTTTACTGTATATTGTTTTTATTATGTTGTTTTTATTATGTTTAAGTATGTTCCTGTTATCCCTGATCTCTCCAAGACCTTTATCATGAAAGGATGTTGAATTTTGTCAAAAGCTTTTTCAGCATTTAGTGAGATGATCATATGGTTTTTCTTTTTCAGTTAGTTTATATGGTAGATCACATTGATAGATTTTAATATGTTAAACCATCCCTGCAACCCAGGGATGAAGCATACTTTGTCATGGTGGATGATTTCTCTGATGTGTTTTGGATTTGATTTGCCAGTATTTTATTGAGTGTTTTTTTTGCATCAATGTTCATGAGGTATATTGGTCTATAGTTTCCTTTCTTAGTTGTGTCTTTGTGTGGGTTGGGTACCAAGGTAATTGTGGCCTCGTAAAAAGATTTTGGTAATGAACCTTCTGCTTCTATTGTGTGGAACAATGTGAGGAGTATTGGAATAACTCTCCTTTGAATTTCTGGTAGTATTCTGCACTGAAACCATCTGGCCCTGGGTTGTTGTTATTTTGTTTTGGGTTTTTTGGGGGGATGTGGGGAGGCTTTTTGACGACTGCCTCTATTACATTAGGGGTTATAGGTCTGTTTAAATTGCTTATCTGTTCTTGATTTAATTTTGGTAAGTTATAGTTATCCATAAATTTGTCCATTTCCTTTGAATTTTCAAATTTTGGAGTACAGGTTTTCAAAGTCTGACCTGAAAATCGTCTGGATTTCCTCAGTGTCCATTGTTATGTCTCCCTTTTCATTTCTGATTTTGTTAATTTGCATGTTCTCTCTCTGCCTTTTGGTTAGTTTGTATAAAAGTTTGTCTATACTGTTGATTTTCTCAAAAACCCAACTCCTTGTTGCATTGATTATTTGTTTTGTTTTCCTTGTTTCTACTTTATTGATATCAGCCCTCAAATTGATTATTTCCTGGTGTCTACTCCTCCTGGGTGAGTTTGCTTCTGTTTGTTTTGAGGCTTTCAGTTGTGCTGTTAATTCTCTAATGTGACAATTCTCTGTTTTCTTCATATGGGGACTTAGTGAAATGTACTTCCTTCATAGCATTGCTTTCAAGGTGTCCCATAAGTTTGGGTATGTTGTGTCCTCATTCTCATTGAATTCCAGGAAGTTCTTAATTTCTTTCTTTATTCCTTTTTGACTCAGGTATGGTGCAATTGCACAGTGTTCAGTTTCCATGAGTTTGTAGTGTTTCTGTGACTCGTGTTTTTGTTGAATTCCAACTTTAAACCATGGTGGTCTGATAAGATCCAGGAGACTATTCCAATATTTTTGTATCTGTTGAGATTTGTTATGTTGCTCAATATGTGGTTGATTTTAGAGAAGGTTCTATGTGGAGCAGAGAAGAAGGTATATTCTTTTGTGTTTGGTTTAAATGCTCAATAAATGTCTGTTAAACTCAATTGTGTCATAACTTCTGTTAGTTCATTTGTTTCTTGTTAAGTTTTTGTCTAATGGACCTGTCTACTGTTGAGAGTGAGGTACTGAAATCTCCCTCTATAAATGCATGAGGTTTTATGTGCAATGTGAGTTCTAGTAATGATTCTTTTACAAATGTGGGTGCCTTTGTATATGGAACATAGATGTTTAGAACTTAGACTTCATTTTAATAATTTCTCCTGTGATGAATAAGAAATGAACTTCCTCGTCTCTTTTGATTGGTTTTAGTTTAAAGTCTTATTTGTTAGATATTAAGATTGCTACACCCACGTGTGTCTTGGGTCCATTTGATTGAAAAATTTTTTCCCAATACTTAACTCTGAGGTAATGTATGTCTTTGAATTCTTTGAAGTTGATGTGTGTTTGTTGTATGCAGCATCAGGACAGATTCTGTCTTTGTATCCATTCATTTAGACTGTGTCTTTGTATAGGTGAGTTAAGACCATTAATATTGAGAAATATTAATGACCATTGATTGGTTGTTAATTATTGTTTGTTTTGGATTGTTGTTAGTGGTAGTATTATATGTGGATTTCCTTTCCATTTTTTCTTTTGGCTGTTGGCAAAGTGTAATTATCTATTCCCTACATTTTTGTGGGTTTAGTTGACTTCCTTGGGTTGGAATTTTATTTCTAGAACTTTGTGCAGGGCTGCATTAGTTGATAAGTATTGTTTAAACCTGGTTTTGTAATGGAATATCTTGGTTTCTTCATCTATAGTGATTGAAAACTTTACTGTTTATAATAGACTTGGTTGACATCCATGGTCTCTTAGTGTTGGTAGAATATCTATCCAAGTCCTTCTGGCTTTCAGAGTTTCCATGGAGAAGTTGGTGTAATTCTCATATGTTTGCCTTTGTATGTTACTTGGTCTTTTTCCTTTGGTGCTTTTAATATCCTTTCTTTATTCTGTATGTTTGGTGTTTTTTGATTATTATATGGTGAAGGGACTTCTGTGTGGCCTGTATTTGGTGTTCTGAAAGCTTCTTGAGTTTTCATTGGCATGTCTTTCTTTAGATTGGGAAAGTTTTCTTCTATGATTTTATTGAATATATTTGCTTCACCTTTGAGTTGTGTTTCTTCACCTGCTTCTATACATATTATTCTTAGGTTTGGCCTTTTCACAGTTCCTGGATATTTTGTGTTGAGGATTTGTTAGACTTAATATTTTCTGTGATCTCCTAGTATATCTTCAATGCCTGAGATTCTCTCTTCCATCTCTTGTATTCTGTTGGTTATGTTTGCATCTGTAGTTTCTCATTATATACCCAGCTTTTCTATTCCAGCACTCCCTCAATTTGTGTTTTCTTTATTTTCTCTATTTCATCTTTCAGGTCATAGACTGTTTGAATTGTTTTTTTTTGGGGGGGGGTTTGTTTTGTTTTGCTTTGTTTTTCTTTTGGCTTTCCTTGCTTTTTTTAAGAAATATGTTGATTTTGGTTTGTTTTTCTTCCATTTATTTAAAAGATTTTTTTTCATTTCCTGTTTTAGGGTCTCTATCATTCATGACATTGTTTTTATGGTCATTCTCTTCTACTTCATCTGTGTTGGTATGTTCAAGTCTTTCAGGTGTGGAGTTCCTAGACTCTAGAGGTGTCATATTCATTTTTGTGTTATTTACTGTGTTCTTATACTGTCATCTTACCATCCCTTCTTCCAGTGGGTACCTATGGGTATCTGACTCTCCTGGTAAGTATGGGACCAAGGTTCTTTTCTGGTGGGTACAGGCATGTCTAATACTCTGATGGCTCTCCTTGTTTTGTGAGTAGAGGTGGTTTTAGGATGCTGGGAGACTGATGATAGGCTAGATCTCTGGTATGCACAGTACTCAGGAGACTCTGAGAAGGGCACTGGAAGGTAGGCCAGGCCAAAGTTTATCTCCTACTGTGTTAGATGTAGAACCAGGATGCTTGCATGCTCTGGGAAGTGGCTCCCTCTACATGCAGTCCCCAGTCCTCAGGAATCTCTGAGCAGGGCACTGGAAGGGAGGCTCCCTTCTTGGGCAGAGGTAGGACCAGGACTCTGGCAGACCATGGGCAGGTTTGTCTGCCTGGATGGTCTCCCCCATGTGCATACAGGCCCTAGGCCTCAGGAGGCTTTGAGCAGGGTCCTGAAAGGCAGGCTGGCCAAAATAGCTAAATCTTAAAAAGGGAAGGAACAGAGCATACCATCTGGACAAAACATACCAAGCTACAACAGTGTAAACAATTCATTCACAATCCTCTGGGATCCTCCAAGGGGCCTGGGTTACCTCTTTTGCTTCCATCTGATTTATAGTTTGTCTTCTAGGTGTCATTTCTGTTGTTCCTGGTGGTCATCACATGGCATTGGCATTTCCAAAACTACAATAGCCTCTCCTAGGCTCTCTTTAGGAACTCTCCAATCTAGTCACATAATGGCAAGTCCCAACTGCTTCCCATGATCCCTTCATGACTTTAAAATTAATACAACATGAGTGACTCTTATATTACAAAGTTCAGATGCCAGCACAAGGCACTCTCTTATATATGAATGTTTTCAGGTGCAGCCCAATAACTTACTGAAGAAACATTGTTTTTAAATTCTTCCTTTATAGATCTTGCTTTTATCATTTTGTTATTGGGACAGGAATTGTTATATGAAAATCCATCCTAATCCAAAATAAGAAGTGTTTTTGCCTCATTATTTGTTTATAACATGTGGTTACCTTTAATCAAGAACCAAGCAGGTTGGGTAGTGCAACATCTCCCTTTTCACCTCCAATGGGGGAATATAGGGTCCTGTCAAACCCCTCCTTGTCCCAGATAGGGATCCCTACAGAACCGGAAAATTACTATACCTTGCCAAAAAGAGGCCTCCAGAGATGCTTGCTGCTTTTCTCCACACAGCAGTTCACTCTGATAGTCCATGAAGCCAAAAGGATGCCTCAGAACCTTGAACTATCTCCAGGTACACATCCTCGGAGGCAGTCCTGAACACATTCAAGATTCAGCTTTAGAATTTGAGTAGTGGTTTGATCTTTATGAGGGACTCCAGAAAAATGATAATCTCACAAGGCAAAACAAGGGCCACTATCACAATTCTTGAGTCAAATCCGATGCAAGATTTGTTAAATACTGGCCAAGCCCATGGATATTGGCCAGGTCCATTCACAACATTCCCAGAATATGGCACAAAATTACATTAGTTATGACCTTATAAACACAAAACCCTCAAGGTTACAAATTTCCCACCTTCATACAATCAGGGGCGAGTATGCATCCCAATATACCTCCTGCCTATGTACCTCCTATCTATGTGTGATCAAGCACATATTCTGTATAACTGGTTTAATCATGTTTATTTACAAAAGTGAAAACACAAGGCTTGTTATCTTACATGAACAGCCCCTAGCAATCCAGGAAATTATCTGCTTTGTGCAAGTGAGGCGTTAAAGGTCAGAGGCATTTTTTTTTTCCTGGATCACTTCAGCACAGTGATTTAAACTTAAAACATAACTTTAACCATCACAGTTCCTGCCTCCCAGATATTTGTCAGTTCAATTAGGATACGTTTCAGAAAACAGACATATAAACATATCTATATCATATCTGAAAAAATATCGTATCTGAAAAAAGGAAAGAATATCCACCCATCTATATACACCCACCTACTCTCACATGTGCACCAATACACAAAGACAAAAAAAATAAGTAGTTTGCTGTATTTCATCTCATTTCTGTGGAGGAAGCTAAAAAATAGGTCATTAAGAGGGACTTCAAACCACACTAAATCCTGCCATCATGGCTCCCCATGCAGGATAATGGCATTCATTAGAAAAAGGTGATTGTGATTTTTTTTTTGGTTGGGTGTGGACAGGCTGTCCTCAAGACTCCCTCTGTTGTTCATCATTATCAACAAAAGTATCAGATAGTTTTCTCTTCTGAAGTAGATGGTAAACTAACAGGAGAGTAACACCTGTCAAAATGACAGCATACATGGATTCTGCTTATCTTGATGTCTTTGGGAGGACAGCTTATCTGAAATTTACAAAAGAAGGAAATCCTTATCAGTGATTCTTCATCAAAAAATGACAGTGACAGGTCCAGCTTGTAACTAATTTCCTATTTCCAAAGCAACAGTAAAATGTATTGCAAAACATCCACAAGCCACACTAACTTGACTGCTTTTGCTTCTAATGAAGAAAAGCACATTATTTATAAGAGTTAAGAAAAAAGTAAAAATATTACTACTATCACAAAAATAGAAAAATACACAGAAACTGATGGAAAATTATTACTGTAAAATATGTAAGCTTACAAAATGTATATTTACAGTGTGGATGCATGATATGTGACAATATGAATATGTGTTATCTACAAAAGAAAATTTTACTAAGCTTTTTATTTTTTACTTTGCTTTCATTTATATGTCTTAGAAATTTCTAAATTTTTACTCACATATTCTTTACTTTTATTCTTCATTTTTATTTCTAAGTTAGTAAAGGTTGAGGCAGTGTCATATTAATACCTTAAGTTCCTTATTGTTAAATAATATAGGTATTTAGTAATTGAGTTTCACTAAGGAACTCAAAAGGAAGAAAATTTCAGTAAAAACAAGGCTCCCACTCAACCTTCTCCCTGTTCAGCCTGTTTCCTTTCTAGGCTATTTCTTAAACTGTAGCATTTATTTATGAATTGAAAATAAAAGTGTTTGGATCAAAATTAATTAATTGCATATTCTCCATAACAAGAGGCTAGGGAACATTCATTGTCTGGTTTGTTCCTTCAGCCTTTCTACCACTGAACAAGTCATGATATGTGGAACCAGTTCTTCAGTTTAGGATACAGAGGCAAAATTATTCACAATTATCTAGCTAATTGCTCTGAGGTACCACATTCAGATGTTCGTTTCATTTCAGGTTGGAATCAATCTGGATTGTTAGACACATAGCAATTATGATACAATTACAGGCCAGTGTATTTAAATTCCTTATATCTCATTTTCCTCAGTTGAAAGGTAAAGTTGGTAGTGTCTAATTCATGTTGGTGGAAAAATTAAGTGAAATATACACAAGGCTCTTGGAACACTGCTCAGTATCAGTTTTTAATAAATTATAGCTATCTTTACAGTTAGTGATTATTAATCACTCAGACTAGTTCTTCAAAATGGACAATACAAATCAGCTAATTCTAATTAATGGTCCTTTCAAAGATTAAAAAAAAAATCGATATTCCACTGGCATTCAATGTTTCACAAGTGTCAAAACTGATCATCTTAACTTCTGTAATATCCCACAAACTTTGTGAGGTCCTGGCTGAATTTTACTCATACAAATTGGCACTGCAGTTTGGAGGGCATGTCCTTGAAATGTGTAACATCAAAAACAAGACTACTTAGGAAGAGCTAGGCTTTGTTGTGGTAATTCTCTTTTATGTAGGAAGGGCTGGAAAAGAAGAAGTATATAGTTTATTTTGATACAGAGGTTCATGCTTTGAATTTTGAGTGTTTTGTCACTACACTTAACATAAAATATTGGTAGATATTTCGAAATTCATTGGCCAGATATCCTTGTAAATAAAAAATTGTGTATTCCTTCTGGTGAGTAAATTTGGTACTAAGCAGGGTTTTTTTTTTTGTTGTTGTTGTTGTTGTTGTTTTTTTACCTTTTCTCCCCACCCGAATTCTCCCACATTCACCAAAAGAAGGTACCAAAAGTATTGCTTGAGTGTCTGTCAGCTGCATAATTACATAAAAGAAAAAAAATCAATGAGTCTCCAAGTCAATGGTATACTCAAAATGTTAACCTGATTACCCATTCAAAAACATGTAAATCATATTGTTGAATTAGATTTAAACAAATCAACTATCTTACCAAGAATTAATTTCTATAATAATTCAAGAACATGAGCAATCAAGAATTCAAACAAAGAAGAAAGATCAGATGCTGATCAATACTCCCAAGTCTATTTTGAGTCAGAATAATAGATAAACCTGTCATAATGGAGTCCACAGTGCTGTTTCATATAGTTAACAGAAGCTAGCTTTTATTGTGAAACACTCATGTGATGGTTGGAGGAAGAATGACCCCTGTGGTTGTTTAAATAGACCTATAGAGAGTGGCACTATTATGAGGTATGGCCTTGTTGGAATAGGTGTAGCCATGTTGGAGGAACTGTGTCACTGGCAAGGGGGCTTTGAGCTTTCTCAAGTTCAAACTAGGCCTGGTGGTTCACTGTCTATGCCTGCTGCCTAAGGATTCATCTACAATAATCTTTGCTCTTTTTCCAGCACACATCTGTCTTTATGCTGCCATGCTTCCCACCATGATGACAGTAGATTAAACATCTTAACTGTAAGCCAGCTCTAGTTTAATATTTTCCTTCATAGGAGTTGTCTCTGTACAATGAAACCTTAGATAAGACAGTCTTTGGAGGCTAACATGAGTAGTTGCTCCCTGGTTGGTAGAATTTTGGGGTATGGGGTTGGGATTACATAGTGTGACTTTGTTGGAGCAGGTGTGTCTCTGGGGATAGACCTTGAGGATTCTAAATTCCACACCATTCCCAGTTAGCTTTTCTTCCTATGTAAACCATACCTTCAGATACAGATGTAAGCTCTCAGCCATTGCTCCAGGACCGTGGTGACTCTTCTGCAAAAAAAATAATCCCCAGTAAACTCTTTCTTTTATAACTTCTTTTGGTCATGGTATCTCTTCACAGACTAGGAAGATTGAGTCAGGGGAGGAATAGATGAGAAGAAAGAGCAAGAGAGAGAGAGAGAGAGAGAGAGAGAGAGAGAGAGCATAAAAGAGGGAGCCATTATAGGTTTGAAGAGAAAACTGACTCTAGAGAAGTGTCCAGAGACCTACAAAACTGGCCCCAACTAACAATTTGAGCAACAGTGGAAAGGCTACCATAAATGCCCTTCCCTGATAATGAGACTGATGACTACTTTACACACCATGATAGAGTCCTCATCTAGTAGCTGATGGAAACAGAAGCAGACACCCACAGCTAAACACTGAGCAAAACTGGAATCCAGATGTGGGTGGGGGGAGGACAAAACCGGGCTACAGAATCCAGAGAGACAGCTGACCTGAACAAGAAGGAGCTAATGGGCCCCCAGACTAATATCTAGGAATCCAGCATTGGACCAACTCAGACCCCCTGAACATGGGTCTCAGTTAGGACCTCTGACAGTAGAACCAGGTTGTATTCCTGTTGCACAAAAGCACATGCCCCATGAAGGAACACCCCCTTAACCTATTGGCAAGAGGGAAGGCCTAGTCCCTACTCCAAATGACTTGACAGATTTACATGACCCCTCCTGGATGGCATCACCCTACATGTGGAGTGGGTGGGGAATGGGATGGGAGGGTGGGAGGGGCAAGCATGGGTGAGTGGGGGAGAGGGAGAAGGGGTGAGAGGGAACTGGGATCAATATGTAAAATAAGAAAAATAAATAATAATAATAATAAAGAAAATCCCACTTAATATCCTAAGAATAGAGAGCTAACAAGGGATTCACTAGTGAGTTATGCCTTGTTGATTTTAAGTTTATGTAACAATTCATTCACCTAAGAAAAGTGTGTCTTCCAGGCATAGTAAAGTAAGAATGATGGTGCTGAGCCTGCTCTCAGAGCACCAAGAACTTATCAGCAAAGTCACTTAAATCTTCTCAGTCCTCCTTCAGTGTCTGTGTCATTTTACAGCTAGTATCTCAGCAAGGGTGTCCTTTGTTCAACCTGCTCCTATATGGGCTATGATCTAAAGAAGCCCTACACACATTTTAATTGATATGTTTTATTCCTTGACAACTTCATCCATGTCCATAAAGCATTTGGTTGTTCAACTTCACATTACCATCTCTTATTCTACTCCCTCCTACTGAAACCTTTCTTCTGCTCCATAAATCCCCCCTCCTACTATTGTTGTTTTGAGGGGTTTTATTTATTTTTTGTTTGTTTGTGATTTACTAAGTTTAATTAGTTATTTTCATGATTATAAGCAATGTTATCAATGCCTTATATCAAACCACTGGGGGAAAAAATGAGCACTCAATCGGCAACCAGAAGCCATTAATTGTTCCCCAATGGAGAGTAAGGCCTCATGACCCATTAATCCTTCAATAATGAAACACAGATTTGTCCAGTTTTATATAAGTAACTACAACTGCTCTGTGTTGATGTCTAAAACAGACACATCATGTCCAAAGTTTAGCATTCTACATGGATCACATCATAGAAATGTCATGATTATGTGATGGAAGATATAATTCTGTACATACATTTCTCTTATTGGTTAATAAATAAAGCACTGTTGGCCAGTAGGGAAGCAAGATCAGTGGGACTAGGAGAAGTGAAGGATTCTGAGAAATGTAGGACAGAGTCTTGTGATCTCAGGAAAAGAAAACCCATGAGTCTGGTGTTCTGTGTAATATGAGACCATGAAGAAATCAATATATTAGTAATTATGAGTAAATGATTAAGATAGAGCTAGCCAATAAGAAACACTAGTCACTGGCCAACAACTTCATAATTAATACAGCATCTGCATGCTTCATTGGGGCTGAGAAGGCTGGTGAGACCTGCCAAACCAGAAAACTCATGCTGTAAAATGGTGCCAGCAACCTGTGGCTTGAATTTCTATGTAGAATGACAAAAAAACTTAAAGGGGATTTTATAAACAAAAGAACAGAGACAGGCACAGCTTCTTGGCAGCAGCATTTACTAGGATGGGCTCTGTTTTGCTAGAGACAAGCAGAGACTCAGAGGCTCCTTTAAGATATGTTTCCTGACTCAGCATCAATGGGGAAAAAATTGCAGGGCTCTTTTTAAAGGCCCTGCTAACAATTGAATGGTGTGTATGAGCAGCTGGCACTGGCAGTAAGCACATCTCAAAGCTAGCAGCATGCTGCTTCATGGCAGCATAGGCCAAGGTGGTGAGCACAGCTCTCAGGGCTGACAGTAAATGTACTCCTGCCATCTTGGAAATTTAGCAGCGAAAACAACCCTGGCTTCAAAGTTAGCAATGTTGCTTAGCACATAAAAGACTGGTGGCCAGATAAAGATAAACATATACAGTAAAGACAGATTCAGATGAAGACAAACCTGTAAAGTGTGTTTACAGTGTGTTTAAAAATATACATAGGCTTGGGAGAGGAAAAGAAACAGGATAAAGTGATTTTACAAACAAAAGAAAGATATAGGTGTGGTGGGAGAGGCAGAGAACTCTGTGATTTCTAGGCCAGCCTGGTGTTCAGAGTGAGTTCCAGGACAGACAAAGTTACACAGAGAAACCTTGTCTCAAAAAAAAAAAAAAAGAATAAAATAAAAGAGTAATAAAAAAGCCATGTAAAGATGAAAATGACACAGAGATTCTGGATAGTCTATGCTATTGTATTGTCTTTGAATTGTTTGACTGCTGAAGAAATACCAACAAATGCTAAAAGAAATGTTGCTGGATTAATCCATTTATACATTTTAAACATGCATTGACTTCAAAATTTAAGTATAAGGATATGTTACCTAGCAATCCCCATTAAAATCCCACCACAATTCTTCACTGACCTTGAAAGGATAATAATCAACTTTATATGAAAAAGCAAAAGACCCAGGATAGCCAAAACAACCCTGTACAATAAAAGAACTTCAGGAGGCATCACCATCCCTGACTTTAAGCTCTACTACAGAGCTATAGTTCTGTAAACATCCTGGTATTGGCACAAAAATAGACAGGTAGACCAATGGAATCAAATCAAACATTCTGATATAAACCCACACACCTATAAACACCTGATTTTTGACAAAACAGCTAAAAGAATACAATGGGGGGAAGAAAGCATCTTCAACAAATGCTTCTGGCACAATTGGATGATGGTGTGTAGAAGACTGCAGATTAGCCCATGTCTATCGCCATGCACAAAACTCAAGTCCAAATGGATCAAAGACCTCAACATCAATCCAGCCACACTGAACCTCTTAGAAGAGAAGGTAGGAAGTAACCTTGAACAAACTGGTACCGGAGACCGCTTCCTGAACATAACTCTGGGAGCACAGACACTGAGATCAATTAATAAATGGGACCTCCTCAAACTTAGAAGCTTCTGTAAGGCAAAGGACACAGTGGACAAGACCAAATGGCAGCCCACATCCTTAGCTATCAGGGAAATGCAAATCAAAACAACTTTGAGATACCACCTTACTCCTGCCAGAATGGCTAAAATCAGAAACACAATTGACAACTTATGCTGAAGAGGATGTAGAGATGGGATGCTAATGGTAATGCAAACTCATACAGCCATTTTGGAGATCTGTATGGTGGTTCCTCAGGAAAATGGGAATTAGTTTACCACAGGACCCGGCAATCCCCCTCTTAGGCATATACCCAAATGATCCACATCCATGCAACAAAGACATGTGCTCAACTATGTTCATAGCAACACTATTCAAATCATTGGGTAGGCAGGCATCCCTTGTATCTGAGTCTCAAGTTGTGGCCCCTGGACCAAGTTGTGGCCCATGGTTATCACCTGGGACCCTAGACATGCAAAGTCCTGAAACAAAATTTCCAGGGACAGTCAGACAGTCTCCAACATTCTATTCCTAACAAGCCCTTTTACAATTTTGAGAATGTGAGAATGTCTATCTAAGGCTGTTTTTCCTCTTCCTTCAAGATAAACACACACACACACACACACACACACACACACACACACACACACAAACCACTAAATTCTCATCAATGACAGAGCTACAAAGCCTTGTGAAGGTTTTTTAGAGAGAGCTCAGCTCACACATGAGAAAGGAGTCTGACATTTGAAAACCAGGTCCAATTTCAATCGAGGATTAAATATTCCCTTACTCTGTCACATCTTGCTTTTAACGTTTTCCCAAGATTTGTCCCTTAACACGTTCCCCTTGGAGGTAAAGACCCGATGAGTCACCAGACTCAGTTTCAACGCCCACCATTTATGGACATGTGAGCTGTCATGTAAAATCCTTAATGTGTCTAAGTCTCAGAATCTGCATGGGAACATGATACATAGTAACACTTAGCTTATGGATGTAAGAGTTTATGATGAGGGAGATGCTATTAATAGTATCTACTATTTAATAAGTTTCTGGCCACTGCTTGTTGACTGGATACTATATCTAGTTCCTCCACTCAGGAAGAGGTAGGGGGACAGGCTGTCCCACTCTCTTGCTCACAGCCACCTTTCCCGACCTCAAGTCCATCACCTCCACACTAAGGATCCATGATGCACTCACTCTTTTCCTTTGCACAAAAACACATATGACAGCACCAACAGCCCAAACTCTTGGTGTGAATAACCAAGAACCTGAGAAATTTCCCATTATTCTAGAATTCTGGCTTACTTCAAGATTCCTGATCCTATGTCTTAGGTTCTCTTTATAATTTTTTGCCATTTTCTAGTCATGAATGAACATGGAGCTTCAAGAACTGCAGAGTCACTTGAAGATATTAGAGCTAGGATCAAGTAGAAATTAATACTTATTGATGGTTTGAATGAGAATGGCCCCCAGAGGCCATTTGAGTATTTGAGTGCTTGATCCGTAGCTGATGAACTGTTTGGAAGGATAAGGAGGTGTGGCCTTGATGGAGGAGAATTGTCACTGGGTGTGGGCTTTGAGATTTCAAAGGCATACACCAGGCCTGGTCTCCCACTCTTGGCCTCAAACTTGCAGATCCAATGGAAGTCCTCAGCTGTTGCTCCAGTGCCATGTCCACCTGCCTATCACCATGCTCCCTGCTATGGTTGTGGGCTCACCCTCTTAAACTGTAAGCAAGCACCCAAAATGCTTTTTTTTTATATATAAGTTTTCTTACTCATGGTGTCCCTTTTCAGCAATAGCAAAGTCACTAAGAAACCTATCAACCATGTTCCATAAGACTGTATCCCAGACCCCATGGGTGGGATAGAGCAGGACAGTGAGCAAAGGGCTAGAGGCCCTGCAGGTTTGGAATTGTTACATACCATTATGATGAACCGAATGTGGCATGGTGTTCTGAATGAGAACATGAACCCCTTAGGCTCATGTATTTGAATGCTTGGTTCAATCCGGTTTAGAACAGTTTAAAAAGGTTTGATCCGGTTCAGACCAGTTTGATCCGGTTCAAGCCGGTTCTGAACTATTGGTTAGATCTGCTTCAGACCAGTTTAGACCGGTTTAATCCGGTTTGATCCAGTTCAGACTGGTTTTATCCGGATCAAACTGGTTTTATCTGGTTCAAACCAGTTTGATCTGGTTTAGACTGGTTTGATCCTGTTCAGACCTGATTGATCTGGTTCAGACCAGTTTAGGCCGGTTTAGGCCAGTTTGATCTGATTCTGACCTGTTAAGGCCAGGTTGTTCTGGTTTAGACCAGTTTGATCAAGTTTGATCCAGTTCAGACTGGTTTGTTCTGGTTATGACTGCTTTGATCCAGTTTAGATTGTTTTAATATGGTTCAGACCAGGTTGATCTGGTTTAGCCCAGTTTGATATGGTTTGGACCGGTTTGATCCAATTTAGAACGGTTTGATCAGTCTTGATCCGGTTCAGACTGGTTCAATCCGGTTCCAACCAGTTTGATTTGGTTCAAGCTGGTTTGATCTGCTTCACTCAGTCACAAAGACTCACTCTTTGAAACTCTTAGCTAGTCCCCAATTAAATGCTTTCTTTTTGAAGAAGAAGAAAAAAAAAAAAAAAAACAGGATATATTACTTTGGAAAATAGATTTTATTTGTCTTTCCAGAGAAAATGGAAAGCAATTGATTCATTCCTGATTAACATGGTTTGATCAAACAAAACCCCCTGAAGCAGTGTCCCAGGTTATCCAACATTCAAAACAGCTAGGAAGATGTGGCCTCACAGACTACAAAAACAAGGATTTTGACAGGTTACTGTGTTTTGTCATGATCCCCATGTTATAAACAATGCCCCCAACTATGACACCCATATTCCCAAATATTGTCTATTAATGCTTGTTTTCATTTAAATAGGGTTGGTTATAAATGGTCAATGATCACAACTATTTTTTTTAAAGTAAAAGGGGGATTATGGTGTAGAAATGAATAATTTGTTTTGGAATGGCTTTTCATTTATTGATACAAATTCAAGGTCAATTTTGTGATATGTATATGTCTCTTCTTGTTTAGGTATTGTGTTTGTATAGCACATTTAAAAATGTAATGTACAATGAAGTACAAATTACAGGTAATTTCCTGTTTAGTCAGAACTTAGGTTAGTTTGGTTTTCTAGCTATATACAGATATATATCTAGATAGACATTCTTTAAACCTTTCTAAGACCTATAGAATATGACATTTAAAATGGTTTAGGGTTTTTCTTTACAGTGAGACATAGCTGCTCCTGCCAACACCGCCTGCATCACAAAGGAAGATGGACATCAAAGAAACTTGTTATGGAGTTACTCCCAACATGGCAAGACTAGCCATGTGGGCAAGAAATTGCTCTTGTCTGGACTGCTTGACTTTATGCTGTAAAAAATGGAGATACAGGAACCACAGGATACTGACTGCTGAAACAAGATGGACCTTGCTGCAGGGTTCCTGCTTCATGGAAGAGTCTGCCAGAAATTCTGCAAGACACAGAGAAAAGTGACTGACAAACTGCCAATTCAGGCAGACAGTTTAAAGTTTCCTGCTTTGCTGAGGAGTTTACCAGACAAACTATGGCCTATGGACAAAGGATGGAACATTACAGAAGAACTTCAGATGACTGACCAGGGAGTGAGTTGTCTCTGTTAATTCCAGAGTTATATATTATACTTCTGTGATATTTGATGGAGTTGAAGACAGCTAGTTATGGTTATAGTTTTCCTTAGTTATGATAAAAAGATAAGTTACATTTAAGACTTTAGACTCACAAAGATAGATAAATATTTTCTTTAAATCTTAATAATGTTATTGGGCTAAATAATGTAATTATAGTTCTTGCTTAATAATGGTTTCGTTATATATATTACTATGTTAAAATTAAAACCCTTCTTTTTATTTAAACATAAAAGAGGAGATGATGGGAGATGTCCTTCTGTAACTATGTTTATCTTATTGGTTAATGAATAACCCTATGGCACTGTTGGCCAATAGAAAACAAGATCGGTGGGACTAGGAGAGGTGTAGGATTCTGGGAGAAATAGGATGGAGTTACTATTCAAGATTAGGAAGAGTGCACACATGAGTCTGGCATTCTTGGTAAACTAGGACCATGGAGAAATATATATATTAGTAATTATGGGTTAAGAATTAAGACAGAGCTAGCCAATAAGAAACACTAGTCACTGCCCGACAGCTTCATAATTAATATAAGTCTCTGTGTTATTTGGGGCTGATGTGGCTGGTGGGAAATTGTCTGTACCAATTAGGAGTGAAAATTTTCAAGATAATACATAGTATAATCATATGTTCTTCAATTCCTATGCTATGCAATTCCAAAATATAAACATATTGAATTATATGTTCCTCCATAATATAGGAGAACAATGGATTTTTGATCATCAACAAAGCACAGTAACAGCATATATATAAGAACAGTCCTTAGATATCAGATAAGATGGAGTCTTTGTACACAGTAAATGTACATCACTCTTATTGTTAATAAAAAGCTGATTGGCTAATAGCTGGGCAGGAAGATGTTGGGACAACCAGCCTGACAGAGAGAATTCTGGGAGGGCAGAGTCAGAGAATTGCCAACAGACACAGACTGAGTAAGATGGGCAAATCATACTGAAAAAAAAAAAAAAGATGCCAAGCCACCTGGCAATGCAGAAATAGGAATATGGGTTACTTTAAATGTACGAATTAGCTAGCAACAAACCTGAGCTATTGGCTAAGAATTTATAAGTATTATTAAGTCTCTAAGACAGTTATTGGGAAGGGGCTACTAGGTATTTGAAAATTGGCAAGTGGGCTGGAAAGAAACATCTTTTTACAGTGAATAATGCCACTGTAATGAAATACATGTCACTAATTTTGTTGGGTCTCCTCTGTGAACATTAATTATTTATTTAGTTGGAGATTGAGCCTAAGACCTCATACTTACTCCTCATCCTCAAAATAAATAACTTGTAAAATCCATAACATTGAAAGATTCACAGTACTATCTTTTTTCTAAGGTATATGAAAGTAGCCAGGAAGGGTACAGTGTACAAGTAATAGCATCATTTCTGGAACTGAATAAGTGTACACTGTGATGAATCATCATGTTCTTTGATCTAAAAATTAGCCAATATTAAAGTGATACTTATTTCTAAATTTTCATCACTATATTTCTAAAAATCAAACAAATGTTTCCATCTTAGTTTATGATTACTTTATCAAAGGGGCTTTAAAAATTCTCTATGTCCTGAAAATATTGCCTAGGGCTTCCTGAACCTTTTGGTGTATTCCTTCACATGAAGCAGGACTCTTAAATAAGTAATGTCTCTTTTTTTGGTAATATACTGCACCCTTGCATTCCAGTTAACAAGAAGATTTTATAGGACTACTCATCTTCTTTTCTGTCCACTTGGGGATATCACTCCTACCTGAAATGTAAGTCATTGGCCAACTGCTTTAGTTATTTAAAATTTGCAAAGACACTCTTGTTTTGTTTTGTGTTTTGTTCTTTCAGACAGGGTTTCTCTGTATTGTTTTGGAACCTGTTCTGGAACTAGTTATGTAGACCAGGCTGGCCTCAATCTCACAGAGATCAGTCTGGCTCTGTCTCCCAAGTGCTGAAATGAAAGGCATGTGCCATCAATACTGGGCTGCACAGATGCTTTTAAAAGATTGCCTGTGTTTGTATTCTAAACCTACTATTTACTAACTGCATGACCATAGACAGTTAAACATTTCTTGCCTTAGTTTAATTATTATATGCAAAACACTCAGTTCACAAATATTTATTGAGCACCTAATAGAAGCAAAAACAGAACTATCTGCCCTTGTTGATGTTGTAACTCTTAGGATAATTCCTAGCAAATGGTAAATGCTCAACAATGCTTGCCTAGTTATATATGTATATGTTGGTATATATTTGCTTATGAATATGATGACCAAACTTGTCAAACAAAAAGAGTCATGCCTTGACTAAGGGCAAGTAAATTAGCATAATTGTCTTTTTTATAATGAGATTAATTATGCTTCAAAGCAGCATAAATATTTTAATAACTGGGGCCAATGCTGCCAACTCATCTTTTTCCATTCCTTACATGAAAAATATTCAAGAAGAGGTAGAAAAAGAGATGGAGTGTGGTAGGAGACACGTGGCCAAATTTGATGTCACATTTTTAAAATTCCTTATTGAAAATAAGAACTGGAATCAGATAAAGAAGGCATGAAGTATCTTCAGCATTGTCTCAAATGCTTAGCAAAAGAAAACAAGGTATAAATTCTGAGAATTTGTAGACATATTTGCCTTGTTCGAAATTCTAGTAATCAAATAAAATATTTATGTATATGTAATTTACATCGGATGTTGTCTAGCTTGGTACCTTTGTAGCATTGTGAAGCTATTTCCACTTAAACTTCACAACATTGTTCACAATCCCACTTGTGCATACAGTGTACCTGATCATATTTACACGTGCCCATTTCCCTCTGGTCTTCTGCCCACTCCTGCTTCCCAAATATTTGCTTCCTCCCTTCACATTTGTGTTTGCTCATGAAGATCTTATACAGGAATCTACAGTTGCTGGCTAATTGAAATTAAAATTGTCATATCCACAGAAAAGCATTGTATACATTTTTCTCCATCTTACAAACTTCCCACTATTCCACAATGTTCCCTTGACTTTGGAGGGAGTGATAAAGATGCCTCTGTTGAGAACTAATCTTTTCTCGCTTATTTTCCACCTTCTAGCCAGTTAAGAAACTCTTCATTGCAGTCAAATGATCTACAAATTGGGAACATGGGGAAAGAGGAGAGGGAGGTAGGAGAAAGAGAAGGGGAAAGGTGGAGAGGAAGGAGAATATGAGGGATCAGGAAGATTGAGTGGGGAGATGAGTTAATGAGAGCAAGAAAAGAGACACATCAATAAACAGAGCCATAGTAGATTTAAAGCAAAATCCGATACTAGGGAATTGTGCAAAAATCCACAAGGATGACCACAACTAGGAATCTAAGCAATAATGGAGAGGCTACCTTAAATATAATAGTCATCAATCTCCTATAATGAGATTGATGACTACCTTAAATGCCATCCTAGAGCCTTCATAGCTGATGAAAACAGAAGCAGAGATCCACAACTAAGCACTGAGCAAAACTCCTGGAATCCAGTTTAAGAGAGGGAGGCATGACGAGTCAAGACCACACTGGGAAAACCCACAGAAATAGCTGACCTGAGCTAGCAAAAACACATGGACAAAACCAGACCCCATAAACATGGGTGTCAGTAAGGAGGACTCTGGCAGTGGAAACAGTATGTATCCCTAGTGCACAAATAGAATTCTAGAGCCCATTCCCTATGGAGGGATATTCTTTCAGCCTAGATACATGAGGGAGGACCTAGGGCCTTCCACAAATAACTTGACAGATTTTGATGACCCCTCATGGAAGGCCTCACCCTCCCTGGGGAGTGGATGGGTGATGGGATGAAGGATTCTGTAGGAGGCATTGGAGGATGGGAGGGAGAGGGAATTGGGATCGATATGGAAAATAAGATGATTAATAATAAAATGTGAAAAAGAGACTCTTCATTAATGGATGTCGATTGTAAACAGAAGATTCTCTGACCGAACCTGAGAGTAGTGCTAGTCTGAGCATATAAACATAAATACATAAACGGCAGTTTGACTACATGTATATTTAGAAAGATGCTGGTAGTACATTCTCCTCCAGTGCCTGTGATACCTTCAGGGATAAGCATTTACCAGGTGCATATTACAAAATGTGTATTGGCCCCTTGTGAGTAGACCTTGAATCTAATTAGAAAGCAATCAGTATTTCCAGTTTTCTAAATCAAAACACTGAGAAAACTGTCATGAATGTAGAACATAACAGAACACTTGCAGATGAACTACCAGCTATAAAATTCCCACAAGGTCACAGATTCAACAGCATATGAAATTTTAATCTTGCAAATTCTTCAGAAAGTGTATAAATTCGATGAGAATTTTTTAAATAGTAATTTATTAACTAATGTGTCTTAGAAAGACAAAAAGACACTATACCATGAGAGCAGGTATGAGCTCTTGTCCCTCCAAGGATCCTACTGAAGCATTCACTTAGTTCCAAGTTGTAGAAGAGAGATTATTCATTTGGGTGCTGGAATTGATCCATTATGTTCTCCAGAATTAGTTCTCTGGTGCTAATAAGAACATTATGCATAAAAACTTTATGCACTTCTAACAAATCAGAAAGGTCTCTATTAAGAAGATAAACTTTAAAACATAAGTCTACCTCTGACTATGTTTCTGTCTCTTCTTTCTCTGCTTATTTAGCAAACAGAACAGAGTAGTGCCTTAGGTCTTAGATCATCCTAAGGGAACGTGATCTGTACAAGCAGGAATTCATGGAAGATTAGTGTCTTGTTCCATTTCAGATACTACAAGTTCCAATAATACAGACTAGGCAGTTATAAACAATATAAATTCATTTCTTGTACTTCTAGAGTTCTGGGGGCTCAAGATCAAGGCACTGGCTGATGGGGTGCCTTGAACCTTCCAAGCTAGTTGCTGCATCCTCTGGTGGACAGAAATCCTTTGTCCTTAGACAGTGAAAAAAAGAAGGAAGAAAAGTGGTCAGTTTTTTTGTGGTGAGTCATTTAATAGGGACACAAAATATCCTCTCATATTCTGGAGGCAAAATCTCTTAAATTTAATTGAAGATTGTTTCAACATAAAATTATGGAAAAGACAAAAACATTCTAATCATAGCACCCATTATATAGCTGTTGTTCTGAACATGAATTCTTTACAAAGACTGTATTTGAAACTCTAAGACCAAGGGGATAGGTACTGACAGATGTCTCCACCATTAAAGTATTTTCTGTTTTTGCAGAGGATCCAAGTTTGGTTCTCAGAACCCACATTAGGTAATTAGGTGGATAATAACTATCTCTAACTTCAGCTCCAAGAGATACAACACTCTCTTGTGACCTCTACAGGTACCCATTGTATCTCTCTCTCTTTCTTTCTCTTTGTCTCTCTCACACACACCACAGATGTATATACACACATATGTATACATAGGCATATATTCACATGTATATATAGATAAATACATATATACATAGATATACAAACAAGAATACATATTTTTAAATAAAGAAAAATAGCCTACTTCAATTCATTTTTTAACTATTGTTTCCCCCAAACACTGCCATTCACCACCTAGCAAATGGAAACAATCTGGAAATGGTGACTGCATAATGACTCTTTAAATGTCATTATCAAGCATGCATGGCCCACAACTATTTAACATATAAAGAAAGCCAGATGCAAACCAACTTTCCTTAGTATTAAGGCAACTGTGCCTTCTAAGGGTTGATTTCTATTGGAACTAAGTTGGTCAAACCTACTGCTGTATGTACTATCAATTTTATTTTGTTCCTTTCACCTTAGTTTTTGATATTTGACTGACTGATTTTGATGACTTAGGTTCTCTTGATAGCATTTTGTTCCCACCTTCCAGCCCTTAAACCTTCTTTATATTCTTGTTAATTACTTAATCTTTCAAACACTATTAAAGTCCTCCAAAATTGTTGGTACTGAAAACTTTTTTGTCAATATAAAGATGAATACAATTAAATGCTTATGTCCAAGGAGTCAACAGACAAGTACTACATCAGTTTAAATGATGGGACTTTTTGTTGCTGTTTCCTTGTTTATTTGGTTTTTGGTTTTTGTTGTTGTTGTTCGGGGGGCATGGTTATCTGTTTTGAGATAGGTTCTTCTTGTAGGGTACAGGCTCATTCCTAAGCCTTGCGTTTCAAGGAACTCTTAGTCTCAGCCAGTCTAGCACCTGGGACCACTGATGCATCACCAGGCTACACTGATTAGGTTTTGCTTCACTGTAAAAAACACATAAAAATAAATCACAGCCTAAGGAAATGAGACTTTATTTGGGCTCATGTTTTTGAGACTTCAATAATCTATCCTTGATACCATCGGTTCTGAATCCATTGTGAGCCTACCCAAGTTACAAAGCCTATCCATATCCTATCAGGCAGGAAGTCAAGAAAGCAATGACTATGGATATGGTGCATCTTCCAAAGACATAACCCTGTGACTCCTTTTTACAAATAGGCCCTTCATTCTAACATATCCAAAGACTTCCAAAATAAAGTCATAAGCTAGTAATCAAATATTCAGCAAATGATCTATGAAGGGAAGTTTGTATAAAGCCATAATATGTGATGAGTATAAATATTTTAATAAGTATTAAAAGTGTTGTCTAAACAGTTGGAAAAATAAAAGTAATCAGTCATTCAAATAATGAAACTGATGTCCCAAAGAAGTTAGCTACCTACCAAAGTGACACAACAAAGACAAAACTCAAGTCTGTTGATCTTAACATAGAATTTCTAGCATGTAATAATAATAATGCTATTATTTCCATTTGGTATTTATTGACTAAAATATGCCTGATCTGCTCTTATAGCTTTCTTATGAACACACCTATATGGCCTATGCCAATAAGAAAACCGTGAAGTAGGTGCATTGTGAATGAGCTCAGAATATATAAACTAAATGGGAAAAAAAAAAAAAAAAAAAAAAAAAAACCGAAGAAGGAACAAAGAAATGAAGACAGGAACCAGGAACCAGCCATGACTTTAGTAAAGTAAATAGCTCAGATGGATTCTACAAATTTCTAACTCCTTTGCCTACATTTTCTGACATCTGTGACATACTATTTACAAGCATTTTCTAATTGACAGATAAAAAAGGTCATATGGAACAGCTAAATTTACACATCCAGCTCTTATTTTGACAGTGTTAAAGATGTTCTTTTTATGTATCATGGAGACATGGGAACATTTTGTACATTTTGCAAATTTAAAATAGCTCAATTTCAAAGCAACAAAAAGAAGCTTCATACTGCTCAATAGTTTGCATATGATGTAGAAAATAAGAGTGTCTATGCAACCTATGGTCTTTCCTATGGATAACTTGCCAGTCATGCCAGAATTCTCTAAATGATTGCATATTATCTCCCCACCCCCACTCATCTCCAGATTCTATCCATCAATCACTAAACCCTTAGGATTTCTAATTTATACCTTTCTCTTTTAAAAAACACTGATATACCATTCACGTAGTCTATGGCAATTGCTTCTTGGTAAACCTTTCCATCTCTAGACTTTATCCACTACCACTTTTCCAATATATTGCTATAAAACTGATTATATGTGGGCCCTGAATCCCCACCTGCCTGATGTTTGACCCCCACCACCGGTCCTCTGCTGGAGTTCCAGGCCCCTCTCTGAGAACTGCTTATTACCTCAGGACCATCATAATTCCCTGCCTGCAGGATCTTTGACCCCCATCACTGGGTCTTTGCTACATGCCTCAGCTGGAGAGTTCCAGGCCTGGGCCAGATCCACCTATCCATGCAGGAACATTCTGAGTCCCTGCCTGCTAGATCTATGAACCCTTCATGGGGCCTCTGCTGAAGCCTGATATTTTACCCCCATCGCCAGGCCCCTGCCTGAGAAGAGACCCCCTAGAGAGCTTGGACCACCCATAGCTACAGACATCAAACTTCTGACCCACATAAGCCCACCAGGGGAGAACCATGGTCTACTGGAAGAAGCCATGGTAAGATGACAATACAAGAAAAAAACCTAACAATAGAAAGACAAGCATAATATCACCAGTATCTAGGGACTCTACACCAACTAGACCTGATCACCCCAAAGTAGATGAAGCAGAAGAGAACAACTTAAAAAATACATACCTACAAATCAGCCATACAGAAAGTTATGCAAAAAAACTCCAACCCAAGGAAGTTAACTATACTCACAAAAACAAAGGCAATAGATAATCCCACTTCACCAGAACCCAAAGGTAAAGCAGGGCAAACATATTCACAATACCACTGCCCAACAAATCTAAAACAAACAAGAATTAACAATCAATGGTCCTTACTTTCCTTCAACATTAATCATCTCAACTTGCCTATAAAAAAGACACAGGCAAACAAAATCCATCCTTCTGCTGCATACAAGAAACACATCTAAGCTTCAAAGACAGACATTACCTCAGGGTAAAGGATTGGGAAAAGATCTTCCAATCAAATGGACCCAAGCAGCAAGCAGGCTTGGCTATCCTAATATCTAACAAGTTAGACTTCAAACTAAAATCAATATAAAGAGATGAAGATGGTCATTTTGTATTTATCCCAGGAGAAATCCACCAGAAAAGTCTCAATTCTGAACATTTATGCCACAAATACAAAGGCATCTACATCCATAAAAGAAATGCTACTAAAATTCAAAGCTCATATAAAACCTCACATACTTATAGTGGGAGACTTTAACACTCCACTCTCACCACTAGACAGGACAATCAGTCAGAAACTTAATAAAGAAATAAAAGAACTAACAGAAGTTATGTCTCAATTGGGTTTAACAGATATCTATAGAACATTCCATCCAAACACAAAAGAATATACCTTCTTCTCTGCTGCACATGGAATCTTCTCTAAAATCATATCTATACCATAATCCCCTTTTTACATTTAAAAAGAGATTGGTTGTGGTCATTAACCATTTATAACCAACCCCATTTAAATGAAAACAAACATTTATAAACAATATTTGGGAATTTGGGTGTTGTTCTTTCCAAACTGCTTCCTGCTAATAGGGGTTGCTGTCATTGGGAATCCTAAGAAGATGCAGAAATCCTGGATGTAGTCTGCAAGGCTGCCTTGTTCAAGCTGTTTTGAATGTTGGATCACCAGGATCTTTGTTTCAGGGGGGTCTGGCTTGATCAAACCATGTTAGTCTGGAAGGAATCCACAGCTTTTAATTTTCTGTGGAAAAAAAAAATAGATATCCTTTTCCCCAGTAACTTGTCCTTAGACTTAAATTTTGAAGTGAAAGCATTTTTAAAATATATAAATTGGATTGATCCAGCAGCATTTGTTTAAACAGTTGTTGTTATTACCTCAGCAGACAATATAATACCATACAGTATCCAGATTCTCTCCATCTTTATGTGGCTTTTTTATTACTCTGTTTCTTTTACTTTTTATTTTTTTCATTTTTTGAGACAGGGTTTCTCTGTGTAAGTTTTATCTGTCCTGGAATTCACTCTGCATACCAGGTTAACTTTGCAATACAGAGATCTCCTTGCCTCTGTCTCCTGAGTGCTGAGATTAAATGTGTGTGCCACCACACCCAGCTCCTCTCTGTCTTTTTAAATCCATTTTATTCCTTTTCTCTCCCAAGCCTACATATATTTTAGAACACACTGTAAACCTTTAGTGCTTTTTCTTAATGTGAATCTGTCTTTACTGTAAATCTTTATCTTTTTCTGGCCACGAGTCTTTATCTGATAAACATCAACATTGCTAAAAAGAAAGTCATAGCTGTGCTAGCTGCGGTCTATCCAAGATGGTGGCGGGTACTTTTATTGCCAGAACTAAGAGCTGTGCTCACTGCCTTGGTCTAGGCTGCACCAAGCATGTTACCGGCTTGGAGATGTGGTCACTGCCATTGCAAGCTCTCATATACACCAATGAATTGTTAGCAGAGTTTCTTAAAAGCCATGTGATTTTTTGGCACTTATGCTGAGTCAGGAAATCTCCCTTAAAGGAGTCACACAAATCTTTGCTTGTCTCAAATAAAACAGAGTGCAACCCAGAAAAATGCTGTTAGCAAGAAGCCTTGCTTTGTTCTTTTGTTTTTAAAACCCCTTTTTAAGCTTTTGTTAAATTTTAAGTGCAAATTCTTATTAGCCACGTTGTGGCACCATATGATAGCAGTAAGGTTTTTTCACCAGCCTGCCTGGTCCCACCACTATGCCAGCCCCAAATAACACACAGAGACTTTGTATTAAATATAATGCTGTTGGCAAGGTACTATTTTCTTATGTGCTAGCTCTGTCTTAAGTATTAACCCATTTCTATTAATCTAAGTACTTCCACCTGGTCTCATTTTACTTACCAGAGAGAGGGGGCTGGCGGTTCTGCTCTCTCCAGTCTCTCCATGTTGACTCCTCCCTACTACTTCCTCGAATCCTCCTAATCTCCTAGTCCCACCTAACTTGCTTTCCTATTGGCCAACAGTGCTTTATTCATTAACCAGTATGAGAAACATATTTACAGAATGACATCTCCCATCATTTCTAGACTCCATTCTTACAATCTAATTATTCATTTGGAATGTTACTATACAATAATTACATGCATACAATTATATGTGTATGTGTGTGTTGACTTTCTTTTCTATAAGTGTTCTAAGATGCAAAAATTAGAATAACCTGCCAAGCTAGTGTTCTGTTAGAATTTTTAGTATTTTTAATCTTTTGAGGTTGTATTTCTGTGTTCCTAATTTTATTGTGACTAAGCGAGGATAATTAGACATGTCCTAATACTGTTCACAGCAAGTAATGCCTCCTAATGAAGAATATGTATAAAACTTTTGTCACATGAGGAATACATCTGTAAACTTTATATCTACCAGTATGGTTGCAAAACCATGAGCCAAAATAAACCTTTCTTCCTTTAAAATTTATTTCTTGGATTTTAATCACAGCAATATACACTATGAAACATGGAAGTAATAAATAAGACTTACTCAAATCAATATTCTGCATCATAGTATAACATCTGACACAGAGTGCTGTAAAATCATATCACAATGTTTTTAGGGAAGATTAGACATTGTATATCTGTACATTTAGAAAGTCATATCACATGTAAAAAGTACTACATGATCTAGAAGTTTCTTTGAACAACTTGACACACCATAATTTCATTTTAATTGTCCATATTTCAAATTCTAGGGTATTTCAGATTTTTAATTCTTCTTGGATTTTCAAATATATGTACTACATACATACATACATATGTTTAGGGATACTGAACCTGAACTGAACTATGATTATGTATATGCTCTGTTACATAAAACCCTTTTCCCTATGTCATTTCAAGTGGTAATCTACCAGTGATGGAGCCTTACAAATAACAAGGGGGAGCTCATGGACCCCAGATTGATAGCTAGGAAACCAGCATAGGACCAACCCTAACCATTGATCTCAGTTAGGAGGCCTGGGCAGTCTATGGGACCTATGACATTGGAACCAGGATGTATCCCTAGTATACAAATGGACTTTGGGGGCTAATTTCCCATGAAGGGATACTCCCTTAGCCTAGAGACACTGTGGAGGGCCTAGGCCCTATCCCAAATGACTTGACAGACTTTGACAATCCTTCATGGAAGGCCTCACCCTCCCTGGGCAGTGGATGGGGGATGGGATAGAGGGATCTGTTGTGGGGGGGAATGGGAGGATGGAAGGGAGAGGAAACTGGGATGGATATGTAAAGTAAAAAAAAACTGAACTGGAAAAGAAAGAAAAAAACTGACACAGAAGCTGCTGTTCTTTAGGGGCTATTATGCCCAAGCATGAAGACTCCAGTGACTGTGGGTCTTTCTGTAGCCCCTTGGGAGCTTCTATTTCCTTTCCCTGCATAGGATTTCCCAGACAGCCTACACTGTATTCCTTTTTGTGTCAATGTCTATGCTTCATAACAATGTGGATGATGGTGAATGAATTTCTTTCTTCTCTTAGCTATAGCTTTGTAGTCAAATTCTTAGCCATAGACAAAATTGTGCCAGACTTCATTTCCATATTAAACAATTCTTGGGATGCACGAAGGGGCTCTGGTTTCCTCACCAAACCTGAACAATCCAGTCTAGGGTAATAGAAGTAAATCTAGAATACTGGAATCTTAAGTATGAGAATCTGAACCAGTTTTTCTAAAGCATTCAGGTTTGAAATCATTAATAATCTCATTGTCTCAGGGTGTTGGTGGCCCACACCTTTAAGCACAGCAGAGGCAAGTGAATCTCTGTGAGTTTGAAGCCAGCCTGATCTACAGAGTGAGTTCTAGGACAGGTTCCAAAACAATACTGAGAAACCCTGTCTCAAAAAACAAAACAACAATAATTAATAATAATTTAATTAATAATAATAATCTCCTTGTCAGTCCTAAACAGGATAACATCTTACCATAACATGTGGTCATAGAATAGCTTCTTCTTTTGAATTACCCTGAGTTTGATATCTATTGCTTTAGGTGATGATATATGCTTCTGCAACAAAATACTATAAACTGAGTGGTTTATAAATGACAAACATCTATTTTTCAAAGTTCTAGATGGCAATCCTTAGGTAAAGACATCAATAAATAGAATGCTCAAGGAGGGCCACTTCTTCATTGGTGATGTTTCTTTTCTGTGCCTTCATGTGGCATAAAGAGCAAGATAGTTTTCCCAGGTCACTTTCCTCTAGGCTATTATAGTGTATTTACATCATCCCATCCTCCCTTTCCAACCTCCAAACCCTCCATGGTACCTTTCAAATGTGTGGCCTTTTTATAAGAAAATTGATGCCTCTCATTAATTACCCATCTAATTACATTCCAAACACCTCACTTCCTAATATCACTGTGGTGTTAGGATTTCAGCATATGAATTTTTAGAAAACATATTTGTGTACTAAGAATTAGTGCTCAGATTATAGATATGCACCAGAACCTAACATTAAAGTTGAAATGTCACAAGAAATGTGTAGAGTATAAAATGAAGGAGGAATAGAAGGAGGGGCAGGACTGACAGCTTAACTATACTGGAGAAACTAGAAAATATGTGATGGGTTTGGCTTCCCCTTCTCAAGGCATGAATGATGAATGATGACCATCTCAAGCTCTCGGAAAGAATACTTCATTAGTTTTCACTGCAAGTTAGAAGTCTTTTAGAATCAAACCCAAAGCTGATACTACAAATGATTGACTTAAATTTAACTTCCCCATATTTCTCATACAAATTTGTTGGCATTTAATGGAGAAAATGAAAATCTGAAAATTGAAGTATTTGATGGATTTCAAAGAACACCACAATCCTTACAGCAAAAGCCTCCTGTCAGAGTAGTTACCTTGTGCTACTAAAAAGCATGTGACCTTGTGGGAAATAACAAACAAACAAATAAAACAGACTTTCTTCAAGATCCACCACATCACCTTTGATTTCTTCTAGACTTTTGTATGTACCCAAGTTTTCACAAAAATACAAAGTCTGACCCTGGACAGTATATGATATATATGAAAATAATTTTCACAATTTTATCAGTGCAAAATGGGGAGGATTATATAGGATATCCTTGGGAGTGGATTCTAAGGCAGAAAAAATACAACACTGCCTTCAGCCAAGCTGATTTACAATCCTGCATTGGGGTTGAATATGCTACCTTAAAAATAGTTATAGTTCTAAAAGAGTTATATTATTTAGAATTCTCTGGAGACACAGAAACAATGCAGGGTATAGATGGGTAAAAACAAAAAATCATGACTATTTAAGGACTGGCCATGTAATAGTGGGGATTGAGTAGCTCAAAGATAAACCATTCAATTAAAGGCTCAGGTGTGCCTACAACATGCATTATTCCAAATGTAAAGACATCAGAACCAGGGAAATAATGTAATTTGATTTAATCAATCAGGTAAAAGATTTGAGAACCCAGGAAAAAGATGATGCAAGACATGGACCTCAAAGGCTAGGGACTAGAAAATTCTGATGCCACCCTGGCAGTGATGGTACACACCTGTAATCCCAGCACCTGGGAGGCAGAAGCAGTGAAATCTCAGTGAGTTCAAGTCTAGCCTGGTCTACAAAATGAACTCCAGGACAGCCAAGACTGTTACATGGGGAAGCCTTATCTCAAAAAATGAAGGAAGGAAGGAAGGAAGGAAGGAAGGAAGAAAGAAAGAAAGAAAGAAAGAAAGAAAGAAAGAAAGAAAGAAAGAAAGAAAGAAAGAGGAGGGATAGGGAAGGGAGGGAGGGAGAGGGAGGGATGAAGGAATGAAGAAAGAAAGGAAGGAAAGAAGGAAGGGAGGGAGGGAGGGAGGGAGGGAGGGAGGGAGGGAAGAAGGAAGGAAGGAAATTCAAATGTCCAAAGACTTTGTCAGGAAGCATGGGCCCCCTCATAGCAAGATGAGGGAAGAGAAGAAAAGTAGAGGATGAGGAATGTGGGGTGGGGAGCAACAGGGTGCAGAAAGAGAGGAGAGGGTATGAAGAGACAAAAGAATGCTGATATAAATATGGGTGTCAATAGTGTTTGATATAGGAATCTGTTTAAATCACATTTGAGCTGCATTCTGACAAAGTATAGGACTATGTTTTGTACGTGTCCTGAAATGTGAATGATGTTGAATTTAGAAGTAATTTATCTATATATTGAGTAAGGAATCAGGCAGCATACAGCTAAGGCTGTGGCTGCATGGTTACTGGTGGCCACTTTTTGCCATGCTTATGTTAAGAATCTAAAGCAGAATGAAATGAAAATATGTAGTCTGGCAAGGAGAGAAGCATGCTACCACTAAAGCCACAGACAATGAGATGAAGAAATAACAACCACAATTGCTAGAGAGAAATACTTTGAAGAAAAACTCCTCACTGCCTCCAAGGCAATAGGAAGGTACCTTGATGACTGCAGAGGTCCCTGGGAGTGAAATTTTGGTTAAAATGACATTTAAAAAGAGTGTGTCTAAAAAGAAAGTTTCACTTGGGAAAGAGCTGTATGTGAAATGCTTCTCTGGGTTCAGTATCATAGGACAAAGATTGATAGAACTGTGAGGCAAATGGGTTCTGATGCTACCAAGCCAGGCAAAGTATAATGGAGACAGATCTCCTCTGGGTAGGCCCTGAACAGGCCATGAAGTAACAGCTTAAGTTATAGTGGGAACTCTAGGATTTGGGGATGCCAGGTCTATGGGACAACTGATGGCAACAAGTGGGGCCAGCCTAAAAGATAAGCAACTAGTACTGTAAGGTAAAGTGTTAAATAAAAACCTGGGTCAGCCTGTTAGAGCTCAAATAATATCTTAACTTGGCACACACCTTTAATCCCAGGACTCAGGAGGCATAGGCAGTACTATCTCTGTGAGTTCAAGGCCAGCCTAGTGTACAGAGTGAGTTCTAGAATAGGCTCCAAAGTTACAGAGAGAAGCTACCATGTTGTTGTATGCCCTATAATGATTCAGTGTTATTTTCCCTAATCCCCCCTTGATATCATTCCATTTTTTTCCTTTTGGGATGAGAATGTGTCATTGTGTGTTGGAATTATGCAATATTCTTTTTTTTCCCCCACAGGGCGAAAAAGGACAGCTTTGAGCTTCTATCAGTGAGGCAAGGCAGGAGTGAAATGTTTTAAATTCTCCCCACATGTCTGTTTTGAGTGTATGGTCCCCAGCTTGTGGCATTCTTTCAAAAAAGGATAGAGCTTTTAGGGAGTAGGGCTTAACTGTAGGAAGTAGGTCACATGATAACCACCTTTCATTTCAGCCTGAATTCTCTGCATGTTACCCACCATGTAAACAGTTGTCAGTCCAAGTTCCTACCCCCAGTATCTGTCTGAGTCATGTCCATTACTATGTCTTCCCAGCTACAATAAACTAATGTCAATCTGAAAGTATGAGGGAAAATAATTCTTTGCTCTAGTTACTTGTTCCTATTGGGTATTTTGTCACAGTTCTTAAAAAGTAACATGAATTTGCCAATGTATTTACCATAAGTCCCTCCTTAGCATAATAACATCCCACGGGGAGACTACAAAAATATTTTTAGGCACACTTATTACATGGCCAAATATTTTACTAGAAAAAAGAATGTAATTTGTTCTAACTCAGTAGATACTTTGCTGGTTCTAAAAATGCCTTCTCTGCATGTAAGACTTTTGCTTAGATTGCAGTGTTTCCATGAGGAAGAAAAACAATAACTATGCAAAACTATAAACTGATATTTTCACCTAGTCATAGCAAATTTATTTCATAAAATAAATAGACAAAATGTAGATTAACCTTAGTGATTAGCACAATTTAGTTCTCATACTGATGGTAAGAACCGTATGCCTGATCTGGTTTGGCAGAAATCTAAGATGGGAGTCCATTAATCTTCAGCCTTTGATACTTATGCCTTTGTCCATTAATATCAAGACAAAAATTTTTAAATATATATATTAATTTTATAAATTTTGAGATAATATTTATACCTTAAGAAAAGTTTTTAAAAGTCAATACAAAACCAAAGAATTAGACGATTAGTGGCAATAGAATAGTCCTTTAATTTTTTTTCTTCTGTTCTGTGTCATGTGGTTCTTCTGACATGAGACAGAAATTATGGATTTTCCTTTAACAAGCATGCTTGGGTATAGACAAGGATGGAGCCATATTCCAACTCCAAAGCCAGCTTTAAATTTTAATTGAACTGGGACTATTAAAAACCATTTGCTTTGTATGTCTGTGGAGCATAGCAGAAACAAATGTTTGGGAAAATATATGAAAATTTATCCTGTTGGAAATGTGATATGCCAATAGCTAATTTACTGTTTTTCTTGGAACATTGTATCTAGTTGATTCATCCTTTTTCTTCAGATGTCTCATTTGTCCAATGGATCTCTTCATTCTCCTGGAAAGACAAAAACAAAACCCTGCCCCAACCCTAAATTTAGAGAGTCTCCTATTTGCCAAGTTATATCTGATCAAATTAAAAGCACTTGCTAGTCTTACAAATTAGATTAGATTGAATGGTCATGTCGTTTGATGAACTATTGTCTCTTCTAATCAAGAGGTCTCTCTCAAATCTAATCTTTATAATATTTGTTTTATGGTCTTCCCTGAAATTTTTGTTTTATCTTCTAAAGCTGTTCTGAAAACCCCTTACCCCCACCTCTTGGTGCCAGGTGAAGTACTAACCTAATGATTTTAATCAATACAAAATTGGAAGTCAAATTTTGGAGGAAGAACCTGAAAAATCAGAGAACAGGGAGCAGCCACCAGTTGCTTCCTACCTCTTCAGTTCCTCTGTCCAAGAGGCTGAGATCCTCTCTCCAGTCTACCCTACTACTTTCTATTTCTTCTCTTTATAATTCTCTTAACCTCTATGATTAGCTAGTGGCTAGGGCCACCCTCTGACTATAAGAAAGCTCTATTTGCTGGAACACAAACATAATATTACACAACAGATCTGCAAGACCAGCCCCTTCACATGGTCAAGCAGATCATAAATGGGTGCATGTTGTAAAACTCATGGATTAGCAATGCAAACAAATCTCACAATAGACATGAAATAAAAGTGACCAAATAAGGCACTGTCTGATATCTAATATACAGAAAACATGAGAAAGGAAAAATCTGGCATCATAAGTAGTGGTGGTTTGTTATATAGCAATGTTGATCCAATATTCTCAGTATCTAGAATATTCTCTAAGAAATCTCTTTATACTCCTGTATTATAATAGAATCTGAACGTAAAACCAAAAGGCTAATGATTGAAATGACCTTCAACATTTAGGGTACTTAGTGAGGACATAGAGACTGTAATGTAAGGAGTAAAAAGTAAGAACATAAAATCTGTTCATGGGGTGCTAGAGACATGGCTCAGCAGTTAACACTGGTTCCTGTTTCCATGGATGCAGATTCAATTTCCAGCACACAAATTCTTGCTCACAACCCTCAGTAATCCAATTTCATAGGGACTGATGCCCTCTTCTGGCCTCACTAGACACTGCATGTACATGATGTACATACATATACACAGGCAAAATACACACATACACAGGTATAAACACACACACACACATATGTATGTACATGCATATGAATGCAGGTGTTAATATGCAAAGTATGTAGAACCTATCACAATTAAAGGAAAAAGCAACACACAATTATTGTCAACATTTCTTGAACCCACCAGAGAACTGAGGTTGTGGTTTAACTAATATCTCAAAACTGAAGTGGGAGAAGGTTGCCTCAAGGAAAAATTATCAATTGAAATCTACCTATGTGGAGCAGATGCTGCTGGAGCCATAAACTTTGAGTGTGATTAAATGAAATGCTAGAGGCTGAGTATAACTACATAGAAAGTGAGAAACCACAAGAATGGGCATGCTTTGGAGGGTTTTTTTCTCCCAGAATCCTACCAAGTCTCTAATAGAGAATTTTGAGACAATCTGAAACTGGCTGTGGAAGGGGCAAAGAAACCACTCAGATGTAAGCCTCAGGCATTTTCCAAAACAAACACCTGTCTTCCAGAGGAAAGGTCTCTATCAAAACCAGCCAGTAAGAGAAATTCCTCCTACTGAAGCTTACTCCAGGCATCCTTTCTCACCTAATTGAAGGTAGGTGTGTAACACATAAGGCTTAAAAAATCAAAATGAAATATGGAGGAGCTTGAGAAAGCTATAATATTCATTGGGAAACTCTTGTGAACACTGCAGTGTTGAGCACAGGTCCACTAAGCAACTAAATTTATTTTTAACACTACAGAATACTCAGTATCCACATACTTTATCACCCGCCAACAAGGTTCCAGCATAATACTAATAGTGGATTGCAGTTCACTGTGCTCTGACAGACGAGCTCTGAGAAGTATTTGGTGAGGTCTACTATTAATGGAAGAATTTCTGAAAGCAAAGAGACATTTATGGCCTCTGAAACATGCTGTTGGGTGCTAATTAGAGCCCAACTTCCCCCATTACAATTTCAAGATGATCATTAGAGAAGCTTCCTCTTGCAGGAAGTGGAATAAATATGGAGATCCAGAGTCAGACAGTATGCAGAGTGGAGGACCTCAAAACACTCATCCCTAAAGGGATGTCTTTGTCAAATCCACCCCTCCTGGCCCAGGCAGCACCACAGAAGAGAAGGCAGACAGTGTAAGAGCCAGAAGACATTAAGGAAATAGACCTTCTAAACACAGCGGAACCAATGTACCTATGAATTCACAGATAGTGAAGCAGCATGCACAAGGCTTGCAGGAGTGGGCCCTAGAACTGAAAACAACTGTTACGCCCCATCCTTAACCTAGAAGCTATTTGCAATTGATAACCACTTGTAAATGAAAAATTAGGTTTTTTTTTCTAAAGGAGCCTGCTGGGGAAACAAACTGCCCTTAAGGGTAGACTTCATGCTCACCAGTAGGAGTTTGTGGCTGGGAATTGAACTCAGGACTTCTGTTGATGTTTGTATTCTCTGTCATCTCAGGAAGCCTTGGAAACCATGTGAGATGAAATCAGAGTGCCATGCTGAACCAGCCCTGCCCTTCTGATGGGAGATGTCATTCTGTAAATATGTTTCTTTTATTGGTTAATGAATAAAGCACTGTCGGCCAATAGGAAAGCAAGATAGGCGGGACTAGGAGAAAAGGAAGAGAGAGGAAATAGTAGGGAGGAGAGTCAAGATGGAGGACAGAGAGAAGAATGCCAGCCCCTCTCTCTGGTAAGATAAGACCACATAGAAGTACTTAGATTAATAGAAATGGGTTAATAATTAAGACAGAGCTAGCCAATAAGAAACTAGTACCTTGCCAACAGCATTATATTTAATTCAGCATCTCAGTGTGTTGTTTGGGGCTGGCATGGCAGTGGACCCAGGCCGGCAGGGAAAAATCTACTCTTAACACCCTTCCCTAGCCCTGGCCTTGCTTCTGGCTGGACACGATAGCAAGAGAGCTGGCCCCTGGCACATGGGAGAGGGTTTCCACCCCTCACCACAAGAAAGGATGAACCAACCCTGATGGCATGCATGTAGGGAAGCTGACCCCAGTGTCCCCAGTGGCCTGACTGACCAGCTTGGCTACCACCCAGGCCCACAGCTAGGCCTTGAGTTCACCCACCATAGCATCTAACACATCTAGGACTTGATGAAGCTCATGAAGGGACTGGTCCTATGGAATGATACTTGAAAGATCTCCACAACTCTGGGTGTCCACAGAATATCTCAGAGGAGTTCTGGTGAATATCCAATGAGGATGGTGTACCAGAAACCAGAAGCATTGAACCAGACCAGTGACTAGTTACAATAGACAAGTGACAACAAAACTGATGGGACAGAGAGGTGTATACTGTATGTCACACCAAATCCTCCAACACCACCAGGATGAATGAAGAGATGTCAGAGAAGCCCGAAAGAAGGAGAAGCAAAGAGATTTTTCTTTTGTGGTGGTTTTTGTTTGGTTTGGTTTTGGATCCGGGAGCTTTTTTGTTTTAGCTTTTGTTAGCTTGCTTACTTTGATTTATTTTCTTTGGGGGGGGCACAGCAAGGCTGAGGGAAGGATATGTTGAGACCAGGAGGTGAGCAGAATTGGGATGCATGATGTAAAATTCCCAGAGTCAATAGAAAAGTTAAATTTAGTAAACATAAAATAAAAATAATTAGATAAGGGGAGTGTGTGTGTGTGTGTGTGTGTGTGTGTGTACACAAATATCCTCAATCTTTAGATTTAATAAAATAACAATATGATTAAGTATTTTACATTAGATTTCAGTTGGGGAAGGAGAAGGCTCAATCCATAGGTTTGTTGGTATCTGTTAGACAAATCCTCCTAACATAGCATACTTCAAGCTACTCAAATCCACATAAAAAATGCCCTAATAGTCTCAAAAGTTAGAACACTAAGTGGCACTGTTTGTGGAAGTCATGGAACCTCTCAAAGATGGAACCTTCCCACAGGAAATACATCACTGAGGATGAGCTTGAGGCTTTATAGCCTTTGTCCAAACCTGCCTTCTCCTTTCTCTCTCTCTCTCTCTCTCTCTCTCTCTCTCTCTCTCTCTCTCTCTCTCTCTCTCTCTCTCTCTCTCTCTGTCTCTATCTCTATATCTCTCTGCTTCCAATGTGGATGGAAACGTGATCATCCAGCTTCCTATCCTGCCATCATGCCTTTCCCAGCATAATGGTCTTTCTCTCTGGAATCCTAGGTTCCAAAAACAAACAAAAAACCAAACAAACAAAAAAATCTTACATTGCTTTTAGTATTTTATCGTAACAACAGAACAATACCTAGAGAAAAGTAATTAGCTCACTGAATACAAAATTGTGAAGAAATAGGTATAATTATCTTGCCAAGCTATTAAGAGCTTAACTTCCTAATGCTACTGAACATCTGATGATGTTTCTACGATTTTTCCTTTTTAAAAATGGAAATTACCATGAAAATGATTTTGACATTTTTTATATATGATATGAGATATAAATTGAATTTTCTTTCAAAGCTGATCTTGATCTGTGCCAACATTGTTTACTAAAGAAGCTGCTTTTCTTAAGCTGAATAAAATGTCAAGTTTTCATAAGAAAACAAAATACATATGTGTTACCTATTCTTGGATTTCATTATGTGGTAGAACTTTTCACTTTGCTTGCTCTTGTTCTGATATATGGGTTCATTATGGAACCTCAAATTTCATCATTTTTGAAAGGAAGGTGTTCCATTATTATTCATGTTTTCTAATTATCTTTAGGAACCTAGTATATGCATGAATTCTTAAATTATAAGGTCCAGCCATAAAAACTGAATCTTCATGTGCAATATCATTGAATTTACATAACAATTTTGATATAGGTAATACTTTTATGAAACAATATAGAATTTTGATTTAAATTATAATTAATTTATTTTTATTTTAATTGGTGCTCTTTTTGGAATCACTGATAATTTTCATTATTTCAAGAATTTGAACAATGTATCATTCTCCAACAATAAAGTTGCCATTTATTTTACAAAAATCTTTTTATTGAACTATGTTTGCATTCTTGAATCTACCATGACTCTCCCCATACCTACTCACCCACCACTGCAAAAAAAGGAGCTGTAGAATGAACCATATTATTTTCCTCCAACAATGTCTCTCCCCTATCCCAAATCCTCAAGAAGTATTTTGTTGTTGTTGTTGTTCCAAGTTCACATGATCCTAGGCTACTTCCTCAGGTATTGGCCACATGCAATAGTACTGTAGCTTTATTTTCTCATTGCAAATAAAATGTGAGGAACGTTTTATGTCCAGATAGCAGAGAGAACTGAAAATAGGCTAATACACAATGATTGGAGAAGCTAGGCATCTTCAAAAAGCATACAAGAAGCAATTTTTTCTTTCTTCTTTGTTTAACATTCAATTCCCTGAAGCAAGAAATATGTCTATTCTGTAGCTCTGCAGTACTTGCTTAGTGTGATGAGCATATAGTAGAGCATCGTTCAATACTGATTGCAGGTCTTCATCAGTAACTCTTCTCTATCTAGTGTTTATTACTTATTGAGAAACAGGTGAACCAAGAGTACAGACAATAATATATAAATCTGTAAGTCCAGGAAAATCTGTGACTATGTTCCCAAACATATTTCACCTCTAAATTAATTACTTTAAATTATTTTTATGTTTTGTTTTTGTTTCCCTTTCTTCCCTCCAGACTCTACCATATGCCTTTGTTTTGTTTTTCATTAATTGTTACATATAGTTAGCTCAGTCTGTATAATAGTACTGGTATGTATGCTGTCAAGGCTGACTATTGGGTTTGGCTAACCAATTGATCTGTTCATCCTTAAGGAATATTATTATTCCCATACTTAGCATTCCTTAGTTGCCTATAATTTTTTGTGGAATGTTGAGACCTCCTGGGCTTTCCCTGGTTCACTTTCTCATTGTTGTCTTTGCTCAGCTCACATTTGACAGTCATGTAAGTGAGGCTCTATGGATGTAACTTCTGACATTACTAAGAAACACAGTCTCACAGCAAACTTCACACTCCTCTTCCTCTGTTATGTTTTCCAAATCTTAGGTGCAAGGGTAGTTTTGTGTATCTCTCCATTGGGACTAGATTCCACAGCTCTTCGTTTTGATGGAATCCATCTGTTGCAAAGAGAAGATTCCTTGATGAAGGTGAAAACTAAACTTATTTATGTTTATAAGGACACCTGCCTAGAATGTAGGGAGGGATTATGCTGGTTTAGTAAAGTGGCATTTGTAGGTTCTCCAAGACCCATGACACTGGGCTGGGTTGTTGGCTAGGTTTGTAGCACTTTCTACATGATTCTCCTTTGTTGAGGTGAGTCTTAATTCCAATTTAGAGTTGTTGACAAGAAGCATTTCAATTATAATATATTGTAACCATTCTTTATAAGAGACATTGGATTTTAATCTCTGAGGCACTAGGGGAGTAAATATTGATTAGCCACTAGAGCCTACATTTCCCCACAATGTGGGGGGGGGCTTGTTCTTTAGTCTTTCTTTAGCAAACACATTTGGCATTTGGTAGAGTTGACACAAAAGCATGCCCACTCCTTAATAGAAAATTGTTATTAATGTTAAACTTAGGGGGAATGGCCTCTTGTAACACTCTGCCAAGATTTTACTTTACTTTCTTTTGTATCATTTATTACAAGCTTGAAAACTCCTATACACCCATCCCAAACATAAAGAGAGAGACAAATTCTAAGCACTAATTTTGTTATTGCACAAACATCATAAAGTACATGTACACAGAGTTACAAGCTGTAGCCATCTGATGTGGTCTCTAACCTACAGCCATGATGAACAATAAGAGTAGCACACTAGGAAATGCTAAATAAATACAGTGTATGAAACTGTCCCAAGCAAGCAAGATGTTTTACTTCATAGAATATTTTTCAATGGATTACTTTTTTAAAAGAAGAAGTAATGCACTTTAAAATAATGAAGTACACTAAATATATATATATATATATATATATATATATATATATATACCCACTACCAGTACTTTTGGTCATCAGCTAATATTAAGTATATACACTCCTATTTATAACCATTAGAATATGGTTACAGATGTTGAACAGTATCTGATTTATAATGCCATTTTTATAACATTTTGTTTACTTGTTGAAATTTTCATATGTGTATGTAATGTATCCTAATTAAATTCCAAACACCATTCTCCCCCAACTCTCCAAAAGGCTTCTCACTACATCTCTCAGCCAACTCTATCTCCTCTCTTAGTTATTTGTTAATTTGTTTATTGTAAGCCACTGAGTAAAATTAGTGCTTCCCATGTATGCACTGCTGTGTGACTATCTACCCCCTACCCCCACACAGAAGAGTGGCTCTCTCCTGTAGTTGCAATGGATTTCCAGTACTTCTTCAGTTAGGAATGAGCTCAACTGCATCATTCCTTTCCACACTGGAATTTTGCCTGGCTTGACTTTGTGCAAGTCACCACAGATGTGAGTTGTTAGTGTGTGCAACTGTCAAGTCAGGTCCAAAAGACAGCATTAAACAGGACTGCTTGTTCTCTGGTGTTTACATCCATTCTGCTACCTCTTCTGTAATGTTCTCTGAGCCTTGGTGGAGAGGGAAGACAGATTTACATAGATATCCAATCTACATTTGAGCTCCACAGTCACATATTCTCAGCACTTCAACAATTGTTAAGTCTCTGTTTCAACTACTACCACTGTTATAAAAAGCTTCTCTGACCAAAGCTGAGAGCTGCACAAATTATGTACATAAACAAAATATGTAGAAGGCAGTTTGACAGATTGAGTATTTTCAAAACAACAATAGGTTTACTTTTAGACCTTACACCTTGACCATGTTTACCCTAAGGAATGAATTCTTTCCTGAGCAGCAGGCCTCAAATCAAATCAAGGAAACAATTGTTCCCCTACAATAATCTTACTACAGTTGCACCAGTGTGTAAATCTTGCCTGTCAGCTCAGTGTTACAATTCTGGGTGAGAACATTGGTATCTTTTCTTACCCAGAACCCAGCATAGCACCTCCAAGCACTACAGAAGCCAGTCATCAATGAGCAAGTTTAGCAGTTAGTTCAATATTGATTTCTCTATGTTATACCACCAAAAAAATGTGGCTTCAGCAATAGAGTTTTACTGCCTATTTATAGTGGTCAACCAATAGCAATGGCAATAGACTATATTGATTTGTTTGCCTCATGGGCCTCCATGACCAACAATCCATAGGGAGGTGATCTACTACAATAGAATTGATTTTTAAGAGCAAAGACAACTAAAAACAAAATTCAGAATTTTACAGTGAATAATTTAGATCAGTTTGTATCAGTAAATTGAATCACTCTTATACTTTGATGAAGGCCTCTGTTTTATGTATGAGAAAGACACAAATAAATTTGTTAAGCTGCCACAATGAAAACAGAATGCTTGGAAACAATTGTACATCAAAACTGATGAGCTACTTATAATCTGAAAAAATATATTTTTTATTTTTCTTTTGATTAGAAAGAATATATAATAATTCAAATAAAAGTCATTTCAATTTAGGGACAAATAATTAGTGGAATCAGATCAATTAAAGGTTATATTTTATTCAGGTCTCTTTACTAAGGGGGACATGAAGAGTTTGTTTTCCCTTGAAAAAATAAAGAAAATCATTTTATCTATAGAAAATCCCAAATAGAGACAAGCTAATATGTTATTCTGGGTCCCTTTGTCACATTAAAGTTGCTAAATTAAGGCTGGAGGAGACACTGCTAAGGAAGAACAGAGTTTGTGTTGGAGTGGGAATAAATGTCATAAAACAAAGATGGACTGGAGTAAATGTGGTACACTGTGACCCCAAGAAAAGTGAGAGTCTCATGAGTAGTGTATAGACTGTTGGAGCTGTCCTTTTGGCTCCATCTACTCTTTTCTTCTAACAGTGAGCACCAGCAACTAATATTCTCCTCCTCTAGAGTCCCTGCTTCACAAATGGTTGCATCTCTCTTGTGTCTCATTTGTAAAAATGCCTTACATTCCAGTTCAACTTTATCACCAAGGCAATATAAACATCCAACATGATGCTCCTCCTATTCACGACATCAGTCATACAAAATTGCCCAGGAATAATTTCTAAAAGGTAAAATATAACTGACCTAGTCATCTGTTTGAGGCTACAATGGAGACTGCTTCTGTATTTACATTTCCTGGTTATTTGCCATGATATTATTGGCAGAATATGGTGCCATATATTAGAAGATGTAGCTCTACCATGATCCTTAATAGCTGTATTGTTATTAAGCTAATAGCTGTATTGTTATTAAGCAAGTAATGCATGATTTTATGGAGAATAGGATTGAATCAAATAGTTTATAGGTATTATATAAGGTTGCTATTCAAAATAGTTTGCCTGTTCTATATGACAAGCTAACAAAGGAAATAATACCTAAATCCTGCTACAGAAAGCTAACAATATGCTGACTCATCTGTTCTTCAAGAGAACTGTTTTCAAATCACATTTCCTTGTTCTTTGAAAGTAAAATTTTAATTGGTTCAAGTTTTTCCTAAGTACCTTTCCATACAATGGAGAAGTTCAGCTTTCCCTCTACCTAGCTTTGTTAATACTGGAAATTTCATTGCCAGTAAAATAATTCAAAATTCAGATATCTAGAAAACAGTTAAGTTAGTGAAGAGCCTTAGCATCATTCAAACTAGAAAGAACTCATATGCCTAAGAATATGTGTCATATGCATGCAAATAAATTTTGTTCATTAACCTAAAAAGCAAATATTCTTCCATGCCAGAAAACTGAAAAAGTCTAAAAATTCATGCTAGGGAAAGACAGCTATAAGTGGAAACATTTTTAAATTCTGTTTATATGAAATGTCCAGAGTAGAAAAAGCCAAAATCAGAAAGTAGACTTCTTTTAAGTTACCAGATAATTTAAAGTGGATAGTGGAGCAACAAACAGAATTGAATTTGACTGAAAGTAGGTTAAAGTCATTTAATATTATTTTGATATTTTGGAAGTATTATTAAATTAAATAATAATTATAGTTGTACAACACAGTGAATATACAAAGGCACTTCTTTAAAAACTTGGGATGTTCTACATAAAATTATGCAATTCTAGATTCTCTCAAAAGAACAGGAAAGCTGGGCAGTGGTGGCACACACATTTAATGCCCACACTTGGGATGCAGAGGCAGGCAGATCTTTAAGTTAAAGGCCAGCCTGGTCTACAGAGTGAATTCTAGGACAGTCAAGGATCCGCAGAGAAATTCTGCCTCAAAAAAAGGAAAAATTAATTTGAATAATATTTATGTAATCAAGTTTGCCTAAAATAGTATCTCATATGGTTCAGTCAATATAAATAATTACTAATGAAATGTTTGAATAATACTAGACAAGACAGAACACTATTGACATGAGTTTTCATTCTTTTTTAGCAAAATGTCAAAATTATTGAAGAAAGCATGAGACTTAATTCAAGCCCTCTAATTAACCATTGATAGCTTGCAGTGAATGACTAGTAGGTTCTCTACATATAGAAATTTATGATCACTGACAAGAAGATAATGGATTTGTAATTTCATACACCCTAAAAAACAGGATGGCTTTGTGAGGCTTAAACACCCACTAGGTGGGAGGTGACACTTCATTTTTAATGTAATACACCAGGTTGGGAGATGTTTATGAATTGTAATAAATTGCCAACAATTATTCAAAAGTCCAACACTCTGCAACATTTGAAGCATTTAATGTTCTTTTGTGTTCCTTTCTTTTTCATGCCAGTGGCAAAAATCTTCACTGTCTCATTACCTGGTTATTGTACCTGTCAAGCTAGCCCATTACCATCCCACTTGCCTTTCCTTGAAAAATTACGGGTAAATAGCCATAATGGCTGGAAGAAATGGGATTTCCTGTAAAAAGTAGAAGGCAAGCATTCTAGAGTTACTGGTCATAAAAAAAATCTACTTTAAGTGAAATAACTTCTATGTTTAAAAGGTTCAGAGGCTAGTTACTCAACCCACCAGTTCATAATTATTACTAAAAACAAGTAACAATTATAACAAACATTTGGGGACCCATTACCATAATTATATATCTATAAAATTATTTACAAACGCATACACTCCATATAAATTAAAATAATTGAAAACACTATTAATACACTATATAATTCTTCTATACTCTTAGATTATCATACATAGAAATGGAGGTACTGAAAAATAATAATTTCAAAATTGTACTCATTGGCTTTCCCTTTCCTCAGACATACTTTATATTAATTTGTAATACTAAATTTGCAATAATTAAAATGCAGAATCATATAATTTAAAAACTTCAAGTATAAGGACAGACTATGAATGAACAAACGCTAGGGCAGGATTATGGTATACATAAATAATTGATTTCCCCTGAGGTACATAATAAGCAGTTTGCACCCTAATCCACTAGGGCATCTCTAAAAGGTTATTCAACTTATCTCCTTTATGATGAAGACTCAGGTTGAGTAATAAGGGAACCACAGGAACTACTGTTTATATCTTTGAGCATTTACAGACTGCACTCCAGTCAAGCAGCTTGTAGGGATTTGCTTGCATTTTTGATAGTTGGTCTGCAGCTGCCAGCAATATGTAAGAAGCAAGTGTCAATACTTTCTCAGCAAAGAAAAGAACAGTCCCTCCTTTGTCTTATGCTCTCTGCCTTCCCTAGAGTTTTCCTCTTCCTTATTTAGCATTCACCTCCAAATCCCCATCCTCAGCCCCCCTGATTGATTCAGCAGCTGACTGGGAGCTCTAGTTAAAACCCTTTGTGGGCCATCAAAATTCGCCCCAGTCCTGCTTAGCCCTGTAAAGGGAACAGAAGCACTTGACGTTTTTGATTCAACACCCTGGGAGTACAACCTACCATTGCAGTCTCCTCATCCTTGAAGAGGACTCCCTATATAGACATAAAAATAGAATTCAGGAAAGAATCCCCTGGAGACTTGTTGGCAGACAGAATTAAAGCCAGCTACACAGCGTGATTGATTGCAAAGGTTATACCCGACCTATGAGAAAGTATAAAGGCCAGATCATCGGATTTACAAAGTCTCTTGTGGATGAGAATTTTAGTCAATAATATAAGCACTTCTGGGAGTTAGAAAACTCCTTGCAATCATTAAAACTAAGAAGAACACAGAAAGGAACAGATAGAACACAGATTCTCTGCCCTACACACTTGGGAAACAGAGAACTAGAAGATAATGCTGAAGACTGAGGCAAATAGAGAGGAAGAAAGGAGTGTACATGGACATGCACACTCTCACTAAGAATTTTAGAGTGACTGATCTGTTTGGAATATTTTTTAATTGTATTTACATCAGTGATAGTATTAAGTGATCACAACATGAACTCTTATTGTAAGTCAACACTCAACAACGGTAGCTTAATTATGCTACCCTGCATGTCCTACTGAAAAGAACTACAAATGAATAGACTATAAAGCTCACTGCAGTTTTACAGCCAGATCTACGTTATGCCTTTTGTGGCCAGCTAAGTGCTCATATCTTTTTGGGGTATATATTGCAATGTGTCTTTACATGGATATACAAAATATGCAATCTAAATATTGCTGGCACTTTTTTCCACATGTAAATTCTACATTAAAAATGGCTATTTAAAAATGAATTCATTGCTACATAGTACAGCTACAATATGCTTGCATGAAGACAATAAAGGCTTAATTTAGAACTGACCTGATTTTATCCATTTTAATATATAAACAATGAGAGAATATAAACAAGCAACCACATGAAACAATGAAAATAACTACCAAAAACATTCAACAGGAAATTCTCCAAAGCCTAAACAGTTACTGAAAAGTAAAGTAAAATTAAAATGGAATAAGACACAGTGATGTGATCAGTCACAAACTTTACTCACAACAGCAGTAAAACGTGAGATTGTGGAAAGGAGCTTTGCTTCCACACAGACTCACTTTCTCTAAAATCTTTACGATGTATGTAAAATAGCACACTTGAACTTCATGGTTAGTTTATTTCTCATCTCAACAAGGTTAAAAACATTCCCAGAGTTTATTTCAATATATTTTATATAAACTGTAAAGAAGTGTGCAAAACCAGAATACTTGCTTCCTTTTACAAATGAAATGTTATGCTGTCTGAAGAAATTACATTAAAAACTCAATGTTTTCCATTTTTTGAAGTGGAATGCACACAGAGATAATGCATATACAGTTCTCCTGAACACTTTTTCTGCCCTGAACATTAAACATCTGTTTTGTTTTGTTTTTTTCTTCAGTAAATCCTAGCTTTAATATTCAAAGCAAGGTCAAGCTTTTCACCATATCACAACCTTCATTCTCATTTTATGCATAACAAATGCAGATTTCTGACAAAGTATCTTAATTTTTCTACCTGTTTCAATCTGTAGTCAAATAGCCATTCTAAAATAACCCTTCAGTCCTACTACTCTGACCAGAACTCCTCTTGGACTTCCTAGAGTAGTAGCAATAAAATAGAAACTGTTTGTAGGCTGCAGTAGAACCCTACATAGCATGGTCATTATCTAAATCTCCAGTGTCACCTATCATGATTCTTGCTGCTGTGTTGCCATTGCTTACAAAGCCATAGATTTTTTTTTCATTTTTCCTCAACTAAACTAATCAAGTGTCTATCTTGGAGACTTTGCACATTTTTCTAAAGAGTTTGAGACATAATTCTTATTTCACACATTTCATCCATATAAACTGTACAGTTTAATATCTTATAGTATATCAAGGAGTTGTGAAGTTATCACAAATATAATTTAAAACATCTGGTCCTTATGCAGATGCTATTTTCACTTGATCTCATACTTTCTTCTAGCCCTGTACTATGGAACTCTGTAACCATAAACTGGGGATATTATATGACTAAAACTATAAAATATGTACTCTAGTCACCGGTTCCTATATTGTGGCATAATTTTGTCAAGATTTAGCTGTGTTAAAATATTTTTTTGAAGAAAAATCTTCATAAAGTTGTTACCATGTTTTGTTATTTGCTTATTTGTTGACAGATATTTAGGGCTTATTCACATTTTTATAACTATGGCTAATGCTACTGTGATGATACATGCATAAGTTTCCATGTGGATATGTAGTTGTTATATTTCTCAACTATATACCAAGGTGTAGAATTTCTGAAGAACGTGTTAACTCTATTTTGAACATTTTGAGGAACAGAATGACTATTTCACAAAATGGCTGTACCACTTAACATTCCCACCAGTGTAAAATTAAACAAAGAAGAGCAAAATTGACAAATCTAGGCAAGACCTTGAAGGACCTGAAATTTCTATATATTGCTAATGAGAATATAAAACAATACAGATACTTGGTGAAGCACCCCGAGACTTTCTCATAAAGTCAAATATATCCTTTCCCCATAACTCAGCAATTACACTTACAGACTCATGTCTAAGGAGAATGAGCACACATACACACATATGCACACACACACACACACACACATAAATACACACACACGAAGAAATAGGCATATTTTTAAAAACTTTTTAAAGCAATTTAATTCATAATAACCCAAAACCATACACAGTGCCCATGCCAAGAATAATAATATGGAGTAATGTGTTATATATAACCAATATTACTATCCAGAGAAAGACCTGCTTTATATATCATATTGTTTGTTTGTTTTTTTATTTCCCTGTGTTTTTTCTTTTTTATTTAAATTTTAAACAAAGTTGTTTTTCATGTCAGTTCCAGTTCCCTCACCCTCTTGTCCTCCCCTATCACCCCCACCAAACCCCAGCTCATCCCCTTTTTGCTCCCCAGGGAGGGTGAGGCCTTCCATGGGGAATCTTCAAAGTCTGTCATATCATTTGGGGCAGGGCTTAGGCCCTCTCCCATGTGTCTAGGATAAGAAAGTATCCCTCTATGTGGGATGGGCTCCCAAAGTCCATTTGTATACCAGGGATAAATACTGATCCATTACTAGAGGCCCCATAGACTGCCCAGTCCTCCTAACTAACATCCACATTCAGGGAGTCTGGGTTATTCCTATGCTGGTTTCCTAGGTATCAGACTGGGGGGCCTGAACTCTCCCTTGTTCAGGTCAGCTGATGTGGGTTTTTCCAGCATGGTCTTGACCCCTTTGCTCATCACTCCTCCCTCTCTATAACTGGATTCCAGGAGTTCCTAGTGTTTACCTGTGGGTTTCTGCTTCTGTTTCCATCATCTACTAGATGAAGGCTCTAGAATGGCATATAAGGTAGTCATTAATCTCATTATTGTGGAAGGGCATTCCATATTGTTACTGAGTGCCAAGAATAAACCCTAAAGCCTGGAGATAGTTCTGAATAGTCTATTTCATGAGTGAAGCTAGAGATCTGCTCTCCACCCTCATTTATCTTCTGAAATCTGCCAAAGATGAAGTCGTTTTACTGTACTAGGAACTAGGTATTCCATTATGTTTCTTAAGGGAGAATGGGAATAAAAAATGTACAGAACAGATAGAAAATTCTGAATGAGACTCATGACGACTTCCACAAAGGATTCTGAGTTATGCCTCCCAGCCTGACTGCCTCTCGTTTGAACTGGAGCATGGATCTTAACCAAATGTAACAAGGAAATAGTAATGAAAACTTTAAAACACTATGCCAGATGCATCTGTGTTCAGGTGTGTTGGACAGGAGCTGTAAAAACAGAATAGTGTGATAAATTTTTAGTGTCTGTGGGAACACATTGATATTAAAACTGGGTAAATGCACAGAAACCTCTGCAGTCCATGACTGTCCATTTAAAAATGGGACTAAGCAACATAAATTTAGAAGAAATGCTACTGGAAGGTTCAGCTCTGAGCTTTTCTCCAGTATCTCGTAGTTCCTTCTAGGCAGGAGCATTCCCTAGGAAAGGGATCAGTTAGTCATGATGGCTAGTCTAGTCGCTGACTCTGCCTAATCTTCTGAGTCTTGGCATCCAGCTTAACTATGACAAATACGTTGCTCCCTCAAATGTGAGATGAAAATAAAAGCAAAGCACAAAAAGAAGAGTCAATTTTGATTTATATATAGAAAACTCAACTTATTTGTTGGTTGAAGAAAAAGATTAAATGTGAAATAAAAAATTAGAAGTTAAGTATTTAAAATGAAAAGTAAAGTAAAATAATATTGTTGACATGTAGGTATATAAATCCACTATTTGGTTATGAAATGAAGACTTTGATTAACCTTTTAGACATAGACACAATGATTAATGCTTTAAATACATTAAAAATTATGTGCTTAGGATTATGTATGCACAAAACACAATATTAACCTACAATCAGGTTATATTCAATAAAAGCTTAGTCCTTACATTAAAAATGTTTTATATTCAACTTTTGACTATTCAAGGCTGTTTTGTTTTGTGTTATATTTTAAGATACCTAAATGCAAGTGTCTGAATCAAGACAATGTTTTCATGTCCCAAATTTTAATAGCTGGACTCCTAATCAACAATGTAATGATATTAGCGGTGATGTGTTTTAAAGGTAATTTGGCCATAAGAGTACACTTTCATGAATGAATATAGATTCCATATAAAAGGGGTTTCAGAGATTTCCTTTGCCATCTTTCTGCCATGGAAAAGTGTAATGATAAACAAGAAATAACAGAAAATGGGTCATCTGGAAAATAGAAGAGAGGCCTTATCATAAGAAAAGCCTGACTTCCTCTTAAAAAAAAAAAAACTGGATAATAAATATTAGGTATTTGCTAACATCCAAGAAGGTATTTTGGTACAGAAACATTAACTCATTTTCTGTATAATTAATATAAAAAAATACAAAAGTGACTTAAATTGATACCTTCATAAGCAGAACTAACAAACCCTGTTTTGTTTTCTTTATTCCTGTCATTATCTGTCTTTGTAATAAATTACGTATCATTCAGATCTCTCTAAGGAAAGAAGTTTATATAATAGAGGAGTAAGATAAACTTGTCCTACTTCCTTCCTCCTCTCCTAAATCCTCCATTCTTACTCTAGTTTCATTAGAAGAGAGACCACCTGCAGCACCCACTACTGAAGTTACCTTATCATTCATTTTGCAGAATTGGGGAGGTTAAACAACTTTTCTCAATGTTATATAAAGAGTAGTTGTCAGTTCTTATTCCATAGTTCCTGATTTTCCCATTATAGATTTTCCCATGGTAAGATGAATATGAGTGACTATGGTAACTGGAATAGCCACAATATGCTTAAGATGACTTGTTGGGGAATGATGGCTAAATGAGAAACATAATAGCCTTTCAAGTCAATCAATGGGAGAACCCATCAAAAATTCCAAAATTAACCCACCAAGTTCTCCAGTCGCCACCTCGGAATCTAAAAATATCTAATAGGACATACATAAAAATATATTTAATCACAGAAGCTACTATTGCTGATTGATCACTGGCTTTAAATTATTTCTTGATTTTAGTTTTGGTTAATTCCTTTTAAATAAATAATTCTTCAATTCTTATTGATTTCTTCATAATTCCAGATAATGTAACTATTCTAAACATAATGAAAGAGGTGGGAGTTATCATAACAACTTTTTCATAAAAATAAACAAATTTCTTGAAAGAAATTTGAGATCCAGTGCCCTGCAGGTATAATGACAATGAAAATCCCTTGCTATGGTCTGAATCTTACTAAAAGTAGTTAGGCAAGCTATAGTAAGGACTACTAGCAGGTGGAATATTTGACCAAACCATCTTCAAGTTCTTTACTAACTATATGCCCAATAGTCTCTGGTATACATTTCTTTTTTCATCAAGAATGGGCCTCCTAGAATGTACCTTAGGGTACTGTAGTCCCATAAATACAACATGAAGAAATACATTAAGTATAAACAGTTCTAAGAGTCTTTTGGTTGGGGAGTTTTCTCATTTTCTGACAAGTAGAGACAAAAATAATACCTCAAAGGCTCAAACCTCTATTCCAAATAGAAAATCTCTTACACTTGTCTCTCTTCTAATATATAAACTTAATAAATCTTCCCTACTACTCAAATATCAGAACTATTTGGTATTACAGTATATAAAACATGACAACTTTCAAGAGGTTTGAGAAGTTTAGATAACCAAAAAAAAAAAAAAAAAAAAAAAAAAAAAAAAAAAAGCAATGAATCACTTCTATCAACTGACTTACTACTGTTTATGGATTACACATGAGGTTCTTAGATGCCTTTGATATAAACTCAGTAGTTGTAGGTTAAATAGATCAATGTAAACCTATTGTCAATTTGATGAAGACACAGAAGATTTGCAAACGCATCAATAGACAGACTTCCCCTATGAGTTCTAAAGAATGGATTACATAAAGGTTTATACTAAGATTATATGATGGCCTTAAATTGGCTGTTTTTTCTTTCTCATAGTATTAAATCAACAAATCTCTTTAGTATAATGCAAACATATCACTGCTTTTAACTATTAAGTTTGGTTTTAGTTTCATCTGATAACTCAGCACATGAGCTTTCCCTTTGGGCTTTACGCTAGGCCTAGCTGAAAATTTATGAAGTTATACAACACAGTTTGATCAGCGACAATTGAAGTAATATAGGTAATCAATTGCTATTAATGGGGAAGATTCCTGAGTTCTATAGTAGATACAGTAGCCCATATGAAACAGGAAAAGCATTTCAAATTTTTTGTTTGCAACACCTTGGCATGTCACTCTGGGACATGTCTGGGAAATGAGACCCAGAGATTAAATGGAAGTTGCTGTACAAGAAGAATGAAGAGAACCAAGAAACAAAGTCTGAAAGACCTTGTCCCTGTATGTGTAAGATAAGTGGTAATGATAGTTTATGGGGCTTGGCAAAGTCCAATTACTTCTTTACCTAGTCTTTTATAAGCTAATATTTTTATACCTTTATTTCCTCATATGCTAATAATATCTACTTTGAAAGAGTATCATTTCTCTCTCTTTTTTACCTTATATATCATTTTAACCCCTTGTGTTTCAGTTAAAAAAAATAAAGGGAAAAGAGAGAGAGAGAGAGAGAGAGAGAGAGAAATAGTGACATAATTCTATCTTTTACATTTTTACAAACAAGAAAGTTGGTATCTAAGAATTATGGGTGGGCCAAGGTCTTTCAAGAGAAAAAAAAAGCATATAATCTGTCAGATCCTAAGATCAAACCTTGTGCTGAAGCTTTTTCAAGATTGCTTACAACATTCTAGGAAATTACAGACACCACTTTGATTATATCATTTTAAAATACAAAAACAAAAATTATAGCTTGTTCCATTATTGACTTTCCTCTCTCTCTCTTTTACACACACACACACACACACACACACACACACACACACACACACGAAGGAGTTATTGAGCCTAACATTAGTCACTGTTTCTCTGCAATGCCTAATCTTTTCCACTGGAATATAAACTGGATAAAGAAGCTGCTCTTCTCTATAGACTAAACAACAGTACTACAAATGAATTTTAGTAGTAGATATAGTAGATGTTCTACATCTGCAATTCTGAACCCATGGGGTCCACCAACCAAAGAAAAAAAATATTAAGAAAGTAGATTGTGTCTAAAGCTAACATGTACATAATTTTCCTTTCATTATCCCCTAACAGTATAATGGATACTTATACAGCATTTTTGTTGTATTCATTGCTTATTTAACACATATATGAAGCTGTGTAAAGGCTATATCCAAAGGATATGCCAATTTATAGAAGTTGGGGCTTGAGCCATGACAGATTTTAGGATCTCTGTTGGGTACTAAATACCCAACGATGGCTGTAGTTACAAATGGATAAGTGGGGTTTTATTGGAGGAGGGGTGTTGTTTTATTTTGGGTTGTTTAATCTTTTTTTTGTTTTCCATGTCTTTTCTATTCTACACAGAGGTGAATTACTGTCTCCTTTCTTTGGCTATTGTAGTATTCATGTAACCACTTTATGTAAGTAATAAATTACAAAATGCTTACAAGAAATTTAGGGAAATGGTTACTAAGCAACTATTTATTAGCCAGACAATAAGTATTCCCTCTTCAGGTCTTTGAGATTTACTAAAGTATTTTGGATAATGCATACAAAAGTGTGGCCTAATAATGAGGTTACCACTCAGTGAGTTCACATGCAATCAGGCTCGGGTCAGTCACATTACTGATTAGTCCTACTTTGCTTTTGCATCTCAAAGGGAATGATTTGCTATTCAGTCTAGCTAATGCTTTCTGCCTAAAAGTGGAACTTAGAAGGATATCACGCATACTTTGTTCAATCCCTTGTAATAAGTTAAAAAGAAATTTAGAGATGTGTTAAACTTTGCTATTTATAAGATATATTGTGTGGCACACTGATTGTGCGCATGGCAGTCAACAGATGATGCACCACTGATCTGCATTCCTAGCCCTCTTTGTACTTTTAATTTTGGGATAAGTTCTCACTAAGTTGCCCCCAGGTTGGCCTTGAACTCACTTAAAACCTTACAAGACCTTGAATTTGAGATCCCCCTGGTTTAGGGCCATAAGTAACTGAGATTACAAACCTAAACTCCCAGACCAACTTAGGTTCTTCTTGAATTTTAGAATGCAGTTTTCTCTCTTTCCACCTTTTGATGACTCTACTAGTTTGAGGAACTTTCTCATGTTGTAACATCCAAGGCTTTTGGGCCTGTGAACAGGTAGTGATAGGAGATGTCATTCTGTAAATATGTTTCTCATATTGGTTAATGAATAAAGCACTGTTGGCCAATAGGAAAGCAAGATAGGTGGGACTAGGAGACAAGGAGGAAAGAGGAAGTAGTAAGGAGGAGTCAACATGTAGAGACTAGGGAGAACAGAGGTCTAGGCCCACTCTCCGGTAAGATGAGATCATGTGGAAATACTTAGATTAATAGAAATGGGTTAATAATTAAGACAGAGCTAGCCGATAAGAAACTAGTACCTGGCCAACAGCATTACATCAAATACAGAGTCTCTGTGTGTTAATTGGGGCTGGCGCTGCAGTGGGTTTAGGTCAGCAGGAAAAAACTTACTCCTAACTAGGTAGTGACCAGGTAAACAGGTTCTAAAGTGGTGGTAGACTTTGCCTACAAAGTCTTTCCAGAGTTAATGTAGTTCAAACTCCTCCAAGGCACAACCTTGTGTTGAACATGGTTAGTTTTTTAACTTGATGTATTTGTGTTAATTAGATCATTAAATATAATGGCTCAAACTTTTCTATTCCAGATAGAAATATCTCAATGCCTTTGATGACCTCCAGTGTCCCAGACACCAAGATCCCAAGCTAAACATAAAACTTTGATATACAAGTCAAGTAATGAAAACTCATAAAAAATAAATTAGAAGTACAGTGTAGAGTCCATGGGCAGTTTGATCTGTTCCAACAAATTTTCATTTAATAACTTAAATTGCCAAGAAAAGTTCTCACTCTAGTTCATAGGATGGTCTCAAATTCCAAGATTTGGGTACTTCTCTTACTTCAAAATCACAGTATTGAGACTGTAGGTATTTACCACCCTATCTATCTTATTGTAATAAATTCATTCTGGGAATACAGGTTGAATAATTTTATTTCAAAACACCTATGTAGTCAGTCGTTATTAAGTACCCTGAAAAAACAATGGTCATGACAGTACTTTCGGTAGCCAATATCTGTATATGTTATTGGACAAGATTCTATAACTATGTTCATTTGTTCATTTTAAAGACCCTGAATGCCTAGAGCTAATGCTCCATTATATTCTACTTCCTAAACTAAATATGTGATATTAATCTTAGAACCATGAAAACATATACAAATTGTCAACAAACTTCCTTGATCATATTTGACTTAACACATGAGCTAAAGTCATTGAAGTTAAATTTGACCCAAACTTGTTCCAGCAGCCTAGAACTCTGTGAAGGCTTTTCTAGTACCCCAGAGCTATACCTCAGAGACTTGTAAAACACTTTCAAGGGATTACTTTTAAGGATTTATTGATTATATATTTATGTTTATTGTTTTATGAACTCCTGACTCTAGTCATACAAAATACCACAGATGTTGTTTATTACCATATGCAGTTAAGATGTTAATAAATCTATAAGACATATGTAGAGAAGAATTCATTCGTCCCAGGCAGACTGGAGAAATGGTCCCAGTACTACTGCCAGGGATGACAAAAATGTTTTCTCTGAAAATTACAGTAAAATAATCATTTTCCTCTTTAATGAGCCGGAAGATATTTAAAAATAGCTGAGATCTTGAGAACTCCAGAAAGTTCAGATCTTATAGGCAGAGAAATTTGCCTCTCATAAAAGCACACTACTTTCTAAAACTTAGTTCCAATAAAAACTTAATATCTGACATGATCTCTTATTAATTAAAAACTACATGTTCACTTTCAAGTGTTTATTGAGTACATTGTCAAAATGCAGACACTAGAAAGGGAAAATCAATACTAATAATCTGGACAATACACTGTAATGGCTTCCTGATCTATCAGTATATCATGAATGGAAGGTGATTTCAAAGGAAGCAGCTCTAGAGCTGTATCACTAATAAAGTTGAAGTCATTCACTTATTCAAAATATCATTTTGGGGAAATGTATGTATTTCTTAAATTTCTCTAAGAATTAGAGTTGTGGTGGGAGATACAAATAGATTTATAGGCACACAGGTTGGTTCTGGTGTAATGGAAGGAACAGGATAATTTAAGTGTTAGGAGATTTTGAGATTACTGTGAAAAACGGACAAGATAGAACAGCAACTGACTGACATCGAGTTCAAAACTTCTTCGTGGTTGATTACAAATGATTTTGAGTTGGACAGAATGGCAGGATTTAGAGAGAAAAGATGGGGAATAGCAATCCATCAATTCTGTGGAACATAGAGTACACACATACTTCAAATCACTATGATTAAGCAAAAACTAGTAATAATAATCAAAGAAAGAATACTAATACTAGTAGAGAGAATGGCCTTTATAAGCCTCTTAAAATTGCAAGAAAGTAGATCTGTTCTTGCACTGAAGGAAGATTACCTTAAGTGTAAGACAGAAAAGTGAATGGTTAAAACTGAGCAGAAAGCAATTATAACAAAAAAGACATGGGACTATGTAAGGAGTTTGGTTTTTCCGCCTGCCACCGCCTGGTCTTGTCCTGCCGCTGCGCCAGCCCCAAATAACGCACAGAGACTCTGTATTTGATATAATCCTGTTGGCCAGTTACTAGTTTCTTATCGGCTAGCTCTATCTTAATTATTAACCCATTTCTATGTATTTCCACGTGGTCTTACCAAGAGCGGAGGAACGGCAGTTCTGCTTTCTCCAGACTCTCCATGTTGACTCTCCTCCTTACCTATTTCCTCCTTGTCTCCTAGTCCCTCCTATCTTCCTTTCCTATTGGCCAACAGTGCTTTATTCATTAACCAGTATGAGAAACATATACAGAATGACATCTCCCATCAGGACTATGATCTAAAAGAGTGACAATGAGGAAAGAGGAAGGAGACTGAATATAAAGGCTCAAATACACATGGTGTGTTAGTCAGAAACCCAAGTGTCATCTTGAACCTTTCTTTATCTTCTTCCTTGTCCAACTAAGAATCAAATAATATTAATTATCAGTTTCTGACTGAGATACTCTGACTGACATAGAATATAATAGTAAGGGAAAGTGACATACTACAGAATTCTGATGAATTTTGGGTCCTGGATGTCTGTGGAACTTTCAAGAAAAGATGTTCAGTAATTGGCACTAGACTGTGGGTGAGAATTCTGACTAATGATAATAATGATGATAATGGATGTGAAAGTTCATATGTAATAACAAAGCAACATTACTATTTTATATTTACTTAAACCTTAACCACAATTATTCAATTTCTCATCTAACTTAATAGTTTATAATAATTGAGGCAGAAATAAATTAAGTTTCTAAGGTTACACAGACACCAAATGGCACAAAGTTGACTAGACAATATTTTAATAATAACTTTAAAGAATTAGTAAATGGAATGGAAAAAATAGGGTAGGGGAAAAAGTTACAATATTGGTTTCTAACTCAAAAAAACAAGTGTTCATTAAGATACTGATAAAGTGTATTTGTGTCAATATTGGATTTTATTTGCTCCTTTTTGAAATTTATTTCTCTTAAAACAATCTAAAATTCACTGAAAAGTTGCCCTCTACACCAGCCACTTGAATCATTGCCACTAGAAAAAAAGCAAACTTCCAAACCATTGCCTACCACGTCTCCCAAACAAAGACATTCTCCTGTCGAACTACAGAATGTCTGTCAGAGTCAGAAAATCCACAAAGGCAGAACATTCCTATTTAATTTTAAAGACCTATTCAACTCTTTGCAAATGTCCCAATAATGTCATTTAGGCAAGCATCCACTCCAGGATCACATGCATTTAGTTGTCAGTTCTCTTTAGTCATCTTTAATCTAAAACAATTTGTCTTCTTTTGGTTTTCAAGGAACTGACACTGTTGAAGATGACAAGCTAGATGCTTTATAGTATGTTCCTGCATTTAAGTTTGTCAGCTATTTCCTCATGATTGCATTCAGGCTATGTATCTTGGGCAGAAAGATTCAAAAGTCATGATGTGTTTCTCTCACTGCAACTGCCAGGTGGTATGTAATTTCAATTTTCCTCATCACTGGTGATGTTAACTGCAATTTCTGTAAGGTGCTGTCTATAGAACTGAAGTGCCGTGGTGATTTCTTTCTTTTAATTGTTTAAAGATCAATCAGTACTTTAGGTTGAGGCATTTTAAAACTGGTAGTTTCTTTTCCATAATCAAACATCTATTCATCTACTTATACTTAAAATACTTTCTATTTTATTCAACTGACCAGAACTGGTACTGTTCTTGCCAGTTTTGGTGTTTCGCCCTATGAGCTCTCTGAAGCTAACTCTTCTATCCTTTGATGTGTGATCATCTTTTTTGATCAATTCCTTACTCCCTAACAAAATAAAATGGTTCAGCTCTCTGTTTCCTCTCCTTGTTCCAACATTACAAGCAGATTCTGTCTAAAGAAACCCTGATGTAGTGAATTGCATACAAAAACCACACAACTACATCTGTTTTTAGTCCTATGATATCATTAGCTCCAGCACAAGTTCATGTCTCTTTCCTAGATAAGTGAGGAAGGGACATTTACCTTCAGAGAAAATGCTCTGTTCACTCACAGGAGCATAACCTTTCCTCATGGACAATCTATCCATGACAGTACTTTCTGTGTCAGAGTTGAATATGACTGGGTACTGAGCACAACTCACACTGTCTAGTCCTTTCTGTCAAGTGCTTCTCATGTGCATCTGATAATAATTCAATGCCTTTACCACAGGTGTCTGTCTTCTGCCTTAACCTCTTAAGTAAAAATGCCCTCAGATCACCCAAGAACAAGCAACACTGTGAAATATTTGGCATTCTAAATTAGTTCAGAGCCAAATAATAATAATAATAATAATAATAATAATAATAATAATAATAATAATAATAATTTTCTTCTCCTCCCATCAAATAAATAAATAAACTTTACAAATAAATATTTTAAGGATTTTCATCTTATACATAGATTAAGGACATTTTTGTTACCAATAAAATTCTTATTTATTTTTCAAGATTATTAGATTTGGATCAATGATATTCTATTTTTCCACCAAAAGGAGAAATTTTACCTTTCTTTAAAAAAAGATTGCATTAAATACACTTTTCAGGCAATGTAATTTATCCAGCTTTTAGAGATATAATTTCTTATGGTTTTAAACAATGAGGGTGTGTGGCCAGTTACTCAGTCGGTTAGAATGTAGTGCTAATAAAATAATGGAGAGTCATTCCTGTGGTTTCTTTAACCATCTAAGGGAGAGGCATATCAGTATAGAAGCACTCAGTGGTGTAATCCACAATATCATGGATTTTCAATGTTAATGAAGGGTACAAAATTAACCTGTAGTGTGAATAATAGATGAGGTAAGGCTTTTCATGTGGGCTCTTGAGAGCTTAGTGGGAGTAATCTATTTGGGGAAGTGTTAGTGGTACAGTTGATCTCACTGATGAAGTACTAGCCTACAGATGTGAGGGGTGAGGTCAGGTGGAAATGGCCATTAGGACAGAATTCTCTTTCCTGAAAGTATGAGGGAAAGGATAATAAAGGTGATGGCAGATTCCACAATCCCTATTAAAGTGGAAAAAGAGATTAAAATGATCTACTTAAGGGTGCTCGTGTAACTATCAATAAAGTTAGGGGGGGATTAAGTATTGAAGACTATTATTGAACACTATTGGTATGTGATTTCTTTGAACTGCAAAACGCATGTTAAAAATAACAGTGACCACCGATTGCAGAGCCGGAAGTCATGTAAATGAGAATAATTGGTTAAGAGATGAAACACTCAACTTGGGAAAAAGGAATAGTAATGAATTTTTCACAGGATAGCTGATTGAATGAAGATATAGTGACTGATCTAGCCAACATGCCAAACCTTTTGGCATTGTAATACAAGGTTTTCATCTGTAAAGCTCATTCTTGAGAACTACATATTGACTTATAAAAAACAAATGTCAGAATGTTTTAAATAACTTTATAATTCTGTTTTGGGCCATACTCACTGTGACCTTGAACACTTGAGGTTGCTTATAGCCATAGGTCATGGGTGAGCATGGGTGAGCATGAGTCCTTGAACCTGTAAATGTTGCTGAAGGAAGGCAGATAAAAGAGGCACAACATGGTGAAACAATGGAGAGAAGTGAAAGAATGTCAGCATCCCGTGATTTTAGAAGTATGAAAGCCACAGCTAATGGGAAGCACCACAGAAAACAAAACAAAACAAAACAAACAAACAAACAAACAAAAAACAGCAGAAATGTCTAAGGGGTGAGAATGTCCTGTATTGAAAAGGTCAACAAACTCTGATGTAAGCAGATGGGATAGACTCTTTATCTAGACATAGATAAATTGTAAGACTTGGGGATAAGTTAATTATGTGAGCTTTGTGCATTTTGACATTTTTAATGAAGATGACCAAGAAGCCCATATATATGTGCACATGTGTGTGTGCATAAGTAAATATATATAAGAAGTAAAATATGTCACAACAGGTTATCACAAATGATTAAAGAGAAAATAATTATTATAAAAGTTTTAAAAATAAATAACTCTGGGTTTTCGAGACAGGTTTTCTCTGTGGCTTTTGGAAAAAATAAATAACTTATCAAAAACATATGGCATTAACAGAATCAGCTGTCACACCGTTGAGAAAGAGCTGTCTTTCAAGGTAAAGAAAGAATTCAACTGACTGCAAATAAAACAGTCACAGGACAGGCAATGAGAGTGTAGAGGCCCCCTGAGCAAGGGGTGGGTGTATGTTTTAAATGGTGGTCAGTAACAACAACATAGCATGTCTATGAAGTTCCCTTACTTTGAGAGTCTGACATGATTTGATTATAACACTGTCTCAGTTATGATTCAAACTTAGACATGAGGCAATATACATGTGGGTTTCTACTAAGATCCCCAAAGCAGTCTTTATAATATTGAGAAAAGGAGACATAATGGAGCTCCTGAACTTGAAAGTGTATAGAATCATTTTTGAGACCCACGGCTCGCTTACTTCTGGTGAATCAGTTACATCACTTGGAAAACTATATATTTTCTGGAAGAGATTGAGAGTCCCATCTGAAATGCTGGGATGCTTAATAACATTACTTCTCATAGTAGCAGCTATGGATTTAGTGGTAACCTACGTGGTCAAGTACTTCTGTCTCTTGGTGCCTTTTCTCCATTTTCAAATCGATTTTCTCTACTTAACCAGAAATAGAGTCAAAATTTCATCATTTTTAAGATTTTGTCAGACTAGAGGACAATTTAGCCAATAACAAGGTAACAAACACTTATCCAAACTTTTCTTTCTTTTTGGTTTGACATATAATAGGACTTAAAATTATTTAAAGAATCACAAAGAAGCCTAAAGAAGACACTAGCTTTTTTAAGTTTCTTGACTTAATGCTACAATAATATCTCAGAATATGATTGCTTTCCTCTTTCTTTAGAATTAATGTTACATGCAGCCACTAGCTCCAGAAACATCTTCTTTCTAGAGTTTTCACATCCTTTCCATAATTCCAAATTCAAATCACATGAAAATACATCCATTTACAGTATATATCCTGTGTCATAGCACCGAGGGAAAACTTGCTCTGCAGTATCTACATTGCAAATGCATACCAAGCTAAGATGAAGAACAATGCTAAATGAACCAACTTCTACTACACCATCTGAGACAAATTCTGGTGACAGGGTCAGAGATTCACTCTACCAGCAATAATGATTTCTTGACCGGAGTCTACCTGAGATTACTTGGGACTTCTGATTCAGAATGAACTACTTACCAAGCATCTGAGACAAATTCTGGTGACAGGGTCAGAAATTCACTCTACCAGTAATAATGATTTCTTGACCAGAGTCTACCTGAGATTACTTGGGACTCCTGATTCATAATGAACTACTTACCAAACTCTAACATGCGTTCCACTTCTCAATGGAAAGGGAGGAATATGACATCTATATTTCTTACTCTTGTTCTCAAACAGTTTCATTTATTTAACTAGAAGAACAAGAAGGAAAGTCATTGTTTAACTAAGATTCTTGCCTCTTAAGTAACAGATAATGGGTTTTAGATTAAAACCAAATATTACATCCCTAGCCACTAAAAATGACAGTCATGTGCCTGCTGCGTACTGAGAGATGGTAAAGAAAGATAATTTCTCAAAACACATAAACACGGGAAATGAGACAAAAAAGACAGGAAGTTTTCATTCATTCCCAAATCAGTTACTTCTAATGAAGTGCTAACTAGGGTTTGGGCATGCTCAGTCTTGGGGCACAATCATAATAGTGTGAACAAAGAAAACCAAAAGCTGAAATACTAATTAAGGGACACATAAGAAGAAAGTAGCTTGAATACATGACAGGAAAATACTAGAAACTACCTTGCAGGTTTTGAAGAAGATACTTGCTGAACTCTTAAATGTTTGAATGGTCTTGAGCTTTTGGTCTGGTGTGGCCATAGAGAGGCCATAACCACAGTAGTAACTGAAGCCACTTTTAAATGGTAGAAGTGTTTCCCCCATCACTCTTGTATAGAATGCAAGCAAAGACCCGAGGCTCAAAAAACATAAAGGAAAGAGTGAGAAGTCATGGCATTGTCTGGTGTTGCATGCTGGCCGGAATGAACCCATAAGCAGATCATTTTAGCTGGTACCACACAGGGACCATTATGACATTTAAAATCGCTTTACAGTTTTTAATTTGCTTTTTACTGACTTGATAATCTATATTATCATTGGTGAAAGATCATTTTCCTTCTGGAAGCTTGTGCAGGCTTGTTCCCATCTTCAGTTTTTTGGAAACTTCTGTCTATATGGACATATCTGTACATACCTTTGAATTAATGATTTCTGCCCAAAAGAGTCAAGAAAACAAGGATTCATTTTTCATTAGGTTCATCCTCTTTGGGCATATCCTTAAAACACTTCCTATGAGGTGGAATGCAAGAATACCTGGGAGAAGAGGTTACCAGGAAAGTCTATAGGATGTATATAGCCATCATAGACCCGATACAATGGGTGTTCTGTAGATGGCTGTGAAATTAATCAATACATGAAACAATGAGAACATACATATTTAAATTAGTCTTCAACTTCAAACATTTATGGAAGGGACATTTGCAGGCATGGTGGTGTTTTAATACCATCACTCAAGAAGTGGAGTAGGTACATATCTGTGAGTTCAAGACCAGCTAAGGGCTACATAGTGACACTCTGTCTCAATAATAATAATGATGATGATGATGATGATAAAGGAGAATTGTTTTTCTTTGAGAATATGGATTCTGTTCTTATTTATGGAAAGTGTTTATGTTAATCTAACAAGTATTTAATATCTTCAATATGAAAATGTTATAATAAGTATATATAAGTTAGATATTACTTTCTCAGGAAATTTAATCAAAATGTATCTATAAAGTGCCAGAGATTGTAACCTTGAACTTAGAAGTAAATACTAATCAGAATGTTACTTAGCTTAGTCACATCTCTGTTAATTATTAAGACTAAAACATTTGTTGTTTTTAAGTGTTATTTCTTTTATTCAACAAATAACATGCTAACATAAATTAATATGCATATGAGCCTTACAATTATGTTGAAATTTCACACTTCTCTATTTTGTGGTGGAAGAATTAGCTGGATCAACTCTTACTTGAAATGGCATGCTTTCCTTAATAGAAGAGGTAATATAAACTGAAATATTCGTTTTCCAGAATTCATCCCTATTTTCATGTCCACATACTCATTGCATTTACATGAATTTCACCACAAAACACCAGATTTGTTAGATATGATGGAGTTCTCCAAAATGATTGTGGGTGGTCACTTAAGGTTTCAGGTCTTAATGTTTGCAAAAAGCAATACCCTTTACCTGTCTGTCATTGATTTGGTAATATTATGAAGCCATGTAAGTCTGAAAAATTTGTAAAAGCCCTCATGAGCTCCGCCATGTTGTCAACGAGCGGCTCAAAGGTGGTCGCAAGCGCCAGGTGAAGCCCATGGAAGACAAAGGAGAGGAGCAGAGTATAGCCTGCTACCCTGTGTGAAGAAGACATGAATAGCTGCCCAAGAGGGCCTTGCCTGCTTTTGTTAGCTGTTGGAGTTGGGTGGGAAGCTGAAAGCTCTGAAGCTATGTAGTGGGAAGAGCATGGACTGTCAGTGTGGATTTTGTCTCCAGCACCATAGACTCCATCATGAACCTATCTCCAGCCTGTGTTGGGACCACTTGAGAGGTAGTAATGGATCTGTGTTGGTGACATGGGAGAGGCCTACTGCAAAGTTGACTCCTAACTCAAAAGACCGGAGTGTGTTGGAGATGAGTGTGAGCTCAGGACATTTCTGACATGACATTTCTTGTGAATATGAATTCTACAAGTGAGACCACAAGAAGTAGAATTGGAGGGATAAGGGGCAGCATAGTTCAACCAACCTCACCCCTTGCCTTAACCTTCAAAACATCCTTGATCTGCTGTGATCTCTACAGTCTGCCAAGGCCGCTTTCCTAAACATCTCATCTGCTTTTACCCTCATACTTGCCATTGTACTAGGACAAAAGGATGGACTCTTAACAAGATCGACCCAGACGTTGTATGTGACTGGGGAAGGAAGGATGAACACTAGTCACAGAGCAAATCACGGAATAGCCTTGTTTTAGTTCAGTGAGGTGACAGAAATCTCTTTTCCTTCTTTGCATGATGACCTGACTGGTTCTGTTGTGGTTGTCTCTGTAGCACCAAAGCTCAAAGGGAGGCTATGACTTTACTATGTCACCAGTGGGTATAAGGACAGTAAATTCAGAGTCCCTTGACTGGCTCCAAGGATCTATCCAAAGCACAAGCATCTCTCAGAAAAGTGTCTCCAAACCCCCAGCAAAGACACTTCTTGCCATATGCAACCCACATTGTTTCTGTTTTTTGTTAATTTGTAATGTTTGATTTTGTTTTTTGTTTTTCTTTTTACAGACAAGGTTTCTTTGTGTAACTTCCCTGCTTGTCCTGGAACTCACTTTGTAGACCAGGCTGGGCTCCAATTCAGAGATCTACCTGCTTCTGCCTCCCAAGTGCTGGGATTAAACGCATAAGCCACCACCATCTGGTCTTTATCCCATTCTTAAGGATAGTTTACAACTCGCCTTGGAGTTTTATAATAAAGACTTATCTCACATACAGTCCCTACAATAGTAAATATTTTTAGAGACGAACAACTCACCAAAAATCAAAGGAAAAATTCCCAAATACCTGAATAACATCGTTTAAAATAAGTAGATTTGTTTTCCCTCCACAGTGTAGAACAGTGGTTCTCAATCTTTCTAATGCTAAAACCCTTTAATATAGTTCCTCATGTTGTTGTGACACCAACCATAAAATAAATAATCTTTCATTGTTACTTCATAATAGTTTGTTACTGCTATGAATAATGTAAATATCTGAGTTTTCTGCTGGCCTTAGGCGACCCCTGTGAAAGGGTTGTTTGATTCCCCAAAGGGGTAGCTATCCACAGGTTTAAAACCACTGTTGTAGAATATATAAATATTCTTATTCAGTTGAAAAACTTGTCTACTTATTTCAAAGACCAAATAGAATCTTTAATATTTATTTCCACATTTAATTTTGTTTCAGAATTAGGTAAAATGTTTACTTAGTTCAAAATTAGTGTTTGAAAGATCTGGAACTATTTCCCTCTGTTGTTATAACAGAAGCCATCCATCCCTATCTCTCAAGTAAGCAATAATAAGCAATATTTATATATGCTATTATACATAATACCATATATTTCATGTTCAACTGAATATTTTCCTTTTCTTATTAAAAATATATCCCATAGGGCTATGGCTATAGCTCAGTGGTAGAGCTCTGGACTAGCAGATATGAGGTTCTATGCTCTATCCCCATTGCTATATCACACACACACACACACACACACACACACACACACACACACACACACACACACACCTTTGACAGGGTGTAGAGATAGAGCGGCTGAAATGTACTCACTATGCAAGTATGGGGATCCTTAGCTTGGGTCCCCAGTACCCATCTCTAAATATCTAGTGTGACTAAAGGCCTATAACCCTAGCCCTGAGAAACCAATGACAGGTGACTACCCATAGTTAATTGCTTGTCAGCCTACCTAATTAGTAAATTCCCAGTTCAACAAGAGACCCTGTTTTAAAAAAACTGAGATTGACAATAGTGAAGAAGTTTATCTTATGTCAGTCTTTAGCCTTCACACTCATGTCCACACACACACACATACCACAAATACACACAAAACATGACACACATGTTCACACACTAAAATATACACCCCAATGATTCCTCAATGTGTAGGCATTTCTCTTTCTAGTTTATAGATCTTACTAGAATAGAACAATGTGTGTATGTATCAAGTTCTTTTCACTGGTCCTTTGCTGATGGATATCGGGGTTGTTTCTGCTTTGGCAAACAGTGATGCTGTGGATAACATTAAATAGACAACAAGAGAATCTTAATTTCAATTTCTCAAAAAAATCTAACTGAAAAAAAATCTAAAGAATGCAGTCAATTTTGAGAATTAGAATGCACAAAATCACCTGCATGAGATTTGCAGGGCCATGGGGGTTTGCTGGGACAACACAGGGTACAATAGACTTCTTCAGGAAATTAGATGACTGGCTAAAGCGTTTTTATTCTTTCTTCCTTATTCATTACTAAAGATAGCTTACAACTCTACCTCAAAGAGATGTGTGGATAATTAGTGTAACGCTGACTACCATGAGCTTAGATTGTTTCTTATTTAAATTTAAAAATCATTAAAAAACATGTTTAAATGCCCTCTTACATTGTAAGAACACTATTTTGAAGATTTTTTTCCTTCCTTTGCTTTTCCTCCCAAATTTTTAACCACTTTAGAAAAATTTTAACAACTTTATATATAATATACCATACAATAAAATTCATGGATAAAGTTCATCGTCCATTTATCTTATTATAGCCACAGGGTTAAGTGGACTTAGCACAATTTTAGGATTTTTTATAATTTCACAAAGGAACCCTCTTCTCATTATCAAACTCCTTCCCCTCAAATCTCCAGATAGTTATTAACCTTGCAGTCTTTGTAGTATTACCTATTCTGAATGTCAAATACAGATAACTCAAACAACATGTGGCCGTTGTTTTAATTTAAGATGAGAGGATTGTGTATTTCAGGTTGGGGTTGAATGTTCTATGTAACTGTAGATGACCTTGTACATCTGATCTTCATGCTATCACATCCCAAGTGCTGGCATTACCAGCATACATCACCATGCATAGTTCATGAAGTGCTGAAGTTGGGCCCACAATTTCATACATGCTTAGACAAGCACTCTATCACCTGAGCTACATCATCAGCTTCTCCCCAGGATATGACCAATTATAACTGACATTTTTATCTAGTTTTCATGACTCACCAATATTTTACCATGAATGAGCACCTTCCTGATTTTCATTCTAGTGCACCCATGAATCTCCCCGAACCTAATCTTGGAAGTCAGCATTCTACTTTCTGCTGCTCAAATTTTGACTTCTCTTAAATAGATAAGTAGAATGAAGAGTCTCTGTTAACCAACATGTTTCAGTTAGCGCATGACCCTCAGAGTTCATCTGTGTTATATAGCATGTGCCAGATTTTCATTTTTGTTAAATGTTAGATAATAGTTCAAAGTAAGTGTACATTACAGTTTTCTTTCACATCCATCTATCCATGGATGCCTATCTCAGTTAAATAAGGATCAGGATAAATAAATAGGCTGAATAGATGTTTATTCAGGGAGAAATAATTTACAACCTAGACAGATGAACACCAGGAAATTCCACCCGATGCTCTCCTGTCCTCCTGTCCAAGTCATGCCAGAAAGAGAGCTTTTCCTGGCTCTCTCTCCGACCTCCTTCCACAGGTCACTTCTGCCCATGGCTCCACTCCCCAATGGGCATGGTCAGTGCCACAGAAGGACTATCTCACTACAGATGCCTGAGTTGTTTTTATGTTTTACTTATTGTAAATGATGTCATTATGAATATGAATGTATGGATATACTTATTTAAAAACAGGAACTACCTACACTTCCCAGTCTGGCCTCAAATTTGAAATCTTCCTACCCAAGTCTCTTGATTTGCTGAAACTATAGGCAGATGCCACCACACTCAACTTACAAATAATATTTGTGTCCCTGCTTTCCACTTTCTTAGGTACATACTGAGACTTGGAATCACTGAATTATACAGTAATTCTACTCTTAATTTTTGAGGAATGTCATACTGCTTAGTATAGTGGCTGCACCATTTTACATTTCTCCAACACTGCCCCAGGGTTTTGATTTTTCTGTATCTGTGCCAATAACTGTTACTTTCTTCTTTGTTGATAACAGTCATTTTAATGACTGTGATGGGTTATTGTAGTTTTGATTTGAATTTTTCTAGTGACAATGAACTACTTATTTCTCAACCACATATGCATATTCTTTAGGAAAAAAACAATTGACAAATTCAAATCTTTTGTTACTTTTTAAATTGCTTTACATTCCTTTTGTTGAATTTTATGAATTCTATAGATAGTCTTGCTATTAATCCTTTGTTTTTTATGCAATGTACAAACATACACTCCCACTCTGTGTATTATTCTTTGCTAGATATTGATGGACACTTTTTTTTAACTTTGTGAAATATTTATTCTTTTGGAGGTGGGGAAAATTTTTATTCTTGGTTTCCTGTTCCAACATGTCTATTTTCAATTTGACTGTCAAATTTAGTTCTGTAAAAATTTTATGCTGCATTTTATCAGAGATAGTTTTAGGAGTTAAATTTAGATCTTTGGTCTATTGTGAGCCATTTTTCATATAGTATATATTCAAGTTTACTTTATTTACTGTGATAAAACGCCATGACCCAAAGCACCTTGGGGAGAAATTGTTTATTTGGCTTATATCAACATAAGTCAAAGCAGGTCCTCAGGCCTGGAGGCATTAACTGAAGCAGATACTGGCTTCTTTTCCTGACTTGTTCATCTTGTTTTCTTATGTAATGCACTACCACCTACCCAGGTGTGATATGGCTAACAGTAGACTGGGCCCTCTGACATAAATAATCATTAATATAAATAAAGATAATGTCCTACAGATACTTCCACAGTTGAATCCACATGAGAAAAATATTAAATTAAGATTCCCTCTCCCCAAAAGACTGCAGTTTATGTGAAATTGGCAAAATCTAGTCATCACAAGTTATTCTTCACTGTGGATAATCAGTTCTTCTAGCACTATTTTTCAAAGCATTGTCCTTTCCTACACTGAACAGTTTTGACACTCTCATCAAAAATCATTTGGCCATGTACATGAAGATTTATTCCTGATATTTCTTTCCTATGTATCTATATCACTGTCCTTATTTCACTATAACATTTTTGATTAAGGAAACCATGTGGTAAGTTTTGAAATAAGATCATATGAGTAATCTAGGCTGGTTGCTTTATAAAGAATTTTTATTTTCTGTTTGGTTGAATTGCTTTATAAAGAATTTTTATTTTCTGTTTGAAATCCTTGAGATGTTATCTGAGTTTTCAAAAATGTTTTAAATATGTAGTATTTTGATATAGCAGCTATGGATTGTGTAGATCATCTAGGTTATACTGACACCTTAACAGTTGAGAGTTTTCATACACACACACACACACACACACACACACACACACACACACATATATATATATATATATATATATATATATAGTTTCAATTGATTTATTTAATCTCCATCAGTCTTTGATAGTTTTTATTGAGTTGTGCCTTCAGTATTTAGTTGCTTTGGGTGTTTTCTCAAAAGGAAAGGTCTTCATAATTTCTGATGGGATGTGTCATTCTGTAATTATATTTCTCTTATTGGTTAATAAATAAAGCACTGTTGGCAAATAGGAAAGCAAGATAGGCAGGACTAGGAGACAAGGAGGATTCTGAGAGATGTAGTAGGAGATTCAAGATGTAAGGACATGAGAGTAGTCTGACCCTCTCTCCGGTAAGATATGGCCATGTGGAAATAATTAAACTAATAGGAATGGGTTAACATTTAAGACAGAACTAACCAATGAGAAACACTAGTAAGAGGCCAACAGCATATATCTAATACAGTGTCTCTGTGTGTTATTTGGGGGTGAGGTGGCTATGGGAACAGGCTGGTGGGAAAACTGCTCATAACAATTTCCCTTTTAAAATCATTCTTGGTTAGTCTTTAGATACTATGTTAAATAGTAGGTGTAAACAAGATCTTTGCTTTGTGCATGATTTTCGAAGAGTATTATTCAACACTGATGTACTGTTAGCTGTGTTTTTAATATATTGTGATCATTTTCTTCATCCTAATTTGTTGAGATGTTTTATTGTCAAGTGTCTTACATTTAATCAAACTTTACAAGAGAATAATCACTCTCAGCGTAGGTCAAATTTTCATTTCTGTGTTAAATACTTGAGATACATGGCCTATTTTTCTGTTTCATGATTTCAGAGATTCCAATCCATGGTCAGGTATGGTCTGAATCATTGAGGAACACACAGCAAAAACAGATGAGGAAGCAGAGTAGCTCAGCTCAGAGTACGGCGGCCAGGGAGGAAAAGAGAGACAAGGAAGAGGCCAGTGGCATGTTACACTACTTCAGTGATTTCTTCCTAGTTCTCACTTGATAAATAGATCCGACCTCCTGCTATTATTCAGCTTCCAATTTATCTATTCACCCATTAATTATATCAGAACCCTCATGACCAATCATTAGTATTCATAGGCTAGGAACTAAGCCTTTGGTACACTAGCCTTTGGTGTATACTTTATACCCAAGCCATAAAAATTCTGTTAGTGTATGTTATATTGATCAATATGGGCATGTTGAAATAGTTTATTTTATGAAGAAATCATATGGTCATGGTATATAGTCATTTTATTAAGCTAGTAAATTCAGTTAGGTTAAGGTAAGCCTAATTCCATAAAATGGGATAACAAGGATTAACTGCCTTTAATAATTTGATAACTAAAGCCACATTAGTTCCTTTAGCTGTTTTGTATAGTTCATGCTAAAGCTATCAGGTCCAGGCATTCTCTTAAGAGATTTTTGATTATTAATTCAAATCCCTTTCTAGTTCAGACTATTTAAATTCTTCATTTCCTCGTGATTTGCTCATAGTTAATTTGAGTTTTTAGGAATGAGGTTCTATGATTGTCTGGCATGCAACTGTTCAAAATACTTATCATTTCATTTTGTATACTCACTAGTAATGGCCTCACTTTTACTTGTTAATTTCATTAGTTTATTTATTTATTTGTGTATTTGAACACATTTACTGTCAAAGCAAATTTCCCATAGGTGGCTTTCTCCTTCCACATCATAGGTACCAGGTGTCAAACTCAAACTTGTTGGCACCTCACTTTTATTTTTTTATTTTAGTTGACTAAGTTTTCCAATGTTTTTAACCAATATTCCACTGATAGTTTTTTTTTTTTTTTTTTACTTTCTATTTTTATTCTGTTTCTTTTGATATATTTTGTTAGTTATTTTCCTGGCAGTTTCATTCAGAATTATAGTTAGAATGTTAATTTCACAGAATTGAAACTGACAGTAATTATAATTAAAAAAGAAAAAATTAAAAAATACAAGTCAGTCCTCCATATATATATATATATGTTCCACATTCAAGACTACAAACAGGGGGTTGGAGAGATGGCTCAGAGGTTAAGAGCACTGGTTACTCTTCCAAAGGTCCTGAGTTCAATTCCCAGCAACCACATGGTGGCTCACAGCCATCTGTAATTGGGTCTGGTGCCCTCTTCTGGTGTTGAAGTAGACATGTAAACAGAGCATTGTAAACACAATAAATAAATCTTTAAAAAAAAAAAAAAAAAAAAAAAAAAAAGACTACAAACAATGTAAATCAAACATTTTGGAAAAGTAAAATTACATCTGTAATGAATTGAATTACATGTTTTTTACTTTGTCACTATGTTCCAATATGAGTAGGCACCATTTACATTTTATTCATTATTTTAATAAGCAATAAATAGTGTAAAGCATATGAGAAGATACACATATATTACATATAAATGCTATGGCACATTATATAAGGTCCTTGGGTGTTCATGGAGTTTGTTTGGATGCTTTGCTCTCCTTGGAGAGTACTAGAATCAATTTCCCATAAAGGATGAGACAAAGCTGTATACAAATAGTTTTTCTAATGTATCTTTATTACTCATACCCTCCTTTTATATTATTAATACACATACGTATAAGTGCACTGTAAGTCCATTCAAATATTTTACAATCACTGCTTTATGGAATTGCCCTTTGATTTACACAGAAAAAAATATGCTCTCATTATATTTACCTATATAATTATCATTGCCATTACCTTTACTTCTTTATGTAGATGTGAACTACCATTCAGTTTCCCACCAAGTCCCACTTATTTTATTTCCTTTAACTATTGTTTGAAAGTTAAATAGATACTTTTTAAACTAAGCCAGATGATCCTTTCGGCATGCTTCCTGAAATCTCCTTAACCGAATCCATCAACTTATTACATACATTTTATATTTGCCATGTAATAGCAGATAACAAATAGAACTACAACATAACAAGAGTTCCTGCGCCTTTGGCTTTTAAGAACATGTTATTACCAGCAACTTCTAAAATCTCTTCTGCCAAAAGCATTTTCAAGTCCCTCACAAATTCCACGCACAAACTGGTCCCACTGATGGTGTCAGATTTTTTTTTTTCATTTCGTTTTATTTTTACAATGATACCCATCTCTTAAGCACAAAAGCCTTTTCTCTCTTGCTGCATAAAATGAACCCAAACTCACTTGTATGAAACAATAAAAATTACTCATTTTCATTGTCTCCTGTTTCTGGGCATTGGGTATAACTAGGTGAATTGTGTCCAGGATCTGTCAGGTAATTGCAGTCCATCACTTTTTGGGTCTGAGTGATCCTTACTCACTCAATTGTCTAGCAAGTACCACCAGTTGTATCTGAGTCCTAGGTGTGGTTACTGTTCAGAATGTGATCTTTCCATGTGGCCTGAATTCATAATATTATAATGGTTGAGTTCTAGTCAAATGAAGGTTCTAGCATCTTTTTATGACTGACACTTCAAAATCCAAGCCCATCATATTGCTTCCACTACTGGATGTGTCAATCTTCCCAGGTTTAAGAGCAAGAGGCACAGATTTTATCCCGGTATAAACAGTAACAAAGGTCTGTATATTCCACAAGACAAGATATTATCATGATCATTTACAAGTTTGCCACAAAATAAAGAAGAATCTAGGTATTCCCTAATAAAAGCATCTATTTATAATGGCACTTAAAATGAGAAGTATTTCTATAGGTAGATTCATTGATGAGTCACCCCTGACTAACGACCCCAGATTAATGTCCTAAATAAAACAACTATTCTATAAAATACAAACATTCCTAATGATATATATAATGATAAATCATCTGTTACTGTGAACATTTCCATACTTTGTCATTACTGACATCTAAAGAAGTGACACCAAAGATTTACTCATTTCAGAGTATATGCAAAACATGATAGGCTGTAAGTTACAGAAAATTACATACATGATAGTGGGAGAAGATTTTTTGTTAGAGAGTGGGAATACAAACTATAAAACTTATATCAATGATAGTATGACTTTAAATATACTCAACAGATAGCAAAAAGGTGTGTGTGGGTGGGTGGGTGGGTGGGTGGGTGCGTGTCTGTGTATCTGTGTTCCTGTGTCTTTGAAATGCTGGAGATCAAGCTCAGGCCTTAGCATATGCTAGGCAAGTGCTCTACCTACTGCTGCTCTCCATCCTCTTCTCTATGTTTATATTTATTAAGTATATTACATATCTGCTTACTTTGTAAAGACTTAGAATTTCTTACATATTTAGGGGTCATCATTCATTTCAATCTTTACCATAATTATTAAAATAAGATAATCGAAAAAAATTCACTAAAAAATGAAGACAAAGATAAAATGTTAAGAGATGGGGAAAGACAGAAAGAAAGAGAGACAGAGAGACAGAAACAGAGGCCAAGAGAAAATAAGTTTGAACCAGGAAAGGTAGGTCAGAACTCTAAATGGTTTTACAGAGCAATGGCAGTTTTTGAAACATTTCCTTATTAAACTTTCTATTCAGAACTGATTTGGAAGTGAATAAAACAAAATAAAGCACAGAAATCTAGAGAGAGAAATGTAAGTAATAGAGAACCAGGTTTTGTAAATGAGTTTAAGTTACCATTTGCAAAAGAAGAAGAGCTAGTAAAAGAGTGTTGCTCCATTGAGGTTTACAGTACAAGCTTAAGCCTGTAGGAACTTCTTCCCAACTTCTATATTTTACTGTGAAATTTACATTAACAAATTCCAGAATGCTCCAATAATATGGCCATAGAGGGCCCAAAAAATACCCCAAAATTAGCACAAACAACACCACCGCTTACATAGCTCAAAGACAAGAAGATACTTATTTCAATTCAAAGACATGTCTATGTGTTTCTGTATTTATCACTTTGTTCATCTATTAGTGAGTTTATGAGGAAACTATCAATGAAATTGAGTCAATTGACCTATTATTGAACTACTAAAATATTCTAAGATCTAGTCTCTGTCTAAGCAGCTTAGAGTTTATTAAGGAACAGAATGCAAAGGTTTACAAAATATATGTTATTATTATATGACACATAGGAATATTCAGAGCTAAGAAATTATAGGCAAGTAGTAGCATTTTTGCTAAGAGGACTTACAATGGATATTTTATTTGAGCTGGAAACTAACAGCTGAATTCAGATCAGGAAGAAACAAGGTGAATCTAGATATATTGGTCAACACCACTTTCCAAGTCACACTGAAAAAGAATGAATGTCAAGTTCCCAAACAAAATCTTCACTAGTATCTCAGTTATATAGGAAAAGCTCTGAACTACACCCTCTTAATGTGGGTGACAGTTATGTGGCTTGATGTGTTTGGGGTGGCTGACAGGGGCACTAGGACATATCCTGTATAAATAAACTGGCTTCTTGGAACCCATCCCCAATGGAGGGATACCTTGCTCAACCTTGATACAGTGAGGAGGGACTTGGTCCTGCCGCAATGTGGTATATCAGACTTTGTTGACTCTCCAAGGAAGGCCTTACCCCTTCTGAGGAGTTAATGGGGGGTTGGAAAGGGGAGAGTTGAGGGAGCAGGAGAAAGGAAGGGAGGGGGAACTGGAGTTGGTTTGAAAATGAAAAATATTTTTTTTAAATAATAAATAGAATGTGACAGAGGGTGGAGCCAACAGTGCATCGTACTTCAGAGACTTCTTGGAGCAACTCTGAACAAAGGAGACCTGCCTATCCATGCGGAAACACCCTTATTTCCACCTGCTTGGTCTCTGACCCCCACCTCCAGTCCTCTGCTGGAGTCCTGGGCCCCTCCTAGAGATCCACCTATCTCTGTGGGTCCATTCTGAGTTCCCATCAGCAAGATCCCTGACCCCCAAAGCAGGGCCTCTGCTAAAGAAAGAGGCCTCAGCTGGAGAGTTCCATTTTCCAGTGAGATCCCACTATCCTGAATATGGGTCTCAGCCAGAATGACTGAGCAATCTAAGGGACCTCAGACAGTGGAGCCAGGATGTATCACAAAAGACTTTGAGAACACATCCCCCATGGAGGGATAACTGCCTTAATCTAGAGACAGGAGAGTCCCTACTTCACATGACCTGTCAGATGTACATGACCCCAACTGGATGGCATTCCCCTACATATGGAATTGGGACGGGGGGATGGGAGGGGAGTGTGATTGGAGTGCATGTGAGAGGGAAGAGAGGGTAAAAGAGAGGGAAGGAGGGAGGGAAGGAGGGAGGGAAGGAGGGAGGGTAGGAGGGAGGGAAGAAAGGAAGGAGGGAGGGAGAGGGGACTGGGATCAACATGTAAAATAACAAATTAAGTTAAAAAAAATGCTTTGACTACAAAATTTAAGTTCAAGGACAAGTTACTGGGGAAAAGGATTTCTATTTGTTTTTCCAAAGAAAATGAAAAGATGTGGATTCCTTCCAGACTAATGTGGTTTGATCAAGCCAGACCGCCTGAAACAGAGTACCAGGTGATCCTACATTCAAAACAGCTGGACAAAGCAGCCTTACAGACTACAGCCAGGATTTTTTAATCTTCTTTGAATCTCCGATGACAAGTGCCCCTTACCAGCAGGAAGTAGTTTGGAAAGAACAACGCCCAAATTCCCAAATATTGTCTATAAATGTTTGTTTTTATTTAAATGGACTTTGTTATATAAAATAAATTTTAAAAAATTAAAAAAAAATCTAAGCAATAGTGAAGAGGCTACCTTAAATGTCATTCCCCAGAAATGAGATTGATTGCTAGCTTTTATGCCATCCCAGAGCCTTCACCCAGTAGCTTATAGAAGCAGAAGCTGACACCCACAAGTGAACACTAGCCAAAATCCTGGAATCCAGTTGCAGAAAGGGAGGAGTGGTGAGCAATGGGGTGAAGATCAGGCTGGAGAAACCCACAGAAATAGCTGACTTGAACAAGGGAGAGCTCATGGACCCCAGGACCTACCAAGCCTGCCTGAACATGGGTGTTAGGATGGGCAGTCGATAGGGCCTCTGGTAGTGGATCAGTGTTTATCTCTAGTATATTAATGGACCTTGGCAGCCCATTCCACATAGAGGAATACTCTCTCAGCCTAGTCACATGGGGGAGGATCTAGGCCCTGCTCCAAATGATATGACTGACTTTGAAGATGGCCCAAGGAAGGACTCATTCTCCCTGAGGAGCAGAAAGGGGATGAGATGGGGGTGGAGCAGAGAAGGGGAGGGGGAGGAAATGGGATTGACCTGTAAAACAAGCTTGTTTCAAATTTAAATAAAATTAGTATCATAAAAAATATTGCTGTTTACATTGGTGACTTGAGTTTCATAGGAAATATTTTAAAGAATATTGGCTTTTGATTGAGATAGAATTTAAAATTTTTGGAATGGTTTTAAATATTCTTTGGCCATTTTCTACTATATAATTATGCAAATAGAATTCTCAGCATTGACAGTTATAAAATTAAAATATCACTCAACTCTGAAAAACATTGAAGATGCTCTATATCCTATAGGATGAAGTACTCAGCCAAGAATTAATTCTTTTCATAAAAACAAACAAGCACATCTACCTCTTTAGGATGCAAATTTATTTGTATTAAATAAACGGTAAAATTATATTATGCCAAAAAATGCTTTATAATAAACTCCTTTAGTATTTATTATCAATAAATCTATGATTTGTATACCTTTTTATACTCCTATATACTCAGGTTACATAAAAAAATTCTCAGGTGGTGACTGAAGAGATGGCTCAGCAGTTAATAACACTTGTTCCCAGAACCCACTTTGGGTAGCTCACCTACCTGTAACTCCACGGGATTTGACACCACCCTTTAGCCTCCAAAACTCCTATATACACACAGTACACAAAAGCTAAAAAGAGAGCCTGGAGAGAAGGCTCAGTGGTTAAATGCATTTGATGCTTTTTGCATATGAACTTGGTTTGGTTCCTAAGCTTCCACGTGGTAACTCACAACCTGTAACTCTAGTTCCATGTTTTGTCCCTTTTGAGTACCAGGCACACATGTGGCACACATAATCCATGCAGTCAAACACACACATAATCCTTAAATGTGCACACACACAAAGTAACATATGCATATAAACACATTGTTTCTTAATTTATTGGGCAAAAGGGTGTCATGAATGAAAAATGATGAGTTATTTTCTGCATAAACAATGCAATTTTCACACAACTCTCATCATAATTATTATAAGGAAAATTCTGAAACTTTGCTATGGTTAGTTTTACAATGTGCTTTTAGTAAATGTCAGTGGATTTTTAAAACAAAAGAAGTTTTGTTCTACAGTTTGTCCATAAAAGTCAACATGTGGCATAATTGTATTAGATCCAAAATAAATATGAGAGATCATGATGTCTCTTTGAATATGTGTCTTGGATATGAATAGGCAGCCACTGGACAGAATCTACAATATAGATCACAGTCACCTCATGAAGGAGTTTTAACTTTACTCTAAGATGTGTAATCAACAAGGGGACACAATCAGATTGGACGTAAGGACAATTTCTGACAACAATGTGGAGAATAAATTTACAGAAGTGAGGCAGCTGCAGTAGAAACTAGTTAGAAAGTTGTCTATCAGTTGAAAGAACAGGAGGATGGGCACTAAAATAACTGGCAATAAGGATGTCAGCATAAGAAAAGCTGAACCAATAAACAATAGATAATTTGATATAAGAAATGAAAGTATTGCTAAGGTAGATTCTAAAATCCCAAAACAAGATTTCAAGTCATATGTCTGAAAAATATTCGATACCAACTGAGATGTGTGCTTAGTTACTAGCTCCAGACCCAAATCTTGACCTGAATCCAAAGCCACCTCAGAGCCAGTAAGTACTCCCAAACTGGACGCATGTAGATGTGCTAAATCAAACAGATTATTGTATCATATAGAGAACAGCTTTCACCTTGTCATTTTATTCCTAAAGATAACAAATATAACTTGGGAAAACTCCTTGCTAGTGTCTAGAAGCCTTCTTATCCTTCAGCCACATAATGTTCCATCAAAAGGAATGGCATGTCTTACTTGATTGAATTTGTCATACACTAGTGCTGCCTCTTATTAACATGGCCTTTCTTCTCAACCACTCAACACACATTTAACACATCTATTAAAGAGTACTGGTAGATGAACGTATTTAAACTCTTACTCTACACTTGCTAAATCTAATTTTTCCAGCTTTCATTTTAAAAATTAGAACAGCATTTGCCTATCCTCCACCTTCTGAAACATTTCTTCATCCTTGTAATTTATCAAGCACCAGCAATGACTCCAGGATTTCAAAGGATTACTGGATGTGAGGCATCTGCATCTTGAATTTACTTAAAATGCAGAAGTGAGGTCCCCAGGACTCTTAATATTCTGCTCTCACTCCTGGAGGCAGATAGAAATTTAACTTATTAAAAATAGGCCATTAGAAGGCCAGCTTGTATGCAGTCCAATAAGCAAGCTGGAGAGCAGTCAATGATGAGATTAAGAAGGTAAAGAAAGGCCAGATCAGGTAGGCAAATTAGCATAAACTGAAAATCCAGGATACCTTGGGAATCATCACATCATTACATGATTACACTTTTCTCCAAATTGAACAAATTAAGTCAACTCTCTATTTTCTATTCCCATTCTCTTTTGTTCATTAAGTTTGTACTTAGCATCAGATAATAACAATGGTAACTATAATAAATGTTAATTCTTTACCAAGTCCTAGGTGAGAAATTATTTGCATTGCTTATTTCTCATACTGTGCCTAAAAGGCAGTGCTCTAGCATCCAGTTACATAATCACTTCCATTCTATCTGGCACAAGTACAGAATTATTGTACTAAAGGGTGTCATGTATCTTAAAGAGTCATTGAAAGACCTGAAGAAACAGATTCTGGACTGGGTTTAGTAGGAATCATTCCAAAGGTACCTCAGCATCAGTGCTGCTCTTCAAAGACGGGAAGTCACTGGCCCCCAAACTAATGCAGGCTGGGAAGTTACCCAGCCAAGTGGCTGCCACAGAGACAGAACATTTATAAATCAGAAGCCATGGCAGCTGCCAGCTTAGGAACAGTTCCACGCTAGTGCAATCTGCCAGAGCAGGATGGAAGTTCCATGTCTTCCTCTTGGCACCAACAAAGCAAATGACTGGACATACTGAACTCTGCTCAGTGCTGCTACAGAACAAAATGGATGCCTCTACCATCTCTGAGCCAAGAAAAAATAATAATAAAGTTGCATAATAAGTATATCATCTGTCTCACTTCAGTCACTTGGACCTCCCAGATCATAGTAATGTACCCCAAGTCATAGCTGCAAGGCTGCGAGGTTGATTTCTCACTGGATTTATTGATAGGCAACTACTGGAAATTTTTCTTCAATTAGAAATATAGAATTTAGTCCCAGAGATCCGCCTATCTCTGCGGGTCCACTTGGAGTTCCTGCAGGCAAGATCCTTGACCCCCAAAGCCGGGCCCCTGCCAAAGAACGAGGTCTCAGCTGGAGAGCGCCAGTTTCCAGTGAGATCCCACTACCCTGCAAAACCTTCTCAAGTTCCAGCCCAGCCCTCGTCCTCTTCTGCCAGCTATTGGCCAGAGGTGAGTCTGGGCCCAATCGGGGCTGCCTGTCCCCTTCAACCTCTTTTCCCCCCCTCCCCGCCTGAACTCCCTGGATTGGCCCCTGATCCTGCTGCTCCTGTCTCCGGTCCCCTTTGAGAGCACCCTTGGAGCTCTGATACACCCCCACCCATCCCAACCTCCAGCCTACCCCCCCCCACCCTGTGCCCTACCCCATCTACGGTCCTGCCGCTCTGGTTGAGCACTGGGACAGAGGGTGGAGCCAACAGTCCACCCTACTTCGGAGACCTCTCGGAGCAACTCCGAACAAAGGAGACCTGACTATCCACGTGGGACCACCTGTAATTTCCACTGGCTTGGTCCCTGACCCCGCCTCCAGTCCTCTGCTGGAGTCCCAGGCCCCTACCAGAGATCCAACTATCTCTGCGGGTACACTTGGAGTTCCTGCAGGCAAGATCCTTGACCCCCAAATCCGGGCCCCTGCCAAAGAATGAGGTCTCAGCTGGAGAGCGCCAGTTTCCAGTGAGATCCCACTACCCTGCAAAACCTTCTCAAGTTCCAGTCCAGCCCTCGTCCTCTTCTGCTGGCTATTGGCCAGAGAGAAGCCTCCTAGAGAGCTTGGACCACACAGAGCTACAGACATTGAATCTTTGATCCACATAAGCCCATCGGGGGAGGACCACAGAGAGAGGGAAGAAACACCACCAACACCAACAGGAAAAAATAGGGGGAAAAAGGAAAAAAAAAAAAAACCAAAAAAAAAGAAAGACAAACATGACACCACCAGAATCTAGGGAATCTACACCAACTAGAATGGAACACAACAACAAAGCAGAGGAAGCAGAAGGGTACGACTTAAAAATCACCATCATAAAAATGATAGAGGCCCTCAAAGAAGATATGAGAAAATCCCTTAAAGAAATAGAGGAAAAACAAACAAAAAAGTGGAAGAAATGAACAAATTCCTTAAGGAAAGTACAGAAAGCCAAGAAAAAACAATTAACCAGGTGAAGGAAACGGTTCAAGATTTGAAAACACAAATGGAGAAAAAAAAAACAAAACAAATGGGGAAAAAGCTGAAAAATAAAAAAGGGGGAAAAAAAAACAAAACCCACAAACACAAAAAAAAAAAAAAAAAAAAAAAGAAAGAAAAAAAAAAAATTGGGAGAAAAAAAAAAAAAAAAAAAAAAAATTCCTCCACAAAAAAAAAACAAAAAAACAACAAACACATAACACACAAGAAACAGGAAAAGTGGGGCCCCCTGAAAAGGCCAAACCTAAGAATAATAGGCATAGAGGAAGGTGAGGAAGCCCAGCTCAAAGGTGCTGAAAACATATTCAACAAAATCATCGAGGAAAACTTTCCAAATCTGAAGAAGGACATGCCCATGAAAGTACAAGAAGCATACCGAACCCCAAATAGGCTGGACCTAAGAAAAAAGACCCCTCGACATATAATAATCAAAACACCTAGCATACAGAATAAAGAAAAAATATTAAGAGCAGCGAAGGAAAAAGGACAGGTAACATATAAAGGCAGACCAATCAAAATTACACCTGACTTCTCCATGGAAACCCTCAAGGCCAGAAGGTCCTGGATAGATGTTCTAAAAGTATTAAGAGAACACGGATGCCAGCCTAGGCTACTATATCCAGCAAAACTCTCAGTCAATATAGATGGAGAGAACAAGATATTCAATGACAAAACCAGATTTTCCCAATATGTATCTACAAATCCAGCCCTACAGAAAGTATTGGAAGGAAAATTCCAACCCAAGGAAGGTAACTACGCCCACAAAAATGTAGGCAACAGATAATCCAACTACACCAGAAACCTAGGGTGAAGCAGAACAAATATATTCACAATACCACTGCCAACAACAAACCTAAATCAAACAACCATCAACAATCAATGGTCCTTACTCACCCTCAACATTAATGGTCTTAACTCACCTATAAAAAGACACAGATTAACAGAATGGATACGAAGACAGAATCCATCCTTCTGCTGCATACAAGAAACACATCTTAGCTCCAAAGATAGACATTACCTCAGGGTAAAGGGTTGGGAAAAGATTTTCCAATCAAATGGAAATAAGAAGCAAGCAGGCGTAGCTATCCTAATATCTAACAAGCTAGACTTCAAACCAAAACTAGTCAAAAGAGATGAAGACGGTCATTTCATATTCATCTCAGGAGAAATCCATCAACACAAAGTCTCAATTCTGAACATCTATGCCCCTAATACAAAGCCACCCACATTCGTAAAAGAAACACTACTAAAACTCAAAGCTCATATAAAACCTCACACACTTATAGTGGGAGACTTCAATACACCACTCTCAACACTAGACAGGACCACAAATCAGAAACTCAACAAAGAAACAAAAGAATTAACAGAAGTTATGTCTCAACTGGGGCTAACAGACATCTATAGAACATTCCATCCAAAGACAAAAGAATATACCTTCTTCTCTGCTCCACATGGAACCTTCTCTAAAATCGACCACATACTAGGAGACATAACAAACCTCAACAGATACAAGAGAATAGAAATAGTCCCCTGTATCTTATCGGACCACCATGCTTTAAAATTGGAATTCAACAACAATACAAATAGCAGAAAACCTGCAAACTCATGGAAACTTAACAATGTGCAATTGCACCACTCCTGGGTCAAAGAAGAAATAAAGAAAGAAATTAAAGACTTTCTAATATTCAACGAGAATGAGGATACAACATACCCCAACTTATAGGACACCTTGAAAGCAGTGCTACGAGGGAAGTTCATTGCACTAAGTGCCCATATGAAGAAAACAGAGCATAGTCACATAAATGAATTAACAGCGCAACTGAAAACCTTAGAACAGAGAGAAGCGAATTCACCCCGCAGGAGCAGACGCCAGGAAATAATCAACTTGAGGGCTGAAATCAACAAAATAGAAACCAGGAAAACAATACAAAAAATCAATGCAACAAAGAGTTGGTTTTTTGAGAAAATCAACAAGATTGATAAACCTTTATCCAAATTAACGAAAAAGCAGAGACAGAACATGCAAATTAACAAAATCAGAAACGAAATGGGGAACATAACAACAGACACAGAGGAAATCCAGACAATTTTCAGGTCATACTCCAAAATCTGTATTCCACAAAAATTGAAAATTCAAAGGAAATGGACAAGTTTCTGGATAACTATCACTTACCAAAATTAAATCAAGAACAGACAAACAACTTAAATAGACCTATAACCCGAAATGAAATAGAAGCAGTCATCGAAAGCCTTCCAACGAAAAAAAAGTCCAGGGCCAGATGGATTCAGTGCAGAATTCTACCAGACATTCAAGGAAGAACTAATACCACTACTCCTCAAACTGTTCCACAAGATAGAAACAGAAGGTTTATTGCCAATCTCTTTTTATGAGGCCACAATAACTTTGGTACCCAAACCTCACAAAGACACAACTAAGAAAGAAAACTACAGACCAATATCCCTGATGAACATCGATGCAAAAATATTCAATAAAATAATGGCAAACCGAATTCAAAAATACATCAGAGAAATCATCCACCATGATCAAGTAGGCTTCATACCTGGATTGCAGGGATGGTTTAACATACGAAAATCTATCAACGTGATCCACCATATAAACAAACTGAAAAAGAAAAACCATATGATTATCTCCCTAGATGCAGAAAAAGCCTTCGATAAAATTCAACACCCTTTCATGATAAAGGTATTAGAGAGGTCAGGGATAACAGGAACATACCTAAACATAATAAGAGCAATATACAGCAAACCAACTGCCAACATCAAACTGAATGGAGAGAAACTTAAGCCAATTCCTCTAAAATCAGGAACAAGACAAGGCTGTCCTCTCTCTCCATATCTCTTCAATATCGTACTAGAAGTTCTAGCTAATGCTATAAGACAACAAAAGGAGATCAAGGGCATCCAAATTGGAAAGGAAGAAGTCAAACTGTCTCTATTTGCAGATGATATGATAGTTTACATAAGCGACCCAATAAACTCTACCAGGGAACTCCTACAGCTGATAAACACCTTCAGCAAACTAGCAGGATACAAGATAAACTCAAAAAAATCAGTAGCCCTATTTTTTTCAGACGACAAAGAGGCAGAGAAAGAAATCAGAGAAACATCACCCTTTACAATAGCCACAAGCAACATAAAGTATCTTGGTGTAACGCTTACCAAACAAGTAAACGATCTATATAATAAGAACTTTGTGACTCTAAAGAAAGAAATTAAAGAAGATACCAGAAAATGGAAAGACCTCCCATGCTCTTGGATAGGTAGGATAAACATAGTAAAAATGGCAATCTTACCAAAAGCAATCTACAGATTCAATGCAATCCCCATTAAAATCCCACCACAATTCTTCACCGACCTTGAAAGGATAATAATCAACTTTATATGGAAAAACAAAAGACCCAGGATAGCCAAAACAACCCTATACAATAAAAGAACATCAGGAGGCATCACCATTCCTGACTTTAAGCTCTACTACAGAGCTATAGTTCTGAAAACAGCCTGGTATTGGCATAAAAATAGACAGGTAGACCAATGGAATCGAATTGAAAATCCTGATATTAATCCACGCACCTATGAACACCTGATTTTTGACAAAACAGCTAAAATTATACAATGGGGCAAAGACAGCATCTTCAACAAATGGTGCTGGCACAATTGGATGAGGGTGTGTAGAAGACTGCAGATAGACCCATGTCTGTCGCCATGCACAAAAGTCAAGTCCAAATGGATCAAAGACCTCAACATCAATCCAGCCACATTGACCCTCTTAGAAGAGAAAGTAGGAGGTACCCTTGAACAAATTGGTATAGGAGACCGCTTCTTGAACATAACTCCAGGGGCATAGACACTGAAAGAAACAATTAATAAATGGGACCTCTTCAAACTTAGAAGCTTCTGTAAGGCAAAGGACACAGTTGACAAGACCAAACGGCAGCCCACTGACTGGGAAAAGATTTTCACTAATCCTATATCCGACAAAGGGCTGATCTCCAAAATATACAAAGAACTCAAGAAACTAGTCAACAAAACACCAAATAACCCTATTAAAAAATGGGGTACAGAACTGAAGAAAGAATTCTCAATGGAGGAATTCAAAAAGGCTGAAAGACACTTAAGAAAATGCTCCACATCCTTAGCTATCAGGGAAATGCAAATCAAAACAACTTTGAGATACCATCTTACCCCTGCCAGAATGGCTAAAATTAGAAACACCAGTGATGACTTATGTTGGAGAGGATGTGGAGAAAGTGGAACACTCCTCCACTGCTGGTGGGAGTGCAAACTCATACAGCCACTTTGGAGATCAGTATGGCGGTTCCTCAGGAAAATGAGAATTAGTTTACCACAGGACCCGGCAATCCCCCTCTTAGGCATATACCCAAAGGATTCACATCAATGCAACAAAGACATCTGTTCAACTATGTTCATAGCAGCACTATTTGTAATAGCAAGAACCTGGAAGCAACCTAGATGCCCTTCAATTGAAGAATGGTTAATGAAGATGTGGCACATCTACACAATGGAATACTACTCAGCAGAAAAAAATAATGGTATCTTGAAATTCGCAGGCAAGTGGATGGCACTTGAAGAAACCATCCTGAATGAGGTACCCAGTCACAAAAAGAGGAACACAGTATGTACTCACTCATATATGGATTTTAGACCTAGATCAAATGATCACCAGCATATAATTCACATCACCAGAGGAACTAGGATACAAGTTGTATTCTAAGAGATTCATATAAAGTCCCTCACAGAACTGGGAAGGGACAAGTCCCCCAGACCTCAGGTATAGTGGGGGAGGACAGCTAATGGAGAGAGAAGTAGGAGAAAATGAGAGGGAGGAGAGGAAGTCATGTGCGACCAGGAGGATTGAGCCTGGTTAGGAATGGAAAATAGGAAAGAGAGAGAGAGACAGAGACAGAGAGAGAGAACATAAAAGAGGGAGCCAATATTGGTTTGAAGATAAAGTTGAACACAAAGAAAGGTCGAGGGAACTACAAGACTGCTCCCAACTAACAATCTCAGCTTCCGTGGAAAGGCTATCATAAATGCCCTTCCTGGAGAGTGAGATCAACAACTAACTTCTCCATGGAGTCCTCAACTAATGCCTGTTGAAAACAGGAGCAAACACCCATACATAAACGCTGAGTCAAACTAGAACCCAGAAGCAGATGGAGAGGACAAGACCATGCGGTAGAAGTACATAGAGACAGCTTACCTGAACAGGGGGGGGCTGGGGGCCACTAGACTGATAGGGGGGGGGCCAAGGGGGGGGGGCGGGGGGCCCCGGGAAAGGGGGGGGCGGCAGGAGGGGGGGGGGGGGGGGGGGGGCGGCGGGGGGGGGGGGGGGGGGTGTCTGTGGGGGGAAAGGGAGTTGGTAAAAAAATCCCCGGGGGGGGGGGGGGTGGTTTTTTTTTGGTGGGGGGGGGGGGGCCGTGGTTTTTTTTTGGGGGGGGTGGGTTGTTTGTACTGGACGGGGTGGGGGGGGTTGTCCTTTTTTTTTTTTTTTGGGGGGGGGGGGGGGGGGGGGGGGGGGTGTGTGGGGGGGGGGGGGGGGGTAGAGAGGTCAAAAGGGAGGGAAGGAGGGAGGGAGGGCTTGGGGGGAGGGAGGGAGGGAGGGAGAGGGAACTGGGATCGACATGTAAAATAATAATAAAAAAAAAAAAAAAAAAAAAAAAAAAAAAAAAAAACGCTTTGACTCCAAAATTTAAGTTGAAGAACAAGTTACTGGGGAAAAGTATTTCTATTTTTGTTTCCACAGAAAATGAAAAGATGTGGATTCCTTCCAGACTAATGTGGTTTGATCACACCAGACCGCCTGAAACAGAGTACAAGCTGATCCTACATTCCAAACAGCTGGACAAAACAGCCCTACAGACTACAGCTAGGATATCTGAATCTTCTTCGAATCCCCCAAGACAGCGCCCCTTACCAGCAGGAAGTAGTTTGGAAAGAACGACGCCCAAACTCCCAAATATTGTGTATAAATGTTTGTTTTCATTTAATTGGACTTTGTTATATAAAATTAAATAAAAAATACTCTATATGCATAAAAAAAAAGAAATATAGAATTTAAAGAGGTTTTAGGACTTAGTTATATAAGACACTATTATTAAAATCAGACTATCAAACCTTCTCATTAATCCAAAATATTCCCTCACCAGTTACCATTAGAGCTGCTGCAGGCACTAGACTACTACAGTCAGCTTTCTAACATTGTAGTTATGCCTTTCAACTATTTCATGGAAATGGAATCACACCTTCTAAAGTCTTCAAAGGCTACCTTTTTATTTTTTTTTTAAGTTTGCATGTATATGTTTGTGTTTGTATGCACACATGTACATGAGAATGTGCATATAGGCACAAGTAGAGTTTGTGGTTGTGAATTGCACAACATGGATGCTGAGAACCAAGCATAAGTGCTCTTAACAGCTTAGCTATCTCTCTAGCTTCCTGTGTCTAGCTTTTTCACCTACCATGAGGCATCTTATTTTACATGTATGTGTTGACAGCCACTTATTTCTTTTATAATTATGAGTAACATTTAATTGATCACATGGGCATTGCATAATTAAATACCTGTTATTCTAAGTGAAAAGTCAGTTGGAGTCTAGTTCAAGCTACTATTAGTTATGAATATTCGCTTACAAGCCTCTGAGCATATACTTTCATTTTTCTGGAACCAATGTTGAAAATGAAATCACTAGGTTACAAAGAATATATGTTTGCCTGCTTAACCTTGTGAGATTCTATCAGCCATTTCAAAGTGCTATAACAATTTGCATTCCTACCGCCTATATTTGACAATCATGAAAAGTCTCCATCCTTTCTTGCTATCATTCTATCCATTCCAGTGAGTGCATGGAGTTATGTTTCAGTTTTATTTGCATCTCCTGCTCACTCATCATGATAAGAATATTTATGACATTTACATATCTTTCTATGTAAAGTGCCTGTTCAAATGTTATGTTCATTTTTTTAAGAGCACTTTCTAGTTCAGGTTGACTTTGGATTCATTTTCTAGGCCAGGCTAAACTTGAACTGGTTTTTCTCCAGCCTCAGCTTCTCCAATATTGGGTTGTAGGTGTGTACCAACCATGCCCAGTTGCCAGTTCCTTTTTGTTAATATTTATGGGTGTATGTGCATGCTGTGCTTTGTATGTGTGAGGTGTGTGAGAGTGTAAGTTCACTCATAATAAACTATGCATGCTGAAGTTAGGGAACCACCTCTGGTATGGATCCTCAGCTTCCACCTCATTTATGACAATGTCTCTTGACCTGGCCATCATTGAGCACACCTTTAATCCCAGCACTCAGAATGCAGTGTCAGGTGGGTCTCTGTGAGTTTAAGTTCAGCCTGGTCTATGAATCAAGTTCTAGGACAGCCAGAACTGTTACACAGGAAAACCTTGTCACCCTGTCTTGAAAAACCTATTAAAAAAAAAAAAGGAGGGGGGATCATTTTTTTCAAAAATAGGCCTGCCTAGGTGGCCTGTTAATATCCACATTCTTGTTTCTGACTCCAATATTCCCTTGGGAATGCAGATACATGAACTACAGTACCTGGGCATTACATGGAGGCATATCCTCGTTAGCCTTCACTTAGCAACTTGACCACAGCCTATAGCCATCCAAGAGCCTCGGTGGAAGAATTCCCTAGTTCATAAATCTCTACAGGACTGTTTGTTTTCTTAATTGATTTGGGAGGGCCCATCTATTAGAGGAGCTATCATCCACAGTCAGGAAGCTCTGTGCTGTACAAGAAAGCCAGCTGTGTATGACAGCTGGGAGCTAGCTAGCTAGCAGAATCTCTTCCATTGCTCCTGCTGTACTTCTTTGGCTAGAATATTCCTTCATCAAATTCCTGTATCAAATAGCAAATAGGCCTGCCTTCATGTTCCTCCCTTGACTTCCCTCAGTGGTAGACTGTAACCTGAAACTGTAAGCTGAATAAACCCCTTTCTCCCCCTGAAATGTTATTGACAAAGCAGAAAATGAAAGCAGACTAAGGAGCTTGTGGGTCTGGTTTTCACATGGGTCCTGGGAATCCAAACTCCTGTCCCTCATACTTGCATAGCAAGCACCTGTACCCATTGAGACATGTTGTCAGCACTGTATTCTGCAAAGAGCAAAACAAATTATTTTATGTGATGTTTTTGGGACAGGGGTGGTGTTTTAAGACAACCTCTTTCTGTTGTACTGGCCTAGAACTCACTATATGGCTCAAACTGATCTCAAACTCATGGTCATTCTTCTGCCTCAGCCTCTTGACCTCAGTAATTACAGGCATGAAACAACAAACACAATATATATATGTGTGTGTGTGTGTGTGTGTATGTATGTGTGTGTGTATATATATATATATATATATATATATATATATATATATATATAAACATTTTAGTGATTCCTGTCTTATTTTTATTTTCTTTTATGGTTCATGCTTTTTTCCAAGTCTTGGCTGAAAGATATTAACCAAATCTAAGATCACATAGAAGGTTAGTCTGTGTTTTTATCTAAGTTTCTGGTTTTATCTCATATTTGGCATAAGTTTTTAATGTTTCAATGCCTGGAGGTTCTCTTTTCCAAATAGGCCACCTAATTGTTGTACATCATTTATTGAAAAGAACATCCTTTTTCCACTTAATGGGTTTTGTGCTTCTGTCCAAAATCAGTTGAGCATGTATTAGTGGATCTGTTTCTCCCCTCTGTCTTACTTCATTGTTAGTGTGGTCTGACTGCCAGAAGTCCACCTAGGGGCGTCTTGGGTCAAAATCACTTTTGTCATAATATTGAGAAATTGTTTAAGATTTCAATTATCATTTCCTCACAAATACTTGGTGGTATTTTTAGAATATAGAAGTAACCATGAAACAATTGAAACAGAAGTGAAAAATCTGTTAATATACAAAATACAAGAGCATTTGAAAATACACAATGATAATACTACTTTTCCCATTATTTTTTGAAATGCTGGATATAAGAATATGGGTAGTTTTCATCAAAAGTGTACTGTTCAATAATGAAGCCATTTGACAGTAGTTAAGCAAAATAAATAGGTAAAATACTAGTTAAAATTTTTCAATTCTTAACTAAACTGTAACAATTAAGATAATTAAAGATGTAGATACCCATATAGCTCACATAAACAGTATTTTAGAGTCTTTAGTGTTTTCCACATTTTAAAGTAAATTGTGTATGTGTACATGTGTGTGAAAACCCATGCATCTGCACACGCATGCAGATGACAGGACAGCTTTCAGGAGTCAGCATTCTCCTTCTAGCAGGTAAGACTTGGGGATCAAACTCAGCTCACCATGTTTGGCAGCTGGCACCTTGACCTGTGAACCATCCTATTGATGCTGGGATATTAAAATATTTTTATGAATATAGTAGAATCTTAATCTAGTTCAATAATTAACCCCTTTTATTAGTTTAGATTTTCTTTTTGAAAGTTTACATATATGTATATGCAGACACATATATAGACATAATGTATTATAATTATGTTCACCATCCTATATCACCCTCTGATGTCACCCTTCCTTTCACACTGAGCCTCTTGTTCCCACCTTGTCTCCTAGTGGTGTCATCATTTAATGACAACTACTATGTCTCCTACAAGAACCACTAACACTCATTAGCTCTTCAGGACAGACTGAGGCATCATGAACACCTTCTTTATCTATATGTAAAGTTGAAGGGCTCACCTGGATGGTAGCATTTTATGACACTCTTCCCTATCTTCTGTCTCTTCAATTCTTACTACTTTATTCTCACTGATGTTCCTGGGCCTGGAGATAGGGAGCAGTGACATAGTTATCCAATTTATGGCAAATAATTACCAGTCACTTATTCTCAGCACTTCAAGTAGATAGGAGCCTGCTTGGAGGACAACCAATTCCTTTGTGATCAGATCTTAGGCCCTCTCCAATAGAAGGGATGCATATACATTCGATACTATAAATATGGTCAAAAACTCATGTTTGGGGAGGGCATGAATCTAAGAAGGGGAACACACTATTGTTCTTTTTCTAAATGAATGTTACCAAATAGCCCTCTAAATGTTATGTTTACACACAGAGACTATAACAGCTCAGCCTGGGGCAGAGAGCTTCATCTATGCAAAGGGTGATGGTTGATGCAGAGACTAAAGTAAATCTCAAAATCAGATATTGTTGGTTTTTCAAATGTGTCTTCTCTTATAACTTTATATGTTTGTTGTGCCTCAGTCTGACATGGGTTTTCCTGGATGAAAATTGAGTTGCTCAAGCAGCTATATTGTATTCCTGTATGAAAACTCTAGGTGAGAAATCATTTCTATAGACAAGCTCTTGGCAAAACTCAATTTCTTGAGGCTGCAAAACTGAAGACCCAATTCCTAGAAGGCATTCAGCTACAGCTGTTCTCAGCCTCTTTGTTGACCTATCACCCCTACCTCCATCTTCAAAAACAGCAGGAGTTCCTCTCCTGCTCCAAATCCCCTCTCTCTGTTCTTTTTTGTTCATATGCTCTACAAAGGAAATGCAAATGGTTAAGATCTCACGAGATTAGACAGGGCCCTCCTGGACCATCAAGGATACTCTCACTATCTCAGGGTTCAATGTTTAATCATTTTTTCAATTTTTGATGGCCACTTTGCCTTTATAAGATAATGTATTCATAGGTTAAAGGGATTGGGAATAAAATTGTCTCTAAAATAGTTGAGTGAAGCATGATTGGCACCAACTACCATGATTGATTTTGTATTCTAAATCCTTTGTGTTTCAATATGAATTTTAGTGTCAGCTTTTTTTACTCTCTATCGTGCAATACATATGACATTAAAGCCGAGGGAGGGAGGCAGATAGAAGCCAGTATGAAGAAATAACAGGGTGATGAAAGGGATAGTAATCAAGGGAAAACAATGTGAAAAGATAGATATGTATGAAAATGTTACAATGAAATCCATTAATTTGAAAGCCTTCTCAACAATAAAAAGGATTTTTTTTTAAAGCTGCTTGGCTTCCTCATTGTGGTCATGTTGAATTTGCAGGTCAGCCTGGGAGGAATTAACTCAAAGCACCATGGTGTCCCTCTCTCTGAACATGGCAGAGCCCAGCTTTTAAAGTCTTCCCTCTCTATTGGCATTTTGTTGTTTCCAGTGTAAAATCTATTCAGGTTTGTACAAATTCTGCTAAACCTTCTTTAAGTGTTTGATATTTGGATATAATTATAAGTGTTATTTTAAATTACTCATTGTTAAGTTGTCCATAGACATACTATGAAACCTGTGGTTTTTACTAACTCAGTTATTAGTACTCGTAGTTTTTTTTTTATGTTCACTGGACTTCAGTTAATGATTCATCCTCTATTGTTACCCATCCTTTTTCTTCCTTACCCACTTCTTCTTGGCCCACTGCCTTGCCCAACTCCAGTGAAATGCTGAAGGGAAATAATCAAATTGGCATTTTGCCTTACAGCATAACTTAGCACTATAGGAGGAAAACACTCTACTTTACTATGAAAATGGTCTCAAAAATAGACTTTTCTTAACTTCTATTACCAGATTGAAAACTATTCTCTTAGATGCTAGTTTCCTAAGTTTTTATCATGAATAAATGTGGATTTTGTAAAATGTTTTTCTATTCATGTGTGTGCACATTAATTTCCTTCCAGTGAGCAATTATGGTTGTTTACATTGATTTACTTAAACTAATCATATTATTCAAATCAACCCAAAGTGGACATGTACCATCTTATTGTCATATTTACAAACCACTAGATTCAATTTATTGATAATCTGTTAAGTTTATTTGTGAAGCATTCCTTCATCATTTTTGTAAGACTTTGTACATAATTGTTTTATTAGTTTTTCTTAAATATTTAGGAACAGTCACTTGAGTTTGAATTATTTTCATATATTTTATGTACAAGTTTAAGAATGTAAAATAAGCCTGGTGTTGGTGGTGCGTGCCTTTAATCTCAGCACTTGGGAGGCAGAGAAAGGCAGGATCTTTGTGAGTTTGAGAGGCCAGCCTCCAAAGCAATACAGAAAAATCCTTTCTCAAAACACCAGAAAAAAAAATGTGAAATAAGTTCAGTGATTATTCAGTGAGTTTATCTTCAACTTCATTGCCACAAAGTGCTAATAATAGTTATTGTTTATTGTTCCTACTAATAACTTATCTTCTGCCCCTTTATTATATGCTTATCAGTTTTATTGTGCTTTTCTGTTTTGTTTAGTTTTGTGTTTTGTTTTTTGTTTTTTTTGTTTTGTTTTGTTTTGTTTTTTCAGGGGGAACTAATTCCTGCCTTCCTCTACCTTTTTTATGTGTAACATTATGTTGACTTCATCCTCTTTTCATTTTCTTCTTCCTATTTTATTTTGTTTTTCTTTCATCTGCTTATTAGCTTTTACTTCCTCTAGATCAAATCTGAAATCATCAGTTCATGCTATTTTCTCATCACATATAAGCATGCAATCTTACATATTAGATATTATTTTACCTGTTCATTATACAATTTGAATATTTGTTTTAATTTTCATTCAGCATAAAATACCAATTTATTTTTAATTTATTGACTGATGTGGATTATGTAAGTCTTTGAATTTCATTTTATAATATCTAAATAATTTTGAACTTTTCAATTTAATCTACATGTATTGGGAATATATTTTGTTTGATTTCATTTTATAGACTTTCTTTTTTTTTTTTTTTTTAACTATTTCATGTATCAAGTGTTTGCATGCCTTATGATCACAAAGGCCAGAAGAGGGAGTCCTTTTGTCTAGGACTGGAACTGTGGATGGTTGTGAGATACCATGTGGATGCTGGGAGTCAAACCTAAGTTCTACAAAAGAGCAAGAAATGCTCTTCAATGCTGATCCATACTTCTAATCCCTGATTTCAATTTGTGGGCCTGGAGAGATAACATCAGTTTTCAGTCTTCCAGAGGAACTAAATTTGATTCCCAGAACTCAAAAGATTCATGACTATTGATAACTTCAGTTCCAGGAAATGTCATGCCCTCTTCTGTCCTCTGTGGGCATGAAGCAAGCATGTGAACCACAAATATACATGCAGGCAGAACACCCATACATATAAAAATTAATTAACTAACTAATTAATTAATTAAAATGCTTTTCAGTTTTCATGACTCTGTCATGGACCAGTACATGGCATACCTTAGGAAATGTTCCTGTGTCATGTTTGCTCTGCTGTTGATGATTCAGCTATGACAAAGGGGCTTGATCTTGTTTTAAAGTCCTATCACATCACTTATTTATTACTATTGTACATAAATTTCTGAGAGACAGGACTGAAATCTTCAACTCTGTGGGCAGGCCACTATAATCCTGCAACTTTTCCAGTTTGTGAGCTATTGCTTTGAAGTTCTATTGGTTTTACATTTAAAATTGTTATTTTCATTAATTTACTCTGTGGTAAAATCCCTGGTTACTAGGTCAATTTTGTTATAACATACACATAGCCCTCCAGTTTCCAGTTTTCTTTTGGCTTGGTTTAGCAAATGTAGCCTGTCCTTCTTTATTATTTTTCTTTTTATCCACTTTTCTCTTTAGAATTTAAAATGGATTTATTTAGACAGAATATTTTGTAGTTTTTTTTTTTTGATCCTATTCTTCCATAATTTAGATTGCTTAGGCCATTTACTTTTACTCTGATTATGAATTAGACAGACCACATACTCCTTTATTCATTTGTTTTCCCTTTCATCCAGCCCCGTTTTCTCTTTCTCATGTGTTATAGGTTGGGTATGAAATATCCCTGAAAGACTCATGTTTGGAATTCTGAGTCCACAACTAGTGATTATCCCTTAGGAGCTCTCACTTCAGCAATGAGTTAATTTCATGATATGTCATAATGCCACATCCTGATTTCTTTTAGAATATTTATATTTCTGTCCATCTCCATTAATTTCCACATATATTTGCTTATTTCAAGAGTATCCATGCAATATAAAATATGGAACTATATGTCATTACAGTCTATAAAATACAACCTTCTCAAAGATGATATCATCATGGTAGTAAACTATTTCCCCCTCACACACTTTGTGCTACTTCTTTCACACATTTTGTTTCACCTGACCTTTAATCCATAATTTTCTTTATGGAATTGTTCAAAATATGCTTCAAAATATGTTTTATGTTTATGAATATATTTACTATTCCTCGAAATCATCATTTATTCTATGTGTGGATGTGATCACGCATACACAGATTTGTGAAGGAGAGTCACATGGACATGAGTGCCTGTGCATACGGGGGCCATGAGTTGGAATTGGGTATCATCCTTGATTGTTACCCATCATAGTTTTTGAGACAGGGCCTCTCACTGAACCAGAAGCTCACTAATTCATCTAGATTGTGTGGTCAGCTAGGCTGAGGAATCCTCCTCACTCTGCCTCCCCAGTTCTGGGATTCTGGGCCTTTGCCACAACACCCAGGATATATATGTGTGTACTAGAGACCAAACTCAGTTCCTGCTTATGCACTGAGCATTTAACCCACTAAGCCACCTCAGCCTCTCTTCACTTATTTTCTTGTATTCAAGTTTTAACTAGTACCAGCCAAAGATCTGGAGTCACAGGACTCTGAGCATCCAACTGATAAAAGATACTTATGTGTTTATTTCATGCTTTAATATTTTACTCTTTATTTTGATTGTAAGATTTTCTGACTACATTTCTCAACAATTTAACTACATTTGTTTCTCATGAATAGACTGTGTGTTTTCATTTGACCTCATATGAGTTGAGCTTTTGGGATCAATGACTTCAAGTTTTCATCAATTTGGATAAAACTGGGTCAACTTTCTCTTTAAATATTATTTATGTACTCTCTCCCCACTCATCTACCACCACCAGTTTCTCTTTCCTGGATTCAAATGTATTTTCAACTTGCTATTGTCCCATGGGTACTAATATCATTTGAAATTTTGTCCAGTCATTTACTTCTCCATACTTAGTCCCCAGTTGTTCTTGTAATGTTCAGTTATGTCTTCAAAGCCACTGTTCATTTCTTCTCTGTCTAAGGTGTTTCAAATTTCAGCTCTGTTCTTTTTATTAAATTAAGTTTACTTCGAATCCTTTTATAATTTCCATTTCTCTATTGATAATGTTTTTATATCTTCTGTAAATATATAATGTTCATAACAGCTTCCTTAGAGGTTTTTGGTCGAGTCTGTTATTTCTATAATAATTTCTGAATCTATGTCTTATGTTTATCATGAGTGACATTTCCCTGCCTCTTTGTATGCCAGGAATATTTTTCACTGGATTACAGATCTAAGTGATGGATTTTGTTATATTCTTTTCATAAGTGTCCAGCTATGTTCTGGCCTGCGATAAAATTATTTTCAGATCAGTTTCTTCCTTTCAGGGGTTCAACCTCTTTGAATGATGGTTTCTATTTCACTGTGTTTTTGGTTTGGCATGGCCAGAGCAGTGTAACAAGAGGTTCTTTGTCCTGGCTGTTCCTACTGCCCTTCAGCCCCAAATGAACACATGGATGCTATATTACTTACAAAACTGTTGGATAGTGGCTTGAGCTTCTTATTGGCTAACTCTGCCTTAATTATTAACCCGTTTGTATTCATCTATGTATTTCCATGTGGTCTTGGCTTACCAGAGAATGCCTGGCGAGTCCTCTTTTCCTGGGCTCTACATGGCAACTCTATCTGCCTATGGATCCCAGAATTCTCCTCATCTCTTTGCCTTGCCTATACTTCCTGCCTTGCCAATCAACCAATCAGTGTTTTGTTCATCAACCATTAAGAGAAACATACATAAGGACATCTCCTATCCCAGCAGTCTTCCTCGGAGGACAATATTTTTTTACTAAGAAAGTCTGACATATCTGAGGCTTCAATAGAGGGATATCTATGTTAAAAAGGTTTGCATTCTTGCTAGCAGGAATGTAAAGTACTCCTAGCCTGGTGTGTTCCTGGACAAATTTGGTCTATGGACTCCCATAGCCTTTTTCTGAAGCTTTAGGAAATTTTACTCATGTTTATATAAAGTAATACCTTCAATCAAGGGTCTCTTTGCTATTCTCTTTGCAAACAAAAAGTTTTCTTATTTCTAGATTTTACCATTCAAGTTACAGTTATTTTGACCTCCCTGCATTCTAATCTCCTCAATTGTGCAAGACCAATAGGCCTTCACTCATTCTCTCAGGCTAGAGTGTAAGTTGCATGTGACTCTGGCAGTAAACTAGGGAGCTCCAAGGCTCCCCTCATTTCTTTCCCTTCTCTCGGGCATCATACTGCTAGAGTGCTTTTCTCCTAATTTTGTCTATCTTTTTAGTTGCTAATTTATCAAAAGAGCAATACCTATAAATGTTAAGAGATCAGGGGCGGAAGCGGAGAAATTCAGGAACACCATTTTCATTTTCAACATTGCATTAAGTAGATGAAGACAGAGCTAACCTTACCTTATCTGACTACATTAGCTGATGCTTCAAAGATTACTTGGGAAAGTAACAGAGATAGTAAGTGGCAGAATTAAAATTAGAAACTTAGGCCTCTGCACTTGGCTCCTTTTCTCTACTTCTTAATAATCAATTGCTCATGTTCACCCTTGTCTGACTCTCATCCATTTTGGATTTACCATTAACAGATAAATATTTTCAAACACTTCAAACCAAACCAGACAAAGAGAAGGCCCTAGGATACAAGACATCACATAAAAAAATAGTCACCACTGTGACAGAAAAACAAGGAGAAGAAACTAAATCCATGAACCTTTACATTCAGGTCATCCTGAAAATCTAGATTTCCTGTAAATGAAGTCTCAGCATCTCATTTCCTTTTTGCTCAACACCTTTGACTTATATTTATAATTCTTCTTAAAGTAGGCAAACAGCAAGCTCTGCATTTTTGGGGGGGTGTTAGAATTGATGAGTAATTAGGAACAAAAGATGCATACAACTCAATATCTGAACCAACAGAACTCAATCTTGTGAAGGCTTTTATTCAGTTGGTATAGAAAAGTAGCACTCAGTTATTTGTCATTAGAGTTTATTCTTCAGCAACAATCATTGTTCAATCTCTGAAATCCTGGCTTCATAAATCATTTAAGGCAACACAGGTTCTATTTATAGACAATGTTTAAAGGCCATGTTGTGCCCCAATTCACTTGCCAAAGTCCCACTGAGACAGAGTCATGTGCAGATCAAGGTCATGCCATGGCTAATATTCTCACTTTCAAGGCACATCTTCCATCAGGAAAGTTCAAGCTCCTACATAGCTTATTAGGGTCCAAGGTCAAATACAAAGGCTTAGTTTTTAAAGAATTGTTGCCATGGCTTGGGCACCTCATGGAAGTGCATGTGTATCAAAGCAACAGGCACCAACTGATTGCGACTGCTCAGATCACAGCCAGCCCAAGAGCTCTGATTCATAATCCAGCAGTTACTGTCTTGAAGCTCTCAAACAATAAGCTATTGATCATCCAGAATCAGGCACTCTCTTCCTGCCTCCCCCTCACTTACCCACTCAGCTTCAAGCAGAGCTGTTGCAGTCAAAATAATATACTTTAAGGAAAATTGGTGTCCTTAAAATTGCTAGTTTTAAACCTGCCTCCTGCAAAGGTAATTCTGTACAGTAACTCTTATCTTTCAATGTCTTGAATAATTACACAATTTAGAAACTTTATCCCAGTCTGTCCCTGTTTGTATCTAGCAGTATATTATTTTCTTCTCAAGCTACAGGGTTCATAATTTCCATGCCACTGCTGTTTTGAAGATGAAATATGTTCTTTATTATCTCAAACAGCACTTGATGCATCACATTTAGCCAGTGTTCACACAAGTCAAGTGGAGGAGATCCTGTTATAACATAGACATTTCTGTGCATTGCTCACTCAGGTGAAAAGGTGAAGTCAAATGTGCAGTGGCTGGGAATTTATGAAAACATTAAAAGTCCTCTACTTGAGAAAATATCACAGAGATGCTGTCTCCTGCCTTTCAGAGCCATATTCGAGGTGATGGCCCATTTTAGGTCATAACAACATCAACCCTGGTAAGCTGATTTTAACCATGCTGTTTGAAGATTGGAAGTCAGAGTTGTATTGCCCTAATTTTTTTTCTTTTTTTATTTCAATAGATTTTTTTTCTGCTTCTGCTGTTTAATGCAGGCTTTATGCCAAAACCATCTTAGAACGTCTGTTGTGCCAGATGTCACCCTTTTGCCCTTTTGCTCTATCTGCAGATTTTCTTTTAACAAGTGCTAAAGCCCAAGTTAGCAAGCATGCATTTTCTACAGTAAAAGAAGCATTGTGAATAACACCTTTTGTGTTTTGAATAACACTCTCAAAGAGCACAGCACCTTATTCAAGCACTATATCTCAAACGGAAAAAAAAAAATTATTCATGCTCCTTTACATTTAAAGTGAGATCTTTAAAGTTTTGGTGTGGGGGCTCAGCATCATCCTCACCCACAGTGGAAGGTGAGGCCTGAGCTTTACTACAGATGCTTTGGGTTTGGGTCCCACTGATCATTTCAAGAAAAAAAAATGTTCTGCCCATAAATACTTTACATCTACTCAATACTCCCAAAACAGATCTGCAGAGTATGAGTCATCCCCACAGGTTTAACTCCCTGCCCAGAGCCAGCAGAGTGCACCACTCAAAGCAGTTCATATGGTCTCTGTAACTGCAGGGAGAAGAGATCTGGGGTCGAGGAAGGCTAGGGTAGGAGGAGTTTCTAGATGAGATGGCCAGAGTTGACCTTCTATTCACTTGTCAACTTCCAACTTTGGGAGGTTCTGTTTGGAAACTGAACAACTTTTACAGGCTGAATATAATGAAAATAATGATTCAAAACCCAAGACATTTAGTATTCTAGATTTGGGACTACTGAAATGGTATCCCGGGAGGTTAGAGTATAATAATTCATTCTATCAAGAAACACGTGTTTTAAATAACCAATTCTGAGTTTCATATAAGTTGATTTCTCATCATCAAATTTATTTTACACAAGAGATGCCATGCTATAAAATCACAATAACATTCAATATATGAGGCCATAGATTTTGATCCTCTAAAAATTGAAATAGATCTTAGAGAACATTTCTTGTTAACACAAAAATAGTGAAAGGGGCTATAAAATGAGTTGGCTTGTGTTTTTAAAATGGTAACAGCCATATCATTTGTAGAAAAAGCCACATGCTAGCAATGTGTCAGTGGAAGATAAAGCAACCTTCTCTCCTCATACATGAGGAACAAGAAATCTTCTGAGAGGGGTGAACTTATTCAAGGTAGGAAATTGTTCTTTGTCTTTCTCCTCCAATGCTTCTCTAACCACACCATAAATAGCAATAATTTGTAAATACATTTTGGGAATGGGAAGTCCTTCCAAGAATTATTCTTCATGGAGATACAAAGATCACAAAGAGTCAAAGGCAAATAAATGCTGTTATTACCATGCTTTGCCTGCCTGTGGCTGGGAATTGAACCACTAAGTACTTAAAGTCTGAATGCATAAAAGAAGGTCTCAGATTTCCAGTCCCCTTTCTTTGCCTCCCAAGTGCTGGGAACACAGTTATATACATCCAAACCAAGCCTCTGCTCACATTCCAATTTGTGCAGGAATACTTTCTTTTCATTACAATTCTCCAGATCCTTCTGCTATGACTTGTGTTCCCCATAGGCTCACGTGTTCAGACGTGATCCCTATTTGCTGCCAATCCTTTGAGAGGTCAAAAAGTCTTTAGCACACAGGGCCTAGTAGGAAAGAAAACAGTAGAGTTTTAGCCCTGACCCACCCTGTTTTGGGATCTAAGGTCTCTGCTTCCTGACTGACTGAGATGATTACCCTGATTGTGTAATCAGCGCCATGCTTCTATCATTATGGTCAAGAACTCCTTCCACCCTGTAACTTTGCCAAAGCAGTGAGAATTAGTTAAACACTATTCACAAATTCTCAAATGCATTGATGTAGTAAATGCAGACATCACTGCTTTAAAAGTGAAATAAAACCTCTATAGTATCTGGCATTAGAGAAAGTATCAAATTCACAATACAATGACTAGTAACATTTTGGTGAAAATACTATCATACAATTGACAAAAATGATCTTTTTTTCTTCTTCTTCTAGTACTGTGTCACAAAATACCAGCCACAGAGAAAGTAATTATAGGCAGAGATAACTCAAGAACAACAAATATTACATCAGCCCTATCCCAGGAGATTTTACTTCACAGACTCACATGGTTGGCCTGAAGTTATTGGAAGCAGTGAATTTAGCTCCACTGCAAGAGAAGTAGGGGAAGAAGCAAGGTAGCCAATCTGTTTGCTTAGAGAGAGAAAAATATCTCAGTAATGAGAAATGACTGTTTCAGGACTTCATCTCTGGTATTTTGTTATCTTTAAGAAACATCAAAAATAAGAACTAGCTTAGAACATTGTAGAGAATAATAAAAAGAATTTCCTAATAAATAAAAGAAGAGGACTCTCAAAAAGAAGCCTTTGCACAAGCTAAATGGGCTGGCTGATCTGACTCAGTATAGTGTGTCAGAAGTATGCAATTTCAGGACACAGTTCTCCACAGATAGCTAGTATTATGAAAAACACTAACGACCTCTGTATCATTTCAAGGATGTCTGTAGAAAAAAATGTAAAAGATAGTCCTATTATATAAAAATATCAACTTTCTTTACTCAGAACTATGGAGCTGGCCTCCTCTGTATAATGCAGTAATTCAAAATGCTCCACATCATTTGCAAGGAACTGGAGATGGGGAGGAAGGGAACTGACATGACAATGCTTGTTCTTACACTTGCCATTAATTTACCTAACAATGTCCTCTGACTCTGACCCAGGAGTTTCCTGATGTTACCAGTAAAACTGCAGCCATAACATGCTGCCTTACAGGTGAAGTAAAACCTCAAAACCTTCACAGTATCCTGGCATTGGAGCAAGTATCAAATTCACAGTACAACAGAGGGTGGAGACAACAATTCTGCCAACTTCAGGGAACTTCCTGGAGCTGCTCTGAGAACACTAGACCTGCCTATCTACACAGGACCACCATAATTTCCAACTGCCTGGTCTCTGACCCCTACTGCCTGTCCTCTACTGGAGCTCCGGACCCCTCCCAGAGATCTGTCTATCCCTGCAGGGTCACTCAGAGTTCCTGCAGGCTGGATCCTTGGCCCTCATTATAGGGCCTCTGATAAAGAGGCCTCAGCTGGAGAGTGCAAGGCCCAGGCTAGATTTGACAATCAGCTTTCTGAACATCCTGAGTCCCAGCCTTCAGGACCTTTGACTCCCATAGCCAGTCTTCTGCTGGAGCCTATTATATGACCATCATCACCGGGCCCCTGCCTGTGGAAAGAACTCCTAGAGAGCTTGGACCACGCAAAGCTACATACATCAAATCTATGATCCACCTAAGCCCACCTGGAGAATACCATAGTAGAGGGAGAGACCCCACCAACACCTACTGGAAGAAGCTATGGGAAGACAGCAATACAAGAAAACACCTAACAATAGAAAGACAAGCATAACACCGCCAGAATCTAGAGAATCTATACCACCTAGAACTGAACACCCCAAAACAGATGAAGCAGAAAGAACGACTTAAAAATTATCATCATAAAAATGACAGAGGCCCTCAAAGATGATGTGAGAAAATCCCTTAAAGAAATGGAAGAAAAAACAAACAAAAAAAGTGGAAGAAATGAACAAATTTCATAAAGAAAGTACAGAAAGCCAAGAAAAAAAAAAAACAACAATTAAACAGGTGAAAGAAACGGTTCAAGACTTGAAAATTGAAATAGAGACAATAAAGAAAACACAAACCGAAGGAATGCTGGAAATAGAAAAACTGGGCAAATGATCGAGAACTACAGATGCAATGCAATTCAAGAGATGAAAGAGAGAATCTCAGTTGTGGAAGATAAACTAGAGGACACAGATTCATCGACCAAAGAAAATCATGAATACAACAAATTCAGGAAATGTGGGACACCATGAAAAGGCCAAACCTAAGAATAATAGGCATAGAGGAAGGTAAGGAAGCCCAGCTCAAAGGTACCGAAAACATATTTAACAAAAAGATTGAGGAAAACTTTCCAATCTGAAGAAGGACATGCCCATGAAAGTACAAGAAACATACCAAACACCAAATAGGCTGGACCAAAGAAAAAAAGTCCTTGACACATAATAATCAAAACACCTAACAAACAGAATAAAGAAAGAATATTAAGAGCAGCGAAGGAAAAAGGACAGGTAACATATAAAGGCAAACCTATCAAAATTACACCTGATTTCTCCATGGAAACCCTCAAAGCCAGAAGGTCTTGGATAGATGTTCTACAAGTAAAAGAGTTCACAGATGCCAACTCAAGCTACTATACCCAGCAAAACTCTCAATCACTATAGATAAACAAGAAATTTAATGACAAAGCCAGATTTTCACAATACATATCTATAAATCCAGCCCTACAGAAAGTTCTGGAAGGAAAACTCCAACCCAAAGAAGTTAACTATGCTCACAAAGACATAGGCAACAGATAATCCCACTTCACCAGAACCCAAGGATAAACCAAAAAAAAATATGCACACAATACCACTGCCAACAACAAACTAAAAAAAAAAAAAAAAAAAAAAAAAAAAAAAAAAACAAGCATTAACAAGCAATGGTCCTTACTCTCCCTCAACATTAAAGATCTTAACTAGCCTGTAAAAGACACAGGCTAACAGAATGGATAGGAAGACAGAGTCCATCCTTCTGCTGCATACAAGAAACACATCTAAGCTTCAAAGACAGACAGTACCTCAGGGTAAAGGGCTGAGAAAAGATCTTCCAATCAAATGGGCCCAAGAAGCAAGCAGGTGTGGCTATCCTAATATCTAAAAAGTTAGACTTCAAACCAAAATTAATCAAAAGTGATGAAGAAGGTCATTTCACATTCATCACAGGAGAAATCCATCAATACCAAGTTTCAGTTCTGAACATCTATGCCCCAAATACAAAGGCACCCACATTCATAAAAGAAATGCTACTAAATCTCAAACCTCACATAAAACCTCACACACTTATAGTGGGAAATGTCAACACACCATTCTCAGCACTAAATAGGACCACCAGTCAGAACATTAACAAAGAAACAAAAGAACTAAAAGAAGTTATGTCTCAACTGATTTACCAGACATCAATAGAACATTCCATTCAAACACAAAAAAAAAAAAATATACCTTCTTCTCTGTTCCACATAGACCCTTCTCTAAAATCGACCACATACTAGTTGGCATAACAAACCTCAACAGATACAGGAGAATAGGAATAGTCCCCTGTATCTTATCGGAACACCATGCTTTAAAATTGGAATTCAACAACACCACAAATTGCAGAAACCATACAAACTCATGGAAACTGAACAATGTGCAATTGCACCATACCTGGGTCATAGACTAAATAAAGAAAGAAATTAAGGACTTCCTAAAATTCAACGAGAATGAGGACACAACATACCAGAACTTATGGGACACCTTGAAAGCAATGCTATAAAGAAGTTCATTGCACTAAATGCCCATATGAAGAAAACAGAGGATAGTCACATTAGAGAATTAACAGCACAACTGAAAGCCTTAGAACAAAATTAAGCAAACTCACCCCCGAGGAGTAGATGCCAGGATATCATCAATTTGAGGGCTGAAATCAATAAAGTAGAAACCAGGAAAACAATACAAAAAAAGCAATGCACCAAATAGTTGCTTTTTCGAGAAAATCAACTAGACAAACCTTTATCCAAACTAATGAAAAAGCAGAGAGAGAACATGCAAATTAACACAATCAAAAAAAAAAAAAAAAAAAAAAAAAAAAAAGGAGGGATGTAACAATGGACACAGAGGAAATTGAGACAATTTTCAGGTCATACTTTGAAAACCTGTACTCCACAAAATTTGAAAATTCAAAGGAAATGAACAAATTTTTGGATAACTATCACTTGCAAAAATTAAATCAAGAACAGACAAACAACTTAAATAGACCTATAACACCCAACGAAATAGAAGCAGTCATCAAAAGCCTTCCAAACAAAAAAAAAAAGCCCAGGGACAGATGGCTTCAGTGCTGAATTCTACCAGAAATTCAAAAAAAGAGCTAATACCAATATTCCTCAAATTGTTCCACACAATAGAAACAGAAGTTTCGTTACCAAACTTTTTTTATGAGGCCACAATCACCTTGGTACCCAAGGCACACAAAGGCACAACTAAGAAAGAAAACTACAGACCAATATCCCTGATGAACATCAATGCAAAAAATACTCAATAAAATACTGGGAAACCTAATCCAAGAATACATCAGAGAAATCATCCACCATGACCAAGTAGGCTTCATCCATAGGTTGCAGGGATGCTTTAACATATAAAATCTATCAATGTGATCCACCATATAAACAAACTGAAAAAGAAAAACCATATGATCATCTCCTTAGATGCCGAAAAAGCCTTCCACAAAATTCAACATCCTTTCATGATAAATATCTTGAGGAGATCAGAGATACCAAGAACATACCTAAACATAATAAGAGCAATATACAGTAAACCAACAGCCAACATCAAACTGAATGGAGAGAAGCTTAAGGTGATTCCTCTAAAATCAGGAACAACACAAGGCTGCCCTCTCTCTCCATATGTCTTCAATATTGTACTTGACATTCTAGCTAAGACAACAAAAGGAGATCAAGGGAATCCCAATTGGAAAGGAAGAAGTCAAACTGTCTCTATTTTTAGTTGATATGATAGTTTACATAAGCGACCCAAAAAACTCTACCAGGGAACTCCTTCAGCTGATAACCACCTTCAGCAAACGAGCAGGATACAAGACAAACTCAAAAAAATCAGTAGCCCTATTTTATTCAGACGACAAAGGGGCTGAGAAAGAAATCAGTGAAACATCACCCTTTACAATAGCCACAAACAACATAAAGTACCTTGGGGTAATGCTTACCAAACAAGTGAAAGACTTATATAGCAAGAACTTTGTAACTTTAAAGAAAATAATTAAAGAAGACACCAGAAAATGGAAAGATCTCACATGCTCTTGGATAGGTAGGATAAATATAGTAAAAATGGCAATCTTGCCAAAAGCAATCTACAGATACAATGTAATCCCCATTAAAATCCCACCACAGTTCTTCACTGACTTTCAAAGGGTAATACTCAACTTTATATGAAAAAATAAAAGACCCAGGATAGCCAAAACAACCCTCTACAATAAAAGGATTTCAGGAGGCATCACCATCCCTGATTTTAAGCTCCACTACAGAGCTATAGTCCTGAAAACAGCCTGGTATTGGCACAAAAATAGACAGGTAGACCAATGGAATCAAATCGAAAATGCTGATATTAACCTACACACCGAAGAAAAGCTGATTTTTGACAAAACAGCTAAAAGTATACAATGGGGGGAGGAAAGCCTCTTCAACAAATAGTGCTGGCACAATTGGATGATGGTGATTAGAAGACTGCAGATAGACCCATATCTATTGCCATGCACAAAACTCAATTTCAAATGGATCAAAGACCTCAACATCAATCCATCCACCCTGAACCTCTTAGAATTAAAAGTAGGAGGTACCCTTGAACAAATTGGTATAGGAGACTGCTTCCTGAACATAACTCCAGGAGCACAGACATTGAGATGAACAATTAGTAAATGGGACCTCCTCAAATTTATAAACTTCTGTAAGGCAAAGGACACAGTGGACAAGACAAAGTGGCAGCCCACAGACTAGGAAAAGATTTTCACCAATCCTACATCTGTCAAAGGGCTGATCTCCAAAATATACAAAGAACTCAAGAAACTAGTCCACAAAACACAAATAACCCTATTAAAAATGGGGTACAGAACTGAAGAGAGAATTCTCAATAGAGGAAAACAACAAGGCTGAAATACACTTAAGAAAGTGCTCCACATCCTTAGCTATCAGGGAAATGCAAATCAAAACAACTTTGTGATACCATCTTACTCCTGCCGGAATGGCTAAAATTAGAAACACCTGTAAGGAGTTAAGTTTTTCCTCTGCCACAGGTCTGATTCCACTGCCACACCAGCCCCGATTAACACAGAGAGACTCTGTATTAGATATAATGCTGTTGGCCAGGTGCTAGTTTCGTATTGGCTTGCTCCCTTAAGTATTAACCCATTTCTGTTAATCTACATTTTTCCACGTGGTCTTACCAGAGAGCCAACTGCCATACTACTCTCTCCAGACTCTCTATTTTGACTCCTCCTTACTACTTCCCCTTTCCTCCTTGTCTCCTAGGCCCTCCTATCTTTCTTTCCTACTGGCCAACAGTGCTTTATTCATTAACCAGTATGAGAAACATATATACATAATGGCATCTCCCATCAAACACCAATGACAACTTATGCTAGAGAGGATGTGGAGAAAGGGGAACACTCCTTCACTGCTGGTGGAAGTTCAAACTCATACAACCATTTTGGAGATCAGTATGGCGGTTCCTCAGGAAAATGGGAATCTGTTTACCACAGGACCCGGCAATCCACTTTTTAGGCATATACCCAAATGATCCACATCCATGCAAAAAAGACATGTGCTCAACTATGTTCATAGCAGCAGTATTTGTAATAGGAAGAACCTGGAAGCAACCTAGATGCCCCTCAACTGAAGAGTGGATAAAGAAGATGTGGCACATCTACACAATGGAATACTACTCTGCAGAAAAAAAAAATGGAATCTTGAAATACGCAGGCAAGTGGATAGAACTTGAAGAAACGATCCTAAATGAGGTAACCCAGTCACAAAAAGAGGAATATGGTATGTACTCACTCATATATGGATTTTAGAAAGAGAGCAAAGTGTCACCAGCCTATAATTCACACTGCCAGAGGAACTAGGATACAAGGAGTATTCTAAGAGATTCATATAAGGTCCCTCACAGAAGTGGGAAGGGACAAGTCCCCCATAGCACAGGGGAAGTGGGGGGTGCAGTGAATGGAGAGGGAACTAGAAGAAAGAGAAGAAAAGGAGAGGGAAGCAAGTGAAACTAGGAAGATTGAGTCACGATAGGAATAGAAGACAGAAGAGAGAGAGAGAGGGGAGACAGAGACAGAGACAGAGAGAGAACATAAAAAAACAGAGCCAATATTGGTTTGAAGAGAAAACTGAACCTAAAGAAAGGTCTAGAGACCTACAAGACTGACTCCAACTAACAATTTTAGCAACAGTGGAAACGCTACCATAAATGCCTTTCCCTGATAATGAGACCAACAACTAACTTATCCACCATCATGGAGACCTCATCTAGTACCTGTTTGAAAGAGATTCAAACACCCATACCTAAATACTGAGTAAAACTAGAATCCATATGCAGAGAGAGAGGACAAGACTAGGTTGCAGAAACACATAGAGACAGCTGACCTGAACAAGGAAGAGCTAATTGCTGGGGATCCAGCATGGGACAGACTCAGAACCCCTGAACATGGGTCTCAGCTAGAAGCACTGAGCAGTCTAAGGGACCTCAGACAGTGGAACCAGGATGTATTCCTGGTGCACAAAATGACCTTGCGGACACATCCCTCATGGAGGGATACTCTATTTATTTATTTATTTATTTATTTATTTATCTATCTATTTATTTTATATAACCAAGTCCATTTAAATAAAAACAAACATTTATAGACAATATTTGGGAATTTGGGCATCGTTCTTGCCAAACTACTTCCTGCTAGTGAGGGACACTGTCATGGGAAATTCGAAGAAGATGCAGAAATACTGGCTGTAGTCTGCAAGGCTGTTTTGTCCAGCTGTTTTGAATGTAGGATCACCTGGTACTCTGTTTCAGGCGGTCTGGCTTGATCAAACCACATTAGTCTGGAAGGAATCCACAGCTTTCATTTTCTGTGGAAGCAAAAATAGAAATCCTTTTCCCCAGTAACTTGTCCTTGAATTTAGGAGGGATACTCTCTTAACCTAGAGACAGGTAGGAAAGTCCTAGTCCCTACTTCAAATGACTAGTCAGATTTACATGACCCCACCTGGATGGCATAGGCCTACATGTAGAGTAGGGGGATGTTGGGAGGGAAGGGTGGTCAGGGTGCATGTGAGATAGGAAAGAGGCTAAGAGGGAGGGAGGAGGAACTCCCTGGATTGGCCCCTGATCCTGCTGCTCCTGTCTCCGGTCCCCTTTGAGAGCACCCTTGGAGCTCTGATACACCCCCACCCATCCCAACCTCCAGCCTACCCCCCCCTACCCTGTGCCCTACCCCCACCTACGGTCCTGCCGCTCTGGTTGAGCACTGGGACAGAGGGTGGAGCCAACAGTCCACCCTACTTCGGAGACCTCTCGGAGCAACTCCGAACAAAGGAGACCTGACTATCCACGTGGGACCACCTGTAATTTCCACCGGCTTGGTCCCTGACCCCGCCTCCAGTCCTCTGCTGGAGTCCCAGGCCCCTCCCAGAGATCCGCCTATCTCAGCGGGTCCACTTGGAGTTCCTGCAGGCAAGATCCTTGACCCCCAAATCCGGGCCCCTGCAAAAGAACGAGGTCTCAGCTGGAGAGCGCCAGTTTCCAGTGAGATCCCACTACCCTGCAAAACCTTCTCAAGTTCCAGCCCAGCCCTCGTCCTCTTCTGCCGGCTATTGGCCAGAGGTGAGTCTGGGCCCAATCGGGGCTGCCTGTCCCCTTCAACCTCTTTACCCCCCCTCCCCCGCCTGAACTCCCTGGATTGGCCCCTGATCCTGCTGCTCCTGTCTCCGGTCCCCTTTGAGAGCACCCTTGGAGCTCTGATACACCCCCACCCATCCCAACCTCCAGCCTACCCCCCCACCCTGTGCCCTACCCCACCTACGGTCCTGCCGCTCTGGTTGAGCACTGGGACAGAGGGTGGAGCCAACAGTCCACCCTACTTCGGAGACCTCTCGGAGCAACTCCGAACAAAGGAGACCTGACTATCCACGTGGGACCACCTGTAATTTCCACCGGCTTGGTCCCTGACCCCGCCTCCAGTCCTCTGCTGGAGTCCCAGGCCCCTCCCAGAGATCCGCCTATCTCTGCTGGTCCACTTGGAGTTCCTGCAGGCAAGATCCTTGACCCCCAAATCCGGGCCCTGCCAAAGAACGAGGTCTCAGCTGGAGAGCGCCAGTTTCCAGTGAGATCCCACTACCCTGCAAAACCTTCTCAAGTTCCAGTCCAGCCCTCGTCCTCTTCTCCCGGCTATTGGCCAGAGAGAAGCCTCCTAGAGAGCTTGGACCACACAGAGATACAGACATTGAATCTTTGATCCACATAAGCCCATCTGGGAAGGACCACAGAGAGAGGGAAGAGACACCACCAACACCTACAGGAAGAAACTATGGGAAGAAGGCAATACAAGAGAACACCTAACAACAGAAAGACAAACATGACACCACCAGAATCTAGGGAATCTACACCAACTAGAATGGAACACAACAACAAAGCAGAGGAAGCAGAAGGGTATGACTTAAAAATCACCATCATAAAAATGATAGAGGCCCTCAAAGAAGATATGAGAAAATCCCTTAAAGAAATAGAGGAAAAAACAAACAAAAAAGTGGAAGAAATGAACAAATTCCTTAAGGAAAGTACAGAAAGCCAAGAAAAAACAATTAACCAGGTGAAGGAAACGGTTCAAGATTTGAAAACTGAAATTGAGAAAATAAAGGCAACACAAATGGAAGGAAAGCTGGAAATTGAAAAGCTGGGCAAAAAATCGGAAACCACGGACACAAGCATAACCAATAGAATTCAAGAGATGGAAGAGAGAATCTCAGGCGCAGAAGATAAACTAGAAGAAATAGATTCATCGACCAAAGAAAACCATAAATCCAACAAATCCTTAACACACAATATCCAGGAAATGTGGGACACCATGAAAAGGCCAAACCTAAGAATAATAGGCATAGAGGAAGGTGAGGAAGCCCAGCTCAAAGGTGCTGAAAACATATTCAACAAAATCATCGAGGAAAACTTTCCAAATCTGAAGAAGGACATGCCCATGAAAGTACAAGAAGCATACCGAACCCCAAATAGGCTGGACCAAAGAAAAAAGACCCCTCGACATATAATAATCAAAACACCTAGCATACAGAATAAAGAAAAAATATTAAGAGCAGCGAAGGAAAAAGGACAGGTAACATATAAAGGCAGACCTATCAAAATTACACCTGACTTCTCCATGGAAACCCTCAAGGCCAGAAGGTCCTGGATAGATGTTCTAAAAGTATTAAGAGAACACGGATGCCAGCCTAGGCTACTATATCCAGCAAAACTCTCAGTCAATATAGATGGAGAGAACAAGATATTCAATGACAAAACCAGATTTTCCCAATATGTATCTACAAATCCAGCCCTACAGAAAGTATTGGAAGGAAAATTCCAACCCAAGGAAGGTAACTACGCCCACAAAAATGTAGGCAACAGATAATCCAACTACACCAGAAACCTAGGGTGAAGCAGAACAAATATATTCACAACACCACTGCCAACAACAAACCTAAATCAAACAACCATCAACAATCAATGGTCCTTACTCACCCTCAACATTAATGGTCTTAACTCACCTATAAAAAGACACAGATTAACAGAATGGATACGAAGACAGAATCCATCCTTCTGCGGCATACAAGAAACACATCTTAGCTCCAAAGATAGACATTACCTCAGGGTAAAGGGTTGGGAAAAGATTTTCCAATCAAATGGAAATAAGAAGCAAGCAGGCGTAGCTATCCTAATATCTAACAAGCTAGACTTCAAACCAAAACTAGTCAAAAGAGATGAAGATGGTCATTTCATATTCATCTCAGGAGAAATCCATCAACACAAAGTCTCAATTCTGAACATCTATGCCCCTAATACAAAGCCACCCACATTCGTAAAAGAAACACTACTAAAACTCAAAGCTCATATAAAACCTCACACACTTATAGTGGGAGACTTCAATACACCACTCTCAACACTAGACAGGACCACAAATCAGAAACTCAACAAAGAAACAAAAGAATTAACAGAAGTTATGTCTCAACTGGGGCTAACAGACATCTATAGAACATTCCATCCAAAGACAAAAGAATATACCTTCTTCTCTGCTCCACATGGAACCTTCTCTAAAATCGACCACATACTAGGAGACATAACAAACCTCAACAGATACAAGAGAATAGAAATAGTCCCCTGTATCTTATCGGACCACCATGCTTTAAAATTGGAATTCAACAACAGTACAAATAGCAGAAAACCTGCAAACTCATGGAAACTGAACAATGTGCAATTGCACCACTCCTGGGTCAAAGAAGAAATAAAGAAAGAAATTAAAGACTTTCTAATATTCAACGAGAATGAGGATACAACATACCCGAACTTATGGGACACCTTGAAAGCAGTGCTACGAGGGAAGTTCATTGCACTAAGTGCCCATATGAAGAAAACAGAGGATAGTCACATAAATGAATTAACAGCGCAACTGAAAACCTTAGAACAGAGAGAAGCGAATTCACCCGCAGGAGCAGACGCCAGGAAATAATCAACTTGAGGGCTGAAATCAACAAAATAGAAACCAGGAAAACAATACAAAAAATCAATGCAACAAAGAGTTGGTTTTTTGAGAAAATCAACAAGATTGATAAACCTTTATCCAAATTAACGAAAAAGCAGAGACAGAACATGCAAATTAACAAAATCAGAAATGAAATGGGGAACATAACAACAGACACAGAGGAAATCCAGACAATTTTCAGGTCATACTTCGAAAATCTGTATTCCACAAAAATTGAAAATTCAAAGGAAATGGACAAGTTTCTGGATAACTATCACTTACCAAAATTAAATCAAGAACAGACAAACAACTTAAATAGACCTATAACCCGAAATGAAATAGAAGCAGTCATCGAAAGCCTTCCAACGAAAAAAAAGTCCAGGGCCAGATGGATTCAGTGCAGAATTCTACCAGACATTCAAGGAAGAACTAATACCACTACTCCTCAAACTGTTCCACAAGATAGAAACAGAAGGTTTATTGCCAATCTCTTTTTATGAGGCCACAATAACTTTGGTACCCAAACCTCACAAAGACACAACTAAGAAAGAAAACTACAGACCAATATCCCTGATGAACATCGATGCAAAAATACTCAATAAAATAATGGCAAACCGAATTCAAAAATACATCAGAGAAATCATCCACCATGATCAAGTAGGCTTCATACCTGGATTGCAGGGATGGTTTAACATACGAAAATCTATCAACGTGATCCACCATATAAACAAACTGAAAAAGAAAAACCATATGATTATCTCCCTAGATGCAGAAAAAGCCTTCGATAAAATTCAACACCCTTTCATGATAAAGGTATTAGAGAGGTCAGGGATAACAGGAACATACCTAAACATAATAAGAGCAATATACAGCAAACCAACTGCCAACATCAAACTGAATGGAGAGAAACTTAAGCCAATTCCTCTAAAATCAGGAACAAGACAAGGCTGTCCTCTCTCTCCATATCTCTTCAATATCGTACTAGAAGTTCTAGCTAATGCTATAAGACAACAAAAGGAGATCAAGGGCATCCAAATTGGAAAGGAAGAAGTCAAACTGTCTCTATTTGCAGATGATATGATAGTTTACATGAGCGACCCAATAAACTCTACCAGGGAACTCCTACAGCTGATAAACACCTTCAGCAAACTAGCAGGATACAAGATAAACTCAAAAAAATCAGTAGCCCTATTTTTTTCAGACGACAAAGAGGCAGAGAAAGAAATCAGAGAAACATCACCCATTACAATAGCCACAAGCAACATAAAGTATCTTGGTGTAACGCTTACCAAACAAGTAAAAGATCTATATAATAAGAACTTTGTGACTCTAAAGAAAGAAATTAAAGAAGATACCAGAAAATGGAAAGACCTCCCATGCTCTTGGATAGGTAGGATAAACATAGTAAAAATGGCAATCTTACCAAAAGCAATCTACAGATTCAATGCAATCCCCATTAAAATCCCACCACAATTCTTCACCGACCTTGAAAGGATAATAATTAACTTTATATGGAAAAACAAAAAGACCCAGGATAGCCAAAACAACCCTATACAATAAAAGAACATCAGGAGGCATCACCATTCCTGACTTTAAGCTCTACTACAGAGCTATAGTTCTGAAAACAGCCTGGTATTGGCATAAAAATAGACAGGTAGACCAATGGAATCGAATTGAAAATCCTGATATTAATCCATGCACCTATGAACACCTGATTTTCGACAAAACAGCTAAAATGATACAATGGGGCAAAGACAGCATCTTCAACAAATGGTGCTGGCACAATTGGATGAGGGTGTGTAGAAGACTGCAGATAGACCCATGTCTGTCGCCATGCACAAAACTCAAGTCTAAATGGATCAAAGACCTCAACATCAATCCAGCCACATTGAACCTCTTAGAAGAGAAAGTAGGAGGTACCCTTGAACAAATTGGTATAGGAGACCGCTTCTTGAACATAACTCCAGGGGCACAGACACTGAAAGAAACAATTAATAAATGGGACCTCTTCAAACTTAGAAGCTTCTGTAAGGCAAAGGACACAGTTGACAAGACCAAACGGCAGCCCACTGACTGGGAAAAGATTTTCACTAATCCTATATCCGACAAAGGGCTGATCTCCAAAATATACAAAGAACTCAAGAAACTAGTCAACAAAACACCAAATAACCCTATTAAAAAATGGGGTACAGAACTGAAGAAAGAATTCTCAATGGAGGAAATCAAAAAGGCTGACAGACACTTAAGAAAATGCTCCACATCCTTAGCTATCAGGGAAATGCAAATCAAAACAACTTTGAGATACCATCTTACCCCTGCCAGAATGGCTAAAATTAGAAACACCAGTGATGACTTATGTTGGAGAGGATGTGGAGAAAGTGGAACACTCCTCCACTGCTGGTGGGAGTGCAAACTCATACAGCCACTTTGGAGATCAGTATGGCGGTTCCTCAGGAAAATGGGAATTAGTTTACCACAGGACCCGGCAATCCCCCCTCTTAGGCATATACCCAAAGGATTCACATCAATGCAACAAAGACATCTGTTCAACTATGTTCATAGCAGCACTATTTGTAATAGCAAGAACCTGGAAGCAACCTAGATGCCCTTCAATTGAAGAATGGTTAATGAAGATGTGGCACATCTACACAATGGAATACTACTCTGCAGAAAAAAATAATGGTATCTTGAAATTCGCAGGCAAGTGGATGGCACTTGAAGAAACCATCCTGAATGAGGTAACCCAGTCACAAAAAGAGGAACACAGTATGTACTCACTCATATATGGATTTTAGACCTAGATCAAATGATCACCAGCCTATAATTCACATCACCAGAGGAACTAGGATACAAGTTGTATTCTAAGAGATTCATATAAAGTCCCTCACAGAACTGGGAAGGGACAAGTCCCCCAGACCTCAGGTATAGTGGGGGAGGACAGCTAATGGAGAGAGAAGTAGGAGAAAATGAGAGGGAGGAGAGGAAGGCATGTGTGACTAGGAGGATTGAGCCTGGTTAGGAATGGAAAATAGGAAAGAGAGAGAGAGACAGAGACAGAGAGAGAGAACATAAAAGAGGGAGCCAATATTGGTTTGAAGATAAAGTTGAACACAAAGAAAGGTCGAGGGAACTACAAGACTGCTCCCAACTAACAATCTCAGCTTCCGTGGAAAGGCTATCATAAATGCCCTTCCCGGAGAGTGAGATCAACAACTAACTTCTCCATGGAGTCCTCAACTAATGCCTGTTGAAAACAGGAGCAAACACCCATACATAAACACTGAGTCAAACTAGAACCCAGAAGCAGATGGAGAGGACAAGACCATGCGGTAGAAGTACATAGAGACAGCTTACCTGAACAAGGAGGAGCTAAGGGCCACTAGACTGATAGCTGGGAAGCCAACAGAGGTCTGACTCGGACTCCCCTGAATATGGGTCTCAGCCAGAAGGTCTGAGCAGTCTAAGAGACCTCAGACAGTGGAGCCAGGATGTATCCCTGGTGCACAAAAGGACTTTGCAAACATATCCCCCATGGAGGGATAACTGCCTTATTCTAGAGATAGGAGAGAAGCCCTAGTCCTTACTTCACAGGACCTGTCAGATCTACATGACCCCAACTGGATGGCATTCCCCTACATATTGTATTGTGGTGGGTGGTTGGGAGGGGAGGGTGTTTAGAGTGCATGGGAGAGGGTAGAGAGGGAAAAAGGGAGGGAAGGAGGGAGGGAGGGCTTGGGGGGAGGGAGGGAGGGAGGGAGAGGGAACTGGGATCGACATGTAAAATAATAATAAAAAAAAAAAAAAAAACGCTTTGACTCCAAAATTTAAGTTGAAGAACAAGTTACTGGGGAAAAGTATTTCTATTTTTGTTTCCACAGAAAATGAAAAGATGTGGATTCCTTCCAGACTAATGTGGTTTGATCACACCAGACCGCCTGAAACAGAGTACAAGCTGATCCTACATTCCAAACAGCTGGACAAAACAGCCCTACAGACTACAGCTAGGATATCTGAATCTTCTTCGAATCCCCCAAGACAGCGCCCCTTACCAGCAGGAAGTAGTTTGGAAAGAACGACGCCCAAATTCCCAAATATTGTGTATAAATGTTTGTTTTCATTTAATTGGACTTTGTTATATAAAATTAAATAAAAAATACTCTATATGCAAAAAAAAAAAAAAAAAAAAAAAAGAGGGAGGGAGGAAGGGAGAGAGGGAGAGGGAACTGGGATTGACATGTAAAATTTAAAAAATAATTAATTAATTAAAAATTCACAGTACAATTGCAAGTTACCTTTCTGTAAAAATACTAACAAACATAATTAACATTGACAAATAATAATATTTTTTCTAGATCAATAATACAAAAATACCAGACCATTGAGTAATATATGCTAGACCCAGTTCAAAACGTAAAGAAAGAAGTGAACGACTGAACTTGACTCCTGAGAAGCCAACTTCTAATTAAGGTTGGACCCAGAAGCAGGAGACTAAGGCATTAAGTTGGTGAGCTGTGTATGGCACAGAATCAAGAGAGATGGAAAAGTCTTCTCAATTAGAAGAGTAGAAGAAAAGCTGTTCCCTGGCAAGACAATAAGTATGTCACCATATGGTTCAGGTTCGAGATACACAATCCAGTCTCTCGCCTGGAAGATAATGGAAGATGGACAGGAGCTAGCAAAAAAGGCAGACTATGTTAGTGTAATAAATTTAAGCAAATACTCTGGCAAATGAAAGAGACTGCAAAACAGAGAAAACTGGTTAGATGGTGAAGAACGAATTGGAGTTGCATTGTGGGACTGTGAAAGACGCATGTGGAGTCAAGAGAGTGTCATCTGAGCTTCATAGCCTTCAGGTCCTTCAGTGGTACAGCAGATACTGGCTCCAGATTAAGGTTCCCCATACCCATCATGGCCGGCCAGATAAAATGAGCAGGACTGGGTCTGCTGGAATCAATACGAAGGTAAAAGCTGAGAAAAAGCAACAGCTTTTTATAAAGCTGTTTATAAAGGTAGTACACTAAAAATGGCTTTTTAAAAATAGTAGCGACATAAGTTATACGGCAGTCCATTCAATGAGATGAACCCAGTATCTTTTGTCAAAAATCCAACTGCTTTGACACAATAATGGAAAAAAATATGCAGGAGATTCATTTTTCACATATGTTAGGCATATGGATTTAGAAACAGTGGTGAGAGTTTTGTTGACTCTGTTTTTTGCCTCAGTGTAAATTCATTCTGTAGCTTCTGAAATGACTGCCACATAGGTCCTGTGAAGAAAGTCTGGGAGATTGATTACAGCACGCTCTTGTCATGGCCTGGCAAGGCCATCTGTCTTAGTGACTCAGCAAGTACTCCATTCATTTACATTCTATCTGGAAAATGATTCAGATTTTAGGATGGGGAAGGTGGCTCAGTAGTTAAGAGTATTTGATACTATTCCAGAGGATCGGGGTTTTATTCCTGGAATCTCTGTGGCTGTTCACAACCATCTCTAACTCTAGTTCCAGGGAATCTGATGCCTTCCCTTGGCCTCACAGACAGCTTATATGCCCCCGATACACAGAAACACATGCAGGCGAAAACACCCATTTGCTAAAAAACTTTAAGGTAATTTTTTTTTACATAATAGAAGATTAAGGTCTAGAAACAGAATATAGATATCAATGTTTTGTCTGGAGAATTTTCTCTCAGTTTCCTCCCCATCTATTTTTTACTTCTTACCCTACATTTCCTTGCCATTGTCTATATTCATCAGTAACCTTTGGGGCTATCTTATTTTTCCTTAGAATGTTATTTCTGTTACCATCTCTGAAATTCTCTGCAGGTCACTTGGCTACCCCTTTATGACATCTGGACATTAAAGTCTACCACCTGGCCTCTATTACTTTGGGACCTCATGATTCCCATTGCTATTAACGAGCCAACCTTTCTAACAGAATGCCCTGCCATTGACGGCAGTGCTTCCCAGAGGAGAGGTACCACAGAGGTGCTTAGTAAGGCTGGCCCCTTCTCCATATCATATTTCTGATGATCTTGGTGTGGGGGGGTACATCTTCAGGGATTTTCTGGCTTCACCTGTTTTGGCTATTCCAGGATATCCATGAACATTTTAAACTTCTTGTTCCCTTTTACTGCAGCAATTCAGATATTTCTATTGCAAATCTCAACATTTTTAAGGAGCCAAACTGAAAATGAATTTTTATCACCTTCTGGGGTTTTAGATACAATGGTTCATTGAGTATCTTAAATCAATAGTTCCCATTATTAATTGATCTCTCATAACCTCCGTGATTTAACTACATTAAAAACTAGCCCATGGATACCCTAGAGTTTCCTTTCATAGAACTGGTTAACTATGGTATTTCCTTTGGATTATAGCTTCATCCATTCATTAACACATAAAACATGTCTTTAATGAGGTATATACTGCAATTTAACCATAGTTGTTGATTCTTTTCATTTCTTTTTTTCTTTAAATTTGAAAAAAGATTGTTTTACATGTCAATCCCAGTTCCCTCACACTCCCATCCTCCCTATCACCCCCCAACAAACCCCAGACCATCCCCTTTCTGTGTCCCAGGGAGGGTGAGGCCTTCCAATAGGAATCTTCAAAGTCTGTCATATCATATTGTTTAGGGCCCAGGCCCTCCCCCATGTGTGTAGGCTGAGAAAGTTTCCCTCTATGTGATATGGGCTCCCAAATGCCATATACTAGAGATATATACTGATCCATTACTAGAGGTCCCAAGGAATGCCCAGTCCTCCTAACTAACACCCACATTCAGGGTGTCTGGGTCAGTCCTATGCTGGTTTCCCAACTATCAGAATTGGGTGCATGAGCTCCCTCTTCTTCAAGTCAGCTGATACTGTGGGTATTTCCAGAATGGTCTTGACCCCTTTGCTCATCACTCCTCCCTCTCTAACTAGATTTCAGTTCGGCTAGTATTTAGCTGTGAGTGTCTGCTTCTCTTTCAGTCTGCTACTAGATGAAGGCTCTAGGATGGTATATAAGGTAGTCGTTAATCTCAATATGGTGGAAGGGCATTAAAGGTAGCCTTGGTACTATTACTTAGATTGTTAGATGGGTTCATCCTTGTAGATCTCTGGGCATTTCTCTAGTGCTAGATTTCTCCTTAAATCTATAATGGCTCCCTCTATTATGGTATCTCTTCTCTTGTTATCCTCTATTCTTTCCCTGTCTCAATCTTTCTGCTCCCTCATGTCCACCTCTCCCTTCCTTTTATCCCTTTTTCTTTCTCATAACTCCCTCTCCCCTCCCTCATAGAGTCTTTGCTCTATGTCTAAAAATCATATATGAGTGAGTACAAACCTCACTCATGATGGTTTCTTCTTAGTTCCATCCATTTCCTTGTGAATTTCAGGATTCCATTGTGTTTTTCACTGAATAGTACTCCATTGTGTAAATGTCCCACATTTTCTCCATCCATTCTTTACATGAGGGGCATTTAGGTTGCTTCCAGGTTCTGGCTTTTACAATTGATGGTGCTATGAATATAGTTGAACAGATGCCCTTGTTGTATGAATGTGCATGTTTTGGGTTTATGCCTAAGAGTGAAATTACTGGACCTTGAGGTAGAATAATTCCCATTTTCCTGGCTAACCACCATACTGATTTCCAACGTGGCTGTATGGGTTTGCACTCCCACCAGCAGCGGAGGAATGTTCCCCTTTCTCCACATCCTCTCCAGCATAAACTGTCTTTGATGTTATTTTGTTTTGTTTTGTTTTAGCCATTCTGACAAGAGTAAAATTGTATTGCAGAGTTGTTTTGATTTGCATTTCCCTGATGGCTAAGGATGTTGAGCACTTTCTTAAGTGTCCTTCAGCCATTTTATATTCCTCTGTTGAAAAGTCTCTATTTAGTTCTGTACACCACTTTTTAATTGGATTATTTGTTGTTTTGGTAACTAGCTTCTTGAGTTCTTTGTATATTTTGGAAATTAGTTCTCTGTCAGATGAGGGGTTGGTGAAAATCTTTTCCCATTCTATGGGCTGCCGTTTGGTCTTATCTACTGTGTTCTTTGCCTTACAGAAGCTTCCCAATTTCAGGAGGTCCCATTTATTAATTGCCAATCTCAGTGTCTGTGCTACTGGTGTTATGTTCAGGAAGTGGTCCCCTGTACCAATTCGTTAAAGGGTACTTCCTATTTTCTCCTCAGTGTAGCTGGGTTTACATTGAGGTCTTTGATTTCTTTGGACTTAAGTTTTGTGCATGTTTATAGATATGGATCTATGTGCATTCTTCTTCACACCAGTATCCAGTTATGCCAGCAACATTTGTTGAAGATGCTTTTTATTCCATTGTAATTTTAGCTTCTTTATCAAAAATCATGTGTTTATAGGTGTGTGGGTTAATATCAGTGTTTTCAATTTGATTCCAATTGTTTACCAGTCTATTTTTGGACCAATACCAAGCTGTTTTCAGCTCTATAACAGAGCTTGAAGTCAGGGATGGTGATGCCTCCTGATGTTCCTTTATTGTACAGGGTTGTTTTGTCTATCCTGGGTTTTTTGTTTTTCCACATAAAGTTGAGAATTGTGCTTTCAAGATCTGTGAAATATTGTACTTGGATTTTGATGGGGATTGCATTGAATCTGTAGATTGCTTTTGACAAGATTGCCATTTTTACTATGTTTATCCTACCTATCCAAGAGCATGGGAGAGCTTTCCATTTTCTGGCATCTTCTTTAATTTCTTTCTTTAAAGACTCAAAGTTCTTATTATATAGGTCTTTCACTTGTTTGGTAAGCATTACCCCAAGATATTTTATGTTGTTTGTGGCTATTGTAAAGGGGGGTTTTCTCTGATTTCTTTCTCAGCCCCTTTACCATTTATATATATTAGGGCTACTGATTTTTTGAGTTAATCTTGTATCCTGACACTTTGCTGAAGGTGGTTATCAGCTGTAGGAGTTCCTTGGTAGAGTTTTGCAGGTCAGTTATGTAAACTATCATATCATCTGCAAATAGTGAAATTTTTACTTCTTCCTTTCGAATCTGCAGCCCCTTGACCTCCCATTGTTGTCTCTTTGCTCTAGCTAGAACTTTAGGTACAATATTTAAGAGATATGGAGAGACTGAACAGTTTTTACTTGTTTATGATTTTAGAGGAATCACTTTTAGTTTCTCTCCATTTAGTTTGATGTTGGCTGTTGGTTTGCTGTGTATTTCTATTATTATGTTTAGGTATGTTCCTGTTATCCCTGATCTTTCCAAGACCTTTATCATGAAGGGGTGATGGATTTGTCAAAGGCTTTTTCAGCATCTAGTGAGATGGTCTTACAGCTGAGAAATAATAGAAGAAAATAATAGGAACTCCCTGGGAAAACAGTATCTTCCTCTAAGTGGGTTTTATTTCCATTTAGTGTGCTGCTTTCCTGTTTCAAAGGACAATGGCTTATTTTGAAGCTATACTACAGAAGCCCTTCAGACTATACACTTGTTTTTCAATTGCCTGCCAACTACCCTCATGTTTTCATTAGCCTTGGATAGCCCGTCAGTGAAATGGTATGAAATAGCCAATTTCATTGTTTTGTGTGTACTGTTCTTCCCACAAACACACAAAGCCTGAATCACTGTAGGTCTCTCCCACCAAAATACTTCCTCAAGTTGTTTCCAGCAAAGCTTATAGCAATTGTTCCATGAATTGCACCAACAATCATTTTACCTCCTGTTTTCCCAGAGCAACCCAAGCCTTTCTATGTGAGTGGAGTCTATCTAGCCATAGTAACTAGGACAGAGGTGTAGACAAAAGGTGTAATATTCTGGAAGGGAAGGGAGTAATTTGGGCAAAAAGAGCCACCAAATCACAACACAGATGTAGAGTATGCTTTATTTAGTTATTTGTCCACCTGTGTGTCTGATTGTCTGCTTGTCCATATGTCTTTATTAGAGTAAGTAACTAGGCTCTTTGTCACAATCCAATATTGACTATATCATTTCAAGAAGGCTTAACTTCTAAAGTTAGGTGAAGAAAATTAATTGTTGGCACCTATAATCTACATGTCTCCATCATAGCAAGGAGTCCCTTTGTACAGAGGTTCAGAGGCAATTCTCCTTGTGGATCTACATGGCTGCCCCATACTATCCCTCCACAAATGTTGATTTCTCACCTTTTGTGACTTTTGAAATTGAGTTCTCACCTGCCTGTGACCAGGCTTTAGGGATATAGTACCTTCTAGCACTGTAGGGGATGACAAACACATGTTCTTCATTTTGGTCTCTAACATCTCTGCTTGGGTCCTGATGTTCAAAAAGACCCAACACCATATGCTGACATTGATCCCTGTTCCATAATTAGTTAAGTTAGGACTGTATTGTTTCAAATCTACAGTTTTGAAGTAAAAGGTAGAATAGTCCATGAGAACTTTGATATCTGCATTAACATTCATCCAGAATCAAACAACTGAAAGAATGTGATCAGGAAAGAGGACATTTAAAGAGGAAGAAGCAATTCCAAGTTATATGGATTTTTTTTTTAAGCAAGAAAGTTATGTGCCTGAAACAGTTTCCAAGAATAATGAAATGACCGTGTGCCTTCTCCTACCTGTCACATTCCATAGCTAATAATGTAAAGTCTGAAAGACAAATTACATAGAAAGGGAAACTAGAGAGAAGGATCTTCATCAGGAAAAAAGTATTATCAATTTTCACAAATGTTCACTTTTGAAAATGAAAATAAAGTTTATGCTTGTTATTTCATGCAAATGGATTCACCTAACCATAATTAAAGCTTTTAGTCAATTAAAGTTATAATAAAAATGCAGACAGCTAACTAAAAAATGAATAGACAACCCCCCTGGGGAAGCTGAAACTGAAGTTTGATTGTGGCTCTTTGTGTTAGAACTTACATTTTGGAACATACTGAATCCTAGAGCATCCATGATTTTAGACATATATCTCACACTTTAGAGTACAATTGATTATTAGTGTTGTATGGATCCCACACCTCGGATTTCAATCAGCAGAAAGTGAAAAATATTCAAAAGAAAAACTGTGTCTATACTGTGTATAAATTTGTTCATTATCATTACTCTCTACACCATATCCTGACTGCATTACAATGCACTGAGTATTATAGTCATAGAAGTTGTTTAGAACATATATGCTGGTTATAAGAAACACTAACCTGTTTTATGGAAAAAACTTGAGTATCCAAAACTTTTGGTATCTAGTGAGGATCCTGAACCAATTCCATATGGATATGGAGACAAAACTACATTTCCTTTCTTTTCATCTTGCTTCCCTAGAGTCTAAGATATATGCAAACAGATGTGTAGCACCTTAAATTCCCACATAAAATGAACTCTGAAGAACTGACCCACCTTTCCCTCCTTGCATCTGTCAAGAACAATTTTTCAATCCTTGGTAGGAGTTGAAGTGGTTCAGTGGAAAGTAGAAAAGTCCTGCCATATTGCACAGACTCTGTATTTAAATCCCATTTCCATTGTTTTTATAGAAAGTGACTTCAAGTGGCTTAAAGTCCCTGAGTCTCCCTCTTCCTTTCTGTGAAATATTATAGAGGTGATGAATTATGAGAGCTTTTCAATTCTTATTGATCATTTTGTCTATTTGTTTCAAAACATATCTCTACCATATTTCAAAATTATTACCACCTATACATCAATTTAACCAACTCAATTTTTTCATTGAAAAGATCAAATCAGCAGGTATGTTTAGCATCATGTATGTATTTGTGGATAACCTGAAAAGCAAAGGTAAATGAGAACAGATTTTAGCTCTGAATGTTGGAAACTTTCATGGTAAATATCTTACCTTTCAAATGCTGTGGAGAGACATCATGATCAAGGCAACTTATACAAGAGTCCATTGAGCTCAGTGTTTCTGAGGATGAGCCTATGACTAGCATTATGGTAAGTATGGTGCAGGCAGGTATCTGAATCCTGACATCTGAATCCACAAGTATGAGAAACAATGTTGGCTTTTAAATCCCCAAAGCCTACTCCTAGTGACACACTTCCTAACTCTTCCCAAGAAGCTCTATTCTTTGGGAACCAAGTACTAAAAGATATAAGGCTATGGGAGCCATTCTTGTTTAAAGCACCACATGAGAGATGATAGATAGTTACATAGATAGATACATAGATAGATAGATAGACAGACAGACAGACAGACAGACGTTAGATCCAAAGACAGACAGATGATAAATCCAAGGAAAGTTTTTTTTTCTGTATCCTCTTTTAAAAAGGAAAAAAAAGAGAGTGAGAAATACCTAGAAAGATTCATCACACGATAAGAGCACTAGCTGTTCTTTCAGAGGACCTGGGTTTGATTCCCAGCACCCATATAGCATGTCATAACTCTTTATAACTGCAGGATCAGAAGATCCAATGATTGCTTCTGGCTTTCCTCAAACTTGGTACACATGTAGTACACAGACATAACTGCAGCCAAAATACAATACTCATACATATTAAAAAGTAATTGACTATCAGATCAAATGTCTACCAGCAGCAAAACAGAAGTCTGTAGGGGTCCATTGTTTTTCATTATTTTGAAATAATAATTTTACCTAAATGAAACTGATAATTGAAAATCAAGGTGCATCCCTAGAGTTTCCTACAATGCACAGACTTGTCAGTCATTAATATTAATATTTTGGATTTTGATTTTCAGATTTTCTTTTCTGCAGCTTTGTTTCTCTTCAGCTTTTCTTTTCTTCTTTTAAATTAAATTTAGTCTTGTGATTCCCTTAGATTCTTAAATTTAGATCCATAAGAGAGTATACAAATTCAAGAATATTTCATAGAAATTCAGGTCATTCTTTTACCTGCTGTTACTGCCTTTGTATGTGTGTGATATTATAAAATAAATAAACATAAAGTGTTTATCTTGGCAGTGTAACCTTTAATTCCAGCACTTGGGAGGCAGAGGCAGGTGGATCTCTGTGAGTTCGAGGCCAAGCTGGTCTACAGAGTGAGTTCCAAGACAGCCTCCAAAGCTACAGAGAAACCCTGTCTCAAAAAACAACAATAACAAAAAAAGCATTTATCTTAATTAGAAAAGAAGTCAAAATCATAACAAGACTATTTAACTTCTTATTGAAAGTTTGTTGCCATATAAGAATTAACACCTACAAAGAAATAACTGATAATTTCTTTGAAAACAACTTTAAACTAAAGGTTGACAAATCTTAATATACCTAATGCATATTTGCTTATATGATAAGGCAGTAAAAGCAAATACTAATTTTGGATTCTGAGGGAAATTATGGACTTTTAAGGCCTTTTTTTTAATTCAAGCTACATAATAATTATATGTGGCTAAAACAAAATTGATGACTTTTACTAGTAAGTTCACTGACTGTTAAAATGCTTGCAAAAGCCTGGATGTGTCTCTGGTATGGGACTGTGAGGAGACTTCATGTGTTAGATTGGATTGAAAATAGCAAATAGAGTTCAGCTCTACTTAAATGATATGACTCCCTACTGCTCTTTAGGGAGAATTATTTCTAAAGTTGTATCTAGGCTTACTGGAGAAGAACACCATGTTCTCTAAGCAAAGTATGCCCAAGACACAGGAATAGAGAACATGATAACTTTTTAACCACTCCTGTTCAGTAGGTGATCTAAATAACAACAACACTTAAAAATGTAATGGACAAAAGTTGCAAATAAATTAACACACAGCACTTGAAGTGTACTAATTTGTTTAATGTAAGCAGCCTTCTGAAATATGACCTATTGTGATGATTAAAAAAGAATGTCCCCATAGCATCTTATACTTGAATATTTGATTCCCAGTTGGTATACTGTTTAGGAAGGATTAGAGGTATTGCCTTGTTGGAAGAGGTGTGGCTTTATAGGAGGGAATGTGGCCTTGTTGAAGGAGGTGTATTGCTGGGTAAGCTTTGAGTTTCCAAAAGTTCATAGTTCATGCCAGGCCCCCAGTCTCTCTCTCTCTCTCTCTCTCTCTCTCTCTCTCTCTCTCTCTCTCTCTCTCTCTCTCTTTCTCTTCCTGCCACCTGCTTGTTGATCAGAGGTGAGTTCTCTACTACTTCTCTGGCACTATGGCTGTCCTGCCTCCTGTCATGCTATGTCATAATGGTCATGGACTCATTTCCTGAAATCATAAGCAAGCCCCCAATTAAATGTTTTCTTTTTAAAGTTTCCCTGTTCATGGTATCTTATAATGGCAATAGCGTAGTAACTAAGATATCATTATTCTGTACACAGAGGAAACTGAGGAATAGAAATCTGAATAACTCCCAGAATGAGTACTAAATGGATTAAGATGTGATGTACAAACTGGGTGTCACTCTTACTAGAAACAAAGCCCTGTTTAGTAGCACAAAAAGAATATCCTTAACTTGTCTCAGGTTCAAAATAGAAACATATATAAAACAAAGCCAACCAACTTCTTGCCCCACTTTAAGAAAAAACAGTGACCATGAATTTAGGGAACAAAACTACATTAAGCCTATACCACAGTGAAAGTTTTTCTAACTTTGGTTTGCAATACCAAGTTCTCTACCGTGGAGTTACAGCCTGGGTTCATATCGTTGTGAAACTCTTAGTTAAAACCTGTATTTATAGAAACTTTAGCCTCTTTCATATTTTAGAACAGGTACCCAGATCTCTACCCATCTTTAGGCTTAAGTCCTTTGATAAATCTTCTAATATCTTAGGTTTATACCCCCAGGCCTTACCTTCTTCAGGTTAGATTCTCTCATGACTAATTTTAAACCTCAGCACCATGATTGTGGACACTCAAGGGAACTAAGTGTACTTGTTGCTGTATGTACGTCTCAGGGTGTAGAGAATGTTGTATAGCCATTTCCACCTCCAGTTGGCCCAGAAACATTGCAGGTGACTCTGGAAGCTCTCAGCAAGGTGCCAAGAGACAAACTCTGAAGTGATAGTACACTCTGGAATTCTGAATATTCTTATACTCAAAGGATTTTTTTTTCTACTGAAGAAAGAAGACACAGGAGACATTTAGAGATAACTCCCAAACAAAACTAATACACAAATAGAGGCTTTCTATGCCAATGCTTCTCTCCTATTTTTCCCCATAGTACAATATATCAGAACCATCTTAGGCTGGGAGTTAAAAAGACTTGGATTTAACTCCCAGCACTGCCACTTTATAAAAATGAGTTTGTTGTTTAAGTCTCTGAACCACAATTTCTCAGTCTAGTAAAAGGATATTAGCTATGTCAGAGCAATGTGAGGACTAATGTTACTAGTGTATTTGGCACCCTGTAGGATAGGAGAGAATGTGTTTACAGACCATTTCTTGCTCTCTGATCAAACTTTCTAACCCTCAAGTACCAAAGATCTTCCAAGATCTTCCTACTGGCCCCTAATGCTCATGGATTTTTGCTCAAAGATTCATTCTCTGTCACTTTCCTGTTTATATAATAGACCTGCAGATTCCAAAACTCCTTCCTGATTCATAAGCTATGAAAATACTGATTACTTCAATGCTAGTGAGTGATCTTTTTATAGTGAGAAGAACACAGAGAAAATGGATTTACTGGCTTCCCAAACATAACCCTTAACTTGAAAGAGTTGAAAGTCCAGAAGTCAGGCAAAGCGACCCCAACCTTGGAGCAATAACACTTTAATCGGATTTATACCATACATTTCTGGGTTAAGCTGTCATTTACAGTACAGAATCTTCCCATTTAAAAACTTAAAGGAGAAAAGGTGCTTTATAATATTATAAAGAATTTCAAGTCTCAAATAAAACTTTTTTTAAATTCATCTAAGTGAATATTTTCTCTAAATGATAGAAGAGCTTGTTAGTGACCACCATGGGATTCTATGCAGAACTGTTGAATGAGTCAAAGATGGGAGCCATAAATAACAGAAAATAAAATCTATTTTAATCAGCCATGGTAGCTTTCCACTGGTCCCAGGTAGAATTTGTCAGTTGCCCTCATTCTTAGGAATCAATCATTTTTAGATGTCTCTAGTTCACATCCTTCTATAAAATTATGACCTACTTTACTATGAGGGTGTTTGTTTGAAATTCTGTATTTAGAGGTGCAGTGAAGAAGGAGGGCAGGGGTGGGAAACTGATGACCTGGATATCCGAAATAGGCTCTTAGATGCCTTTTACTAATTCAAGATGAAGATTTACATAACACTTCCTCTGGACATGACATATGATCACTAAATGGACATCTTCAAAGTCCCCTAGTCCCCTCAGAAAATAATGTAGGGCATAGGAGAAATATCTGATTGCTACTAAGGTTGTTAGTACCCATGGGTAAATTAAGATGATAGAACAAGTCATTGTCATGGGACTTCTTGGAGTTTATTATATTATATTTTATTGCATGATTGCTTATAATAAAAAAGTGCCATCATTGTAATAGATTAATTCCTCATTATAGTGAAAAATAAAATTAACCAACTACCTGTTCTATGAACATATAGTGTTTTTTCTCCTGTCATTAGTAAACTACATTTAGTAAGGTATCTCTTCAGTCAATGATAGAATAACTTAAAAACAGGAAAAAATCTGAAAATTGATTATTACTGATGAAATTAAACACATAAAAATATAAACAGCCTATGTAATTATGCTAACTGTAACCAAATTTAGCATCTTCTATGTGTCCACAAAACATACTTGCAAAGGGCCTTGTATATTTTTTTTTATCAGATGAGGAAATGCAAAGCTCTAAAGATGAAGACACTTGTTGAAGTTCATAAAGCTAGTGCAAGTAGAAACAGAGTTTCAGCCCAGCTTATCTAAGTCTGTGAACACAGAATATTAGCATCACACTCTATAGTTGCAGTCACTCAGCCATGGTACACTTGGGTTCTGTAAATACAGAGAGCTCCTGAACTCCCCCCCCCACCACCACCAATACTGCAAAAGGGCTAAGAGGATTTTTAAGACCATCTACAGGACCTCCTACCTCTACATATAATTTCATTCCAAGAATTCTACAAATAAATGGTTCTTTACTCTTTGGGCTATATCCTCTCCAATCTCTGCTTGCTAACATATACAAATCCTATATGTGCCAATACTACTCCCACCAGTATCTGCACTAAAAACTTTCTCTCATTCTTGCAAGGATCTCAAACTCAAGATGTATTTCTTAAATTCAATTTTACTTATATCCATTCTAGATTATCATTCATAATTTAACTTCTACTCCTAGTAATTTTTCAAACTGTTGTTTCAAAGATTGCTTTTTCAACAATTTTTTCAATTCAGAATCCTGATTTTTTATTTCTTTAATCATCTATGGCCATCTAATCATCTAAGTCCATTGGTCCTAATGAGACTGTTAGTAAGATTCACCTGCTACATTCTCCTAGACTCTGCAGATAGATAACACCAAAGATTATTTCCTTACCCTTTCTCTGGACCTAAATAGTCATCAATGGCAATGTTATCTTCTACCAGATCACTAACTAGGACTCAGCAGCAAATGGCTTGTTCTTAATCTCAGTATCTTCTAAGCCTCAAATTGACATTTATTTCAGTGAGTGATTAACTTAATGACCAGGAAAAATATAATAGGCATTAATACCAAAATTATAACATTACTTTAAGTGTATCTGCCTGCTGACTATATCTAAATGATTTTTCTATACTTTAAATTCAACACTGCATAAGTGGAATTCCTTTCCTTAATTAGAAAAGGGTAGCATGGGTTTCTATTTTCCTCAAATCTTGAATGACTCTTAGCTCTTTCTATTTCCCAATTTCCTAAGAAAACCTGTTTCCTAAATTCTATCATTTATATTTTGTCATCATTTTTTTCTTTATAACTTTTATGCTGGTCTCTCCATCTGCATATGCACTATGCTTAGATAAGTCTTTTCAATCACTTGCCAATAGCACCACCAATTCTCAACACTTAATCATCTTTTGTTTTATGGAGTGAACATCATTATCTTATCAAATTTCTATAACTCCGTTTTGACTAAATATTTTTTTTGTTGCAATAAAGATTAAGAAGTACAACACATAAAGAACTGTTTGCAGATTTCCATCAAGACATCTTTATTTATCAGACACCTTTACCTTGTTTCTGAATAATGTACCTGTCAAAAATCACCATGGGGACCCCTGCTTGCTTTCCTCCCCTGGCACTTCATTGTTCCAGTAGATGCTCCCAGCCTGGTCTTTTCACTATTCATTCAAGTCACTTCTAGCTCAGACTTCTGGTTCTTCCAATCCCTTCCTATCTACAATCTCTAGTATGCTTCTCCTAGTCCTTTTCCCCCCTTCAGATCTTAATTCTTCCAGGAGGACAACCTCTGAAGCCCCTCTTATGAAAGCACTTCCTATGTCTCTAAGTTAAGGGATTTTCCTCTCTTACTTGTGTATAATATGCTTACAACTCAACACATTTTTTGTTTTCAGGTTTATACTATCTTCATTTTTATTCTTCTCTTAGCCTTAACTCGGAAAATAACTTCCATGAGTCATGAATTGAACCTGATGTACTTGGTGTTCTTATGCCTCTATAACACTAGGCAACAAATGCAAGTTCTTTTAAATTTATTAAGTCATATGGTACCAGGTTTATGAAGCTATAGGCAAAGGAGATGTTCCTGATTTTGCTATAGACATTTTTTTATAAATCAATTCTCTGATTGACTTAAAATATCATTTCTAATATAATTTCCAGCACTTCCTTTATTCCATCCAGACTCTACCTCAATGCCATCTCAGTCACAGAATAAAAGACAGTCACTTTGATCCCAAAGTACTGATGTCTCCCTGTATAAAGTCCCAAATAGCCTTAAAGTCTCAATCTGCCATTTCATTTCAAGCTTCTTCCCAACACAATTAAGAAATCAAAGGGAAACCACTTTTAACATGTGGTACCTTTTAACTTGTCTTCCCTTTGATGATAATAAGAACCATAGACTTTTCTTCTGTCCATCATATTTTCTTTGCAATTCAGAGCTCCTGCTGAATCCCCCTGAACACAGTTGTTACATCTCTTTGCCACCTGACATCATTTGAAATCTCTCAGATTTTCTGAATTAAGTTTGTAAAGTACACTAAAAACAACACTTCTTTCTCTTGCATAACGTGAAAATATTTTTCTGAATAGTGAATGAATCTTTGCGTACAACAATGTTTTGCCTACAACAATGGAGTTAAAAAATTCTGTCTCCTATATGAAATAGAATGATTTGGTATTTGTATAAGCAATAACACAGACATCATTTGTACAATTGCTTGGAGGCCTACTGTGACTGAAAACAGACCGATTGTGAAAATTGGATGGATGGATGGAGCATTTGGTTAGTCTTTCCTATTGCTACTAGTAAATGAGCTATTAAAATGTTACTGAACCATAAACAAAATAATTAAACCAACAAATACTACACTTACATTTTTCTTTATGTTCATGTATCACTTTCTTTGAAGAGTATTTTTTTTTCCTTCTATGGAAGTAACTTTATCCTTAAAGTATTGCACCCCATGTTTTCATCTCCTAATGCTGCTGAATTTATGAATGTGACTCATCATTTCTAATCAATGAAATTGTGTTGCACTTTGGCTAAACAGCAACTATACTTTGATTAAGTTTTCAGTCTCTGGGAAGGAAAATATCATTCTTATAAAGGAGAAGAAAAATTGATTACCTGGAAGATTTTCAGAAATTAAAACTTACACAACACCTTGAGTGGATATTATTCCCTTGGTAAAATTGCTGCCTTATAAATATGAGAGCATTATATTTTTCGACATCATGGATATGTTGATATATGAAAAGATGAAGAAACTATTGTCAAAATATTTGATGATGCCCAGGTGACTCAGACTGTTAAACATAAAGTGAGAAGAAAGACCTGTTTCACAGGTTTATTGTGGGACTCATGAGTGATTCAGTAAAAGGTCTGCCATCTATAGATCTCTACAGGACAGAAATGACACCCTCTTAGTCAGAGATTCTACAAATGAATGTTTATATACTTACATTTATACACCAATTGTTTCCCTTTTTAATTACTACTTCAAAAGAGACCTTCATCTGTCCATTTGATTAAATGAAATAAAGAAATACATGTTTGGATTTTTTTCTTTGTAAATCTTTATCTAGTATTTAATTAATCAGTGTGTTGACTATTTAAATTTAGTGAAGGACCGATTGCATCAAATATAGACATCAAGCTGCAAAGTGGAAATAATTTATGCTCTATTTGTTAAATTTTATAGAATCTTACATAAATCATAATATGAAAATACAGTGGTCTACAACACAGACTGTTGAGTCAGAAAAACCCAATTTCAAATTCTTCTTCTAGAACATGCAAATAATGTAACATCAGCCTAGTTACTTAAGGATATAAACCTTAATAAATACTTATTTCATAGTATTCTAGCAATGAGTCTTATAAAGTTCTGGAACTACTACACGGACTGTAGCCACTCTTGTAAAAAGCAATGCTTTTTTTTTTTTCTTAACATATCTTTATAAAACACATGGGCCATAGCCTGGAGAGATGGCTCAGCAGCTAAGATCACTGGCTGCTCTTCCAAGGGTCCTGAGTTTAATTTCTAGCAATCACATAGTGTCTTACAAACATCTATGGTGGGATCTGATGCTCTCTACTAGCATAAAAGCTAGTATATGCAGGTAGAGTACTCATATACATTAAATTAATGTTTAAAGCCTTTTTAAAGTTATTAAAAATGAATACATAGACCAGGGAAAATATCTGAAGACTCCTACAGATAAAGTAGCTATCAATGTCCCAGAACTCTGCTGAACTCCAGACCTCTGAAACTGATAAATTAAAGCCCATGCCTACTCTGATGGGCCATAGTTACCTCAAACTACCAGATAAAAACCAATCCATTGTACTACTGTAACAACAACAAAAAATGTACTTACTCATTTACTGTCTTTATTTCTATATTCTTTCTTGACTAAAATGATTTAGGGAAACAGCCTTGACTCTACAAATGCCAACTCAGTCAGTCTCCTGAACCAGTCCATCCTCCTTCAATTTCTCTTTAAATTTCTTCTGTGCCATCTTCCAGATACTGTAGCCTTATCTAGGATCTTCACTGTTCTCAATCTGCTCCCAACGTAACTCTTTAAACTCGTGTTAACAATCTCCCAAACAGCCTCAGCATCAATTTTCAAGAAAATCATCCCCTTGTGATTTCAATTATGTTAGTTCCACTAATATTTACTCACTCACTCTCTCTGTCTCTCCCTCCCTCCCTCTCTCTCTCTCTCTCTCTCTCACTCTCTCTCTTCCTCTACCCACATTCCATGTGACAAGACTTCAAGTGGATGATTTATTTATTTATTTATTGAAAAGGATCATAAAAGGGGGGGGAAGAGAGGGGTGGAGATTGGCCTGAAGGGATAGGAGTAGCAGAAAAGAGGAAAGAGGGAGGGGGATGGGAGGTGGTCAGAGCCCTTTTTAAAGGGAACATAGTGAATAGACACAGGCAGGAGCTGAGGGAGTATCCTGTTAGAACTTAGGCAGGTCAAGACAAATGACTAGCACAAATTCTTTGTTCCAGCTATGTAGGGCTATTTGAATTTTTCCAAAAAACATCATGTTTCCTGAATTTGTGACTTTGCACCTTTCTCTCCTTTAATCTAGAACCCTCTTCCATCACTTCCCATTAATTTTGACTTTTAAAAATCAAGTTCTCTTACATGAACTGTGATGATCCCACCAGAGTTATTAACATCCTCCTATTAGGTGCCAGTAATGTTTTACAACAAATTCACCCAAGAGTTTGGCAAACATAAATTTAATTCATATGTGAATGAAAGAAGAGAGAGGTAAAATGTCTCACCCATTTCAGTATAAATGAACTGAAAGCTATGACTTTTTCATGTCTGAGGACAGGATGCTTTCTGTAAACTCAGTGAGTTTACCTCCTGTTATAATAGCTGTTGACATTATAAATTTGAGTCTATGTAAAATTCCAAAAGAGGGCAAATAAACTAAGAGAAAATCCAAACTACTGTTAGAATGTCATAGTATACCCATAATTGATTTCCCATGAGGAAACAAGCAAGAAAAGTTATTGCTTTGGAAAACATCCTTCAGATACTATATTTGGAAATGAAAGGTACTCAACAGAAAAACAGAAATCACAATGAGAAGGTATTAAAACAGATTTCTCTGTTTTGGTAAACAAGGTTGTGATTTGGGGTTTGGGGTTTTGACTTTTCTTTTTCCTCCTCTACTCACATTTAAATTTAGGAACTACAAAATACCAAATAACCAACAATGAAATAAAGCCTAATCAGGAAGATACCCATTAAAACAATGAATTCTGCTTGTAATGTAGAAACTAGTGGCAAATGTATTTCTGAGGATTAATTAAGATGACCTAAGTTTTAAAATACTGTTAGTGGGATGAATGATTTCACACTACATAAAAGGCCTCTATTCATTAACTTCCAGAACAGTTACAATGTGTGTCATTTTAATCTGTATGTACTCATGATTTGCTTATCATTTGTAATCACTAATGTTCTTTTGACACAGTGAACAGGAGGCAAATATTCTCGAATAAGATCCAAAAGTCCTTCTTATATTTCCTAGCTATCAAGAACCATGAGATTTTTTTAAGCCTCAAATATTAGTGCATTGAAATAAGAGCCATATTATTTGTTACTAAAGCAATGTTGTTTTATACTTAGTACTATAATGTAAGAGTAAATTTTCTCACCTTTTTATTATTATTTCACAACTCAATTGAAGGTAGTTAATTTTAGATGTTACTTTTGTTTATCTGGAAAGGTTGTAAGGCATAGCAAACATTATAAGGAAGTGAAATGGCTGGTACTTTTCTATAAGGAAAAATGAGTTTCCAAACAAGAATAAAACTCTGGGATCTTCATCTACCTACCTCATCATTTGAATCAGCTCCTGTGTTCTACTGCATGGTGTATGTTACAGCACAACAAGACTTTTTTAATATCTAGTAGAAATGTAGATTAAGGGGCTAGCCAGTCAGAGGAGATGACAAGTCAGGTGTGTGTGTGTATGTGTGTGTGTGTGTGTGTGTGTGCGCGCGCATGCGCGCGCGAGCTCATGTATGCAATTCATAACTGATTAAAATAGAAAAAATAAACCATGTGGGAAGAGAGAGACAGTGTCGAGTGTTTAAGGACCTTGCAGAGGACCCCCAGTTTGGTCCCAGCACCAACATGGTAGGTCACAGCCACCTAGCATTGAAGATATATCAGATCTGATGCCCTCTTTTGGCCTTCACAGGTACTCTATGTATGTTGGTGCACACATAAGCATACAGGCAAAATACTCATACAAATAAAATAACAGAAAGCTTTTAAATTTTTTAAAGGGAACAATTTCTGGTACTCCTTTATCCTTAGTTTATTCCATGCAAAATCTGGTGAGATTTCTTGTTTTGGTAGATATTTCTTTTCTGACTTTTATGGGCCTCATTTTATTATGTCTATTGTTACCTTTTCTTTAACTTGTTTTATGCTCACAGAGTAAAATTTAGTTCACCCACACAGAAAAAAAATTGCTAAAAATCTCCTATTAGCAATATATCTAGAAATAAGAAAGGGAAGGGACCTATTATATGAAGTATATGAATATTAAACTTGTACATCAATTCTAATTTTTCATTGGTTAATATGGGAACTGCATGAACTTTGGTCTAAGAATCTTACATGTGAAACATTTCTGGGAGACTTACAGAAAACTTGATATATAATGAGTGTCAGCTTGCCTAAGGGGAAATAGAAGGGAGTTAAGCATATATTACTTTACACAGAGAATATAGAACAAAACACAATCTCCAATATATTTCACTCTCAATCACACCTGTCTGCAGCAGAAATATCTTACCTACAAAATCTTACTCTTCCTGGCCTCAGGGAAGACACCATTACTAGTGAAACCCAAAAGACAGTTAAGTGGGCTTCCAATTATGGAATTACTTAAACTAGCCATGAGATCAATAACATTCATTTGATGCCAAAGAAACATCAAATGTAAAGCCTAAAATAGGAAGGGAATATTTAGTATTGAACATTTCACAAGTCCTCACCAAAATTAGATAATGCCAATTCATAATGGCACTTGGCATTTGGTCAACCAGGAAGAAAAACAGAGGCCTTTTTTTTTTCCTTTAGATTGCTAGAATAATCAATAGTGCTAAATGATTTAAGACAAGAGGTGCCTAGAATCTGAAGGAAGATGGCAACATTAAAAAAAAAAAAAGCTAGATAATTGCTATCTAAGATAAGAAAGCCAGGTATGGTGGTGCATGCCTGCACTCGCAGCAATGAAGAGACTCAGACAAAACTGTTGTAAAGTTGAGACTAACCTAAACTACTAAACTACACAGAAAGACCCTCTCCAAAATAAAATAGAAAAGAATGTCACCCAACATATAGAGAGTAAAATGTTGTCAAATAGGAAGAGTTAAAATTCCAAATGACATTGACCTTGAACTCTTCAAAAGAAGAAAACCAGGCTGGGATTTCCAGCCAAGTAGAGAGCAGCCACTGAAAAGAGCCTTCCACCTACTGGTGTATGGAGATACAGTTACCCTGAACATATAGAAATTATGCATCGAGTTTTAAAACAATAGGAATGAGAAAGGGGAATCCCAAGATGAAGGCAAGAGACAGAAAGCAGAGCTGAGTGGGAGTTCTGGATGCTGACTTCTGCTCTAAAGGGACACACTGTGAGACCTTGGACACTTGAGGGGAAGTGGATACACAAACTTTGAGTAAGTTCCTTGTCTCTCTTAGGGTCACCGTCTTATTAAGGAAGGGACTACAGCATACCCCACGCACCACAGTCTCAGGACAGGCCACTCTCTATCCTGAACCTACATGGAAAAAGGAAAAAAAAAGCCTAAAAGGAGGACTTACAAGAGAATTTTAAACCCTAGCTCTGTTTCTTGTGAGTTTGTGTTACCAATTTCTTTAGACATCCAGTGCAGGGAATTCCAAGCCTGGCATTGAATAATGAGCTGAACAATGGACAGGACAGGGAAATATCAGTAGTGGGCAGGGAAAAGCCCATGGGGACTTAATCCTATACAAAGAGCTATAGGCAGCTGAGGAATAATGTGAAAAGATCCTCTTCTTCAGGGAAGAGCACACCAATTGGTTGCCCAGTGCCAAATGGCCAGCCTGGAAAACCTACATACAAGTAACACTATATGGAAAAACATGTCCATGTATATTTCTATATTTAGGAATATATATGTATATACATATATACATGTACACATGCAATAACAATTAATGAATAAGGAAGTTCTAAAGGAAAGTGGGAGGAAATGTACCATTATAAAACTGATAATTTTTTAAGGTTGATCAATAATTTATAAAACTGTCCCTGAAGTGGAGTTATTTCTGGCCTTTCTAGAGCAAGAAAATTTGCAAATCAGCTGGGGGGAGGCATTCACTCTTCAGGCACTGGATCACCCCTACATGGGAAACTCCACTTTTCCTCCTTGAAAAATTAAATCCATATTTTAAAATGTCAAAAGAATTTGTCTTCAATGAAGTTTCCAGAGGATACAGAAAACAATCAATATGAAGATCTCAGATCCTGGATATGTAAATTTTAAAAGAAACTATCACAAATGTGATGTATGGCCAGGATCTCAGAATGTCACTTGTGTAGAACTATGACTCATGCTGATCAAACAGTTAGGTTAAGAGACGTTCACACTGGGAAGTGTGGACCCCTAATCTAATATAGTAGATTTTTTTAAGAAGATAAAATGCAGGTAAGGATGGACATGCACAGGGAAGTCACCTGATAAAATAGAGGCACAAACTCAGGCAATCGTTCCTCAAAAGAAAGAATTCCAGAAATTCTAGAAGCTACAACCAACCTAGAAAATATACCTCAAACAGGTGTTTCACTCAGGTTGTACAAGAATACAATCCTGTTGATATCTTCATCTCATGCAATCCCCCAAACTGTGATATAGCAAGTGCCCTAGAATGTGTGTGTGTATATATATATATATATATATATATATATAGATAGATAGATAGATAGATAGATAGATAGAGAGAGAGAGAGAGAGAGATTAGAGCAGGTAAATAAAATATAAGAAGAAATAAGACATGAAATAATTGAAGTTCTATGGGGAAAAAATAGACATCACCAATCAAAATTTCTCTGAACAGATTAAACAGTGTGTCAAATGAGTGTAACACAACTAAATAAATGATTAAAATTTTAAATAAAGTCTAAAAGACACAAAGATCTCAAACTTAAAAGCTGTGTATTAACTCCTAGCCAAATAAGAGATCTTGAGAAAACATAGAAAATGAAGCAAAGAATTTAAAGTCAACATGAACAAGACTTTCTGAGACGTGAGAGAAAATGTCTCTTCTGAAGTTCATTAAATAATAATAGATCCCAAGTAGAATAAATAAAGATGAATTCATAGCAACATAATTACAGGGAAGCTGCAAGAAATATGAAAGCATGTAAAAAGAAAGAAAAATGACTTGAGAAGCAGTAGCAACTGATGGCTGACAATACCAAAAGTGGAGGGGACAATGGGGAAAGGTTCATGTTGTGTACTGAAAAATTGATCACCTGTCAACTCCAGTTCGAAAGCATAAAGATTTCTCCCAAGTAAGGGTGTTGGCAAGCACAAAACAAAATAACAAGTTGAAAACAGGGGCAAATAGGAAAGGAAACAAGGGCATAGAAGGAAACCTGAGTGTGTTAAAACTTGGAATGAACCTATTGGAAATTGTGTAATTTGGCCTGGCTATAATGACCAACTGCAGGCATCAAAGGCAAAAATCATGGGCATACACCTTGGTAAAATCTCATCCAGCATCCAATTTAGCAAGTGCATTTTGTTTTTTGCAAAATATGTCATACAAGTTGATTTTTAAAAGCAAACAGAACATAAATGTTGTATAATAACAGATTAAACAAAAAACTGATTCATTTACATTGTTCCCAAATATTTATATTACAGGGAAAAGGATAGGAACAATCACTGACTTCAGATAGTATGAAGAAATACAGACACTGAGCATTTAAACATAAGGTTAGCAGAAGAGAAACAGTATGATCCTCGAGGGACATAAGGGACAGGTGTGCCCTTCGTCATTCCTCTTTGGTGTGACTTTATACAGTTAGAACAGAAATCATGCAGCAATATCCAGCCAACGGGGTCACATAAATGATCTAGAGAGTTTTACTAAAAGTAATTTAAATACATTAAAATACATGTCATGTAGACACTTGATGTTAAATATATAGGTCAGCATTAGAGGGTAATTTTTTTAAGGCAATGAGGTAGACTCTCCAAGGGAATCATCCTGTCATAGAATAAACACAATTGTTAGACATGGCTGGAACAAAGGCATGGGTTGAAAAGTCTACTATAAAAGACATCAGAACTAGGGGAATGCGGAAGTGCCTTGTTACAGCGAGAGTTATAGAGGAGCATTGACTGATGAGTGATCTCAGGACTTCATTCAGTCTGACCCAGCAGATGAACATGCAGGGTCTAGAGACCATTCTAATTCTTGGCCGACATTATTTGATTGTTCATCAACAGTTGACTGCTACCATATTCTTTCCTCCAAGACTAATTACAGTTTTCATACCAGAGACAAGGATTTATGTGGCACCTCAAAAGATTCCTTTTAAAATGTGCTTTTCGGACAATTATTTCAGTTAAGTTAGGTAATTGAGTACTTAAAGTAGTTAGTGTATTTGCATGCTTAATTAACTGTAATTTATTTAAAAGCACTTTAATATCAAATTACTGTGGGTACATTAGAAGCTTAAATTATTTCTTTTAAGAACTTTTTTTACTCTTTTTTTTTGTAGAATGCAGTAAAACTAAAATCATAAGTGGAACTAAAATTACAAAATAAAAAAAGTGAGTACAGATAAAATGTTGAAACTAAATAAAAACAGTTCATTAAACACCTGTTCAAGGATTAGAACTCAAGCAAAGATAGCTTTCAGCAACTTGAGTAATAGTAGGAGTATGATAGAAACTGTCACAAACTATGTTACACTGCCTAGATTTCTTATAATTCTAAAAAAAAAAAAAATGTAATATATTCCAATTGAAACTTGGTTACCTGGATTTTAATACCACTTTTGACTCAAAAAAGCATTTTTTTTTACCTCAATGCTGTACAAAGGGTTACCATTAAATTCTAAGATGTTAAAGGACTGTGAACACTTTTCCTCATGTTTATTGCTTGAGTTGACTCTTGAGCCATCAATTCAAATGGTCTTGGTAGCTAGCCTCTTGGTTGTTGGTAAACAAGCTTATTGATAAATCCCTATGTGGACAGAAAATCAACTGCAGATGTAAGTAACTGCAATTTAACAAATGAACATATTCATCCATGCTACAAGGTTAGGGTGTGGGAAAAGTAAAAGCATCATTTCCTTTCTGTTTATAAACAATCTTACAACAGTGTGTCATAAACAGTTGCTGAGTGTTCTCCATCCAGACACTTAGTATCTCTGAAGCATAGCCACTTTCACAGTCCCTCCTGCCAGTGTCTTATCTGCTGGTTTCTAAACCATATGCAGTAGGCTATCAAAAGGCTCATGAGCATGTGTAAATAGCACTGTGTTAAAAGTACTCCACTGTAAGGAGTAAGGTTTTTTCCGCCTGCCTCCGAGTCTTGTACCGCTGCCATACCAGCCCCAATTAACACACTGAGACTCTGTATTTGATACAATGCTGTTGGCCCGGTTACTTGTTTCTTATGGGCTAGCTCTGCTTAATTATTAACCCATTTCTATGTATTTCCATGTGGTCTCCTTACCCCCCAGTGCAGCAGGCATTTGGTCTCCCGGTCTCTCCATCTTCGCCCTCCTCACTCCTCTTTCCTCCTTCCTATTTCCTCCTTGTCTCCTAGTCCTGCCTATCTTGCTTTCCTATTGACCAACAGTGCTTTATTCATTAACCAGTATAAGAAACATATACAGAATGACATCTCCTATCATCTCCTCTTTTCTGTCTAAATAAAAAGAAGGGTTTTAACCTTAACATAGCAAAATATATCACACAACAATTATCAAATAAGAATCACAGTTAACAATATTTAGTCCATTAACATTTAGCAAGATTTAAGAAACTATTCTATCATCTATCCTATATTTGTGAGTCTAAAGTCCTATATGTAACTTATCTTTAATCCTAACTAAGGAAAACTATAACCATAACTATCTGTCTTCAACTCCTTCAAAGACCACAGAAGGATAGTATATAAACTCTAGAAATAACAGAGACAACTCACTGCCTGGTCACCTGAAGTTCTTTTGTAATCTTCCATCTTCAGCCCATAGGCCATAGTGTGTCTGGAAGACTCTTCAGCAAAGCAGGAAACTTTAAACTGTCTTCTTTTATTGGCAGCTTGTCCGCCATTTTTCTCTGTGTCCTACAGACTGTCTGGCATACTTTTCCACGAAGCAGGAACTCTGTAGCAATGCCCATCTTGAATCAGCAGTCACTTTTCTGTGGGTCCTGCATGTCCAGTTTATACAGCATAAAGTCAAACAGTCCAGACAAGAACAGTATCTTGTCCAAATGGCTAGTCTTGCCATATTGGAAGAAAACTCTATAACAAGTTTCTTCAATGTCCATCTTCCTTTCTGACCCAGGTGGTGTTGCCAGGAACAATTATGTCTCATTGTCAAGAAAAACCCTAAACCATTTTAAATGCCATGTTTTGTAGGTCTTTGAAAGGTTTGAAGAGTGCCTATCTATCCCAAATATATCTCTGCATACCTAGAAAACCTAACTCACCTAGCTATAAGTTTTGACTATTATAGGTAACTATCTAAAATCTGTACTAAATTATACATTACATTTTTAAATGAGCTATATAAACACAATACATAAACAAGAAGAGATATATACATATCATAACATTGACCTTAAATTGTATCAATAAATGAAAATCCATTCCAAAACAAAGTATTCACATCTATACCATAATCCCCTTTTTACCTTTAAAACAATATTGGTTGTGATCATTAACCATTTATAACCAACCCCATTTAAATGAACACAAACATTTATAAACAATATTTGGGAATTTGGGCGTTGTTCTTTCCAAACTACTTCCTGCTGGTAAAGGGCGCTGTCATAGTTGTAGAAATCCTGGTTGTAGTCTGCGAGGCTACTTTGTCCAAGCTGTTTTGAATGTTGGATCACCAGCGACTCTGTTTCAGGTGGCCTGGCTTGATCAAACCACATTAGTCTGGATGGAATCCACAGCTTTTTATTTTCTGTGGAAACAAAAATAGAAATCCTTTTCCCCAGTAACTTGTCCTTGAACTTAAATTTTTGAGTCAAAGCATTTTTAAAATATATAATTTGGCTTGATCTAACAGCATTTAGTTTATTAGTTGTTGTTATTTCCTCAGCAGCCAAACAATTTAAAGACAACAGAATAGTATATAGGATCCATAATTTTTCTGTGCTTTTCATCTTTACGTGGCTTTTTTATTACTGTTTCTTTTACTTCTATTTTTTCATTTTTTGAGCCTGGGTTTCTCTGTGTAACCCTTATCTGTCCTGGAATTCACTCTGCATACCAGGTTTACTTTGAAATCACAAGATCTGCTTGCCTCTGTCTCCCAAGTGTTAGGATTAAATGCATGTGCTGCCACACCCAGCTGTTCTCTGTCTTTTTAAAACCATTTTTTTCCATGTCTACGTATATTTTAAAACACACTGTAAACCTTTAGAGGTTTTTCTTAATATGATTCTGTCTTTACTTTAAATCTTTATTTTTGTCTGACCAGAAGTCTTTATCTGTTAAACAACAACATTACTAAAATGAAAGTCTTTGTTGTTTCTGCTGAGGTTATCAAAGATGGCGGCAGGTACCTTTACTGCCAGCAATGAAAGCTGTGGTCACTGCCCTCGCCATCTCTCATGCACACTAATAAATTGTTAGCAATGATTGTTAAAAGCCATGCGGTTTTTTTGCCGCTTATGCTGAGTCAGGAAACCTCTCTTAAAGGAGCAGCACTATCTGCTTGTCTCTGGCAAGTCAGAGTCTAACCAAGAAAAATGCTGTTACCAAGAAACCTTGCTATTCGGCCTATTTGTTTATCCTGATCCTTATTTAACCGTGATACTCCATTCTCTACATGCTTCCAAATGAAATTAAAATCCTTCACATGGAATACAGTATCCTTAAGATGCATGTATGCTAATTTTTTTCTTTTTTATTTAAATTTGAAACAAGGTTGCTTTACATGACAACCTCAGTTCCCTCACCCTCCCATCCTCCCCTATCACCCCCACCAAAACCCAGTCCACTCCCTTTCTACTCCCCAGGGAGGGTGAGGCCTTCCATGGGGAATCTTCAAAGTCTGTCATATCATTTGTGTCTAGGCTGTCATATCATTTGTGTCTATGGGGGATGCTCCCAAAGTCCATTCCTATACTAAGGATAAATACTGATCCTTTACTAGAGACCCCATAGACTGCCCAGTCCTCCTAAACAACATCCACATTCAGGAGGTCATTCTATGCTGGTTTCCCAACTATCAGACTGGGGTGCATGAGCTCCCACTTGTTCAGGTCAGCTGATTCTGTGGGTTTCTCCAGCCTGGTCTTGCCCCTTTGCAACTGACAATCTAAGCAATAGTGGAGAGGTTACCTTTAATGCCCTTCCACAATAATGAGATTAATGACTACATTATATGCCATCCTAGAAACTTCATCTAGTAGCTGATGGAAGCAGAAGCAGATACCTACAGCTAAACACTACTATGTTTATTTTTTAAGAGTCACCTGATATGATTCCTACTTCTATGAGCCAGCACTCTAGTATTCCATATTGCTGGTAGCCCTGAAATTTATACTCACTTCTCTGCCTGCCTGGGGGTCCCTGACATTTCCACACTTCATATTATACTTGAGTTAGGCTTTGTTTTCCTTAATCCCCCATCTGCTATTTATTGAGGTAAGAACCCCAGCTACCATGTAGAAAATTAATAGATCCTATTCTGTAGTGAGTTGCTTAACGTTTTCTCCATCTTTAAAGATAAAACCAATATTTTGGGTATCCATGTTCCCTGTGCCTATTTCAAATTTTATCTGTGTCTGACATATAAAGCACATTTTCTGATTGAATAATTGCTTCATGATTTTGCACAAGATAAAACTTTCTTCAAACACAAAACCCTTAATGCAAACTTCTGGAATGCTTAAACTTAAATCATCATTGTTTTTCAATTTTGAAAATTCTAAAATTATGTATGATTAATGAAATTAAGTTAGAGAAATAAAATAAAAACCTTAAAAATTGAATGAAGAATGCATTTTTATAACAAATTTGCAAGGAAAATGAAATAATCCTGAATTTGTTTCTGATATCTCTAAGAATTATTATTATACTCATATATAGCCTTTGTTAACCGGGGTATTATATCATTTTATTGTATAATGTAACTGTACCAATAAGGATATATTTAAATATGGTTTAATTAAAAATAGCCACCTGTGGTGAGCAAGTAGAGAGCCATACAAGATTTTAATGTAAGAAACAATAGGAAACATGATTTCACATCAGCTATTCTGCTCACTGCTATATTGGTGACTATGCCCCATAGTTCCAGGAAGTAAGTTTAATTTCTCTGAAAACTTAGCTATCAATTTGGAGAACTAGGTAAAATTGAGTGATCATGTATGATACATTTAATGTCCTAAGCATTTACAGATGCATTATCCCTCATGACACTGTAGAGGAAGGGCAATTACTATCTCTATCTTTGATTTGAGGAAACACCAAAGGGTAAGTGCTAAGTCATGTGACTAGTGTGAAATTACTCACCCTTCCCTGTCTCCAAGTTCTATTTTCAATGACCTCTCCTAAGAGAGTAAATTACTCCCTTGCTCAGGTTGAACCATACAACATGCCTTAGCCAGCAGATTAAGAAACTATATGACAGTAAGTATGCAGTCTCTTCCATCACCGTGAAAGAACAACAGAGTGCTGCTACCCCAGTAGATAAGTAACTCACAGGCAGGGCAGCCTCGGTGGCCCAGGCCTGATGATCCATTTGCACCTGAGCTTCAGTTATATGAGGCAATAATGCCTGTGTTTCAGATCCTAAGAGTTGCTGACATCATACATTGCAATGCAACACTAAGTATCTCACTAACTGAAGCATCCAGATTGTGACTGGAGTGCGGGACCTCTACACAATGTATTAGGTGGTACTGTGCTCTAGTGTTTCTGTATTTGTATTTGTTTATACAAGGGATTCCATTGGGACACAGAAGTCATAACTTTTAATTATTCAGTTAGGACATGCCTGCATAAGTTTTTATTAGGTGGCAAAGTTTCTACAGGAGAACTTATTGAGTTACATTTATTACAATTATATTTTAATTCTCCAATAACTAAAACGATGGAGACCAACTTCACATTTCTGCTTTATTGTTAAAATATTAATTTGTTACAAAGACCTAAAAACGAGCTTGGATGGATCATCATGCCTCCATACACCAGGAAAAAGCCAAGCCTCAACCTATTTACAGAGTTAAGAATATCAAACCCTCCCTATTCTCATCTTTGCTCCTTCTACACACTAATAAAATGGCTAACTAATCATATATCAGTGTGTATGTTATGAAAATATCAAATTCAAAAGCTACAAACCCTTACTTCACTACCCACATTAAGAACAAGTGGAGAAAGTTGCTCTGCACAGCCATTTGCAAATGCTGGGGATCATGGTCCCATCCCAGCCAGGCTCTATATCTCCAAGCATTTCCTGGCATGTTGTTTGCATGGGTAGCTTTCTGTCCCCAAACCCACTTGTTAGGGCCTACTTTGGGCTACTGCCCTCCAGTAACTAAGTGCCTACTATGGGCTGCTGTCCTCCGGGAACTGAATTCCACAAAACATTTGCCATTTAGTAAAGGAAGATGGCATTACATTTCAAAACTTGTTTCCTGTTCTTCCTCCTCCAGCCCCTCCCCAAGTAAAAGAGAGTGCAAATAAGGCAACCACCAGCAAACACCATGACATATTTCCTGGTGATGTTTCTCATTTCAATGTTTTAACCATCTTTCTCCATCAACCAGTGAAAAAAAGATGCAGCTTCAGGTGTCTTTATATTCATTCCCTGGGCCTGCTGAACTGTCTTTCTTTCTTTCTTTCTTTCTTTCTTTCTTTCTTTCTGAGACCTGAGTAATTTATTTTGCTTTTATTTGTTTTTATTTTTTCCTTTTTTATTTAAATTTGATAAAAGACTTTTAAATTTATGTCAGCTGTTGATTTTATGTTCATTGGTGATCTTTGTTGCTTTCTTCTAACTAGATTTTTTTTGCCTTAAATGGTGAATCGCATGAAGGTTGCCTCTGTGCATAAAGCCTATAAAGTTGTAAAAGTACTAAAAGTTACTGTTCTTACAAATGTTAATATTTGCATCAGTCTGCTCAATTGCCTAAAAGAAAGGTCAGATTTGAAAAGTAAATAACCAGCATAATGTAATTATTTAGTGGAAAGGATAAAAATATTTGTTTGTTTTGTTTCTGGGTTGTTCTTTCTTGGTTTAAGATATATTCACTTCTATATAATTACTTATAAGAAATTTGTAGGATGCTTGAACATTTGAAAAGCAAATGTCAAGAATCTAACAATTTGTTCTGAGTGAAAAATAGTAAAATTATCTTCTCCTAGATCAATGATGTGTGCACGTGCTCTTCATTAGCATTAATTTGTATCTGTGGTGAATGCTGTGTCCTATTTCTAAGGAAGGCTGCTCTCACAGAGGAGAAATGTAGACTTTATCTAGCTGATGGCAAGGATTACAGAAGGAATTGGTTACATAAAAAACGGTTTCCTGCAAATAGGAACATAAGAAACACCAAATGTCTCTTCATTTTCCTAGTATTAAATTTCTATTGCCTTGAAACAAATAATTTGTAGGCTTGTTTGGTTTATATGTGAGGAGGTAAAAGCAATCGATGTTTCTTCAAAATGAAAAAGTAGATTCAAGTCATGTTTTTATTTGTTGAGAAATATAGTGTATCTATACTATGGGATAAATTCTAAGAGTTACTCACCTATCTGTTGAGCACTTGTTACCTAGCAACAGTCAACAGTCTGCAACCATTAAAAAAGAAAAGGCAGTCAGCCAGGCATCATGACAATGTGCTAGGGAGAATTGTAAAGGGTTCCCAGGATTGCTGCTTCTAGCTATGGCACATGCTGAGATTTCTTAAGACTGTGTGGCTATGTGAATATGACATTCAGTCCTGTCTTAGAGTACATGGTAAAGGTAGGATTTTGAAGATGTTATTGTCAATTGTCTTTGAGTCCATCAAAGGGAGTATATCCTGGATATATCTTAGCTGAAAGCCTGTCTATAGCTCAAAAGGGACTGAGCCCTTCTCCAAGCTTCAGAATGACAATGTAGAGGATAAAAACTCAAGAAATGAAACTGGTTTCCAAGGCTCAAATGGAGAGCCTTCAGATGAGCCTGACAATAGAAGGATGCACCATGCATTTTCCTTATTTCTAAATATGACAGTGGTTCTCAAATGTCCTATAACCCTTTAATACAGTTTCTCATGCTGTGGTGCCCTCCAACCATAAAATTATTTTTCTTGCTTATTTGTAACTATAATTTCCCCACTTTTGTGAATCATAATATAAATATCTGTTATGCAGAACATCTGATATACAACCCCTGTGAAAATGTTGGTCAAACCCCCAGAGAAGTTACTACCCATAAATTGAGAACTACAGGAATATAACATTAGAGGAAAGATGAATGCTTTAAACTCAGAAATGTACACAAATAGGAGGACAGTATGGAAGGCTCTAAGATCTACTTTCACACAATCAGTATAGAAAAAGAAATCGATGTGAGGAAACTGGAGAGAAAAGTCTTCACTATCAATGACGATTTTTCATAGAGTGTGTTCTGAAACTCAATTTCTTCATAATTGTCTGTGGTACTTGATTTAAAATTGCCATTCCCAGATCTGGCCTCTGAGCTAGTGAATCAGGAAAGCTGGAGGTCCATGCATTTTTTTTTAATCCCAAATTCATCCCAATTACATGAAAGGAGAATAGAATCAAAATAAAATATCCTACACAAAAGAAATGAATCTCAGTAACATTATTTGAGAAAACAAATCTAGACCAAAGCACAGTATATCTAGGGACTCCAATCACACAAAGTCCAAGCATAGGAAAAATGTGATGACAGAAATCTGAGAAATATTAGAAGGTAAGGGATGTATTAGAAGAGCGGGGTGTTGACGTATATATTATACATCTTTGTTTTCTGATGGCAAATGAAGTGAAATATGTTTGACTTCATGAGCTATACCATGACATGCAGACAGAGATCAAAGGATAACTCACAAGACTTGGTTCTTTCCTACCCCCTTGTGGAATCCAACCCAGTCTGCAGGTTTGTGTACAAGTGCCTCTAGCCACTAGGTTATCTCCCAGGCCCTATGTTCTGCATCTTGATAAAGGTGTAATTCACATGGATTATATTTACCTAAGCTCATAAATGAGTTATATGCATAGTTTACATGAAGAAATGCTGATAATTAGTGGCAGAAATTATTTTTGTTCTTGTAAATTATCTGCTAGTAGAAAGAAGGAAGTGGTCAGTTGTCTTTACAGTTTCATCCATGAAGCATGTTTTTTTTTTTTTTCCATTTAGGACACGCTCATCTTGAATTCCCTGAGAATGTATAGATTCTATTTACCAGTGATACATCAAGCACTTTATTCTGACTTCCTTCAGACAGGTAATATTTACCAACCTAGAGTTCTTTTTCTTTGTCCTTGAAAGCTTCTATTTTTAACTTCTATTTTGTAAGTTCACCCAGGTCCATTAGAGACAGATTGCAGAACTGCAGGTAAAAAAAAAAAAAAAAAAAAAAAAAAAAAAAAAGTAAATAAAGAACCAGGTATAGGAAAGAAAATAAGAAGCCCCAACAACATATTGCTTTTGGCTTGAAACTAACACTGCTTTTAATAGTACCAGATGTCAAACAATTTACCAGCCATCAAGCAATCAAGCCTGAACCCTAAAACACAGGAATCATACACACGGGATTGACCAAAAGCAATGGCAGCACCCCAGGACATAAATATCCCTCAGTAGAGACTGAAACAAAGCTAGGGACTCATGTAGCCCCTCCAGATCAGTAAGAATTCAACTGCCATGAACTGTAATGAACGTTTGTTTGGGCTGGTAAATGTTGAGTGGGAGTATGTAGTGGATCAAATATAGGCACATAGCAAGCTGAGTTGTTTGAAAGCCAGGCATAACAAAAAGGGACCTGGTAATTAGTGGCAGCCAGTTCAACTAGGATCATCCCACAAACCTTGTCACCACTTGTCATTCATTTGGAAAACCATAAAGGCTGTAAAAAGCCTCTCTATTGCTGCCTATATTTGCTCATGGCATGCTCTACCACTTTCCTCTTAGCCATTAAATCTCTTCCACTGCCTATCACTAACTACAAAAAAAATCACTTGCTCCACATAGACTATAGTTAGAAGCTATAGATGTTTTTATTTCCTGAAAAGAAAACATTTTTCTCTCACCTTAACATGTGTTATATAATAAGTAATAAAAGAAGTAGAAAGTAGAACATATTTTGAGTTTCGTAACATAACAGAACTCTGAACTAACATAGAACTCTTCAAATCCATCTGAGAATGCAAGAAGCCATCATTTTCAACTCTTCAAATACTCCAGAGATGTGGAGCTTGGACTAGGAGCTAGAGAAACCTTCTCCTGTTGGCTAAAACTATTAACATTTTCTAGGGAAGCATATACTTTTAGTGCTACAAAGGCTTGAAATTTTTTTATATAAGTTTGGTTGAGGATATCTTACAAAAGAATTTGTAATAATCTCATAACAAAACTATTTCTTTGAATCTGAGATTTTTTAAGTATTCTGGACTAGGTGTGTATCTGTGTTTGGGCTTCTTACGGATTGGCTTGCACTGCTAGCTTCTCATGAATGCTGTTCATTTTCTTGAAGCTGAATATTGATATATCTGGGGACAGTACATAAAAATTGGTCCTGTTTCTGGGTGAACCAAAAATATGACATTTCACTTCTGTGGCCTGAAAAAATACAGGAAGTACATTGAAAAACCACTGAGGTAAACAACAAACTCTCACACAAGCATCCCCAACTATATTTGGACTGTATTTATTTCAGCATGAGAAACAGTAGGGCTGTCTTTTATATTCTTGTACTCTTTTCTTCTCTCCTCCTCCTCTCTCCTCTTCCCCTCTTCATCTCTTTTTCAGTATCTAAGCTTCCTAGGGCAAATATTGCAAATGCCAGCTGTGTCCTTTTCAATGTGAACAAGTCCAGGGAAAACCTTTGAGTGAATATGTTTTCTTTCCCAATTGTTGCCATAGGCATAAATTGATCTGGGATCCACAGGATGGAAGGCAAGAGAAGGAAATCTTGAAACCATAGAAACAAATCATGCTGGAAAATGGATGAAAGAGTAGCAAAAGGCAGGTGCCGATTCATGACGAAGGCAATGATCAAATCAAATAGCTAAGCACGGAGACTGGATGGAAGAAAGGCATTAACCACATCCTAAACTTTCATCAGACCCCCCAAAGCCACAGATTCTGCTAGAACACTATAGGACTCAAATAGATGAAGGCAAGGAAGAATGTCACCACAAAGCTAATGCATGCCTGGAGCACCTACCCTGTGACCATTATATTTGCCTATTCCTCGTTCCTCTTTCACTTTTCCTAGGGCCCAAATTGAAGAACTCATAAAGTCTAAGAAAGGTGGTTACCCGCTTCTGACCATGAACGTGCTTCCTGTGTTCCATGCCCAGTGTGCCTTTTCAGATTACTGTCCATCAGAAACCATTTTCACCGTGAAATCCTGAAACACTATCATGGCCTGAAGAAAGCCAGGTAGACTGGAAACAAGTGAAAAGTCATGTAGGAGATTTTCTAAAACCTATTCTGGAAAGGAAAAATAAATAAACCTTAACACCATAAGAACAAATCAATAGAAAAGCTTCTACATACACAAACCATATTGTTTATTTTTGTATAATTTATTTCCTTACACTCAGATAAATTTTAAATCACTCTCTGCATATTCCATATTTTATCCACATCTATCCACCCACAGACAGCCTCATCTTAGGTCTATAGAACAAACCACATAAGGTGAGACCAAGCCAGACCTTCTTTACTCTCAACATATATGAATTTTAAAGAGTGTACAGACTGTAAGTTCTGAAATTTATAGAAATTAGTTCATGTATGTATGTATGTATGTATGTATGTATGTATGTATGTATATGAGGGAGAAAATAAAGAGAAAAGAAGCCAGGACTGTTTTTATATTAAAGCTAGAAAATTTTACAAACTAGAATATTTTTTAATTTATTTTTATTTTACATGTGTGTTTGCTTGCATGTGTATATGTGCACCATGTATGTGCCATTAGAAGGTGCTAGATTCCCTGGATCTCCAGTTTCAGACAGTTGTAAACTGCCATGTAGGTACCACAATGAGTCCTCTACAAAAGTAGCAAGTACCCTTAATGCTTGAGACCCAGCCCCTCAACAAAATCTGTAAAAGCAAATTTCATGGAGTAAGATGTTTCCCACCTGACCTGAACAAGGGGGAGCTCACGGACCCCAGTCTGATAGCCGGGACACCAGCATAGGACTGACCCAGATACCCCAAATGTGGGTGTCAGTTAGAAGGACTGGGCAGTCTATGGGGCCTCTGGTAGTGGATCAGTATTTATTCCTAGTATACGAATGGACTTTGGGAGCCCATCCCACATAGAGGGATACTCTCTCAACCTAGGCACATGGTAGAGGGCCTGGGCCCTGCTCCAAATGATACATATGACAGTCTTTGAAGACCCCCCATGGAAAGCCTCACCTTCTTTGGGGAACAGAAAGGGGATGGTGACTTTTATCATTCAAATGTAGTGGTAGGAATATTAACATTAGGTATTTATAATGTATTCTGTTTCCAAAGTGGCTCTAAGCAAGGAACTATGCCACATAATTTCTACTTTATGACATTTACCAAAAAATATGGATATTATTAGTAATATTTTATGATATTTGAGCAATTAGATTCAGAGAATTTAGGAAAAGTTCACAAAGTTAACAGTTGTCCAAATCTAAACCCTACATTTAACTACATTATATATTGCCTATCAACTATTAAATATATCAAGTTGCATAAAGTATCAAGTGGATTCATTTTTTTTAATATGAGATTTTCTTCCATAGTGGTATTCTAATGAAAAGTTATCTTCATCCATACACAATATCTTCAACATTCAATATAATTTATTAGGTGTGTGGAACTTACACTCTTTTGAAGGAAGTGTTATGATCTGTGTTGCCCAGTTTTATGGAAGTTTGACACAATCTAGAGTCATTTTGGAAGATGAAACCTCAATTGAGAAAATGTGCCCACCTTATTGGCATGTGGACATGCCTATATTGCAGGTCATTGACCCAGCAAACCAAAATATTATGTCTAAAGCAGGCCTAAGAGGAATTCTTTACTATGTATGCTTAAAAACAAAAAGCACAACCAGAGACATTTCAACTAAACAACTTAATGATATACTTTCTGGACTTAGAAAATAACAACAAGCCATATGCCATAGCAGTAGGCAATAAGAAAAAGCAAAGACCAAGAATGAAAATATGGGACTATAGACTAAAATAACAATCCATAGGGTCAAACAAAAAAGTGGCTCTCTGAAAAGATAAAGAAATTTGACAAACCCCAACCAAAATAACAGAAAGACTAAGAGTATCCTCAAATGAAAAGGGATGTTAAAACAGGAGAGCTAGAGAATCCCTAGAGACAACTTTGAAAACTTATACCTTCCCCAAAGAAAAGCCTAGAAAATCTTGAAGAAGTAGATAAATTCTTAATCACATATGTCCTGCCAAATTTAAATCAAAAGGACATATAACTAACTTAAATAGATATATAACAACAGCAAAACTGAAACAATAGTAAAAAGTCTTTTCTCAACAAGAAGTTCAAAATTAGATAGACTCACTGCTGAATTCTAATAAATCTTTAAGGAAGCCCTTACATTAATAATCCTCAAACTGTTCCACAAAACTAAAAGGAGAGGCATATACCAAACTCATTCTATTACCTTGCATATCTAGATAAAGGCAAACATGCACACACACACACACACACACACACACACACACACACACACACACATATACATATACAAACAGACATATACTCAAAACTTATCAACAAATTTCTGCTAAAGGAACATAGTGTTAATATTACTTATAACGGCCTACTGTTATACCCATGGGTCTGTGACTTGCTATGCCCTTTTCAGATAAGCTTTGCCTCCAGTAGATGGAAACTAATGCAGAAACCCACAAGTGGTCAATGGACTTTGGAACATCCATTCTGAAATGGATGTCTTCATCAAAGTTGTCCTCTTAAAACTCAGGGATCTATGCAGAAAAAGTGGCAGACAGATTTTAAGAGCTAGATGTGGTGTGTCTTACAGACACAACAGATTCAAATCAGAAGGTATCATAGCACCAAAAGGAGGGAGTGGACATAGGCTACCATGCCCAATAAGAATCTATATGCAAATGGTATTCATTGAATAGAAAAATTAGTTTTCTCTAAGAGAGTCTCACTGGGTATATTAGCCATGCTTTTGGTTGGGCCCAATTCCCAGGAATAGCTGGCCAATACAAAATGAACTCCATGACATTTTTGTAGAAGTTTTGTCTCACTTTGCATTGTGTTGACATTTTGTTTGTTTGTTTGTTTGTTTTATGGGTCTTTGTTATTTTGACTTCTGTTTTTGTTTTCTGGGTTTGTGTGTGCTTATGTGTATATGTGTGTTTTTCAAGTTTTTGTTTTTACATTTGTTTAGAATTTTTTTTCTAAAGAGAGCGAGAGGAAAAAAAGATAAAGTTTAGTGGGAAAGGAAGTGGGGAAAATCTGAGAGGAATTGGGGAGCATGGTCAATTATATTGTTTGCAAAAGTAGTTTTTTAATTAAAAAAATAAATTCTTAAAATGACCAATAAAAGATTTCAAATTAAGAACAGGAACACAAGTTATATTCACAAAATTGGATCAGCATATGCAAATCAAATTGTAGTGTAACACATAGAGCAATTTAAGAAGAGAAACTGCCTGGTCATCTCTTCAGTCTTGAAGAAACTAAGAAAAAGCAGGAATATATCTCAACATGACAAAAACTAAATATAACAAAATTATAGTAAATATTATACTGAATGGGAAAACAGGTAGAGAAAACAACTCTCACTACTGTTATTCAAAACACTCCTCAAGGTATATGCTAGAAAAACAAAACAGCATAAAGAAATAAAAAGGATATAAAAATGAAATAGAAAAAAAGTATCCCTACAGATGATGTGATTCTATGCCTGAAAAAACAGACTCCTCAGAGGAATCTTAGACCACTAAGAAACATTAAATATTGGCCTTTCCTATCAAACATGTAAAAATGTGTTTGTCACAAGGAATTCAAGTTCTTCAAATCTCTCTATCTCCCCAAACTTGTATGACTCTTATTAAAATGTTTCAACCCCACCCCCAACTTTAACACTATGGCCCTGCTCTACTTTTAGAACTTAAATGACTAAAGTATAGCTCCCTTTACCCCTTCCTTTACCCCTTTCTTTCATACCCTTCATAACAATTGTTTTAAAACCAGCCAATTATAAAGGACTATGAGATGGACACCAGACCATGGGGTAAAGACATAGTCACCACCAGCATTAGGGTAAAAACCAAATGTGCTTCCTGCCCAGTGTACTTGCTCTTTCAAAGTACCCTCTTGATCAAGAGTAAACTTAATTCTTGTCCAGACACTTCAACAGGACTAGTGGGCTCTGAAATCCCAAGCTTATTTCTAGCAGATCTGATTCACATCTTCAGCAAAGTAGCAGGTTATAAAGTCAACATACAAAAATCAGCAGGTTTTTTGCCCTTATTTTAAAGATATAAATTTGGGTGTGCATGGTATCTTATTCATGACAGTTGGTATTTAACAAAAAAAAGCTAGTAATAAACCTAATCTAATCAAGGAGAAGAAAGATCTCTACAATAAAAAACTTTAAGATACTGAATAAAGAAATTGAAAACAGACACTAAAACATGGAAAGGCCTTCTGTGCTCATAGATTGGCAAGATTAAAATATTAAAAATTGCTGTACTACCAAAAGCATTCCATAGATTCAATTCAATCCCTATCAAAATTCTAATCACATCCTTTATAGAACTAGAAAAGCATAATTCTTAAATTAATGTGGATGAAAAAAAGACTCTAAATAGTCAATTCATTCCTAATCAAGAAGAACAATGTGGGAATTGATACACAACCTCAAATGCAAAGCCATAATAACAAATATTGATGTAAAACAAACTTATGAAGAAATTGAACAGAAGACCCAGAAATAAATCCACAAAGCTATAACCATATTATTTTAAGCAGAGAAAAATATAAGGGAGAGAAAAAAATAAAAAACCGTCTCAGAAGAATTCAGTTATATACATATATTATCAGCATCATTATAACATCATCAATAAAACATATATTTATTAATATATCACAATATGTTCATGTACCTAATTTTCTACACACACAATCCTTAGTTAGATCCAAATAATTTAGAATAATTTAACACAGCAGAAAAGGACACCCTGTGCAGTACAAGACATGTTTTCTTCAAGGTAAAGAATCAAGAAAGGAATAATTTAGTAAATACATGTGAGCCTCAGAAGTGAATCCAGTTTGCAAAAACAATTAATATTATTTATTAAGTAGGAAGAGACCTAATTAAGTTCAGTGTTGCTATATTTTTGGTCAGTTTCTAAGTAGTCATTGTGTCTAGTGTATTTATTTATTTATTTGCGTACATGTGTGCTTGAGTGTGTGCGTGCGTGTGAGTGTGTGTGTGCCCATGCTCACTCTTATCACACATTTTTGTGACTGTGCCATGGAGTTTGTTCTAACTTTGTTCCTAATTGAGATAGTCTCTCCTGATTCTGTATTATGTTTTGTATTGCAAGTTAACAGGCTGCAGAGTTCCTAGGTCCTAGAATCTAGGAGATTCTCTAGCTCCCAGTTCCCATCTCACCTTGCTGGTATTGATTGCATATATGTGTCACAGCAGAAGGATTTTTATGTGGTTCCAGGCATTGATTTCGGGTCCTTTGGCTTGTCACATACTTTTACTTGATGAGCCATCTGACCAACTGTGTTTGTTCAGTGTTCTTTACATTACTATAGAGAGCAGTCTATGGATAACATGTCTTCTTTATATACTGTAGTGGTTTGAATAAGAATGCCCTCCATAGACTTGATACTTGAACGCTTAGTCTCCAGGGGAGGCACTATTTATCCAGGTTTAGGAGGTGCAGTCCTGCTGAAGGTAGTATATCACTAGGGGCAGGCTTTGAGAGATGAAAAGCTTCAGACCATTTTTACCTTGTGAGGCTTGGTGCTTGCATTTGAAGATGTGAGTTCTCAGCTTTCTGTTCCTGTCTTGCTGCCAAGTTTCCCAAAACATTGGGCTCATAACCCTTTGGAACTTTACGGCAAAACAAATTCTTTGTTCTATGACTTGTCTTTGTTATATAATTTTACCATAGTACCAGAAAAGTAATGAATATTAATACATACACCTTATAAATACTCCCCATCAATGTTTACATATTAAATCTGACAGGTTAAGAAGTCACCTTACTTCCCCCTCAAATTTTGTGTTTGCCTCCCACCAAGAGAGCCTTGTTTCCCTGCCACCAAGATAAATGTCCTGTAGGTCATACACACACACACACACACACACACACACACACACACACACACTGACTCACAGACACACACACACACACACACACACACACACAAATACACATCCTAGGTCCATTAAAATGTGTCACTTTGCAGAAAATAATGATTTGCTTTGGTTCAATGAGGCCTTTTTCTTTCTTAAACTTTACTAAAACCCAAAGATTACTTATGTTGTTTGTGGCTATTGTAAAGGGGGATGTTTCTCTGATTTTTTTTTCTCATCCCCTTTATCGTCTGTGTATATTAGGGCTACTGATTTTTTTTTTCTTTTTTTTAATTTAATTTATTATTTTATATGTCGATCCCAGTTCCCCCTCCCTCCTTCCCTTCTTCCCTCACTTTTACCCTCTCTGCCCTCTCTCATGCACCCTAACCACCCTCCCCTCCCATCCCCCCATCACAATTCCATATGTAGGGCAATGCCATCCAGTTGGGGTCATGGAGATCTGACAGGTCATTTGAATTAGAGACTAGAGTTTCTCTCCTGTCTCTAGGTTAAGGCAGTTATCCCTCCATGGGGAATGTGTTTGCAAGGTCCTTTTAGGCACCAGGAATACATCCTGGCTCCACTGTCTGTGGTCCCTTAGACTGCTCAGTCCTTCTGGCTGAGACCCATATTCGGGGGGGGGGGGGGCTGAGTCAGTCCCATGCTGGCTTCCCAGCTATCAGTCTGATAGCAGGGCTACTGATTTTTTTTTTTTTTTTTTGAGTTAATCTTGTATCCTGCCATTTTGCTGAAGGTGTTTAACAACTGTAGGAGTTCCCTGGTAGAGTTTTTCACATCACTTATGTAAACTATCATATCATCTGCAAATAGTGGAAGTTTGACTTCTTCCTTTCCAACTTGTATCCCCTTGATCTCCTTTTGTTGTCTTACTGCTCTAGCTAGTACTCTAAGTACAATATTGAAGAGATATGGAGAGAGTGGGCAGCTTTGTCTTGTTCCTGATTTTAGATGAATCAGACTGAGTTTCTCTCCATTTAATTTTATGTGGCTGTTGGTTTGCTGTATATTGCTTTCATTATGTTTAGATATGTTCCTGTTATCCCTGATCCCTCCTAAAACCTTGCAGTAAATTGAATTTAGATAGTATCTCATATTTTTGTTTTTTATATTAATTATGGAGAGTCTATATTTGGCTTGACAACATTTTTTTTCCTTTTTCACTTTTAAATATTGTTTTGTTCCCATTGTAATTTTGAATTACCTGTAACTGCTAGATTGGATCTTTGTTCTATTACTCTGTTATTATTGCCTACACTGTGATGTTCATTCTTTGTGCGTTCCTTTTAAATTCTTGGATGTCTTCTTTCTTGCTCTCTACTGACTTTATTTCTAAGGTGTAATTCTGCTATGTGTTATTACTGATGGTGTTTTCTCTCTGCTGCTGAATTTTTGTTTCTTTGCAAACCTTCTTTTGCTAACTGCCTCCCAGTTTTACAAAAGATAAATCCCTTTGCTCCTTCCAGTCTATGATTGAAGGTTGGTTATGCTTTTGTTGTTGTTTCCTGGTTCTTACATGAATTCTGAAAAGACAACATTTCATTGGCAGGCTAGTCTTTACAATGATAGCTGTCTTCCTCATTATGATGATGTTCTCATCTCTTACTCTTTTGATTCTCATGTTCTGTAAGCACATATACATATATTTTGTGATAAATACCACTTTCTTTTTTATTTTTTTTTTTACATAGAAAAATGACTTTTTTTTAATAGAGTTTTCTTCTGTGATACAGGACATTATCTAGTGAGCTAAATTATTATTTTTTGACATTTATTTATTTGTTTTTATTACTTTTTTTTACTTTTCTTTTTTTATTAATTTATTTTATTTTATATAACAAAGTCCAATTAAATGAAAACAAACATTTCTACACAATATTTGGGAATTTGGGCATTGTTCTTTCCAAACTACTTCCTGCTGGTAAGGGGCGCTGTCATGGGGGATTCGAAGAAGATTCAAAAATCCTGGCTGTAGTCTGTAAGGCTGCTTTGTCTAGCTGTTTTGAATGTAGGATCACCTTGTACTCTGTTTCAGGCAGTAAATACCACTTTCTTCATGTCGATTTTCTAGAACTCTAAAATCTTGATGAATTTCATATAGTACATTAAAAGTTGCATCTCTAGCACGCAAGGCAGCAAAAACTCTTATTACTTCAGCATCAGCAGCTATTTGAGGTGTTTACCAGCTGCCATAGGCTTAAGGAATTGTTGCTCTCTTTTTTCATACTGGTCATTTAATCAAATTAATTTCCAAATGGATGCATGATGTATGCACTTATACAATGGAGAAAAGCATCCTGGCTATCTAAAACAAAACAAAACAAAAAACAAACAACAACAACAACAAAAAAGCATCTCTGCCACAAACAGAAGTTTATCCAGTCCTTTTCTTGATGTTAGCCTAGCCTATGAATCTAGAAGCTGATAATGTAAGGAAAAAATGTCTATCCTTGGTATCCAGGAAGTGAGTGATTGCTCTCTTTATCAGGCAAAGCCTGGGCACCTATCAGCTGTTTTTCTCTGTGGTTCCATTGCCAATATTGTTAGGGAAAGAGAAGAGAAGCAATCTATATTTTTCCAGCCTTCATTCTGGGCAATGCTCTGAGTGCTGATCTTTTCTAAAATTTGCCATTTTATTCCTCTGCTTGTCTTTAGTCACCAATCTTATCATTGCTCCAGCTAAGCCTGCACCAGAAGCTTCAGTTAGGTGACTGTGTCTGTGTCTCTGATGCTGTTGATATCATGGGTAATTATTGTAAGGAGAATGCTAAGTAGAGCACTTAATACATGTTCGTTTTCAGCATCCAAATAATTTAGCAAGGAAGGTATCAAATTGAAAATGAGTTTAGTTATTCACATACTATTTGCCTAACCCTAAGTGTCACATTCTGACTAGTATATTACTTGTGATGCTGATTAGCATCAAATTCAAGCCTGTAGTGGGTGAATAAAATGGCCCCCATAGGCTCATAGGGAGTGGCACTGGAGGAAGTGTGTCACTAGGAGCAGCCTTTGAGGTCTCAGCTGTTCAAGCCTGGCCAGAGTGCCACATGTTCCTTCCTACTGCCTGCTGATCCAGATGTAGAACTCTTAGCCCCTTCCCCAGCACCATTTCTTCCTGCAGGCCACCATGCCCCCCACCATGATGATAATAGACTAAACCCCAGAAACTGTAAGCCAGCCCCAATTAAAGTTTTCTTTCATAAGAGTTGTGGTGATCATGGTATCTCCTCACACCAATAGAAACCATAACTAGAACAAAGCCTAACTCAAGTACTATCTACTACCCAGTATAAACTACAAAACTGATTAATTAATGTTATTTTTCTCCTAGAAAATTATTCTCATAGGAACTGTTGAATACCAATTCAAATAAGATGTAATATTTCACCTAAAAACTTAACTGGAAATTTTTTCAGAGGAAATTTTTCTACATTAGAAATTTTATGTAAGTCACATAAGTAAGTAACAGGCTTGGAAAAATGAAAAATGGCAAAGTTTCTGAGTATACAGCTGAATCTTACCAACTTCCAAGAGAAATTTCAAAATGCCTGGAATCATGAAAATAGAAGCACACACACATACACTCATAGTCTCACACACACTCACTCATACACACACACACACACACACACACACACACACATACACACTCACACACATTCACATGCACTCATACACACCATATAAAAATGTAGCTGCAAAGAATCCCCAAAACCAGAGAATATTAAATGAGAAATAAAAACCACCACTGGCAACCATCCAGGCTGAATTAGAATCTATAGGGGGTAAAACAAGAATATCCAGGAGGCTGTGGCACAAATCAGAATATTCAAGAGACCAAAGCAAGAATAGCAGTCAAACACAGAACAAGACCTCTTGGGCCCCAGTTTCCCAGACATGATATGTGGGGTTACTAGAGAACAGTCTGAAACTTTTCAGCTCTGGAACCTAATCCACTGCCTTCTGATAGGACAGAGTTCTGCACTATGGAGAAACCATAGTAGGTAAAACCAACACGGAATAAGGGGGAAATAGAGACAAAAGAAAGATCCAGAGGAAAGAGAGGAAATAGCAGTCCTCCACGTATCAGAAAGTACAGGTGATGCTTCTCAACACACAGAAGAGAAAGGAATCCTGATGTTATGAGGTAAGAAATCCTAAAGCATACGCAGATTATTGGAGAGAAAATATTAGGCTTCACCATAGTCACAGGAAAAAGATTGTGATGGGACACTCAAAATCATCATTTAAATATTTATTTAACAAGGTATAGAATAATGATCCTATAAACAAATAAACTTTAGGGTATATACAGAAGAGATATGAATAATAATCTAATACTCCACAGTACACTAAAACAAAATTTAAAATCATGAAAAAATGCATGAAATATTTGTAAATGAAAATATTTCAGGGGACAGCAAGATGTCCCAGAAGGTAAATTACTTGCTGCCCAGCTGATCACCATAGGTCCCACATGGTAGAAGAAGATAACAGACTCCACAAGTTGACCTCTGACCTCCACACCTGATCTGTGATGCACCATGCTTGCACCTGCATGCATACATACAAACTCTAAATAAATAAACATAATAAAATATTTTAAAATATTTAAAATATAAAGAATTAACTGGAAAAAACCTAAGCACACTACATCAGTAAATAAAACATAGAAAGGAATCAAACTCCTAAAATTAAAACAATGAAGATATATATATATATATATATATATATATATATATATGATTTAAACAATAGTGATATAAGAAAATTTGAAGGGAGGTAGCAAAGTCCATGATATTCAGATGTAAAAATGTCATAAAGGATCCAATTATTTTGTATGGCAACAAAAAATTCACAATAAAGACAAAGTTTTAAAACATAATGTCCTAAAAAAGAAAATTTAAAAAGATGCAATATATGCAATATATAAAAGGACACTACACATGGCAATAGTTTTAATCTTTATGCCACATATCTTGAAATACAGAAAACTTTAGAGTCTACACCTTGAAATCAAGACCAGTATACACAGCACAGAAACTCAAACCAATGATATATTGAAACCTAAAAATTTCCACTGGGCAACCAGGCAAAACAAAACAAAAACAAGTAACTAAAAAAGAAATATTAGCTGTTAACAATTCTACAGCAACATTTCATGGCAGGAGATTGCATAGTGGTGGATAGCTAGCATGTGTCTATAATCTCAGCACTTGAAGCAGAGGCAAGCAGATCAAAAGTTTAATAACAAATTGTGATGCATAACAAGTTTAAGGACAGACTGGGCATCATAGTGAGATCCTGGTTTCAAAAATGCAAGGAAAAATCAGCTGGGAAACTTGAGTCAGTGATTTTATGTTTAACATAAATATCGTCAAGCAGAAAAGCCATGATAAAATGCTATAAAAATTCAGGAATTTGGAAAATACTGTGACCATAAACTTTTTCAGGATTTACTAAAAATGAGTTTCTGACTATAGCTAAATGACACAAGAGAGAAAACATAGTGTCATAGCCATATATCCGAATAGTTATCCAAAACAGGTTAAAAATGGGAAAGTATATGAACAATATAGCCAAACCAATTAATATTAGCTGCCAGGAAAGCATGCTTTAAAGTGAATTCTGAGAATAAGGGGGAGAAAATATTACTGGAAATCTAGCAGTGGATGCCAAGGTACATGCTTCAGTTGAAAAAACAAAGTACTTTTTTTTTCAAATCTTAACATACTCAATGATATTTGACATCATTGGAAACTTGTGCTCTTCAGAAATTATGAATTATAAGTATAGGTCTATGATCTTGTACTTTATACAATCCTTTTTGAGAAATGTGAAGGTGAGTCTACAGCCATACCACCCTGAAAGCGCCCAATCTCGTCTGACTCAGAAGCTAAGCAGGGTCTGGCCTGGTTTGTTCTTAGTACTTGGATGTTAGAAATGTGAAGGTGAGTGTTATTAATTCAAATAGTTTATGTGAGGTTAGGCAATGGGTAGAGCTAATCTAAACCAGGACTAGATATGAGATGATAGTTGGTGGATGTGTGAATGGAAATGCATGGGTCTATACAATATCATGTACATGTTTATGTATTTGATAGGTTTGTATGATAACCTACTCCTGTGAAGAAGGCTAGGATTCTTTGCATACTAAAATAAAAGACTTTAATTCTTCAGTGGGCATTATATAGTAATAGTAAAAATAGAATCATTAAAACTGAGAGTATCAGCCTAAATTTAACTATGGTATGTAAGAACAAGAGACTTTTAGATCTATAATGACTCATTAGTCAGCCTGCATTGTTTGTTCAGGATATTTTCTCAAGGTTAGGGAAAACAAACTACTTTCTTAAGACACAAATAGAGAAACAGAGCTAACTATATAGTTCCTGGTTTGTAATCTTAATAAATACTTTTAATCCAAGTTAAAAAATTTCTCAAAGACCATCTATTTTTTTAAAGGTAGTTTCATGTTACATACTTCATTAACATGAAGGTGAATTTTATGTATAGTTTATTTTACCTCCTCATATTGTTTTGTAGTTCTTTTACTTTTAAAAACCATAAAATGTTAAAGAATCAGTTTGTAAACAATTCAAAATTTTAGCCATTTTGAACCAGTATTAAAATATATTAGGTATATATAACAACAAATGGAATTAACTTAAAAACAAGAAAAGCAATCATAAACTGAGCAAGCTTTTTCTTATTCCCTCCTGGGAGATTTATTCCACAATTACTACGGATTGAATAAACACTCATTTATGAGTTTACTTCACCATTTTGAGGAGGTATTACGTTAGCAATGTATTAGGAGATGACTGAAGCAGAAAGCAGTGCTCAGTGGAAATAAAAATATCATTATGCTCTCCAGGAGCTGTTTAGTACTGTAATGTAAACGATATTAGGGAGAATATACATGTATCAGGGAAAGCAGTGAAGACAGGCAACCACATAATTTTAACTATAACACTTTCATGATAGAATACTGACTATAAGCCCAATAAACAGCACATAAAACAAAGTCTGGAATGATGGCTCGGTAGATACAGTTGTCTACACAAGCATGAGATCTTAAGTTCGGATCGCTAGCACCCATGTAAAAACTGTCAGTACAGTAGAGTAGGGACAGGAGTAGACACAGAATGAACCTGCAGCTCAATACCCAGCCACCCTAGTCTAGCAGCTCTGGGTCCAATGAGAGATCCTGTCTCAAAGCAAAAAAGTATAGAGTGACATTAAAAAAAAAATGAAAGAAAAAAAATAAGGAAAAGTCCATACAGAGAAAAACTTTTCAACCATAGTTCATGCAACTAAATATGAGAGAAAATGAGTGTTTGTAGTGGAAGAACTGTATGTATTGCAGACTGAAAGAACCAGTCTCTAACCAAATTAGTATATAGCAGGAACATTGAAATTAAACTACCTTGTTGAATTTCTCTTGTGATTGGAATTTTCAGAGAGCCTAAGAGCATTAAATATCAATTGCAAGATCATATAGTAGGCCTAGGTGCCAGAGTGGTACCCTGTCAGCCTTAAACAGAACATGTTCCATCCTTCTGCTACATACAGGTAACACACATTAACACTAATAAAGTTGTCCAGAAGCTTTCTCCTGAATCAATTTTTAAAGTCTTTTACCATCAAGACCAAGAACCCCAACCACGAGAGGGAACCCCAGTATTTTGATAACAGGTGCTTCCTCAAGTATATCTCAGATTTAATATCACAGAATCTTGAAAAGCAGAATTGAATTGAGGGACTGGAATAGAGGAGACGTGTTAGTTTGGGGATCATAGCTAACGAAGGTAATGACAGAAGGTGGCAAGGTTGTGAAGATGTCAGGATGTAATTAGTCCTCACTAGAGTTCTCAGCCCATAGTGGGCGCTGAAGGGCCATCATTTGTCTAAAGCCCTAGACTGTGGTCCTAGCCCTACAGGCCATCCCAGGAGCTGATCTCATTCTTGAGTGAGGTGTTTTTCTTCAGTCGGGGAGATTTACTATGAAGGCTGGCAGTAGAGGGAAGGATCTGAGAGGGGATCTGGTGCTTCATTGCAACATCTGCCCCTTAGTTTCTCTAGACGTTAGTTTAGGGTTGTGCACAAAGTAGTCTGTCGGTTCCCCCTGCTCTGCCTAGTATTTGGCTATGGGTCTCTGCATCTGCTCCCTTCAATTGCTGGATGACACCTTTCTGATGACAATTGAGCTAGACTCAGAACTATGAATATAGTAGAATATCATTAGGAATCATTTCATTTATTTTTCTTCAGTCATGTTTGATTCTTTTCTGGGTCTCTGTGATGTCCAGCCTCTGCTTCCTGGCCATCCAGGCAGTGGCAGGTGTGGGTTTACTTAGTACAGTGGAAACAATCTGGAATCTCAGAGAGTGATCCTAGAAATACTTCTAGTAATAAAACATCGGGGTCTAAACCATCCATCTTCTATAATAAGTCAAGGCTTCTAGCAGTGAAACTGGAACACCAACCCAGCCAAAAAAACCTCCAACCTACAATCTGTCCTGGCTCCAAGATATGCCGGAGTAATGATAGTGCAGAGTGTATGGGAGTGGCCAACCAATGACGCTAATGTTTAAGGTAGTACTGTCTAGGGTAGACAAAACCACAAACACCCAACTGCCTATTGTCCAGTGGATAGATAAAAGAAACTGTCGATAACAGAATACTTTCCATTGTTTAAAAGGAATGAAATCCTGTCATGCAAGACAACATGGATAGAAAGGGGATTCATTCTGATCAGTGAAACCAAGCCACTTATAGAAAGATATGATGTCACTTGTATATGGACAGTAAGAAAATTGCTCTTATAGAAGCTAGGAATAAAATGGTAGGTACCAGAAGCCACAGACTAGAGAGCAGGAATGTATTGGGGAAGGCTGACCAATGGGTACAAAGTTATCATTAGATACAGGCAGGAAGTTAAGGTGTGCTCTCACACAGAGGGGTGACCATAAATAACAATCATATACTATATACTTTAAAAAAAAAACTTTGAGATTTTGGTTTTCTTTGTTTTTGTTTTGGGTTCTTTTTAAATTTTTTTCGTTATTTCTTTTGTTCTTGTCATTGTTGTCATATGTTGCTAATGCAATTCACTGTCTATACTGAATACCCTTTTAAAGCCCCTACTTAGTAAAAGAACAGTATTTTTGTGAACAGCAACAAAAAGCTAGAGGAGGATCTGGGGTGATGGCTCAACATTTAGAACAAATATGACTACTTCAGAGGACTGGAGTTCAGCTCCCCATGCCCACAAGAGGCAGCTCAGAACTGCTTGCAATTCTTCTTCCATCGAATCTGGCATGGGTACCTGCATGCCGAGATACATCCACATAAATAATGAAATAATCCCTATGAAAAAAGCTAGAGAAAAGGGTGTTGAATACTTTTAACTATAAGGAAATGATAGCATGTTTGAGGAAATTCAGATGTCTAATTTGATTACCACATTTTACAATGTATATATTAATAGAAACATTGTATGGCACCTCATTATTATTTACAATTTGGTTTATACAAATAAACTAAAATAACATTAATGTTAAAGTACAATGTTCATCTAAAAGATGCTAAGAAATGAAAACAAAAGGTAAGCAAGGAATGAAAAGAAATCATTGGGCACTTAAATATTTTTAAATGAAAATATGACATATTTCAGAGAAATAAGTTTGACAATCTTATTCAGTATGAATTTGATGGAGAAAATACTGGGTGATAAGAACAGTAACTGCATTTTATGCTAGTCCATAAACCTAATACCTTGGTTTTATGTTATGGTACTTTGTATTTTTGACATAACTACATTCTGAACATTCTTGAGTGTTTTCTTTGTGTGTTCCCTTAAAACATAAGGAAAAAGAAGACAAATATTTATTTAATAGGCAATGGCTAAACAACTGAAATGAACAGGTAATCTAGCTAAGTCAATATGGTGTGATGATACACCATGAAACAGAGCCAAACAAATTTGATCTAAATCCTTTTAACATAAAACCATTATTATTTCTTCTAACTCAATGGTATACCAGTAACAGATTAACTGCCTAACTAATGAGCATGTACTTATCAGAAGAAAGAAATATGCTACCCAAATTTACAAGGTCCTCTATATGAACTGGGAAGGGCACTGGGAAATCATACCCTGATGTCTACTCCTAAGAGCAGGGAACAACTGCTTTTGAGAGGCCTTGAAGTAGTATTAGAGTCACTACTCTATGATTAATTACAACCAGGTGGCAGCAAAGGAACTTAGAGGAGAGATGGAGTGCACAGGCTGAGTTCCAAGAAAATTACCAGAGAGCCCAGAAGAGAAGTATAAGAGCATCCAAATGGTCAGAGCAGTGAAAAACCATCTCTCACTCCAGATTGAGATACCAGCTGACATTGGTCTGAAACATATAAAAGAGTTGGGAAAAGAAATAGAAATTTAACCCTTTTCCTGTTTGCTGATGTGGAATCTTGTCGTGTCCAAAGACCATCAGTGAAAGAACCAGTGATGCGCTCTATGCTCTCTGCGTGGCTGCCTTGCCTTGCTCAATTTAGAGAGCACTTACTATTTTTTACTCCATAAGAGATCAAGAAATCTCATTTCCAAAATAACATTCCAATTATGACCAGCAGAATTCCCATAAAAAAAGAACACAAAGAATCTTCACAGACATTTAACTGATGTAAAATAAGAATGAGACCAAGTTGTTTTTTTTTTTTTTTTTTTTTTTTTGCTTTCACTCCCTGGAAGTATTAGGTAGAACTGCAGTTAAAATTATCTGTTTTGTTACAAGAATAGCAGAATAGCACAAGGCTGTCCTTATGCCAGAGTAATTATCTAGTTAATTGTTCTAAAATGAGTATAACCCACTTTCCAGATACATAACACACATTTTGCCAAATGTAATTTGACTTATGCCAGCCGTCCGCAACAGTTTTAACTGCAAAGTTGCCAGCAGCATAAAAGGACACCCCAAGGAGCCTTTGGCAGACTCAAGACTACAGAGCAGCAAAACCACAGACAGGGAGAGAAGAAAACCACTGGGCCAGTAAATGCAGTAAATGAGAGTGAAGAAAGGGACAATGATAGGGAGAGAGACATAAAAGTAAATGAATGGAAGGCAATAAAAAAAGAAGTAAATATGGTGGAAAACAATGGTGGCTCCATGGGCATTCACATATTTGGCACTGTAGACCTTACTGTATTTTTTTTTGATAACTCAATGAAATGAAGTACACAATGGTTTTGGCAGAGTGTCAGGGACATAGTAGCAATGAGCAGGCCTTTGCCTTTCCCATAGGGATGTTTGTGTATCCTCCCTAAGTACACAACACAGCCAATTAGGATTCTAATGGTGACAACGGTTCTTTAATTACTGGAAATGCTTAGCCTGATCTGAAGGAAAAACCATGCTTGGTATGCATATAGAAGACTGGAATTTCATAAATGGTCATTACTTTTGAGCCCTGCACCAAATACATTTGGAAGTGAGGGATACAGATGGCAAGCTGATGATTGTATGGAAGAACCATACCTCAACTGCTTGGTTTTATTGTATTTGTTTAGAACACAATAGCCATTTTCTGTCTACTGGTTGCAAACGGACATACAGAATAGATGAAAACTAAATCCACAAACTCGTCAAATCTTAACTAAATTCCCAAATCCCTCTGTAATCAAGATGTTCCAGCCTTCTTCCCAGCAGCCTCTTGGTCTGGATTGTGAATGAGGAGCCCTGTGGACTTTGGTTCATGCACTGGTTATTTTCCAGCCTTGGATATGAATATCAGTGAGTGCTAGGAAGGCTCAGAGCCTCAGACTTGGCAACTGGCTGATCAAAACCAAAATCACCAAGAAGGAAAATATAACAGTTACAGAAAAGCACACTCAGGTCTTACCTGTCTGTTATGTAGTCTTCAGTACAGAATCTGTATACTTAACCCATTTGTTGTACAAAGGAACTGTGGGAAGGGACAGTCTGAAACATCTTAAAGTCTTTGCACCAGTGTTAGTGACAGGCTCCTCACTTGTAAAGCAGTGTTTTTCCTTTGCCTATAACAAGGCTATTCTGGAAGTGTGAGATCATTGTTGCTAATCAATTCTTTCACCCCTTTTTACTTTAAAGGATGCAATCATTTAGGGAGGTTCCTGAAACATGCATCACAGTACAATACATCTCATGTCCACTGCTCTTAGGCTTCATCCATACCTATCTCATCTATGAGTGGAGAGAAACATAGATCCCAGAAACACTCTGCATTTGTTTTTGTTTTTTTTTTTTCTTTTCATTTTTTTGAGACAAGGTTTCTCTGTATAACAGCTCTGGCTGTCCTGGAACTCACTCTGTAGAGCAGGCTGGGCTTAAACTGACAAAGATCTGCATGCCTCTGCCTCCCCAGTGCTGGAATTAAAGGCTTGTGCCACCATAGCCCAGCAACACTCTGCATTTTATAGGAACCCCTGTGCATACCCCACAGGGATGTCTGGAGTCTGGCCTCTCAATGCTTAGCCAAGTATTAATAGTATACTGGTGTTCAGTTGGGCTCATATTCCATTTATAGACACACAGAATTATGCAAAAGATTTGTAATGAGGGTACCAATAATATATTATTTACTGTGAACTTGTGCCTCCTTTTTCCCCTGGGAGCTTCTTTAATGTCATATATAAGAAACTGACAAATAAATCAAGCCAAAAAGAAAAATCTTAGCTTCCAGGAGAAGACATCACTATCAAAATTAACAACAACAACAACAATAATAATGTACAAAACTGAGTGATGCTGCTGGACTCCAGACATCAATTTAATTCACTTTCTACAGCAACAAAAGTAAGAACAAGTAGGAAGATCAGAGAAAAGCCTCATTGGGTTTGGAGATGAAGAATGACTGGCCAAGAAAGCAGCCATGGCAGGTACCAGCATCACAAAGCAGGGGCAAGGGGAAACAGCTGCTTGATGAAGTTAAAGTGTCTTTTGTAGGTTAGGCTCTGAGAATATGGCTTACTCTGAGAATGCACATGGAACTCCACCCTCCACTTAGCCTGACATGGACATGTCTGTAATTTCTGCACACTGGAAAATAAGGTCCATATCAACAGCAAAGATTTCTGCCAAGACTGGGCAGACAAGAAATGAAGAGTGGAGAGTTTACTGACTGGCGTGTGAACTGGAATACATCAAACAGTGCTTGGCTCTGTAAATAGTCTCATCTTAGTTATCGTTTTCCATGCTGTATTTCCTTCTAATCAGTCCTTATCTACTCATTGTGTATTATTTAACTGAAGTCCCAGTAAGATCACCGCCAAGCACAAGGCTTACTTGCATTATAAAATTCACTCAAACACTTCTTGGCAGTAGGAATCATTATTTTCCAAATTTCTCAGTGGGGCAAGTTGATTTGGGGGTTTGCGGTCAGGCTGAGGAAGTCATTCCACACTAAATAATCATTAAAAAAAGAAACAAAGAACATAATTCTAGAAGAAAACATCCAATTCCCATTTATATGAATGAAATATAAGCAAGGTTTCAAAAGAAAAAAGAAAAAAAAGAACAAAGTGATTTCTAAGCAGTTTGGCAGAGTCCTTGCAAAGTGTACATGTTGCATCAATTTCTATATCAGGAAAGGGAACAAAATTCTTGCAATTTTTTTCCTTTCTTTTTTAAGAAGGGGGGGAGCAAACATCACCACTACCAACATTGCTAAACCTAAACTAGATTGTTCAACTTCTACATCCTTAATATCATAGCTTAGAAAACATTCTAGAGGGAACATTCATAACTGAATATCCCATGTTAAAAAAAAAAAACAATATGCTCCTCCCCCAGGTACCATTTGTAGAAGTAACCCATCTATTGATTCCTGATGCTGCTGGTTTTAGGAAGATAAGACTCCTAATCCATCCACTGAATGTTACTCTCCCAGAGATGAAATAGCTCTAATACCAACAAAGATTACTGTGATGTTAAACTGGGGAAGATTGTGTTATTGAAATTACAGCAGCCCCAGGAACACTTGCCATCCCGTGTTAATGCCAGACTGAAGCCAAATGCTGGATCTTCCTCGTTCCACTCAGAAAAGGTGTACAGCAATGTTTGTGTGCTTAATGATGGGTTCCCATGATAAACTGGGGTAGTTTCTTTTCAATTGGCCTCTCCCTCCTCCAAGTGTTTAGTTGTGTCCGCAGGCACTATCAACAGAAAAATGCACCATCAGTTTTTTTAAATGTAATTTGCTTTTCTGGGGAAAAAACACTACACAAATATACACATATGAATCAAAGTAAGAACCATGCTAGTACACTTTAATGTACAAAAAAAATGCATCCTAAATCTGGGCATGGTTGACTATATCTATATCTATAATACATATTATAACATAGATATCTATAATATCTATAATCACAGTCTTTGGCAGGCTGAGTCAGGAGGACTGCTTTGGGTTTGAAATCAGCTTAAGCCACATAGTAAGGAACCATCCAACCAGGACTAGAGTTGACCTGTTCCTCAAAAAACAAAAAACCAAAAAAAAAAAAAAAAACCAAACAAACAAACAAAAACAACAACCAAAAAAACAAGGGCTTGAGAGATGGCTCAGCATTTAACTACATTCACTGCTTTTGCAGAGGACTCCAATTCAATTCCCTGTACCTACATCAGACAACTTACAAACATTTGTAATGTCTGTTCCTGCTGTGGAATATGCTCATTGTTAATGAAAAGGCATATTGGCTCATAGCAAGACAAGAAGGGATTAGGTGAGACAGGGCCACCAATACAGAATGATGGGAAAAGGGGTAAAGTCAGGAGAGTCTCAGGGAATGTAAGCCAGCCATACGCCAGCCATACAAGCAAGCAGGACATATAAAAAATGAGGTAACAAGCCATGAGCCATGTGACAAAACATGGGTTAATTTAAATGTAAAAGTTAGCTCATAATAAGCCTAAGCTATCTGTTGAGCATCTATAAGTCATATCCAGCCTCTGAGTCAGTTATTTGAGAGTAGCTGTAGGACAGGAAAATGTGCATTTACAGGATCCAATGACTCTGGCCTCTGTGGGCACCTGTACTCAGGTGTGCTTATCCCTACACAGATATGCACACATATACACACTTAAAATCAAATATTCTTAGAAATGTTCACAAAAGATACTTTTTAATTTAAGAATATTTTTATGCCCATATGTTATCTATCTACATTTGTGTATATATATATGTGCATATATAGTATAACAATATGCAAGCTTATATTTATGTAATATATATATATATATTACATAATATATATATTACATAACATATATATATTACATAAATATATATATATTAGAAACCACCAGAAGGTAAAGGAATGGTCATAGAAAATTTTGCAATTATGCCAATGCAAGCATACACATTCCAGTTATTTTTTACATTTTTGATAGGATAGATGTACCATCACATCTGCAGACAGAATCTAACCTGAACTATACTTTAAGTAGAAAGCAAATGTAAAACTACCTGTTCACAACTCTAATTACTGCTAGCTATTATCTTGAGAATATCGCTGCTTTTTGTTTTGTTTTGTTTTGTTTTTGGAAAACATCCCCTAGGCACCTTAGTTTGAGTCCTCAGAATGAATGATGCCAGGACAAAGCTGGAATGATTTAGGTAAGCCAAACACCAGAAGCCACTTTCATAAGGTAAAAAGCAGGGAATACTTCATGCAGGACACAAGATAGGTCACACTAGACAGCCTAGGCTGGGAGAAAGACACACATGTGTGAGATGGAGCAGAAGGACTTTAGAATTGAGTCCCTCTTTTTCTACTTTGCAGACCTTTCATGGGGTCAGCTAAGAAATAAGTGAGAAGGTTGATAAGAATGCTCTCAAACCAGGTTCTTAAATGTGTGTGTGGTGACCCCATTAGCAACTGAATGGAGGCCCATGAGAAATTTGGGAACAGTAAGAAGTTTCTTAAAGTGCAAAAGTTAATTCAAATAAAACACAAAATGAATCTGAAGTGATATTGGCAGCTCTTGCTGCCTGCAACTTCAGAGCAGCCTTGCTTCTGAGCATACGACATGCACACTTTGTACACTGCAGAGCCTGTCATGGCTCAGAGACAAGGGACAAGGCCTGAAATGCCTCAGCACAGAGTCCACATTATTGCCTGCTTTAGATTGCAGTGGCTGTACTCTACATACAATAGCTAACTAGTGTTTCTTTAGGTGTAATGCATCAGGATATCTGATTGTAAATGCTGTTGGAGGTGCTGCCTAGAGTTTCATAAGAAATTATTACATGGAATTTGGCTTTCAAATGAGGTCAATTTTCCAACAATTTCTAAAATAGCCTTATACACAATTCTGCCATTTTGTACTATATATTTATGCAAGGTGGTATTATTAGCATTGGTAATTATAAAATCAAAATGTGAGTAAACTCTGAAACAGCTGGCAGATACTTCACATCCTATAGTATCAATATCAGCCTAGACATGATACTTTATGTAAGAATTAACAAGCAGATCTTATTAATATACATGTTCTTTTATCTTTAACAAAAAATTATGTGTATGTCAAATCATTGTTTTAAGATAAATTTATTATTGATTTTTAATAAATATTTGATTTTTTGTATACTGAAATTTCAAAATTGTTTGAAAATTTTTCAGGCAGAAGGGAGCTGCAATTGAAAACAAAAATTAAGACTGTTTTAAATCTCACAAAACACTGCAATAGTGTAAAGATTCTTATAAAAAATCTACTTGTTGAGGAGCCACGCTCAGTACAGAATGTTCATGACAGTTTTCTACATGTATGGTTCATTTCTCCATGTCTTCCAGGGATACTCCCAAACTGCCTTTCTGTCAGGGACTGTTGGCAAGAGTGCTTATAAGGTGATAACTGGGAAACTTAGATGTTTGTGCTTTGCAATACAGGGAATGGGTGTGTTTACCACACCGTGTCACAAAGAATGTCTCCTTCAGGAGCAAAGTTCCAGCAGCTTTTCTGGAGTTTATTTTTAAAAGTTTGTGGTTCATAAGCACAGAGTATTCTTGCACACAATCCATCAAGTGTGCAGATGGTCCTTGTTACACTCTCCTGTGGGAATTGGGCCAGGAAAGTTGCAAAAGAAAAGAGTTCTTGCTTGTCCTAAGGAATGAGGCATAGGAAGGGTTTACCAGGTGAGTATCGCATTTAACATGTATCAAAAATTACTCATAACGATACTGAAAATTCTATTATTTTTGTATTCTTTTATATTTTTAAATTTTAGATTTATAACCTTAGAAAAGTTGTAATGAATCACCTTCTCCAACCCCTATCTGATCCTCACCGCTAAGAAGTGCTTTTACCACAAATGAAGTCTTCCAAGCAAATGATTAATCCTATTAACATATCACTGTCGAGCATATTGCCCAAAAGATGCTCCATCCTACCACAAGAAAAGTTGCTCAACCATGTTTGTTGCTGCCTATTCACAATAGCCAGAAACTAGAAACAGCCTAGATGCACCTCAACAAAGAATGGATAAAGGAATGTGGTACATTAACACAATGGAGTATTACTCAGCTGAAAGAAAATGACATCATGAACCAGAGTCTGAACAGCTCAGAAAGCTTGAGTAAAACCAAATACTACTGCTCAAAGAAAACTACAGTAAAATGACTCCTATTAGTAGTCTGTGACTTATAGATTAACACCTTATTCAACCATCATCAGAGAAGCTTCCTTTGCAGCAGATGGAAACCAGTACAAAGACCCACAGCCAGGCATCACACACAGAGAGAGAGACTATGGAATACACAACCCTAAATGGAATGTCTCCATCAAATCTCTCCACTTAGAGCTGAGGGAACCTCAGAGCTTGTGGAAAAGGAGGTAGAAAGAGTCTGAGGTGGGATGAAGATGTCAGGAGAAGGCCCTCTAAATCAGGATAAGCAAACTTCATATGGACTCACAGAGACAGAAGTAGCAACTTGCACAGGAACTTGTATGGGTCTACATCAGGTCCTCTGGGTATACATTATACCTTTCAGTTTAGTGTATTTGTAGTTTAAAAAAAAAAGGAAGAAAGGGATCCTATCTAAACATATTTTACCATTTCCCATTATACTTGCAATTTACTAAGTATTTCATAAACTAAACAGTGATCCAGCTAGCAGTTAGGCACTAATGATTCTTTTTTGCTTGTGGTGATTTGAATGAGAATTGTCACTTCTAGGCTTAATCAAGAATTTGAAAACTCGGCCCTTGTGCTTGCTATTGAAGATGTGATCTCACACTTTCCTGCTGTTGCTGCCACCCTTTTTCTCTCAATAGATGTAGCCAATAAAAAAACCTTGCAAATACAAAAGCATCCTGCTCTGGAAAGAAAAAAATCCACAAATCTATACAATCCTCTAACTCCAGGATATCAAAACCTTAGATCATCAAAAGATAGATGAAAAAGGAGGCAAATACTTCTGAGCTATGTGCAACATTCACAACATTGAGTTAATTTAACAGACATTTTATTAATGGCCATTTAGCACTTTTAAACAACATTGAATTAATCACATTCTGAACCAGTTTTTATGAAGAGAAATATTATTGTTCCATTTAATCGATGCTTTATTTAGATAGCAATTATTTAATTTCTCAGTTTGGCTCAACTATGTGATAGATTGTGATTTAAAAAAAACTATGCTAATTCTCTCATTTAAAAAGGATAGAAGAGTCAACACATAGAAGTCTAAACTGACAAAATAGTGGGTTTAGATGATGCCTGTTCAAACAAACAAGATGATGTATGAAAGACCTTCAGTGTGTTGTAGAAATGATTAAATCGGTAGCTATATTTTGCTAAAAATAAGACCTCAAAGCCATATTTTTAATGAACGTTATATACCACAGGTTGATAAAAATATTTGCTATGTTAACTTTTATTTATTATTTATTTTTGCAGTATTGGGATTGAAATTGGAGATTGCGCCTGCTAGAAATGCTTTATCCACAGCCCTTTCAAATAAAATATTTTGAGACAGTTTTTCTGACTTTCCCAGGCTGGTCTGAAACTCACTCTGGCCTTGAACTCATTCTGTAGTTCAGGCAGATCTCAATCTTGTGATTTCCCCCTAAAGTAGCTTCCCAAGTACACAGGATTGTATGCAAGCACTATCAAACCTGGCACACAAACATAAACATAAACACAAACACAATCACAAACACACATTCATACCAATAGTGGGTTTAAAATGGAATAATCAAGATGTTTTCATTCAGTTGTCAAATATTTAAAGTAAGGTATATTTAATTGTTAAAGATTTGAGATCATGAAGACAAGGGTTTAATTAATTATAGTAAAGACTAGGGAGGAATACAACTCATGTAATCATATAGAATTATATAAATATATTACTGCAAATATGGGTAAACTGAAATATAACTGTCCCAAAGCTATATATAGTATCTAAGCAGATTTGAGCTGACATGAAGACGTGATAGTATGTTAGGAGTAGTTTTTCCCGCCTTCCGGTCTTGTCCCTCTGCCGCACCAGCCCCAATTAACACAGAGACACTGTATTTGATATAATGCTGTTAGCCAGTTACTAGTTTCTTACCAGCTGGCTCTGTCTTAAATATTAAACCATTTCTATTAATCTAAGTATTTCCACGTGGTCTCATCTTACCAGAGAGAGGGCCTGACATCCTACCCTGTAGGTCCTCCATCTTGGAACTCCTCCCTACTCCTTCCTCTCTCCTCCTAGTCCCACCTATCTTGCTTTCCTATTGACCAACGGTGCTTTATTCATTAACCAATAAGAGAAATATATGTACACAATGACATCTCCCATCAATAGTATTTATTCATTCTCTCCTGAGTGGCCTTAAACTGAGTGGAATATGTTGGTCTTAATCTGTGCACCTTTGTGATTTCTACTACCTAAAACTTATCTTTTAAGATCCAAACTTTTTATGTATATTCCCCAACTTCATTCTGTATAGATGTTTCCCACTATGAAGACACCAGCTACAAGCTTGCATCCTTTTTAGTGCTTTTACTACTAAAACCAAACATTGTAGCCAACAAGAGAAATTTTCTACATAAGAATTTTTAGAAAACTACCAGCTATCAAAATTAAAGGACGATGCCTGCACAGTCCATTAGTACTCCTTAATTGCTTTTGTATAATGAGCTGCAAAACATAACTGCTTGTCTGACACTGATAGGAATCTCAATTGGTAGATTCATAAGTTGTACTCAGGCCTTTCTGGTGCACGAACCCTGACATCTCAATGTTGGTGGAAAGTGGGAAAGACAGCAATCACCTGCAGCTGATTTTCATGTCAAAGGGTTTGCATCAATTAACAGAAGAAAAATCAGAGAAGTGAGTTGTAAAGTTATCCTGCTTTCACCTTCACACACCATCAGCCAGTATCCATTTCATCTCCCCAGATCCTGAGACAAGTCTTCCCAGCCCCAACCTAGAAGTCCATCTGAGCTCTGTACTCTGTCCCCTTCATACCACTATTTACTAACTACATCACAGATATTTCTTTTTTCTGTGTGTTCAAGGTTCATTTCTCCAGCTTCTTGTCCATAATTTAAATTGGTATATTAAATACACTTGTACATACACTTACTTTTCACTTCACGGTAAGATCCCACAGGGCCTACAACGCACTGTAACCTTGACCTACTTTTCTAAGTCTAAATTTGCTCAATTGCATGTTTATTCTTTCTCAAGTTCATGTTACTCTAAGCTTTAGTACAATGTTATTGAGGATTTATACACGTAAAACAATTAATTTTTTTAAAGGTCATGAATTTCAGAGAGAGTAAGGAGTAGTATATGGAAGCACTTGGAGGGAAAATAGAGGAGGAAATTATTTCAATATCAGAAAAATAAAATAAATTTTTAAAAAATGTTACTTACCCAGACTCAGACATGTTATTTTTTAAAAAAAAATGATTTTCTCCTTATAAAACTCAATGGTGAAATCAGAAACTTTATTTTAAAAAATTTACAATGTTACCTAAGCAAGTTGCCTAACTTGGTTCTGTCTTTGTCTTTCCCCTTCTTTCTTCTTTCAATTTGTTTATTTTTGAGACTATATTTTAGTTATATTTCTTACTTCTCCTTCCTTCCTCCAAGTCCTCCCATATACCCCTCCCTGCTCTATTTCAAATTTGCAGCCTCTTTGTTCATCAATTGTTATTGCATATGTATGTGTGTGTGTATGTGCATATGCAAATATATATCTGTGTATACACAGATGTGTATGTGTGTGTGTGTGCATGTGTATCTGCATGTATAAAAAGGAGGAATAAACATGAATGAAATTACAGTAAGTAATAATAAGTAGCTATTTATAAAATGAAGTAGAAGTTCAGGAAAAACTATCTTTTAGTCAGCTAAGGTGAGATGAGGAACTTATGTGACAAGACAGACCTTGAATTGAATATAGATATTATTAAGAAATTATATATGTGAGGGGGGAAACCTGAATACTTGTCAATAATTTGATACAGTTGTTCTTATGAGTTCTGTACTGTTAATATTACAGTTATAAGTTTTTCTATTCTATCAGATAAGGCAATAAATATAAAGGTATGTAAATGATAATGATTTATCTCCATATTTAAGGATATAAAGAATGAAACTCTCAAGAAAAAACAGCAATCAGGTGGTGGTGGTGGTGGCACATGCCTTTAATCCTAATACTTGGTAGGGAGAGACAGGCATATCTCTGTGAGTTTGAGGCCATCCTGGTCCACAGAGTAATTTCCAGGATAGGCTCCAAAAGTTACACAGAAAACCTGTCTTGAAAAGCAAAACAAAAAATAAACAAAGAAAAGAAAAGGGAAAAAACAGCAATAGTGACATCTGGGAGGAAAATTCTAGGATGTGGGAAGGACTAATGGAAAATAGGAACCATTGGTAGGTGCCAGGGAGTGATGTGTCATAGCATTACTGTGATAGCTGGGACATTACTGGAGATTTCTGGACAGAAAGTATCCTGTCTGTCTCCTCACAACATCATAATGACAACATTCAATTTGTAACAAAGAGAAAGACAAACAAAACCACAGTGAGAGACTCTATTTGGGAAGCCAAATTTACTTTCTTGAGAAGAAGGGGCATTTTATCAATGGTTTTTACATAATACTGAATATTTTAAAATTGAACCACTTTGAATAATGTTTTCCATTTTTAGTGCTTAGAAAACACTTCAGAAATAAAAAAGAAAGTAGCAAATAAATAAAAAACTGGAGGTTAGAAAATGAGTGAAACTTACAGTGCCTAAACAAGATGACAAATGTGAAAAAGGAAAAATAAAGGAAATGGGGACATGTTTTTTCAAGGCACACAAATTTTATTATGTGTATACACATGTTCACAGAAAGAAATGAATCTCTAAATGGTGATTAGATTGCGGGGGCTTATATACTGTCTTTTATATATATTTTTTAATTAAGATTAAAAATAAGCTTGTTTAACATAGCAATCCCAGTTCCTGCACACACCTACCTTCCCCAGTTCCCCATGCACCAACCCCATCCCATCCCCTCTATGCTCCAGGGAGGGTGAGGCCTTACATGGGGAGTCTTAAAAGCCTGTCACATCATTTAGAGCAGGGTCCAGGCCCTTCCCCCATGTGTCTAGGCTGAGGGAGTATCCCTCTATGTAGAATGGGCTCCCAAAGTGCTTTTGTATACTAGGAATAAATACTGGTCTACTACAAGAGGGCCTATTGCCTGCCCAGTCCTCCCAACTAACACTGCATTCATGGAATCTGGATCAGTCCTTTGCTGGATTCCTATCTATGAGACTGGAGTCCATGAGCTCCTCCTTTTGTTCAGGTCAGCTGTTTCTGTGGGTTTATCCAGCCTGTTCTTGACCCCTTTGCTCATCATTTCTCCCTCTCTGCAGCTGAATAACTGGAGTTTGGCTCAGTGTTTAGCTTTGGATGTCTGCCTCTGCTTCCATCAGCTACTAGATGAGGGCTCTATGATAGTGTATAAAGTAGTCATCAATCTCATTATCAGGGAAGGGCATTTAAGGTAGCCTGTCCACTACTGCTTAGATTGTTAGTTGGGTTATCCTTGTAGGTCTGTGGACATTTCCCTAGTGCCTGATTTCTCTTTAAACCTATGATGACTCTTTTTATTGTAGGATCTCTTTTCTTGCTCTCCTCTATTCTTCCTTTACTCAATCTTCCTGCTCCCTCATATTCTCCTCTCCCTTTCTCTTTTTCCTTATTCCCTCTCCCCCACCAAATGCTCTCAATTTTCTTAGGAGATCTTGTTCCTTTCCCCTTCTGTGGGTAACTATGTATATCTCTCTAAGGGTTGTATTTGTTTCCTAGCTTCTCTGGCAGTGTGGATTGTAGGCTAGTGATCCTTAGGTTTATGTCTAAAATCCACATATGAGTGAGTACATACCATGTTTGTGTTTTTGTGCATGGGTTACTTCATTCAGAATATTTTCTTCCAGTTCTATCCATTTGCTTGTGAATTTCAAGATTCTGTTGCTTTTATCAGCTGAGTAGTATAAATGTACCACATTTTATTTATCTATTCTTCAGTTGAGGGGCATCTAGGTTGCTTCCAGGTTCTGGCTATTACAAATAATGCTGCTATGAACATAATTGAACAGATGTCTTTGTTGGATGAATGTGAATCTTTTGGGTGGATTTGCTAAATCTTGAGATAGACTGATTCCCAATTTCCTGAGGAACTTCCATACTTATTTCCAAAATGGGCCCCAGACTGATAGCTGAGAAACTGACCCAGACCCCCTGAACATGGGTGTCAGTTAGGAGGCCTGGGAAGTCTATAGGACCTCTGGCAGTGGAACCATGATGTATCCCTAGTACAGGAACAGATTTTGGGATCCCATTCCAAATCAAGGGCTACTCCCTTACCCTAAAGGCATGGAGGAGAGTCTAGGGCCTGCCCCAATTGACTTGACAGATTTTGATGATCCCTCATGGAAGGCCTCACATTCCCTGGGAAGTGGATGGGAGATGGGATTGGGGATCGATAGAGGGGCATGGGGGGATGGGAAGGAGAGGGAACTTGGATCAATATGTAAAATAAAAAAATATATATTAAATAAGAAAATGAATGAATACAAAATCTTAATGCCATTCATAAATTTTATAAGTGTTTCATTAGCCTATGTAATAGCTCCCATTGATACTGTCTCTTTTAATTTTGTGGGAGAGGACATACATACATAGGTCATACAATGATAATGATTTATTTCTCATGTTAGTTTTGATTTTCTTTGTTCATAATATAGTTGCTTATTTAACCAACAGTTAATGGCTTTAAGAGAAAAATGGTTATTGTAGAAAAAAATCTATTTTCGAAAGTTACGTTCATATTTGCAAATGAGATCAGAAGCTTTATATGAAAAGCATAAGTAAATGCCATGTTAAGTATTAATGTATAGATGGACCAGACAATATGTTGATAGTACCATGTCTCCAAATAGTTTTATACCACCACTTTAATCTCTATATCAGCAGACTTAATATATTCTGCTTTTGTTTTCAATTATCTGTTATGTCCTGCAAATGGGTTTGTTGTAGATACTCTGAAAACTATTATGACCCCTCAAAGACATAAGGCAATTTTCCTCTCACCAGGATATTTTGAACAAATTGCTCTCAGTTTTAACATGAATAAGTCTATGAGTTTCTATTCCTCAGTTACAAAGCAATGCAATTCAGTTACAATTTCATTTACAATTGTCATGTCAGTAAATATGGATAGAATTCTACTGAGGTGTGATTTTTCTTTCCCCCTCCACCACCCTAATTTTGGTTCCAAGTCTAGGTAGCACTCTTAAATGTAATTATTTTGTAAGGTGCTTTAAATGGTTTTAGCACCTGAAAAGATATGTTGTAACATCATATCTCTGCTCACATTGCAAAGTATTGTCACAGCTTGTAATAATTAAAGGCTGTTACAGTTAAGACTTTTATGATTAGTCCTAGTATGGCTCATTGAGCTTAAATTTTGAAAGTTCAAATTATGTCCAAGATTAAAACATTTCTTAGTTATAGAATATATTCTAAAGTTTAATTTGGATATTTTTTTCAGAGTCTTCTGTCTTGTTTTTCCCAGCTTTGGGATATAATACAGCAATGTCCCTTCAAGGCAAAATTAGTAATAGTGTTGATGGTTGATACTCCCAGTAAACAAATAAGATCCTATGTTCTATTGTGGACAATCCAAATGCCAGGAAAGGAAAATTTTTAGAAAGTTGTCTAATACAGATCTTAACTGGCAAAGCTATCACTATACTTAAAGAACAATTCTAAAACTCTAGTTTTGGAAGATGGATTCTATGAGTATTCTGAGTGAAGGAGAGGAACCTGAGCTAGGTTGTACTCTTACTCTAAGCAAATATTCTTGAAGTGGCTGGGAAGGATAAAATATTAAAATAAAATAAAAACAAAAGCAATAACTAGTCTTATTGCCCACTAAAACTTGAAGATTCTATTGCTGAAGTCACCACACATCTTCTTACATAACATGGAGAAATCAAGCTGGAACTAAGCTGTAAGCTTTCTCGCTATAGGCTATCTTTAACAGGGACAGAAGCGGCTTAAGGCTCCTAGGTAAGAAAAGTATCAGCAGTCTTAACCAGCTATGATTCCTGCTGTCTACAATAATAACATTCCAGATAGGATGTGTGCCTGGTACAATGGTAGCATAACTATTAAAGGAGTTCCCACTCAATTTATAATTGGACCTGAAGCCTATTCTTTGCAGGATAATAGGTATTTATGGAATGTAATTGGCTCCTATGAGCTCATAGGGAGTGGCTTTGTTGGTGTAGTAGTCATGGCCTTGTTGGGGGAAGTATGTCACTCCTATGCTCAAGCTACACTCAATATAGACACAGTTCACTTCCTGTTGCCTATGGGTCAAGACAAAGAGTTCTCCGATCTTTCTCCTGACTGCATGCCACATACCATGAAGATATGGGACTAAACCACTGAACTGCAAGCTAGTCCAGTTAAATGTTTTCCTTTACAAGAATTGTAAGAAATTGGTAATGGTATCTCTTCACAGCAATAGAAACCCTAATTAGGAAAGGATTGGAGTCTAAAATATCAAGATTAACATGTGTGTGACTTCAGAGATTATTTGATGATTATAAGGACTTTTTTCTCTTGCAGAGGACCCACATTTGGTTCCTAGCACTCACATGGTTGCTCATAACCGTCTGTAATTCCATGTCCAACAGAATTTGATGAACTCTTATAGCCTCCATAAGCATACACATGGCACATATGCATACATGTAGGCAAAATACTCATAAATATAAAAAATAAAATTTTTAAATGGCAACAAAAAAAGAAAATAAATGTGAAATAAGACATTTTCAAAGGAAGACTGGAAGCTCTTCCTTTCGTTGGTTTCATCTGGACAAGACAGTATTACCAGGAAAACTCTTAAATTCAAAAGAGAGGAGTGGGTGTTTTATCAGTATTCTATAAAGGCTCATAGTCCTCATGACCTAGGGATTTCTGGGCTCTTTCCTCAGCTCACTATTTGCTCCCATTCTAGGGAATGCATTAATTTCCTTATAAGCCATCTCTGTTTCTGTCACTAACCCTGGTGCAGTCTTTTACCTTGGTTTCCCCATTAACAGTTCCATGAGAAAGAAGCCATGCCTGTTTAAACCTTGCCAAGAGACTTGGGTGAAGAGGACACAGGCCCTAGAGGGACAGGAGAACATATCAATATAATTTTATTGAAAAGCTGTGTTATCAAATTGTATTCCCAATATTCATGTTTATATTCACAGATTATTGCTGTCCTTGGATTGTATCATGGAAGCCTCAATGGCACAGCAGGTGGTGATTAATGCAGAAATCTAAATCTGACAAGACTAAGTGATGGTGGAGTGATCTGCCTTAAATGGATGTCTCTGTCACCCTCCCAAGGCTCAGAGAACATCATGGTAGAGGGGTATGACTCAGAGGATTGGGAAATAAGTAGAAAAAAAACATCATCTAGATGTTGCATTCAAGCATGCCTGCCAACAATTCATCACATATGGAAAATAGTGGTTGCTAGAGGAAGGGCATCATTTTCTCCAGTGGTGTAGCCAACAATAATCTGACAAAGTTCCAGTAAATAATCTTTTCTTCTGTTCACAATCATGTAAGCAACTGTTATTAAATGAAGTAAATCTCTCTCTCTCTTCTCTCTCTCTCTCTCTCTCTCTCACTGGAAAAACTTGCTGGAAATAATAAATATTTCTGTAGGAGAGGAAGAGAATAGTAGAAGAAAAAGAAGTTTAAACAATTGAAATTCATCACACACAAATATGAAACTGTCAAAGAATAAAATAAACTAGACTCTTTTTCCCCCCTTAGGTTCATGTTTTAAGCATGAATCCTCTGATTTTATATAATTATAAAATGGCTTATGGAACTATACATTTATAGATGAAGAAACTAGGACTCAAAAAGAACAGCTTACTGACAACTAGTTCAAACCATCATGCCATGACAGTCTTTCACCAAACTCAGTCTTTTTCTCTTCCCTGCCTTTAGGTTCATCTCTTCAAGATCATTGCTACAGAGTTCTGACTTATGGCAAACTCTGAAAATATTATTTCTCTCATTCTAACCTGAAAATAGAGCTTATGTTTATTTTGTAGGTCAATCAACAAAACATTATAAACCAATAAAATCAATAAGAGAGGTCAAGTAGATGAGGTATATGTGAGTTTTTTTTTAAAAGATAGAAACAGGGCAGAGAGGTGGTAAAGGCTAATGACCAGAGGCATGGTCTGAATGACTGCATGACTGAATGACATGACTGAAACATTCTAAAGATGACAGAATGCAAAATAGAGCAAACCCCTAAAAGAGTAGAATGTTCTTTGAGTAGGGAAATGTTCACTTGTCTAGGAATGGGCCATTTAATGAATATGCATCTTTCTGCTATTGTAAATATAGCTGACATAACTACAGATGACTTTATTATTGCAAAGATAGAACATGATGTAAGAAATCTGCATTTTCTCTATTGTCAACAGGAAATAAAAATGGAAGCCACAGTTTAGACATATCCCCAAGAGTAACCACCCACAGTCATTAAACCAAGACTTGTTCCCTGATTTCCTCTAAAACTCTAGCTCTAATCATGAATGAAAAACAAAACTTAAGCTTTATTCCTTGTCAGCATGATTTGGTGAAATGAAGCCAATCAGTTATAGAAAAGTCAGCACTAGCAGCTCTGCTTACTTTAAAAAGAAGTGGTGAATAGTAGCCAATCACCAGATGACTCCAAATGCTTCCTTGTGCTTTGTAGTCTGTGCACTATAACTTCTATAAGGTGACCCTCTTACTTCAGGACCTGAAATACTCTGTTTTGTGACCAATACTTTCTCTTTCAACATGACAAACAACTTTTCAAAAATTCCAACTTCCTCTAATTTCTTTGTGGGCACTATTATTACAACAGGATGTCAACAGATTTCGAACTTACCAATCAAGAAATGGCAGTATGTGGAGACGTGGCATTAACCACAAAGAAAAGGTTGAGAGTGGCACTTAAATGGGGTGAGGGACTTTTCACTTTTACCATATCCCTTTAGTATTCTGGATTTTAAAATCAAGACAATGCTACTCTTAAGAAAAATCAAAAAGCTAGAAAAAATATGCTTGAGACCTGAGATAAAGGCAGACCTTGCATAAACAATGTCTGTCTGGGTTTTTTAGTCCCACACTCTTCCTCTGTTCAGCAATGTCAGAAACAGAATACTGTTGTTCTTAAATCCAGCATGCCTACTGCTATGACCCTGTTTTCTTCATTTTGCAAATGTGATAAAATTTGAGGAGATGCCACCACAGCCTCCCTCCATTAAACTAAACAAAGATATTTATGAATGAATGAACACTCATCTTCATCCAAGAATCACATACACTCTTCTTCGTAGTGAGATGTAAAAATCTCAAGAAGATAACCATGGGAAAAGTTGAAACCACAGAAGATGAGGGGAAGAAAGGTGAAAATCAAAATAAACTTAGTATGAAGGAACTCCTGCCAACACACTGTGTTAGAAGACAGTAAAAATGTGGAAATGTTAAGAAATGTGAATGGCATGTGGCTCTGTGGCACAATGGATAGGACTTCTAGTGATGAAGAAATGTGAACCTCTTGAAGACCATCTCCTGAGAAGATTACTCCTTAACAAGGTAGAGAGATAATGGCAATCTTAGCAAGAGATGGAATAGGGTAATCGGGATAGATGAAGATGGTTACATGAAAGATACTGTATTGCCCCACACCAACTGTCCCATCTCTACTCTCCCTCTCGCCCTTCAACTACAGATTTGGGACTTTCTATGGAGCATTAAATCTCTTTTGTATTGTGTTTATATGGGGAAGTAAACATGTGTTTGTGTGGATGCATGTACAGGCCATAGGGCAACCTTGGGTGTTGTTCTAACAGGCAATGATTTTATGATTCATTAAATTCCTTGTTTAAGAAACCTAGAATGGCTTCTGTTTCCCTACCTTCTATTTTAGATGCTGTGTTATTTTAACTTCATGACTGTGAACTCAGGCAGATAAGGGCTTTGTCTTTGGTCTGCTGTTCTCACTTGATCTGACCCCCTTGTCATCATTCTCACAGAACTACCTGTATTGTTTTTTGTGGTTTTTTAAAATACAATTTATCATTCTTCTTGGTAATCTTCAAATGAATCTCCATTGCCCTGGCCTTTTAAAGTTTGCTTTTTTACCTTGTTATAATAAATTGGAATATATATATATATATATATATATATATATATATATATATATATATAGAGAGAGAGAGAGAAAATAAGAATAAAAATTAGTCATCACTACATAAGAAATACACTAAATGAATTAACCCAGAAGAAAACTTAGGAACAGGACACACAATTAGGGCATATGGCTCCAAGTACTTCAGAAGTCTTAAATAGGAAACAATCAACTACATGACAGACTACCCCCCACCCCCAGCCAGCACTCTTGCTGTCCTTATATGATGGAACTTTTCCTATCAGGGTAAAGAGGGAGTCAAGCAAAGAAGATTTAAGATTTCAGGGAGAGAAAAGGCTCAAAGTTGATAATTTGTGATGTACATATTGCCTGTTAGAAATAATCCTTCACAATTACTAGTTGTCTTTAGGATTCTAATATATGAGAAAAAAGAAAAAGCTGACTCTGGAGATAGGCATTTTTTGGACTCTAAGAAAAATAGCACCATACTTTTAAACTTCAAATAAATAGTAACTAACTGGACAATATTGGTAGATGAAACAGGGGCAACTAACAGCCTCCCTTTGAATGCAGTCTTCTGATTGGTTCATTGATATGAACAATAGAATGTGTTCAGATACTTCTGGCCTACCAAGGACAATGGAACAACTGAGTAAACTCTTCATTATTCTGCTCCACAGTGAGTAGGTCAGAAGAGAATCCAGTCAGATTTGTGAATTGTTGACTGACTCTGGCAAACAATAAATATCTACCTGAAAAAAAAAAAACAAGTTCTGCATTAAAATTCTAGAAAGAATTAATAATATATTGTAAAAATAATTAAAATGTAGAGACTTTTCTCAAATATAAAATATACAGTTTAAAGTAATGTATTTTTGGTAATTCTTCCTTAAAATTATGCTACAGTGAAACTAATTGTGTTGAACTACTTTTGGCTTTAAAATGTAAATAAAAGTACATGTTTATTCTATTTATTTATTTGCCACTTATTTATTTATTTAATGTTTAATATGTATAGGTGTTTTGTCCGAATGTATGTCTGTGTACCTGATGCCAAAAGGGATCAGAATAGGGCATCAGATATCCTGGAACTGATGTTACAGACATTTGATAGCTGTGATGTAGATGCTAGGAACTGAAACCAGGTCTTCTGGAAGAGCAGCCAGTGCTATTAACCACTAAGCCATAGCTCCAGTTCCTACCTTACCTTTTAAAATCCATAATACCTAATATTGATAAGTATATGAAGTAAATAACACTTTCTCAAGCAGCCATTATATATGTTATCAGTAGGCTATACTTCAGGAACTTTAATAGTGTGTCTGTATGAACAATTTGATTAAATAGGACCTGATGGAAGATGCCATTTTATAAATGTGTTTCTCTTATTGGTTGATGAATAAAACACTGTGGCCAATAGGGTAGCAAGATAGGAGATGTAAAGGATTCTTGGAAGTGTAGGCAGAGGAGAGTCATCATGTGATCCTGTGAAGAAAGGATGCAAGTGAGGTGTCCACTAAGATAAGATCATGTAGAAATACACAAATTAATAGTTATGGGTTAGTAATTAAGTCAGAGCAAGCCAATAAGAAGCCCAAGCCAAGGCCAACAGTATTATGACTGAAAAAAAGTCTTCTGTATTCATTTGGGGATGATGTGGCAGTGGGCCAAGGTTGGCAGGAAGATCCATCTGCAACAAGTACCAATTCTAGGAATTTGTTCTGGGGAAATACTTATAGAAATACATACAATTTCCTACAGGAATATTCATCACAGAATTCTTTCAAGTCTAAAAAACTTGGAAACTATTTTAAATTATTAAATGATCATAGAATTCTACTATAAAACATAACACAGATGTTAAAATTATATATAATAATTTAATCAGATTGAACAAAGTTCTGAATGCATTGCATAAAGATACTGAATCTACAGGCATTTCCAGTAATAAAGAGTGGCATTTGGAGATTGAAAACACACATTTGTTGCACTATTTTCTTAAATTGCTAAAATTATAATAAAAAGTCTTTTTAAATAAATTATGCTGCAAAGACATAAAATAGAAGAGTAGAAATATGAAGAACAGCATTGTGCATACTGGAAAGACAGAGAATCAGTGATGTACAAACCCAACAAAATTAAGAACCAATGAGTGACTTGAGCTCCATTCTGTAGATTATGGCATATAACTAATCAATTAAAGCAAATGGAGCAGAAATATCTGCAACAACCTGGGAGGTACACCATATAATTATATTCATTGAAGAAAAACTAAAAGCCAGAAAGATATATTCTCTGTGACCATACTATGAAATAATTTTTAAGTGATGAAATTTTAGAGAACACATACTAATAATTCCAAAGTTTGGTGAAGCATGTATGATAGGAGGAAGAGGATGTTTTGTAAAAGGCTTTATATAGTTTCAATTTTAGAAATACTAAACTGACAGTACCACAAAAAAAAAAAAAAAAAAACTGACCTGAGATTCTAAGGAGGGAAAGAGAGAAGGAGATAGAGGCCAAGATATAAACAGAACCAAACTCACAGATCCACTGCAATGTAAACACTCCTGTACTGTTTTTCCAATAAATCTTGAGTGAGAAACTCATCCGCCAGGCAGAATACTTAGCACTGGAGACATAAAGATAAATTAGACTTGGCTTCTGACCATAAGGGAGGTATAACTACTCCCCAAATAAAGAATAGTTAGGTATTTTTCAATATAAATTTCAACCATCCCTTGTCTGTGATTATAAAATTGTTATTCCCTGTAGAAAATGCAGTAACAGATGCTTCAAGAAATAAAGGAGAAGACATATCATTGTAATTGATAGCTTTGACTCTTCACAATCCCTGTAGACTTCACAATGAAGAAGTTGCCTAGGTGAACCAGACAGAATATGTCTCTGGTTTTAAAAAGAGAATGGTCACTAGGTTAAGGGCATATCCCTCCATGGGGAATGTTCTCCCAAAGTCCTTTCATGCACCAGGGATACATCCTAGTTGCACTATCATTGGTCCCTTAGACTTCCCAGGCCTTCTAACTGAGACCCCCACACTCAGGGGTCTATGTCAGTACAATGCTGGTTTCCCAGCTATCAGTCCAGGGGTCCATGTCCCCTTCTCTCTGTGGGTTTCTGTAGCCTGGTCTTGACACCTTTTATTATCACTCCTCCCTTTCTGCAACTGGATTCCAGGAGTTGGGCTCAGGGTTTAGCTGTGGATGTCTGCTTCTGTTTCCATCAGCTATTAGATAAGGGCTCTATGATGGCATATGAGTTAGTTAACAATTTCATTATCACAGAAGGGCATTTAGGGTAGCCTTTCCACTGTTGATGTTGCTCAAATTGTTAGTTGGGGTCATCCTTGCAGGTCTCTCAAAATTTCTTTAGAGATTGGCTCCCTGTATTATGGTCTCTCTCTCTCTCTCTCTCTCTCTCTCTCTCTCTCTCTCTCTCTCTCTCTTTTCATCTATTCATCACCGACTCAATCTTCCTAGTCCCACATATTCTCCTATCCTCCCCTACTCTTATATCCTAAATCCCTTTCCAATAACTGCCCTCCTACTCTCAATATGCTCAGGAGATCTTGTTCCTTTCTCCTTCTGTGAGGAACCTTGCATGAATCTCTTAGGTTCCTCCTTGTATCCTAGTTTCTCTGGTGGTGTGACCTTTGCTCTAGGTATAAAACCCATATATGAGTGAGTACATACCATGTTCCTCTTTTTGTGAATGGGTTACCTCATTCAGGATGATTTTGTCAAGTTCCATCCATTTGCCTGCAAATTTCAAGATTCCATTGCTTTTTTCCCCCACTAAGTAATATTCCATTGTGTAAATGTGCCACATCTTCTTTATCCATTCTTGAGTTGAGGGGCATCTAGGTTGCTTCCAGCTTCTTGCTATTACAAATAATGCTGCTATGAACATCGTTGAACAGATGTCTTTGTTGCATGGATGTGGATAATTTGGGTATATGCCTAAGAGGGGTATTGCTGGGTCCTGTAGTAAACTGATTCCCATTTTCCTGAGGAACTGCCATACTGATCTCCAAAATGGCTGTACAAGTTTGCACTCCCACCAGCAGTGGAGGAGTGTTCCCTTTTCACCTCATCCTCTCTAGCATAAGTTGTCATTGGTATTTCTAATTTTAGCCATTCTGTCAGGAGTAAGATGGTATCTCAAAGTTGTTTTGATTTGCATTTCCCTGATGGCTAAAGATGTTGAGTACTTTCTCAAGTGTCTTTCAGCCATTTTGGATTCCTCTATTGAGAATTCTCTATTCAGTTCTGTACCCCACTTTTTAAATAGAGTTATTTGATGTTTTGGCATTACCCTCCCTGTGGAGTGGGAGGAGAGGATGGGATGGGAGGTTGGTCGGGGCCATGGGAGGGAGAGGGAACTACTGGGATAGAGATGTAAAATAAGAAAAAAATTTAAATTATATATATATATATATGTATGTATGTATGTGTATATATATATATATATATATATATATATATATATATATGAATGAGAGAAAGAGAGAGAGAGAATGGTCATAGAAATAGAAACAGCCAAGGGATAGACACTGAAAACATATCTCTCCTTGTTCATATTGAAAGCTCTAAATCAAGATTTTCTGGTTTTATGGGTTAAATTAAAATGACCCTTTCCTTGATTTGATTTCAAATGGCTGTGCAAGCCTGTAATCACACCCAGCGCTTGACAGATAAAGGGAGGACGAATGGGACTTTAAGCCCATCTCACTACATTTTGAGTTTGCAGCTATCTTGGACCCTGTCTCAGAAATATGACCAAGCAAACAGACAAATAAACAAAGTAGATGGGGTAGGAGAGAACAAGAAAATAAATCACCAATGACTAAGGACTCAGCTAATGACTCAATTCTAATAAAACGTTAATACTGTAGAGCCAAAGATCCTTGACATATTAATAACCACTGTATGATATAATCTAACTCCAAAGTAATAATGATTATGGCACATTGCTAGAATTTTCTAATATTGTTCTTCATTGGATAAATTTTCTTTTTCTCTAAAGTTTGAGACTAACTCCCTATGCACCAAATGTTGCCTGCTGTCATAGAAGCAAATTTAACTTAAACAAAAAATTATATTAATTACTTTGGATCATATCAAGCATCATGCTCACATTTATATTTATTCCTTTGACTTCTTTGATAATGATGAGCTCAATGCCTCCTTTCCATATGTAATAACAGGGTCTCTTCAACTGAGGGACAGTACTTTCTGCATCTCTCTGACTGACAGATGAAAGTGTCATGTGCTTAAGAGGAAAACGACACTTTAATTAACATAGTTACTTATGAGTGTCTTAGACACTATGACCCAGAGTTGATGACTTATATCAAATGTTGACAAGAGATTCCTGGTCTTTGTCTGAAAAGACTCTTTGGGCTGCCACAGCTCTTATTTGAAAGGGGTAAAATATTTAAAAGTCAAATATTCTTCAATCAAAACATCATAAATCATATTTTGAAGCTTCTATTTCAATAGCTTGAGAGCTATTAAACTATCATGGAACAGTAAAGTCAGTTAAGGAGAAAAATAATAGTTTTTAAAGATGTGATAAATACTACTGGCAATCCATAGGCCAAAAAAAAAAAAAAAAAAAAAAAACAAGTCACTTTATACTTCTAATCATCAAAAAATAACTAAAAAATAAAGTACTTGGGCTAATGAGATGGCTCAGCAGACAAAGGCTCCTGCCTCCAATGGGCCTGGCAACTAAAGTTCACTCTCCAGAAACCACTTGTCATGGGCAAAACCAATTCTTACAAGTCTTTTTCTGACACCCAGGTTCATAGTGTGGCATTTACATCCCCCACTCCAAGCCTGTATGCACAGCTGGTAAATGAACAAATAATAAAAATAAACAAATTAAAATATAATTATATAAAATTACTTCCTATAAAGGAAGTTGGTCTGGGTTATTCTTTCCTATGGACAATATGAAAAGCATGAGCCATAAAGAAATATATTGGTAAATTGGCCTTAGCAGCAAAATTTGTGTCTTAAATATTGCTATTAAGAAAATTAATGTGGAGGCCGAAGACTAGAGAGAATGTTTTTAAAACATTTGTTCAAAGAATCCAATTATAAAAATATATAAAAACTTCTTTACAATACTATGGCAAGATGTCAGGGGCCAGGCTGGGGCTCAAGTGAAGGAGAAAATGAAGAAAAAGGAAAATTCAGGAGATGGCAGGTATGTTTCTATCTTTATTAAGGTTCTTGGTCCATAAGTCTACACACATGTCAAATGTTATCAAAGCATATGCTATTAATATTTACAGTTCACTGTACGTCAGTCAATCTGTAAGGCTACTTAAAACAAACCAACTTCAACCTTTGCTAAACGGTGTTATTAAGAGTGATTAGTTGGCCTCTTTGGAATTTACCTCATTTGCAAATGACAATAATATTGGATTTCTGTGTTGCTTCTAGCTCACTGTATCATGTGAATTGATTTTTAAATGAAGAGCCATCTCCATATAATAAAATATACTTTTTAATTTTGACTAATTTCAAAATGACTAAGAAATCAGGAATGTAAAATGATGTGAAAGGCACAGGAAGCAGAGAATTATATTAGTTATGACCAGCATTACAATGACCTCTGACCTATTCCAGCCACTTCTGTATTCATAGGCAATATTCCTTTGTGAGCAGTAGTACCATCTCTGGCCTGTGTGAATAGCAGACTTGTAGCCTCCTTTCTATCCTCTACTTTCCTGTCTGGCAGGTCACTGTATCTCTTATATTCTCTTATAATCTGACCTCAAAATAGGCTTAATCAGTGAGAGACACTGGAGATTGGTTAGAGAGTAGGGGGAGAGGCAGGCTAGGGTTCCCCTTGCTCTATGACCTTGTCTTAGTTGAGGGATCTGTCCCACCACACACCTGAATTTCATTAGCATTGTTAGAGGCATTTTCCTTGCTGCATAATTCAACATGGTGCACACAGCCTTCTAAATTGCCCCAGATTCCATACTGACAAAGTAAGTAAAGGGCTCTGAAATTCAAACCAACAGAAATCCTTAAATATGAATGCCTATAGATACCATCATTAGCTATAGTGTGTTAATGGTGTCTTCTCCTGATATGGTATGATCAAAGTGCACTTTGCTCTCATGAATTTCTTCGCCTAAATTTTTAATTTGTGCTAAATAGCACATCAATTCTAAGTGATAGATATTCTACAAAACATCTAAACCGTACTTCTAAGAAAATCAAAGTATATCCACCAGCTAGTTTGAAATAATAACTATATTATCCATTAAAATAATTGGACTAACTTATAAAGATCGGGTTATAATGAACACTGAAGACTACATTAGGTATGCTACAGTTAATACTTTAAAGTCATTTAGCAAGACTTCATAAATGCATAAGTTAACCTCAACTCTTACTACATGTAACATGGTATGTGTGTGTATGTGTCTCTCTCTGTGTGTGTGTGTGTGTGTGTGTGTGTGTGTGTGTGTGTGTGTGTGTGTGTGTTTGCTGGGGTATATATTGGTTACTTTTCTATTGTTCCAGAGAGATAAGAGTCTGCTACTATCATGGCAGTGAAAAATGGCAGCAAGTGATCATGTTGACTAAACCATCAAGCTGAGAGTGCACATCCTGTTTTTCCTCTTTGTTTTACTTTATTTATTGATTATTTGGGAATTTCATACAATGGACCCTGATCACACTCATCTCCCATTCCTCCCATGTCCACATTCTCACCCTTACGCTCTCACCCCAAAATAGAAAAACAAAAACAAAACAAAAACAAACAAACAAACAAAAAAAAAACACAAACAAAAAGCAAGAAAGGAAGGAAGGAAAGAAGGAAGAAAGGAAAAAAGAAAGAAAACAAGTCCTATTTGTCCTACTCATATATGTGCCAAACTCCCAGTGACTAGCCCCTCCCTACCACACACCCAACCAGAAGTACTTCAGCATCTCTACCACAATTTTAAGAATCTTTTCTTAATCTTTCTTTTGGGAGGGAGGGAAGGTTGTCACAGAAGCTTCAATGGTTCTCATGCTCAATTATGAGTCTGCATTCATAGGCACCACTGAAAAGAAGCTTCATTGCCCAAAACAACCAGCTGCAGCTTGGATCGTGGGCCTTTCACACGGTTTCCAGTGGTAGCATGGACCACAGACGTCCACATGGCCTCCAGCAATAACACAGAACACGAGCATCAACATGGCCTGCCATGGCAGCATGAACCATAGAAGTGTTTTGAGGAGGCTTAATCCAGAAAATGAATCACTCTTATCTCGCATGTTGCCAAGAGCCAGGATGATCTTGTGCTGGGCCGCATGCTCAGGGGCAGAACCTGCACGAGCTCCAGGCTGTTGCACACCCCCTGTTGGCCCTAGTCAGTAACAGCATACTCCTTTGTTATGCAAAGAATCATTATCCTGGTTCAAGGTAAAAATCCTGGACCATCACTGAGACTCATCTCAGATATCCTGTTGTTGCCCAGAGTTAGGGTGATTCTGCATCTGGGCAGTGCTACCAAGGTCAGAAGCCAAGTGAGCTCCAGTCTTATATCCCTCCACCATGCCCAGAAGGTCTGCTATCCAACTGTGAGCCTCACTCTTGGCATGTGGGACCATATAACCAGGTCAGAGAAATCACATTCTAAAGCACAGGTAAGAAGCACCCAGCCCCAGAACCTTCAACGTACAATTTGCCCTGCCTGCAAGATGTGCGGTGGTAAAGGTGGGAGTGGCTAAACAATGGTTCCTCCAGCTTGAAAACCGAGGGAACCCATCCCTGACACTGCTGGAGGGTCAGGAACCAGAGGCTGGTAGCTCAGAGATTTAGAATAGAACCAAACACAACCAGTAATAATAATAATAATGATAATAATGGTAATGATAATAATAATAATAATAATAATAATAATAATAATGAAATTATTTCTAATAATACTCTGGTATATTCTTAGACAAAAGCCTAGCAAGATCATCATCTCAGAGATGCTTCATCCAGCAAGTAATGGAAACAGATGTAGAAACCCACAGTCAAACATCAGACAGAGCTAAGGGAATCCTGCAAAAGAAAGGGAGGAAGGATTGTAGGAGCCAGAAGGTCAAGGACACCACAAGAAAAACCACAGAATCAACTAACTGGGTTCATAGGGGCTCACAGAGACTAAACCGATAATCAGAGAGTCTGCTGGGTCTGACATGAGGCCCTCTGCAATGTTATGGTTGTGTAGCTTGGTTTTCTTGTGGGGCTCCTAACAGTGCAAGAAGGGGCTATCTTCTAACTCCTTTGCCTGTGTTTGGGACTAGGAAAGGAACCTAGTCTCATAGCAACTTGGTATGTCATGTTTTTTTTTTTTAATATCCCTGGAAGCCTGCCCTTTTCTGAAGGAAATAGAGGAAGAGTGGATCTGGGGGACAGAGGTAGAATGGGAGACTGGGAGGAAAGGAGGAGGTAGGAAACTGTGGTTGGGATGTAATATATGAGAGAAGAATAAATTAAAAAGAAAGAAAGGAAGGAAGGAAGGAAAGAAGGAAGGAAAGAAGGAAGGAAGGAGGGAGAGAGGGAGGGAGGGAGGGAGGAAGGAAGGAAGGAAGGAAGGAAGGAAGGAAGGAAGGAAGGAAGGAAGAATGGCAGAAGGCTTTGAAAGGGCAAACTACACTCCCAGAAACATGCTCCCTCCAGCAACGGTCAACTCCTAAGCCTCCGACATTCAGTGGACAGCTCACTGAAATCACCACAGGGAATCAGAACCAAAATAAAGTATCACATGTAGTTCAATCTAACCACTGGAAATAATATGTATTTAAAATAAAAGCACCATTAGATGTATGCTTTTATTTTACCTTATTTTGTGTCTTCCTCTTCACTTCTCTTCCAAATTCTGACAGACTATTCAGACAAACTCCATCTCATTTCTATGTCTTTGTTCCCAAAACATACACTAACTCATAGAATTCAAAACTGAGGCCACAGTGTTTCCTCTTCTAAAGTTAGAAGTGTCACCTCATCACTTCTTTTTCTTGTTGCTGTTTGTTTCATTTTGTTCTCTGAGACAGAGTTGACCCAAACCAGTGGCAATCATCCAGTCTCATCCTCTACAGGGCTGGGATTACAGGTGTGAAGCATATGCCTGGCTTCATCCCAACACTTTTACCATTTGCTATTAGACACACAGAGTGACTCTAATGTCTGGGAGCTGATTTAAAGAATGGCTGTTCTGGAATGGTCGGCTGGTTTCATAGAACCCTTACTTCCATATAACTCATTCCCGACTCTCAGATTCCATGTGCATAAACTCAATAGACATTTGTTGTGTTACAGAAAGTGGTATATTTTGATGGAGCAGGAGCCAAAGGGGGAGTAGAATAACTTAGAGAAATGGTTTGACCTCTCTGGTTGATCTAGATGACTAGATTGAGTGTATAGCACTAGTGTGAATGAGCACATGCTAAACAACAACAAAAAAGGTATATTTTTAAGAAAAACTTTTTGTTGAATTTTGCATAAATGTGAGAGCTACAAGCTAAAGAACTCCTAGCATTTTTGAAAAGCAGCACAAAAGTCAAAGTGTACAAGGGTTGGACAAATACCCCAGTTCTGTCTATGAGATCGGGACAAGTTGCCATCCTAGTGCTTTCAAACTCTCAGCACTCTTCATGATTTTCCCTTTGGGGACTAAGAAATCCCATTCCAGTCATTCCCAATGATGCTGCCACCTAAGCAGAAGGAGAGATTGGTCACTGGAACAAAAACATTAGGGCAAAGGTGAATCAATTTTGATGGTGTGGGTAAGTGAGGTCAGGATGCCAGTATCTATTTCCAAATCCTAATTTCTGTCTTGAGATTCCTGTTTACATTTTAAACCAAGGCAATATGTTCATGGTGAAGACTTAGCAGTATATTCCTTTAATTTCATTCAAAACATCATGATAAAAGGCCTACTATGCATTTACGCCTACTGCTCTGGAATCTATCAAACACATGACTGGAATCAATTTTGTTCATCTTCACAGCATTTCTATGATTCTAAATGAAACTGTCATCCTATTAGTCAATTTTAAATTTAGTCTATTATTATTTACCTTTCTGCTCTATGTTTGTCTCAGTGAGAATGATTATGATTATTAGGAAGAGAAATTGTCCCAAATTGACTATAAGCACAAGAAATGCTTATCTTATCTAACTGTTGTTCAGAAGCAATGGAGCAAAAGAAGGCACAGGTGAATTTAAGCACGGGGTCTGTATCACAAGCAAGAACTCAGATACCTTCAAACTTTATGCTCTATTTTTCCATAACAGTTCTCTTCATTGGCACAAGAAGCTTAAAAGTGACATTAAGGATGACACATTTTGTCCTAGAAGAATGAAATGTTAACCAATTGAGTTATAAATACTTTTATCCTGTTTTCTTCTTTGTTATTTTTTATTTTTGTTTCTGTTGAATCCATGTTATGTTAGCTCTTTCACATGGATTATAAGGTCTTTACATGTACATGATGGGGTAATTTTTTGCTTGTAAAATTCCATATCTATTCAATATACTTTCTATTATATGTTTTATTACTTAATGTCTTATCCCAGGAAGACAAAAGCAGAAGAGCCATATTCCCCCAAAAAATATGAGTCTAAGATTCTAAGACTAAGATATAATTCTATTTTTAAAAAATGGAAGACAGGACTAGGTATAGTTTCAGATATAGTGATAAGCAGGGTCAGTATCTGTGCAGGTATGCTCTAGTCTTGTGTTCTTGACATTGTAGGTCTTGGTTTTATATGTACTATTCTTTCTACTTGCCAATCAGCTCTGTGTTTATCAGCAAAGCTACCATTTATATTCCTAGGACAGTGGTTCTTTATAGTGGTGAGACACTACACCTGGACTGGGTAGGAGTTTGTAAATCACCAATGCCTGGATTCAGAGCTTCTGACTTAATTGATCTATAGGAAGTCACCGCTGTGGTTTATTTACATGGTCATCTTAAATTTGGGGAGAGGAGTAAGTTATGTTTATTTTGTTTAAACTTCTCTAGGTAACTCAAATGTTATCAAGATGACTTTACTATTCTTAAACTTCACAAACATCATTCTCTCACTGACTTCTACAGCTTTATGTATGCTTGATTTAGCAGCTCTTCAAATTTAAACTTCTTAAGGACAAAACCTACACCATTTTGGTCCTAAGTTTATATCACAGATCTAGCATATGACATGTGATAACAATTTAGTTCATGAGACTGTAAGTACAGGGGAGTGCAGAAATAGCTTGGCTGTTAAGAACATGTACTGTCCATTCAGCAAACCTGAGTTTGTTTCCTTGCACCCATATTAGGCTGCTCATAGCTACCTAGAACTCCAGCTTCAAGGAGATTGGAAGCTTTTGGCCTCTATAGACACCTGTACACACACACACACACACACACACACACACACACACACACACACACACTTAAACATGATAAATATAAATGCTAAGAAAATATAGTATGAGTACAATGAGATTAAAAATGGTTTGGCATAAAAATATTCTTCAGAGACCTGCCTATCCATGTGGGACCACTTGTATTTCCACCTGCCTGGTCTCCAACCCCCACCGCCGGTCCTCTACTGGAGCTCTAGGCCCCTCACAGAGATCCCTCTATCCCTGTGGGGCCACTCTGACTGCCTGCTGGCTGGATCCTTGAACCCCATAGCAGGGCCTCTGCTAAAGAGGCCTCATCTGGAGAGTGCCAGGCACCAGTTAGATCCCCCTATTGGTGCAGAAACATCCTGAGTATCAGCCCAGTCTTTGATCCCCAACACTAGGCCTTGGCTAGAGGTGAGTCTGGGACGAATTCTGGTGGAACTCCCCAATACCCTTCCCTGGGAACTCTCTGGGTTGGCCATGAATCTCACTGCCCCTGTGTCCTGTCCCCATTGAGAGTGCTCTTGGAGCTCTGATACACAGAGCTCTGATACACAACCCCCACCAAGAGCCTGCCCTCCCCCTACCCTGTGCCCTACCCTGCCCACTGTCCCACTACTGTGGTTGAGTACTGGAACAGAGGGTGGAGTCAACAATCCTACCACCTTCGGGGAGCTTCCTGGAGCAGCTGTGAGCACACTAGACCTGCCTATCCATGCAGGACCACCTGTAATTCCTTCCTGCCTGGTCTCAAACCCCCACCTCTGGTCCTCTACTGCAGTTCTAGGTCCCTCCCAGAGATCTGCCTATTCCCTCAGGGCCACTCTGACTTAGTGTTGGCTGTATCATTGAACCCATAGCAGGGCCTCTGCCAGAGGCCTCAGATGGAGAGTGCCAGGCCAGGCTATATCTGCCTATCAGCAAAAGGAACATCCTGAGTCCCAGCTTTAAGGATCTTTGACTCCCATCACAAGTCTTCTGCTGGAGCCTAATATTTGACCCCCATCGCCAGGCCCCTGCCTCTGGAGAGACCTCCTTGAGAACTTAAACCACCCAGAGCTACAGACATCGAACCTCTGACCCACATAAACCCATGTGGGGAATACCATAGACAAAGGTAGAGATCCCACCAACACCTACTGGAAGAAGCTCTGGGAAGACATCAATACAAGAAAACACCTAACAATAGAAAGACAAGCATAACACCACCAGAATCTAGGGAATCTATACCATATAGACCTGAACACCCCAAAGTAGATGAAAAAGAAGAGAATGACTTAAAAATCATTGTCATAAAAATTATAGAGGCCTAGAAACCAGGAAAACAATACAAAAAATCAATGAAACAAAGAGTTGGTTTTTCGAGAAAATCTACAAGATAGACAAACCTTTATCCAAACTAACAAAAAAGCAGAGAGAGAACATGCAAATTAACAAAATCAGAAAAGAAAAGAGGGACATAACAACGGACACTGAGGAAATCCACACAACTTTCAGGTCATACTTTGAAAACCTGTACTCTACAAAATTCCTGGATAACTATCACTAACCAAAATTAAATCAAGAAGAAACAACTTAAATAGACCTATAACCTCCAATAAAATAGAAGCAGTCATCTAAAGCCTACCAACTAAAAAAAGCCCAGGCCCAGATGGCTTCAGTGCAGAATTCTACCAGAAATTCAAGGAAGAGCTAATACCAATACTCCTCAAACTGTTCCACAAGATAGAAACAGAAGGTTCATTACCAAACTATGAGGCCACAATCACCTTGGTACGCAAGCCTCACAAAGACACAACTAAGAAAAAAAAACTATAGACCAATATCCCTGATGAACATCGATGCAAAAATACTCAATAAAACTGCATCCAAGAATACATCAGAGAAATGATCCACCATGACGAAGTAGGATTCATCCCTGGATTACAGGGATGGTTTAACATAGCAAAATCTATCAACATGATCCACCTTATAAAGAAACTGAAAAAGAAAGATCATATAATCATTTCCCTAGATACTGAAAAAGACTTTGACAAAATTCAACTCCCTTTCTTGATAGGACCTTGATAAAGGTCTTGGAGAGGTCAGGGATAACAGGAACATACCTAAACATAATGAGCGCAATATACAGTAAACCAACAGCCAACATCAAACTGAATGGAGAGAAGCTTAAGGCAATTCCTCTAAAATCAGAAGAAGGCAAGGCTGCCCTCTCTCCCCATATCTCTTCAATATCATACTTGATGTCCTAGCTAAAGCTATAAGAAAACAAAAGAAGATCAAGGGCATCCAAATTGGAAAGAAGAAGTCAAACTGTCTCTATTTGCAGATGATATGATAGGTTACATAAGCGACCCAATAAAGACTACCAGAGAACTCCTACAGCTGATAAACACATTCAGCAAACTAGCAGGATACAAGATAAACTCAAAAAGAATCAGTAACCCTATTTTATGCAGACAACGAAGAGGCTGAGAAAAAAAATCAGAGGAACATCACCCTTTACAATAGCAACAAACAACATAAATTATCTTTGGGTAACACTTATCAAACAAGTAAAAGACCTATATAATAACTTTATAGCTTTAAAGAAATTAAAGAAGATGGCAGAAGATGGAAATATCTCCCATGCTCTTGGATGGTAGGCTAAATATAGTAAAAATGCAATCTTGCCAAAAAGCAGTCTACAGATTCAATTCAATCCCCATTAAAATCCCACCACAATTCTTCACTGACCATGAAAGGATAATAATCAACTTTATATGGAAAAAAACAAAAGACCCAGGATAGCCAAAACAACCCTGTACAATAAAAGAACTTCAGGAGGCATCACCATCCCTGACTTTAAGTTCTACTACAGAGCTATAGTTCTGAAAACAGTGTAGTATTGGCAAAAAAATAGACAAGTGAACCAGTGGAATCAAACTGAAAACCATGATATTAACCCACATACCTATGAACACCTGATTTTTGACAAAATAGCTAAAAGAATACAACAGAGGGAAGAAAGCATCTTCAACAAATGCTGCTGGCACAATTGGATGATGGTGATTAGAAAACTGCAGATAGACCCATGTCTATTGCCATGCACAAAACCCAAGTCCAAATGGATCAAAGACCTCAATATCAATCCAGCCACCCTGAACCTCTTAGAAGAGAAAGTAGCAGGTATCCTTGAACAAATTGGTATAGGAGGCTGCTTCCTGAACATAACTCCAGAAGCACAGACACTGAGATCAACAATTAACAAGTGGGACCTCCTCAACCTTAGAAGCTTCTGTAAGGCAAAGGACACAGTGGACAAGACCAAACGGCAGCCCACAGACTAGGAAAAGATTTTCACCAATCCTACATCTGTCAAAGGGCTGATCTCCAAAATATACAAAGAACTCAAGAAACTAGTCAACAAAATACCCATAACCCTATTAAAAAATGGGGTATAGAACTGAAGAAAGAATTCTCAATAGAGGAAATTAAAGAGGCTGAAATACACTTAGGAAAATGTTCAATGTCTTTAGCTATCAGGGAAATGCAAATCAAAACAACTTTGAGATACCATCTTACTCCTGGCAGATTTGTTAAAATTAGAAACACCAATGACAACTTATGCTGGAGAGCATGTGGAGAAAGGGGAACACTCCTCTATTTCTGGTGGGAGTGCAAACTTTTACAGCCATTTTGGAGATCAGTATGGTGGTTCCTCAGGAAAATGGGAATCTGTTTACCACAGGACCCGGCAATCCCCCTCTTAGGCATATACCCAAATGATCTACATCCATGCAACAAAGACATGTGCTCAACTATGTTCATAGCAGCATTATTTGTAAAAGCAAGAACCTGGAAGCAACCTAGATGCCCCCAACTCAAGAATGGATAAAGAAGATGTGGCACATCCACACAATGGAATACTACTCTGTTGAAAAAAAAATAATGGAATCTTGAAATTCACAGGCAAATGGATGGAACTTGAAGAAACCATCCTGAATGAGGTAACCCAGTCACAAAAAGAGAAACATGGTATATACTCATTCATATATGGATTTTAGACTTAGAGCAAATGACCACCACCCTATTATTATTCACACTGCCAGAGGAACTAGGATACAAGGTGTATTCTAAGAGATTCATATAAGGTCTCTCACAAATAGGGGAAGGGACAAGTTCCCCAGAGCACATGGGAAGTGGGCAGGGGCAGTGAATGGAGAGGGAACTTGGAGAAAGTGAAAGGGTGGAGAGGAAAGCATGTGCTACTGGGAAGATTGAGTCAGGGTAGGAATAGAAGACAGAAAAGAGAGAGAGAACATAAAAGAGAGAGCCATTATTGGTTTGAAGAGAAAACTGAACCTAAAGAAATGTCTACAGACTTACAAGACTGACTCCAACTAACAATTTGAGTAACAGTGGAAAGTTACCATAAATGCCCTTCCCTAATAATGAGATCAACAACTAACTTGTCCACCATCATGGAGCCCTCAACTAGTACTTGTTGGAAACAGAAGCAAACATCCTTCCCTAAACACTGAGTCAAACTAGAATCCAGATGCAGAGAGAGAGGACAAGACCAGGTTGCCGAAACACATAGAGACAGCTGACCTGAACAAGGAGGAACTAATGGGCCCCCATTCTGATAGCTGCTAATGCAGCATGAGAATGACTCAGACCTCCCCACCTGAATATGGGTCTCAGGTAGAAGGACTGAGCAGTCTAAGGGACCTCAGACAGTGGAACCAGGATGTATTCCTGGTGCACAAAAGGACCTTGCAGACACATCCCCCATGGAGGGATACTGCCTTAACCTAGAGACAGGAGAGAAGTCCTAGTCCCCACTTAAAATGATTTGTCAAATTTACATGACCCCACCTGGATAGCCATACATGTGGTGGGGGGAATGGGAAGGGAGGGTGGTCAGGGTTCATGTGAGGGAAGAGAAAGGATAAGCGGAAGGGAGTAGGAGGGGAGAGGGAACTGGGATCAACATGTAAAATAAAAAAATAAAAAAAATAGTCTTCAAAAAATAAATATATACCTTTTGTAACAACCAATAGTTTTGTTAAACTATCAGGAATTCTAAATAGTTTATCAGCACCTCTGAGACCCACAATGGAGAAAGCTTTGATTTTTTTTTTTTAAACAATTAAGACTTGTTAAACTGTCACCATATTTTATAGAATTTATATAAAATGATCTCAAATCATTTTAATTCTAAATCATAAGGACGAGTTCACATCAGTAAACATACATCAATCTAGGCTTAATGTTTATAATTGAAAGTATTCTTTTGCACAATGCATTAAGTGTTTACTCTAAGCCCTTTTGAAACTTCATCTCATATCATCCTGAGAACAAGCCCATGAGGGAGTTGCTAATCTGCTTTCTGTTAGAGTTGTAAATTTCTAAGATAATCAGCTAATAAAAATAATAGTTCATTTGACTCACGGTTTTGAGGCTCCAGTCTCTGATCAATCTCCCTTCAGTTTTGGATCTGTAGCAAGATGTACTTAACAGAGCAAGCCAGCCCCATTGTGGTTGAGAATCTGGAGGACAAGGGAGAAGTTGTGAGTTATCCCATCTTGATCATCAACTGGACACACCATCCCTAAACACATGAACCTGGATCATAGGAAAAAGGGAGCTGAGTAAGCCAGAGAGATCAACCCAGTAGGAGCTCTGTGGTTCTGCTCGAAGTACCTTGCCTAAGTCCCATTGTTTTGTGATGGACTATAGACTATACAATGAAGTAAATCATTTCCTCTCCAACTTACTTTTGCACAATGGTGTTTAGCAGAGCAACAATATGCAAACTAGGACAAGATGGGAAGAAAATCCCACAAGGGCAGAGCTCCAATGGCATAAACTTTCAACTATTCCCTAACTTGAAAATTATTGACCATATCTCAATGGTGTCAAGCTGAAGACTAAACCTCTGGGGAACATTCCAGATCCATGTTGACAAGCAACCCCCAATAAGTAACACAGCTGGCAAAGAACAGTATCCGGACCCCAAAGCCTGTCTTCTGTACCAGTGTGCTGCTGGATTGACTGAAGCAGGAAGATCCCAAGGTTAATGCCAGTTTGGGTAACTTCTAGAGCTCCTGTCTCATTAGTAAGGAAGGGCTGGGATAGCCCAGTGTAGAGTACTTGCTTAGTTCATAAGAGGCCCTGCATTCAATCTCAGCAGTATGGGGAGAGAAGGGTCTGTCCCTGACTATTCAGCATTCTTCATGTAAAATACAAGCTCTGCTTAGAAAATGTAGTCATTTTATTCTTCAAGTGATCTAATAGGATAAACCAAATTAATTATCTCTAGTGTAAATTACTTCATTAGACAGACTTGATATTCATTCATGTTTGAAGTCTGGGGGAAAAATGCTGAAATCCAATCTCCACAATCAAGTCTATTCCTTTCCAAAAATATAATGGTGACAGCAAAAGCCCAGCCTATGAAAAAGGTTGAAAGACGGGGCCTTTGAGAATCTTCCATCAGAAAAATGATACTCAGAAAAGAGCTGGCAGATAACAACTATCACTCGATATTAGCAATTCTATTTCGGATTAGTTTGCACCATAAAGTTCTCAAGATTTCAATCCAGGGAAAGTTTATTGAACTTACATTTAATATATATTGGAGATAAAAATAACTCAGGTTCAGGTGGTAGCTCTATGCCACCAAAGAACAAAAATTCTTTTTACATTAGAATCTTGTTATATGAGATTCATGAACTCCATTCTCTTTGGTAACCGCCAGCATATTTAGATAATTGATCATGTGTACTGCCCTTGGGTTCCTTCTGACTGTCAATTAAGTTTTTTCTTAATGTCGCTGCATAGAAATGGCTACAAGCAAAGACAGATGACACTGCTGCTTTGGGGTGATAGGATTTTAAAAACATCCTGACAAATGCTTCTGGCAGCTATAAGTAGAATATTCAGATGTAAATTCCCTTTTACATCAGCAGCACAATATTTATCTTTGACAGTCCTGATTGCCTACTAGGGAGGTCCTTTGCAGATTATAAATTGAATAAAACGCTGGCTTTTACATTGGAAAATTCACAATTAGGAATGATAACAATTAACTGGAAAAATTCTTATTTTACTCCCTGAAGAAAAGTAAACTTCCTTTAAAAAAAAAAAAAAAAAAAAAAAAAAAAAAAAAGGAAGACAGATATGCAGTGCACATCTGGATTTAAGTGGAGTGGTTATATCTTATTCTTTTTTTAACTGTTGCCTTATGAATGAAATGTATCAGTCATCACTTCCTGTTTCAAGTGACTGACTCCTCAATGGAATCAACTAATGTGGACACTGGGAAATTTATTGACTCATATAATCTATCTGCTGAAAAGGCAGAAGTGGACCTCACCTCTGGGCTGAATCCAAGCCTTAAAACCTTTTGTGTGCATAGTATGAATTGGCTCCCATCCCCCCACCCTCATCTCTGTATAGCAAATGACATAGCCCTGGGCTTATCTACACACACTCCAAGAGAAGAAAAATGGTGTATTTTCACAACCTGAACTTGAAAACACCACATAGGAGATGGACAGTCACAACTCGGTTCATCTGCCCAACCCCTAGATCATTTAACATAGGCAAGGACAAATAGAATTCACAACTCCCTCTGCAACAGTTCCCACTGCAATTGTTAAGTGATTTGGTTCTGTTGTCAGAAGGATGGGTCAACAAAGAGAAAAACGAGGAGCAAGAGCATAAAGATGATTTGGGTAATGTGCAAAAACACAAAACAAAGTAAAAGTTTACCATCTTAGTTTTTAATTGCTTGCAACATAATGTTGATAGGCTTTTATTTGAACAAATGTGTCATAATTGACTGAGTTGGATGATCTATAAGTTGACTTTTGCCCTCCCATCAACTAACTTATCCACCATCATGGAGCCCTCATCTAGTACCTGTTGGAAACAGAAGCAAACACCCATAACTAAACATTGAGTCGAACTAGAATCCAGATGTAGAGAGGACAAGACCAGGTTACAGAAACACATAGATAGCTGACCTGAAAAAGGAGGAGCTAATGGGCTCCCCCAGACTGATAGCTAGGAATCCAGCATGGGACTGTCTCAGGCCCCCCGAATATGGGTCTCAACTAGAAGGACTGAGCAGTCTAAGGGACCTCAGACAGTGGAACCAGGATGTATTCCTGGTGCACAAAAGGACCTTGCAGACACATCCCCCATGGAGTGATACTCCCTTAACCTAGAGACAGGAGAGAAGTCCTAGTCCCTACTTCAAATGACTTGACAGATCTACATGACGCCACCTGGATAGCATAGCCTTACATGTGGAATGGGGGTGGGTGGATGGGAGAGGAGGGTGGTCATGGTGCACATGAGAGAGGAGAGAGTATAAGAGGGAAGGATGGAGGGAGAACTGGGATCAACATGTAAAATAAAAAAAAATTGTTAAAAAAGAAAGTTCACTTTTGCCTACCTTGCTGGACGGTTAAGCTAACAGAATATAGATTTGATCATCTGGCTTCTTTTTCTTTTGTAAGAATATGTATTAAAGATTCCAACTGGCTTAATTTTGAATTATTTTATATCCAATAAAGGACTACAGACTTAACTTGATAATGGCTACTTTTCCACTTATGGGGTGCCACATTAATATTTCAAACATAGTCTTTATATAGATTCCAGCCAGGTTGCATGTGTTAAACTATTTCTCAGGCAAGTATGCATGTTTGAGATAATTATACTGGCTTCCCTATTTATTTATGAAATGTCACATTAAAATTTAAAGCAAGATGTATCATTGAGTGGAGACATCTTATGCATAACAAACAGCATAAGTTTGTTGTTGAGTGTTACATTCAGCTTTTAAAACCAACTTCTTAGTACTTAAGGACAAAGTCAATCAAAATAAACACTAGGGAGCTTGAAATGAAATAACAGCTCATTTGAGAGTCAACTTGAAGAGTTAGAGTTCCCTGAATACTGCATAAGCTACTCATGATTTTAAATGGAGTCTACCTTTGCTATATTTCTATATTCCAGCCTTCCTAGTCACCACTTTCTTCTGATGGGAACTTCATGGGTCAAGTTGGATTTTTCAGCAATTCTTGAATTTATTGACATCCTTCTGTGAAATTAGGTGAAAATGAAAAGCAAAAGTACAAAATTGAAATCCTAAAGGTGCCAAAATATTCTGTTTTATTCTTTGCCAAACCTGCTAAATCACCTATTTATATTTTTTAAACAAAATGGGATTTTAGTACTTAAATTGATGGTTAATACATTGTAATCAAAGAACTGACTTGTCATCAAGGAAACACTAGAGTGTTTATTGGGAGTATGTATGATGGGTGGATGACAAGAAAAGTGTAAGGAATATTGGTGCTCTAGAGTGACTCACACTAAGCCCTCAGCAGCTTTCTCAGCACCACATTTATGCCATCAGGGAAAATTTCAACACAGTGAAAAAGGAAGTATCTTCAGTTACTATCACAAAAGCTTGGAGTCCCAATCACAACCCTTGGGAATTATATACTGTCTTCTGTCATTTTTAAAAAGTATACACTCATATATAACACACACATACGTGTGTGTGTGTGTGTGTGTGTGTGTGTGTGTGAGTGAGTGAATATATGTATAAACTGTATGGATTAGCCTAGATTGAGACCCAAGATCTACCCATGAGCTCCTTGGTGAATCATTAAACTGATGTAAGCCCCAGTGTTCCCTTAACCATAAAGTAGGCATACTAACAATGTCTACTTCATATACTTAAATATTAGATGAGTTAAAATTATGTATATTATTTAGTGTACTCATATCTATTACTGGCTTTACAAAGGATAATTATTTGCATTATCTATTAGTTTTTACTAAAGATTTTTAACTAAAGCATGAAGGTATATTTCTAAGAATAAAGAGCTATAATAATTGTCAAATCAAGAATACCTAGCTCAGGAAGCTCACGCACCCTTGTCTGATAGCTGGGAAACCAGCATAGGACCGACACAGACCCCCTGAACATGGGTGTTAGTTAGGAGGACTGGACAGTGTATGTGGCTTCTGATAGTGGATCAGTATTTATCCCAAGTATATGAATGTTCTTTGAGAGCCCATTCTACATAGAGGCATATTCCCTCGGCCTAGACACATGGGGGAGGGCCTGGGTCCTGCCTCAAATGACATGACAGACTTTGAAGACTCCTCAATAAAGGCTTTACCCTCCCTGGGGAGCAAAAAGGGGATGGGATGGGGGTTGGTGGGGGGAACAGGGGAGGAGGACCTGGGGGAACAGGGGAGGACCAGAGGGTGCAGGCATTGGGATTGATATGTAAAACAAGCTTTTTTCAAATTTAAATACAAAATTATATAAAAAATTAAAAAAGAATACCTTGCTCAGTTAATCTTAAATAGTTTGCTACTATGCAATATTCATTGTAATGCTATGATTTGTGTTTTCAAATTCTAATGGCTATTCTTGATTGTCAATTTGACTACATCTGGAATTAACTATAATCTAAAAATGAAAGACACACCTGTGAGGGATTTTATTTTTTCTTAATTTGAGGTGGTAGATCCATTTCTAGAAGATACACATCTTTAAGTGGGGACACTCCTTCTGCTAGAATCTTATATAAGGCCAAGGAATTAGGAAGCTTTTGCTCTTTGCCTGCTCTGTGTGCCCTTGCTTTGCTACCAAGTTCATTCCTTCATGGACATTAGAGCCTGCTTCTTCAGAATCCAGCATATACTGAAGACCTGCAGAGATATCCAGCCATGTGGGCTGAGCAACTACTGAATTCTTGGACTTTTTGTTTACAACCAGCAGCTGTAGTTAGATTAGCAAGACCACATCCTGTAAGTCATTCTAACAACTCCCCCTGCCTCTCTCTCTCTCTCTCTCTCTCTCTCTCTCTCTTTCTCTCTCCCTCTCTCTCTCTCTCTCTCTCTCACACACACACACACACATGCATGTGTAGAGAAAGAGAGAAAAATTCATTATATAAATTGTGTTACTCTAAAGAACCCTTACTAATAAGTATTCTAGTTTTCAAAACTACACATAATCAATTTAAGAATAAACTCTGACTTCCTGCAAGGCTGGATACTATTATCCTACAGTTACTGCCTTGGGTAGTAGTTAAGCTGTCTTGAGATGGTGATCTTTTCTGGTGCCCAATATGCTGCTACCAGGAGACTATCTGTTGACAATCTAGAATTTTAATTAAGGTTGTTGATATCCTCTGTGATAACTATTGGGTTCAAAAATACACATTTAGAAAATGGCTGAACGTGAACAGAGCTGTCAGAACAAATAATTGTGCTGGGATTTTGATGGTGATTGCATTGAATTTGTAGATTACTTTTGGTAGGATTTCCATTTTTATTATGTTGATCCTACCTATTCACTAGCATGGGAGATCTTTCCATTTTCTGATATCTTCTTTAATTTATTTTTTTTTAAAGACTTGAAGTTCTTGTCATACAGGTCTTTCAATTGTTTGATTAGAGCTATCCCAGGATTTTTTATGTTTTTGTGGCTATTGTAAATCATGATATTTCTCGAATTTTTTTTCTTAGCCTTTTTCTTAGCCTTTTCTTAGCCTTTTTCTTATCTGTATATAGGAGGGCTACTGTTTTTGGTTTGGTTGGTTGGTTTTTTGTTTATTTGTTTGTTTGTTTGTTCTGAATTAATCTTGTATCCTGCTCCATAATTGAAGGTGTTTATCAGTTGAAGGAGTTCCCTGGTAAAATTTTTGAATCACTTACATAAACTATCAGCCTGCTTTCTTATAGCACCCAGGACCACTTGGTCAGAAGTACTCAATCTATAGCATACTGGGCCCTCCTACATCAATTAGTAATTAAGAAAATACCCTACAGCCTTGCCTACAGCTGACCTTATGGGAAATAGGATGCTGGTTATCAGAGAAAAGATGGAGGAAGAATATGGACATGACAGTCAAGGAAATCATCATTGCTGTTAGGGAATAAATATTAAAAAGACATTCAGAACAGGTAATAGAGACAGCGAATAGCAAAGTGACTGTCAGGTAGTAAGAACTGGAAGAGATAGGGAAAAATTAGTAAATGACTGTGGAGGAACTTGTGTTTCCTGTGAGGATATCTAATTGACTGTGGTTACACAGCCTTGTGATCATACTATTAGATAATTACTGTGAGAACTATTGGATTGTACACCTTCAATGTTTTCTTTGTAAATGTGTATTATAATTCCATAGAAGGCCACATAAAAGTAAACATATACAGCTCTTACCTTCACAAATTCAAACACATTAAAAGTTCAGTCTCTTTTAAAAATCTTTTAAAAGTTCAAAGTCACAGAGAAGTAGGTAGGTAAACTGTAGACCCTAACCTCTCCTTCTTCTCCTTTAAATCCAACCCTTCAATCTCATCCCCAACTCTATAGCAGACCCCTGCTGTATGCTCTTCTTACTCACTGATCGAATTTCCAGATGACTCATATCTTTTCCTCCAACCTTCCTCCAGACACATCCCGTTATCCCAGTCCCCAACTCCAGCAGGCATTCCCTGAGTACATCCAGCTAAGTCTGCCAAAGAAGCAAGTAGGCCAGCAAAACAGGTGGGTGAACTTCAGATTTTCACCCTTACTACTCTTCTCCATATCCAATCCTTCAGGCCCATCCTCAATCTTTGTAGCAGGTTGCCTTTTATGACCCCTCTTCACTCTCTATCCCATTCTCAGGGAACTAAGCAGATACTTGTGGAAAACCTTGCTTCCCTCCCTGCTGTGCTCCTCTAAGATACACCCTCCTTGACCATCCCCATTCCTAAGTATCAGCTGCCAATACCTGGAATCAGGGCTGTGAGTTAGCCCACCCCAACATCCACCTGATCTGTGAACTACAGGAGCATATGAAAAACCAGACCTACAAATCCAAAACTGCAGGATCTCCATAGCATGGAACAACAACAGTATATCGAAGAGGAATCCCTGTGAGGGCCCATTATGGATAGTACACTAGAAACCAGAGGCCTCAAACCACACCAATGACTCATTGCAATGAACACTTACAAGTAAAGATAAATAGGCTCTCCCACATCAGTCACTATTTAAGAAAATGCCCTACATGGGGGGCATTTTCTCAATTAAGGCTACCTTCTCAGTGGTAATTAGGTAGCACATAAAGTGAACACAAAAGCATAAAATTATATCTCATTTTCCCTTCTTCTGGAAAGTGACCATAAGAACTTCACAAGAACTGGTTCATGGTTCTGGTGGTAAGGAGTATTTTTAAATAAACAAACTACTGCACTGTGAGAAAGGAGGCTTGGCCAGACTGAAGTTCTGAGGAGGAGCAGAATAAAGAGGGGGTGAGGATGGAACTTAGATGGGAAGGAGAGAATAACAGAAAGCCAGCTGTGCATGGAACTACTGGTGTGCCTGCCTGTTGTCTTCTCCCCTTCTCCCAAATACCAAGGCAGGAGGCAGGAACTTGTGTCAATTGTTTTTTCTTATTCAAAGCAAAGGCATGTTACAAGTAAGGTAACCTGCCTTTCTGGTCCCACCACCATGCCAGCCCCAAATAATACACTGAGACCCTGTATTAGATATAATTCTGATGGCCAGGTACTTGTTTCTTATCATTCAGCTCTATCTTAAATATTAACCCATTTCCATTCATCTAAGTATTTCCACCTAGTCTCATCTTACCGGAGAGTGGGGCCAGCGTCTGCTCTCTCCAATCTCTCCATGCTGACCCCTCCTTACTACTTCCTCGAATCCTCCTTATCTCCTAGTCCCGTCTATCTTGCTTTCCTATTGGCCAACAGTGCTTTATTCATTAACTAGTATGAGAAACATATTTACAGAATGACATCTCCCATCATTTCCTCTTTTCTGTCTAAAATAAAAAGAAGGGTTTTAACCTTAACATAGCAAAATATATCACACAACAGTTATCAAATAAGAATCACAGTTAACATTATTTGGTCCATTAACATTTAGTAAGATTTAGGAAAATATTCCATCATCTATCCTATCTTTATGAGTCTAAAGTCTTATATGTAATTTATTTATAATCATAAATAAGGAAAACTATAATCTAACTATCTGCTTCAACTCCCTCAAAGACCACGGAAGGATAATATATAAACTCTAGAAATGACAGAGACAACTCACTGCCTGATCAATCACAAGAAGTTCTTCTATAATGCTCCATCTTCAGCCTATAGGCCATAGTGTGTCTGGCAAACTCCTCAGCAAAGCAGGAAACTTTAAACTGTCCACCTGTATTGGCAGTGTGTCAGTCACTTTTCCTGTGTCCTGCAGAATGTCTGGCAGACTCTTCTTCTATGAAGCAGGAACTCTGTAGCAATGTCCATCTTGTATCAGCAGTCACTTTCCTGAATGTCCTGAATGGGTCCTGAATGTCCAGTTTATATAGTATAAAGCTGAACAGTCCAGGAAAAAGTAGTTTCTTGTCCAAATGGCTAGTCTTGCCATATTGGAAAAAAACTCTATAACGAGTTTCTTCAATGTCCATCTTCCTTTCTGACACATGTAGTGTTGCCAGGAGCAGTTGTGCCTCACTGTTAAGAAAAACCCTAAACTATTTTAAGTATCATATTTTGTAGATCTTTGAAAGGCTTGAAGAATGCCTATTTGTCTCAAATGCATCTCTATATATCCAGAAATCCTAACTCACCTAACTATAAGTTTTGACTATTATAGGTAACTATCTATAATCTGTACTAAATTATACATTATATTTCTAAATGAGCTATATAAACATAATACCTAAACAAGGGGAGAAATATACACATCACAAAATTGACCTTAAATTGTATCAATAAATGAAAATCCATTCTAAAACAAAGTATTCATATCTATACCATAATTCCCTTTTTACCTTTATAAAGAGATTGGCTGTGGTCATTAACCATTCATAACCAACCCCATTTAAATGAAAACAAACATTTATAAACAATATTTGGGACTTTGGGCATCCTTTTTTCCAAACTGCTTCCTGCTGGTAGGGAGTGCTGTCATGGGAATCCTAAGAACATGCAGAAATCCTGGCTGTAGTGGTCTGAAAGACTGCCTTGTCCCAGCTGTTTTGAATGTTGGATCACCTGGGACTCTGCTTGATCAAACCATATTTCTGTGGAAACAAAAATAGAAAACCTTTTCCCCAGTAACCTGTCCTTGAACTTAAATTTTTAAGTCAAAGCATTTTTAAAATATATAAATTTAGCAGCATTTTGTTTAACAGTTGTTATTTCCTCAGCAGTCAAAAGATACAAAGACAATATAATACCATACAATATCCAGATTTTCTCCATCTCTATGTGCCTTTTCTATTTATTTATTTATTTATTTTACTTTTTATTGTTTTATTTTTTGAGACAGGGTTTCTCTGTGTAACTTTTATCTGCCCTGGAATTTACTTTGTATAGCAGGTTTACTTTGTAATCACAGAGATCTGCTTGCCTCTGTCTCCCCAGTGCTGGGATTAAAGATGTGTACCACCACACCCAGTTACTCTACTTCCTTTTTTTTTATTTTGTTTCTCCTTCTCTCCCAAGACTACATATATTTTAAAACACACTATAAACCTATAGAGAATCTGTCTTTACTGTAAATCTTTATTCTTTTCTGGTCATGAGTCTTTTATCTGCTAAACAACTACATTGCTAAATTGTTGTTTCAGTCGAGGTCTATCCAAGATGACAGCAGGTACTTTTACTGCCAGAACTGAGAGCTAAGCTCTCTGCTCTTCCAGCAGCATGCTGCGGGCTAGCGATGTGGTCACTGCCACTACCGCTACACACCAATGAATTATTAGCAGTGCTTCTTAAAAGCTGTGTGGATTTTTGCCACTTATGCTGAGTCAGGAAACCTCCCTTAAAGTAGCCATGCAAGTCACTGCTTCTTTCTAGCAAAACAGAGCTCAACTGAGAAAAACGCTCTACCTAGAAGACTTGCTTTTCTCTGTTTTTTGGTTTCTAAAACCCTTTTAAGTTTCTGTTATGTTTCAAATGGACATTCTTATTAGCCACGTTGCGGCGCCATATGTTGAGAGTAGGTTTTTCCTGCCAGCCTGGACGCCAAACCCAAATAACACACAGAGACGCAGTATTTGATATTATGCTGTTGGCCAGTTACTTGTTTCTTATCAGCTAGCTCTGTCTTAATTATTAACCCATTTCTATTAATCTAAGTATTTCCATGTGGTCTCATCTTACCGGAGAGGTGGGGCCAGCGTCTGCTCTCTCCAGTTTCTCCATGCTGAACCCTCCTTACTACGTCCTCTAATCCTCCTTGTCTCCTAGTCCCATCTATCTTGCTTCCCTATTGGCCAACAGTGCTTTATTCATTAACCAGTATGAGAAACATATTTACAGAATGACATCTACCAAGGCAGGAGGCAGGAACTTGTGTCACTTGCTGTTTCTTATTCAAAGCATGCAGCATGTGTAAGGCTCATTTTGACTCTGTTAAAATGAAGCAGTATGGAAAGAGGACCTGGAGTTGAGAGAAGCTGTAGGGAAGTAATCGAAATCCTAACAGCCTCCAGAGCTGAGGGCTGGGGAAGGAGCTGTTTGGTGAGGTGAGGTAATCAAGCAGACTAGTGACACAAGGTAATGCAGAGTTGGACTTGGGAAGAAGATATCTAAATGTAAAGCTGAGCATCCTGCTGCAACCTCTCCTAAGTTCAAAATTCACTCATTCAACTGCTTGTTCCTCCCAACAGGTGCATCCAGGTCCTTACACTGTGCCCAGAGGATAAGTTTGTAAGGAAAATGTACATGATGCTGAGAACCCAGTAGGACAATACAGAGAAGTGAAATAATCCCCAAGCGGAGGGATGCTTAGAAGGAAAATAGAGAGAAACAAAATGGGATTGTGAGGGAACATTGAACATAAATCCCTCAGGCTGGACAGTCAGAAACCTAAAGCAATTTCTTTCCCAGTTGGCTCAAACATGACAGAAGCAAAGAATGAGCAGGGACTCCATGGGGGAGAAAAATACTCTTTTCTTGATGTCTCAAACAAATCTCAGATTGAAATGAATGTCCAGGGTGATTTAGTAAGAAATTGAACCAAATGGGACCATCAAGGCATGATTGGATCAAGAGGGCTATACAGCAGCTGTAATATTGAACTCCTCTAGGGTGTTTTTTTGCTGCAAATCCTCTTTGGTTCTGTCCCCTAGACACATCTTAGCCACGTGCTGCCTGGTGTCACATTGTACTTCAGAGAATCCCCACCGTCAAGGAGAGCATCACCACATACAGTCTGTATGTTGTGGTCTGAGGTTCTGAATTAACCTAAGCACGGAAGAGGTTTTCAGAGAGCAAGAGTTAATACAAGGCTGCACAATATAAGGGTGGGGGTGGGAAGCTGAACTGTGGCCTTAAATTTCAGTTGAAGCTAGTATTTAAGCACAAAAATCACAAACATCTGTTGCCAAGTTACAGTTATAATTTTCACCAATCAGAAATCAAAGGTTAGGGGCTTTCCTTAAGTGTTCCATAACTATCCAACCAGTCAGATTCATTTGTTCTTTCTGTTGTTAGGAACAGCAATAATGTAGCCTGTAGGGCTAGAGAACCTGAACTCTGTTTCACCCTATAGGTAAAATGGAGTCTGAAGCCAAAATGGCAGTACTTAGGACAAGGTAGTTTTTAACCTGTCCCGTTGTCTTGGGACTCATGAGATGAACCTTTGTCTATGGGCTTGAATAAAGGATTCATGAGCTAGGCAGAACCTATGTGGACTTTAACAAAGCATGTGATGATACTGATCCCATGGGGGGCAAATCGTAGAACAAGGAACAGGGGGGTTAGAGGACCTACTAAACTTGTGACAATGGTTGTTAACCATGGGGACCAGCTGAAAAGTGATTTGTACCAATTCGTACTCTGCCTTCTTTCCTGCTGCCTAGGGAGGAGATTTTCTTTAGCAATTAAGTCAGACTGAATTTTTGGCAAATTGGAGCCGGGGGTTCCCAAACATTATCTCATGAGGGTTAGATTCTCCATGTAAGGGGTATTTTTGACCCAGAGGAGGGCTAAGGAAAGGAGTGCTGCCCAGTCCTCACTATTTTCTAGGGTTAATTTAGTCAAGGTCTCTTTTATTTTTTTCCTATCCAACAGGTTTTATTTTACTTTTCCTGTACTATCCCAGAATGATTGATATATGAGCAACGGATTTCCACCAAAGGGAATTTGCCTTTGACATAGCATTTTCAGCCTGTTCTGAGGACTGAGACAATGTACTTTCTTCTGTAACTACTTCCAGCTGATATTGGGGCATTGACCTTCAGGGCCCAAGAAGGTTGGAAGGCTAGTCCAAAGCTGAATTGGCAATGGGGCATTTATGAGAAGTATCTGATTAGCTGATCCAGGTGAAGGGACAGTGAGCAATCGCATTGGCTAGACTGGTTCACATCAGTTTTCAGCAAGTCTAGAGCTCTGCAGTTGCAGTCTGCTGTCTGCAGTTGCTCCTTGGATTGTGCCTGTTAAGTCTTCTGAGACAAATGTAGACTAAGAGCAAAAGTTAAAATTTAGAAGCTTAAAAGAAAACCTTATATTTGAACCTTTTACTTATCTGGAGTCTTTTTAACCTGTGGCAGGTGGATCTACGTCTTATGATTTCTTTGGTTTCTTGAAGCTCACATGAACTTTTAGTTCATGTTAGGAGTTAGGAGATCAAAATTCTAGCTGTATTGTCATTTACATTGTACTGAAATCCATGTTGTAGAAAAAGCAGTTAACAGGTGTCTATAAAACAGCCAGAACAGATTTACACCTTGGAGACATAGCAAAAGCAGTGTCTTTGGGTTAACCTGATGAAAACCACCTCTATACTTAGAAGACAACCAAAGGAAATTTAACATCTTCAGCTTATGACTGAATAGTGAGTATTCAGTGCTTTATAAGTTTATCTGAACTCCATGTAATGTTAAAACTCTGAATCTCTGAAATCACAGTGTAACAACATACTTTTAGTGAAGTTTGCAAGTCATACAAGGTATATCAGATTAATGCCTAAGAACAATTGTCCTGTCAAGCTTTTATACTTCTTTGACTACTGAGAGAATATACTGAGAAACATAACCAGAAAAAAAAAAAAAAACTATGATGCATGCCTCTCAAGATAGCTAGACCAACCTAATTCCATAATTCTCTGAAATTTCTCTTCTCTTCCTCATTTTTTTTGTATTATACTTATTAGTATTTGGCATTTTATGTATGAACCAATTTGATTATTATTATCCTCTCTCCTCATGTGATTAGAAAGCAGTATTTATGAGAGAAAAAAAAAAAACTCTGTGCCAAAGAGCAAATGCTTTTGAACTCTTTTCTTTCTCTTTAATCATTTATCAGAGACACTAGTAGTTATGATGTTCCTTAGTGGAAAGTTATATCTGAAACTTATTTATTCTTTAACATGAAGCTTGTGAGCCAGGCAAATCTGTTTGCCTTTTCATAACAAGAGACCTAGTAACTTTAACTAAGTAATGAACTGCCTAATGATCTAACAAGGAGGCTATAGCCTTGAGGGAAGGAGCTGACTGTCTGTTGTTGAATAACTTACAAAGCTACAATTAGTTTAGGTGTCAGTGTCAGAGTTCTGAACAGGATTAACCAAAATAACAGAGATTAGTCCATGATCTAAAGCTAGGAAGACATCCCATGCACCTGTGCTCTCCATGTGATGAGGGTATGTTGTCTTCTTGGAAACCTGGGAGTCACCACTGGGATCTGTCTGTCATACATGTTTGAATACCTTAAATGCCATTTTCAGCAAATATCTGACAGTTTGAGGACTTGAAACAAGTGAAACTAGCAAACTTTATTTGTTTTTACTTATTTGTTTTAGGCTATACATTCAAAGCATATGAGAGGTTAGATAAATTTTTCTTGTACTTGATTATATTGTTATGTAGCATGACTCTTATAAGTATAGTTCTGTGCATCTCAAGGCTGAATCATCTTGAAGAATTTATAATATTAGCCTACAACATGACAATTTCTAAAATGAAGCTCTTTTGAGTATCAATATGTCTTTTAGCTGTTAAACATAGTCTATACGGAGACTTGTAATTTTCCTATCCTTTTATTATACCATTATAAAATATAACAATTTCTTGTATGACTGTTTACCAAAATAGCTATAGCTTAACAAATGTTAGTAAAAATAGGGAGGTTAGACCCATATCCTTAAACTAGTTTTTGTAAGTTTGAATTAACCTTAAGTAATGAGAGACATTCTTTAAGCCAATGGTTTTAAGTTCTTTGCCAGACTGTTTAGGTCACTATATTACTATAGTGACTATATTAAGTCACTATCATAAAATAGAAATATCCAGTTTCTGTTGCTTAGCAGTTGTAGCCCTAACTTTATTTAGTTGGCCAGTAATTACATTGGGTGTTTGAGATTCCAGAGCAGTCTTGAGCCTTTCTCATGGTAAGACTTTAAGCATAAAAACCATATTTTTGGTTGAAATATTTCAGTCAACAAAATAGTCAGAAGCCGTTCTAAAGGGGTTAAAAAGCAAAGTTAACATATTTGAATATTTTCCAAGAACTATAGATCTTGACTGATTAGGTCTGTGTTTGTAAGATTACCTATGTAACATTCTGATTATTAACCCTGTGTTAAAATTTTGAGTTAACCTTTTTGTTATAGATATTGTAGACTTTTAACCATGCCCAATAAATTTATAAGCCAATAATCCATCCTTTAGCTGCCCTGCTCTTGCTCCTTCTGCCAGTCATTTTTTTTTTTTTTTTATACTCTGGACATAGAGATTTTTAAAGCATGTCTGGGTCTGAAAAAGGGTGGACCATAACCCAGTTCCACAGCCAGCCCTTCAACGAAACAGAACAACATAAAACAACTTTAATATTATCAATACCAAATTAACATTTGACTCCCTATTACATTAGATCCAATTGCCATAATGCCCAGAGATAAAATTCTGAGGCTGCAACAGTATTATCTGAGCTATAACCAAGACACATAGAACACGGTAAACTCATACATTCAAGGCTAGTCAGACACAAACATTCAGTGGCCACATTCATGCACTCAAATATTAAAATGAACAACAAAGCTCTTCTTATTTCCTCCAGCTATAATTTTAAGGCGGGGTGCCTTGCTACCTGTTGGATCCATTTCTCATGGGCACCAGAGAAAGCTGCCCACAAGCCTAAGTACAAAATCGTGCAACCATACACTGTCATTATTTCAGGGTGTGGCTCTGGGCAGCAGTGCTTGGCTTAAAGTAGCTATGGTTCAGTACTTTTCAGTTTTTGTAAAGGAGCTGCTTTTCTTCCTTCTTTCCTTCCTTCCTTCTTTTATTTTTCTTTTGTTTTTGTTTTTTGTTTGTTTGTTTGGGTTTTTTTGGTTTTTTGGCACAGAACAACAAGCAAGAAACTAAACAAAACTATAGACACAAACTGACAGAAATGGACAGACTGGTGTGGCTAGAACAAACAATAGAGTGGGAGAGTAGATGGGAAAGAACCAGATGGCTAGTCAGCAGGACCCAGACCTCGAACTGATCTGTCAGTGGTACAGAAGAGGCAGAAGGCGTCACCCCTGGGAAGACTGTATTTAGGGAATGTTGGCTTTTTCTTGGAAATCCTTGAAATGTTGCAACACAAGGTCTCAGGGTGCAGCGGAAACTGAACAAGCTTGTCCCGTGATCTCAAGGAATGAAACAAGGCAAAAACCGACAGGACTATACAGAAACCATTAGGGGTGACACAAAACCAAAACCAGATGTTTCCACAACAGAGAAGAATCAGAATGTCTTTCATCCTCTGGCCCTAGGAGAAATACTGCATCCAGTTTCTCCTTTGGCTCTCGGATAGATGTCAATCAGAAACCAGAAACTGGGCTCACCTCTGAGTTCCAGAAGACTGAAAACCAGTGCCAAGCATGACCAAATCTGCTCTGGGGCCCCTGGTGAGTAGGTGTTCAGATACCCAGTGAATACACCAAAATGTTATAATCCAAGATCCTGAATCAACCCAAACTGAAATAAGAGGTTTTCACAAACAAGAGTTAACACTGTGGCCTTGAATTTCAGTTGAAGCAAGTATTTAAGCACAAAAATCACAGGCACCTGTTGCCAAGTTACAGTTATAATTTGCACCAATCAGAAATCAAAGATTAGGGGCTTTCCTTAAGTGTTCCATCACTCTCAACTGACATACAATGCAAATTCAGTCCAACCAGTCAGATTCACTTATCTTTCTGTTGTTAGGAACACAACAATGTTTCTAGAGAACTAAAGATGCATAATCTTAGGGATAAGGTGGGTCAGCTATTGGAAGGTGCCCAGCTCCTATAGGGCTAAAGAACCTGAACTGTATTTCACCCTAAAGGTAAATGGTCTTATGCATTTTAGGTAAGCATTCTACTACTGAGACATATCCCTTCACACACACACAAACACACACACACACACACACACACACACACACAGAAAGAGAGAGAGAGAGAGAGAGAGGCACACACACATGTATTGCGGTAAATAAGGGTCAGGATAAACAAATAGGCCGAATAGATGTTTATTCAGGGAGAAATAACTTACAACCTAGACAGATGAACACCAGGAAATTCAACCCGATCCTCTCCTGTCCGAGTCACGCCAGAAAGAGAGCGCCTTCCTGGCCCCCTCCGACCTCCCTCCTCAGGTCCTCTCCGCCCATCGCTCCACCCCCCAATGGGCGTGGTCAGTGCTACAGAAGGACTACCTCACTACAATTCCCCTTTTAGTCTAAAGAAAAGATTTAGGCTTAATACAAAACTATATATAAAACAGTGAATAACAAGTGTGCTCTAAGAAAAGGAAAATCGAGAACAAAATGACCTACATATCTAGTCCTAGGGTGAGGGCATAATGGAGTTTACAATAGAGTTGTCCTAAGCTGGAAAACGTAAGTCTAGTACCTAATATATCTAACTAGGAAGAGAGAATAATAGTTGTGATAGTTTAATCTTCAACCTCATCAAGACCTGAGAAGGAAAATAACAATACTAGAGTAGACAGGAAATGCGGATGGACAACTTCCAAAACGGTGCAGCAAGGACAGAAACAGCAAGCCACCTGAACAGTCACCCTAGGTCTCACAGCGACGTTGGTACACCCAGATTTGGCTAAGGCCAAGAGAACTTGACAGACCACAACAACAGCAGGGAAATAGAATGGCTGTCTTACCCTGACTTGGCAAGGTCAAGCAGTCTTCTATATTTGTCTCCTGCAAGCACATAGGACTGCATGTCCAAATCAGTGGTCAAGGTGGGGGCAATTCTATGCCCAACAGGCCATTAGCTGAGGCGAGATTGAACTCCAGCAGGAGCAACAACAGTGTCCAACATATTTTCGGGAAAATGCACGGTGCTGTCAGGAGCAACAGTGTCTCATGTCAATGGAGTACTAATATTAAAACATTTAAATGCCATGTTCTGCATGTCTATGAAGGATTGAAGATTAAGCATCTATATCTGACTAATCTCATAGGTACAGGAAATGTGAGTGAAGATAATCTATAATACTCGGGAACTTAGCTAAAAAGACTGATTAAAACTTTCCTGAGTAAAGCAGGAACAAATACTTAAACAATATAACTATTTACATATACCTACATGTAAATCCCTAAAATAGAGGTAGAGTATAAGTGTCAAGACAAGAGGTAGAACTATAAAGGGCAGCAAGATAAATATCCCAAATTGTATCAATATACAAAATGTCTTGAACACAAGAAAAGTATACATACATAGAATATGGTAAAAAATAATGTGCATAAATATTATAAGTGGAAACATTTAACACAATATAACAAAATATAAACTTAATTTTACATAGCTTACCACATAGGAATGCATAACAATGTAAGCTGTAAAATACTATCTCATTCAAACTCAAATTCTCAAGGAAATAGGCTAATCTACTTATATCCCATCTAAACCATACCTTTACCCACCATTCCCTATTCCTGTCTAAAAGATAAACCCGAGTGTAAGCATCACCCAATCCCAAATAACTAAAGCCAACCCAAAGACGATGACTATTATCCCAAAATTCCAAGGGTAGGGAAAGGGGGCGTAGTCATATTAAGATTACTTCCTGCTGAAATGGGACGATGATTGCTCCAATGGATCCTGTAGGAAGAAAATTTTTAGCAACCAAATTTCTCAACAGAACTGGCTGTGACATATGTAGTTAGTCACTGTGTGGCAGAAAATTCTTGACTGTAGTTCTATTTGAAACTGGCGAAGGTGTAATAAAAAGGTGCACCATTACAGCTAGCTAGTCATGAGTTGTCTCGAGCAAAACAGTCTCAAACCGGTTTTAGGGTGATGTTTGTAGTATCTTGGGGAGCTTTATACCCTTTCTTTAAGCCCTGAAGTTCAAGAGCTTTTGCTTCTTCTCTCCATAAAGCCCTCTATTCTATTTGAGAGGCGCTTTCAAGGACAGCTGATATTAATTGATCCCAATTCTTAGGGGTTACCTTGTTATTCCATGCCCATGATTCTACTAATTGCTTCACATAAGGTGAATGCATGCCATAAGAGACTACTGCTTCCTTTATACCTTTTAAATCTTTTATACGTATTGGTTCCCACTGATATGCAACGACACCTTTTGGATGTTTCTTCGTTGCTGGCTTTTCATGAATAGATACAGGGAAAGCTCCCCTGACCCTAAATGGTGTGGAAAATTTTAAATCTTTTTCATGCCCTATTACCTGTAGTTCTTCTTCTGATGTATCAGACTGAAGGTCTTCTAAAGCCTGAAATCTATTCACCATTGTTTCTTTGAGTGTCTGAACTTCTTGAATCAAATAACTTTCTAGAGACTTCATTGTATCAGTCAGTTTCTTACTTTCTCCAACTACAAATGATTCCATGTTTTTAATCTTATCATCCTTAGATATTATCTGAATGGCGTGTAAACTGCCTTCCAGAAACAATGTTCTATCTGCTAGCTTGCCATTATCCTCAGACATGGAAGAGATTTTGTCATCTAGTCTTTCTATCTGATGTTCCAGTTTTTTAAACTTATTAGTAGCTTCCTCCGACCAGGAGTGGGCTGTTTCTGCTAGTTTGTTAATGCATTGTATTGTTTCTGTTTTGGTTATTGAAGTATCTGACATTAAACAAATTATACCTTTCAGCTCGCCAACGCCATCTTCAATATTCTGAATCTTTCTTTCTATATTTTTTATGTTTTGAATTCTATCATTTTTAATGTTTCGAATCTTTGTCTCTATGTTTTGAATTCCATCATTTTCAATGTTTTGAATCCTTGTCTCTATGCTTTGAATTCTATCATTTTCAATGTTTCGAATCTTTGTTACTAAGTCTCCCATGGTTTGTACAAGTTCCTTATTGTTTGCTGTAATCTCAAACCATTTTTTTAAGAATATCATGTTAATGATGAAACCCATTGCTATTACAAAATAAAAGTATATATTGGTCCAGTCATAAGTTTCTTCTGCTAAAATCCCTTCTACATATGAAGTAAAATAATTCCTAAAGTTCTGCATAGTAAAATTATCTGCCATAGTTATAGAACAATTTATCTCAGATTTTATATCAGCTTAAATTGCAAAGGATGTTACAATTACCTTAGGTGTAATTCTGCTGTCCTGGAACTTTGATGCTTTTAGTTGTATATCTCCGCTTGTGGTAGCTACGCCTGGAGGTGTGTCATCAAATAGCGCCTAGCCGCCCAGGCTCGTCTGATCCCGGTTCCTGTAAAAAGTTCTTAACAAACTATGGCAAGCAGAATTTTGTTAAAAGGGGACTTTTGGAGTTACTTGTAACACAAGACGAAACGCGTGCAAGCCGGGCGGGTGCCGCCGGGTGGGTGCCGCCGGGCGGGTGCCGCCGGGTGGGTGCCGCCGGGCGGGTGCCGCCGAGAGGCTCTGCGCGAATGCAAAGTCCCGTGCGGAAATGGGCAAAAAATGTTAAGCGGTGCCTTCTCAGGTCTGCTTTAGCGGCAAAGATCTCCTTTGCAGTAAGGAAGAGGCAAATGTCCCAAAGCTGTGGTGAGTCCACCTGGTTAAACCCTGCCCGTTGGGGAAGGTGGGGGAGGGGGGCGGCTTCTGCCGCCTGGGGGCAAAACCCAGGTAAATCCCACTCCTGACACCAGATATTGCGGTAAATAAGGGTCAGGATAAACAAATAGGCCGAATAGATGTTTATTCAGGGAGAAATAACTTACAACCTAGACAGATGAACACCAGGAAATTCAACCCGATCCTCTCCTGTCCGAGTCACGCCAGAAAGAGAGCGCCTTCCTGGCCCCCTCCGACCTCCCTCCTCAGGTCCTCTCCGCCCATCGCTCCACCCCCCAATGGGCGTGGTCAGTGCTACAGAAGGACTACCTCACTACACACATGTACCCACTCATGCTCCTCACTCTTCCTGCTTGTACCCATATCTATCAACATTCCACATTTCATACCACATGTGTTCTATTACCGCCTCTACCCCTGTTTTTTAAAGTCTCTATTCCCTTCTTATTGGTTCCTTTCAAGATCCCTGGATTGTACCCATGCTCACTCCCACATAAAAACTAGAAACTAACATCCATGTATGAGAGACAGCATTGTCTTCCTAAGATGGCTCATCTATTTTCCAGTTGCATTCATTTTCCTGTGAAACCTCATAATTTCACTTTTATTTATGGCTGAGTAAGATATCATTTTATATAGGTACCTTATTTTCATGAATCATTCACTTGTCAATAGACATCTAAGCTCTTTCTATTGCCTTGCTATTGTGACTAGAAAACGAATGTGCATAACTCTCTGAGGTAAATGTAGAGTCACCTGAACAACTTTTGAGTAAGGCATGTTTGTGGGGACAGGGTCATATAGGTTTCCTATATTCAGATTACAGAGGACTTGGTCTGTAGTTTGGGGGAATCAAAAAACTGACTCAACTTGATAAAAATAATAAAACACAAGAAATTCAGTGTAAGAGATCTAAAGTTAGCCTACTATTTTGAAGAATTGTCCTCTTCTACTAGCAAAATTAATTTTTTAGAATGTACTATGCAGGAAAGCATTCCAGTGCACATAATGAATCAGTGGTGTCAAACTAGATTAACTACTGAGAGAAGAGTCAGAATTATAATTAGAGTCATTGTAATAATGAAGTTCAGAGGCCAGAGAAACTGAGATTATTGGATCATTTGATTTTTAGGTTTAAGTGATGAGTTATCGGAAACGATGACACTCTCATTTATAGACTGTCCCTTCACATCATAACTTGCTAGACTGTAATAGTTAAGCAGCATTCTCCTGAATGTTCATGAAAATCTGTTTATCTCTTGTATGTGTCTAATTTTTCATTACTGTGGCAGTTTCACTTTTTAAATTTAATATGTAATTTCAAAGCAGAAAATTGACTCTAGTTTCTATATTAATTGCAGAAATTATCCAATTTCTTTTTAAAGCATTGACAAGGCCTGCAATATATTAAACTTTCAGATGAGCCTCCATCAGCTCTGATTCTAATGAGAGGCTGTGGTTTCCCCCTGGTAGCTAATTAGTGTTATTCATATAGCTACCTTTAGTCCATGAAACTTAAAAAAAGAAAAGAAATGTGTTTGAACCTAGGTAAGGGCAGGGAGACAACTTCCTGTAAATACATTATTTTCTTGGCTCTTTTAATGGAATATTAGATGAAGTATTAGAAATAAATCCCACTGAAAGTGTATTTCCTCCAGCTTGTTACAAATGATTTGAATATAAATTCTGATGTGAACTAGATGCTCTGACTTCTACTCTATTTTTATTTATAAATTTCTTTTCTCAATTTTTAAGAATATCATTAAGTGGAGTCCCCTGACCTGCAGTTCCCAGATGATCCCTGCCACGTAATCCCCCAGAGGGACCTGGAGCCCAAACAAAGAACCCAGGATCTGGCAATATTCCTATCCTGCCCCTCTACCCTCCAGTAGAGAGGTAAGTGCCAGGGGCTCCCCCAACCCCCACATCCCTCTCTTTGAGTTCCCTGACATGAGGCTGCCAGACCCCTTCCTGCCACCTAATCCCCTGACTCCCCCAAGGGATCCGGAGGCAAAACAAATGACCCAACATTGGGCACCATTCCTGCCCTGCCCTGCCCAGCCCAATAGCCCTCTGCTAAAGAGATGGGAGAGGGAGAAACCCCACCTGTACCCACTGGAAGAAGAGGTGGGAAGATTACAGTATAAGGACACATCCAACAACAAGAAGACTTAGATGACCAGATTCAACACCAGCAAGACCCGAACATACCAACGCAAATAAAGCAGGAGAGAATGACCTTAAAAACAACTTCATGAAAATGATAGAGGACCTCAAAGAGGATATGAGAAAATCCCTTAGGAAAATGGAAAAAAAAACAAAAAACAAAAAATACAAGAAATCAAATCAACAAATATCTTAAAGAAAGCAAGAAAAGCCCAGGAAAAAAAAAAAAAAAACAATCAAACAGATGAAGGAATCAATTCAAACAGTCCAGGACCTGAAAACTAAAATAGAGACAATAAAGAAAACACAATAAAAAACTGGGTAAAGGAACAGGAACTACAGATGCAAGCATAACCAACAGAATACAAAATATGGAAGAGAGGATCTCAGGTGCTAAAGATAAATCGAAGAAAATCTTAAATCCAATAAATCCTTAGTACAAAATATTCAGGAAATGTGGGATGTTATGAGTAGATTTTTCTGACAGTCTAGTCACACAGCCACACTAGCCTCAAATAACGCACAGAGACACTGTATTGATGTACAGCTGTTAACCTGTTACTAGTATTTCTTATTAGCTAGCTCTGTCTTAAATATTAACCCATTTCTATTAATCTAAGTATTTCCACATGGTCTTATCTTACCAGAGAAAGGACTGGGACCTCTGTTATCTCCAGTCTCTACATCTTGACTCCTCCTTATTACTTCAGGAATCCTCCTTGTCTCCTGGTCCCGCCTATCTTGCTTTCCTTTTGGCCAACAGTGCTTTATTCATTAATCAATATTTCCTATTGGTCAAGAGTGCTTTATTCATTAAGCAATATGAGAAGCATATTTACAGAATGACATCTCCCATCATCTCCTTTTTTCTGTATAAAATAAAATGAAGGGTTTTAATCTTAACATAGCAAAATATATCACACAACAGTTATCAAATAAGAATTAGTTAAGAATATTTAGTCCATTACTATTTAACAATACTTAAAGAAAATATTCCATCATCTATCCTATCTTTGTTAGTCTAAAATCCTAAAGTAACTTATCTTTAATCCTAACTAAGGGAAGCTATAATTGTAACCATCTGTCTTCAACTCCATTAAAGACCACAGAAGGATAATTTATAAACTCTAGCATTAACAGAGACACCTCGCTACCAGCAAAGTCACCTGAAGTTCTTCTGTAATGTTCCATCTTCAGCCTATAGGCCATGGTGTTTTGGCAGACACCTCAGCAAAGCAGGAAACTTTAAACTGTTCTGTATTGGCAGTTGGTCAGTCACTTTTCTCTGTGTTCTGCAGAATGTCTGGCAGATTCTTCCATGAAGCAGGAACCCTGTAGCAAATGTCCATCTTGTATTAGCAGTCATTTTCCTGTGGGTCCTGCATGTCCAGTTTATACAGCATAAAGTCTATAAAGTCTAACAGTCCAGGCAAGAGTAGTTTCTTGCCCAAATGGCTAGTCTTGCCATATTGGGATTAAACTCCATAACAAGTTTCTTCGATGTCCATCTTCCTTCCTGACATAGGTGTGTTGCCAGGACCATTTGTGCCTCACTGGCAAGAAAAACCCTAAACTGTTTTAAATGCCATATTCTGTAGGTCTTTGACAGGTTTGAAGAATGCCTATCCATCTCAAATATATCTTGAAAACCTAACTAACTTAACTCTAAGTTTTGACTATCATAGGTAACTATCTATAATATGTACTAAAGTATACATTTTATTTTTAAATGAGCTATATAAACGCAATACCTAAATAAGAGGAGAAATATACATATCACAAAATTGACCTTAAATTGTATCAATAAATGAAAATCCATTCCAAAACAAAGTATTTATATCTATACCATAATCCCCTTTTTACCTTTGGAGAGATTGGTTGTGGTCATTAAACATTCATAACCAACCCCATTTAAATGAAAACAAATATTTATAAATGATATTTCAGAATTTGGGTGTCGTTTTTCCAAACTGCTTCCTACTGGTAGGGGGCTCTGTCATGGGGATCCTAAGAAGACACAGAAATCTTGGCTGTAAGGCTGTCTTGTCCCAACTGTTTTGAATGTTGGATCACTGGGGATGCTGTTTCAGAGTGTCTGGCTTGATCAAACCATGTTAGTTTGCAAGGAATCCACAGCTTTTCATTCTCTGTGGAAACAAAAATAGAAATCCATTTCCCCAGTATCCTGTCCTTGAACTTAAATTTTGGAGTCAAAGCATTTTTAAAATATATAAATTGGCAGCATTTCTTTTAACAGTTATTTCCTCAGCAGTCAAATGATACAAAGACAATATAATAACCATACAGTATCCAGATCCTCTCTGGGCTTTCCATCATTATGTGGCTTTTTTATTACTCTATTTCTACTACTTCTATTTTTTTTTCATGTTTTTTTTAAGACAGGATTTCTCTGTGTAACTTTTATCTGCCTGGAATTAACTCTATATACCAGATTTACTTTGAAATCACGGAGATCTGCTTGCCTCTGTCTCCTGAGTGCTGGAATTAAAGGCGTGTGCCACCTCAGTCACCTACTCTCTTTTTGTTATTATTTTTTAAACTATTTTATCCTGTTTCTTTTTCTCTCCCAAGCCTATGTGTATTTTAAAACACACTGTAAATCTTTAGAGGTTTTTCTTAGTCAGAATCTGTCTTTACTGTGAATCTTTATCTTTTTGTAGCCATGAGTCTTTTATCTGGTAAACAACATTGCTAAAATGAAAGCCACAGTTGTTTCAGCTGCTGTCTGTCCAAGATGGTGGCAGGAAAAAGCCTTTGACGAAGTCTAACACGTTCTTCATGATAAAGGTCTTGGAGAGATCAGGGATAACAGGAGCATACCTAAACATAATAAAAGCAATATACAGTAAACCAATAGCTAACATTAAACTAAATGGAGAAAAACTTAACTCCTCTAAACTCAGGAACAAGACAAGGCTGCCCACTCTCTCCATATTTCTTCAATATTGTACTTGAAGTTCCAGCTAGAATAGTAAAACAACAAAAGGAGATCAAGAGGATACAAACTGGAAAGGAAGGAGGCAAACTTTCACTATTTGCAGATGATGTGATAGTTTACATAAATGACCTGAAAAACTCTACCAAGGAACTCCTACAGCTGATCAACACCTTCAGCAAAGTGGCACTTACTATATACAGACGATAAAGGGGCTGAAGAAGATATCAGAGAAGACATCGCCTTTTACAATAGCCACACACACCAAAAAGTATCTTGGGGTAACATTTACCAAACAAGTGAAAGACATGTATAGCAAGAACTTTGCATCTTTAAAGAAATAAATTAAAGAAGATAATAAATGGAAAGATCTCAAGATTGACGCAGTAAAAAGAAATCTTGCCAAAAGAAATCTACAGATTCAATGCAATGCCCATCAAAATCCCAGCACAATTCTTCACAGACCTTGAAAGGACAATACTCAAATTTATATGGAAAACAAAAGACCCAGGATAGCCAACACAACCCTGTACAATAAAGAACTTCCAGAGGTATCACCATCCCTGACTTCAAGCTCCACTAAAGAACTTGAAAACAGCTTGGTATTGGCACAAAATTAGACAAGTGGACCAATGGAATAGAAATAAAAATCCTGATATTAACCCACCCACCTATGAGCACCTAATTTTTTGACAAAACAGCTAAAATTATTCAATGGAAAAAGGAAAGTATCTTTAACAAATGGTGGTGGCATAACTGGTGTGTAGAAGAATGTCTATTGCCATGCACAAAACTTAAGTTCAAATGGATCAAAGACATAAATCCTCAACATAAATCCAGCCACACTGAACCTCTTAGAAGAGAAAGTGGGAGTTACTGTTGAACAAATTGGTGCAAGAGACTGCTTCCTGAACATAGCACCAGTAGCACAGACACTGAGATCCACAATTGAAACTGAAAAACTTCTGTAAAAGCAAAAGACACAGTAAACAAGACAAAATGACAGCCTACTGAGTAAGAAAAGATCTTAGCCAACCCCACATCTGACAGAGGGCTGATCTCCAAAATATACAAAGAACTCTAGAAGCTAGTCACCAAAACACCAAATAACCCTATTTAAAAAGTGGGGAACAGAACTGAATAGAGAATTCTCAATAGAGGAATCGAAAATGGCTGAAAGACACTTTAGAAAGTGCTCAACATCCTTAGCCATCAGGTAAATGCAAATCAAAACAATTCTGAGATACCATCTTATTCCTATCAGAATAGCTAAAATTAGGAACACCAATGACGGCTTATGCTGGAGAAGATGTGGAGAAAGGGGAAAACTCCCCCACTGCTGGTGGGAGTGCAAACTTGTACAACCATTTTGGAGATCAGTATGGCGGTTCCTCGGGAAAATGGGAATTAGTCTACCACAGGACCTGGCAAATCCACTCTTAGGCATATACCCAAAAGATGCACATTCATGCAACAAAGATATCTGCTCAACTATGTTCATAGCAGCATTATTTGTAATACCAAGAAACTGGAAGCAACCTAGATGCCCCTCATCTGAAGAATGAATAAAGAAGATGTGGTACATTTACACAATGGAATACTACTCAGCGGGGAAAAACAATGGAATCTTGAAAATCACAGGCAAATGGATGGAACTTGAAGAAACCATCCTAAATGAGGTAACCCAGTCACAAAAAGAGGAACATGGTATGTACTCATTCATATCTGTTTTAGACAAAGAGCAAAGGATCACCAGCATACAATTCACACCACCAGAGAACCTAGAAAACAAGGAGGACCCTAAGAGAGACAAACATTGTCCCCCACAGAAGGGGAAAGGGAGAAGATTTCCTGAGCACATTGGGATCTGGGGTGGGGCAGTGAGTAGAGAGGGAATGAGGAGAAAGAGAAAGGGAGGAGAGGAGAACATGAGGTAGCAGAAGTTTGAGTTGGGGGAGGAATAGATGGGAGCAAGAAAAGAGATACCATAATAGAGGGAGCCATTATAGATTTGAAGAGAAATCTGACACTAAAGAAATGTCCTAACAGGATGAACTAACAATCTGAGCAACAGTACAGGCTACTTTAAATGCCCTTCCCTTATTATGAGATTGATAACTAACTTATATGCCATCCTAGAGCACTCACCTAATAGCTGATGGAAACAGAAGCAACACCCACACCTAAACACTGAGCCAAACTTTTGGAATCCAGTTGCAGAGAGGGAGAAATGATGATCAAAGGGATCAAAACAAGGCTGCAGAAACAGAGACAGCTGACCTCAACAAGGGGGAGCTCATGGACACCCAGAAATGAGCATTGTACTGACTCAGACCCCCTGAGTATGGGTCTCAGTAAAAAGGCCTGGGAAGTAAGGGACCTCTGACAGTGGAACCAGGATGTATTCCTGTGCATGAAAGGATATTGGGAGCACATTCCCCATGGAAGGATATTCTCTTAGCCTGGAAACACGAGGGAGGGCCTAGAGCCTACCCCAAATGACTTGACAGATTTTGATGATCCCTCCTGGAAGACCTCACTCTCGCTGTGGAGTGGATGGGGAATGAGGGGGGTGTTAAGTAACAGGGGTTATGGAAGGATGGGAGGGAGAGGGAACTGGGATCAATATATAAAATAATAAAAATTTCTAAAATAAAACAAAAAAAAGAATATCATTAACTTTAGTTTCTATTGTGTTCCTTTCAACATGGAACAGCATTGTATCTTTCATACTGCTGGTCTTTTATATCCAACATTAATTTAACTTTCTTTTTAAATAATAATTATATATATATGTATGTATGTATAATACATATGTATAAACATACATGAATGTATACATTGTGTATATGTATTTATATGCACACTTCTATTGATTTAACAGTCTAGTAGATTATTAAAAGTGCATTTGGCTCAAGAGCCACCAATTCTTTTTTTATTTATTTATTTACTTATTTTCTAGAGCCACCAATTCTTTTTTTATTTATTTATTTACTTATTTTCTATTTTACATGTCGATCCCAGTTCCCTCTCCCTCCTTCCCTTCCTCCCTCTTACCCTCTCTGCCCCCTCACATGAAACCTGACCACCCTCCTCTCACATCCCCCCACCCCAATTCCATATGTAGGGCAATGCCATCCAGGTGGGTCATGTAAATCTGTCAAGTCATTTGAAGTAGAGACTAGGGGTTCTCTCCTGTCTCTAAGTTAAGGGAGTATCCCTCCATGGGGATGTGTCTGCACCAGGGATACATCCTGGTTCCACTATCTGAGGTCTCTTAGACTGCTCAGTCCTTATGGCCAAGACGCATATTCAGGAGGGCCTGAGACAGTCCCATGCTGGATTCTCAGCTATCAGTCTGGGGGGCTATTAGCTCCTCCTTGCTCAGGTCAGCTGTCTCTATGTGTTTCTGCAACCTGGTCTTGTCTTCTCCCTCTCCAGTGTTTAGGTATGGGTGTTTGCTTCTGTTTCCCACAGGTACTAGATGAGGGATCCATGATGGTGGATAAGTTAGTTGTTAAGTTAGTTGTTGATCTCATTATCAAGGAAGGGCATTTATGGTAGCCTTTCCACAGTTGTTCAAATTATTAGTTGGCGGCAGTCTTGTAGGTCTCTAGACCTTTCTTTAGGTTCAATTTTCTCTTCAAACCAATAATGGCTCTCTCTTTTATGTTCTCTCTCTCTCTCTCTCTCTCTCTCTCTCTCTCTCTCTCTCTCTCTCTCTCTCTGTCTCTTCTGTCTTCTATTCCCACCCTGACTCAATCTTCCTAGTCGCACATGCTTTCCTCTCCTCCCCTTCACTTTCTCCTAGTTCCCTCTCCATTCACTGCCCCTGCCCACTTCCCATGTGCTCTGGGGGGACTTGTCCCTTCCCCCTTCTGTGAGGGACCTTGTATGAATCTCTTAGAATACACCTTGTATCCTAGTTCCTCTGGTGGTGTGAATAATAATAGGGCGGTGGTCATTTGCTCTAAGTCTAAAATCCATATATTAGTGAGTATATACCATGTTTCTCTTTTTGTGACTGGGTTACCTCATTCAGGATGGTTTCTTCAAGTTCAATCCACTTGCCTGTGAATTTCAAGATTCCATTATTTTTTTTTCCACAGAGTAGCATTCCATTGTGTAAATGTGCTACATCTTCTTTATCCATACCTCAATTGAGGGGCATCTAGGTTGTTTCCAGGTTCTTGCTTTTACAAATAATGCTGCTATGAACATAGTTGAGCACATGTCTTTGTTGCATGGATGTAGATTATTTGGGTATATGCCTAAGAGGGGGATTGCTGGGTCCTGTGGTAAACAGATTCCCATTTTCCTGAGGACCTGCCATACTGATCTCCAAAATGGCTGTACGAGTTTACACTCCCACCAGCAGTGGAGGAGTGTTCCTCTTTCTCCATATCCTCTCAGCATAAGTTGTCATTGATGTTTCTAATTTTAACCAATCTGGCAGGAGTAAGATGGTATCTCAAAGTTGTTTGATTTGCATTTCCCTGGTAGCTAATGATGTTGAGCACTTTCTTAAGTGCTTTCAGCCTTTTTGATTTCCTCTGTTGAAAATTCTTTCTTCAGTTCTGTACCCCATTTTTTAATAGGGTTATTTGGTGTTTTGTTGACTATTTTCTTAATAAAGCCACAATTTTCAAATTCTACTTAGGGCCAAAGTATAGTGTTGGCTTGGAAGGACAAAATGTATAAAAAGCAAAATAACTTTTATAGAAATCCCCACCAACATGAAATGATATAACATGATAATTCTGCCTACTCTCACAAAGTTAACACCAAACAACTAGAAAATTTAAATGAGTAGCATATGCTTGATAAATTAGGTATATTTGATAAATAAGATTTGTTTGATAAACAAGGTATAATTGAAAATCAAAATTTTTGAACTCTTAAGGTACTTAGGTTCATAGAAATATCTGTCTAGCTTTGTCTTTGGTCATTTTAAGCTTTAGCTATTTGGATAAACTAAGCAATAAAAAGAAAAAGAAGAAAAAAAAAACCTGCGATATTCTATAATGGAGTTTCCAGTCTCCTGAGAAAGTCCTTTTCCCAAGGTCAGTCATTTAGACAAAAGCCTCATTGCTAGAAGAAAGTTTCTGCTTCCTAAAAAGAAAGTCTTGTCTCTGGCAAGTGGAACTTGTGGTACAAAATTTCCCAAAGGGAAAGACATAACAGTGAGAATCATTAAAAATGAAAGTAAAGGGGGTGCTGAAAATTTGTGATTTGCAAAATCTTTTGATTTTGCCAGGTGGAGCCAGAGAAGTGATCCAAGACACTTGGAGGGATCCAGAGGACTGAGACTGAATCCCACATATTGGACCTTGAGTTCTCTACACTGTTGTTGTTTCTCTTTGCTTTATTCACACTCTGACTGTGTCCTGGTCCTTCTCTCTTGAAATGAGAAATTTTTAAATTTACTTTTGAGCTTACATGAGCCCAAGGTTGAGAGATTCTAAACTGAAAAGGGAAGAGATTTGGTTTGTTAAAGAGAATTTAGCTTTTAAAAGAGAATATTTTTAGAGTGGCAACTTTTAAAGTGATTGAATTTGTGAAGCTGTTGGATATTTTTTATGTTTGTAAAATATTTTATTTCATGATGTCTTTATTAATCTACAGTCCTGGGGATGAACAATTAAAGAAAGTTTGTGGCTTATGGGGGGGGGGGGGTGAGATCTAGTGTTAGCCTTGCCTTCTTTTTCAAAAGACCACTTAATAGTATTTGAAAATAATATTTAAATTCAGCCTCACCCTCTCATATACATCCCGAATTCTAACAGAGTCTATGCATGTTACTGGCCAATGATTTTTCCTGGAAATAGTAAATGGTCCCTTTTAATTTTAAGGTGGAGAAAAAGATTTTCATTTTCTAGGCAGTGCTAAAAATACTGGAAGCATCAGCCAAAAAGCTCATATCTGTCACAACTTGACATTGGATCTTTCTTCCCAATTGTTGGGATTTTCTTGGAGTTAAGAGTCCCTGTGGGTGGTTCTAATCCTTTGACATTGTGACACAATGCTGCTGTCTACAAAGTTCATACTCAAGAACTACTCAAATAAGCTGAAGGGGAAAAAAAAAATTACCAAAAAATTTCCCACCTCATAATGTTTTAAATAAGGTTATAATTTTGTGTTGGGCCACATTCATAGCTCCATGTGACTCATAGACTTCAGGTAGAAATGACTGCTAAAGATTCTCACCACTCTGATGTCTGGAGACTTTTTGTGTTTCCTTAGGAAGTCAGTTGAGAAGAGCTTGGAGATAATGCTTCTTTAACTTTCTTATACCTCATCTCATGGAATTGGAGCAGAAATATATAGGAAAGAGCACATGGAACATTTCCAGGGCAGTAGACATGTACTCTATGTAATTTTATTTTTCACAGTCAGAAGAGTCCTTTCTCCTAAAGGAGAGAGGAATGAAGTGCTTTCCAAATGGTCCACCAACTACCTCTCTGTTCATTGAGACTGTTACCAGTGCACACATCAATCATGCTCATGGCCAGTAGAGGCTAGCATTTCTTAAGGCCTTTCTCAGCAAAAGCTCTTAGAAAGAGTATGCTTTCTTTCTCAACAGCTATTTTAATTCAAATTCTGAAATGTAAATCTCGCTTTCCTTACACTATTGGATATCTATCCAACCATGGTTTGCTGCCTACTCCAAAGCAATTGACTTCTTTTGTCACCAATGTTACACAACTGTTTAGGGACCACTAGGTTGCTCCTGAGTAGCAAAAGATGAATGTTCACTATGGTGCCCATCATGAATCTTCTAGGTCCCTTCCTAATGGTTTGTGTGGATCTGATAAGACATGGTTCTCACTACTGAAACATGAAAGGGTGCTTTCAGTGGGAATGCTAGGCTGGAATTTCATAGTAGGTTTAAGTACAGGGGATTCATATATCAAACCTGTCCTTTTGCCTTTGGTGTAATTGTGTAGGTGAAAAATTTCTAATGTAACATGTTAGTGGTCTGAGTAGAAAATTGAAAGCAAACAAGCAGTTGACATCATTGCATTGCCAGAATGATCCCTGAAATGCCTTTGTATTTATTATGCAAGATAACACACTGCTTATTATTTAAAACCCTTTTAGTTAGGGTTTCCATTGCTTGCAGCCTAAAGCTCTCTAATATATAAAAAGGCTTTCACTTTCAAAAATGACAAATTAAATTTCAACAGAACCAAAATAATGCCATGTCCATCCTTGCAATATGAGTTAAAGGAACATTTTTAGATCACCTGAAGTGGTTCAGTCTTCCAGGTACATGCTCACGTCTTCCTATTTTCCCGGTTGTTCCCTATGCTCTATTTAATTTACCAGGAAACTGAGGAACTTGCTCAAAATGACACCTCTTGGTTGCCAAGAAGCTGAAAACACAAGGCTGCTGACTCGGAGATTGACATTCTCTCATATGCCAATTTTCATCCAGATAAATGTCTTCATGATGGACATATAAAGGCCAGAATGTTAAGGCAAGCTTGCTTTTCACAGCCCAATATTTCAACAAAGGCCAAACATGTTCATCCAAGGCATGCCATGCATTTGAATGTTGTTCATTCTCTGCCAGCAGTTCATAGCCAACCCTTTCTTGTTCTCAACAAGTAAAGGCAGGAATGCTTGCATGGATGTCAACCCCATAACTAACACTTCACCTTATACAGACAAGCTGTCTGCCTCTTCTAATGCTATGGAAAGCCTGGATTCCATGTGGAAGCCACAAGACAAGTCCAGCTGTTTGGAGAATATTTTCTTGACTCCTAACAGGCACAATAAGCACATAGGAATGCTTTAAAACTGTGTATTTCCTATAATAGGAAAATAAAATCTGAGTGGATGGCTTTGAACCTAGAATCATTTGCTGCTTTTGCAGAGCTCTGATCAAGGTTTGATTCCTAGTATCCATGTGTCGACTCACAATCCTCTGTAATTCCAATCCAGGAGATCTGATGCTCATATCTGAGCTGCATACATTCAGATAAAATATTCATAGCATTCACATAAAATAAACAAAATCTTTTTTAAAAACTGTAGCTAAGATTGATTAAAATTATTTTTTGCTTTTGTTGTTTTGTTTTCTTCTTGACAAGGTCTGAATGATAGTGGGTTTCACTATAACTTTTCATGCATGGGTGTGTGTGTGCGCGCGCGCGCGTGTGTGTGTGTGTGTGTGTGTGTGTGTGTGTATCATGCTTTGAAATATCCATCTTCCCTTATACTCTCCCTTACTGTTTGCTAATACCTGATAAATGCATAGTATATAACATATGCTAGTTTTTCAATGTTTAGTAATTATCCAATGCCATTTCAAGAGCTCTATAGATACAAAATAATTTAATCCTCACCAGAAATGGATTAAAATTTATTAATTTATAATTAATTAATTATAGTATACTCACTTGATAGATGTGGACACTGAAGTGTAGTAAATGCTGGTTAGAATTGCTTGGAGTCGCAGAGCTGAAGCAGAGCCCTACATTTTTCTTTATCGAAAGTTGACTCCCAAGTCCTTAGCTGGTGTCTGACAGTCAGTTTTCCCTAAGACTTCATTGAATAAGGACCCAATGGCTGTTTTTATCAGATAAAGGCCCAAATAAGACACACAAACCTAACATGCATCAAAATAAGAAAGCATTCAGGAAATGGGGCTGAAACCCTGTCACAGAGGAAGGAAATGATGGATGAGTGACCCTCACAGGCAGCAAGGCAGTGGAATGGCTCAATATCCGAAGAAATAACATTACTGTGTTTCAGTATGATGTCCCTTCAGACTGACCTATAAACATAACCACTGGCATTGTATTATTTTTGTGTCAAAATTTGGGTTTGTAAAAATCAGAGATGCGTTTTCATGTTCTTAAGCATTTCTAACATGCTTAGATCTAACATGTGTAGATACAGTTGGGCATCCCTCTGGCCTTCATTGGCTGCTCTGGATTCAATACTGAAGTCCTGAGGACTTCAGACCTACAGGGCTCTAATATGGCCTATCCTGTAGGAGTCTAGTATCTTCACTAGTCAATTCCTCCCCCCCCCCCCAAAAAAAAGCAATAAAACACCTCTCCAGTGACTGCCCTGAAAGCTCCTTGAGCTCCTTGTCTCAGGCCATTGCTGGTCCTGTTTCCCATCAGTTTACTATCTCTCCCTCATCTGGAGATGACTTTGCTCCCCTGACTCTCATTGTTCATTAACGACCAAATAAGGTAGGAATGGTAGTAAGGTAGATGGTGAGAACAAGAGCCAGAGAAGGGTAAAGTTATACAAAATTAAACAAAGCTAGTGATTTTGGTCAACTTTAGTGGAATTAGAGAAATATTGTAGGCACCGGTAATTAAAATTAATGTATACTATAGTACATGCAATATATAAAAAAAAACTTTAAGAAAAGGAGAATTTGGATTATTCATGCAAATATTCCCATCACTTCTTAAAAGGGGAAATAGATTATATTTTGTTACTTCATAAGACAAAGGAAAACTTTAGAGCAGTATAAAAAATCTTTTTTCAAAAGTAACTTTTGAAAGTTGACAGGTTGCCAGAAAAGTAGTCCTAACAAATGCCTCCTAAATTCTTCTGATTAAACAGCCCACCTTCCTTCCCTAACTTCAAGAACTATAAAGATTATGTTTCTGAAATGCCCTACAGGAAGATAATTTTGAGTTGAAAATGAAAAACCTTTATGAAATAAACAATGTTCAAAAACATTATTTCATTATTCATGAAAAGGAATCTTAAATGTTATACACATTTGCAAAAAAACTATAACAATGAAAATCCATACACAGCAAGTAGACACTTTAATAATCTTAGAAGAGGCCATGGGTTATGGGTTATTTAAAATCCCAGTGCCAGTCACAGGGTGCTTTCCTTTAAGCTGTTGGTCAGAGGGGTCTCAGAGACCACCTGCAGACAATATAGTCTATTGCCATTTGCTTGTGATGCCCATCAGAACTCAATGGTAAGATCCTATTGCTGAAGTTGTCACACGTTGTGATAACTTGACAGGTAGAAATTGAGCTACACTGACCTGGAAGCTTCCTTCCTTCTAGCTAGCTGTAGGGTGTGATGCAGGCTGGTGGGGAAGAAAAGTCCCTGCTGTCTTACCTAGCTGTGACCCCTGTGATCTCCAATAACAACTGGACCAATAAGATAAGTCTCATGGTGCATCAATAGAATGGCTGTTATGGGGGTAACCAGCCACTTTTGAGTTGGATTTAAGATCTGTTCACCAAGGGAAACCTTGTCTGGTACTTTAAATTGGGCAAAGAACTTGTGGCTGGGAAGGTTCAAGGTCCAAGGAGAGAACATACGGTTATTTTACTAAGTTGACATACTAACAAATTGTCTTCAAAATAGTTATATTTATATCAGTATATTAGTGAAGTTGCCAGCCCTTATCAGAGAAGTTTGTTTTTGGAGCAGATGCTTGTGGAATTTTCCTTCACATTGCGTGAATATACATCACTATGATTAGTTCAATAAAGAAGCTGACTGTTCAATATCTGATAAATAAAGTTAGGTGGGAGAGCTAAACTGAGAATGCTGGGAGGAAGAAGGATGGAGCTAGAGTGTCAGCAGCAGTTGCAGAAAGAAGTAAAATGGGCATGGTATGCCTTACTGAGAAAAGGTACCAAGTCACTTGACAAGACATAGATAAGAAATATGGGTTAACATAAATGTAAGAGTTAGCTAGTAACAAGCCTGAACTATTGGCCAAGTATTTGTAATTAATATAAGCCTCAGTGTGTTTATTTGGGAGCTGCTAGTGGGACAGAAGATTCTGCCTATGGATGCCAGTTAACACAAAGATCTACAGTTCATCAAAGTACAATGCATATGTGACCACAGATTGCTCATGGATACCTTTATCATCCAACCAACTTTTACCCCAAGGCTCAGGGAACATGGCAGAAGAGGGGCAGAAAGATCCAAAGAGATAAAGGTGGTTGGAAAGGATTTCTACCCAAACAGTCTCTTCTGGGTAATATAAAGCTTTTATGAATATTAGAATTGAAGTCCATGATGCAATTATGAACTCACTGCAGCTATACATACCTATACAAGACTCCATGCAAGAATCACCTCTAAATATTTCATCACAGTAGAGAGCTCATGAAGACCCTGAGGAAGACTGACAGTTTGTAGTAGCTGAGGGAAGAGGTGTCACTTTCTTCAATGGTAAAAGTACTGACATGTTGTCCATAGTCTAGTAAATGACCTCCCACACATGCTCACATAGCAACCATACTAAAACACAATGTGCCATGCATGCAAAAACAAAAGGAAGAAGGAAGCTTGTTGGGAAGAATAATGGTTTTAGTGGAGAAAAGGATATGAAACAGAGTAGAGGGGTGGAAAGGAGCTAAAACTCATACACATGTATGAAACAGTCAGAAATAAAAAAGTTTTAAAAATCTTTTAAAAATTATTTTTGTGTAACTGAAAGAATACAACTAGTTCTGATGTGAAATTGTCAGAATGTCTTTGGCTCAGGGTTTTCCCTTTTATTCATTGTCAGGGAAATGTTTGAACTCACCCACAAGCTCCTCTCCTGTAGTGTCCTTCCTCTAGGAGACCATTGCCCTTCTGACTTTAAAAGTCAGAGTTATAACCCCACATCTGACAGAGGGCTGATCTCCAAAATATACAAAGAACTCAAGAAACTAGTCACCAAAACACCAAATAACCCTATTTAAAAAGTGGGGTACAGAACTGAATAGAGGATTTTCAATAGAGGAATCCAAAATGGTTGAAAGACACGTAAGAAAGTGCTGAATATCCTTAGCCATTAGGTAAATGCAAATCAAAACAACTTTGATATACCATCTGACTTCTGTCAGAATGGCTAAAATCAGAAACACCAATGACAGCTTATGCTGGAGAGGATGTGGAGAAAGGAGAGCATTCCTCCACTGGTGGTAGGAGTGCAAACTTGTACAACCATTTTGGAGATCAGTATGGCGGTTCCTCAGGAAAATGGGAAACAGTCTACCACAGGACCTGGCAAATCCACTCTTAGGCATATACCCAAAAGATGCACATCCATGCAACAAAGATATCTGTTCAACTATGTTCATAGCAGCATTATTTGTAAGCAATATTGTAAGTAACCTAGATGCCCCTCATCTGAAGAATGGATAAAGAAGATGTGGTACATTTACACAACGGAATACTACTCAGTGGGAAAAAACAATGGTCAGACATCTGGATAGGATCTCTCTTCTCTTGGGTACTTGAGGAAAGTTCCTGCTTACGAAAAGGAAGAAAGAAAGAGAGAAAGAAAGAAAGGAAGAAAGAAAGAAAGAAAGAAAGAAAGAAAGAAAGAAAGAAAAGAAAGAAAGAAAAAGAGAGACATTCTTATCTGTAACAAGAGGAACTTGTGGCCCTTACCCTTACATTAACATATGACTGGTGCCTATTGTCAAGGACAATGCTAGATTCCTCAACTCCTGATCTCAAGCCACACCCAAGCTCACATGTCCCTAGTCTCAAGTTTAATCCTATGTTCAATTACAGAATATAAAATGTGTAGTGTTTTTTCTAATTAAAGGCTGCTGTAACCATCCCGATTTACTCTCAGTTCATGTTAGTCTTCCTCCCTGCCCCTCCCCCTACTCCATATATCCTTTTGGGACCTGAACTATACACACACCAAAGCAGGGCTTCAGCAATTGGTCACTATCCTTCATCTGGGGAATCCAAGACAAGAACTCAAAATAAAACAAAACTTGGAGACAGCAACTGAAGCCAAGATCACAGATCACAGTTCACATGATTTCCATTGCTTTCTCAGCTTGCTTCCTTATAGCATCCAGGACCCCCTGGCTAGCGATGGTACCACCCACAGTGGACTGGGGCCTCCCATAGCAATCATTCATCAAGAAAATGCCCCACAGACATGGACACAGGCCTATAGGATGATGGTAATTTATGTCCATTCCGTAATTTATTTCATGTTGACAACAATGAACTAATACAGTATCTATGGGGAATTAATGACTGAATACCCAAAGATATCAAGTCTTCTATACAAAAGGGTATATTTTTGCATGTAACCTACAGAAATCTTCCTGTATATGTTAAATACTCTTTCAATTGCTTATGTGTGAGAACATAAGTTACATTTCAAGTTTTAATGACTATGCTTAAGAGATCCATGAAACAAAAATAAATGCCTCTGATCTGCAAGTCCTTTGCCAAGGATAGGTAGTTCCTGAAATGCTGGAAATTATTGATTATGGGAGATAACAGCCACATGTTTCGCTCCCACAAATAAGTTAATTTGACCTGACTACCCTAAATGCGCTTGATCACATGTGGGTAGGAAGTTCTTGGGAAGGAAATATGTCCCCTTGCCCCTGTTTGGATGTAGATAAGAGGTATGCATGCAGGGAATATATCAAGATGTTTGCCCCTAATTGGACCTCTTGAGAAATGCAGTGAATTATGTGTAAATGGAGTTCTAAATTGGTCTTGATAATAAAATCCCAGAGTCATATATAGAGGAAAATGCAGATATAGAGAGAAGGAGCAAGCCACCACTACACCTAACCTCCTAGTGTCACAGCAGACAAGGCAGTGAGTTCCTGATTCTCTGATTCTTATTATTCTCAGCCTTCACCTGTAATCCATGTAGGCAAGCTCAGAGAATAATGGCTCAGTTGACCAGTTTGACATTCTAATGCCCTTGGGTTTTTCACTGGATTTTCGTGTCTTTAAGGGTAGCATTTCTCCCCAGTTTCCTAGGAGCCTGCCAATGTCAGACATTCAAAGGTGTTAGCTGGATTTCTCCATTCTGTAGAACATCTGGCTGAATCCCTGCTGTACATCAAGCTCAGAATCCCCACTCTGTGTTTTATAAAGTTAATTTCTATCAGGCTTTTCATCCAATGAAGTCCTTCTCCCAGGATGCTCTACTGATGGCAATCTCCATTTTCTCTACAGATACCTATCCTCAGTCTGCCTCTTCCAGCAACCCCTGACCCCATTGGAAAACAAGGTCAAATCTAAGCCCCTGTCCTATGTGAAGCTGATGCTTGAAATTCTTCTTTCTGGGTCCCTCTTTCAAACTGCCCTGACTTCAATCTGCTTCCAAATCCACCAGGATACAACCACCAAATGCATCAGGTGCCACACACACACACACACACACACACACACACACACACACACACACACACACACACCAAACCTGAAGTCTCAGCTATAATCTGTATCAAGGATTTGGAGAGCACTGCATTGCCCACCTATGATGGAGAGTGCTTTGTCTCTGCCTTCCAGGATGCTCTGATCATAACCCAACACAAAGAGAGTAAGCCCTTCCTCTTCCTTATAAGGGGTCATGTCTACACACTCCGAAGCCACACCCTAAGGTGTGGCTATTACCTCAAGTCTATTGGTGGAACAAGATGCCACTACAGTCAAGTGTTTAGAACTGCCTCTCACTTCAAGACTCTCACAAGATGAACCTTTTAATTTTAACATGAAGGGTAAGAAAGCCTAATGCCAGTGTCAGCTGAGTGAGTGGCAGGATATATAAGAAACAGTTTTGAGATAGCTCATCTCCAAATATGCTGTTACCTCTGGAGGACCAAGAAGGACCACCTATTGAACCCTTCTTCCAGTCATGTTCAGAATTCAAACACATCTCTTACAATTTAGGACATAAATATGAACTTACATCACACATTCAAGTGCCCTCCCACCTCCTTTGCTCAGAGTTAGCATTCAGGTAGCCAGCACTTCAGGCCTTTTTAAAGGAACAGATTTTTTGATGAACCTTTCACCAACTCAGGTCAGGTTTTTGCCCCTAGACATATTAGATCAGAAGAGTATTGCTGGTGAGTAGGGTAAATTTGACTAATAAGAACCTCAGTTTTGTAGGCATTTCTGGATTTCAGAATTGTAAGTCTTTAGGGTCAGAAAGCGACACGTGATGGCTCTTTAAAGAGAAAGGGAAGCATGCCAGAAATTAGACTAGCCAATAGGAGTGATAGATGAGCAATGCATGAGAGCAGAGGCCTGTGACCATGGGAAGAGAAGAGAACCACATAAAGAGGGGCTGTATCACATCCCCAAGAACACATGTGTGTCAGTAGCTCACCATGGATGCAGAAGTATGATCTGAAGAACAGTAGAGGGAACAAAGGACAAGAGGAGGAGAAAGGAAAGGAGTTTGAGGCAGGTTGGTGGACTCGAGGCGCAAAGACAGATCACAGAACCTGGTCCAGAAGCATTCCAACAACCAGAGCAAAGAAAGGGTCACTTTAAAAACAGAAAGCGGTAGTTGAAGAACTGTTTCTATACTTCCTCTGTGAACTTACATTTTCTTGTATGCTGGTAAACTGTGCCTTCTTATCAGTACAAAGGATTCACCTCACAACTGGGTTCTCCTTTATTATTTTTTTCTTGTTTATCCTAAATGCACCCTTCAGGAGTTCTGTATAAATTACAGAACCATTATTACCTGAACAGAATGATAAGTGCATCGCCCCCTTTGTCTTAGCACATTGGCCTGGAGTCCTGCAATAAGGTTAATCATCCTACTACTCTTTAGGCATGCACAGATAAAGGACAAGGGCTGTTCCTCTTTCATTAAGGCAAAGAGCAGAGATTTTGCAGAAATACACAGCAACTTAGAGAAGCTAGAGATGTATATATGCACTTGCATGGTTTTGATGAGCAGTAAATGAGAACTGTGGAAATCATTAACAAAGAAAGTTGGGTGCATTTTGTTCTACAGAATATCCTCATTTTCTTGTGGTGAGGGTGAGTTGAGTAAATATTTTCTATATGTTATAAATACGAAGGAAATGGTATAACCTATTTCAGGTTAGCTTGAAAACGTAGAAGATGGTACCCTCACTGGACGCTACAGAACTGTTTCCTTAAGAATTCATAAATACTTTCAAGAAAGAAATTGCATTAAAGGTATCCCATCCCTAACAAATGGAAGTGTAAAGATTACACTTCTTTACTATATTAGGTAAATCACAGGGACCTGGAAATGCTTAATACTGCTGAAAAGTGAGAAATTATGCTTTTTTTTGAGTTGAGATGAATCCTGATCACATATCTAAATATAGTATTTTTATTTGTAGTAATTAAATCTAAAAGAATATGCAACTCAAAGATAAATATACAGGAATAAAATGTTATAGAAAGGCAGAAGAGCAAAGTTTTTCCTTATTGACATTCCTATCAATTAATATACACACATCACAAAGTAGTATACTTAATTGAGTATAATAACAATATCAGAGGTGATAATTACTTTGTCATTACATTGTTTTACACATTCTCAGTGATTTCTAATGAAAATACAATGTGATGTGGACAACATATTCATTATTCATTTTATGTTTCAGTTATTAAGAATAAAAGTCTGCTTTGGGAGACTTGATAAATGCTGCTATAAACAGAAAGTAAGTTATAAAAGGGGCTTTTAACATTGGATTTATACTGATCTCCATGCATGTATTTACCAGGCTATAGTCATGACAGAGAAGGCAATGGACTATCAAAACAGTAAGGTTCAGTATGCTCTCTGCTTCCACCATGCTGTGACCATGGGCCTCAGTTTCTATTGTGCCAATCCTACCACATGAGTGGCTCACATAGTAGTAGTTGTCCAGAGGAAAATTTGGAAGAATCATAGTTTATTAATCTTTCTAACCTCATTTTTAAAGAATCTTATTTGTTTAATGGATAGGAAAGTGATGGTAGAGAAAGAAAAGTTAAGAAGAGGAGAAGAAAGGGAAGGGAGATTGTATCCATGTGAAGAGACTTCCTTTGGGGATATAGACAGGTTTTGGATTGATTTAGCTTCTATGTCTGTAATCTCAGGGTCTATTTAAATGGACAGCATATCTTACAGAATTTTGGGTATTTTTTAAGTGTATACACATCTATCATTTATATATTGTCCAGAGTTCCAGTTTTTCCTGCAAAAGAGATTGTATTAGTTACTTTTTTCTTATGTGACACAATGCCTGATGAGGGAGGATCTGGTTTCTGTCACAGGGTACAGTTATAATGGCAGGGGACTCCTGCCAGGAGAACTTGAGGCAGACAGTCACACTGCATCACAGTCTGAAAACAGAAAACAATGACATAACCCTGATCTAGATAATTTCTTACAGCCATGCCCAGAGACCTACCCTCTATGTAACTCTAGGTCCTGTTAACAGTGTCAATCATCACAGAGATTGAGCACATTTAAACCTACTTATAAACACCCATCACCTGTGGCTTTATACACATAATTGTCAAACCCTTGACTGAATCTTGTATATAGCTCTGATATGTCCTAAAGGAAGCATGATTTATAACAATGGAAGACCTTTCTGCATGTGCAGATGGAGGTTTGGAATTAAAGAAGAGCATTTCTCAAAAGGCAGCTGCACAGACAAACTTTCAAAATGATTACTGATGTTTAATAACTCTTGGTAATTCTGAACATGTCCTTGAAAGAAGCCAGCATATGTGGTACTTACCATTATTGTCCTAGCTACTACGTACAAACCATTTCTGCTGACCCAGAACAAGTTCTCCACAAAGTTAAGGGGATGACACATATGCTTACACAAAACAGTTTCAATTTTCAGGATAATTCATAAGAGTTTCTCTTAATATCAAAATGTCCTGGCCTGGAGATTCTATTTTATTGTCACACTTTACATAGCTAATCCTGAAGTTATTGTGTTTGCTCTTGTCAAATCAAACTCTTTTTATCTTTGTCTTCTTTGCAGTTTCTGGCTGGGCCTTCAGGTATTTGATCTGCCTTTATTTACTTATTTTTACCACAGATTTCTGTTTTGTATTCTTAAGCAGACTTAGCTAGAGGACCACAGCTTTTGACTCTGTTTTTGAGAGAGTTACTTCATAACGATCTGTACCCAAATGCCTTCCATGTGACACTCTCCCAAGACAGATACAAATGCAATTTTTCTTGAAAACACGGTTTGACTCCTGGGCTCAAATAGTTATTCCTCAGTTCCTGTAAGAACATTGACCTCTGAGTATCAAAATCATTTAACTTTTCTTTTGGGTCTATCTAAGAAATCATCTCAAAGTATTCTTTGTAACCATGTCTGGGAATTACTTAAGATGTTTAAAATGTCTCTCCTGAAAGTGGAGGCTTGAATCATACAAGGATAACCCATTTCTGGGACATTGCCTTTGCTAACCCCTGATGAGAAAAGAAGAAAGAGCCAATAAGCAGGTGTGGTATTCTGTTCTTGGTAAACTATTTAAAGGCAATTGGTGGCTATGGATACAAAGTTTAACCTGATGGCAATATCATAACATATATAGTCCAACATATTGCCTTTTTAAACTGTTTCAAGAATACAAGAGACCATGAGTACTTCTCTTGCTCATAGAAATTATCTGTCTTGGGTACCAATCTATACCATATAAAAACTATTTATACAGTACTTATGCTTTAATTATTTGAAATGACATAAAAATGAAAAGTTGAGTTTCTCAGTTGAACCAGATGAAGGCTAAATGTACAATACAACTAAAGTGGGCTACAATTACTATTGGGTTGGACCACTCAACCAGAACAATTCCATCACTGCAGAGAGTTCTCTGGTATGCATTGACTGGAAAACAATTATGCTCAGGACAGTTGGGTTACTAATCTATAGCAAAGCACCATCTTTATTTTATTAGAAAATGTTATACTGAAAAGTTAAATTCTGTGTTCTGGCTCAGGTTTATGGAACAGCTGCTGCGTGTTGTGGGCTGAATGCTATCAAGTACTTTGCTTTTCAGGTCAGGATAGCTGATGGGTTGTCAACACGTCGTCATATGTATGAACAGTGAAGCTTAGATCACTTCAGTCACAAACAAATATCAGGGAGAATGATCTTCATTCATCCTCTCAGTTTTGTTTCTTGGTGATACCTCAACATACCAAAGTATTCAGTTATCTATTCATGTTTCCACAACAACCTCAGTGAAGAGGGCCTAGAAAAATCTTAGTGTTAATAGGATACAGCTACTGTTTCCCCAGTCAGCAGTGATTGTACCAGGATTGCATATGTGTTTTGATTGGGGTACCCTATCACTGTGATGAAACACCATGACAAAAGCAACTTGGGAAGGAAAGGGTTTATTTGGTTTATATTTCTATACCACAGTTCATCATTGAAGGAAGTCAGGGCAGGAAATCAAACAATACAGGAATCTGGAGACAGGAGCTGATGCAGAGGCCACTGAGGGGTGCTGCTTACTGGTTTGCTATACATGGCTAGCTCAGACTCCTTTTGTATGAAACCCAGGACCACCATCCCAAGGATGGCAGCACTCAAAATGGGCTGTACCCCCCCCCATCAATAACTAATTAGAAAATCCCCTGCAGGCTTGTCTATAGCCCAACCTTATGGAGGCATTTCCTCAATTCTGGTTTGCTCCTTTCAGGTGACAGTAGATTGGGAAAAGTTGGCATAGAGACTAGCCAGCAGAGTACCATGTCTACTATGTATGCTATATGTGTATAACTAGAAGTTTTAGGTTTTGCCAGTCAGCTCAAAATTCCCTAAAGAACGTTGGAGATAATGTAGAAAAACATGAGCTACATAGGCTGCATTTCCATTAGAGAGAGAAAATTTAATTAGGGTATCATTTGAAGTTGTACCCTAAGTGATTGTCTTCTATTCTAAATTTTCTGTGAAGTCTAAATATTTGAGGAAAAAAAAACATTGTTTCCAAAAGTACTAGTGATGCTGCTATGAATAACACATCTAGAAAACAAAGTATAGTGATGGACTAGTGCTGCATATGTTCCAAAATAAGAACCTAGAAGACTTAGTGTAGGCTCTTTCTTTCCAGGGTTCATAGAAAATAGGGACAGATTTAGAAGCATCATCATTTGTAAACAGTGTCCTGCACATCATATGGCTGCATTGCCCTTCTAGTCATAAAGGACATAACGATGTACATTTTCATAAGGTTCCTGATGCTGCTGCCATTTAATGTTCTACTTGATCTGATAGAGAATGTGAGAAGACAACAAACTTTGTAAATGAATATTTGTGGTAATGTGTTCTGAAGGGCACAGGCTATTTCTGTCTTAAAGGTTAAAGTACTTTTAAAACATAAATGTTTGAGGATAAACTAAAGAAGCAAAATAAGGGTTCATTATCCAAATACCTAGCATTTTGGTACAAACCCACAATGACTTTATTCTCCATAAAAGATTCTTCAGTTGGTTTTCCAGTGAGCACTTTGTAGTACTTCTGTTTTATAGCTTCAGGATATCTTCTCTCCCCCTCCCCCCCCCATGTTTTATCTTTTCCCTCAAGGCTAAAGTATTTTCCTGCTTCAGATACACAGTAGAAAACATTCACTTTAGAATTGACTTCACACAGAAACCATAGATCTTTACAAAGGGGAGAAACAGAAAATAAAATCTCTGGTCAATATAAGACAAGGGGGCAATTAACATTTACCAGTGGGAGCACTAATATCATTCATGTTTGGAGCAAGGATTCTTTTAGCATGTGTAATTGTGCTCTTCTTCTTCCCATCCCTTCTACATCCAAGTATCTCTGAGGATGCAAAGGTAAAAACAAACACAGGACTGACTATGTTAGTCAATCATATAGCAACAGATCAAAGGAGTCAAAAAGCTTCAATATATGATTTGTTTCAAAGATGCTTTCTCTTGTTATTACTTTTAATGATCATTAAAACACATGTACTCAGTTTGAACAACATTCTGCTGTTGTAGAGAAGTATACTTCTAAGCTCTGGATCATAGGGTAAAGTAGTCCTGGGATAGGTCATTGCAAAGTGCATGTGACAAATACTGAGGTGGAGTAAAACATGAAAGACATTGAGTTACTGAGTTATTTACAACTAGAGTTTGGTTTGGGTTTGTTCAGAATGTTACCGTATCCTGGTTTTTCTCTCTTAAAGTACACATATTTAACTTATTTTTTATTTTATAGGAGTCTACAGTTGAGACACATTGGATTTCAAGACACTGGATATTTTAGAGAGACTGTGTTTTTAAGTGTTTCAATTCTTGAGGACTGTGGGACTTTTTAAATTTGCATAATGTTTTATATTGTAATGTCAATATCTTGGGGATAAACAAGAAAGGAGAGTTTGTGGCTTAACCGTGAGACATTTGTGTGTCAAGTTGACAAGTAGTTAGTTGTAATGGCTAGTTTTATTGTTTTGTCAACTTGAAACAGGCTAGTGTCATCAGAGATTAGTGATCCTCAATTGATAAAATGTCTTCATAAGATCATGCTGTAGGGAAAGTTGTTGGGAATTTTCTTAATTAGTGATTGATGGGGAAAGGCCCAGTCCACTGTGGGTGGGGCCACCCCTGGGCTGATAGTCCTAGGTTGTATAAGAATTCATGTTGTGTAAGCCATGAAGGGCAAGCCAGCAAGCAGCATCCCTCCATAGTCTTTGCATCAACCCCTGCCCTGCTTAAGTTTCTGTGTTGACTTCCTTCAATAATGAACTGTGATGCACAAGTATAAACAAAATAAACACTTTCCTCCCCAAGTTGCTTTTAGTCATTGTGTTTCATCACAGCAAAGATGACCCTAACCAAGACAAGATTAATAAAAATATTTTGTTGCTCTGACCACCATATTTGTGGGGTGCTTCACAGAACCTACAGGATCAAGAGAATAACTAAACTCCAGAGTTGATCTTTTACAATCAGAAAGCTATATCAAACAATGAGGCTGGATGATGATAACTAAGTGGGGTGTATGTTAAAGAAGGAGTCACTGGGAGTATGATATATGGTCCTAGCCAGTAAATAAGTAAATTCACTATCCTCCTTCTTTTCCATGTTCATTTGACTTGTTTTTCCAAGTCATCTATCAACTCCTTAAAGATAGAAAATGCAACTCTCTTTAAGATACTTCACAGGGTTAATTATAGAGAGCATCATTATGCCTACCGCATTAGTTATTTTCCCAGTGCTCTGATAAGACACTTTGAGAAAAGCAACTTAAGCAAGAGTCAATTTTTCCTCCCAGCTACTAGGGACAGGCCAGCACAGGGGAAAGCAGACCCACAATGCAGCTCGCCATGTCTTTTCCAATCAAGAAGCAGAGAGGGATGAAGGATACTGCTCAGCTCATTTTCCTCATCCTTCAGCCCATAGTTTAGTTGGGTCTCAGAACCTCAATTAATCTAATCTGGATACTCTCTCATAGACATGCCCAGAGACTAATCTAATCTAGAGAATCTCTCACAGGAATGCCTGGAGGTTTGTCTACTACATGATTCTAGATACTGTCAAGTTGACAATCAATATTAACCACCACCCTTACTAAATATATACTATCAATCAGTTGACAAGAGGCAGGAACAGGACCTTAAAACAAGCAACCAAACAAAAAGCAGCATAAATCAGTATAAAGGATCATGTTGTCAAATCTCTAAGGACAAACCATTTTGTTCATATTGGAAGTCTTGTGGGGAAGGAATCAGCTTCTATGTTTTAATTTACTTGTTTTGTTTACTATTTATTTTTCAGGGTGTGTATGTATATACATGTATGTGTGTGTTCATGTGTGTGCATATATGCATGTGTGGAGACAGAGGTCACATCAGGTGTCATTCCACATGAGCCATCCTCCTTATTATTCTGAGACAGGGTCTCTCTATGGCACCTAGTGCTCATCAATTAGGCTAGGCTACTTAACAAACCCCAGGAATCTTTTTATCTCCACCTCTCCAGAACTAGGATTACATGTCTGCATCAACACATCCAAATTCCATGGTGATGCTGAGGTTCAAACTCAGGTTCTCATGCCTATATGCAAGTGCTTCACTAAACAAGTCAATTCCCCACCCCACCCCCCAGCAGTCTGCTTCCTAAGCTGTTTATTCCAGATAAGAACCATTAACGCTAAGGCTGAATTTTCAGCAACTATTAACAATCGCAGTTATGTGGAACTTGATGCTTACTTTGAGCATTGAGAGAAGCATACATTAAGTTAAGTTATACATACATATTTCCAAATAAAAATTTAGTATGAGATAGATATTTATTTAGAATATGAAATTCAATTATGAAGCAGACCAAACATTGTTAAGTGTTGGTAAACTCCATTAATTTCACTTGGCAAAAACTGATGAACAGTTTATGATTTTTACATACCGGTTGATAATTAAAACTATTTACCATTGACCAGTTTGTGAAGTCACACTGTCCTCATTATGTTTCTCCTTCACTACTTGCTGTACTGAGCACCATCAGTCATGGCAGCTCATAGCTCTCCCAGTACTCAGTGGTGCAGTGGGAAAGAGAAATCTAAGAACTGTTTCTACAACAAGATGGTAATCAGTGCTGTGACTACATGAAATTCTATAAACCAAAGTCATCCTCATCTCTAGATCTTCCCAAACGCCTGTCTTTCCAACTGTAGCAGACACGAGGTGTGATGTAACAGAAGAAATACAGGAGTGCCAAAAATCACAGTGTATATAGTATAGACTCTATACTGATTAATATCAAAGTGTCTTCTTTTTGAGTCACTCTGAGAACACTTTGGTATGACCATTACCATGGTTTTGGATAAAGGCCTGTGCCAGTAAGAAAGGGGCTCTACAGTTTGTATTTCACAAGCTCCATGGCAAAGCTTTTTATATGCGGCACAGAGAAAAGAAAACATGGGTAAACACTGTGAAGCAAAAATCATAACAGAGTTGGATTGTAAAGTAGATATGTTCTACTTTGGAAGACAATAAAAACTGGGGATTCCCTACAAACACTTGATTTTAAGGAAATGTATTAGAAATAGCTTTAAATTGGAGAAACAGAACTGAAAAAAAAAAAAAAAAAAAAAGATGGTTTGTGTTTTGATTTTCAAAAGCTCCAGTTAAAGCATTCAGCCTTGAGAAGACAGAAAGCCAGCCTCTTTCTGCAGCTATGAGCATTTCCTGTGCCTGCCTGTAGTGTTAAGGTCAGCACATGGTCAAAACAACATTGAGGATGCAGTACTTTCATCACCATTCAGGCCAAAAGGAAGTACAAAGCTTCCATTGAGATAATGCCTTGAAGTCACACAGGCCACTTTCACTTCCATGCCATGGTTAGTGCTCAGTGCTCTGTTAACCTGCATACACCTCAATGTACAGGTGGCTGGGAAATGATATCTTTATCCTGGCTGGTCCTTCATGTAACTGAAATTAGAAGAGTTTTATTTTGTTTGTTTTGTTTCTTTTGAGTTTTATTATTAAGGAGACTGTGGGGCTAGAGAGATGGCTCAGCCATAAAGAGCACTTGCTCTTGCAGAGGACCTCAGTTAATTCCTAGACCTCGTGGGGCAGCTAACAACTGGCTGTAATTCCAGTTTCCAGAGGATTTCACACCCTCTTTTGGACTTGAACACTACAGAATACACAACATGCATACACATACACCCAGGCAAAACCAGCAATATACAAAAAAAAAAAAAAAAAAAAAAAAAAAAAATGGAAAAAAAATGAAAAAAAATTTTTTTTTAAATAATATGATTGAGATTGTGAAATTTGTCCTCTAAGAAGCCATTGAGAATAATGCCATTGAATAATCTTGGTTGTCAGCTTGACACATTTTGGAAGGGAGAATCTCAATTGAGGACTTGCCCCCATCAGATTGGTCTGTGGATGTTTCTATGGGAAAGGATGGAGTCCTGGGTGAGTGTGTATTGTTGACATAAACACAGACATGTCTAGGACTGCAATGCCTTGGAACCATGGAAATACAAAAGCTTTCTTGGCGTGAAGTTCAGAGAAATAGCAAAGACTGCCTTCAAAAAGGGCACTGGAACCCCCGGAACTGGAGTTACAGACAGCAGTGAGCCTCATTTGTGGGGGCTGGGAATTGAACCCAGGTCTTCTGGAAAAGCAGCCAGTGCTCCCACCTGCTGGATTATCTCAGCACTAGAAGTTGGTTGTGCAGGAAAGAATTTATAAACTACTCTCACTCATGCCAGCCTCCTAATTGCCCTTTAATTCTACAACAGTTCATTCTCTTCTAAATGATAAGACTGTAATCTAAACATCCTCAAAACTCCAAGAGTTTGTGGTGTTTACTCTAAGCCTCCTTTCAGTTATCTCTTATCACAGGCACCTACTCCCACACACATCCTTATTTGACCCTGGTCACATTGACCTGGCTGTTTACTGAGCATTCCATCTTTGTTCCACTCAGTTTTTGAAAATGTTTCTCCCCCACCCTGAGGAGCCTTCCCCTTTTGTTTTCCTTGTGAAAGCTCACACCTTCAGGTGTCTGAGCTATATCCCTCCAAAGCCTTTAACACACCCAGTTTTATGTGCTGTTCTGTCTTAGCCAGAGATGTGAACTGTAGGCAGCAAGGTCTTGCCTTGGGCCAGTGTTACTGCAAACAACTAAATCAATATTCAGTGACAAGAACATACCAGATATTTATGACATTAATTGGTGAAACTAGGTAATTAATTTCTTATCAGATTAATTTTCCCCATTTTATGTTTTAAGGTTAACATTTTCTCTTTCTCATCTTGCATTTTAAAATGACAACTGAGAAATGCCAACTGACGGAGGAGGTTGGTAAATGGAAAAGAAATGTGTAGTTCTGTCTTTGATCTATTTAATTCAGGTTGATGAGAACTCTAGTTGACCTTCTGTACCTAGGACTATGTAGAAATGGATTGAAGGAGAACTTTCTAGGCTAAAAGACAAGGTTATTTGTGCATAATGATCTGTTTAAAGATAGAAGTTAGCCTTGCTTTAATTGGGAGGTTTAACTATTGTCTATGCTTCTCCTAAAAAAGGAGAAGAGTCATTTAAAAAGCTTAACTTTCTCTGCCCATCAAGGCACTTTCCTGTGGCAGGTGCTAAGGAATGAGAGTCACATATTCAATGAGTATCAGAAGACAATGGCAGAGTCTCTTCATGTATGGGTTCTAGAGCCCCAGATTATCAAGATCTCTGCTTATCTTTTCCATTTGCCCTTAGACTACCAAGGATAAGGAAATCTCATTATCTTTTGAAACAGGGCTCCATCTTTAAGCAAACCCAAAGCCCTTAAGTGCTGCCTGTTCCTGGTATATTCTCCAGGAGGATTTTTATTTTTAGTTTTGCTCTTGGCACTAAAAATTTTTGTTCATTCCCCAAGGAGATGCAATGGCTTTTTCTCTGGGAATGAAACCTAGACACATTTGTCTTGAGTGATACCCCTTCTGGCACAGAAATTCTGTTGGACATTTCCAGGGCATTGTTTGACATTCAGAGGTAACATGCAAAATTGGGTGTATAGTACCTTTGTTGCACATTAAAATGATGTGAGCCATGCTTGAGCTAAGAGCCACAAAAGTTTTGATTTCTCTCATAGCAAGAAATTATACTCTATAACATGTGCTTAGTAATTACAAATCTTTGCATGGGCATGAGTGCCACATGCATAATACCCCCAGTGGCACCATTTCAAGGTTGCAGAGTCACCTTTTATAGATGAATCATTTCTAATCACTCCTGCCTGTCGCAACTCTGTCTGCCACATTTTTGCTCTGCATGGGTGTTCCTGGAACAAATTTGAACATTGCTAAGTGATTTCTTTAAAGCATATTTAATACTAGTGCATATGTTTTAAGAGCCATGAAAAAAATTGTCACCATATACCTTGGAGATGCAATGGTAAGCATGAGGGAGAGATGGGACAACTGCAACTTTGATCACTTTTAACAGTAAAATAGTCCTGTATATGTTTTAAGTACCTATGGATGTTTCTGTTCCCGAGGGTCAGTTTACCATTTGGGATGATGAAGAATCATGCCAATTCTCAGAGCTTAAGATATGCTGATCCATATAGTACTATTTCTTTACATTAAAAGACACAGAATTTGTTCATTAATATTTTCCTTTAGTTTTAATTTGATTTTCACAACATTCCTAATAAGTATGTGCATCTATACTGAAAATAGAATAGCCAGTTGTTAAAGCACAGGCTCTCAGATAGCAAAATCATAGAGGTCTAGGTCAAAATCAAGATTCTGCTGTGCTATCAAAGTCATCTGGATTTCTCATCTGTAGACTTGGACAGTGAAATAAACTCCTGATTGATTTGTTGATGGCATTAACATAATTATCTGGCACTTAAGGATTTAATGTCATCTGTTTTTTATATTATAGTCTTTTTAATATATGAAATAATAGCTTTAGTGGGGTGGCATAATATGCTCATGATTATGCTGCTAGGAATTGACCTGCATTTGGATCCAAGTATTTCTGATTATAAATATCTCGATATCAGATTGGCATTAGAGCTCAGGAAAGAGTAGAAAACCTCACAGAGGGTTGTCTGCAAAATCAAATAACAAATTCATATTGACAAGCACATTTAATGTTATTTAAAAAAGCGAGATATTGTGATTTCAGATTTTCATAGGTTATGAATCTAGAACTTTCCTAAAATAAACCTGAACATTAATGAAACAGCTGTTGAGTTCTTCCTCCCCTCTGTGAAAACAGTTAGACCACAGAAACCGCCCTCTTGGTTTTATGGATGTTATATAGTTGGTTTCTTGGCCAGGAATGCTGAGTGCCATTTTTTTCCATGTAGACTGGGAAATCTTTGTGTAGTATTTTGCTGCTTTCACCATCTGTTGGTAGGAAAGGTGAGGGTCACCAGACATTGTCTAGACTATAATTGATGACAGGAATCCACAAAGAGGATGGTTTCTAAGTCTCTGATTCACTGATAAAACAAGAGCATTGCCATTCAGAGTCCCACTCTGGATTTATTGTGTTTGGAGGTTAATATTCAGAGTGTATCTGGAAGAATAGTTAAAGTTACATCAGTGATTCTTAGTACTGCTTTCCCTGGCTAGGTGAGTGACTTGTTCATTGTATAGAAAGCATGTGGAATGGTTGTAACTTTTTAAATTCTGTGTAGAATATCATACATTTTTGAGACAAAATGAAGTAGACATTTCACTTTGGCTATCTTATGGTTTGCAAATACCTGAAGCATATCATTGAAAATGGATTTAGGATTGAATATCCTCAAAATTTTTAAATGAAGAAAGGAACCAAGGTTTAGTTACAAATTTTCCCAGCTTTTCATTTATTTTATTACTGATATTATGGTATAATTATATTATTTATCTCCTTCAATTTCCTCATCCACATCCATGCATATACCTCCCCTTGTACTGTTTCAAATTTATAGCCTCTTTTTTTTATTAGATGTTATCACATGCACACATGTATGTACATATATATTTTCTGAATTTCATTGGTCTATATAATGTTACCTGTATGTAGGTTTTCAGATCCAAACTTTTGGGGACAGATAACCAATTAGTGTGCTCTTCCCACTTTCAATTTTCCTTAGTTGCCTGTAGTTTTCTTTCTTTTTTTTTTTTTTTGTGTGTGTGTGTGTGTGTGTGTGTGTGTGTGTGTATGTGTGTGTGCGCGCGCGTGCACGTGCATGTGTGTAGGAATGAATCCTCATGGTCTTTGTCTTGTCCACTTTGGCATGTCAATTGGTATCATCCTTGTTCACATCATGGTTAGGAAGTCATGTTGGTAAGACTTCATAGATCCAATACTCAATGACTCTCTTCTCTTCCCATGTGTGGAGGCAGGACTAACACTGTGATATTGGCAGACTCTGAATTGCCTGGTCCATCAGAATGGGTTCCCCCATGCACAGTCCCCAGGCCTCAGGAGGCTGCAAGTAGAGTACCCAAATGTGGGCCCTGGAAGTTGTTTTATAGATAAATCCAATGACACTGAACTCCTCAGCTCTGTATTTTAATTGGTTGTGCATTCTGTATGGTTCCTATCTGTTGCAAAGTGAAGTTTCTATGATAAGGGATGAAGACTACATTTATCTAAGGGTATTGGACAAGTGTTTAGACTATAGATAGGGATTGTTGGTTTAATAAAGTGATAGTTTTGGTTCTCCTCCAAGACTTTTCACTTAAATAGCCCTGGGTAGCAGATTAGGTTTCCAGTACCAGACTGTTTTCCTATGCCTGAGCAGGTTTCACATTCAATTAGTGAACTGTTGGTTACCACCAAGGTATGTGTGCCACTAGTGTACCCTTAAGGTCATGGTGTCTTGCTAGGCTTTGTTGTGGTCTATGGGCACCATAAGTGGTCAGTGCTGCTGTTTGTTTACCTCCATGAAAGCTAGTCCTCAGGGAGGAGACATTCGTATCAGTTCCCGATCTTGGGTTTCTAGAGCCTGTGTCTGAAGTACATGGTATCTTCAGTAACAGGGAATGACCTTACATCTCTGTGGCAATTAATGGCAATAGAAATAACCTGTGATATTTTGGGGAAGGGTGGAGGAGAAGGTTTTTATGATCCATTTGGGATGTGATCAAAGAAAAAAGGGACAAGACAACAGGTTTCCTACTACAGAGCTGGGGACAAAAATGGGGGGTTGGAACTGGAGAGCAAAGAGAGATGTCTTCATTCACCCTATGTGTTACCCTGGGGTTAGTGGCCTTTGCATTGTCAGAGGGTACTTGCTAGATTTGGGTCTGAGACAAAGCAATGGATTTGGGGAGGGGGTTACAAGGGAAAGGTCTGTTTGATCATGGGTGATAGGAGTAGCGGAGGCAGGGAAAGGCTCCCAAGAGTGTTCTGCTGCAGAGCTGGGGATAAGACTGGGGTCTTTAGGCATCCTGTGGGGTTTGCTGGCAGAAGTGCCCTTGGGTTATCAGGGCCAAGCATGCCTGCTGGAGTTGGGAGCTGGAAAAAAGCAAGGAGTTGGGAGAGGGAGCTTAGAAGAGGAAGATTGTGGGACCCACAGTGGATGGGAGCAATGGGACAGGGAGGACTTGCCATGGGTTCTCTGCTGCAGAGCCAGGGAGTGGGTGAGATTGAAGGATTGAATCTGGAGGGGGGGGTAGAGAGAGAAGGTCTACAGGCAGCCTATGTGGGTTTTCCATTGGAAGATAAATTTTAGTATTTGGCATGAGGTAGTTATCAGAAGTAAATCAAAATGGAAAGACATATGTCTTATTTACATGAAATTTAACTAAAAAAGTATATACCTACTAAAGGAACCACAAGACTGAAAAGTTTAACATTGCCGACCAGCTTTATTGCCTGCGAAATTTCAATGTGACACTAACAAAAAATGTGTGCACTGAGTGGGCCTTGGCAATCTCAGGCGTGGGCTGAACATCTCAACTCTGACTCTGAGCATTTTACCTCAGGTGTGCAACTGTAGGACAGCATGAGCATGCATCTACCAGTGAATGCAAACTCTTCTTTTCATGGACATATCTTACAGTGAGCTGGTCACATAAGTTCATGCTAGCTTCATGACCATTCTCAATTTATAAGGGCCCAAGGTACTGCTGAAACCTGGTATCAAATAGCTAGGTGACTTGTTTCTAAACAGTTAAAGTCTTGTGGTTACAAAACACCTTTAAATTAAAGTGTATGCAGCTTGGCCAAAGGGGACTCCTATATTCTACAGTACACAATGATAAGGACATGTATACTCAGTACAGCTGAGATTATTAAAAGCCAGGTAACATTAATGTAATTTCAACTTTAATTCTCAATGAAAAGCATATATATCACATACCTTTTCAGCATACCTTCATGATGGCATTATGACAGCCTTAAGGTTGACCTTCAGCTGGAATAAACTTCAGATAGGTTTCATTTTGATTATAAAGGGAGGACCCTGACCTCCCTTTTCTTGGAACATTTATTGTGGAAAACTTGTCATCAGAAGTGTTTTCTCTGCCCCTTTGAGCTGTTAATTATTCCACACACTCTGGCCACACACTAGGAATATCTTTCTAGTAAATATTTCTTTGAAATGTAATCCTCAATAAAGGTATAGCCGCTATCTCCCATCTGCTTTGGAATGGTAGGATCTAGCATCCCTAAGCATCAGTTAACAAACACAGATGGCTTAATCAAGTTCACAGACCTCCACAGCACCCCTTTCCCTCATATCATTGAAGCAGAGTGGAGATCATCTTTTCCTTAACATAGCAGACTTGACTACACTGAACAACCCTGAATGGTTCCCTCTTGTCTGATTAATACCATCTGGTACAATTTTATTCTGTCTGGACAATCTCACTAAACAACAACATGAGTTTAATCATAAACAATAGCATGTGATTTCTAAAAACCACTTTGTGAGGTAAAATGAAATATTATTCTTCTGAATTTTACTTTAAAGAAAATGCATTATTCTGAGTCTTACTAAGGACATATTTTCAGTGTACTGAGATTCAAATAGAATCTTCAATAATAAAAGAGAAAATATCTTTAAGTAATAGGCTATTTCTAAAGCACAGTAGCTAAAGTTAATTTTTATCTCAGGTCTTTTAATTTTAATTTCCAAATCTTCTAGTGGAGTCTCAGCCCCTAGCTGTCACAATGTCAGTGATAAGCTCTTGAGGTGATTCAAACATGAGCAATGTCAATTTGGGAAAGGAACCTGACGTGTGAAAATTTTCAAATTTCAAAAAATTTCAAATATTTGTAATATGTGCTCATTAATGTTACTAGCAATGGCAAGAATAATTGAGGAATTTCAGGCTGAAGGATATTTATTCTTGGTGGCAACCCACAAGGATGCTAGGTCACAGAGACATAAAAAAACACACTATTTCATTACTAGACTTGTATCTCAATAATGTGGAAATGATGGTGGTGTCTGACTAAGACAGTGGTAGGGATCTCAATGGGGCTAACATAGTAAAATGGTCGCAATGTCAAAATGGCAACCAAATCCCACATCTTCTATACATCAAGCTTCTGCAATGCTCTACAATTGACCTTACTTCCAGTTAAAGTACATAAGCAGCTAAACTCTGAAGAGTCCATGGATTTTTTTTTCCTTTCAATAAGTTTTAGTAAATACTGGTAAAAATTGTTTACGTGTGTGTGTGTGTCTGGGTGAGTGTGTGTGTGTGTGTTTCAATAGCAATGAACACAGAAATGTAACAATCTGTTTGTACTAAACAGATTATTTACTTTAGAAAATGTTTGAGAAAATTGGCTTATAAATTTTAATAAATAAACATTACATTTCAAAAGTAAATATTGTTGGAAATGCATCTTTTAATGAGGTAAGGGTGGTTTTATTTTCATACATCTATAGCCAAATAGTGTTTGTTGCCAAATGAAACAACTTTTTAAATTTCCATTTTGTATGGATTAAGGAATTTTATGTAAATAAAAACTGGATTGATTATTAAAGAGAAAAAAGTTCATGCATTTAAATATCCAAGTTATAGGTAAAATATCATATTATGATTTATTATTAGAAACAACTGACAACCCAATTAGGTCTTTCTTCAATTTTGTTGAAGGCACAGAAATAGAGATACACTTGCAAATGATTTGCACCTAGTTATTAGTGTCATTTTCTCAACAGAACAAGTGCCATTTAAAAGGTATCTAGCCCATGAATTTTATAACGTGGAGGAATGTATCATATCAGTGTTGGAGTTTGGTAAAGTATGTTTTTCTTCTATGAGGGAATTAGTAATAAAAATGATTTGTATATAATATAGAATAAAAGAATAGTTAAAACTGTGTATGTCAAATATTTTCTAGAAAAAACATCTCCCAGGGGACACATTCCAAAGAATGAAGAATGCAGCTAATGAAATTCCCAAGAGAGAGAGGACTCTTGTTTTTGTGTCAAACATCTCTTGAGTTATGTTACAATACAAGATTATTAGGAAACGACTCCCAGAAGATTATGGGTGGTTCTAGTTGGAACGTAATGAGAATATAGACACAAGACTGTTGAACTGGATAGACACCTAGCTCCTATCTAATGATTCACACTATCATACTCACTGTGTGAGTCTGCTCAAGTAATTAACCTTAGAGCTTCAGCCTTTGTCAAGTGTGTGTGTGTGTGTGTGTGTGTGTGTGTGTGTGTCACAATGTCTGATATGTGAGAAATAATCGATATTGTCTGTAGTCATTATATCACCCCTATCATCTTAAGAATTATATTGACCAGAGCTGTTCCATGGCCATTGCCACTGCCCAGCAACATGATGTCCCAGAGAATATGCAGGCATTAGGGGACCAACTCCCTATTGTTTTCCACTGCAAAGACAATATTGAAGGAAATTACAGTGATTGGATGAGTAGATGAGAATTCCATGTTGGAGAACGCAACACTTTAGCACACTTCAGCATTGTTTTCTCTAAGGGAAAAATATGGACAAGTCAAAACTTCAAATTAAGACGGTCAAATATTTAAATAATTTTGTTCATCAAACATATTTGAAGTCTTCATATAAATGATCTTACTTTGAAAATTCATATAAAAATTAAATTCAATCGAACTTCCTGGGTTGGCCCCTGATCCTGCTGCTCCTGTCTCAGGTCCCAATCGAGAGCACCCTTGGAGCTCTGATACACCCCCACCCAAGCCTGCACCCCCTACCCCGTGCCCTACCCTGCCCACAGTCCTGCTTCTCTGGTTGAGCACTGGGGCAGAGGGTGGAGCCAACAGTCCACCCTACCTCAGAGACATCTCGGAGCAACTCTGAACAAAGGAGACCTGCCTATCCACGTGGGACAACCCATAATTTCCACCTGCTTGGTCTCTGACCCCACCTCCAGTCCTCTGCTGGAGTCTAGGGCCCCTCCAGGAGATCCGCCTATTTCTGTGAGCCAACTCTGAGTGCCTACCGGCAAGATCCTTGACCCCCAAATCCAGGCCTCTGCTAAAGAAAGAGGACTCAGCTGGAGAGTTCCAGGTTCCAGTGAGATCTGACTATCCTGCAAAACCTTCCTAAGTTTTAGCTTTGTCTTCTTCTGCCAGCCAATGGCTAGAGCCATTGGCTTGTGGCATCTTCTACTGGATCCTCAGCCCTGACCCCATCCTTGGGTCCCTGTCTGCTCAGAGACCTCCTAGATAGCTTGGACCACACAGAGAAACAGATATTGAATCTCTGATCCACATAAGCCCACCGGGGAAGTACCATAGAGAGAAGGGGAGACCCCACCAACACCTACTGGAAGAAGCTATGGGAAGAACGCAATAAAAGAAAACACCCAACAACAGAAAGACAAGCATGACAGAACCAGAATCTAGGGAATCTATACCAATTAGAATGGAACACAACAACAAAGCAGAGGAAGCAGAAGGGAACGAATTAAAAACTACCGTCATAAAAATGATAGAGGCCCTCAAAAAAGATGTGAGAAAATCCCTTAAAGAAATGGAGGAAACAACAAACAAAAAAAGTGGAAGAAATGAACAAATTCCTTAAGGAAAGTACAGAAAGCCAAGAAAAAACAATTAAGCAGGTGAAAGAAACGGTTTAAGACTTAAAACTGAAATAGAGAAAATAAAGGCAAGACAAACCGAAGGAATGCTGGAAATAGAAAAACTGGGCAAAAAATCGGGAACTACAGACACAAGCATAACCAACAGAATTCAAGAGTTGGAAGAGAGAATCTTAGGTGCAGAAGATAAACTAGAAGAAATAGATTCATCGACCAAAGAAAATCATAAATCCAACAAATCCTTAACACAAAACATCCAGGAAATGTGGGACACCATGAAAAGGCCAAAGCTAAGAATAATAGGCATAGAGGAAGGTGAGGAAGCCCAGCTCAAAGGTGCCGAAAACATATTCAACAAAATTATCGAGGAAAACTTTCCCAATCTGAAGAAGGACATGCCCATGGAAATACAAGAAGCATACCGAACACCAAATAGGCAGGACCAAAGAAAAAAGACCCCTCGATATATAATAATCAAAACACCTAGCATATAGAATAAAGAAAGAATATTAAGAGCAGCTAAGGAAAAAGGACAGGTAACATATAAAGGCAGACCTATCAAAATTACACCTGACTTCTCCATGGAAACCCTCAAGGCCAGAAGGTCCTGGATAGATGTTTTAAAAGTATTAAGAGAACACGGATGCCAGCCTAGGCTACTATATCCAGCAAAACTCTCAATCACTATAGATGGAGAAAACAAGATATTTAATGACAAAACCAGATTTTCTCAATACGTATCTACAAATGCAGCCCTACAGAAAGCAGAGGCATGGCAGTTCTGTTCTCTCCGGGCTCTCGATCCTGACTCCTCCTTACTACTTCCTCTTCCTCCTTGTCTCCTAGTCCCTATCTTCCTTCCCTATTGGCCAACAGTGCTTTATTTATTAACCGTTATGAGAAACATATACAGAATGATATCTCCCATCAATAGAAACAGAAGGCTCATTGCCAAACTCTTTTTATGAGGCCACAATAACCTTGGTACCCAAGCCTCACAAAGACACAACTAAGAAAGAAAACTACAGACCAATATCCCTGATGAACATCGATGCAAAAATACTCAACAAAATACTGGCAAACCGAATTCAAGAACACATCAGAGAAATCATCCACCATGACCAAGTAGGCTTCATCCCTGGAATGCAGGGATGGTTTAACATACGAAAATCTATCAATGTGATCCACCATATAAACAAACTGAAAAAGGAAAACCATATGATTATCTCCCTAGATGCGGAAAAAGCCTTCGACAAAATTCAACACCCTTTCATGATAAAGGTCTTGGAGAGGTCAGGGATAACAGGAACATACCTAAACATATTAAGAGCAATATACAGCAACTGCCAACATCAAACTGAATGGAGAGAAACTTCAGCCAATTCCTCTAAAATCAGGAAGAAGACAAGGCTGCCCTCTCTCTCCATATCTTTTCAATATCATACTAGAAGTTCTACCTAATGCTATAAGACAACAAAAGGAGATCAAGGGGATCCAAATTGGAAAGGAAGAAGTCAAACTGTCTTTATTTGCTGATGATATGACAGTTTACATAGCAACCCAATAAACTCTAGCAGGGAACTCCTAAAGCTGATAAACACCTTCAACAAACTAACAGGATACAAGATAAACTCAAAAAAATTAGTAGCCCTACTTTTTTCAGACGACAAAGAGACAGAGAAAGAAATCAGAGAAACATCACCCTTTACAATAGCCACAAGCAACATAAAGTATCTTGGTGTAACGCTTACCAGACAAAAGTAAAAGACCTATATTATAAGAACTTTGTGGCTCTAAAGAAAGAAATTAAAGAAGATACCAGAAAATGGAAAGATCTCCCATGCTCTTGGATAGGTAGGATAAACATAGTAAAAATGGCATTCTTGCCAAAAGCAATCTACAGATTCAATGTAATCCCCATTAAAATCCCACCACAATTCTTCATTGACCTTGAAAGGACAATAATCAACTTTATATGGAAAAACAAAAGACCCAGGATAGCCAAAACAACCCTATACAATAAAAGAACTTCAGGGCTGAGTTCCTGTGGGCAAGATCCTTGATCCCCAAATCCTGGCCCCTGTCAAAGAAGGAGGTCTCAGCTGGAGAGCGCCAGTTTCCAGTGAGAACCTACTATCCTGCAAAACCTTCTCAAGTTCCAGCTCAGCCCTTGTCCTCTTCTGCCAGCTATTTGCCAGAGGTGAGTCTGGGCCCAATCAGGGCTGCCTGTCCCCTACAACCTCTTTTCCCCCCTCCCCCGCCTGGAACTCCCTGGGTTGGCCCCTGATCCTGCTGCTCCTGTCTCAGGTCCCCATGGAGAGCACCCTTGGAGCTCTGATACACCCCCACCCATCCCCACCGCCAGCCTACCTCCCCCCCACCCTATGCCCTACCCCCCCCCCCAAGGTCCTGCAGCTCTGGTTGAGCACTGGGACAGAGGGTGGAGCCAACAGTCCACCCTACTTTGGAGACTTCTCTGAGCAATTCTGAACAAAGGAGACCTGACTATCTAAGCAGGACCACCTGTAATTTCCATAGGCTTTGTCTCTGACCCCGCCTCCAGTCCTCTGCTGGAATCCCAGGCCCCTCCCAGAGATCTGCCTATCTCTGCAGGTCCATGCTGAGTTCCTATGGGCAAGATCCTCGACCCCAAATCCTGGCCTCTGCCAAAGAAAGAGGTCTCAGCTGGAGAGCACCAGTTTCCAGTGAAATCCGACTAGCCTACAAAACCTTCTCAAGTTCCAGCTCAGCCCTTGTCCTCTTCCACCAGCTATTGGCCAGAGTTGAAGGACAAGTTACTGGGGAAAAGGATTTCTATTTTTGTTTCCACAGAAAATGAAAAGATGTGGATTCCTTCCAGACTACTGTGGTTTGATCACGCCAGACCGCCTGAAACAGAGTACAAGGTGATCCTACATTCAAAACAGCTGGACAAAGCAGCCTTACAGATTACAGCCAGGATTTCTGAATCTTCTTCGAATCCCCCATGACAGAGCCCCTTACCAGCAGGAAGTAGTTTAGAAAGAACGACGCCCAAATTCCCAAATAGTGTGTATAAATGTTTGTTTTCATTTAATTGGACTTTGTTATATAAAATAAAATAAAATGACAAAAGAAAAAAAGAAAAAAAAAGAGTTTTAACACTGAACATAAATAAACATAATAATGATTAAATTTGTAAAAAAAAAATGAGACAGGAAAGACAGATTATAGATTTGATGAGTAAGAAAGATTTGATATACCATTGCTAGGTAAAGGTAGGTGGATCACATGGAAAGTGAGAATGCGTTATTTCTGTGACTGTCCTGAAGGAGCTTAGAAGATGATTTCCCAGAATGTTCAGGAGGGAATGAAACCCCTTTGCTTTAATTCTACACTGGTGAGATCAAGATAGTTCAGTTGAGCTATTTGGTATTCAGACCTTTGGCTCCCGTAAACTATGAGATAATAGATGCATATTTATTTAAACTTCCACTTTTGAAGTTATTTGTCACAGTAACAATAGAAAACTTGCATCCTGGTAATCTAGAACACCTACCTTCTAAGAACATGGCTTTATTTCTCTTTAGCAAGGCCTAGGGAAGATATGAGAACAAATAGGATCAGCCTTTGCATTGACTAGGTCCCAAGAGTCTTCAGAATGGACACCAGACCCTGGGGGCCATAAATATGCTTGCACCTGGCCTTGAAGCCCTATTAAATTAGGGCATTTTAAAAAAAAATAAATAAAAGAACTTCAGGAGGCATCACCATTCCTGACTTTAAGCTCTACTACAGAGCTATAGTTCTGAAAACAGCCTGCTATTAACATAAAAATAGACAGGTAGACCAATGCAATTGAAAATCCTGATATTAACCCACACACCTATGAACACCTGATTTTCGACAAAACAGCTAAAATTATACAATGGGGCAAAGACAGCATCTTCAACAAATGGTGCTGGCACAATTAGATGAGGGTGTGTAGAGGACTGCAGATAGACCCATGTCTGTCGCCATGCACAAAACTCAAGTCCAAATGGATCAAAGACCTTAACATCAATCCAGCCACATTGAACCTCTTAGAAGAGAAAGTAGGAGGTACCTTTGAACAAATTTGTATAGGAGACAACTTCCTGAACATAACTCCAGGGGCACAGACACTGAGAGAAACAATTAATAAATGGGACCTCTTCAAACTTAGAAGCTTCTGTAAGGCAAAGGACACAGTGGACAAGACCAAACGGCAGCCCACAGACTAGGAAAAGATTTTCACCAATCCTACATCTGTCAAAGGGCTGATCTCCAAAATATACAAAGAACTCAAGAAACTAGTCAACAAAACGCCAAAAAAACGGGGTACAGAACTGAAGAAAGAATTCTCAATAGAGGAAATCAAAAAGGCTGAAAGGCACTTAAGAAAAATGCTCCACATCCTTAGCTATCAGGGAAATGCAAATCAAAACAACTTTGAGATACCATCTTACTCCTGCCAGAATGGCTAAAATTAGAAACACCAATGATGACTCATGTTGGAGAGGATGTGGAGAAAGGGGAACACTCCTCCACTGCTGTTGGGAGTGCAAACTCATACAGCCATTTTGGAGATCAGTATGGTAGTTCCTCAGGAAAATGGGAATTAGTTTACCACAGGACCCGGCAATCCCCCTCTTAGGCATATACCCAAAGGATTCACATCCATGCAACAAAGACATCTGTTCAACTATGTTCATAGCAGCACTATTTGTAATAGCAAGAACCTGGAAGCAACCTAGATGCCCCTCAATTGAAGAATGGTTAATGAAGATGTGGCACATCTACACAATGGAATACTACTCTGCAGAAAAAAATAATGGTATCTTGAAATTCGCAGGCAAGTGGATGGACTTGAAGAAACCATCCTGAATGAGGTAACCCAATCACAAAAAGAAGAACACAGTATGTACTCACTCATATATGGATTTTAGACTTAGATCAAAGGATCACCAGCCTATAATTCACATCACCAGAGGAACTAGGATACAAGGTGTATTCTAAGAGATTCATATACATTCCCTCACAGAACCGGGAAGGGACAAGTCCCCCAGAGCTCAGGGGAAGTGTGTGTGGGGGCATCGAATGGAGAGAGAAGTAGGAGAAAACGAGGGGGAGGAAAGGAAAACATGTGTGACCAGGAAGATTGAGCCTGGTTAGGATTAGAAGACAAGAGAGAGAGAGAGAGAGAGAGAGAGAGAGAGAGAGAGAGAACATAAAAGAGGGAGCCAATATTGGTTTGAAGATAAAATTGAACACAAAAAAAGGTCTAGAGAACTACAAGACTGCTGACAACTAACAATTTGAGCTTCTGTGGAAAGGCTACCATAAATGCCCTTCCCGGAGAGTGAGATCAACAACTAACTTCTCCATGGAGCCCTCAACTAATGCCTGTTGGAAACAGGAGCATACACCCATACATAAACACTGAGTCAAAGTAGAACCCAGATGCAGATGGAGAGGACAAGACCATGTGGCAGAAACACATACCTGAACAAGGAGGAGCTAACAGGCCACCAGACTGATAGCTGGGAAGCCAGCATGGGACTGACTCAGGGCCCCCTGAATATGGGTCTCAGCCAGAAGGACTGAGCAGTCTAAAGGGACCTGTGACAGTGGAGCCAGGATGTATCCCTGGTGCACAAAAGGACTTTGTGAACACATCCCCCATGGAGGGATAACCCTAGTTAGGGAGAAGCCCCAGGAGAGAAGCCCTAGTCCCTACCTCACATGACCTGTCAGATGTACAGGACCCCAACTGGATGGCATTCCCCTACATATGGAATTGGGGTGGGGGGATGGTTAGGGAGGGTGGTCAGGGTGCATGTGAGAGGGCAGAGAGGGTAAAAGGGAGGGAAAGAGGGATGAAGGGAGGGAGGGACATGTAAAATAATAAATTAAATTTAAAAAAAATGCTTTGACTCCAAAATTTAAGTTGAAGGACAAGTTACTGGGGAAAAGGATTTCTATTTTTGTTTCCACAGAAAAAGAAAAGATGTGGATTCCTTCCAGACTAATGTGGTTTGATCAAGCCAGACTGCCTGAAACAAAGTACCAGGTAATCCTACATTCAAAACAGCTGGACAAAGCAGCCTTACAGACTACAGCCAGGATTTCTGAATCTTCTTCGAATCCCCCATGACAGTGCCCCTTCCCAGCAGGAAGTAGTTTGGAAAGAACAACGCCCAAATTCCCAAATATTGTCTATAAATGCCTGTTTTCATTTAAATGGACTTGGTTATATAAAATAAAGAAAAAAAAGAAAAAAAATTAAATTCAATAAATATTAACACACACTCCCATCTACATGACATAATGATAAGAAATTGGTTTGGCTATAGTTCTCTAAATATTATGTATGGGTGAGTCCCACATGAAAAAGGAGAAGACATACAAAACCTCTGATCTTTGGAAGGAGATACTGAAATTTATAGATTCCATGAGTCTGAAGAGAAATCCATTTATTTAAATATAACTCCATCAACAGTTTTTTCATGGATTCTTCATGGACTTTAGTCCATGAAAGTTTTTATTTCTTAAAATGAAAAATAAATAAATAATGACTGAAGAAACAAACAAATAAATTAGGGTTAATGTGTAGAACCTCAAGATTGTTCAGTAACAATCTATGTGAAGATGATAATAACACTTGCGATCAAACAGTAGCTAAAAGTAAACACCATCTGCCATTTGTCTTTTCTGTTATTAAGGATATTGAATATTTACAATAATGCAAAACCAATTCACTAGAATGTAAATTTCAATTTGATTAGAAATGTTTAACTGCCAACCCATCTAAAACTAGGGAGCCAGAGTCTTAAAAAGAAACCTCAAAGTAACACAGTACTGGTGCCTTCAGAGGAAAACACATCCACAGCACAATCTGTCCAGAGTTTATACTTGAAATTTTTAAAGAGAATTTCCTGAAGCAGTGTGCTGCTGTAAATATGTGAAGATGAATGAGCAAATGCCACTCATCAGCTTTGGCCTGCTTACTATAACATATAACATTAATGTATAGTCTATGTTTTTATGTCCACTGTTCATATTCCTCAGCATTTCAGTTAGTTTTCAAATATACCTTCAAGGAAGATAAACTTACTAGGAAGGACCAGCCCCTCCCCCCCAAAAAAAAATAAGAAAGAATGAAAAATATAGAGAAAGGTTTCTCTAAACTTGAAAACCTTTTAAAAAGCCTTTATTCATGCTTTAGTCAAAATGATATTCTCCAAATACTAAGACTGTTATGCCCAAATTTTGAACCAAAATCATCAAGAGATCCACTCTGATGGAAAAGCAATGTGTCTTTGATTGTTTAATGAGTTAGCCCCATTAACTCAGGCCCTTCGTCCTTCCAACATGGGGGCTGGTATGAGAAGGATCCAAAGAAACTACAAGTAACTTATTGGGCAACATAAGGGGAGTGTCTAGCTAGGGGTATTCAACAGTCTCAGGATTGGTGCGCTTTTGAGCTTGGGTGACCTGTCCTGTGCTGATTGGGCAACTGGTTGTTATAGCTTATAGGCCCTCCCAGGGCGGTAGCTCTGCATAGCACTGTTTTGCCACTTTTACCATAAAGCATGCCTAAAGCCATAAAGCAAATCTAGAATCTTGCCACCTGACTTCTAATGGGTTCCTTTCCATGTGGAGGGTATATGACCTCCTAGTGACTAGGGCAGACCCAGCAAGGTCAGACATATGCTGAGTCAAAGGCATACATGTCTTTTCTGCAGCCTGTTATGGCTGCTAAAGCAGGGGGCTGGGTGAGGGTCTGGTCCCTTCAAGACCATTTGCAATAGTACAAATATTAAATTGTAATGAAAGTGTTAGAATAGGTTCTCTCATGAAAGGTGAATATTTTATTATTATTAAAGTTTTACTCCCCCTTGAGGCAGGGTCTCTCTGAGTAGTCCTGGCTGCCCTGAAACCCACTCTGGCCCTGAATTTGGAGATCTGCCTGCCCTCCCAAGTCCTGGGATTAAAGATATGTTCTACCACCACCACCACCCAGCTCTATTAAAGCTTTACAAAGAAAAAAAAAATATAATTTCCTCTTTAGGTTTCAACCTATAGACATTGAGAATTTTTGGAAAACAATGAAAAGGAAGGAGGAAAAGGCTACCTATATTATGAATGGACCTGATAACTTACAATCTCTGAAAAGAAATAACAATGAATAACAATGAAGAAAGGAAAGAGAGAGGGAGAAGACAGAGCAAAGCAAGTACAATGGCTCATTGTGTAAAACAAACAGGAGAAAACTTTTCTCTTTGGAAGTCCTTGTGAATATACATGCTTTGAGATAAATTACATTTGCAAGGGCTTCTGGGAAGATACTGACATAAAGGTGCCAGGAATGCAATCCAACTTCTCTTATAGTTAGCATTTATTTTTAAAGAAATCAATAGATTGTAAAAATCCATTAATAGATTGGCTGTGACTTCTCACAATTTACATGTATTCCCTTTTCTGAATTGTTAGACATTGATGTAGAATGTATATAAGAACAACAAAAATTTTGTTGGCATCTGTTAATAGACATGCAACATGTATAAACTGTTTTTAAACAATAATATTTTTAATTTAGATATAGTAAAGAAGTACCAGTTTCTTTTCCTTGAAAGAAAGATGACAGAAAGAATGAGCCAGGAAATTCTATTATGAAACTTTTACTACAGGAAATGGTATTTGACTTAGTACATTGTATACTGTTATGAATACATATCTGGGACTAGGTAACATATAAAAATATCCCTTTTCATTAACATCCTGGGATCTGAGCATATGGCAAAGACCGTGCTAAGGGCCTTTTGCTACATGTAACATGGTAGATACTATACGATGGTGAGGCTGAACAAGCCTGCCAGAATGTGCTCACCTTTTAAACGAAGCCACTGCTACATTAACTCATCAACCTATTAATCCAATAAGCTATCCACCCATTGGTGAATTCATCACACCCAATTTCTGTCCAATTTCTATTAATAGGTGAGTCCAGGGGTCAAATTTCCAATGTATGAAGGGACTGCCACTACTTTTATTTCCATGATCGCCTATAGAAAATAACTAGTGGATTAGGAAAAGGAACATCACAGTCAGACATGAAAATGAATAGACACAAAGTAAAGTCCCATCCATTCTCTGCTCTGTCTCTTCATACCCACTCCAAACTTAGTAACTACAGAAGTGGTTATCACAGAAGGAGTATCATATGAACTATTATTAACTATACAACTTCAGACAGTTACATTTTAGCTTTAGGTTCCTTTTGTTTCTTGACTTTTGCCCCAGTAATTCTAACTCACTCCTGGTAGGTTAAGTGACAATCACATGTGTAATAGGTGAATAGTTATTTGATCTGATTTTTACATAAAACTAAAATCATAATAAATATTATTTTTTATTGTATGATATATGGGAATGCCTAGTACTTTGGCATTAAATTATATCTAAATTTGATGTTCTTATAATCTTATAAATATAATATATGATAAATATATTCTAAAATATTATTCTGAATTTTGAAATTCTAGAAGGAGTTGCTAAGATGTCATGCCAACATATTTACCTTCACTGACAACATGAATATTCTATACCTTACAATAGCAGAAAACTTTCTTTTTTTTTTTGTTTTTGTTCTTATTTATTTATTTATTTTTAATATATTATTTTACATGTCAATCCCATTTCCCTCTCCCTCTCTCCCCTCCCACCCTCTCTCACTATTACCCTCTCTGCCCTCTCACATGCACCCTAACCACCCTCCCTTCCCATCCCTCCACCCCAATTCCATATGTAGGGCAATGCCATCCAGTTGGGGTCATGTATATCTGACAGGTCATTTGAAGTAGGGACTAGGGCTTCTCTCCTGTCTCTAGGTTAAGGCAGTTATCCCTCCATGGGGGATGTGTTCGCAAAGTCCTTTGTGCACCAGGGATACATCCTGGTTCCACTGTCTGAATAACTTTTCTATCAGCCACAATTAGAATTCAGGCAATTTCTTTAGGCAAGCACTTGTAAAATCAAGATGCTAGGAACAGGAAAAATCAAAATGTCCACATAGTATTTGGCCTGCTTCATCCTTAAAGTATTTGCCGATGTGATTCCAACAGGTGAATGGTTACAAAGCTAAGAAGAAATCTGGCAGTCTCAAAAATAAATAAATAATCAAAGCAAATAAAAGGGAAGGTTTGAGGCTTGGCAGTGAAGGGCATTTGATGTTCTTGCTGAAAAGTAACTGCTGAGTTAGAATTCTGACTTTAGTGAAAATACCTTAATTTTTAAAATTAATTTTATTTACATTAAAACCAACCTTATTTTACATACTAATCCCAGTTCCCTCTCCCCACTATCCTTACATTCTCCCCACCCTCTCCCCATCCCACCACCATCCCTCCTCAGGGAGGGTGAACCTCCCATGGGGATTATCAAAGTCTGTCACATCATTTGGGGCAGAACCTAGGCCCTGTCCCATAGTAACTAGGCTAAGAGAGTATCCCTTCATATAGAATGGACTCCCAAAGCCCATTCCTGCACTAGGGATAAATACTGTTTCTATTGCCAGTGTCCCCATATAGAGAGAGAGTCCAAACCTCTCAACTGACACCCATGTTCAGGGGGGCCTGGATCGGTCTTATGCAGGTTCCCCAATTGTCAGACTGAGTCCATGATATCCCACTTGTTCGGGTCAGCTATTTCTGTGAGTTTATGGAGCATGTTCTTGATCCCTTTGCTCATCACTCCTCCCTCTCTACAACTGGATTCCAGGAGTTCTGCTCAGTGGTTAGTTGTGAATTCTGTTTCTGCTTCCATCAGCTACTGGGTGAAGGCTCTAGGATGGCATTTGAGGTAGTCATCAATCTCATTATAGGGGAAGCACATTTTAGGTAGCCTCTTCGCTATTGATTAGATTCTTAGTTGGGGTCATCCTTGTGGATCCCTGGAAATTTCCCTAGTGCCAGGTTTCTCCTTTAGCCCATAATGGCCCCCTCTATAAAGATATCATTTCCTTGCTCTCTTCTGTTCTTCTGCCAACTTGACCATACTGCTCACTCATGTTCTCCTCTCCATACCTCTTCTCCCCTTCTCTTTCTCCTAACTCCTTCTCCCCCCCCTCCCAGAGTGCTCCCAATTTACTCAGGAGATCTTGTCCCTTTCTCCTCCTCCTCAGGGGGATCCATGTATGCCTCTCTTAGGGTCCTCCTTGTTTCCTTTCATCTTGGGTTGTGGATTTACACTGGTAATCCTTTTCTCCATGTCTAATATCCACTTATGAGTGAGTACATACCATGCTGTGTCTGGGTTACTTCAATCAGGATGGTTTCTTCCATATCCATGCATTTGCCTGAAAATTTCAAGATTCTTTTTTTTTTTTTTTTTTAAACCACTGAGTAGTACTCCACTGTGTAAATGTACCACATTTTACTTATCCATTTTTTTCACGTGAGGGGCATCTTGGTTGTTTCGAGGTTCTGGATATTACAAATAATGCTGCTATGAACATAGTTGAACAGAAATCCTTGTGGTATGAATGTACATCCTTTGGGCATATGCCTAACAGTGGAATTGCTGGGTCTTGAGGTAGATTGATTCCCATTTTCCTGAGAAACTGCCAATTTGATTTGCCAAGTGGCTGTACAAGTCTGCATTTCCACCAGCACTGGGGCTTCGCTAATCTTCTCTGTATTGTTACAATTATGGTATATGTGCTACTGAAGCAAGCATGTATTCCCACCAGCAGTGGAGAAGTGTTCCCCTTTCTCCACATCCTCTCCAGCATAAACTGTCATTGGTGTTTTTTATTTTACTGACAGGTATAAGATGGTATGTCAGAGCTGGTTTGATTTACATTTCCCTGATGGCTAAGGATGTTGAGCAATTTCTTAAAAAAACAAATCTATTTATTGTGTGTATAGTATGTTGCCATGTTCATGCCATGGTGTATTACTAAAAACTAAAGGACAGCTTACGAGGGCTGGTTCTTTTCTACCATGTAGATCTCAGGGACTACCTATGTCCCCAGGATTGACAAGAAATATCTTTACACAACAAACCAGCATACTGCCCTAAAACATGTTTGAAAAACCACTACTGAGGTTTTAATTTTAACCACTGAGAATGCTGAAACAGGAGAATGGAAACCTGTATTTTGATATGTAACACACATTCATGAACAGTAAAAGAGGGGCTGTTAAATAGATGCTTGCTCAACATGAGCAAGGCCCTATGATGAATCCCAATATGAGTGAGAAGGGAACACTGACTGACAAGGAATGAATGACGGTGCATCATGGCCATGAGTGCTTCAAGGATAGAAAGCAATGAAGGGGTGGTTATTCCTTTAGAAAGAGACCTGACAGATGCCAAGATGGAATCACCACCTGTACAATAGATGACTGCACACCAGTATGGTTCTGTTTGTGATGATAGTAAATCAGACAATGAATATTTAGGGATTACACACACAATTATGTCATATAATTAATGGTGATATTAACATATTTTCAGGTTCCTCTTTAAAAGGCCAATCTCCTTTTACCATGCCCTATGAAAAAAAAGTGTACCAGCGAAGCTCTCTTTAGTTTCATTTAAAAAATTTCTTTACTTATCATTTTTTGATGAACATATGGGCTTAGAAAGTATATGCAAGGTAAATAGGAGCATGCTAATTTGATAGTTTAATATTGGTCAAAACTTAAAAGTATCTCTATATCCAGTAGATTTCTAGAGAATATTTGGTAAAATTCTGCTATGACTTGAAAAAACAATTGCTGCTCTAAATTTTCTTACAGCACAACCACAATTTTCTATGCTGGAAATTAAATTTGTAAAACCCAATGTACATCCCCCAGACAGTTAATTATACATTGCTGGAAACAATTTGAGCAGCTGAAATAATTTTGTATCAGTTGTATTTATAAATCCCAGGAGAAAAGCTACTCAATGCAGAATGGCTAAATCCAAGGTACCACTCCTCTAAAGGTCACCCATCTGCCCCACCTTCTCCCAAGCAGAAACACTTGCTTGGGAGTCCTATTACCACCTACCCCAACCATACCACCATACCTATTCAGTGTTCTACACCTTTGTTAAAATGCATGGTACTTACTTGTTTATTTATAATTTCCTACTCCTCTCACCAGTAGACTCAGAGAATTTCAGTTTTATCCATCTTGAGTTGCAATATTGAACACAGGCATATTGATCATGCAGAATTTTTCTGATTATTCTGTATAACCACATCATCAAATTTGGCAAGATACAGCTTCCTTTAAATGATACTGCTTACCAGCACAGAAGGAAAGGAAATGGATATATGCTGCCGTAGTATTAATATACCAAGCGACTGGTAGGCTCATAAATGTGTGTGTGTGTTTTGCTTATTTCTAAGTTTTTGCAGAATATTTAGAAGGAAAGATGTTCTTGCTGAATCCACTCTCAGATTGCTAAATACATTATTAGTAGAAATTCATTTTCTTCTATGTATATTTTTGTTATCATTCTATGCCTGCCTGGCACGAAAAGGTGTTTTATTAAAGCCATTGCTTCCTATGCTATTGAGTGTGTGTCCTTATTTAGGCAAGTTACAGTCTCTACCATTCTACTATTAAACCTGATTTCAGTATTAGAGAGTTAGATGCTGAGAAATCACTTGGGGGAAAGAATCAAACTTTGTTGATCTGGATTTGATTATTTTCCATTTCACTTAGAACTTTTTACCAATTGTGATAAAATGCTGACCAATGAACTTATTCATCACTGAGGACAGGCATGGGACTGCTCACAAGTCTTATATTAAAAAGGGCCAATAAAAAACATTTGATTTTATCGAGTATTGACAGAATTTTTTGCCATTACTTTAATTTCTGCCTCAGATAAGAGATAAAACATTTTTCATTAGAGGACATTGGGTTGACTGATAATTAAACATCCCAAACAAGATGTGCACAAATCACTGTTTTATTTGACATCACAGTTCACAGTTCTTCCTATCTGGCAGTCACTGTTCTGTGGATACCATCATTTACAGTACAATCACTATCCTTATATGCATAATGTGTGGTTTTCCCTGTTCTGTCCTAACATTAAAAGACACACATTAATTTTAAATATGTTTCAGCATCAGGCTTCAAGGAAAAAAATCTCATCAATAACTGTGTACAACATCTTCCAGTTTACCTCCTTTAATACATATAGGTAGAATGCTTTCACGTTCTCCAAGGCTGGCATTGTTTTGGTGATAAACAATATGGAATTAAACAAAACACACAGTCTTCTGTCATTTAATACTGTTTAATGTTGAAAATCTTTCTTTGAAATTCCAGACTACCTTAAAGATACACAGAGGTCCCTTGCTCTGCATCACTGGAACATCTCTTTGATAGGAGGCTTCTAGTGTCTGCAGCTCCTCCTATGCTGGGCCTGTCAGGCAGTCACTCCTCACTGGTATGGACTGGAAATCGCTCTGGAGGAAGCACAGATTCCAGTCTCTGCCAGCGCTCTGGAGGCCACAAAATATGTGTGGCATGGGCATGTAGAAGTCCCAGAGAAACCTGAATCCAGGGGGAACACAGAGACAGCAACAAAGAAATGATTTCATACTGACCATTATAAATAGCTTGAACACCATATTTGATTCAGGTCTAACATCACGGAAAGACTGGGCTTAAAACACAGAAAACACTTAGTGGCATTTTTCCCAAGGGCTTGATAGGTGTCAGCTACTTGAATCTTCATAACAGTCACTCGAGGGAATTATGGTTTTAACTTTCTAGAACAGGAACTGAGTTTAGAGAAGTTTAAACAGTCATGTACATACAATGCATTGGAACATGGCTTTAATACTGAGCTGCTTCCAACATTAACGTCCACGCTCAACAGTTTGTGGGCACAGACCCAGGAAACACAAATCCAGTTTATAGTCTTGGGTGTCCTCTAGAGCTATTGCCTGAGAGAGATTTTCATAAAACAGTAATAGAGACCCAAATGCATATTTATATCTTAAAACATTGTTCCATTTGATAGATGAGCAATCAGGTGTGATTCTGAATGGAGACTGCTTCCAAGGAGAGTCACTAAGCAACATGGACAATTACTTAGGGAAAGGAGGAGAGCTCAGAGCAAACAAAGTGGAAGACCGATAGAGAGAAAGCAACAAGATCATAGCCAATTGAAAACAACAACATTTATAGAGATGAACAGTGCTCTGCTGGGAGAGAAGAAACCAGAAACACTATAAGTTAAATATAGATTAGAACAGCTCAAAGGAGAGCAAAAAGCCCTGGGGACTTGGGAATAGTTTCTTTCCTTCTAATAGTTCTGCAAATAAAACTTAAAAATAAGTACAAAATTGGTTCTGTCCAACAAACACCACCAGTTACCCATGCTTTGCTGCAGTAACTCTCTCTCAGTTCATGTCTACACATGTATCAACATGTACATTATACTTACCTACATACACATCAACATATTCATTATAACTGTTAGCATACATATCAACATACACATTAATACTTGTCTACACATATATCAACATATACATTATACTTGTCTGCACACATACCAACATATACATTGTAATTTTACACACATATATTAATATATACATTATACATATCTGCCACACATCAACATAGACATTATACTTGTTCATATACACATCAATATATACATTGTACCTGTCTGCACACACATTGATGTATATATTATACTTATCTGCACACACATCAATGTATACTGTTTTCTGAGTCCTTTGAAAAGCTTCTAATAACCTATGGAATTTATACCTAAATACTTCAAAATATATCTAAGAACTAAAGCCCTTTCTCACATAAGCACATTACCACTGTCATATGCCAAGTAGCTCATATTAATAAAGTAATAAAATTCATATACTGCCTATATACAACATATTCAAGTTGCCCTAGTGAAAGTCTTTTGAGTCATGTATTTTCAAAATAAATTGTCTTGTGAAGGATCTCAGACTATGCTTACTGTTATGAGGCTGCTTCTATTATCAGTTCATTTACTTTACCCAGGGTCCAGGACACTAACTTGTACCATGCCCTATAGCTTAACTTGCCTGAGTTTTTCACTCTTGGAGAGACAAAAGGTAAATGTTTTGGCAAGAAAAAAATGCAGTTAACACTGTATTTTCCCAGCTCTGTTTGATCAGGGGCCATGAAATATCCGTTCCCCGAACTACTGAAATATGAAGTTTAATAGCTCAAGGTGAGGGTGACCCAATATCTCTATCAGTTAATAAACATTTTCATTTTCATATAACAAATAATATATGGGGATATTTAGAAACATTATAAGCATCCTGTATGTCAAGTACAATTCATCAAATTGTTTTATTGTACATCACTATTGTGCCTTAATTATTTGCACTGAAGATTATTAAAAAGCAATTTTCATCTACTATTTCTTTTATAATTTCAGTTGCCAATTTCTTCATAAGGACATATTTTCTCTTAACATTAACTGCTGTATTTTTGTTATTTATTTGCCACATATACAGTTATGTCATATGGTATGTATGCATGTGTGTGGTTTTTGAGATAGGGTCTCACTTTGCAGTCCAGGTTAGCCTGTAACTCCATTATCCGGTCATACTCAGACTACACTGTTACTCAGTGAAATCCTCCTGTCACAACCTCCTGTGTGCTGGCAAGGCTTCCTTTTTTTGTCCTGTTTGCTTTACTTCCTTCCTTCCTTCCTTCCTTCCTTCCTTCCTTTCCTTCCTTTTTTTCTTATTTTAAGTCAAAACCCATTCCTATCTTCTGCTTGTTTGTAGGATGCTTGGATATCTTAGGTTTGGTCAGTGGGATTCTGTGTGTCCCTTAGATATATCACCTTCAATCTTTAAGCTAATTGTCAGTTTTGGGTACCACAGGATATTTCAGGCTCAACCTGGAGCTCATACCTGTTCTATGTATAATTAGATATTTCCCTCAGGTGCAAAGAGTGTCATTCAAAAGCAACATCTGGTACTAGATGTGCTGATGGTCTTGAGTGTGAAATTAAGAAATACATTCATAGATAAGATAACAGCATCCAAAAGCTGCCCTTCACCTATCACCTTTATATTTTATCTCATTTCATCCATAGTGACTGGGTGGTTTCCCCAAACATTTAAATACTTATTTGCATGACTCTAAATATATATAAAAATAGTTTCACCATAACTATACTATAATTTGTACCTATAATGAATTTACTGAGTAAAAATCAAGTTTTCTTGGCAATCATTTTGTTACTTGAATTAATACATTTTCTGTTGCCAATGTTTTCATCCTACAATCCTGGTGAGTTATAAAGTTCACTGTGGCTCATGTTTCTGGAAGTGTGAAGTGGAGGGTATACAAATGGTGACAGTCTTTATCCTGATGGCCTCCAGATGTGAAGCTGGGAGCATGCATGTGTACACACATCTGTCTGGTTCCCTCTTTCCTCTGATAAATCCTCTAGGATTCTGTCATAGAACCCCTACTCTAAAGCCTTTATGTAATATTAATCACCTCTCAAATGCCTCACCTTCCAACACCTAGGTTCCCATCTTTCCAGTACTTTACAACAAAAGGAAACAGCAGTGTAAATCCCTGGGGCAGACTATTCTTTCCATAACAGCTTAAATACATTTTATTGTAAGGATGTTGGCTGTGTTCACAGTTGGTTTTTCCCTCCCAAGTGAGTCATGTTTTCAATTTATAAGCAGGTTCATTTGTTTCTACTTACATTCAGTATTAATGTTTTTAATTTATTTTATTCAGTCTGAATATGTCCAAAAGTCAAAATTACTTTTTAAATAAGGAAACTTTCTCCTCTTTCTTAATGATGTTCATATCCGAATCACTAGCTAGATGTTTATAATCTGTTACATTACAGAGTCAATCAGAATTTGGGTTAATAATCAATTGACTTCAGTAGCATACTGAAGTGTGAAAACTGGGTAGGCTGGAACACATACTAGAACACCCTAAAAGTCATGGCAACAAGGAGTGGGAAGAGGACTCATACAGGTAGGTGATTGCCAAATAGGTGTGAAGACCTCAGAGAAATTCTCATCACCCCACTAAGAAAAAAGTCTAACTGTGATAGCATGTACCTCTAAAACCTACTCTGGAATGTAGAGGCAGGAGTATCCTGACAAGCTCACTGGCCAGTCTGACAAGCTGAGTAGATCTAGGTGAATGTGCAAGGCACAAGCTTTATGTACACTGAGAGATCCCATCTCAAAAAATAAGACAACTGAGAAAGACAATCAGTATCAACTTTTAGCTCCTATAAACATGCTCACTCATGTGCATGCACACCCCATGCAGAGTCACACATGAACACACACACACACACACACACAGAACCATGCCAACAATGTTACCAGCTAGGAAATACTTCACCTCCTATCAGATTGCACTTCTTGTCAAACTTTGCTCGAGTCTAGGTCCAGCTGAGATAGACAACATGGTCTCCATTTCCTCCATCATAACCCATTTTAGGTTGATAGCAGCAACTCAGATGTATCTCAAGCACTGACTTGCTTTTCCAAGCTGTTTAACTTTTATCATAGGGATGATTTGCCAATGTTTTAATTCGGCTGAGCTGTTGCCAATACATTTGCTTGCTTGCTTAGTTTGGAGCTCAGTTTTAGAAGCAGTCATTTATTTCTGTTTTTATACTCCACACTCATTTTACTGAAACTAATCTCATTAGGGTTTTTTGTTGTTGTTGTTGTTGATGTTCTGAAAATATATTAAATGTGTCATTCCTACTTCCTGAAAGAGTTAATCTTAAAAATTATGAACAGCAATGGTAAAAATTCTTGGGGATAATACCAATATTACTTAAAATGGTGATATAGGAATGTGGAAGTCAAGCTTTAAAAGTATTAAGGTTAATATGTACAGAAAATGTTTATTCACTTGCAATGTCTTTTTAATTTTTTTTATTGATAAGCATCTACAGACAAGTAGAGAATACAATGAATACACAAATGCCCAAAATTAAAATTATATGAAGTTTTTAAAATTAAAAGTTAGGTGCTGGGCATAGCTTTTGTTATATTAGGGAGGATCTTTAGATAAATGGTACAGGATTCATACACACAAGGAAATTTATCTTAAGTAGCACATGTGATCAGAGAGATTTGGCAAATGCAAAATCTGGCCTGAGAGGCTAGCAGAACGGAGAACCAGGGAAAGGCTGCAGCTCAACTCAAAGGTAGTCAGTGGGGAGGCTGGGACAGCTGAGGAAGTAGAGAAGTTCAATGTGCTTCCTTGTTCTCTTCTTGGCCTGCATACCTCAGTCTACTGCTATACTCAGGCTTGCAACTGACTTGAGGAGGCCCCACTCTCATTATGGAAGACAGACAGACTGTCTCATCAAAAAACAAAACTCATCTAGAGTATTATTTGACATCACATCTGGGCACTGTGACCCAGCCAAAGTGACACACAAAATCAAACATAATCATCACCCATGCCCTTTGCTTTTTTCCACGTTACACTTAGTGACACCAAAAGGCAGTGTTTTGCATGACTTACACATATGACTCAGTTCTCACAATGACTCATGAAGTAGACACTGTCTCCTTTATAAGCAAGAAAAACAGTGTAAGTAAAAATATTTTCTACTTAACACCAAAATAAGTGAATGTCTACATCATAGTTATTATCACAACATGACATTTCTGACAGACAAAGGGCATGGACTTAAGTCAGGACAATTGGAGTAAAATGGTAGTGTCTGGACAAAGCAGGGCATGGCCACCCTGTTCACCAAGCTCTGTAGTCCACTGGGTTCATCAAAAGAAAATTGGCTCAGTTCTATCATTTCAAATTGTACGGTGAAATCCAAGTACACGGTATGTTTCAGAATTTGACAAGATTTGCCTTTATGAAAGTCATGAAGTTAAAATGAGACCCTGGTGCAAACTTATTTGTATTGTTTTTCACTGTTTTTTTTTTTTTTTTTTTTTTTTGAGGCTGGGTTTCTCTGTTGCTTTGGAGCCTGTCCCGGAACTTACTCTGTAGACCAGGATGGCCCCAAACTCACAGAGATCTGCCTGCCTCTGCCTCCTGAGTACTGGGATTAAAGGTGTGCACCACCATCAGCTAGCCGGCTCATCATTTGTATTCTTATAGCAGGATATTAAGACACAGATGAAACACAGGCATGCGTACACACCAGAAAGAACAACGAAAGAACACTGAATGAAGATTCTGCCTACAATCTATAAAACGAGGGGTAACAACAGACCAAACCTGCTGGTCATTTGATCTTGTACAATTTCTTCTAGAACTAAGAAAATAAATGCCTCTTGTTTAAGCTACCACTGTTGTATTTTATTATCACAGCCCTAGAAAATGACTATGCATAAAAAATAACAAGAAATATGGAAGACAGATTCATGATGTATCCAAATACTCAAAACACAGAACATATTGAGGGGAAAAGAGGAAACAATATTATTAAAGAGAGGAAGAAGATATGTTTAGCCTATTAAACAGGTTTTCATTAGGTTAAATATTTTGACCAACTGTTGCAGTTTGCCTTTAATGTCCCTTAAAGATCTGTATGTTATAGTCTTTTCCCCTAGCTCTTTAGGTCCTTTTAAGGGATAGGGACTAGTGGAGATCTTTTGCCAACCCTGGGTGCTCTCTCTCTCCTCCCCTCCCTCACTCCCTTCCTCCCCCCACCTTTCTCATTCACTGGCCTCCAGTCAAAAGCACTGGTTTTTGCATGCTGCTGCCATAATGAACTGCTGTGTCTCTGGCCTTGAAGAAACAGGCCAGCCAATCATGGACTAAAACTTCCCAAACTGTGGCCAAAGAAAAAAATCCCTCCCCTTTTAAGAAGCTTATCATCTTGTACTTTTTTTGGGGTGGGGTTTAGTCATTGTTTTCAGACAGAATATTACTATGTATCCCTGGCTATTCTGGACCTCACAGAGATCCCTGTGCTGCAGCTTCTCCAGTACTGGGATTAAAGCCATTGGCTATGATGTGTGGCTTGTCTTGTATATTTGTTATAATAACAGAAAGCTGAGTAAAGCAGCAGCCAGACCAGTGTCATTATGGGAGTTGATCTTCCTTGCTCTTTATGCATGTGTGTCCCACATAGAACTATGCTTCCTTTAACAGGTTTGCAATATTGTTTAGACATTGAAAATAAACATTTATAGTGCATTTAAGAAAGTATATTAATGGACGATTGAGATTGAAAAATTTAACAGGTCTCTGTATTTTCAGTGTCTACTGAAGGAGGAAATAGGTTCATCTGCATGTAATAATAAGCCCTTTACAATTAATCCCTTATCCTTAGGGAGCACTGAGCACATGGATTAGGAATCAACCATCTAGAATAATAGTCACTACCTTGTTTTGATTGTGTAGTATTTGATCAGCAGTGTTAGAATTAACCAGAAATCCATGAAACTGAACATTAAGCAAATTCTCAGTTTTTAGCTATACACAGGCACAGGGCTGTTCTTGTACCTCACATAGCATAATACACATTACCCTGAAAGTTGAGGCTCCTGACCTTAGTGAGCACAGCTTTAGGAAAGGCTATTAGCAGCAGCTGGAAAGTGCTTCACGCTATCTGTCACCTACTTTGTTTTGTCTACAAAATGCCAAGGAACCACATGAACTAAATTTCCCCTGAACTGCTTGTCTTTGATCGAATTGGCTCCACTGAGAAGTTATTTTGGCTTCCGGTAGGCAGACATACGCATCACCAACCCAGCTTCCCTCCAGGTGCCAGGGGCACAGGTGTATGCAGCCATGCTTCCCTTCCCCCCTCCCATGTGCCTGCAGTGTACAGAACACACCTCCATTTCTTGGCATCAGGAGCCTTGTCTTAAAAGAATGCCTCACAAGGGCAAAATAAGGACAGGTAATAGCAAGACTTGTGAGGTTGGATAGAGGAGAAAACACAGAAGAAGACTGCTAGCGGTTCTTTTAAGAGAATGCTTAGGACTGCGCTGAGGACAAGAGAAAGACCAATGTGAGGAGTGTGACAAGTACAAACCCGGAAGCTCGTTTGATTTAAATGTTTTTAAAATGAAAAAAACAAACAAAACAAAACAAAAAACCACATAGACAGTATAGCCATGTTTTTAATGAATCTGTCTATGCTGAATCTGCTTAGTGGCATAAGAAGACAGATTTCCACATGAACTGGATCCAATAATATTTATTCTACAATATTAAATTACTATAACTATGTCTGGAAGTGAAATGAAACTTAAGAAATACACAAACTTTGAAAGACCCTTGTTTAAAACTAGAACTGATGTATCAAACCTTCATGCAATGGCAATGTCACATCCTGATAAGCAAGATCCTTTACAGACACATCTTTCCTTTCCAAACTTATTTATTTATCTGTTTACTTATTTGCTCACAGTGTGTTTCTGTGTATGTGAATGTGGGCACTGTGCACATGTAAAGGCATTTTACCATGTATGTCTTGGAACCAAACTCAAATCATCAGCCTCAGTGGCAAGTGCTTTTACCCAGGAAGCCTTCTTGCTGGACCTCTAAACATCTTGGTTCTGCACTCCCCTTTAAGAAAAATATATTCTTTAGAACACATTATCAGGAGATGGGAGGCTTCTGTAATCACTGATAATGAGCGTCAACAAAGCGATGGCACGGGGTTCCTAAAAAACTACATTACCATCTCAAAGAATTGCAAAAACACACAAACATTTGTATCCATGCTACATATATATTTTGATTCTTTTCCAAAAATTCATCTAAGAAAGTTACAAATGGAAAGAAAATCTGTTTCCCTGCCTCCAGTAACTACCATTAGTCTCTGAGACAAACAACAACAAAAGAACAGTTTATGCCTCAATAGGTTCTGGTGGTTATTTGGTCACTGGCCAACAGTCTGGCTATTTATTCTTTTCTTAAACTAAAAATTTCCAGAATACAATGTCAACATCAATTTATTCAGTGTTAACTAGGGAACATTTATGGGTATTATACTGATATGTGCTCCAACTCTTTCTAAGATTGGGGAACCCCAAAGGGGGATGTTGTTCTTGTAACTATCACTGAGAGTGGTGCAGAGAATGCAGAGATACCACTACAGCCTCTACTTTGGCCATATACATTCGGCTTAATGCAGCAAGTGCAGGACTGATCGTGCCTCCCTCAGCTCACATTTTGTTTTGTTTTACATCATTTCTTCTATTTGTTTTAGCAATTTACACCAACAGCAATGCTAAGTCTATCTTGAAAAGTATCCAATGAGACTAAGAACTATCCTTTTAATAGTTCACATAAAGGGGAACTTTCTTGAAGATACAGGTAGAAAGAGAAGCACAGCATATGTAAATCAACCAGTATTAGAAATAAAGGTAACAAATAAATGTCACATCATAAAATGAGCACATGAACTATCCAAAAATATTCTCCAGGAGACATTTGGACAAAAGACTGGAGAACAGAAACAATATCACCTGCTTCATTTCAAACATGGATTAGCCCATCCAAGCTTTCAAGTTTCCCATCATTATTTTTGGTAGAGCAGACAAGGTTACTTGTACAAGAGTACAGCATTATCCTACTTCACATTTCCATGGTCCCAAAGTGTTTTTTCCACAAAACTGAGCAGATAAACCCAGTGCATAATACACAGACACATGAATGGTGCCTCCTTCCTCAGTAAGCTAACTCCCATTTACACAGGGATACTGACAAGATCACAGCTTCCTTGCTTACTATAGGGAATTGTACAGAAGGCAAATGAGAAATGCATCAACCTCCCCATTCGATAAGAACAAAACCAGACAGATGTGAAGGAATGGAGGAGAGAAGGAGGGAGCTATGGAGAAAAAAAAAATGAAAAATGGGTGAGAAGGAAAAGCACAGTTCAAGGGGTAAGGAAACAATTAATTGCTTTCTAAGCAATGTATTTTAATAATGAAGATAGCCTATAGGTACAATATCTACTTATACATGTCAGAGTACACTTTACCTTAATTATGAAAATTACAGTGTATGTGTGATTACATGGCAGGAAATCATGGGAAACTTATGTAATTTAAAAATGCTATTGTTTTATTTGTTCTTCAATTATTTCATATATATGGGTGTGTGTGTGCATTACTGTCTACTCTAGCTTGCTCAAGTTTCTCCCAGCTTTACTAAACCCTCATTTATTTTATTTTTATAACCCTCTGGTGGCAACACCTGACCAGATGTGAGCTTTGAGGTATTATAATATGTAATGAAAGTGTTTATTCATCTCATGCTGTGTGCCAATTCATAATTTTTCTTCATAAACATTAATGTGCTTGATTATAGGTGTGGTATTAGGTTCTGTTAGGGTAACCATTGATGCATGGTATAAGCATTGTTATAGACAAATGTTGATAACAACACTGAGAAGTCTAGGTTCCGAAATACATGTTTCCAAGATTTTAAATACAGTGTTTACATTTAAACTATATGCAAAAGTGACTATTTCACCAAAGAGAACTGATGTCATCAGTGCAAGGAGCTTAAACTATACGTAGGGTGACAGCAGGCTAGAGCTAGAATCACAGAGAAAATGCCAAACATAAGTCAAGTTGTCCAGGACATTATGGTCTGGTAGGAAAGACAGATGTTTAGATACCTCAGTGAAACATATACCTGCCACAGTATACATTCACCAGAGTCATGCTGTGGCCTGTCCTGTAGAGGTTCCACTGACCAGATTTAGTTAAGACAATCCATGTGAGCACTGGATACTTCCTTCTCCTGAGGGCAGACCTTGACTCAGCACTGCCTTTGCCAAATTGCCACATCTAGAACATTATCTTACTTCCTCCAGTGACTTCCAGTTCAGATAATGTGATAAGTTGATACAATGTAATATTTTGACACTGAAAACGAATAGCCACCTGCTTCACAGAACACTCAGAATGACACTCTTTCAAAAGCCTCACCACAGGACAAGTGTTTTCCTTTATTACCACCAATTTTAACTTTAATCATTTCAAAGCAATTTTCCTGCTCAAGACTTCACTTTAATCAGAATGCATTCCTAGGTCACTTCATGGCCTCTTCAGGATTCTCACTAGACAACTACAGAATCATGCATAATCATTCTAGGCCCCCAAGACACCTCCAGGAAGCAGTTAGTTCAACATTTTATGCAAAAAAATAGATACAAAACAGGCCTCTAGGGGTGTCTTCAGCTAATTTTCATGAATTAATTTCCCCGGATTAATGTTTATGTACCAGTCTCCTTACCACATAATCAAATCACTGGAGGTGAAGTGGTCTAACTTCTCATTTTGCAGCTTGATTAAGCAGGTGATGAAATACTTGAGTATAATTTGGATAGTGAGCAACTCACAGCACCCACATTAATCTATTGGATGATGGCAGTACTGACTGATGCCTACTGCTTCCTTGTGTGTGTCTAGTAGCTGATGTACCTCATGCCATTTCGATGTAGGAAAGAAAAGCCCACATAAACACATGAGAAGAGAGGTGTAGAAGTCTTTATTCTTGTTGAAATTGTCTTAGGCCATATTTAGAAGCACTGGGCAAGCAGCCACTGAGAGAAACAAGCTAGCCATTTGTTAGAGGATACTCACAGCTTGTCTTGCTGTGATGGCAGATGCAGCCATTCCTCTGCTAGGGTGAACTACTATTCATTTTGGTGGTCATATGGTATCCACCTTTATCTAACATCTCTCTGGGTTTCCATTCCCTCTTTTATCTTTTCTCTCAAAATGAAACAGAGGCGGCTTACAAAAATAAATAGCCAGAAACAAAAGAAGATAAAGAAAAGTGACAACTACAGGGCCCAAGAGAATTCCAGTGAATAGCACCATGCCTAATACTCAGCTACATGAGAACCAAGTGAAGAGGGAAACATGGTAACAGCATAGCTCCCTTAGGGAGCAGGGAACTTTCTTTTGAAACTCCTGGGAAAACTTTCAATTTATAAGGGAAGGTAAGTTTTTCTATGACATTTCTATGAAGATAATATTTTCTATAAAATATTTCTGACAATGACATAAGACAACAACACGATATCCAAGAGAATCCCCAGTATTGATGATGTAGCAAAAACTAAGGCCCCCAAAGCAGACCAAAGAGTCAATGCAAATGAACAAGTAACAATATATGGTCTAAAGGACTGGGGCTCACTGTGTCACACTACACCTTCCACAATGATATTTTTCTTCTCTCTCTTTTTTTCCTTTTAAATTTTATCTTGTTTTCTATGGGGGAGGGGATTGAAAGGTTAGAGGGCAGATTGGATAAAGATGCATGAGTGAAATCTACAAAGAATAAAAATTAAATTTGAAAAAAAAAGCTTTATGACATAGGTCTCATATGGATCATAAGGGGCAACACCCACATACCTAGCTAGTCTTCCCTAAAAGACAGAAGCAGTGTTCAGTTGCTAACAATTTGTTGCATACTGTTCTGCAAGAGGCTAAAGTGAAATGATTTTGTATGGAACTTTTTGGAGACCTTACTTGTTCTAGAAATAAGAAGTCAGCTTTCACCAAGGCTTGGGTACATAGCATGCTTTTCATTGTTTCCTTTCTTACATCTACAAGGGCAGCATGAGTCAGACCAGAACTGCCTTTCTGCTCACGCAGAATGATGCCCTAAGTGATCAGAACAAAAACTGCAGCTCTTAGCTTGCAACAGAAGCCTACCAATTCCAGAAAAGTGCATGCCCAGGACAGACAAAATAAAATAAAATAAAATAAAATAAAACATAATTGAAAGCCTGGTTCTAACCCCAGCAACACTGCTTTTTGTGAGAGGAAGATCTTCCAGGCATTGCAGGTTTTAATGTGCATTCATTGCGGCAAGGAGCACCTCACTAAGATCATGACAGGCATCTCTACCCACAACAATGCCTACACTTCTGAGGAAGTCTCCATGAGAGTCCATGCCATCTTCCATTGAATACATCTGGTACAGAATAGTCCCTGACTTTGGTTCAACCACTTGACTCCCGTGTGTGATTATGATTGTGGAGGGCGGGGCAATATAAAGTCCTAGACTTACTGGCAGAGACTTGAGTTCATAGAGATTTACTGACATAGCTACCAATAACCTTTATGATCATGCTACAGCTTTGGAGTGGTAAACAGTGTCCTGTGTTGCCAAGATTCTACCTCCAAAGCCTAGCTTTCAACCCACCCATTCTGAGCACTGTAAAATATGCTTACTTATTTACCTATCAGGGGAAAAAAAACATAAGAATAAATTTGTGCTATGTGTCACTGCATTACCTGACTGTTTTGCTGCACTGCAAACCCTAGTGAAACAATAGCATCCTTGAGGATTTCACATTTAAGATTATTACCAGCTCCACAAAAGCCAAAACAAGTTCAGAAATACTGCTCATAATCACCAGGTAGCAGAACTGGGACTCAAAACCTAGCAGTGTTTCTTAGTTTAAATCCCTGCTTGCTATACTTGCCAGTGAAATGAGGTGTAGAGCTCTGGATATCAGAATGGTTGGCAAGGAGCCCTGTGCCAACACTTGCTAGGCTTGCTCTCTCCCCAGGGTAGAGCGAAGCCTTTCATTTTCTACAGAAAACACCAACATTGCACATTAAGGTTTGTACACAGCCACACTAGTCTGTTTGGGAACCACTGCTGATTTGTAGCAGCAGAGTGTTACAAGCCACTGGGCTGTAAGGAACATTCTCTGGTAGTGACAGGAAAGTCAGTGCCTATTACAGCAGTATGGTTATGTCAATGTACATAAGAGCAGTGAAAAAATGTGGCAGAACTCTAAACTATGCTCCTTTGACTCCGCACAACAGTTATGCAAGGGCTTGCTGAGAAGGGTAAGTGTACAATCTATTCAGATGTGGGACATGGACTGCCTTCATTGATGGAGTTTATAATTTAGAGGGCACACCCTGTGCATGATGGAAGCGCAGAAGTGAAGGCTGCAGGAAATGAGAGTCATCTACTAAGTAATACAGGAAGAACTGGGAAGAGAAAGACAGGTTCTAAACTAACTGGGGAAGCTTCCATTGACCACAACCCAAAAAAAAAGCAAAGCAAAGACAGAGAGGAGTGGTAAGCATGAGTACAGCCCTGAGTATTAGCATGAACATGGCTGTATGTGAAAGAAAAGTAAAGACAGTGCTCTCTGAATGAAGTTCAACAGCCCTGGTATGTTATAAAAGGCCTGTCATAAATGTGTCTGTTTTGCTCGTTTCTTAATCCTTCTCAATTTGTACACTCTTTGAAAAAGGAATTGCTTGCCAACACCTCTGGGCATTGCCATGTTGTACTTCTGCCTCCAGGAAGGGTTTCTCTTGCTTGTTCCACGATAACCCATCTTCATCCTCACAGAGAGTTTATTTGCCACTTTCTCCTCGAAGGCCTCCACAAACTTTTCCACTCTTCAACAGACCACACAGTTATACAATTAATACTTATCATGGTGAAATGACAGTTTATCTAGGCTTTCTCTCTCTTATTAGGTAAGAGTTTCTTGAAGTGGATACCTTTTCATGTTCCAAACACATGGTACAAGAATAGAAAGAATCTCAAGTGATTTTGACTACATGAATGACAGTAAGAGACTATATGGATGAAAATAAATGCCAGTGGGCAACTATTGGACACAAGGGCTGAGCAAAGAACAATGAGTGGACATGAATGCTATGTCTCACCTGCCTTGAAAGTCAGCAGTGCCTTTAATAATAGAGGTATCAGAGTACAAGCAGCAGATTTGGGAAGCAATGAATTAAGCTATAGGCTATTCAGTCTGATTCCTACTGCATTTCACAGGAAGAGCACAAAACTCAAAGCTGAGACATTTAACTTCTGCTCAGAAATTAAGGAGTTGGCTTTGCAGCTAAGAGAATGCAAAGGCTCACAGATTGAAGGGCTAGGAAGCAAGGGTGCTAGTTTGTAGGTAAAGCTAACTGGTGAGGTTTACGCAACCATGGGTAGGAATCAATACACTTATGGACTGTAACATATCCACCCTCAGCTAGGGCTTAAGAGCCTTAAACATAAGGAGAGCTCTGCTTCTTACCTTGTTTACCTGAGAACATAGAGATAAGGCACAACAGAATGCTGCATAAAGTTGGCTGTAAATCACCTTTAATATGGCTGACACTCATTCACATAAATGAGTCTAGAGAAAGTACAAGGACCCAATGGCATCTCTGAAAATTCTGGGAGCTTCATTCATTTGTGCATATAATTTGATTACTGTAGACTACAAAACAAACCTCCATAGTTTTTTTTTTTTTTTTTCTTTCAGAAAGGGAAACAAAATGTTCCTTGTGATTTTTAGCTAAATTGTAAATGAATTTCATGAATTTTATATGCCACTGTAGTCAGAAATAAATATGTCTGTGTGAAACAAACATTCTAGAGCATAGATCAGCTTATATGTTAGGGTAATTCTGTTCACCTTACCTCAACTTAACTACTGACTTAAAGTGAAAGGAGGAATTTAAACTGGAGAGAGAGGGGGGGCAGAGAGAGACACACACACACAGAGTTTCATTATTTGTTGGGAATCTAGATGAGCTATTGAGAGCCATCATGTTTGCAATGAACAATTTGAATGACCAACAAAGAAATGTGACTATGACCCAGACACCACTGCTGATATGTTAGGGGTCATGAGGTTAATTTCAGTTTTGTATGCTTTCTTTTATTTCTACGACATTTCTGGTTTTGAATTTTTTGTGCTCACAATTTTAGTTATCTGGCTTTTGTGCTATGATTACAACAGTCAATTCAGAGAAATCTACTGGGGGTTATTCAGCATTCAGTCAATAAGCATGTTGGCACAAAGCCACAGACTGGCTTGTTTTGTGTGAGATAGACAAATTTCAACACACTGAAGCTGCTAAGGATAAATAGCTTTCTGGTTCTCAACATCAGCTATGGGCTGTCTGTGGAGTTTATATATAGGTAACTATTACATTTCATGTTGATAGTAGCCTGAATAATTTAAAGTCATATGTTCTTCCTCTATATTGGTCATTTATATATTTTATAGAAATGAATGATCATTTTAATCATAGCCTAAGGAAGATATGGTAAAAGGAAATAACATTTTCCAAGTAAAGATTAAAATTCCCCAGAGATTAACTCCTGATGGTAGAGATTGTACATGAGTATACTTCCTTGGCTTACACAATTTATATTGGCTTTGACATATGAATTCTCTCAGTGTTTTACAAAACAATTGTTCTGTATGATATATTTAGATTGATCTTGGAAGTGAAGAATCCTGAGACTGACAGTAACAGCTTTTGGTGCTTGAAGAAGCCTTTGGGTGTGTTAGCCTGAAGGATGAGGGGTGATTGGCCTGCTTGACCCACCAGCTGGTTATCTATCTATCTACCATCTACCTATCATCTATGTATGTGTCTGTCTCTCTACTATACAGTCTGGTGGGAGCAGACTTGACCAGATGATGTGCCCTACTATATCCTTCTTATTTAAGGTCTGTGCCATCTTCCTAGTGTTAAGACATGGGCATCATTAATTTTCCTTACAAAGTGACCAGGCACTCACAGACTCCAGGATGATATACTGTCTCTAGGTGAAGTATTTTCATGAAAATTCCTGGTGGTGCTTAGCTCAGCATCATCCTCTATAGACTGCTATTGAAGTTACCATTCCAATGGGTTGCCTTTTCCTTCAAGTCACTTTCTGGTTAGTTTTTATATGTCTTCTGAAACTCAAAAAAAGGCAACTGCTTCATTATTTTAAAGAAATTTTAACTTGGGGCTAGGCTATGTCTAATTCATGTGTTAAAGATGCAGCACCTTTGACATAGAGTTAGTCTGGAGAAGAGGGATACAGTGAACATCAGTTTCCAAGGACAGAGAGCACGAATCTGGAGTAAGAAAATCAATTTGATCATGTTGGGATCTTGAGTCTGGAACTTTACAACTGTCTCTTTGGTAGCTTCATTCCTTGATCTTATTTTTAATCTCTTTCAATTGGGAATAATAATAACAAGTCTGCAAGGTTGACACAAAAGTTAAACTAGTGGAATTTGCGATACCAAATCACAGTGCTCTACAATAGTCCCATGGGAGGCCAAGTCTGAGCCCGAGGTATATTACAATAGGAGCAATAACAAAAAATAAGACATTGAAAAATCACTAAGTTGTATAGTATCATATTGTTAACTGTTAATATTATTGAATGAAGAGTAATGCCTTTGAGAAAAAAATGGCAGTTTATTAACTTCTGATACTGTTCTATGATAAATGTAAGAAATGTTTAAAAGGAGCCTTGTCCCAATACATGGCCTTAGAAAAATCTAGCCACTGTGTTTCATTTGTTGAATCAGACATTACAGGAGCTCTTTTGTGTACTCATTAAAAATGTAGTCCATGGGATTAGGGAAACATCCCTTAAAGACCTCCTCCTATGGCACATACATTTACACAATGAAGAAAAGTAATTGGGGAGCTTTATGATTGCTTTACGTTACACACATGACAATACAAAGAAATGGCTTTCGGTTAAATGAGCAATGTTTTCTTGATTTTCTCCCAGCCTGTCAATACCAGCTAAAAGTTCTGCTGGATATATGAATTTTCTTAGCAAAGCAACACTGCATTATAAATGGTGTTAGTTGGCCCCTGCTGGCTTCAGTACCCACTACTCTACAAAATTGTATTCTTAATAATCACCAACAGTTCCCCATCAGTTTCAATCTTCCTCTTAAGAGTCAATCTTGCTGATCGCTTCCTGGTAGAGTCCTCTAACCCTTCTTCTTAGTACTTGGACATACTCTTATGTTTATGCTAACATAGCATGCTTCTGTTTTCCAGATGTACCATCTTTCTGCTGTCTTCATATATTCTTCCTTGTTGAAGTCATCATCTGTCAGAGACTTCCAATATCATGTCTGTAACTCATAGCTCCATATTTCTACCCTGGGCCTTTCTCCTGACATCCAGGCTTGATTCTTAGGTGTCTGTACGATGGATGCTCATATACCAAGGTGGATCCTCATCATAGAATTGTGATGTATCCAACACAGAAGCTGATCATTATGTCTTGCCTTTTGCTTTGGTGATTTCTCAATTGCCTAGCTTTAATTGTAGCCTTTGAATAGTAATTAGACTTTGCCACCCTGATCTTATTAGCTACCAGGTTATACTTTGTGTGAATTCCTCTGCTTGTTCTCATTCTCACCATTCTTGAGGAAAGTCAGAATCTGATTCCTCTACTTTCAAAGAGGAAGTTAGATGCAGTTTTTCAGGTCTCATCTTATTTTTCTCCAAATGCTTTTATGATTGGCACTAGGTTGATTTTCTAAAACTTATTTTCCATCAAGTCACTGCAGTGATTAACACATTTAAGCAGTTCTTCACTTGCTAATAACAAAAGATACAAAGTGTACACTCAAGTACCACCAAAACAATGTGCCCACCTTTTCATTCTCTTCTCACTACTCTTCGACCACATGTCCACACAAGCATCATAAATTTCTCTATGGTGATTTTAGCTGGAAAAATACTGTCTTTCCATGTGTCTTCAGGGCTATGATTAAAGGAATGTCTTACTACCCCTGGCACTCTGACTTCTTTATGGTTGTTCCTCTAAGCATTCTTCACCACATCCTTATCTATCCCTCAATACCTAGTAACATTTTTTCATGATTTGCTTTAAAATAACACTTTCTATCCACAATTCAATGTCTCCTTATTGTCTCTCTACACATTCAGATATGTCTTCTTTGCTAGACAGATATGTTCTTCAAGAGCAAAACCTATTCTTGTTTTTATACCTTACATAAAATATTCAAAATAATAGTCTACCCAGCATATAGGCAATCAACAATTTCTTTTCTTTCATTAAGAAATTGTCATGACATTCCCTTACACCAGATGTATTTTTGAAGGAACCAAAAAAAAAAAATGTTCTTGGGCAACAGAATGGATTATATATTCATTTTGGAACACCTTATAACACAAATTAAAATTTACCATTAACAATCATAGTAATATATTTTAAAACTTTTCTTAAAGTACTCTTTTAAGGTTTGAGAGTGAGTTCAATACCCAGCACCTACTCAGTGTCTCACAGCTGTCTATAACTATAGTTCCACCAGGGACTCTGATACTTTCTTCTAGCTTCTACAGACACCACACACACACACACACACACACACACACACACACACACACACACGACACACTGACATACATCATGCAGGCAAAACATATAAACACAAATTAAGAAACTGGTGAGTGTTTTGCCTAAGGATCTGTTTTTGTGCTGGTTTTTTCAACATAGAGATTGTACATTTTATTTCAAGCTTATCATGAGAGAACTGTTTTATCCTCACATAGTTCCAGAGGGAAAGGGAGAGAGGGGGGGAGAGAGGAGAGGGAGAGGGGTATTTTTGAAGGTGCTTAACTTATCTGCATTTATTTTTTAGTGCTAACATTTTGTTTGATAATTTTATACATGCATATATTTTCGTCAATTCCTTCATTCCCTCTCCCTCTAATTCTTTTCCTTATCCCTCCCATATATGCAGGAGTGTAGGGCTATCTGCTATGGTAAAGCTGTAGGACTATCTACTGGGGCACAGGAGTAGGATTATCTACTGGGTAGCTTCTCAGGAGCCACATCACTGAAGAAAACATATTCTCCCTCCACGTAAGCTATGAATTACTCATAGCTTCTCAGTTAGGACAGTGATTTCATTAACTCCTCTCTAACTGTGCTGGTACTTTGGTTGGCTTGATCTTGTCCAGATCTTGTGCAAGTCTTATACATGCAGTCACAGCTGCTGTGTTCATGATTACAATGCCCTTACTTATTATATTCCACAGTTCCTTGTTTTTAGTTTTCTCAGACATCCTGTAATTCTAGCTCTTATCATCTCTTGTTCCCTCTTTCACAATTTTCACTAAACTTGGGGGGATGAGTGGGATATAAATGTTCCATTTAAAGCTGAGCATTCTGTGGTCACTTATTGTCTCCATGTTGACCAGCTGATTATGATTAAATTTCAGGCTTGTTCTACAGTAAGGAATTTCATTCCCAACACTTAAACCCAGTCAAAACCCATAGCCAAGAATAGAACAGAATGTATAGCATTCTACTTTTATATTTCTAAATAGTCATAAAGTCACACTGCATTCCAAATTTTTTTTCACACTCATATCCTGGGGCTTCTCTCAACTTTGGTCAAGGAGGCTTTATTTGCAGTAGGCATTATTCAATTCAAAGTCCATAGCTGGTCAAAGTGCTAAGAAGGGACTTGGGTTGCTCAGCCTAAAATGGGTAATGTTATTTATCTTCCATATGATCCTGCACTTGTGAAGTCTCAGGAGGTGTGATTACATGCACAAGATAAAGCTAATAAAATTTCTGTCACAGTTGAAGAAGAAGCTGTGGAGACCTCACCCATTGCTGAGGAGCTGCTGGCATTGATGGCTGCCAAGGGAGGAAGACTCATCCTTCTTCAAGGGTGTGGTCACTGTAGGTGGTCCATGCTTCAGTGGATGGCCTGACATCTATGCATACATGGGCAGCACTAATTTGACTTACTGGGTCATTGGGGGATGTGTGTGGGGGGGGGAGAAGACATGAAATTGGGGATTGGATGTGTTTGGAGGTTGTCGAGAACTGAAAGGTAGATGGGGTATGGGTATTACCATATTGCATAGGAAAGTTAAATCTGTCCCATCTACTTTCCACTGAGAAACTATCACATTTTATCAGGATTATTCGTCATCAGCTTTCAACTATTGGGTCCAAGGTCACCTTAGAAGAACTAGTTCCTATGTACATGTTCAAGATTTCATACTGTCCCATCTGGTCACTTTCTCTGTATTACTCTCCTTTGTGTAACTGATGTAGAGTTGAGAATCCTTTATCTGACCAGAATTGTTTTAAACTTTAAAAGTTTCAGATAACTGAAAGCATGCAAAGAAAGCCTCTCTTCCCTCAGGCTTACTACATGTTATAGAGGAATCCTACAAAGAATAGGAGGAAGAACCTGAGGGATCAGAAGATATGAAGCCTTATGAGTAAGTGGTATTGGGAGTTTGATGAGGAAAAGAATCTCATTGCAAAGAGAAGACAAACATTAGAATTGTTATCAGTTTCTTATGATAGAATGTATACCAGTCTTCCTGCCGCTGCAGTGGCACACATGCCCATGAGGTTACAGAGACCCCAGAAGAGGGGACATCAAGGGGTGCTGCTTTCTGTCAGAGGGATGGTCATCTCAATTAGGTATTATGTTGGTGACCTTCATAAAAACCTGAAGATCTATCAGTTCTAGAGACTTTCTCTGGAAGAATGACAGTCATAGAAAATAAAGCTCTTTCCTGAAAGACTTATGAAGCTATAGGATATGTAAATATTAAGACTTTAGTTTTGTCAATAATTCTATTGCTGTTAAATAAAAAGGAAAGATAATTAACAAGTGACTAGATGTCTAAAAATGGACTAGGATCCCTTTTCCTTGGTGGTAACTAGTACACTGAGAATGGTCAGTATTTGGCAGAAACAACACAATCTTAAGGGAATGAGAAAGTCCTTGGCATCCTTGCCCATTGAGCATAACTATACAGTCAGATAAAATAAAGTACAAAAGAGAACAGTAGGCATTATTTGGGAAAAGAACCATGATAGAGAAGAGTTCAGTCAGTCTTAGGGAGAATTCAAAGGAAGAACAGTTAAGTTTAGAATTTAGGTCCCAAAACTACACATGATAATGTAAGTTCTGGCATAGAAGAATAAATGTAATTCTTAGTTATTATTAGGGCATTGTAAGATGTTACTTGGTACTGATCATATGCTTAACTGTAGGAAAGAAAAAGGAGGCGAATGGAGAGGAGAGAAGAAAAAGAGATTAGTTGCTCTTCAAAATACTAAATGGAGTTACCAAACAAGCTACCGATTCTACTCTAAAGTATTTATTCCAAAGAATTGTAAACAGAAACTTAAGTACTTGAAGATGCATGCAAAAAGCAGAACCACTGCCAACATTTAAAACTGCAAACAAGCTACAGTGTCGAACAATATATGGTTCCATAAATGATACAGATGTGAAATAACGTATCATTTATCTGTAAAGAGTGATACGGTACTGATATACCAATAGAGACAGAGCTCAGGAGGGTGCTAAGTGAAAGAATCAGTCATAGGAGCCATACATGATATCATCTCATTTATACGAAATGCTCAAAATAGGGAAATCTATAATGAAAGAAAGCTGACTTGTTGTTTTCTAGGTTTGGTAGGGGAGCAAATGGGAAATAATTTCCTCTCAGGCATAGTGTTTTCTTTGTGGGTGATGAATACATTTTGGAACTAAGTAATAATAGTGGTTGTACAACATTATAATATACTAAATGACAAAGATAATGTGGTGGACCATAAAGTCTACCACAATAATAAAAACAAATATAGGCTAAAAAAATTTATTTGTAAATTTTTAAAGGGTATAGATAATGGAGAAGGGAAAGGGAAAGGAGATGAAGGAGGCTGTCGTTCATGATAGAATGGGCTATGTCTATATGAACAGCTCAGATCTCAATGTAGGGGATAACATGATACCAACAGTGGAAAGAAACATGGAAAGACAGGATTAGCAAAGAAGATAGAAACAAAACACAAGACAGACCATTATGAACCATAGTTTCTAATTGTAGGTGCAAAGCATAGAGTCAAAAAATGAATTCCACAAATGTCATAACAGTGGGGACATAGAGAACAGCAAGGACAGATTTTTGTCTCCTTAAGCTCCTGCCTGATAGAGCCATGACTTTCTGAAGAAGGACTGGGCTACAACAGAGACACTTGTAAGTGACAGAAGCTCCCAGAACAAAGAGGAACCCATTTTCAAAACGGAAATCACACAAGCTTCACAATCATTTCAATTCTCCCTTTCTGAATGATCAGAAATGGAGGGCTAATATGTGTATATAGAGGATGGGGAACAAGAAGATATGGGACATGACCCAAAAAGCACTGTAAAAAATTGGGGGTAGGGGGTGGGTAAGCAGGAGGGATAGAAAGCCTTAGTTTTATCCACCCTCTAATGAAGAACCATGGATGTCTTGAAGTATTTACTAACATGAGCTTTGCTACAGGGAAATTTGTCTGGCAGAATACTTGTAAGAAGATTGATTAGAAATGGGGTAGAATCATGGGCCACAGAAAGCAGTTAGAACTGATCTTAATGCCAAGGCAAGAGGATGTTATGGCCTGAACTAAAAAATGAGAAAGGACAGATAAAACAAATTATTAGAAAAATAAGTGCAGTAGACAAAGAGAATATTATAAACCTGTGATTGGGGACCAGAGAGTGGGTGTGTCATAATTTAAAAGAGAGTGTACCAGAAGTGATTACATAGAAGCTGGGCAGGACATAAGATGTGGATTACATTTTACATGCTTTACATTGAAAACACTGGAGGAATGACCAAGGGAGATGCTCGGTAGATAGAAATGAAACTCAAGAGAGGCCATTTAAAGTTCAGGACACCCCCCAAACTCTGTGAGCAATGAAATGCAATTGAAATTTGTTAGACAGATAGGCTAAGATTAAAAGGAGCCAACCAGAGGTGAACGCAGAACTGCCTTCCCACTAGCTGTGCCAAATTAACCTCATTTCCCTTGTGGCAAGGTATCTAGACTATAAATCAAACAAACCTGTTTTAGATATGGCATATCTTGTTTTCTGCTATACAATTAAAGTAGTCCATGATATTTTTAACTAAAGAGGAAACATTATTTTTCATTGTTCATTGAGTAATCATCCCTGGATCACAGTGAAGGAATACTAACTCTGTACATAAGATATCCAGTGTCTCCAAGAAATAGCTTATTTACCCCACTGGGCCATTGGAAAAGACCTGTGAAAAAAATTACAACAAAATATTTTGTTTGTTTAAAGTGCTATCCCATAGGTTAGAATTTTAACTAACACTGGCAGGTGACTTCTTAAGAAATTATAGAAAGAATAAAGAGTAACTGCTCATAGATGCTGTTTTGTAATAAAATTGAAATCATGGCAGTCTGTATGTCTATAAGTATGGATTCCTGTATGATAAACAGAGATTTAAATCTTTTACTGAAAACAGACACATGGCTAACCGACCACACATGTCATTATATTCTAATCTTTATAAGAGGATTTATTATTAAAGGAAATGCATTTTAATATTTTAAAGCATCAGCAATTTCCATTTGAACAATTTATCATTACAATTCCAGGGGGGAAACATCAGGTCTAGACCCTTGGGCAAATGTCAGAGTCTGTGTTCTGACCCAAATACTTCACTACACTTACTGACAACTGTACAAAACACTGAAAATAAAGTATTTTAATGTGCTCTAAAATGGCACGTTCTCTCCAGTAAACAGTCTCCCTCTAAAGTGACTATGTAATAATGGACAATCATATCTAGATATCTCACCCTAATAGTACTTACAAAATAGTTACCTATGGATATATGCATTTTAGATTTTCATGTAACTAGCATTCATATGGCAGAATTGCAAACTGAATGTGAAGAAAGAAAGGTGGGAATGGATGGATGGATGCATGCATGCATACATGGATTGATGGATAAGTAGATGGATAAATGCATGTGTGAATGAATGGATAGATGGGTACATGGATGGATGGGTAGATGGGTGGATGGATGGATGGAAAGTTAGGAAATTCTTTCATTAGTTTAGATTCAACTATCATCTAGCATGTGTAATATATGACAGAGACTATTCCTTAGACAGTAAACACTTTCTCATCTTCTTTCTTAAGATAAACCTGGTTTCTTGTGTCAATATGCCTGTAAAAAAAAATGTTTTCCTGGACCAGCTTGTTACCCTGGGTGGCTAATGTGATAAAACCAGGCATGAATGCATCTTTGGGAGCTGGGAAGATATTTACTTCATTATCAAATCCCCGACTTCCTCCTTCTGACTTCATTAAATTCAAGAGTGGCTGATGGACCTCGGTGGTCTTATAAACTAGGAGAGGAACCTTAGATTCCCTAAGGGCCAAAAGTCATGCTCTCAAGATGTTAAGGCTAGAAGGCAGGCAGTTCGGGGTATACTCAGGAGAAGTCAAGATGGATTTTCTGCTACACACAGTTAAATTTATGCAACAAAACACATTTCAATTCCTGTTTCCCTTCCTTGCCGTTATTTTAATATTAACATGCTGCTTATGTCAGTGCTCTAATGCTGACAGTTCCTTCAAAATTCTTCTCAGACACCAGGGCACAGAAGGGCACCAGCATGTCCTCTCATAGTCTATGGCTTTGTGACCATCTGAGAGAGCAGAGAAGGGTACCAGCAAGTCCTCTCAAAGTCAGTCTGTGGCCCAGAGACCATCAAAGATGCTTCACAAATATTTTTAGTTCCTATTTTTTTCAGTAAATGCTAATTGCATGGTAATTGTTTCCATAGATTTCCAATGAAGAGTGAGGTGCTTTGACAGCTGTCGGCAATGTGTCAATGAAAGGTGAGGCGATTTAAAAGTTCTTATTAAGTAAGTAGGCTTAATTTGGCATATTGATATACAGAACTGCTAAAAATAAACATAAAATGAGGAGGTAGTGTCTATTATTTCTCATAACATCTCTGAAGTCCAGTACTTCTTGTTATGGTTGACCCAACTTTCTTTCAGTTGTACTTAGAAATAGTTCCCCTTTCAAAAACAGTTCTGCCCTGAACCTTGCATCAATCTCAGTTTAATCTAAAAGCACTCATCCTTTTCAATAACCTACTTAATGGGATCCATTTATTGTCATGTAGGAAGACACTGACTTGGTACACTTGGAGGTAATAATTATGGTTGTCAACTTTAGTAGATGTGGAATCAAATAAAAATACATTCTCTAAGGGATTTTGTTGATCAGATTATCTGAACCAAGATGATCCTCCCTAGGTTGTTTGAATCACAAAGAACATGCCCACCTCTGGCAGCAGTTCATGTAAAAGGAAATAAAAGGAACCTTTCCTTTTTGCATGTTTGCCTTCACTTTTGTTGACAATTCCATCTATGCTATTGCTACAATATTCATTCACTAAGATTAGTTCTTTGGGCTTCTAGAACAGACTAAAGACTAGCAGCCCTCTGGGAATTCTACAAACCTTCAGTGTTAGAGGGGATCTGCTAAGATATCTTGCCTCATAGATTAAGCAACACCAAATTATTGGCCTATCTAATATAATACAAACTTTGTTTGACCATTGGGACCACACTATGCAAGACAACATAATACATTCTGTATATCCCATATCTATCTATCTATTTACCTATCTATCTATCTATCTATCTATCTATCCATCCATCTACTATCTGTAGCTATCATATATCATTTACCTACTAATCAATATTCATTCTATCAGTTCTGTTTCTAAGAGAACACTGACTATTATACTGGCCTTGTTCTCCATAGTAGCAGTATTTCTGAGATGTGTTCATGAAATATACCCATAAAGTGCAGACATCCAGTCTTTGATGTAGCACCTGTGACTTGATACTAATACAATAGAAAACTGTACTTCCACAATTGAAGCTTGCTTCACTCTACCAGAATGCCTCTGTATACTAGTGTGTATGTAAAGGTTATTATTTCTGGTCTTGAAAATTAAAAGAGCCATATTATAAACTGCCTACCTCAGGAGTTGTGCACACCACACATTCCATACTTGTGTTAATGCAAATATGTATGTTACTTTTGAAAGTTTATATGTTTTCAGAACAAGGGGACCAGACATCAGTGAAAACAGGTGGTCCATCCTCTCAGAGTGCCTCTCTTGCAGTTTCCTCAGAGTTCTGCATCCAGAACAGCTTCAAGACTGCTGGCTGACAGACTACTCCAGCTAGGACTGCAGGTAAGCCTTACATTTTCCCATTGCACAGACACTGAACAACAAATAATATAGCCAACTCTCCCAGACTGACCATTATCCTAATTTCCCAGGGTCTCCTAAAGATATCAACACCCCCATTCTCAAAAGATGTGGATGGGTGGGATTTGACCATGTAACGGATTATGGGTTATAGATGCATGTCATCTTTTAAGGGGTTTGATTAGGTTACAAATTGTTATTGGTCATCCCTGATGAACATCGATGCAAAAATACTCAATAAAATAATGGCAAACCGAATTCAAAAATACATCAGAGAAATCATCCACCATGATCAAGTAGGCTTCATACCTGGATTGCAGGGATGGTTTAACATACGAAAATCTATCAACGTGATCCACCATATAAACAAATTGAAAAAGAAAAACCATATGATTATCTCCCTAGATGCAGAAAAAGCCTTCGATAAAATTCAACACTCTTTCATGATAAAGGTATTAGAGAGGTCAGGGATAACAGGAACATACCTAAACATAATAAGAGCAATATACAGCAAACCAACTGCCAACATCAAACTGAATGGAGAGAAACTTAAGCCAATTCCTCTAAAATCAGGAACAAGACAAGGCTGTCCTCTCTCTCCATATCTCTTCAATATCGTACTAGAAGTTCTAGCTAATGCTATAAGACAACAAAAGGAGATCAAGGGCATCCAAATTGGAAAGGAAGAAGTCAAACTGTCTCTATTTGCAGATGATATGATAGTTTACATAAGCGACCCAATAAACTCTACCAGGGAACTCCTACAGCTGATAAACACCTTCAGCAAACTAGCAGGATACAAGATAAACTCAAAAAAATCAGTAGCCCTATTTTTTTCAGACGACAAAGAGGCAGAGAAAGAAATCAGAGAAACATCACCCTTTACAATAGCCACAAGCAACATAAAGTATCTTGGTGTAACGCTTACCAAACAAGTAAAAGATCTATATAATAAGAACTTTGTGACTCTAAAGAAAGAAATTAAAGAAGATACCAGAAAATGGAAAGACCTCCCATGCTCTTGGATAGGTAGGATAAACATAGTAAAAATGGCAATCTTACCAAAAGCAATCTACAGATTCAATGCAATCCCCATTAAAATCCCACCACAATTCTTCACCGACCTTGAAAGGATAATAATCAACTTTATATGGAAAAACAAAAGACCCAGGATAGCCAAAACAACCCTATACAATAAAAGAACATCAGGAAGCATCACCATTCCTGACTTTAAGCTCTACTATAGAGCTATAGTTCTGAAAACAGCCTGGTATTGGCATAAAAATAGACAGGTAGACCAATGGAATCGAATTGAAAATCCTGATATTAATCCACGCACCTATGAACACCTGATTTTCGACAAAACAGCTAAAATTATACAATGGGGCAAAGACAGCATCTTCAACAAATGGTGCTGGCACAATTGGATGAGGGTGTGTAGAAGACTGCAGATAGACCCATGTCTGTCGCCATGCACAAAACTCAAGTCCAAATGGATCAAAGACCTCAACATCAATCCAGCCACATTGAACCTCTTAGAAGAGAAAGTAGGAGGTACCCTTGAACAAATTGGTATAGGAGACCGCTTCTTGAACATAACTCCAGGGGCACAAACACTGAAAGAAACAATTAATAAATGGGACCTCTTCAAACTTAGAAGCTTCTGTAAGGCAAAGGACACAGTTGACAAGACCAAACGGCAGCCCACTGACTGGGAAAAGATTTTCACTAATCCTATATCCGACAAAGGGCTGATCTCCAAAATATACAAAGAACTCAAGAAACTAGTCAACAAAACACCAAATAACCCTATTAAAAAATGGGGTACAGAACTGAAGAAAGAATTCTCAATGGAGGAAATCAAAAAGGCTGAAAGACACTTAAGAAAATGCTCCACATCCTTAGCTATCAGGGAAATGCAAATCAAAACGACTTTGAGATACCATCTTACCCCTGCCAGAATGGCTAAAATTAGAAACACCAGTGATGACTTATGTTGGAGAGGATGTGGAGAAAGTGGAACACTCCTCCACTGCTGGTGGGAGTGCAAACTCATACAGCCACTTTGGAGATCAGTATGGCGGTTCCTCAGGAAAATGGGAATTAGTTTACCACAGGACCCGGCAATCCCCCTCTTAGGCATATACCCAAAGGATTCACATCAATGCAACAAAGACATCTGTTCAACTATGTTCATAGCAGCACTATTTGTAATAGCAAGAACCTGGAAGCAACCTAGATGCCCTTCAATTGAAGAATGGTTAATGAAGATGTGGCACATCTACACAATGGAATACTACTCTGCAGAAAAAAATAATGGTATCTTGAAATTCGCAGGCAAGTGGATGGCACTTGAAGAAACCATCCTGAATGAGGTAACCCAGTCACAAAAAGAGGAACACAGTATGTACTCACTCATATATGGATTTTAGACCTAGATCAAATGATCACCAGCCTATAATTCACATCACCAGAGGAACTAGGATACAAGTTGTATTCTAAGAGATTCATATAAAGTCCCTCACAGAACTGGGAAGGGACAAGTCCCCCAGACCTCAGGTATAGTGGGGGAGGACAGCTAATGGAGAGAGAAGTAGGAGAAAATGAGAGGGAGGAGAGGAAGGCATGTGCGACCAGGAGGATTGAGCCTGGTTAGGAATGGAAAATAGGAAAGAGAGAGAGAGACAGAGACAGAGAGAGAGAACATAAAAGAGGGAGCCAATATTGGTTTGAAGATAAAGTTGAACACAAAGAAAGGTCGAGGGAACTACAAGACTGCTCCCAACTAACAATCTCAGCTTCCGTGGAAAGGCTATCATAAATGCCCTTCCCGGAGAGTGAGATCAACAACTAACTTCTCCATGGAGTCCTCAACTAATGCCTGTTGAAAACAGGAGCAAACACCCATACATAAACACTGAGTCAAACTAGAACCCAGAAGCAGATGGAGAGGACAAGAACATGCGGTAGAAGTACATAGAGACAGCTTACCTGAACAAGGAGGAGATAAGGGCCACTAGACTGATAGCTGGGAAGCCAACAGGGGTCTGACTCGGACCCCCCTGAATATGGGTCTCAGCCAGAAGGTCTGAGCAGTCTAAGAGACCTCAGACAGTGGAGCCAGGATGTATCCCTGGTGCACAAAAGGACTTTGCAAACATATCCCCCATGGAGGGATAACTGCCTTATTCTAGAGATAGGAGAGAAGCCCTAGTCCCTACTTCACAGGACCTGTCAGATCTACATGACCCCAACTGGATGGCATTCCCCTACATATTGTATTGTGGTGGGGGGTTGGGAGGGGAGGGTGTTTAGAGTGCATGGGAGAGGGTAGAGAGGGCAAAAGGGAGGGAAGGAGGGAGGGAGGGCTTGGGGGGAGGGAGGGAGGGAGGGAGGGAGAGGGAACTGGGATCGACATGTAAAATAATTAAAAAAAAAAAACGCTTTGACTCCAAAATTTAAGTTGAAGAACAAGTTACTGGGGAAAAGTATTTCTATTTTTGTTTCCACAGAAAATGAAAAGATGTGGATTCCTTCCAGACTAATGTGGTTTGATCACACCAGACCGCCTGAAACAGAGTACAAGCTGATCCTACATTCCAAACAGCTGGACAAAACAGCCCTACAGACTACAGCTAGGATATCTGAATCTTCTTCGAATCCCCCAAGACAGCGCCCCTTACCAGCAGGAAGTAGTTTGGAAAGAACGACGCCCAAATTCCCAAATATTGTGTATAAATGTTTGTTTTCATTTAATTAGACTTTGTTATATAAAATTAAATAAAAAATACTCTATATGCATAAAAAAAAAAAAAAAAAAAAAAAAAAAAAACAAATTGTTATTGGTCATCGTCAGGAAAAAAAGCTAAACAAAGGAGTTGAATTCAAGGGTCTCTTTCTGAAGGAAAAAAGTGGGATATAGTATAGAAATGATGGGTAAAGGGGTAGATTGTTAAGTCTACACTTGAACAACCACTAGTCTTAAATATTTTACCTTGTATGGATTTTGGTATACCAATAAAAATTTAAGGTTATTTTGGTCATACTGCATGTGGAACCACCATATCAATTTCCAAAGTGGCTGTACAAGTTTGCACCCCCACCAGCAGTGGGATAGAGTTGCCCCTTCTCCACATCCTCTCCAGCATAAACTGGTCTCCCTGAGAAGGGAAAGGGACAAGATCTCCTCAGCCAATTGAGAGCATGGGGGGGGGGGGGGTTAAGAGAAAGAAAAGGGGAGAAGAGGGGAGAGGAGGACATGAGGGAGCAGGAATATTGAGTCAGGGGAAGAATAAAGGAGATCAAGAAAAGAGATAACATAATATAGTTAGCCATTATAGGTTTAAAGAGAAATATGAAACTAGGGAAATGTCCAGAGATCTACAAGGATCTAACAACTAACAATCTAAGCAATAGTGGAGAGGCTACCTTAAATGCCTTTTGATGACTACCTTATATGACATCCTAGACCCTTCATCCAGTAACTGATGGAAGCAGAAGCAGACACCCACAGCTGAACACTGAGCCAACCTCCTGGAATCTACTTGCAGAGATAGAGGAGTGATGAACAAAGGGGTCAGGACCAGGCTGGAGAAACCCACAGAAACAGCTGACCTGAACAAGGGGGAGCTCATGGACCCCAGTCTGCTAGCTGTGAAACCAGCATATGGCTGACCCAGACCCCTGAATGTGTTAGTTAGGAGGACTGGGCAGTCTATGGGGCCTCTGGTAGTGGATCAGTATTTATCCCTAGTGTACAAATGGACTTTGGGAGCCCATTCCACATAGAAAGATACTCTCTCATCCTAGACACATGGGAGAGATCATAGGCCCTGCCCCAAATGATATGACAGACTTTGAAGATTTCCCATGGAAGGCCTCATCCCCCTGGGGAGCAGAAAGAGGATGGGATGTGGGTTGTAGAGGGACAGTGGAGGAGGGGGAGTGAGGGAACTGGGACTGACATGTTAACCAAGCTTGTTTCAAATTTAAATAAAAAATATTATCATAAAAAAACATATCAGTTAAACCAGGCATTGGTGGCACAAGCCTTTAATCCCAGCACCCAGGAGGCAGAGGCAGGTGGATCTCTGTGAATTCGAAGCCAGCCTGGTCTACAGAGTGAGTTCCAGGATAAGCTCCAAAGCAGTACAGAGAAACCCTGTCTCGTAAAACAAACAAACAAAACAAAACAAACAAACAAAAACAAACAAACAAAACAAAATAGGGGTCAATTTAAATTGTCACAGCTAGTTAGTAACAAGCATAATTTGTGGCAGACATTTACAATTCATAAAAAGTCTCTGTGTTGTGATTTGATTGCTGGCAGACAGGACAGAAAAGTCCCCCTACAAAGACTCACTCTGCATGTGTGTGGGGGTGGGGTGGGGTGGGGGGGAACTGTCCTACACTCTGTGGTTCCGGATTGAATCAGAGGAAAGGCAGGCTAGCAGAGCACCACCAGCATTCTTCTCACGCCGTGCTCCTTTTGACACAGCTAGAGCTGCTCTTCAGCTACAACTTCCTCACATGACCAACTGTGCTCTCAAACTGTAAACCACATCAATACTTCTTTCTGAAATTGCTTTTTTCATAGCAACAAGAAAAGCAACTAACAAAGTCCTTAACTACTGCAGTGCTGTAGTCTTCATGAAGATTCACTCAAAACTGGCTTATCATTATTCAAACACAAGCCTGGAGTAGGGCTTCCTAGCCAAAATTATTTGTCACAGAAAATTCTTTTCTTTCTTTCTTTCTCTCTTCCTTCCTTTCTTTCCTTTATTAATTTTATTTATAGTGCGTTTTGCCCACATATGTCTGTGCCCACCTGCATGTACATGCAGTGCCCATAAAGGCCAGAAGAGTTATTGGATTCCCTGGGACTGGAATTACAGACAGTTGTGAGCCACCATGCTGGTGCTGAAAATCTTAACCATTAAGCCATCATTCTAGCCCCAAGCTTGGCTTTCTAGAAATATTGTACCAACACTCTGGTATTAGTGCCCTGTATCACTACTTAAGATACCTTTCATCAACTCTATAGAGTTTATGGGTTACATGAACCTGAATTTGAGATTATCCTTTACATATTATATTTTTCTACCTGGCTTATTTAGATTTTACCTCTGTCTATATATCTCAAAATGAAAGTAAAGCTTACCCATTATTTCTAAGAACAGAACAAATTCAGTATTAAATATTTATTTACTTGCTCTGGTCAGCATATTATGGTCCCTGTAAGCTATTATACTTTGAATGATTTAATATTTTAAATGTCTAGCATTTGCAAAATTGGGATAAGGGTGACATGAAACAAATATCTTTAGCATATTTGCATATCCATATTAAAGACTTTGTGTATACATTTACATCTGTTTATCTTAAAAAAAAGAACTATTTAATAGACCTAAATAAAAGAGGATTATAATTAAAGGATTTGCTTTTTATTTTGATACTATTCTGCATTAGATACCACTTGGAGAACCCTACAATGATCATTTTTACAAAACACATATAGAAAAATCATTTGCCTCCAAAACTAACCAATTATACATACTGTAGTTTGGATGTTTCACTTCTTAAATTTATTCCTTTCATTTCATTTTCTTCAAATATATTGTCCAGGACATCCACCTCCTCACAGGATAATATTGAAATTAGATAACTTTGTTTAATGCCTAACTTGGAAGGTATTAATAATATCTTAAAAGTTTGAAGATTTTATGATTTATGAAAACATTATGATTACTTGTAATATTGTTGTAAATTTTTGTCATTCCATTTTACAAAGATGAAGAAATTAGCTTGGATTCCTAATTTTCTGAGAATTTTCATTATGAATGCATATTGAGTTTGCTGAGTTGTTTTTGCATATCGGTTGAAATAATAATAGCACTTGGCTTGGCTCTTTATCATGCTATTATGATAAATTACATAGATGTTTAATTGATTTTTAAAAGTTAGTACTGGGCTTCAGTGTGACATTTTCCTACACATATATCATTACACTTTGCTGTTCCTTGCCCTATCTTCCATTAATTACTCTCTCCAGTTCTTCCTCCTGTCCTAGTCTTCTTTCTCTCCCTACCTACAAAATAATGCTTACTTCTGAATTCATGTCATGTATATTCTATTAACCTGTATTTCCCCACCATCTTCCCTGTAGACCTCATCCAACCTCTCATAGTCTCTGGTATACTTTTACAATCTTCATACATATTTATAGATAAATTGAAATGTAGGTTATGTATATGAGAAAATATTTCACATTTGTCTTTCCAAGATTTATTTATTTCACTTTATATAATCATCTCTACTTTTATCATTTTTTAACAGATGTCATAATTTTATTCTTCTTTATAGCTGAATAATACACTGACTCTATTCCTTTGCTCAATTTGTTTTTCTTTTTTAAGTTAAATTTATTTTAATTTTTGAGCTTACAATTTAATTGCAATATTATTTCCTTTCATTTCCTCCTCTAATACCTACTATATGTCCCTCTCTGCCTTCTTTCAAATTCATGATTTTTATACTATTTTAATGCATTCATATATATACATGTAAATATTCTTAAATACATATATTTCTGCATAAATGTACATATCCATAAATATAACATATTCTGTCCTATAATGCTACCTGTATGTATGTTTTAAAGGCTGACATTAACTTTTGAAATAAAAATTTTTGCATTTCATTGATAATCCCCCAGTTAATAAGGATACATTATAATATGTATAAATGTGTATGTACATTTGATTTAAATTTGTTACAAGCCTCGATAAGTATTTCATGCCTATGTTCACTAGACTGTTGTTATGCAATTTTCATTATGCATAGTGTCTTTGAAAAGTTTTGATACTAGGTATTTATCCTATCAAATAAGCTAGGAAGTATTCTACAATTTCTATTTTACTTGTTCATATACCCATTCCCTAGAAATAAACATTTTAAGTTACATCAGTATACAGTATCAGTTGCCTTGTAGAAATGTGAATTATGAAGGGCAATAGAGAAATACATTCAGATTATCTATCATCTGAAACAGAATAGTATGAACAGACATTGAAACTGAAGTTTTCAAAGAGATCTCTGTACAAGGAAGAACGTTGGTTATATAATGACTAGGTTTTAAAATAAAATGTGGAATATGTTCAAAATCATACTGAATTGTAACAATATAGAAAAGATAGTGCTATAATCACTCTTAGGAGGGAATAATTTTTTTTCTTTTTTCTTTTTTTCGTTTCTCTGAGTAACAGTACTGGCTGTCCTGGAACTCTCAGTTTGTAAACCAGGCTGGCCTCCAACTCACTGAGTTCTACCTGCTTCTTCCTCCCAAGTGCTGGGATTAGAGGCGTGTACCACCACTGCCCAGCCCTGTCTAACTTCTTAAAGGTTTCTGTGATTTCATCATAGCCCCTGTACTGTTTGATACTCATAGACCTAATCAAGATAGGCAACTTTACAGGATCCTGTTTCACCCAAGCACAAATAACTGCCTTTAGAGTTTGCACTCTCAGTAGAACTCTCCAATGCTGACATGTAGGGTGTGTTCCAGCAATATATTCACCCCCAGGAAGAACTGCATATAGCATAATCCTGGTGGGGCATAAATGCCACCCCAAGACAATTCTTTTAATTTTTTTCTTTTCTTTTGTGTGTGTGTGTGTGTGTGTGTGTGTGTGTGTGTGTGTGTGTGTGAGTGTGCTTGCATGTACGCGCCAAGGTATCATGCATATGGAGGTCAGAAGGCAGTCTGGAATGTCTGTCCTTGTCTTTCACCTTGTTTCATTCAGGGTCTCTTGTTGCTCACTGTTGTTGGCGCTGGCCCATGAGCTTCCAGACAGACTACTATCTCCACCTTCTATTTAGCTGCAGGGATACTGAGATCACAGACTGGTACCACCACACATGGTTTTATGTAGGCTCAGGTCCTCAGGGTTGCACAGCAACCATCTTTATCCCCTGAGTCAAGGCAAAGTGGCATGGCATCAATGGCGGAGAAAGGAAGCTAAGAGCTCCCATCTTAAAATTCAAGCACAAAAAGAAAGAGAAAGAGAACCAGAAGTAGGGTGCTGTTACATAGTGTCAAAGCAAGGCTGCGACACCTGACCCTCCCCTAACAGCACAGCCAACTGGGAGCCAAGTGCTCCAATGCCTGGACCCAAGGTGGTTTCTCATTCAAAGAACCATAGTTGGGGGCTAGCACTTTTTGGCTAGTTTAACTTTCCAAAAGTTTTTTGTTGTTTTGTTTTGTTTTTGCCTTTGTTCTTTTGTTTTTCAAGACAGGATTTATCTGTGTAGCTTTGGCTGTCCTGGGACTAGTTCTGTAGCCCAGGCTGGAGGAGGGAGTAATTAAAGGCTTTAAAAACTACCACCCAAATTACTAATGCTCTCAATTGATTTTACAATTTCTAAAGAATATTTCAGTGTAACTACATTTGCTAAATATGTGTATTGGGAAAAATAAGCATTTTAATGTGTTAATAACAATCTGCAGGTTGCTGAAAAAGAAAAAATAAGCCTAAGTTACTTCAAGTTGGATAATTTCACTTAGAATTCTCACACCTTCTTAACAGTTCCAAATTCTCCTATACTATTCTCACACTTATTAGCCAGTGAAAGCTTTCATTGCAAAGTGTAACTATAAATTATCATCTAATATTTATAGCTCTCTCATCTTAATTTTTAAGACACTACCCTAACTATGCTGGTATGTGGTAATTCAGTATCAGGGAGAACTGGTCTTTGAAAGGATTACTTCAAACTGTCCCCAGGAAAAGAGGTGACAACATGAAACATTACACTGCATAGTGAGCTGTTCATTAGACTATTAACTTGTCTGACCCAGTTTGTCAAGATTCTATGTTCCCAGTGTCAACTTCTATCCACACAGCTTCTTTTCACTTGGTTTTGGTGGACTGAGAAGAAATTGCCTTTTTCAAACAAAGAAACTGCGACAATCTAGAAAAGAAATCTCAGAATCTCCTGGGCAAGGTGGGGACAAACTACTAGGATGAGTCAGTCACCTTTAAGGTAATTAAACAGTATGGGAGATAGTGAGACTGGCATCCTTTGTTCTAGCATGCCCCTTGTTTTATACTTGGGCACTTGTCACTGTTCACTCTGATGCCAGAACATAAACCAAATCCAAGATAAGTTGCTTAGTTCAGACAAAATCAATTTTGTTTGGCAAAATCTTAGTTACTATTTTGTAAATGAGGAATAGAAATTAGTAGGTATGTTACATATGATCTGTGCATTATTATTACCACCAGAAATAGCCACAGAACACTAAAAGATCAAAGTAGAAATATAGCTTTTTTTTTTCAGCAAAAATAAGACATTTAGTGGTATAACGATTTATAAATAATACTCAAAGGGATATTTTAAAATGATCTAACTATCTTTTATTCATGTAGCTCCATTAGCAAAGACAATTATGAGTTGGCTTGCAATCCTGTAACACCTCAACACCTTCCTAGTAACATTAAAAAGACAAAATCTGATGAGTTTTTACTGGATGCATGTTTTGAGAAATGAAAGTAATCATCTCAGACCCCAAAACAGGTAAAATCTTAAATTCTTTCCTTAGTACTTGTGTAACCTACTAAGAAATCTCATATCTACTTGTTGTGATGTGACTTGACTTGACAAAGCCTTGATAGAACTTTCCTTGGGTAATTAAAATTACTAACCTGACCACAAGTTACAAAATATTTTAAAACAAATACAAAATGGCTGCAAAAGTGCAAGTATTTTTTGTAAGTTTTTAATTGTATATTAATAGAGAGATTTCTATTGCCAATGGTTCTGGCATAAAAAGGATTTCTGGAAAGAGTAAATAGCTTTTAGAAATGTGAAGCACAAAAGAATAGGATATATGCAGAATTTATTTGACTAAATAAATATGAACTGATAAATGTGAACAAAATAGGAATCAAAGACAATGCCTAAATTTTAACATGATGGTGCTTCCCAGTGTAATCAGAAACCTAGGCCACAAAATGTTTAGAAACAAAGAACATCAGGAGGCATCACCATTCCTGACTTTAAGCTCTACTACAGAGCTATAGTTCTGAAAACAGCCTGGTATTGGCATAAAAATAGACAGGTAGACCAATGGAATCGAATTGAAAATCCTGATATTAATCCACGCACCTATGAACACCTGATTTTCGACAAAACAGCTAAAATTATACAATGGGGCAAAGACAGCATCTTCAACAAATGGTGCTGGCACAATTGGATGAGGGTGTGTAGAAGACTGCAGATAGACCCATGTCTGTAGCCATGCACAAAAGTCAAGTCCAAATGGATCAAAGACCTCAACATCAATCCAGCCACATTGAACCTCTTAGAAGAGAAAGTAGGAGGTACCCTTGAACAAATTGGTATAGGAGACCGCTTCTTGAACATAACTCCAGGGGCACAGACACTGAAAGAAACAATTAATAAATGGGACCTCTTCAAACTTAGAAGCTTCTGTAAGGCAAAGGACACAGTTGACAAGACCAAACGGCAGCCCACTGACTGGGAAAAGATTTTCACTAATCCTATATCCGACAAAGGGCTGATCTCCAAAATATACAAAGAACTCAAGAAACTAGTCAACAAAACACCAAATAACCCTATTAAAAAATGGGGTACAGAACTGAAGAAAGAATTCTCAATGGAGGAAATCAAAAAGGCTGAAAGACACTTAAGAAAATGCTCCACATCCTTAGCTATCAGGGAAATGCAAATCAAAACAACTTTGAGATACCATCTTACCCCTGCCAGAATGGCTAAAATTAGAAACACCAGTGATGACTTATGTTGGAGAGGATGTGGAGAAAGTGGAACACTCCTCCACTGCTGGTGGGAGTGCAAACTCATACAGCCACTTTGGAGATCAGTATGGCGGTTCCTCAGGAAAATGGGAATTAGTTTACCACAGGACCCGGCAATCCCCCTCTTAGGCATATACCCAAAGGATTCACATCCATGCAACAAAGACATCTGTTCAACTATGTTCATAGCAGCACTATTTGTAATAGCAAGAACCTGGAAGCAACCTAGATGCCCTTCAATTGAAGAATGGTTAATGAAGATGTGGCACATCTACACAATGGAATACTACTCTGCAGAAAAAAATAATGGTATATTGAAATTCGCAGGCAAGTGGATGACACTTGAAGAAACCATCCTGAATGAGGTAACCCAGTCACAAAAAGAGGAACACAGTATGTACTCACTCATATATGGATTTTAGACCTAGATCAAATGATCACCAGCCTATAATTCACATCACCAGAGGAACTAGGATACAAGTTGTATTCTAAGAGATTCATATAAAGTCCCTCACAGAACTGGGAAGGGACAAGTCCCCCAGACCTCAGGTATAGTGGGGGAGGACAGCTAATGGAGAGAGAAGTAGGAGAAAATGAGAGGGAGGAGAGGAAGGCATGTGCGACCAGGAGGATTGAGCCTGGTTAGGAATGGAAAATAGGAAAGAGAGAGAGAGACAGAGACAGAGAGAGAGAACATAAAAGAGGGAGCCAATATTGGTTTGAAGATAAAGTTGAACACAAAGAAAGGTCGAGGGAACTACAAGACTGCTCCCAACTAACAATCTCAGCTTCCGTGGAAAGGCTATCACTTCCCGGAGAGTGAGATCAACAACTAACTTCTCCATGGAGTCCTCAACTAATGCCTGTTGAAAACAGGAGCAAACACCCATACATAAACACTGAGTCAAACTAGAACCCAGAAGCAGATGGAGAGGACAAGACCATGCGGTAGAAGTACACAGAGACAGCTTACCTGAACAAGGAGGAGCTAAGGGCCACTAGACTGATAGCTGGGAAGCCAACAGGGGTCTGACTCGGACCCCCCTGAATATGGGTCTCAGCCAGAAGGTCTGAGCAGTCTAAGAGACCTCAGACAGTGGAGCCAGGATGTATCCCTGGTGCACAAAAGGACTTGCAAACATATCCCCCATGGAGGGATAACTGCCTTATTCTAGAGATAGGAGAGAAGCCCTAGTCCCTACTTCACAGGACCTGTCAGATCTACATGACCCCAACTGGATGGCATTCCCCTACATATTGTATTGTGGTGGGGGGTTGGGAGGGGAGGGTGTTTAGAGTGCATGGGAGAGGGTAGAGAGGGCAAAAGGGAGGGAAGGAGGGAGGGAGGGCTTGGGGGGAGGGAGGGAGGGAGGGAGAGGGAACTGGGATCGACATGTAAAATAAAAAAAAAAAAAAAAAAAAAAAAAAACGCTTTGACTCCAAAATTTAAGTTGAAGAACAAGTTACTGGGGAAAAGTATTTCTATTTTTGTTTCCACAGAAAATGAAAAGATGTGGATTCCTTCCAGACTAATGTGGTTTGATCACACCAGACCGCCTGAAACAGAGTACAAGCTGATCCTACGTTCCAAACAGCTGGACAAAACAGCCCTACAGACTACAGCTAGGATATCTGAATCTTCTTCGAATCCCCCAAGACAGCGCCCCTTACCAGCAGGAAGTAGTTTGGAAAGAACGACGCCCAAATTCCCAAATATTGTGTATAAATGTTTGTTTTCATTTAATTGGACTTTGTTATATAAAATTAAATAAAAAATACTCTATATGCATAAAAAAAAAAGAAACACAGACTTAAAGCTCACAGTAAAGGTAAATGTTTGAAATGTAGAAATACTTGACAATTATAAGAATATAAGGAATAAAAGAATTATAAGATTGGGGTAGGCCAATCTCTGAGACTGTTTACAACAAAAAAGAAGCTGAGATGCAATCCTACTGGGAGGCACTGAAGTAAACTACAAAGACACAATAAAAACGAAAAACAGAGAACTCAAGAGTACAGTCTCCCAGGGGAACATTTCCTTGGCTGGCCACTGTGCATCCACAGCATCTGGCACACTCTAGGGACACAGAAGCTAGACATGTGTTAAATAAACAAACAAACCAAAACAGTCATGTTAAAACCCAAGACATAGACAACTTCAAATAAAAGAACCATGGGCGAGTTGAGGCTGTTTATTGGGGTTGACTACTATAAAGTCATTGAAGCCCTAGTAAGAAATAGCTTCTTTCTAGGAGTGGCAGAATGTAGACTGAAATACATTGAGAAAGAAATGGATAACGAAGCGGCACAGATACTAAAATTTCTAATTTAAAAAGTCAGTCAGACAAGAGCAGAAATCATCAGTGGTTACAACAGAGGAGGAAACCCTAGAAAACCTTTTTGTAAACTGGGAGGATGTACGCAGATTTATATGTTAGGATAGAAGTCAAAGGAAAAAAGAACGGAAGAGAAACAAACTGCAATGACAGAGTTTGGTCCTTTGAATATGAAGAATATGGAATTTTAAGCAAAGATGGAGGAGAAACAATCTAAAACCCAGGAAGAAACTTCTCTTCCTGAAAGCAATTAAATGTGGAAAGACAAGAAAGAGTACAAAACAGCTTCCACTTCTGGCATGAAGAGGGAAGCTTTAGGGGTGCTCTGATTCCAATTCTGCAGCGAAGAAGGCATGATGCCTCTTCTTAGAAGGGTTCCAGACAAGATAGGAGACGTAAGAATTTGGACAAAACTGTGGAACCAGATTTGGGAGTTTAACATGGATATATGGAAAGGACTTTTGCTGAAGGGGAGGTGATGAATTTCAGTTGATTACAGCAATCTGCTCAGTGGTTGGGTTTTCTCCAATGGCATTCAGAGATCTTAATATAGAAACCAGAGGGTGAATGATAGGCTTAACTCAGGACTAGAAGTTGGCAGATAGAATAGATCAGAAACAAGGACTTCAGATGTTGGAATCCACACAAGGGAGCTAGGCCATGTCGAGAGTGAGGGCAGCAATAGTTAAGGAATATGAGAGTTCAAGAACTGAATAATAATAAGAAGAAGAAGAAGAAATAAAAAGGAAAGGAGAGGAAGGGACATGACTTCTCTTAGGTATGGTGGAGGAGAAAGTTTACTGTAAAGAAAGAGAGTATAGCCTGAGGCTGGGACATCTGGGAGAGTCCAGAGTGGATAAGACCATGCTGAGCTGGCTATGTGGAGAAGGGGAGGGGAGGAGGAAATACAGAACCATGTGCAGCAGCCAAGAGGCCAAAGGTACAAAAGGATAGGGGTGGGTAACCAAAATATCTGGATTATATAGGGAAGAGCCTCTGGAAGAAAGGCAGCCCAACTCATGGGCTAGAGAGTTCAGAGTAGAGGGCAGGGTATGCCAGCCACACTCTGTAACAGGTAACATGTAGGGGGTGAGGGATGCTGGAAGAATCTGGATGTCAGGTCTATTGATATCCTGGCATTATGCTGACCCTACCCTTTCAACTGGTTGGGTATACACCAGCACTCAGGCAGATACTTTGACAGTTCAAAGGGCCCTGTGCAGTGGGGCTCCATCATGAATTGCGTGGCTCCTATGGACTCTGTATATATGCTCAAACTTTCCCTGTTAAGTAAGTACCTGCCTCCTATTCCCCTCCTTCAAGTCTGCTCCCTGTCAGCTGAAACCAACCTCCTTACCCCCTTCCTGTCCCTTCCTAGAAAACTTCACTTTGATATGTTAAATAGGCATCATTTGTCCTTTGTCCATGATTTGAAACTTAACATGTCTAGATATGGTTACTGTAGGTATGAGGGAGAACACAGCCAGTGATATCTGGGAGTGTCCAGACTCAACCAGGCCACAAGAGAAGGAGGAGGGGGAGGGAAAAAGAGGAAGATAGAGGAACCAGGAGCCAGGAGGGAACCAGGAGATCAAGAGGCAATGAAACTGGCATAGCCAAAATGGCTGGGTTAGAGATGGAAGTGAATGAACCCAGCCCAGGATCTGGGTCAGAGAGTTTAGGGTAGGGGCTGGTGTGCAGCAGCCAAGAAGACCCTGTACATGTAGTGACTGGGGGAGATCAGCTTCAATATGTTAGATAGGTGCCTCCTTAGCTATTTTTCCTGGGTTTGAGACCTAACACAAACAAGACAGCCTGAAGCTCTAAGTGACTGAGTCAAGGGAACAATTGATTGTGTGAGGCCATACCTCAGACGTACCTACCACACACTCATTCCGATCCACTTCTTGCTGTGGCCAGAACACATTTAGTAATCACTGAAGGTGAAGACATAGCTCAGAAGTTAAAATGAAAAGTTCAAAATAGAACATAAGGAATAGTGGACTAGACATGGGGAGCACAGCAAAGGTAGTAACAAAGAGGGTCCAAGGTTTATAGACTGGTTTTATTCATGTGGCATTGGGTATCACTTTATGTACCTCTTATGATTCCAGGATGTATCCCTACAAATGCATTAGGAAAACAAAATCTTAAGTCTACAGTTTCAGCAGAAAGCATTCCAAGGTGATTGAAAGGTAAGGGATTTGTTTTTTACTAATCTGAAATTTAGTTACTTATATAATATGCAACCGACTACACTACACTACAGACAATTGATAGGGAATGCTTTTAAAATGTGCCTTTTAAAAACTGGAGATATTTTTTAACCAATGATGTAACTGGGCTGTGACTCTAAATAACATATTAATAAAATGCAAGAATTTATGTTTCAATATACACACTGGTGTTTTCCTGTTTGCTAATTGCACAGCAGACGACAAAGTCTTGAATCCGGGATGCTAATAAAATAAGAAGTCTGGTGTGGTAGAGTAGAAGATGCTGTCTTTTACTTGCATGCCACTGAAGGAATAATCAAAGGAAGAGAATGTCACTTGCACCATCAGACGACCTTGGTCTGTGACCTTTGTAGAGAACAAACAGCTTTAAGTGAGAAGCAGCCGATCTGGCCATGCCACAAACAATTGAGAACTCATCCCACACTATCCTGCAGACCTGAATTATAGCACTCTTTTATGCAGTTACGCTGTAAATCACCGCCCACTATTTATGGCATTTCTGAGCTTCTAGCCAAAATATCAAGTAAATCAGATTGGAGATGAAATATTTTTGGCTTAAACCAATCCAATATGTTCTTGCTTCTGACAGCTGGAAAACTCAAGAGTTATTTTACATCTCCATGTTTGAAGTCCAAAAAAATGACAATTTTGGATGACCCTATGCACTACAACTAGAATCCTGGAAATCTCAGGATGGTTGGGAAATTAGCTGAGGTGGGGGCACGGCAGGAGAGAGCAGCTTGGTGTTACTGGGTAAAACAACAGGAGAATCACTGTAAGGCACATTAACTAGAAGCCCAAAAAAAAGCAATGGTGAAAATTTATGAAAGCTTCTCAAAGTGGAATCCGCACCTGACTGCTAACAGGAATTGAAATACAAAGACACATTGTGTTGTACTCCACAAAGTCAGTTAAAGGATAAAAAATCAAGCCCCCATTTGAGCCTGGTAATTATTCAAACAAAACATTCATGTAGAAAGCAATTGCTTTTCTTCAAGGCTGTTGTAACAATTAGTAAAGAAAACAGAGGGAGACAGAAGAAAGCTAAAGGGATGAGCTTAAAGCAAGGATGGAAACAATAATGGAACTATTCACCTCCGCAGGGGAATAATGTCATAATTGTCTGAGATGCATTAGTAAAAATAGCTATTTCAGTCTTATTATCAGCAAATAATTTAACTCAGTCACAGGATAGTTCATAAACATACAAAGAAACAATTTAACATTTGGAAAATACCACACAATGTAGACTCTACGCCACTATTAATTGTCCAAGAGTATGATACTGTGTCTTCTCAGTTCTGATGCTAGTTGTATTCTTTGGATTATAATGTATGGACAGTTAGAACTAATGTTAACTATTTCACCAGGCTTAAGAGAATTTCTCTGGGTGGTTATGTATGTGCCCGAAAATAGCAAAGAAATAGTCTTGACTTTTGCCAAACTGTCCTACCAGAATAGATGGAATTCAAATGTGACCTTGCATTCACAGATACTGATACTATATCTTTGTTTTTCATGACTCTGAAGCGACAGTAACTTCTCTAACACTGACAGTGCTTTGGAAGGCATGGCCCTTCCTCTTCCTCTCAGCTTTGCCTGGTGTCCACCAAAGTTAACATACAAAATGTATTTCTTTCCTTTTCTCTTTCTTTCTTTCTTTTTTCCTTCCTTTCTTTTTTTCAAAATCAGCCACAGGAAAGTGCTCTCTTGCTTTTTGTCCACTGGAGCCACTATCCTTTACCTGCCCTGTATCTTATATCTAAGGACTAGCTCGGTTTACTGGGCTTGGCAGCAGGCAGGCACCATGGGAAACTTCTAAGCCTTCTTAAGCCTCCAGATTGCTCAGGGTATTTCTTGGTGAATAAATGAAACCATGCTTGGAAATCTCTGGGAAAAGCTAAGTATTCAGTTAAAGTCTATGCAGACAGCTTATTCAATGAAATTGTGTAAATTTATAACCATAAAATTTTATATTTAAAACATGAAGAACTAGTTGAGCTAGGACCATCACAGAAAACCACAACTTGTCAAAATGCAGAGAACAAGTGATTGTAGGTTGTTCAGTCCTGACTGATAAACCTACAATACAGCTCTTTTATCTAAAGCTCAGGGACCATCTCAAAAGATGGAAGAGAGAGATGGTAAGAGCCAGCAGACCAGGAAATCTGCTGTGAGCACTGCCTTCTAGAAATTACAGGGCAGCTTCTCCTGTCATACCTTAACAATATGAGGTAGCAGTACCTGAAAAAGTACATCACCAATGGACATGCTAATATGGGAGATGTATATCTCACAGGGTCCCAGCCCTAGAGAGAGAACTACAGGCAAGTAGGTAATGTTGAAGGCAGAAGAAAATATTCTTCCCTGGTGATGATTTCTAATTGGTTATCCAATGCTAAATTATTGGCCATAAAACTATATGTATACAAGTGACACTAAGTGGACTGAACAGATTGTATTTATATATTTAACCATGTGTATGTGTGTGTTAGTGAGTGTGTGTTTTGTGTGTGTGTGTGTGTGTGTGTGTGTTAATATTTGTGTGTAACAATAACAATTAAGAGAAAGGGGCAATGATTTTGAGAAAAAAAGAAAAGTGTGGTAGGTAACAGGAATTTGAGGGAGGGAAAGGGGACAATAATGTAATTGTGTTTTAATTTTTAAAAATGAAAGAAAAAGGAAGTTAGAACAGTGAAATTTAAAAATATAAATATCACATATTAGATATCACTTGATAATGAACCTGTGATTAAATGATAAAATTTTCACAGCAATGAATGTATGAAAATTTTCACTGCTTTAAAGCATGTACAACTCCTTGTATTCCTGCAGCCATCTAGGTGTATTATAATGGCCTTACCTCCTGAAATTGTTGCATTTTGTAATTAATAGAAAAACTAACTTCAAAGATTTTTCTTTGAGTAGAGAGCAGAGGGTAATGAGAATCATCAATAACAACCACAAAAGCAAAGAAAAAACAAAAAAGAAAAGAATGAACCCTTTATCTCTTCTGGGCAAACCCTACTTGTTGTACACATTGTATCATTAACTGTGAAGGTTTGATTTGAGTAATCTCAGGACACTAACTTCTATTTTTAGAAAGAAGTAATTATCCAGAAATTAAATTTGAACATGTTGACCATGACCTCATTACACAGACAGCAAAGTAGTCTTTTATTGTGCTTGGAGTTATTGGGATGACCATTTTCATTTTACTGGCAAAGAATGGAACCCCTGCTGGTAAAGATGCCTGAGTAACTATTTAATTCCAACAGTATTGATTGGACTGTGAACATGTGCGAAAACTTCGGGCTTAATGGTAGAGAGGATAAAGATTTGTAAAGCAAGTATCTCACTTCACAATAAGGGGGTAAGGATGTCTGAACAAGTGGAAGATTAAAGGGAATTAAAGCACTGTAATAAAAATGAAAGTGAAGTGGGTTAGAGCACATGTGAAGGGCAGGTCTTAACTGGGTAGAGGGATGAGCATTTACTATGAAGACTTTCTTATACCAGCACTTACAAAATAAATACGATTTCATTAGGTGTAAAGATGCCAGAATGAGTGATGGAATAAAAAAAAGTCTTTGGAATAAATGGAAAACAGAAGTGGACAACGTCAAGGGAACTGAGTAGTGTGGCAAAGAAATAACAAAAGCCTGAAGGGTACTGAGTAATACATAGATTAACAACAGTGAGTTATTAGCAGTTATACTACTAATTATGTGGCTAAGACTTATTCAGCAATACTCAGGAACCCACTATGCACTTCCTGCACTCTACAGTATTTGATATATACAAAAAACAAAACAAACAAAAAACAACAAACAAAACCAAAAAATGTAAATCACTCTTCAAGATAAGTGTCATCTGCTTTTTCAGAGAAGTTAGGAAAATCACTAGTGCTCCCATTGTTAAAGTATAAAAATAGAATTTTAATGGACTTATCTCCAAAGAGCCCCATGCTTAGTCTCTATAGATATATGCTCTCATTTATATGAAAACTACTATGAAATTATATAATCTATCTTTTCCACAAATGCATGACCCATTGTTTTCTTTTTTTCCATCATTTTGGGCAGATATATACTGTAATATATTCCAAGTTTAGTATATGTGGTACATGTGAGTGTTGGAAAGGTCTGCCTAAAATATAATATATATTATAATTTCTGATGAGGAAGAATGGAACTATCTACTAGGCCCTTACTAAAATGAAATGGAAATAGAATATGACTCAGCTCCATTTCCCTACAACTACCAACTAAGATATTTAGATGGTATCTGTGGTGATATTTTGTTTGTGCTCTAACAAATAAAGCTTGTCTGGAAATCAGAGTGAGGAGCTAGCCATACTAGTTATCCATAGAGACCAGGCAGTGGTGGCACACACCTTTAATCCTAGCACATAGGAGACAGAGGCAGATGGATCTCTGTTAGTTCAAGACCACTGTGGGCTACACAAAATTAATCCAGTCTAAAGAAGAAATAGAGCCAAGTGGTGGTGGCTCTTGCCTTTAATCCCAGTATTAGGGAGGTGGAGACAGGAAGAAATATGGCCAAGCCGAGAGAGGAATATAAGGCAGAAGGAGGCAGAAGCTCAAAGCTTTCAGTCTGAGCATTTAGTCAGGATTCCTAGAGACAGGACCGCCCATTCGACCTGAAGATTTGGTAGAGGTAAGAACTAGTGTCTAGCTGCTCTGCTTCTCTGATCTTCAGACAAGCTTTAGTTGTCAGATCACAAACAAAATTTCACCACAGCTATCTGTACTACTATGGTTAAAAAAAAATATATATATATATATGGGCCAGAGGAATATCCAGGAAAGCAAGTTGAGCTTGGGCTCACTGTTTACTGTCATGCTTCTTAAAACACAGGAATGGAGAACTCGGTATAACCCAGAAAAGACAAACCTTGAACTAGGGAGAAGGCAGTCATGTAAACACATCATAGCTCCTTTCAGAATTGTGCCTCAAACATCAAGTCTACCTTGATTGGGATATGTCTACATTGGACTATCTAAAATATATTTTTAATTTATATTTATTCGTGTTATACATGTATGTGTGTGTTCATGCATGCTTATGTCTGTGTGTGTGTGTGTGTGTGTGTGTGTGTGTGTGTATGTATGTGTGTAATGTGTGTGTTGGTACCTGAGGAGGTCAGTAGAGTACATCCCATCCCCTGGATATAAATTTATAAATGGTTATGAGTTACAATTATGGGTGCTGAAAACCAAACTCAGGCCTTCTACAACAGCCCAATACTCTTAACCTCCAAGTAATCACTATAGCTTGTTATAACTAGTATACACCATTGCATTTTCTACAACAAAAGTATACTAACCACAAATTGAAAAGTCCTTTTTCATAAGTAGTAAAGACGAGATGGCAAATAAGCTATACAATCTAAAATTTGGTCTTTGGAGCATGGTTAGGGATGCCACATTGCATTATGTTGAAGGTTTTGAGGTATTCTTCCTCGGGGACAAAAGTCATGTATGTGTGTAATCATTTCCCTCCAAGCAAGGAAGATGGCTGCAAGTCACTGTCACTCTAACTAATGGAATAAACTACCACCAGCCTAATGCCAAATCCTGCCTAAAGCTTCAGGTCCTACTGTTGGGACACAGCTACCTCAAGGCAATATTGCTCACAAGCCACTTTAAGCCAAAGTGAATGTTTGGTTTTCATTTTTCAAGGTCAGTAGAGTTTCCACTGACCAAAAGAAATATAAAAAGTAACTAACTTGATCCATTTCCTTTTCATTTTTTTAAATTTGTACATATTTTTCATCTTAATAAATCACTGATTAGCAATTATTTTTCAGATGAAGTAAAAGATACATTCTACATGTATGGGAATATGTCTAAATTAAATACTTTTTTGTGAAAAAAAAACTGAAAATAAGAATAGCTAGTTTTAAGAGATATTTTTGAGGCTTTATTTTATATCCTCTAGTTATGGTCCTTGAAATGAGTGAATTATAAAACAGATGCAGTTATGCCATATAGCACCCAGCTATAACCTGAAGTGATTTTCATACTCAAGATTAGCCATTTTAGAACAGTTAATATAAGGGGTTTAGGAAGGAGATACTGCCAGGAAATATCTAGCAGAAATACTAACAAATACTTAGTAGAAAAAAACTTACAAAAAATATATATGAATCATAAAAGTAGCTGAAATCTTCATACTAAATTTTGATACCTTCTTTTGAATAAGATCACTTCCAGTTCTTTTCTGTCCTCATGTGATTCTTACCAAGAACCCTTCATACTACTTGCAAAAGTAGAACACAGTTACAGCTACATGTCAAAGTCTCATTTTAAGTAAATTTCACACTTTTTGCAGACAATTTCAAAAGACCAGCATCTGTTTGGTTTGTAAGATTGTGTGTGTGGTTTTTTTTCCCCACTGGTGAAATGATATTTCAAGTTGGGGAGAATTATTAACTTGGTCCTACCACATATACAACTTTTCCAAAGTAAGGTTAGATGCAGAAAATTAATAGATGCCAAGACTGATGTCTCACTTCCAAGCTGGATTCCATCAACAACATATTTTGTACAGCAGTCTTCTTAAGATATCTGAGTTTGACTGAGTCGAAATAGAATCCAGATGCAGATGGAGAGGACAGGACCAGGCTGCAGAAACACATAGAGACAGCTTACCTGAACAAGGAGGAGCTAATGGGCCCCCAGACTGATAGCTGGGAATCCAGCATGGGACTGACTCAGACCCCCTGAATATGGGTCTCAGCCAAAAAGACTGAGCAGGCTAAGGGACCTCAGACAGTAGAACCAGGATGTATTCCTGGTGCACAAAAGGCCTTGCGGACACATCCCCCATGGAGGGATAACTGCCTTAATCTAGAGACAGGAGAGAAGTCTCAGTCCCTACTTCAAATGATTTGACAGATTTACATGACCCCACCTGGATGGCATTGCCCTATATGTGGAATTGGGGTGGGGTGATGGGAGGGGAGGGTGGTCAGGGTGTATGTGAGGGGGTAGAAAGGGTAATAGGGAGAGAGGGAGAGAGGGAGGGAGGGAAGGAAGGAGGGAGAGGGAACTGGAATTGACATGTAAAAAAAAAGATATCTGAGTTTGAGCCGGGCATTGGTGGCACATGCCTTTAATCCCAGCACTTGGGGGTGGGGGGGCAGAGCCAGGCAGATCTCTGTGAGTGTGAGTTTTGAAGAATCCTGGTCTACAGAGCTAGTTCTAGGAGAGGCTCCAAAGCAATATAGAGAAACCCTGTCTCCAACCCCACCACCCCCCAAAAAAGAAAGAATGAAAGAAAAAAAGATATCTGAATGTATTGCACTATGGACCATTCAGGAACTAAAGTGCCTGCTTATTGTATTGTAGAAAGCAACAGCTGTCTGTCCTCTATGAGTTGCACTGGAATAATTTCATAGGTTTGCAAACAAATGTTCAAAGTAGACTCTGCCATCTTACAAAGAATAAGGGAAATGTTCTTGCCATTTTTTTGTGTGGAAGGTAAGCCATATGTTAAAAATCAGATTCAGAAACTTTTTAAAATGTGGTCCAATAATTCTAGATGTCATTGTTTTCATATGTATGCTTTGTGAATTGTTTCATGTTTTCAAAAACAGGATTCTTGGCCTTTAGTTTTTCTTTTCAATAACAAAGTTCACCAGCACTAAACTTAGCCTTGCCCCATTGATCATCACCCTGCCTCTTTCTCTTCACCCACATCAGTACCACTGAGGGGACCTACACCTGTGCATAGTTTATAACAAACTGACTATGAGATGTTAAAACCTCCATGACCTTGACTGATGTAAAAGCAATTCCAAGCACAGAGCCTTTAACAGCACTGCTCTACTGTGTGACAGGACTGCTACCGAGGGAGCCTGAAAATAGTAAAGTTCTAAGTCCCTTGGGGTAGACAGATAAAACGAGGCAGAACCTGTTAAAGCAGCACATTTGTTCTAACTAGTCATGGTGCTTTCCAAGGCTTTTCCTGTGGAAACTACACTGATTGTGCCAGAGTTCACCTTCTCTTGATGCTCCAGAGACATTTCATACGCTTGTCAGACTTGCCCAGCTAGAGTTTACAAAGGGGAAACCAGAAATGATATCATATAGGAAAAACTGAGTACAGTTTCAGATTTTTCACTGCTGTCATTTAGTTCCAAAAGAAATTTCCTGTGTTTGGTTTTTCCATTGGTGGATTGTATATTGGTAAATTTTGGCATTTATGATTAACAATACAAGGTGGAACATGCTTTTTTTTGTTTGTTTGTTTTTTTTTTTTTTTTTTGGTCTCATAGTCATGACAAATATAAAGGAGACACAGTTAATAACTACAAACCTCCTTAATTTACATGGCACTTGCTTCTATATCCAAGTATTTAAAACTTCTCATTTATGACAATACTTAAATCTTTTAAATTCAGTCATAGGTTTAAAAATGTATCCAACCACAGCTGGCCTGATGCCTCTGCCCTGGCTCTTGGTGCCACCAACCCTGGGCAGGCCCTCCCTGGACCCAGCCAGGACAAACGTGGGACCAAGTGCACACAGTTGCGAGCCGTCTCCTGTGCCTCCCCTCCCCTCCCTGTCCCTGCCTGGTGTCTGCCAGGCCTAGGCCTCAACAGGCAGAGGAGCCTGTCCCTGCTTCTCTTCTGACTGGGAAATAAACACCCCTAAAGGAGAAAAAAAATGTATCGAACCATTATACAAAAATGAGAGGCAAAAAAATCCATATCTCTGAACATGTGTACTATGTTCATCTCTGTTCCTGACAAGGAGTAATTCTAAAACAACTGGCTGGTATAGGTAGAAATGTTGTACTAACCAGGATACCCTATTAGATGGGTGGTGGCAGAGCATTTGTTTATTTTGAAGATTATCATTTGGATTATGATTAGGATGACCCTAAAATATTTCTTTAAGTAGCCAGTACATAATTAGGCCTTGCAAAAAGAATAAGGGTAGCAGTAGTGATGACTACAGCTAAGCCTGCTCACTATCTGTCTGTCTGTCTATCTACCTATCTACCTACCTATCTGCATACCTATCTCATAATTCTGTGAAAGCTATAATCCCCATTCTACAGATAAAGAAACAAAGAGGTACAACTGCAATCTGTCACAATATGATTTGATCCAGCTTGTCTAGCTCCAGATGCTGTGTGCATAACCATCGTATTAATCTGACATGCAGAGAAATTAACTAAGGAGAAATGTTCACAGGCCAACTCAAGCAGAGGGAATGTTAACACATCAGGAGCCTCAGGTTAAAAGGTACTGCTTCCTCTAATTGCTGAGCCTACTGAGCATCTCCTTTAATCTGAGATATATGAAGGGCAGGGTAGGTTCTTGTTCTTTTCACTATATGCCACTAATTCAACTTTCCAGAGAGGAAATAAATGAAATGGATGAAGAAATGAAAGCATACCAAAGCATGAAAATCCATTTGACTTATAAACAAATGTAACAGACATAATGGAATATTAAAATGGAAGTTTTGGCTGAAGCACCAAGACAATAATTAACACATTGCAAGGAAGGTGTTAGACCATATGTTGGATTCCCAAAGGAGGATTCTGAGAAGCAGTTACTCATTTTTAAAATGCCACACCACATCAAAGTTGTAGTATTAGAAATTAAGGAGCAGAACTTAGCTGGGAGAAGTTACGATAACCTATGAATTTCACCGTGAATAATGGAAATTCCTGCCCTCACCACAGTATGGAAAACTTCAGTAGGACCTGCTGAAAACTCTAGTGAGCACCCTGTGTAGTTTGATGTATACATGGATTGATGCCTATCTCATGTATAAAGGCCACGTAACTGGTTAGTACCACAAACAGTATAGCAGCAACAGCAGTATTCCAGAGTTGGGAGCCTGAGTATGATGGACTTCATGACAGTGAAGGTTTTCTATGGACCAGATATGGGTATTTCATGAGAAAGAATCAGAATGGTGTCACTGTGGTCAACCCACGAATCATGCATGGAAAAGGATAAAGAGGTCTTAATAGAGACCCTGAAGGGATCACTGTCCTTTTTTTATAATATAGATGACCAAGCTCATTAGACCAAGTGTGCAGTTGGGTATGAGCTTACACTAAACTAACCCCTACCTCCACAACACCCCCCCCCAAAAAAAAAACACAATAAAACTATACACAGGAGAGTCAGCTTTAACATCAAGCTCGGAGAACAGCAACACTAGCCAGCACCGATTTTCACCTGGAAAGAATCTCTACTGCTTCTTTCCTCTTCTCCTTCCTTTCTCTGAACTCACTGACAAGGTGATGCTTGCTAATTCAGAAGCCTGGCTACAGAATGGATGAGGAGACCAGCTACTCCTTACCTAGCGAGGTGCACTTGTCTCTAGGAGGCCTGAGTTTGAGGGAAGAAACTTCAAACTCTTCAATAATATAAAGGGTAGATGCTGAAATTATTATATTTATATAATGCCCTTATATAATATACACAAGGGTATTGCAAAATGTATATATTCAGTATGTGTAAGAAAAGTGCACAAAATTTAAATTCCTTAAATGTCAAATGGAAAATTCCACATTTGCCCTCAGGTGACTGATCTCCATCAACATGCAGACACACAAACAATATAGTGAAAAACTATGACAAGGTTATATAGGAGGAGTACCTGGAACATAAATATATTTTTCATGTAGGTATAGTTCAATACCAAGGATTATTGTGCCCCCCACAAATCAACTCTGATAACTTGCTGGGGCCATGTGCTTGGGAAAGTTTTCTAGCATTACTTTACAGGAGAGCCCAAAATGTTCAAAAAGCTGCACTAACTCACCGAAAGGAGCAAAGAAAGTCTAGAACTTGCTTCATAGAATGTGTACTTACAAAGATTTACAGGGAATTCATTATTATTTTATCTAACAAGCCATGTCTGATGGATGTACAGTGACATAAAGGGCTCTGCACTGGGCTTGTGCACACATGTAATTCTGCCCATGGCTCTCCATCCTCGAAAAAGCCACATGGGGACCTCAGCATGGGCTTTAAAGTGACGCCTGAGCTTCTCAAGGGCTAGGCTGGAAAGCAGGGGAACCAAGGGGAGATATTTTGTAGTACTGTGAATATAGACTAACATAACATATGAGCACATCAAGTTGAAAAGTAGGCCCAGAAATGATACTTGAGAAGCCTGGAACAACTGTTATCAAATATTAATGTTAAAATGTCTTGTTTTGGACTGGGCGTTGGTGGTGCACACCTTTAATCCCAGCACTCAAGAGTCAGAGGCAGGCAGATCTCTGTGAGTTCAAGGTCAGCATGGTCTACAGAGCAAGTTCCAGGACAGACTCCAAAGCAATACAGAGAAACCCTATTTGAAAAACAAAACAAAACAAACAAACAAACAAAAGTAGTCTTGTTTTTTTTTTTTAACATCTTAGCTGCAAGGACCACAGGGGACAAAAGGCCCATAGTTCTACACTTGCCTATGAATTCTGAGTGTGTTGGTTCATTTACTCCCCCACCTATGATGTGGTTATTACTATCATTCTCACTTTATTGATAGGAAAATAGGATGCGTGAAGGTTAAGGTCTTTGCCTATGGTAGCAGGTACTATACAAACACCATACTGCAGAGCCAGAATGCACACACATCAGTGTTACCAACATTTTTGTCATTCATTTTGAGGTCAAAAATCTAATATGGTACATACCATGGGGACTTCACTAAAGGACACTGGAAATCTGGATAAAGCATGTATCTTCTCTAATGAAACAGTCCTCCATTCACCATATCTCATAGATATTTCAAGATTAGATTTGAATATCACGAGTAAAATCAAACGGTTCTTGTTTTTAACTTCAGCTGAAAGGTCTTCATGTTACAGCACATACTAAACAAGAATTTAATTAAACACACAATGTAGCTGTCGGGTTCATGATTTAATGGCTGTGAAGAAAGAGGCTGTAATTTAAATAACTTTAAAGTAGAATATCCAATCAGGCAAACCCTTATAAACAGTTAACTTTCACCTCTCTTCTTCACTTAACTTTTCTCTTAGCTCTAAGTAATTCATTTCTAAAAATGGGAATTTGTTGACATATTTAAATGAGAACTATGTGTATACAGGAAGGTATAATTTTTTATCTATGGAAAGCTATAAAATGTTACCCTATGTTATATTTGCTGTATACCTGATCTTAAAGTGTATTTTAATATACAAAGGTAATAAAACTTACATAGTTAGCTGCTGCAAGGTGACAGTCCTTGACTTATAAAAGATGCATAATGTTAAATAGAAATGCTGTGAGTTCTTTCCTAACAGCAAATTATGTCTCTATAATTCAAAAATGAGGGAATAGTCATCTTATATGGACATCAAAGTACCAATGACCTCTGCTGCAGCCTCAATAGCCTAGAAGAGGAGACTGCAAGCAAGTACTACATTTGTAATAATCCCCAAACTGGAACTCAAGCTCATGTCACTATTCATATAGTATTTCTCTACTAGGTGCATAGGCAGGTACAAGAATATGAGCATGAAAGGTGACACCAAACAAATACCTTGTAACAGTTAGGTGAAAAATTCTTGACATGCTCAAAACTTAGGCATTTAGGTAGGAATAGAAGTCATGGAATCTTGTTTCTCTATTGACTTCAGAATAAAAAACCTGACAACTTATACATTAGTGTATAAGCATGCACACATGTGTACACAGGTCTATTGTGGGGGATCCTCTTTCCTTCTCAGCTTGTTGATCATCAGTCCGAGAGGGGAAAGAAACAAAAGAAGCAACAAAAAGCTTTGTATGCAGCCCATGAGCATGAATGGAGGGGGGCCTCCAGGAGACAGACTTTTGTAAATCAGCTCAACTTCATTCCAGAATATAAGGAATATATAGTATTGGGGAGCCTGGAGACAAACCCTAATTTGCATTAAGTGGCACATTCCTATCACAAGGCTTAGCAAGTGGCCATAGGGTCCTATAGCAAAGCTCCTTGTACAAGTCTTCTTAGCAGAGATCTGTGCCACGGGTCAAGCTAAAGATGAATCAGGCATCAGGTTTAGAGACAGCTTTTAGATAATGTCAGTCCTCCAGTCCCAGGGACATTGTCCAGATGTGGTCAGACAGAGAGAAGGAAGTTCTGCTAAAAATGGGGGAGGCTCCATGTAGCTAAGCTAACGAGATTAGCTGCCAGGCCAAGGGGAGGCTTTGACCTCTACCAGCCAGCAAAAATCTCCCAACTAATCTATGTTTATCACCCCACAGCTACTAGACACTTAGATGCTTTGCTCTGTGCTAAACTAGGTCCTGGATTTAAAAAAATATATGTTTCATTTTGTTGATACTTTTAGATGAGATAGGGACATAAATGAGCAGCAGTTGGGGAGTGGTCCGGAACTTGCTAGGACAGAGAAGTACTGAAGGCCTGAGAGCTACTCACAGAAGCTGGTTTCACAGTGATCTCACAGATGAGATGTGGAGGGAAGAGTACCACACTGAGGGAATATATGAGAGAGCCGCAGCCAGAGAGATGGGGGTGGGGTGGGGGTGTGCAACATCCTGTAGGGATGAGAGTAGAGCAGAAGCAAAGACAGTTCAGAAAGGGCTTTTTGAAATCAAGTTCCTCAGATAACACTCAATAAAATAGTTCCTTGTGTCCTGAATGCACTCATTTCTTCCCTTGATGGTTATTATTAATAGTTACCTGCTTTTGAAGAAGTTTCTCAATCTAAGAAGAAATGAAGAGTGAAAATGCCTAAAGCAAACCACTAAAAAAAAAATCTTTTCGAAGTACAAAATACAGATTTCTGGAGCCGTTTCTTCCAACTTCTGGCCCCATGCATTATGACAAGAGAACATGGAATATGGCACTGAACTTGCTTGCTCTGAGAAAGAAGACCCACAGATAATAAGACTTCTCATTTGGCCACACAGCACTTTGCTTTCACAAACAATTTCTACTTTGCCCATGAGCATCAGAAACTTGAAGGAACATTAATGTTCCTAAGTAACTAAGTAACTGGTTTTTAGGAAAACGTCCACAATGTCACTTTATGGGTAGTGATTTCTTATGTTCAGTACATGATAGGAAATGCCCCTATCTGGGCACCTGTTCAGATTGCCAAATGACAAAGATAAAAGGCAAGCAAAGGGAATGAACTTCAGTTACTTTGGTACCTCAGTTAACAGTTGATTGCGGGTCAAGAAACTGTTTAACAGTGGGTTAAACGAGCTGCAGGTTCCATAACAGCTCTGCTTACCTTTCCATGTGGATGGCTGTTACGCCCAAGTTGGCTCTCTAGATATCACTTCTCAGACCTAGAGTTTATGCAGAAGGATGGAAGGTGACACAAGGAAAGGATGCCCTCTCCTCTGAGAAATAGCACATAAATCTGCTTAAATTTTATGGGTCAAAATTTAGTGAGAAGGCTCTATGGAGTATAATATTTCAGACAAAGAGCAAAGTACCAGGTTTAAAGTGTGTGTTTCTATGACAGGGATGGAAGCAAAGGTCTTAGAAGGCAATTCCCAATAAATGCCATTGAAGCACACTCTTTGGAAATTAAAACTGTGAATATGTGTTACTGACTGAACGCCTGTAGGTCTCTCAAATTCATACTGAGACACAATCTCCAATGGAACTGTATTAGGATATAACAGGCTGAGTGATGATTAGGGCACGAGGATCCCACTACCACGGATGGGATACGTGCCCTTAGAAAAGGATCTGACAAAACCTGTTGGCCCTGTTTTTGATTCTTTGGTTCTTTAGTAACATCACAACTTTCTTTTAAAAATGTACATAGAGCAATGTTTCTAGAAAGAACAATGGAAGTATCTACATAAAAGTCTTTTTTGAAACCAGATCTAATTCTGTAGTCTAGGCTATCTTGGATCTCTCTGTGTAATTCAGGTCTCCCATAGATTTTCAGAACTCCTCCTGCCTTACCTTCCTGATTCCTGGGTTATTGACTTATGTTATCACACTTAGCTCATGTTTACTTTCAAAAACCTATTTGGTGATATAGAAAATTTTCCTGACATAATATTGGTTGGGAAAACAGGGCAGCAAATGAGGTTACAGATGACTACTTTCTTCCTCTTCTACATACGTAGGTCCTCATGTATGCTACATGCCAACTGAAAGGAAGAACACTGCAATTTCTTGGCTGGGGGTTCCATTCATGATGTCTTTACTTATCCTCTTGACAACTTTCTTTATTCTCCAAATTTCCTAATGTGAATACTACATTAATAGAGTCAGACCTCAATGTTATTGTGTATCCATATTTAAAAGATGTATAAAGTCTTTAGAAAATATGATTATGTAGATTTAATAAATATATCTGAAATCCTATAAAGATAATTTTGTGTATTAGAGAGACATAACCGTATACCTGATAAAGTCATGTTGAAGGATATTTAGATGGCTAACTAAACTTTCTGTGACAGAAAATGTTCAAATTATAATGTATCGTCATATTCCCACTAGACTAACAATTATTATTAAGCTATATATTTGAATTTAAATGTACATATCAGTGTAGGGCACATATGCCAGTCAAAGATGGTGCTGAGGGGAAGTCAAGAGAGCAAGTCCTGAGTTGTTCACAAGAAAAAAATGATTTGTTGCCTAGATTGAACTAGATGAGGTCACTGCATGAACAGCTCATGATCTCTAGGTGAAGCATAAGGGTGCCTAGCCATGTGGTAGGTTGAACTTTAAAACCATTGGCAGGCTGTTTTCCCACTCTGTGTGTGTGTGTGTGTGTGTGTGTGTGTGTGTGTTTCCCCCCTTTAAAAAATGCTTGCTATGTGGCAATAAACGAGTTCCTGCTTGACTAGACTCTGTGCTGCATCTGATTGTTTCCAGGATTCTTGGAGGATGGGGAATGGGCAGGCAGTGAGCACACTTACCTTTTCTGGGACCCAGCTCAGCTTTCCCTGGCTGTGCTAAGAGCCCTGCATATCATTATTACTTAAAGATAAATTTCAGAATGTTTAATAAAACACAGTTTGTTATTTATTCAAGTTGTCACTCAAACAACTGCCACTAGGCTAAACTTCAGACTGTAGCAAACCTTTTGTAACTAACCCTCAATTTTCAGAAAGTAATGATTTCACTTAGAAAAGTTACCAGGACTCAACTCTAATAACAAAAACACATCACTAAAATACTAACTTTCCAATAAACACTACAAGGATTACCTGGTTTTAGTTTCCAAGTGTAAATTCAATATGAAATAATATTGCCAAAAATCTCTGGTCTAAAGGATTTTGTTTAAACATCTACAAAGAGAGTATACAGTTAGCTTCCCCTGACTGATGTGAGCCTCTACAAACACATCAATACATGCAGCACACAAGAACCTGCTGCAAGAGATTGTTTTTGTCGATACAAAGCAAGGTCACTGCATTATAGGAAGACTCTTGTTTATTTCCCTTCCTTAAAGGAGATTGTTCAAGGGCAGATTCTGGAAGAAGGATTCTAAGAATCACTGGAACCCTTGAAAAATAGACAACTTTGGGGAAAGTTCTGAATAGCTAATGGGATATTTTTAGATTATGTAGAAAGAGAAGCAAAAAGGTATATTTGTAAAAGTTGTTTTCATTTGTCTTTATATGTTGACTTTTTTAAATATCCTTCCTCCAAATTTTAAAGCAATAACATTGAATATACATTACAAGAAAATAAGTTGACAGCAACTGTAGTGTTTCACTGTGAAAAACTTAAGAAATACTTTGAACAGCCAAATGCTAACAAATTTTAATCTGACTTAATCAGGGCACACCCTATGTTGAATACTGTGTTGGTTGCTAAGAGCTTTTGTTAATGCTTATTGAATATTATACTTCCTTTAACACATCAGGTTAATAACAAGGAATAGAGACAGAGATGTGTGAGGCATGTACTTGGGGAATTAAGCTGAAGAGGCATGCATACAAAACAGTTCTTAGTAATTGGAATCAATAATATTTTGAAGAAACATGTTTTACATAAAAATTAATTCAAATAATCCATGAACAAATAAACATTTAACACAGATATATCAGGAAGCACATACAAAATCTGTTTTGATTAGTTGGAAATAATTTAAAAGGATCGTATTAAAAATGTTTTTGAGCAAACAGAAGATAATTCTTTTGTAGAATGTCTTACTCATTCCTTAAGATTTCTCTTATCTAATTCTGTCTTGAGATCATGATGACAAAACATCATCCTGAATATTTCTACATTCATTCCTTAGTAAGAGACTAAAAGGATATTAGGTCTAAGGCACAAACATCTTTAGACAAAGGCCATTATAGAAACAACACATTGCTATTTACAAGAAAATCTCATTGTGGATGATGGATGACTTGAACAGCAAATTTAAAAGGAGAAAAACATCATTACACTACTCCTTTAGAAACATATTTAATATTTAGATAACCTCCTGTTTTTTATTGTATAAACATCTCAACTGATTTCCTCAAGCCTTAGCAATAATCTTTCATAATGCCAACTGAAGAAGGATGAAAACACTCACAATAAACAAAACCAAGAGCACTGGAGAAAGAATAGGCTGACGAGCAGCCACAGCTCCAGGAAATCTTCTTGAAACAGACACTAAACATAATATAATAAAGGTGCTATAGAAGATAGCAGCTTCCTAGCCATTACACGGCAAATTAATAACTAGCAAGCACTGATAGTTAATGGACTAGAGACTGCCTGGCTTAAAACAAGACTGCATGCTGTGAAAGAAAATAGTTATTTCCAAATTAATAATCTGATGATTATATACCACATTAAAACATTGTGTGCATTCATCTTAAATGTTTTGAGTTATAAAACAAATTTGTACTGTTTTTAAATAAAATGAAAGGATATATGGGCTATAATGTTAGATAATTAAATGCATCCCAAACCTTCCATTAACCTAAGTGATTCTATTTTGCTCTAGACTTTCTCCTTAAAAAATGCTCATCTTACTTTGTGGGTGGAATGGGGAGATAATTATTGAAATTGCTCATTCCTAAATTTTATATATTATAATTCCCAAGTCTGTATCTCTATGGTTAAGATGCCAGAAATAGACTTCTTGGAGTTTCCCAATAATGCATACATGTTCAAGTATGAGAACCAAGACTGAGTGTAAAGGTGTTGTGCAATGTGATGTCTTCCACAGGTATTTAAACTCTTGGTCTCCACACGGTAGTCCTGTTTGAGGAGGTTTAGGAGGTATGGTGTTGCTGGAGGAAGTACTTGTGGGCTGTGGCTTTGAGGCTTCAAAGCCTCTCCTCATTCTCTGTTTGTTCTCCCTGCTTCCTACAGTTTGTTTTAAGATATGAACCCTCAGTTTGCTGCTCCTGCTGCCACACTTGCCTGATGCCAGGCTTCCGCACAATGCTAGTGTCAGACTCTTTGCCCAATGGAACAGTAAGCCCAAACAAACCCTTCTAACTACAAGTAAACTTGCTTTGATCTTCTTAGCCTATCCATGGTGATCTGATAATTGTAACAGTTCTTTAGGGTGAATGAATGACTGACTATATGGGGGGGGTATATATCATTATTTCAGTGTTTTGGCTTTATAAGGCAAAACCAAAGTACTTAATTAAGTGTCCCTTTTCCTTTCTTTTTTCATCGAAAAGTTTTTCTTATGGGTATATATTGTATTTTGAGAATATTCAGCCCTTCGCCCATTTTCCCTAGGTACCCATTTCTCACCCCTGTCTCCACACAACCCCTCCGTTTTCACTTAGAAAATTTCATTTAACATATGCTTCCATGACTTCTGTATAGCTACATAGAATCTAGGAATCCATATAGAAAGAAAACATGGTATCTCTTTTTCTGAGACTGGCTAAAATTATTTAATATGATCAACTCTCTCTGGTTTCATCCGTTCTTTCTCCCCACAAATGATGTTAAGTCATTTTTCTTTGGTACTAAAAATATTACATATATATGTATATACGTACAACGTTTTCCATATCCATTCATATTGCTACCTAGCTTGGATGCAAAACAGTGCTACAGGAAACATGTGGATGCAAAGAGAGCATGTATCTCTTTTGTATCCTTACTAGCCGTTCAGTAAATGCCTGCTTTTAATGTTATTTTTTAATTATTTTTAAGAATTTCCACAATGATTTCCCTAGAGTTTTGGACTAGTTTACCCTTTTGTCCAATCCATGTCAGCATCTGTTGCTTTTTGTTATTTAATGACTGACATTCTAACTAGAGTAGGAATTCCAATGTAGTTTTGATTTGCATTTATCAGGTGGTTAGTGTAGCTGAATTTATTTTCATATTTATTGGGCCTTTGTATTTCCTCTTTTGAGAACTGTCCAATTCACCATCCCATTTACTGGGTGAGTTATTTTCTTAGCTTTTTGAAATTCTTCACATACTACTTATTCATTCTATGTCGTCTATGTAAGGACTGCCTCTGGTTCTGAAGACTGTCGCCTTGCCTGATGAACTGCCTCAGTGCTGTGCAGAAGCTTTATAATTTCATGAAGCTCCAAGTGTTAATTGATGACCTTATTTCCTAAACAGTAAGAATACTATTCAGAAAGCCCTTATCTATGACAGAACCTTGAGGTCTATTCCCCACTTTTTCTCAAATATTTTCATGGTTAAATTGATGTCTTTGGTCCATTTAGAGTTGATGTTTGTCTAGGGTGAGAGGTAGGAACTTAGTGTCATTCTTCTGCATTTTCCAGCAGCATTTGTTAAAGAGGATGACCTCACCTTTTTGTCAAATGTCTGAAGACTGTATAGATTCGTATCTGTATCCCCGATTCTATCCCTTTGATTTGTATGTAGTTTTAGGCACCATGGCTTTGTAATATAAGTTAAAATCGAGTACAGCATTATTTTTTCTGCTCAAGATTGCTCTGTCTATCCAAAGCTGTTTGTGCTTCCAAATGATATTAAGAGTTTTTTTTGGTTTTGTTTTGTTTTGTTTCCTATTTCTGTAAAAATGGCATTGGGATGTTTGATGCAATTGCATTGAACTTGTAGACTGCATTTGGAGAGATAATGCTGCACAATATTTTTTTTCTTTTGTGAGGTGAATATACAAGATTACTAGACTCTGTGATCACCAATGTCTCTCTATATATGTATCTATTGATTTCACCTACTGTGTTTTGAAGTCTTGCTTTCAATTCTGTTAAGCAACATAAAGATCCTAGGAGGCCCTCACTTTTTTTTTTTCCAAGGATAATATTTCCGGATCTCTGGGTTTATATCAACATGGCAGTACAGGAGCTCTGAAATTCTGAAAATCCTCTGCTGTTCATTTCCCTACCACTTCAAAGAGGAAGTAGAAAAGCTAATCATGCCCACATTCAGGTAATCAAAACAAACAAACAAAAACAAAACAAACAAACAAAAACAAAACAAACAAAAACATCTATATTGTGAAGGGATGTGGGAAAGAGGTAATAACTTGCATGGAAGAAGAGGCTGAGATGATAATACAACCTTACCCATTAGGGGAAAACAGAAGAAGAATGCAACAAATCAAGCATCAGACATTATTGCATGGTAAGGCTGCAAAGGATTTGAGAGGACAAATAAAGAAAAAAATAAGGACCTTTATTTTTATTGATGAGATAAAAGCACTAAGAGGCTTACTAAATTGCTAGGTTCTTGGAAAGAATAGAGCTCATGATCATAACAGGAACACCCTAGTTAACTACTATTAAAATTGCTTTACTCTACAACAGAATATGAAAAGCCTTTTATCCAATAGTAGGCATGCATTATGCTAAATGCTTAACTGACATAAGGGAGAATGCAGGAGTTCGGAAGGAAAACCACTAACATTCACTAACTTTGACATTTCTTAGTAAACCAATGATGTTTAAACCTTGCAATGTTTCAATCTCATATAGTCTAGTTTAAGAGTTTGTTTTAAAAATATCTTTTCAAAGGATCTTATATACTAGAAAGGGAAACAAATGAATGACCCATAGAGGCTTCCTTTAAACAGCCCATTTCTTTCAATTTGGACATTCTTAAACTAAAAGCTGAGATCCTACCAATTGGCACACACCATTTGACAATTAACTCTCAAGATGAAATCCCAATATATACACTATTGGACTTGTATATAAAATAGCTCACTTTCCAGTGGGATGCTAGGTTCTAAATTTTTGAGCAATAACAAGATATATTTTTTAAAAACAATAAGACGTAGGAAGTACAAATTTATTCACTACACATGGCCCTTAAATGGACATTCATGCTGTTGATGTTATGAGCATGAAACAGTGCTTCATGATAATTGTTCAAAGGAAAATAGCTAAATAGGAAATGACCACAAGAGGTGGTTACTCATTTTAAAATGTGTGTGTGTGTGTGTGTGTGTGTGTGTGTGTGTGTGTGTGTGTACATGTGTTTCTGTAGAAAGGGGAATGATGAAATACGAATATAAACAATGGTAAAAAATGTACTGTTAGCATCATTGTAAATCACTGATTCCTTATTTAGGAAGTCTTCAGTTATATAACAATAGCATAGAAAAAAATGGCAGTTGGCTGTCTTTACTTCTTTACCGTAGGATTTAGGGGTGCCATCCAAGATTCCTCGTAAACATGAGACATGTTTCTATAACACCTGGCATATGGTATGAAGCCACTATCAATGACTTTAGCACCTCATAATTTCATCTGATTAGTTTTTTTTCATTCCTTTATTTACATTTATATATTTACCTCCAAGATTCTAACTATTTCAGAAGGCTGTCATCAAAAATGAGGTCAAAGGTAAAGGGTTATGATGGAGGAGGAAAATCTCATGCCATGGATCACCAGTATTTTCTATATTTTTCTGTTATTATAACACTAATAATACTCCAATTAGCATAATCAGTGACTACTAGTGCTTTCACAAGATGAATAATACTTAATTTTATGGATAACAGGTTAGCTAGACAGTCATTGTTCAGAAAATCCAGACTTAATAGCTGATAGATGTAGATTTTCTACTTATGATTTTCTTCCTTCCTTCTTTTTTCCTTCTCTCTCTCTCTCTCTCTCTCTCTCTCTCTCTCTCTCTCTGTCTGTCTCTCTCTCTCTCTCTCTCTCTCTCTCTCTCTCTCTCTCTCTCTGTTTCTTCCTTCTTAGAACTCTGTCAGCTTTACTGAGCAGCTATCTCAACCCAAAGGCATATTTGTTGTGGATTAAATGTCAGCTATTGCTTCTCCTCTCCCTGATTTCCTGAGTAGAGAAATAGTTCATAGAAAGTAAAAAGTAATTTTGGATTTGGTGGTATTAACCAAGAATATAAATTGTGGAAATTTAATTTAGGTTTTTTTTTAAGTGAACAGATACACATCTGTTTACTGCTTAGTATAAAGTGAAATATAATTAAACTCATAAAACAATGTAATAAAAATGAATATACAAAGGGAACTTTGTATTTTCATGGTACTATAATATATTTACAATAAGAATATTCTGGTGTTAATTGAAAGATTCAGCCTCACATCACTGTTTAATCATCCACAAAACTGTTTATTGGTCTATATATTCCTCCAACAAGAGCATCATCATTTCAATGTGCCCCACAGAAAATCAGACAACATGGCATACTAATAATACATTCCACTCTCTAAAATAACATTGCCAAATTATAATCTGACCATCAGGCTCTGGTAATATATACTAACAGGCATCATACTTTACTGAACCTGTTTATTGAATGTACCAAATCAAGGGATTCAGACACCAATAATATTTGCAAAATAAACTATGCATTAAAAATGTTGAGTTTTTAAAATACATGTTTCTCAATTTAAACTATATAACCTGAATTTTTAAGGAAGCACTTGAAACTTTTGTTATGTTTAAATGTTCTTATTGATGAATAATGTCCAAAGAGCTGATAAATGGGTCAGAGACAGCCTCTGGTCTCACAAGAAGACCAAGCTACACAACTGTAACATATATGCAGAGAGCCCATGTCAGTCCCATTCAGGCTCCCTGGTTGTCAGTTCAGTCTCTGTGAGCCCAGGTTATTTGAGTCTGTGGGTTTTCTCATGATGTCCTAAACAACTCTGGCTCCTATAATTCTTCCTTCCCATCTTCTGCAGGATTCCTTGAGCTCCACCTAATGTTTAGCTGTTGGTCTCTGCATCTGCTCTCTTCAGTTGTTCCAGCCTTAATACATGGGGAGGTGATTGTCTTAACTGCAATTTGATATACTGTGTTTGGTGGATAGCCATGGAAGGCCTGCCCCTTTGTGAATAGAAACAGAAGAAGAGTGGATGGGGAGAGCTGAGGGGAGGTTTGGGGAGGGAGGGGCTGGGAGGAGAGTTGGGATGGGAAACTGCAATAATAATAATAATAATAATGATGATGATGTCATGACAAAGTTTTCTTTTTGGTGTACATACATTCATAGCATTAGTTCTCAACCTGTGGGTTCCAACCCCTTAGGCAAAACCCTATCTCCAAAAATATTTACATTAAGATTTTTAGTAGCAAAACTACAGTTATGAAGTAGCAATGACTGTAATTTTATGGCTGAAGTCATCACAACATGAGGGCTATATTAACAGGTCACAGCATTAAGAAGGTTGAGAACCACAGCTACAGTTTTTTATTGTTGTTGTTGTTTTGGTTTTTTGTTTGTTTGGCTGGTTTTTTTTCCCCAAGGCTTTAAAATAAACTATAAGCTACTAAGTCCCTTTAACTCTTAAGAATCCTCTTTTTTTACAATCACTAGGAAAAATAAAATATAGTTTCTAAACAAGAATACTTTAGTAGTTGCTATCCTATAAACAATGATAAATGTTCAGAAACTAAAATACTTGTTTAAGACCTTAATTGTCAGCCAGGTGGTGGTAGTGGTACTGGCCTTTAATCCCACCCAGCACTGGGGGTGGGGTGGGGGCAGAGGCAGCCAGACCTCTGTAAGTTCGAGGCCAGCTTGGCCTACAAAGCTAATTTTAGGAAAGCCAACACTATACAAAGAAACCCTCCCCCCCCCCCAAAAAAAAATCTTGCTGATCAGCACTGGGGAGATGGGTTAGTGGTGAAGAGCACTTACTTTTTCTTCACCAAGCACACATATGGTGACTCACATTTGTAATTTATGCCCCCTGCCCCCTTCTGGCTTCCTTGGGTACCAAGTACACAAGGGGGGCACTAATTTTTATAGGCAAAATACCTATACATAAAATACATAAAAAAATCTTGACTGTTGGGTACTAAATTTGTAGTTTAAATTTTAGACATATATATAGTGTAACAGTCAAAATCATTTTTAAAAAAACACTTTGCTTATTGCATAAATACTGATTCATCTTGTTTGTTGCACACTGTGCAGAGAGCTAGGCAGTAGACAGACAGATAAAAAAGAGCTCTTCTCCAAAGAAGCTTGGAACCTGCCCACAGGAAGGACTTCTAAACAGATCATTGGCATGTTCTACACGAAGATACAGAGGAGTTGTCATAAGGTATAGTGGTAATAGAGGTAATGAAGGTGAATCTCAAATGAGCAAATTTACTATGCTCCTACAGGGGAAAAGTTTCCCTGTAGGAAAAACTATGTTAAGTGTAAAACAAGAAGGTATAAGAGATCACAACAAGGTGTGATTGAACATATTCTGATAGTTTTGTGTTTCTGAACAAAAAATAAATGGAACCAAGGGGAAGTACTACTTTGGAAGATTTATAAAAATTTGAAATGATGTTAAGTTTTATGTTATATAAGTGAAGAGGGTCCACTGAAAAAGCTTTACACAAAAGACACAGGATAAATATATATGTGCAAAGACTATATCAGTGTCATTGTAATGGCAGATCTGATAGCCCTTCCTGATTAAAATCAGGAAGGCTGCTTAGGGAGCCACTATTAACATTTAGACTGAAAATGGAGAATACATGAGTCAAAGAAGGTGCAGGCATGAGAAACGGTGACTATACTATGATAGTTGAGAAAGGAAGGTAAAAATGGCTACAATGGAAGCCATTTTACAAAGGAAGATTTAAAAAGTGCCTACAATGCTTCAGTAGTGGATCACAGGGAATGATGATACTGTCCCACTGACAAAGTAGGGATGGCTGTGTTTAGAGTAGGAAGGAAGTAGATGTGGATGAATCTGGGTGAGCTCTGGATCCCTGTGAGTTTTCCTAGTAATGATATGCATTATCAGATACATTTTGAAAACAAGATAGAATATTTGGACCGGCTGAACACTTATGCCTCACTTACTACATGAATTATTCTGAAGCCATGGCTGTAGAATATCCTATAGAGCTTATATAGTCGGGAGGGAAATGTGCCAAGCACTAAACCCTGAGGAAGTCTGATTCTACACCAAACATCTACAAAGAGCATTATCTAAATTCCTATCAGGGAATTAAGCCTTGGAAAACTTTAAAATTATAGTCACACTCTTATCATTATTCTACATGCCAACTCTTAATTTAAATTTAAGGCCTTGTTTTGATCACTGCCTTTTATAGAGAAAATTGTTAAGACAGATAATTTTAAATACTGAGAATCAGAAAAGATTATACTTCCCTGTCGCGTCTACTTTGACCAGCAAGGAAACATGACCATGACTCTTCTTCAAGTAGTTTATTTAGGAGGACCCTTGTACATCAGCTTTTGTTCCTCCCAGCCCCAGCAAGCCCTTAAATATGCGCTCATGCCACCTGGCGATCCGATCCCGGATAGGCCACAGAAGGAGGAAGAACACCAGATCCATCAAGCACTTCCAAATAAGGCTTGTTTACAGCTAAGCTCTGACTACCTGGCATCCAGCCAGGCATCACCTTGGGGCTGTGGCTTCCCACACTTCTCAATGGGATGCATTGGATTGCACTTAGCTATGAAAGGAATGGTCACGAATGTGGAAAGGAAACCAAGTTAACTCAATAAGAGGTTGCATTAGTTACCTGTCTTGTTTTAGAGTGAAAGGAAAGAAAGGCCATTTTGGCTCATTGTTCAAGGGTGAGGTCCAGCAGAGCCAGGAAGTCACGGTAACAAAAGCTTGAGACTTGCTGTCTATAGTTAAGAAGCAGAGTCCAAGTCTCTGGTACTCAGCTTGCTTCTTCCTTTGCATTCAGTCAGATAGCTAGGTGTGTCCCCTCACTTCAATTAATGTAATCTAGAAACCCTCCCAGATAAACACAGAGATACAACTCCAAGTTAAGAGCTTATCTGTTGACAATACAAACTATCAGAGGAATTGATCCCTTCACGTAGCCTTTCTTCTTCCTGTTCCCAGGGGTGATTTACTCATATCATTTTTACATGTATTGCATGTGCCATGTAAGAAAGTGGTAGAGACATAATTCTCAGCACAGTGGTAGTAGTGGAAACAGTGAAAAGCGTTCACATAGATGGCAATGATACATGGTACATCCAAAATGATTGTTTGCTTTCCCTGTACTGTGTGAGACAACCGACGAAATGAGGATGTGGATTGCCTCTCCCTGGTTTCAGGAAGATGTGAAACAAAGTGAGATCAGGGCTAACAGAACAGGAGGGATGTAGCATGACATCTACTGGCTTTATTAAACATTTAAGTAGACACAGGTGGGACAAAAATAAAGAAGACACATTTCCAGTTGGATTAGGGAAGATGTCCAAAGAGAAAGGAAAGATGAATCCAACAAGTCAATGAAGCTGTCAACAAAGAGGATAAAGAAGAACGGATCACTTGCAATTTCCTGACAACCTTGACAAAGGCAGTGTCTGTGGAGGAGGCAGTGTGAAAACCTAGCTGAACCAGAAGTGAGAGAATAGGAGGAAAGGCATTGCAGACATTGAGTATAGTCAACTTCTTTTGGAGGAACTAATCAACAAAGAGTAATGGGAAACTGCTAATGGCATAAGCAGAGAGGAGAAATTCTCTTTTAAGATGTAATATAATCTCCCAGCATGTTACCATGCTGCTTGGAAAGATTTTAAAGATAGAAAAATATTGATGATGCAGGGGACATGGTACGAACTGCAAGCTCTACACCCTTCTATGTGAAAGCAATGTGCTTTGTTAATCAATGGAGTACCAACCTTTGCTATGAACAAGTAGAGTTCTCAGGGCATATGACACTGAGCTGCTCAGTAAATAATAATCAATCAATATCGACTTTCAGTCTCCCTACAATAAAACTTCCTAATACACTGTGAATAGTTAGGGTATTTGAATCTCATCACCATCTTGAAGATCAATTTTGTCACTGATGCTCTCCAGAACCACACACAGAACACCCAAGGTTTCTAAGACTTGGTTTGTTTCTGATTATGAAATGGACCGTTTTCTAGTTACCACAGTGCCTGGAAAATAAATGAGTGATAAGAGTAAACTTTGCTGGGCACTGCAGAACATCACAGAGGGAAAAAATACAAACAAACAAAAAGTCTTGGCGACCAAATACACACGTAGCCATGCAGAGATCTTTCTACAGCTTTTCTTCTAAACCTTCAAATGAAAGACTTCAAGTCACTATGCCTAAACATTTGTATATAATTGTCATCACTGAAGAGACCTTCATATGAACATTATAAATTTAGTGTCTTAGTTGCCATTGTTTCCATGAGAACTGTACATGCAAAGCTTGGCTGCATAGTTCTCATCCTTAGAGACATAGCTCAAATGTCACCACACTTGGAGGGATCACTGGATCCCCTGGTAATACCCTCTCCCTGACTCCATTGAGTGGTATGGATAACTCTGTGAAAATACTGGGCAGTCTACCTTGTGATGATCTGTTTGCATTTCTGCCTCCTCCACAGATTGTGAGCACATTATCTATCCTATGACATGCACAGAGTAGATATAAGCTAAATGTTTGCCACATTTAAATATACATTTCAAAGTCTTTGGTCAAATAAAGTGGCACGATGCACAGGAATGCAGTGGAGTAACTAGGTCATGAGACCATGTAAGTGGACATGAGGAAGGACAGGACATGCTGTATACACTCAAAATTTCTGACTATTCTGACTACTTTATAAAGAGACCCTTCCCTTCAAGGTCTGTTACGATAAATAACATGAAGGCATTTTTATTTTCACATAGTTTAAACATAAAACAAAATACACACACATATGTCTGTTTCACATACAGAATTGGTGGCTTCCATGTTTTCTTGAGAAAGCATAAAAATGATCTAGCCCAACCTTCAGCTCTAGGAGAACCCTGACATCAATGAGATCACAGCTTTTAGATTCTAATATAAGAGCAGACATAAGTGAGTTGAGCTTCCACTAAGTGAATTTTGGGGATTGTACTTCCTGGCAGAGGTGAGTTGCTTCTTAGTACCAGATTCACTCGGTCCCAGACCAGTTACTCTTTTTCCCTGCTGTGAGGTCTCATCTTTGAATTTTCTGTTAAGCTTTTTAATAGACAATCTGCTCCAGCACTTTCAGAGAGAAAAGAAAAAGTACTTCCTTTTTCTAGCAATGGCAGTTAAACCTTCCATTTAATATAAAATCAAGTGGAGACATCTGTGCTTTGTCATCAAAAAGAAAACAGTTTAATTTTTCTAATGATTATATCTCTGTCAGCCATGGGGTGAGAACACACTTGCCTTTGTGTCACCTTGAGAACTGTGTCTTAATTCCCCATGTGCAGACCCAAGATAGAATCATTCTCCATTGGGTTTTTATCTGCATCTGCCTCTTAGAAGCTGCTTACTTTCAGTGCTGGACCTCCCTTTACATTTGTTGGAAGCATCTTTTCAAATGAAGATAATCTGGATTGCACTTGTCTATGGGAAACTATAATAACTCGGCAGTAGATGGAAATGTTTTGGACTGTGAAGGGCTTTGAAGCCTCTTTTCCCATTATCAGTCACTTGTGTGGGTAAACATTAAAGTTCAGATAACAAATACCATGCCAATAACAAATACAACAGAGGTTCTCATCTGTTTCTCGCAGCTTTCCACATATAAAGCAAGAGTCCTGTTGTCCTGATTCCCAGAGGGATAACTACTAGAGAGAAAGGAAATACTGAGGGGAGGGGCAGAAAGAAACCATTAGGCCATATTGAAAGGGAGAAAAGAAGTGCTAACTTTGTTTTCCTCAGAACAATACACATGAATGGTGAGGGTTGTCTATGCTTTATTTGTTCTGCAGTAAGTTTGAAAAGTTCTAGTCCAATTTCAGTAACTGGGACAGTTCAGATGCTGCTTACTTCTGCCACAGCTTCGACTAATACCAGCTTCTTAGATAAAGTTTAGAATACCAGACAGCTAATCACAACGGGCTGTGCACACCCAAGAGGAAGACAGGGCCTAACAAAGGCTGCATGAAAAATTCAAACTGGATTTGTAAGTTATATTAATATGCCCAATGGGTGGAGGAAAAAAAAAAAAAACTCAAGCAATACTGCAGTGCAATTGTGCTAAGGAAAATGGGTGAATTAAGATCATTTGTGCTACATGTCAGGCTTGCTGGTAGGTAAGGGGTCATCTGTTTAGCTCTCCTGTAGATAGATGAGATTCTAAGCTAGTACAGCATTTGTCTACTCAATTTTTAAATATTTGGGATCTGCAGCCATCTAACATTGCAAAGCTCTACATAAAAGACGAAATGGCTTCTTGGCGAGTTGAGAATGAGTACTCTGCCTGAGAAACAATGGGCTGCTTAATAGAAATCACTTCCAGAGGAAGAGCTGGTTACAAAGGAAAGATAAAAAGAATGCTTTTCCTCTTTGTGCACTTCATATAAGCCCTGACAATCAGTAGACTGAAGTTTTTGAATGACCAATGATTTCACTTCAATTGTAGTGTCATGAACTCTTCTTCTAGACCGAGATATGTAGCTCTAGGGTTGAATGAGACACATTTCCACCTAGACTGACTATAATGACAGAAGAGTGAACCACAAGAGGGCTTCTTAGAGATGTGCATCCTTGCACATATTCTACCAGAAGGCTCCATAAAGCCAAAAGACTAATGTAGGTATGTATTGATTAAGTACCTCTTAGGAGATTATAAATTATTACAGCAGTACTCATACATATAGGATAGTTATTAAAAGTTGGAAACTTACTGTGTACAGATGTCTAACCTAATTTACATGTATTGTCTAATTTAATCCTTATAGCTATCTTATGAGGTAAATATGATTATGGATCCAATTTCACAGATGAGAAACCTGAGGCACAAAGCGCTTAAACAAACACCCAGCTGTTAATTGGAATCCTAAATTCTTAACCGCTGTGCCGTACAGACTAAGTCACAACTAACTCATTTCTCTCATTTCAAGACCCTGCTGCTATGACAATTGTCAGGTGTGTACAATACATTTCCAAAGTTGTGTTAGTGCTTTGCAAAGCTAAGTCTTGCCAACATAACTGCCTTAGACACTGGGCTTTCGTTTAACACCAGATCATTTCTGTGTTTCTATCTAGCAGAGTCCTTATAGCACAGAGTGCTTTGAGATCTTCTCTAGCAGTCATAGTCATGTACCTCCCAAAGAGTGAGGGATCCTCTCAAGTAAAGGCCATTGAAAGACATTTAAAATGCTTGTCACTCCTTTTGTTTGCACCTTAATGTATTTCTAAATTTCATTTCTCTTAAATGGTATTAAAAATTAACTTTTCAGAGTTCTTACCCAGAGAAAATACTTTTTTTGTTGTTTGGTAAACACACTTTCTTAGATCATTAATGCACTTGAAAATGCTCTAAAATGTGCAAAGTACTTAGGCTGTGGTACAATTGAAGAATTGTTCTTTTCAAAAACTGTGTAGCTATAAATCCTCATCACTCACTCCAGGTAAGAAATCAAGAAGATAGCCTTTAAAGCAGGCTCCTCACTGGCTGTAAGGTAGCAGATTTTGTGTGTGATATAGGTCTTCATTGTAGAGCTTACAACATTTCCTCAACATCAGCTTCTTCAAGGCCTACCTCGAGGTAAGAAGGTTATCTTCATTCCCAAAGTCACCAGTGTCTCAAATGCTTTTTAAAATCTTTCTTGACCCCCCCCCCACACACTCCAAATCTTATTAATTGTTCTTTAAGTAGCTTTGTCTGAGAGGACACACAGGTCAGAGGCAGGCCAGTAGAAATGGACTAGTAAAGTTCTCCAGAAGTCTCTAAGGAAATCTCATCTGCTGAGTTAAGTTAATGTCCACTTGAATTTTGGACATATGCCCAGAAGCTAGTAGACAACAGAATCTTTATATGTTCTACAATTGCCCCCAAACAGAAAGCATAAAATAAAAGGAGGGAGCTCCTTGGAGAACAAGAGTAACAAAAACAATGCATTGCACTCAACCCTGTGCTCGATTTTGAAAAACATTTTTCTCATTTTCTATTATTAATCAAGGGTTTTAAGTTTAATTTTAACCATTCTCTTTTCCTGAAACACTGAATGTAATAGAACCCTCCTTTGAGCTGGGGAATAGCTCCATGGTAACAGATTCTCAAACATCAGCACAGGATGGAGCTTTCAGTGTGTGATCACAGCTCAGGGAAGGAGGAGGTGGAAAACGATGAAACCCATGTAGAGTTTCTTTCCTTCCTTGGGATAACATCCAGAGAAAAAGAAATCAGCAACTTCATGAGGTTACTGAGAACAGGGAGGGAAAGCAGAATCAAGTGGCAGACCAAGCTTAAAATGTTAATGAGATAGTTATAGAATTTCAAGATCTAAAATGAATCCTTTATTTTAGTTCCCTAAAGAGATTTAAAAATATATTTTGTATTCAATATAGCTGAAAAGAGGTCTCTTTTCTGATGCCACGCTTTCTAATATATATGGAAATAGAGCCACTTATGTGCTTACTCAGTAGTCATCGAGACCCACTCTGTGCAAACAGTCCTGTGGTGGGTACAGTGCTACAGTCCATGTACACATGACTTTATAGGATAAATTTCAGTGAAAGTACATTATGGATAAAATGAAGTATGTGTTCCTATCTTTAATAATGGGCTGTGCCATATAGATGCTGGGCACCAAAGTTGTGAAGACTATCAGAAAACCACCCCTCATTACCTTTCTGGCCATCAGTGTTAATACAGGCAAATGCCCTAGTCTTAAAAAAAATTCCCATTTTTTCCCCTGCCAAATGCAGCCAAATCCCATGGAATAGATGCTAACTGGATAGAAAACAATTCAGTGGTGACTTACAGGAGTTTTTGTTTGAAGTACCATTTTAAATTCTCATCATTTTTACTGGAAAGAGAGAGGTCTTGATGCAACAAAACTTTAAAAATATAGAGCATTTCAAGTTTAGATAGCCTTTAGGTATATGGGTGCTTCTAATCTAAAGTGCTGAAGGATGTTTAATGCCATTTGTTCTTCCAATCTTGTTTGCACTATTAATTTGGTTAATGGGTTAGTAATCCTTTCTTTATAGATAGCAGAAAAGTAAACTTCAGCCTAGCACTTTTCTAAATTATTACATCTTCCAAACAAATGGGGTGCAGATTAATGAGGTTTTACTCGGAGCTCTGGAGTCACAGGGGCTTTAAATGAAGTGATGCATTCTTTTTTCCATTTAATGGAAATAACAATCATGAAATGTAAATTGGACTTTAAAGCTGGACAATAGAACTGCATCTATACCTGCAAGCACTGGCATTACTTTCAAAGTACATCTCTGCACATGAGAATGCTCTGGACTCACCTTTCCCCAACAACAATATGGGCGGCAACATGGAAGACCAAAAGGTTACCTAACTTGCATCCCCTTCGCAGCTGCACCAAATCTCACAGTATTACATAAATACATACACTCTTACTTTACATTAACACTTGGTTAAAGAGGGCTTCTCATTTAACACTTTATCATTCATTAATGACAGTATAAAACTATAAGATCCTTGTGGTGATTTGAATGAGAATGGCCCTCATAGACCCATATGTTGGAATACTTTGTTCCTAGTAAGTGGGGATGTTTTGAAAGAATTAGGAGGTGTGGCCTTGCTGGAGGAGGTGTATCAGTGCAGGCAAGCTTTGAGGTTTCAGAAACCCATGGCCCCGCCCTTTGTGCTTGCATGCTTCTGCTTGCTGCTCTGTTTGTTATTCCTGCAGCCATGCCTTTGCTCTGCCACTGGGGACTCATAAACTCTAAAACCACAGACAAAAATAAACTCTTTTCTAAGTTCCATTGGCAAAAGAAAGGCAACTGTAATACAATTACAGTGGAAATACATAACTGATAACTGATGTAATTGTAAATGTAATATAATCTTCCTCCAAATGTTACAAATGTCTATGTGGATTCATTCACCAAAAAAATACATAAATGAAGTATTATAAATATACAACATATTTTCTACAGCAGGATATGATGTTTGAGCATGTAAATTGGTGCTGGAATTTTCTGTATAAGAAATAATTTTATCTCTACAAAATCTGTATTTTAAAAAAAATCCTGGAAACCTTCTGGTTTATTTTAGAATGATTATTGACAATACAGCTCTTAAATGCAATAATAGCAAAGTCACATGTAGGAGACATGAGTATGTCAATGAAAGACACTTATGACCTCAAAGGGAGGTCAGGCGCATCTACTTTATCTTTGCTTTACTAAATTAATTAGAGAGACATTGTTATTATCTGAATGTAACGTCATTACTCTTGAAGGCACTCCTCATGAATCCATCAAGCTCAAAATAAACTCTCCTTTTACTTCTAATCTCCTAGCCAACAAAGATGTCATTAAAAATATTAAGAACTACTTAGTGTCTTTGGGGTTTCTTGTATTGACCCAAAATGACAAAGAAAGAACTACTGAAAACTGCACCATTTGCAGCTTGAGCTCTAACATCAACCCTCAGATTTTTAACCAGAAAATATAATAAATTCTGTTGATATGGGCACCACATTCTTTGCAATCTGAAAGGCATTATAATACACTATAGTACACAATATTTTATATACTTGAAAAAAAACTAATGTATAAAAGTCAACAGAACAAAGAGGAGCATGCTTATTTCCTTGCATAAAATATTAAATGCCTATAATGATTCAGGTAGCTAAGGTTAATGGTAAATACAGGTTTCTAACTGTAAGCATTATCATAGGAAACTGAGTACAGTGGAAAGTTACAGAAAAGCAAACAGTTTCAAATTTTCAAAAGTTTTGTTTGTATTAGGAAAGGGGCAATGGGATAGTAACCGCTATGCTTCTCAATACATGTCCAGGGAGAGGTCATGAGAAAGACTCCATGTAGCTGCTAAAGGAGTAATATGCTGGAGCCATCTCCAGTAAATGTAGAAATACATAGATTAATAGTTATGGGTTAATAATTAAGAGAAAGCTAGCCAGTAAGAAACCTGAGCCATTGGCCAAACAGTTTCTAATTAATGTAAGCATCAGTGTGTTTATTTGGGACTAAAGAGTAGCAGGACTAGACATAATAGAACCTCTGTCTATAACATGAAAATTAAGTTCTGATTGTCATTTCTTAAGTACTTTCTATTTTATCCACAGAATTCTGGCATAGCTGAAATTATTAAATTTATATGAAAGCATGGGCTTAGTTCACATTTAAAGATTTCTTTGACAGCGTAAAATGCTACTGTATTTTATAATAGTTTAAGTGTGCATTTTAGATATTGCATGCATGTACTCTAGTTACATTTCTTAGATAATATGAATATTTAAATTTTCTTCTTTTCCAATTGTCTTATTTTATTCATTTTTCTTGACTACAATATTTAATGCTTGGTGATAAATCAATGTGGTGACATAATCTTGTTTTAGTCCTCATTTTAGAGGAAACATTCCTGATTTTTAAACCTCCAAATAATATTTAAAATAGACTTCTTCTAGATGATCCATTTAACTAGAAGAGAACCATTCTATTCGTAGTGGTTCTTGAAATTAAAGTATTAAATAAAGATTAAATATTCTCAATCACATTTTCATTATGTAATGGGATGGAAATATCATTTTCTCTTAATCCATTAATCAATTAAGAATTTTAAGCTATTATGATTTCAAGTATTACCTTCCCAAAACAATCTTCATGTTTTTCTTTTCCAGATTTTTCTTAATATTTTATTAAATTTTGAGATGCATTTAGCATTTTTATCTTATACACCCCCCCACTCCTCCACTAATGCCTGCCATCTACCTCTTATCCCCACCCTTCCCAATGTTGTGTCATCTTCTTTTTATTCTTCTTCTTTCTTCTTGATAGTCCACTGAAGTCAATTTGTTTTGATTATATAATGATAAGTATGACCACCCACTGGAGGATGGTTGACCTACCAGAGTTTCTATCCTTAAAGAAAACTGAATCCCTCTTCCAGAAGCCATCAAGAGTCAATAGGTCCTCATGTATTTAGGGATGGGAGCTCATGAGCTCCTCCCACTTGGATGCTAGGTTGTTAACTAGCTTGATCTGTACCGGTTTTTGTGTGCAGATAACTACAGCTATATGAGTGCAGTGATCCTTTCCTGAACTCTGTCCCTTAGAATCATTCTCTCTCCTCTTCTGAGAGAGTCCATTTAGAAAAATAATAGTAATAAGTTCACCCCTGAGACCTATGAGTTCCACAACCATGGGATCTTAGACAGATTTATAAAACTAGGCATGAGTTCCCTTCTGTGATGTGGGCCTTAACTCCAACTAGAAAGTGGTTGGTTTTTTTATGCCTCTACTGCACCTATGGGCATATCTTGCTATGCTGGATAATTATTATATCTTACAGTGTTCACAGATGGGTAAGACTATCCATGACTTTCCCCCACTCTAGTCACCTACACAGTATGTTTAAGTACTATGAAAACTAGCCAGTAGGCAGAGAACTTTAAACTACTTAGAGATTTAATCTTACCCTAGTCAGAGTGGCTAGTATTAAAACAAACAAACAAACAAACAAACAAAAAAAACAAAAGATAACAAGAGCTGGAGAGGACATGGAAAATGGGGAACATACACTGTCTCTGGCCATACCTTTAGTGGTAAATTTAGTGGTAAATATAAATGTAAGATGTTCCTCAGTATATGAATTTCCAAGAACAAAAATCATTAGAGAAGTTTTCATATCTGTTTCTTCTGCTCTTAGTATAAAGTCCATGATAAACAATCATAGTCAAGGTAAGACTACAAGGTAAGGGGTTAGGGAGATAGTTCTCTAGTAGGTTCTTATACAGCAAGCAGGAGGGTCTAGTTTTGGTCCTCTGTACCAAGATAAATAACAATAAAGGAGCATGAGAGAAAAGTAAAGTCTATGAGGATTATTTGATTAAAAAAAGAAATCTGGCTCAGTGTAACATAGTTTTAGAAGAAGACTCCCTATCATTTAATTTATTTGAGGTTTCATTTATACAGATCTCAAAACAGCTAAATTGAGATTTGATCAATTAAGCCCAGAGTTTGTATCTTCATGGCTCTAACTCACTATGAAGAAATGCCTACAGTGGATCCATCATTTGAGGATGAACTGGGATACATCTGGCAGTCTTGATAGAGCTAACCTTCAACACTAGGTAGAGATCTGAATACAAGTTTGGCCAGGATAACCTTTTTGGGGGAGAAGAAGGGATTTCTATGAGGAAAGATCTCCTGCATTTTCACTATAAGGGTGGCTGGCTGTCAACAGTTGTCACAGTGCATGTTGTAAGTTATCTTCAGTGGTAAGCACTTCCACGCTTCTCAAATCTAGTTAGAAATCACAGAGTTCAGAGCATCAGGGAAAATATATATACCATAAATTTCTACCTTATTTGATGTATCAAATTGGGGAAGAGGAGACTCAACTTAAGAAGGATGGTATCTGATACCAAGGCAAAAAAATTATATAGAGAAGGGGGTACAGAAAGGAAAAAACAAAACTCAGAGACCTATATGCCAGACCTACAAACCAGTAGAAGGGTTCACAGGCACTTTCCTGACATTCACACACAATATCCCTTAGAGCTTAACAAAATTTAAAATAAGTTCCAGAAAGTAGTAATATGCACTATGGCCTCTTGCTACCATGTGGTTTTATAGTATGAATTGGCCTACAATTAGTAATTAGGAGAATACTGCCAGAAAAACACGTGCCACATCTTATGCACTTAACTTGCAGTACTTTCCCCAGAAACAGAGCAGTAGTTGCTCACAATATACAATGTCACATCTAAAACTGTGTAATCACACTACTGTTCACAGTGGCCAGCCATTTCACTCATGGATATCTGTTCACACTTCTAGTCAAAAAGCCTCTTTGACTATGGTTACGCTTGATGACATAAGCAGACAGCTTCAACTCTTCCTTCTTCTTGTTGGCATAGAGCTACTTCTAGCTTTCCTTCCATGTCACATTTGTTACAGGTCTAATAGGAAGTTGGCTTTAAAAAGAATGGATTGGTATATTTTACTAGGTTTTTCAAAACTGGTTCTTTGTTTTTGTTAGACATCTATTTGCAAGGCCCTGTGGGTCTCAGTACCTTCAGCCCATTTCCCACATGAACTCACTTTTAGTGTGTTGTTTTCGAGATCATGGGGCATCTTCAAGACCACATGTAACATGTTACAGAAAAAGAAAACCTGCAACACATGTGATTTTTATATAATTCTTGTTCTTAATGACTTCACTTAATAGATTTTTTTGACTATTGATTGTTGAGTTATCCACATAATAATTAAACATTTCCATTTCCAAGTTCCAAGTTACATAGGAGACATTTATACAGCTTAAATGCTGAGCAAGGACTTCTTCCTTTTTTTCGTTTCTTTCTTTCTTTTTTCTTTTTCCTGTCTCTTACAAAAACTTGTATTTGAGTCTAACCCTGAAGGGTTTTTTACCTTGTCAAAAATGAGGAAAACTATATGTACGCATGTGACCTAGAAAGAATGGTTTTATGTCTGTTATTGGGAATAGGAAATTTTCACTGTGGAAGTAGGGGCATAAAAGGGAGTTACATTAATATATCATTTGTGATCCTTTTTGAACTTTCTTTCCTTTTAGAAAACTGAGGATTTGCTATCTTAACTCTCTTTCTTCAAAAGAAAACATTTACTGTCTTGATTTGCAGTGTCTCTATGAAGAGCACAGTCATCACTAATTAGAGGTTGTCATGAACCCTGGGCACTTGGAGGCAGAAACTTCAGGCAATACCAATTCAGGGGGTATGACCTGGTGTTTGGATTTCTGGAATTTTTGATGAAACTTGTGGCAATTTTCATGCTTAATTGGGATACAGGATCCTGTCTATGACAGGGGAGAAAAATGAGGTCCTGTTTATGTGTTGGTGGTTAAAATAACTTCATTAATGATACCTGGAAGCATTAAAAGTCATTATAATGCTGTCAATATTTCCTATTATATTTATTTTGCAAGACACAAACCTGACCCTCCAATCTGCAAGATAATTTATTTATTCTATGAAGACATTTTTGTTGCTTGTTAGAAAGATAAAGTTGGTTAAATATAAATATTCTTGCTAGAGACCTATTGTTCTTGTTGGGTTTTTGTTGTTGTTGTTTGGTTTCTTGTTTGTTTGGTTGGTTTTTTGTTTTGTTTTGTTTTTTGTCAACTTAATACAAGTTAGTTATCTGGGAAGATAAGAGGAATCTCCATTAAAAAAAAATGTTTCCAGCAAATTTTCTGCAGGCAAGCTTGAAAGCATTATTTTGATTAATGATTGATGTGAGAGGGTCTAGCTTACCCTGGGTAGTGCCACCGCAGGCAGGTTGTTCTGGGTTATATAATAAATGCAAGCTGAACAAGCCGTGAGTAGCAAGCCAATAAGCAGCATTCCTCCATGGCCTCTTCATCAGTTGCTGCCTCAATTTCCTGCCCTCACTTCCTTCTGAGAACTGTGAAGTACTGTTACCAGGACATTTATGTCAAACAAATCCCTAAGTTGCTTTTGGTCATAGTCTTTATCTCAGGAACAGAAACTAAATAAGACATCTAGTATTAATTAAAAGCAGAGGGAACCAGAAAGAAATTTCACACATAGGAAAAACTATATTCTAAAACCTAACTTTGGAAATTCTTTTAATTGCAGTATTGAGTTAAACTGGCTCAGTTTTTTAAATAACTGACTGCATTTCCCTGTCTACCCTAAGATTTCAGTGCTCTGATTCTTCCCATCTCATTTCTCTCCACTGTCTCTATACTCAGTTTATTTGTTTAGACAATGTCCTTTACCATCTATCACAAAAGATTTGCCAACATAGATCTTACACATCCCTCTCTTCACTGAGTTCTACAGGAAAAAACAGCTGGGTATCATCTAATGCTCTTTCTCCATCAATTAATCATCCACTTAGTCAAGTAACTTGTGTTCCTTCTCTTTGCCTCATGCAATTTCCAGTGCCATTCCCTTAGCTGTTTTCCTGGTTAGTCAGCATGTGGACTGTGGGGAAGGGAGGGCAGCCCCAATTATCTCTTTGCCTCTATAGTCAGCTTCATTCTATAGCCAGGATGGCTTTTCGAAAGCACATATTCCTGGAAATGATCTGACTATAAAATCTACTGCTGTCAACAGTATAAAGCTACCAGCACAGACTTGAAGTCATTTAATCAAATTAGTTGGTGATTATTTTTCTATCACTGCTTGAAGAAAATGTAATTGATTACCTATTATGTGTCAGACTTATTCCAGATGCTAGAACTATAGCAGTGAACTAGGATGCAGATTTTACTGTTAGTAGAAGAAGGTGAAAAAGAAGAATAAAACCCAGTCTGGTGGTGTAGGCCTTTATCCTCAGTTATTCATAATGGAAGCAGAAGGTTGTCAAGTTCAAAGCCTACCCGTGCAACTAAACAAGATCCTATTTTCCAATTGAAGAAATAAAGCCAAATAGAGTGTTGGGGACATTGCCAATGGCACAGAACACATGTAAGGCCCCAAGTCCAATCCCCAGTACTCAGAAACAAAATGGAAAGATGAACATGTATACTCAATCCAAATAAGCATTTCTCAGTAGAAGATATAAAAAAGGGTAACAGGTCTATGCTTAACCCCAAAGCAAAGCCATAATGAGGCCACCTCATTATGTAAAAACAGCTACTGGAAAGACAAAAGATAACATATTCTTATGAAGGCATTGGGAATGGAAACATTTGCTGTCTGTCACCAGGAATATAAATTAATATAGCTATTATGCAAAACAGTATTGAGGTTTCTCAAAATGTCTTAAAGAAAACATTTTCTGTCCAACAATCCTATTCCTATATTCAGGAGGTAGGGTATCCAGAAATCCAGGATAGAAGGGATAGGAAATGGCTAGCTACAGCTTAATAGGAACAAAGTTAGGTGTGCTACTGCAGTCATGTGCTTATAGGTACCAAAATGTATTATAGATTTTTTACAAAGCATGAGAAAGCAAGTTAATCTTTCCACCAAAAAGAAGTGATAAACATTGGAAGAAGAGATATGTTTTTCCTGATTTAAATATTAAAGACTGCATCCATGCACAATGAACACATTTTTTATGTCTTTAGATATTGGTTAAAATCAATTCAAATTTAAGAAAAAAGAAAACAAAAGAGAACTTCAGGATGAAAAAGAGATAGGAATAAACTAGAAGTTTATTCATAAATAGCCCCATAAAACTGTTACAATGACTTGGAACAGTGTTTTAACTGGAGTGGTTGGAGAAGGTCTATGAAGGGGTGGGCAGAGTGTTGAGTAATGATAAGCACCAATGTATGGGAAAAGAGGGCAGGCAAGTGCAGATGAAAATGTGCTAAAAATTTTCTTTTAAAGAAAATAACATTGTGTGTTTCTAAACCATTGTTCTGGTCTGGCATCCCCCTGATAGCACAACTGTATAAACACCTCCATCTTTCTATTCTCATCTTCTGAGTGCATTATCCCATGGCACCAGATTGCTAGGGCATGACTATTTTCCTATTCTTTTCCTACCATTTTCTAAATTATTCTCTTGATGGCAGCTTCCCTTTGCTTGTTATTATGTTTACCTGCCTGGGTCAATATGTGCTTATTTCTGGATGCAGCTCCCATTCCATGTCCTGACGCTGTGACTATTAGCTGAACATTCATAGTTCTGCTAATCTGTGTTCACCACGCATAAAAACAATGACTTATTGACCAAGAATCCACATGTTGCCCAGTCCCACCACCAAAGGGCATCTGCCTTTATAAATGAATGTACATCCAATTGATAGGTTACTCCAGTCTCCTCCTGTATTTGCCTACTGTCTATTTGTTGGCCATGTTTTCCCCCTGTAGTTTCGCTGAATAATACACAAAAGCAAAGAGAGGAAGTGAAATGCAAATTAATCAATTTTGATCACAGTGAGCATCTGTCATAAAAAGATTTGATGTAAGGCAAGGTTAAAATTTTTGGCTCAAATGAGAATTATAAATTGTCCATGTGTGTCATTTATCTGTGCTATTTCTAGTCAAAAATTTAACTTAGATTAATTGAAGAGAAATAGGGTGCAAAGATGAAAAACCCCAAAGATAGTCATAAATGAAAAGAAGAAAGAGCTGCAAGCAAAACGAGGTTAGATCATGCAGAAGAAGTGGGGAAGGGAGTCTGCCCCCACTCAGAACAATCTCTTGATGGGGAAAAAAGACCTGGAACTAAAGAAACTCTCCTCTTCCCAACTGGTAATCTGGCATGATGTGGACAAAGAACACAACAGATAAACCAGCCATATTGCTTGGCTCTGTAATTATTTCCTTGTTCAAACAGCTCGAAATTTCTGAACAGTGCCCAGTCTCTATACACTCATTCAAAGACCCACTTACACTATGCACAGTGTATGGCATACAGTTAGTGTTTTCCTGATCTCAAAGGGATATGGAGAGCTGAATTGTTTCCTAAGGAAATCTACAGGATGGATCTAATGGTGCTATAAACTCTCGGGCACTTAAGCAAAGCAATAGCTAGCTATTTCCTGTGAAGAACTTCAGGGGCAGTGAATCTCATCCTTAATTCCCTTGTAGCTAATATGAAGCCATCTGCATTTATGCAGGGTCATTCCTGCATAGACACAATCCTTTATGTGCAATGTGCCCCTCAATACAATAGCACTCATTAGCAAATGTACAAACACTTCTGTGAATATATTAAAAGGTTCAAGAGAAATTAGCCTGTTTATAATTAGAAGGTATTATTGAAAATGTATTTTATTTCATTTGCTTTTCTGAATACATGAAAATTAAAAAATAAAGTATCCCCCCCACTCCTAAATTCAAAATCTTTATATTTCATGTACTGTCTTGTCCTTGTCAAAATCCTTTTGATGTGTTTTGTGGCAGTATATGTTTCTAGAGTTATTTTTATACATACAATATGGCAAATGTTCTCTTTGAGCTGCTCTGAGTAACAGGAAGGCATTGAAGGCTGTATTAGTATTTTAATGGGTAATTATTATACCAGGGGCATACAGACAGACAAAAGTAACTGGCTCATGAAAGGGGTCTTCCTGAATGTACCAGATTATTGGGTAGATAATAGCATTTCTGGAATAACTGAGCCTTTGAAAGACATTCTAAGAAAGCTCTACATTCCTGTGAAGTGCATGCTACTTTATGGCAGAAAGAATGACCTGACTGTCTGGCCAAAATCCCTGCATGATTAACATTACTATAGCTTTCACAGGACCCCTTTGTCCCTTTTAGGACTCAGAGGACACTTACTCCATGTGGTCTTATACACCACAGGTCTATCAGGCACACTCTGAATTTAACTATGTATCCCTCCCAGGCAGAAGACTGAAAGGTTGACAGTGAGAAAAGGAAGGAACATGTAACAATAACATGGGGAAATGAATCTTTTAGAGACACTAATGGCAAGCAGTCAGCTTTTCTCCCTGGGAAGAGAGTGCTATCCATGATTTTTGTGGAATTCTTATAAGACAAGGATAGAGTTATGTTTAAAACAGATGTCCTGGAGTGCCAGCCAGAAGAAACTCTCCTAGACCTCAGCAGACTTATGCCTGGCCCTTAGGAAGAAGGGTGAGGGAGGGGGGATCCAGACTCTTCCTTGTTATAGGGCAATGCTTCCTGCTAACAAGGCCAGGTCTTTGATCAATGATGAGGGAAAATGAATATTTAGCAAACAGAACAAGGTAGAATTGGTAGATAAGTGAAAAGAACTTCAAGATAGAAAAAAAAAAAAAAAAACCACAGTAGTTTGGCTCAGAACAGGTATGCCACTTTCAGTCATGTGATCTAGGGAAAGTTACTCAACTAAGCAGTGGACTTTCTTTTGTTCTTTAATCAGAAAACATGAATAATGAAAGTACCTATCAGCTTTTTCATGAACTTTCAATGTTTCCTCCCTTAGAAAAATGTTTGGTATTAATTAAACACTATAAAAACTTGAGCCTAGATGTAGTATAAAAGACTTATTAAAAATTAGAACAAGGCCAGGCAATGGCACACACCTTTAATCCCAGCACTCAGGAAGCAGAGGCAGGTGGATCTGTGAGTTTGAGGCAAGCATGGTCTACAAAGTGAGTTCCAGGACAGTCAGAGCTACAAAACAAAGAGACCCCCCCCCTTGTTTTGGAAAAATAAAAGGAAGAAAACCCCAACAAGATCACTAGGGCAGGTACCATTAGCCAACAGTTATTCTAATGGTTTCCCATATCCCACCAAATGAAATTTTATAAACATGTGAGGCAGTGCCTGTGTTGCTATCATTTTACATATAAAACATTTGAGACATAGCTATCTTAACAACCAGGCCCTGGACTCAGGGCTTGCTTGCAAAATCTTTGTTAACAACTAGTCCAGACTTACTCTTTTATATGCAGGAAGGTTGGCACACAGTCCAAGAATAGAGAAATATAAGGAGAATTCTGAGTGCTTGTGAGAAAACTCCAAGAAAACAAGAGTCTGGTGCCTCAGTTTCTTCAGAATACAGATTTATTCTCAGAATGTGCTTTTGTGCTCTTCCCAAGTGAAGCATATAGAAGTGAGTTTACTTCAGCTGTTGTTATTCATATGCCTCTGTGAAGAGATAACAGACAGTCCTAACCTAGTGGCATTGTGTTTGTCTGCCCAGAAATAAACTACTCTATCCCAGTCACTGGAGTGTACACCTGAGTAATAATTTACACAGGTCCCCTGTGATGACCAAAGAAACATAATGGAGTCAGACATCCTTTAAGGACAACTGAACTTTTACTCTGGCATGCCTGGGAGATCCTAGTGGCCTGCAGATAAGATAAGAATACCATCTTACACCTGTCAGAATGGCTAAAATCAAAAACACCAATGACAGTTTATGCTGGAGAGGATGCGGAAAAAAGGGAACACTCTTCCATTGCTGGTGGGAGTGCAAACTTGTACAGCCACTTTGGAAATCAGTATGGCAGTTCCTCAGGAAAATGGGAATCAGTCTACCTCAAGATCCAGCAATTCCACTCTTAAGCATATACCGAAAGGATGCACATCCATACCACAAGGACATCTGTTCAACTATGTTCATAGCAGCATTTTTTTTGTAATAGCTAGAACTTGGTAGCAACCTAGATGCCCTCAACTGAAGAATGGATAAAAAAGGTGGTACATTTATACAGCAGAGTATTACTCAGTGGGAAATAAAAAGGAAATCTTAAAATCCGCAGGCAAATGGATGGATCTAGAAGAAACCATCCTGAGTGAGGTGACCCAGACACAGAAAGAAAAATATGGTATGTACTCACTCATAAGTGGGTATTAGATATAGAACAAAGGATAACCAGCCTACTTTCTACAATCCCAGAAAAGCTAGGAAACAAGAACTCTAAGTGAGACATACATGGATCCCCTGAGAAGGGGGAAAGGGACAAGATCTTTTGAGAAAATTGGGAGTACAGGGGGAGGAGGGAGCAAGATAGGAAAAAGGGGAGGGTAGAAAGTGAGGGGGTAGGAGAACATGAAGAATAGGAAAGTCTAGCTGGAGAAAGAATAGAGAAGGAGAGCAAGAAGAGATACCTTAATAGAGGGAGCCATTATGAGTTTAACAAGAAATCTGGCACTAAGGAAATATCCAGGGACCCACAAGAATGACCTCAACTAAGAATCTAAGCAATAGTGGAGAAGTCACCTTAAATGTCCTTCCCCAATAATGAGTTTGATGAGTACATTAAATGCCATCCTAGAGCCTTTGCCCAGTAGCTGATGGAAGCCGAAGCAAAGAATCACAGCTAAACACTGAGTAAATTGTGGAGAGGGAGGAGTGATAAGCATGCTGGGGAAACCCACAGAAACAGCTGACCTGAGCAAGTGGGAAATCATGCACCCCAGTCCGACTACTGGGAAACCAGCATAGGACCAAACCAGTTATGAGGTCTGGGAAGTCTCTGGGGCCTCTGGAAGTGGAACCACTATTTATCCCTAGTATAGGAATAGGCTTTGGGACTGCAATCCCTATTGAGGGATACTCTCTCATCTCAGTTTAGATACATAGGGATGGGCCTAGGTACTACCCCAAATGATGTGACAGACTTTGGTGATCCCTCATTGGAGGTCTCACTCTTTGTGGGAAGTAAATAGAGGGAGGGATAAGGGGTTAATGGGGCAAATGGGAGGTCAGGAGAGAAAGGGAACTGGAATTGGTATGTAAAATAAGATTGTTTCTAATTTAAATAAAATTAATACTAAAAAGGATAGGATAATGGGTTGTGAGATATTAACAGCTGCCTTTGCTTCTGTAAAACTTGCTACTGCTATGAGAAAAAGATAAAGTAGGTTTTTTTTTTTATTATTATTATTACTATGTAGCAGGAAAGTAAGAAACAACTGAGGGAAGTAAAGTAATTTGTTCACCCAACAGTAGATTCTACGGATGGTTGGAACACACATCTTTCTGATGTCCACCAAAAACAAAACAAAACAAAACAAAACAAAAAAAAAAAAAAAAAAAAAAAAACAACTCACCTTAATTCCCCTTCGAAGTGGCTCTAGAGCTACTGTCGCAGTGAGAATAAATGCATGTAATCTAAATTAGAATTGAGTCTAAGTCTCTGATTTCTCCCAGGGGATTCTAACACCACATCTCCTCTATAGAAAAATATGTTTTTGCCACATGTGTCTTGTCCTTGTTATTGTATACTTTACTCAGGTGCCTCTTCTTAACCCTCAGAATATAAATTGTCTGATCCTCTGATAAAGTTGGCTATTGCAAGAGACGTTAGTCTGCCTCATTTTTAAGCCCCACTCTCCCAGGTTCATGATGCCAACTAAAGTGGTAAACACAGGAGAAAGAACTCTCATTCATGATTGTCTGTGAATGGGATATGAAAGTCCATGGGCTCTAATTTTTAAACCATCAGGACATTTGTCAGTAATGAAACCCATTCCTGCATCATTCTCCTCAGGTAAATGCCAAGGGAGAAAAAGGGTGGCCCTGGATCACTAAGGGGCTGATGATGGAACAAAGCTTGCCCATGGTCACAAGGTGTCCCTCTGCCTTCAGACTTAGGTGCCTATAATTGGGAGTGTGCCCCCACCCCATCTAGCTGCAGCTGTTTGGGCAGTATCTATAGGTATTTAACCCTACAAGTTTGTGCGATATTATATTGCAATAGTACATAGCTGTTGTATAGTTGTTAACCTCTTGTTGGATAAGATCATTGCTGTCATTAATCAAAGTGGCTATGGTCATTTCTGCATAATCCCTAGGAGATCTGGCTTGGGAATACTCCTTCATGCAGGATGTACGGGTGTTCACAGGCTCATAGGATCAAGAGCCTGAATACCAACCTTTCTTCTTTGGCATTTATATATGAGGGAAACAGTTGTCAGGTGGGACTCTCTGCAAAGATCTGGCTTGGATAGGTGAAATTCTTCAGGTGGACCACAGGAGTGGTCTTTACAGAGCCCAGTAGTGTTCTTTATGTCTCAACAGCAAAAGTATTGCAACAATAGCCTACTTGTCCTCAAGACTTTGGTGTCTGGTTAGAAGATTCAATATCTGTGTGTTGAACCATGGAGAATAACTTAACTCACACAGTCAGCCATCATGCAGCCACAGTGGCTTCAAGAATAGTATTCCAATCCACAGATCCTTGCTCCATGCCTACATGAGCAAGGCCAGCTCTTCTAGAGCACCTACAGTGAATTGTGATTGTGGGTATGGGCAAGTTCCAACTTGGGATGGACAAATGGCAAAATCAGTAGGTGGGTGGAGTGTGAGGTTGCTCACCTCTTTCAGTATTATTGCCTTTGGTGAAGGCTCACCTATTGCAGTTTCTCTTCTCTGCCCAGACACACTGATTACAACATGGTGAGTGATGAGTATTCCCAATCAAGTTATCTGGAAGCATCTCTGATTCCCTGAACACAGAGTACTAGGTGGGAAATTCCAAGCTCAGATTGATTAGAACTCCTCAAAGAGGCAGAAGGCTCTAAATCCTAGGGACCAACTGAAGACTGACAATGCTCAGAAATGTGCAGAGCACATCCCAACTAAAACTAGAAGCTGAGCATGCCATATTCATTTCTTTTGTCCTTTCAAATGTACACCACTCTTAAATACAAACACAGGTTCTTAAAGTTACTCAAATTTAACCTCAAAAAAGTAGGAACAGACAAATCTAGATGTATATTGATTTATGTATTCCCAAGACAATATATATTTTCCATTTAGCAAGGCCTAAAAAGGTTTCTGGTTATCTTAGGGCAAGGTTTCATAGGAGACTGTTAGCAGAAAAAGAGGTATGACTAGTTTAATGGATATATGATAGAGAGCCAAGGGTTCTGAATAAACAAATGAAATGTTGAACCTTTCACTGTTATAAGGACTGTGTTCTGAAAACAAAACAAAACAAAAATATCCACAGCTTCCTGGGAATACAATTTTACAACTACTTTAAGTAAAAAAGCACCGAATTTACACTGTAACATGGCTGCAAAACAACCAGAGGAATTCAGGGTTTCAGACAATGGTAACAAGGATGCCTCAGAAATCACCCTAAGCAGCATCATAGGCTAATGTCATGGAGTGCTCCACATGGAAGGTCCTGTTTCAACTCCAAACAGCATCAGGCCCTGAGTACTAGGTGGTGCAGACACAGGTTAAATGGGGACACTGCTATGCTCCCTAAAGCTGTTCGGACTACCTTCCTAGGATCTCCCAAAGAGCTGTTAAAAAAAAAAAAAAAGACAAGAATATTAAAGGCACTCTGAGCATTACCACACCACTGACCTCTCTCTGCTTTAGAACAGACCTGGAAACATGACTCTCTTATGTGAGTAAATGGACACAGGGTTGGTCCCCAAGTCAATGAGGCAAGTGTTCAGCAGTACTTATCCTACCTTTCTGTTTTACCTCTGAGTCCTCACTACACAACATTGTGAAAAGTGACCCCAAAACATATATAATGTAGCAGCTTAGAATGAAGGTCATGTTGGAAACATTTTCTTCTGAATTACTTGTGCACTGTGTGTGTGTGTGTGTGTGTGTGTGTTGATGCTGAAGGTTGCTTGCACATGACAGCATATTGTGCAGACTGTGTAGGCAAGAAAGTGTTATGTGTGCCATAGTACAATACTTCATGATGTTCTATAATTTCTCCCAGGCCTAAAACCCACTAGTGCACAAAAGAGGAAACATGCCTTTTATTAGGGAAAGGACTTTGGGACCACTGACTGGCAAAGCCCCAGTTACCAAAAACAGTTTTACTGAAAGAATAAGTAAACCTTGGATGTTTTAAACTTTAAACATGGGTATTTGGTTTTAGTTCAAAGCTATTCTTAAAGGAACCGTTAAGTAAAAATATTACTCAATGCTTGCTCAAACACTGTTCTTTCCTAATTGGAAGCTCTGAAGAATAAAAATACAATGCTTTGATTTCCCTTCTGTTTCTCTTCTTTACTTGGAACAGGAAGTTCCAAATGCAGAGTGACTGAGTGTGGAGTTAAGGCTATGCCTCCATAGAGACAGAGGTTCTCCGAGCATACCGGAAGATGCTGTAGTTGATGATGAAGAAGAACAATACTTATCTCTGTTATTATACTCTCAGAACCCCAGGCTAACAAAACCCTGGGATTAAAGAAAACAAAACCAACTAGACACAGATGACAAAAACACTCATGGAAATATAACTCACCAAATGAAGAATGCATAAAGCTCAAAACAGTTACAGAATAATTGTCTGGCCAATAAAAACATCATCTGCATTGATATGAATCACTATGTAATGATGATGACATCTCTGTGTAAGTTATCTAAAATCTGCTCCTTACACGTTAAAATGTGTACCCATTCTCCAACTGTAGCCCGTACTAGTAATTAGCCATGAGTCAATAGTCCACATATGATCATATCCTACAAGACAAAGTCTTCTCCAGGAAAAATGACACCAATTGGTTATCGAAGATCAAATGGTTAGCCCCCCAAAACATGCATACATACTTATATATTAACATCACACAGACTGAGCAGTTTTATTTATCTATTTAGGAATATATAGCTACATATATATACATAGACATATATAACAATTAATGAAAAACAGAGGCCTTGAATTTGAAAGAGGGCAGTGAGGGGTATGTAGGATGGTTTGAAGACAAGAAAGAAATATATTACAAAGGGAAATTACAAATATTAACAGACTACCTCCACTATGGGGTTGGTTAACTACCTTAAGTCAAAGGGAATTTACCTTAGATAAAAATGTATAGTGTTTATGAGGTCTATATTTCCAAAAGGACAATTCATGCCTATCTGCCTCCCATGAATAATATTCTAGGAGTTCAGCAGCCTAAGAGTCCTCTGGGTCTGGAAGGATGTCTCGACCTTCCTTGGCCTCTATTATTACCACTGTGATCTTGAGTAAAGCTTCATTACAGATAATTATCAGAGCTCATAAATGGGCTGGGAACAGGAGTGGGAAAATGGTGGGATAGGGGGAAAGACCTTTATTTCTGGAGGCTTCTGATATTTCACAAGAAAGCTTGACAACTATAAAACTCTGCTCAAGAACTACCTTCTCAGTGGAGCATTCTCCTTTTTCCCTCAGGTTGAAAAACAAGTTATTTATTCCTATTTGTCACCATAACTGGTGTCATATAAATTGCAACAGACTACAAAGAGATGGCTTGTTTTTTGACTGTGTGTTTTCCTCACTGGTTGTATGTCTCTTGAGCTTCATCTTTGTAACTTCACTGGACTATGCTGGACTATGCTTGTCAATGATAGATTTAGGGGTGACAAGCATAATGGCGGTGAGGTCTGAGTGTCGCCTGAAATTGTTGGAAATATCTCCTATGAGCTGTCATCTCATCCGTCCTCCCTCAGTGCAATGGACCACTTAGGTCAGACCTTGCATCCCTGTAAACTTGTAGATTTGCCTGACAATCCCTTATCAAGCATATCTAGAAGACACCAAAATATGTCAGTTCGACTCTTATGAGCCACAACCGTACAAGTCATTTTTTTTTTTTACTATGAAAAAAACAGGTTGGTAGCAAGTAAAATTCAGTTATTTGTCATAATTTGAAAGTACTCACACCTGCCATTCACACATGTCCTATGCTACATTTCTCCAGAACCTACTTTCTAAATTTACTTCTCCAATAAGACCCCCACAAACTGAACGGTTCCTTCAGTCTATTAGCTTATTATGAACATTTTTGTCTTACATAGTATTAAGGAATACTGCTGAGAAAGCTGCAGAGTTACAGAACAAATACTGCTTCTGGAATAAGATGCCTCATGTTATATAAATTCCATTCTATAAATATGTTTGGCAGGAGTGTCATTCTGCATTATTTTGCTATAATATGTGTTATTCTGAGGATCTATTATAGTATGGCCTGCAGGTTCACTATATTAAAACTTACAAATTGACAGTTACAATAGAAAACAATCTTAATACTAAGTACACTGTCAAGAAAGACTAGGAAAGCTTTGACAGTTACATATGCTGTCTTATTTAAAAACGAATAAACTATTTTAATTTTAAGATGCTGAAAGGTTACCTGGTGAAAGACATTGACTTGTTTTTCAGTTATGTTCTGCTAGTCTGCAAAAGGAAAGCTAACACTTCTAATTGACAGACAGCAGTGCATTCCCACTGACAAAGGTCTTGGCAGTTTTGAAGGCAGAGCTGGTCAGGGGGATCATGAGAATATGATAACTTTACTAAAAAGAACACCTGACTTTTAGAGTTACTGAAGGAAGGAAAATAGAGGTGTTCAAAATAATTTGACATCTCAAAGTTTCTCAGTGGGGAAATCTAATAGAGACAAAATTCTTTGAGATATTTAAATGAATCTATTTAATAAGAAAAGCAGAGTTGAAAATTGGTGGGTGTTTTATGTGTGGGAGTAAATAATATGAGCCTTGCAGAAAACAGTGCTTTAAAAGAGTTATAGGGAAAGGAGCTATCGTGCAATTTAGACTATTGCTTCAGAATCATTTATTTCATATCTATAGTACATATTAGAAGTGGTGTTGAGAATATGAAACTAAAGATGGCCTCTCAGAGTACATTTTTTTAAAATCACCACCTTGTGAGGGATTTTATTTTTTCTCCCTTGACATCAATATTACAAATATCCACCTTTGTTTTCAATGTGAAAATATACTACAACAGCAAAGAAAAAAACATATGTTTATTCCTTCCATATTTATAAAGAACTAGGGAACTGGTTCTGAAAATTTTGCACATGAAGAAATTACATTGTAAAAGACCCTGAGAGGGCCACAGGTAGGACCCCAGATAGGACTACAAAATTGCCTTAGGTAGGAACACAGATAGGAACACAGACAGGACTACTTCACCTAGTGGAGCTCAGGCTTGTAAGAACCATCATTTGAGATATTTGAGATGTACTGGCTAAAGCATGCTGTGGTAGGATCCAATAGTCTCCTAACTGAATTTAGCTATTAGTAGATGTCTGGCAAGTGTCTCTGGGCAGGGTAGAGGTATGGTCATCTGTAGTGTCTACCTATTCCTGAGGTATCAGGTCACCTAACATGGACAATTTGAACCCACAGAATGAAATCACTGATTGTTGTAGCATTGCAGAGGCACCCCACAGTACACCATTAAAGTTGACCCCGGAAAAGAGTGATATACAGCCAAACAATTATGAAGGTGTCTTATGGGTTTATCACTTATATTTTTAACTAGACTTTATTTGTAAATTTATGAAATTTAACATGTAATCATGAATAATGGCTCTGTTTAACAACCACTCAAAACAATCTCTGAAAATCTAACAGTCTCTACCCATAAGCCAGGACCTGCAAGCTCTCACAGACACTAGCCATAACATTCACTTCATGTTGCCTAATTTGCATCAATTTGATACAAAAGTAACAAAGGAACAACTCCTACTGGATAGTCTTATCACTGTTGTTTGGGATATTGGTATCATAAAAAAATATCTCATATTCTAAGAGACTGGAACTTTGCTGAACCTCCCAGCCAGAGTTAATAACACATTTTGTGATCACTTCAGACCATCTTACTGTGTAGTCAGCCCATTTGTCTAGCCAGCTTTTAAGAGAACAATGTAACAATCAACCCTACTTGCCTTGATTTCCCATTAAAGCCACTGTTGCCACCTAAGCTAATGCATAGCTGCAATCTTACATTATATACTCTTCCATGTACTTGACCCAGATAATGCATGTGTGTCATTTGCTGAAAGCAGCAGATACAGAGGTTCAAAGCAATCTCTTAAAGATACATCATAAATGTTGAACAAAGATTTGGATGTTGGTTGACAAACAGTGATGGCTGTAGTTCTGGGTTAGTTGGGGTCAACTGATATAAGTGACTTAACCCCTTGTAAAACTCTTGTAAAGGTTGGTAGTATCCCTCATTCCATCCTGTGTGATGTTTTCTGTGCTGTTTAATAAGGACAAAACAAAGCCCTTTTTTAGGGATAGACACACAGAGAGACAGACAGCTATACAGACACAGAGATTCACTCATACAACAGATGGGTGGAGAATGGAAGACATGGAGTAAGAAGTAGAGAATTCAAATTTAGTTTTGTACATCCAAGGGTAAGTGGGTGACTCAAAGTTAATCAGAGACGTGTTGAATCCACACACTGTTTTTTGTTTTGTTTTGTTTTTAAGTAAATGAAATGGAAAGTTACTTTTGATGTAATGATTCTGAGGCATTATCTTCTACTCAGATTTCTTCTTAACCTCAAAGATGCAGTGACCACCACAGATACATCATGGTAGAAGGAAAGAAAGCTTGGGTCAATACAGATTGCTCTTAAATGGCAGCCAGGATCAGTGACTGAGAGGGGCATGGTTTGAAAGAAAGCATGGTCATGTGTGAGGGTGTATTTTTGACTCATGAGCATTTATGGTGATAAGCCAAAGGTAGTAGCTAGTTCTTAAACTCTAAGTATCTACCATAAAATTGTCCACAACATACCTTTACCACCATTAATTCCTGGAAGAGGCAACTAGTTTTTCTAGTACTTTCTACTTCTTGAAAAGAACAAAGGAAAACCTGTTTAGGGGATGTGTTGATACAGAATGTTCTCCTGGAGACTAATATTAATTGAGTGATCTGGAGTGTCAGAATTTCTTTCTTCCTATTCATCAGGCATGGTGATGATAATAACCACTGGTTTTCCCATACTCAGAGAAACAGGGAAGGGAAAGTTACTGTCTAACCCACAAATTAGATAAAAATTCAGACCTTAAAGTTTTTTGTTTTGTTTTGCTTTGTTTTTAGACATGGATTGGCATTAAAAGAGAGAGAGCAAGAAAAAAGAAAGAAAAGGAAAATCCAAATTAAAAAAGTGACTATGCATATTGCCTGTTTGAGCTGCTCTTGCTAATTTGCCAAGGTCAGTTATGAGAAAAGTATAGGAGGGAACCAGGTGCTGCTCTCATCCGATGCCAACCAGATGTCTGTGGTCTGCAGCTTGGACCAAAGCAAGGTCAGCAGGACGGTATCCAGGATGCTGAGATAGTCATAACTGAATTCTTTGTTTTCTTTGTGCCCAACCCAAATAACCAACTGTCCTTGGTTAACTACAATTGCTACATTTAGATGAAACAATGAAATCCCTGTAACCATGCTTGTGCTTCTCTAATCCTGCTCCTTGCCACACCAACCCTATATAAACTGCATATGCTTTAACCACGCACGCTCACTCAGTCTCCCAAAAGACTGAAGCGTCCACAGGTACCTGTGTGCAAACATTAAATAACCTCTTGCACTTGCATCCAGTGGTCTGGTCTCATCTCTTGGGGGCAAGGGCCTTCCCCCTGACAGGCTCCGAACTCTTGGGGTCTTTCATGACCATTTGACCACTGTTTAGCATAAATACTGTCAACAACATATCTTCTAGTCCTAATTACATCAGCTCTTCTTTGAGAAGCACATACTAAGAACCTATTAAGTCCTTGCCTTAATAAACTCTTAATACTCCTCAGAATTTCCTTGATGAGGAGGTAAAGCTCATCAATAAGATGGATATCTACCCATCCAACCTCTGTTGGTTAGCTGGATCACAGCCAAGGCAGACTGACATGCCCCTGCCATCTCTGGCAAGTATTTCTTTGAGCAGCTTACTCTCAAGCACCACTAGGTCTCCTCACCTTCCAAGGTTGCTCCCTTCTCTACTCTGTTCCAGCCAGCCTCAGGACCTCCACCTAAACCTTTCAAGTCACTAGAGAGCTTTGTAACTGCCCTAGAGCCCCTCAAATCTTGGACCAAGTAAAACCAAAGCTTTTGAAACAGGAAAAAAATGCAACATTATGTTCAGAGACAAATTTTTAGATCCTTATTAACTCTATTTTTTTTTTTTTTTGGTTTCTTTCCATCCATCAATTTCAGAAGTCTTCATGCATACAACCCTGCCTACCCCATCACTCTACCTCTCCCCCATTGCCTTCTCTCATTTCCCAGATGGCCATCTTTAACTTGTCCTCAATAAGGAATCAATTCCTGAGAGAATGTTAGGTCATTAAAAAAAAAAAAAAACCAACTGATAGTATTACAGACCTTACAAACTAACCTGTATTTAAAGAACTGTTACCTCACTTCCCAGTTGCACATCTCTAATGAATGCCTGCCCTTCACTAATCACATTTCCTCACAACACAAGGCTCTTCCCTCAGAGTCTCCTAGCTTCCTCATCATCTGCATTCTGTGTCCTGGAGCATAGGTCATAGAAGAGCAGGTTCCCCTCTCCTGTGGGCTATGTAGCTTGTAATATAGGTTTTCATTAGGGGATAATTGGATTTGGCTAGAATCTCTCATGAAACGGGGAACTTGATAGAAGTTAAGGTTTAAACTATTGTCGCCTTTGTTAACCCTGAAAAACTTACCCATAATTACTCATGATTTTATAAAAACTCACATATCACCAAGTAGGTAGGTTATATTCCATGTTTGACATTAATGTAACCAAGTAAAAAGAAAAAGATAAACTTTCAATGGTCATTTATTACTTTGGCCTTTAAAATTTTGTTCATTTATTAAGTTGGCAGTTAAGTCTGCTACTATATTTCCTTTAATAATGTAGAAAATATGTATATTTAGCATATTGAGCAAAAACCTTTGATGTAGTAAAATGTGTTTTATTCTACATATTACAAATATAAATTCTGTAGTTTTAGATTTTTCATATAATTTTAAAGGAAATAAATGATATTATCTTTTAAACATGCAACTCTGATTTCAAAAGGGCTAAATTAATTTAATATCAATAATTTATATAATAAAATTATTTGGTTATTAATAGTGTAAATATCTATTTAATATGGATTCACTATAGCATTTCTAAAATACAGATATTTTATATTTCATCCAAGACAATGGCCCAGAATACTTTCCCCAAATGGACTAAAATATTCACTTTCCTACATTCAAATATAATTTAGGCAAGATATAAATGGAACTTATCTGACAACATGTTATGAATTGTCAAAAATCTTCATCCAAAATAAAACAGATTCACATAAAATATTAATAATAGTCTGTGCTGGAAATAAAAATTTAAAGGGAAGTCAGCCTACCTAATTATACCTATTTTAATAACAAAAAGTACATATAAAGTTTCATTATAATTATGTACCTAAGGTGATGTGCTATATAGTCCTTAAAATTCTTTGAAAAATTAATAGGAAACAGAAATCAAATTCTCCTTTCCAGTAGGTAAGAATGATAACTTCAATCCATTAACTAAGTCTTCTCTTGAATATGAAACAGGAGACTGTCTTGTTACCCTAAATCTTTCCCATCCCAGTGGTGGGAGTAAGGAATGAGACTCAAGAATTAATTTAGCCAGGAGCTGAGTCAGCAGAGGCCATATTTGGCTCACATTTTCCAGCCAGGGTGTGGACTCTGTGTTTCTTTCCAGCTTGTTTTAACCTGACTTCTCGGTACATGTGAGTCATAAGATTCTGAAATATTGCCTGGCGTTGGTGGCTCATGCCTTTAATCCCAGCACTTGGGAGGCAAAGGCAGGAAGATCTCTGTGAATTCCAGGCCAGCCTGGTTTACAGAGTGCCAGGACAGACTCAAAAAAAAAACAAAACAAAAAACAAAAAACTAAAATAACAAACAAAAAAAAAAGATTTTGAAATATTCAGTTCATTTATATCTTTAATAAGAAATTAGAAGATAAGTCTAAACCTCAGGAAGACTGGCCAAGGGAATCAACACAGGCCTGTTCTAGAGTGTTGACAAAATGGCCATGACTCATTGCTACACAATTCTGAAAGCTTTGGGAGGCCTTACCTTAGCAGAGTCAGTTTGACAGTCATTTTTTTCTGACAATATGGGCTATCCTCAAATGTAGTATGGTGCTACATCATTGGCATACATGGCACTGCATGAACATAATTGTCCTTTTCAAACCTTAAAAACATGTTCTGGATGTTCTGGAAGATCATTGGACACAGATTCTCTTTATGGCTTGTTTACATCAATGCCTGGAACTATGATAGTGTTTACACCAACACTAGCTTAAAGTTTAGGCCAACACTCCATATGTACACACTATACACTGCTCAGCCAGGGATCACCATACAAGCTACCTTAAACCTTTGGCTCAGCTTTGCTTCGAGTTTATTGGCATCTTGTGCTGTAAGTAAAACTATAGTTTGGCTTTAATAGACGAAATGGATAGGCAGAATTTTCAACAGGATGGAGAGTCTCTGCCTCCTTGAAATAACACTGAGGAAGTGCAAATGAAAGGAATTACAGGAAGATAAGGAGACATCTAAAAATGCAGGTTTAGAAAGGGTGCCAAACCTAAAGGCATAGGAAATAATTCAGTGAATAAATTTCAGTGTGTAGGCTGAGATAACAGAAGAAGAATAAATAAAGGGTAATTGTGATTTTTTTTTTTTCTGAGATGATATGGGCTGTACATAGGAGGTCTTGGATATACTGAGTTTGGAAGCTGGAACAATAAATCCAGGAGGGGGTCTATGATAAGGCTCTTTGTGATTTCCTCTGAATCTAACTAATTTAAACTCAGCTATCAGGAGCCACCAAATAGGGAAAGATATAACATGCTAATAAGCTAGGTTTTGTGGTTTTCAAGCCCTGTACCTTCTGCTAGAGATTAAAGTCGAGTAAGAACAACGCCTCTCTTCAATTTTATAGGAGCTTTGTCAGAGACACACCATCGCCCTCAATTATGGTGAGAAACAGAGGGTCAGCAAAATAATTGTCTTGTCTGACGTTACCAGGCTGGGGTTTAATTCACAACTTCAGCAATCATTTTCTTAGGAGAACGCTCAGATGTCCCCGCTATTACAATAGGAACATATCATGTCAGTAAATGGCAGTGAATGGTCACATGTTGAAAGTCCAAGAGTAAGATAAGTGAAACAAATTTGTACAAGAATCACTACTCCTGTACATAGACATTCCTCTTCGAAAGAATTCACAGCACTTGAGGAAAGGGTTTTATTGTATTATGTGCCATGAAATGAGGAAACTGAAATAATTATAGAGGGATGATTTCATGTGAAATTGTATTTTTAACTGAACAAGAGGATGAAAATATAGAATCTTAAGAAATGGCACATTTGTACAAACAGTGAGAAGCAAGGTCTTTGCTGAGGTGGGGTCTTCATATATTCACACAGACTTACAGAGTCAGGCTGAGCCCAGGCCTCCACTCTGGACTCTCACTCTCCACACAGAAAAGAGGTATTGACCCAGCAAGCCCCTAAGTTCAATACAGCTATTTACATTCAGAAACCCTACTCACCACTCAGAAGCACTACTCACCACTCAGAAGCACTACTCACCACTCAGAAACCCTACTCACCAATCAGAAACCCTACTCACCAATCAGAAACCCTACTCACCAATCAGAAACCCTACTCACCACACGGAAACATTACTCACCACTCAGAAATATTATTCACCACTCAGAGACCCTACTCACTACTCAGAAACCCTACTCACCACTCAGAAACCCTTCTCACCACTCAGAAACACTACTCACCACTCAGAAACCCTTCTCACCACTCAAGAAACACTATTCAGCACTCAGAAACCCTTCTCACCACTCAGAAACCCTACTCACCACTCAGAAATATTATTCACCACTCAGAAACATTACTCACCACTCAGAAACCCTTCTCACCACTCAAGAAACACTACTCAGCACTCAGAAACACTACTCACCACTCAGAAACCCTACCCACCATTCAGAAACATTACTCACCAGTCAGAAACACTACTCACCACTCAGAAACACTACTCACCACTCAGAAATATTACTCACCACTCAGAAACACTACTCACCACTCAGAAACAACACTTCTTACCACTCAGAAACACTTCTCATCATTCACTACTCACTCTGTAAGCTTTTGTTGACTTAGCAAATATTTTCTTCAGAAAGATTAGAGTGAGTCACAAACCCAATAATGAAAGCATTTCTCTCTAGTTTGCTTTACCTTTGAGAGACTTTTTTTTTTCTAGGAAACAAGAATTGAAGTCAAATTCCTTTCACTGGTACAATTTTTGAGTTACTTCAGAGTTGCTATTAAAGAGTACCATACTTGATAGTTAAACCTATGGTTTCTATCAAAAGTTGACATTTTTATTTACTTTTCACATCTGGATGCTGTGGCCTCAAACTGATAACAGGAAACCTTGCCTGTGTTCAACTTTTTGAAGGTTTTTAAATCCTTGTCTCCTGTGACATTATCCTCCATCACACCAAACAACAAGCACTTCCTTTCTCCTCTCCACATTCAATCTGTAATCAAAACCCTTCTCATTCTACATAACACTAGATTCCACCTCCATCTAGCAAGAAGCCATCATCTATGAACTGGGCTGCAGCTCAAGGAGCTTCAAAGGTCTGCCAGCACTCACATCTACTTTATTTCTCTCTGATGTTTCCTGGGCTTTCACCAGAATCTTTTAAAAATGTAAATCTGATCACCTCTTATCCTAGTTTGAAACACTTTAAAAGTTTATTATTGTTCTAGAGTATAAGAAAATCCTTCCACAAGGCCTCCAGTCACAGTAGTCTTAGATGACATCATTTGGAAAACTTCTAGAAATAGCAATAGCTGGGTCCATTCACAGAGACTCAAAATAACTAACTTGTTATGGGTTGAGCTCAGCAATCAGATTTGAAACACTGTGTTTAGAGCTCTCTGTTACCACTGGCACTGACAGCTGGTGCTCTAGGGTAGCACTGTCAAATATTGTGATTGTAACTTCAAAAGTAAATTTCTTGTTAATAGAGTCACTGACTTATTCTTTTCTATGCTGGCATATCTATATCACAGACCAGATAATTTGTAATGAATATGCTGGGTTTTTTTTTTTTTTACATTTATTGATCAAGACTATCAAGAGAGAGACCACAAGGCTGATATCTCTCAAAGGCCCTGTTGGTGCATCATCTCACTGCAGATGACCAAGAAAAGGAAAACTCATTCTTTTATTATGAATCCAATATCTCAAGATAATGAATCTAGTCCAACAATAATGACAGTACTTTGTTCAAGTGGACAACACCATTAGGGTCTGATCATCTTGAAGGGCTCCAAGTCTATGTGCTCCTTTCCTCTCAATTGTGAATAAACCTTCTTAGGGTTCTAGGTTATTTTTGTTACTGCAATTCTTAGGGCAGTGGATGGCACCAGGGACACTTGTAGTAGATCATCTAACTACACTGTAATTCAGGTGAACTAGTGGAGGGAAGGTTCTATTATGCCACCTAAGGCTCCAAATTCAGGGGATACTCTGTAGATGTTGAAGAGTATAGTGATCCTCTAAGTGTTTGCCTTCCAATAGCAGTTGCTCCTAGTCAGATGGGATGCCTTCCTTGTCTTGGAGTTTGGCTTTGGTTGAATGGTATCATTGTGTTCAATTTGAAGGTGATGGCTTTCCTTCAGATCCCATTTTTCTGTCAGCTATGCAGCCCTTCTTACTAACCCACTAATTCACTTTGTTCAGAGATCCTCTCAACACAGTTGTACTTGGGCCAGAGGAGGACATCATATCCCCTGGATGTGGATTACAGGCAGTTGTGAGCTCTTTCTCCAATAAGGGGGCTGGGAACTAAACTCCAGTCCTCTGAAAGAGCAGATTATGCTCTTATCCACTCCTTCTGCCAGTAATTAAGTTTCTAACACATGATTTGGAAGAACACGTTCAAAGAACATCAGTAATAATACTTCAAAATTTGGATTATGTGCATAAGAAATTAGGTGTAAGGGAAACTAAGGCTATTGGTGGCTATTTGCATGATTGAATACCTCTTTGTGGTTAAATATTCATGAAGTCGCAGTCAGGACACACTATAGTAAAAACCAGAGTGCCAAGGCATATTGCCACAGTTGCATATTCAAAGGAGTACAGTGCTTTACAGTGTTTTGCATTGTGGTGTTTGGCTTCCTCTTTGTGGGATTTCCAAGAGGAAGAAATATCCTAAAAGACTGACTGGGTCACCATAATTTTGGTGGAGAAAATGGGCACCTTGGCTCATGAATATTCATCTCATAAATATTCATTAAAATCTCTTAAGACTCCACAATGCAAAACCCAATGGCTTGTAAAGTCAGACCCACAACAACCTCTCTCTGGAATGTATGCTTGCCTTTGCTAACTAGCTTCTATTAAACTGTGTTTATATCCAGGCTAAAGTCATTCCTTTCTTTCTTTTCTTTTTCTTCCTTCCTTCCTTCTACCCTTCATTCCTTCCTTCCTTCCTTCCTTCAAGAAGAAACCTTCACCTATTTAAAAAAAAAAGATGTTAAACACATTTATAAATATTTTCTAAAACATGATATTCAAGATAACTTTTAAATAGAAAAAAATGTAATTTTTTTTATTAGTTTTATAACATACTCTTTCCATGAAACAGATTCATGTAAGCTTGATGTTTAAATTATTGCAAATGGTAGAAGCAGTTATGAGGATCAGTCCTGCCTGAAAATAAACCCAGAACTTAGGCCAGTTGTTTTGTTAATAGTTTGAATGCATATGATTTTTCATATAGCACCAATTTGTTTTCAATGAAATGATTTTATACAGGGTCTCACTCTGTATCCCACATTATCCAAGAATTCACTAAGTAGTCCAGACTAGTCTTGAACTCATAGCAGACCATGCTTTATTCAGTTGCTCAAGTGTTGATATTACATGCATGAGCCACCACACTCTGCTTCTTTTGAATAATATATCCTCTTGTTAAATATTTACAACACTGTTAGTAGTGATTTAGCATCCATGTGGCTAGTCTTAACAAGTGATTCCAGTTAACTTGTGACATATTAGTTTTGCCTTCAGTGTGGTTGAATCCCAGAGATCTATTGCAGTATTAGCATTAGACCTTCAACTAGAAGAATGAAATTGGGGTCCTAAGGCATTAGATTTTTTCCATATAGATTATCATTTTAATATTAGCTAGTCAGACAGGAAGTGACTTAATTAAGATTACACATTGAGGAAGGACTGTTTTCCATCTTCTATTGCAGGAGTTTTCTTAAAGATAGGACAATGCAACATCCACAATGTATTTGTTCATTCAAGAGGTACCAGACAGAGGGGCTCTATTGTATTATGGGGATACTGAATGCATTGTAAGCTATGTACTGACTATAAGTTAAAAAAAATACTAGGAAATATAAAAATGCTTCAATAAAACATCTGAGGAGCTCATCTATAACATTTATTGCCTGTTCATATAATTTGTACTTTGAAATTTGTTTTTCCTTTTTTCTTATGTTTGAATTCAGTGCTTTGAAGAGACATCATCTTCTTTGAAGGAGAAAGGGTACTGCGATTCAAAGCTTCAGTAGAGTGTTTGAATTTAATCCCCATTTTTAATTATTAGGAGGTTGGAGGGAGGGGTTCTGGATAGGTGAAATGGATGGGACTTAGGAGGCGTTGCTTCATGGTAGCTTTATACAAGGAGACACAGAGAGCTAAAGAGGCATGCATGATCCACAACTCTTGTCTTGTGATGTCTTTGTCTGTCCAGGGGCTCTGTCAACAGGAAGACCATCACCACCAGATGTGGCTCCTGAACCTCCAGACATGGAAGCCAAGGAAATGCCCTCCTTATGAAGTTATGCAGTCTCTAGTATTCATTTATTCACATTCCCAAATAGATTAGTATTATATTTTCACCGTTTCCACAAGCCAGTTAGGAAATGGACTCTAATAAATAAAGGCAAGTCCTTTAATAAATAAAAAAATATGAATTTGAGGAAAGGATACTTACTTAGTTACCATATCTTAAATTAAATGTAACTAAGTGTTTTTAACTAACAGAATTTCTCACTTTCTCAAATATGCCATGATATCACTTCATAAAAGTAAAGTAAGTTCAATCAAATATTCTTAGAATTATTTTTTAATAAATCATGTCCAATAAAATACATGATTACTTGATTCTAAATATACATCTTTCTATAGAAAACATCAGATGGATTTTTCTTTTCAGCTACTCTTTGACATTTAAAGACATTTAAATGCTAGGAAAACACTATAATTTGCAGGAGTATTAAGCCTCTGAAAACACATGAGAGTTCAAATAGGATCTATTCTATCTTTTCACAGAGTAAAGATGCTAAAAATAGTGTGGACTTAAGCTAGGCCACGGTTTTGTGAAATTGCTATCACTTCCCCGGAAAATGGAAGGAATAAAATGACTGTTTGGGGGCTGCTGGAGAAGATGGATTGACACTCACAAAGCAGCCCTTTGGAGTGTTATACCAAAGGACTTTCACTGTACATAGCTGAACTTAACACCAACACAATCTAAATATATGATGCCTTGTTGTATTATATAACAGTATGCAAATATAAATAACGTTACCACAAATTGGTGAACAATTAATGAGATTCATCACAGGGATATTTCACCACAGAATTCTGTTTTCCTGCCAACTGAGACATGATGTATTTAATTCTAAATGACACCACCTGCTCCCACCTCTAAGTGAAATGAAAAAGCTGCCAAAGGGCATGTTGGGAATTAACTTGCAGCCTTCCTTTTAATCATGCATTTCTCCATAACCCTGAAAGCCAAAATCATAACATAATGAAAAATAATACAGCTTTTTGTAAGTCAATAGTTGAACCTGGCATGCCCATCAAATAAAAGATCGTAGGATCCAGAGGGTAAGTACACAATAATGTTTTTTTTTTTTCAGCTGTTAAATTATGTTCTTACCCTAAATCATGGAACAAGAAAACAATAGATTCATAAGACAAGACAAAATTATCTGTCATGACAAATCAATAAGAAGTGGGAAATGGAGTGAATATTTCCATCTGTCATAGTTACCATGTATAACCATGGTGCGCCTTTCATCTAAGGATTTAACAGTGCTTTGCAGAGCTTGATTCATGTTTCAAGATGCTCTCAGTGAAGTGTCAACATGGCATTATGCACACTTTCCTAATAGGATGAGATAGTGTATGGAACCTCACGTTTTTCCATGTCTTCACTGTCAGCTCTCCTTCCTGAGTAAAAGTAGACTGCTATTTGTTGTGAACAGCGGAGTGTGGGCACGAGCACTCACTGATGATTTATACCAATGCGTTCTCTCAGAAGTCAGATGACAACCCATTTTCATAAATCATCAAGCTGCCAACAACTAAGTTAGTAATAAAGAGTGGCTATACCATCACCCCAATTGTTTTCTCTTTAAGTTCTCATCTAATCCCCAGAATTTTCAAGATGGTGTCTTGATTTAAATGTGATGCCAAAGTCATGTTTGTTTAGCTTGGATTTTGGAAATAATTTAAAATGTGCTACTTTAGTCAACTTTCTGAAGTGAAGAAAAAATACCGAGAGTAAGCATCAGAAGGGAGGGAACAGTGTTTTAACTCCCTGCTTCAGAACCGTCATCCACTGTTGTCACTTCTTGCTATCACCTGGACGCTGTGGCATAGCAGCAGAGCCTGGCAGTCAGCACATGGTAGAAGATGTAGGTTTGCTTTCTTCATGGTGTCCAGGAAGCGAGCAGAGACAGGAAGGGACCAGGGTCCTAATATCTCATTCAAGGGAATGTCTCCAATGTTCTAAATTCAGTTCTTTTAGACCCCAAGTTTTAAAAGGCCCCACCACCTTGAAATAGTGTCACAGGCTACAGACCATACATTATACACATGAACTTTTAGGAACATTTTTGCATTTGAGTCATGACAAAAGCTAAGGCAAGACAGAAACATTCCCACATAGATGGGCATTATCCTATTTATTTACTAAAAGGGGAATCTCTGCTTACCCTGCATACACCAAGGTGCTAGGATAGATGATAAAAATCCCTGCTTTTATTCTCTTCACATCCTGATGGGATGAGAGAAAAACAATAAATAAATATGTGATAATGGTAGAGGGGCAGGAAGAACAGAAACAGATTAGAAGTAATAGATATGTGAATACAAATATGGATATGAGACGGAAGACAATCAGGCAAAAATATATGTTATAACACATGACTTTGTGTGTGTGTCCATGTGCAGGTGTGTATGCATATGTGTGTGAGGTGAGCATGTGTATACATGTTCATGTGTGTGGATACAGGTATTTATTTGCTCAACCTGAGGTGATACTCCCCAAATACCACCCTCCTTTGTTTTGAAACATCAACTCCGCTGCATAGGCTACACTGGCTGACCAGAAAAGTACCATAGAATGGCATGTTTTCTTTTTCCAAATACCAGGATTATAAGCACAGGCCATGACAACAGGTTTTTTAATGGAGGATCTGGGGATCCAATCTGAGTTCTTATGCTTGTATAGCAAGCACTTTACAAGTTTATATCCTAAGCCATCCATCTCTTTTTGATTGCTCAATGGTTTTATTCCTAGAAGGATCCCCACTATCATTAATTTTTCTCTTTTTCTTTCTCCTGGTAGATAAACATGATCTAAACTCTTAGTCTAAAAAGAAAGGAAGGAAGGAAGGAAGGAAGGAAAGAAGGAAGGAAGAAAGAAATAAAGGAAGGAAAGGATCTTCTAAAAGTCATCTCACACATGTCTACTCTGAGACTATTCTTCTTCCCCCATATGTTTTGAACCCACACAAAACTGGTCTTTACATCATCACTGAAGGAAATATCTAATCAAGTTCATCACTAACCTCCACAACAGCAGATTTAATTCTCTGTACACCATCCAGCAGCATTTTATCCAGGATATTGTTCCCAAAGTAAGGACATTCTTCTTGTGGTTTCTAGACTCACTTGACCTTTCCAATTTATCTCTGTCCCAATGACTAGTTTCTTCTCCTGTTTCTCAGTAGGAGAAAAGTGTTCCAGGGCTCCTCCTTTAGACCTCCCTTCTCTCCCTCACTGCCTCATCCATGGCCAAGCATATAAGTTGACCAATACCTGGGAATATATATATATATATATATATATATATATATATATATATATCTTTTTTATTTAATTTTCTTTTTTTAATTTATTTTATATAACCAAGTCCATTTAAATGAAAACAAACATTTATAGACAATATTTGGGAATTTGGGCATTGTTCTTTCCAAATTACTTCCTGCTGGTAAGGGGCGCTGTCATGGGGGATTCGAAGAAGATTCAGAAATCATGGCTGTATATTTCTTATAAAAGTCACATGTCCAACTACAAACCTGACATCGCCAGTAAGTGGTATAACAGATATCAGAAAAGATACATCTCTATAATTAAATCCTTAACTCCACACACCTGCTACTCCCACAGCCTTCCTTTCTATTACAGATTCCAAGGAGGAATGCCACAATATTTCCCACCCTGTGTGCTCTTCTTAGAGTATGAACTTGACATGTCTCTCATCAAGTGATAGTATGACTGTCTTCTCTCACTTGAATTTGGATGGAATTCTATGACTAATTCATTGAACAAAAAATTATTATGGAAATGATGGTATGCAATTTATAAGATTAGATCATGAAACTAAGCCTCTTTTGAGTCACTATTGGTATCTATTATCTGTTGTGTTGTGTGAAATCCCAAACTGGCCTGTACAGAGAGATCACCTGGAAAATCCACGTGCAAGAGTGACAGCAAAGGAAGTCTGTAAAACTCAACTGCTAGTCATGGGCATGAATTCTAGAGCACTGGGTTATTCTAGTCTCTCAGGGCCAAATCAATACGGGGCTCCAAGTCTTCCCAACTAAAGCTATGGAAATTATGCCACAGAGACAAGTCATCCTTATTGCATCAGATTTAAATTTCTATCTTGGAAAAAAATCTGTAACAAATAATACATATGCTTCACACTATAAAAATCTGCACCTATAATAACAACCATAACAGATTTACCTGTCACTCAGGATAAAACTGCTTAGAGTTGCTTTCTTTCTCTCATTACCACATGGTTCTATCAGCAAACCTTATACAGTGTTGCTTTCCTTTTGAAACAGGTCTGGGATTTTACAACTTCAAACTATTATCTCTCTTGTCTGTGCCATAAAGATACCTCTTAACTTTCCTGCTTCCACCATCTCTCCAATTGAGCCTCTCTCAAAGCAAGAACAAGGAATGTTCTCTTTAAGATGCCACCTCAATCATCAAGCTTCCAGGGGTGTTTTGTTTTATTTTGTTTTAAGCTTAAAAGCTGAAATTATTAATGTCTCACAGCATTCTCATAGGCTGGCCCCGCACCACAGCTTCCTACCTCCTCACCTTCCTTACACATTCCAGACACATTACTCTTGCTTTCCCTGAAAAACCCCCATGAGCTAAAGCCTCTATGTTGTTGTACTTGAAGTTCCCAAAGCCCTGGAATGTTTCCCTCACACAGCTCTGAAAAACTTTCATTTTCTGGAGGCTTGAGAGCTCCTTGGTCAGGTCTTGTCTGAACAGTTTCCTTTAAACTGCACACTTGGTACTCTGTTCTGGTCTTGGATCACCATCAACAGACATTGGTTTGCTTTTTAAGTCCTTCCTGTACATAAAAGTTTCCTGAGGATAGAAAGTTTGTCTTGTTGAAAGCTCAAGTCCCTGGTGCATAGCAGAAACTCAGTAAACATTTGTTGTTAAAGATTACTCCAAGCAGAAGGAAGAGAAAGTTCAAAAGCCATGAAATATGGATTACTGTGACTTGTTTGAGAAACAATGTAGCTAAAATAGGGTGAGGATGGGGGAGTATGCAGGACACAAGGTTACAGAGTTATACAAAGGCCAGGTCAGTGAATTGTTAAAGAATATGACAAATCCTGATAAGAGAAAGTTGAAGAACACTAACATGATCCCATTGTGATCCAAATGTGACATTTCAACTGAGGAAAGCAGTTTGAATGGAACACAAGGGAAGAAGACATGGTAGGGAGATCAGTGAGGTGCTTATAATTTGTAGTAATTTACACACAGTCTAGAATGGCTCCTAAATGTTTTGTCTTGGCAAATGGTTAAATAATTTTCACAGCATGGTGGCATTATTTTAGTAATTGTTTTACTTTACTTACAGCTTCCATTGTCATAGAATACATTCAGAATTGACAAGCAAGTCCTAAAGCATTGTTCAGTTGTACAACTATTTATTGAAGTAAAACAAAACAAACTATAAGAACAAAAAAAACCCAATGAATAAATGCTAAATGCTTTGGATTTGAATGAACCCAAGAAATGGACATGACACCTAAACCTGACTAAGAATGTAAGAGATTAACAGCCCACCTGGGAACTTCAGCAATTCTTGATACTACCCAGACAGCCTACCTGTGGTTCCTGGGGGCTGCCAGACACAGTATCTGCCAGATATTGCCACCAAGAAAATTCAACAGCCACAGTATTTTGCTCAGGAAGATACAGCTCTTCACAACACTTACATATAAGTCGAGGAAAAATAAAAACATCAAAAAAATCCCAGTGTAAGGCCAAATGCTACAAGTCACGTAAAGAATTAAGTAGTTAGATGCCTTGTTCCCAACTTGCACATAACAGAAAACAAACTTGTAAGACAGCTGCTGACCTGGACCAAAAGGAATGTAAAGTAATGAAACTTCCTAAGTACAGCTCTGTAGGGAGCAGACATTAAGTCTGGCTCCACAGGCTTGGTGCTATCCAAGCAGAAAAAGCAACCATACCTGAATATTTTCCTTTTTTTTTATAAGATAATAGCCCTTTTAAAATATTCCCTATTCACTTTCCTTAAAATATATTCCCAGTGACTTCACTACTGGGGGTTGAGGGGAGACTATTACCATAATATCTTCAATGATAATTATCCTGGCATACATATTTTACCACATTGATCACCCAGACTTTATCCTACCTGCTTCTGAGTCCAGAAAATAAAATTACATTCTTCTAGTCTGATACCAACTGAGATATGGAGAAAACTGAAGATCAAAATGTCAGGCTGATTACTAATAAAATGGACTGGAGAATTAGATTTATAAGTCTGAGCATAGTGAGCCTTTTAATGGCATCTGACACCCCTGAGGCAGGTGGCTACCAGCCACTGTCTCAGAGGAGACATTGGCATGAAAGCTTAGTGAGCAGACAAACAGCATGTATTCCAACCACAAGTCACAAAGGTGACTAGGACACAATCCTTTCTTTTTCCAAACTCAACTATCAGAGAAGTGGATCCTCCTGAGCTGGAAGGAGCAAAGGAGGAGGTGGGAAGGTGCAGATATTTTTTCTGCACATGATTCCCTTTCAGAGAATAGATGAGAAATAGCCTTGTTCTGTGATGACAAAAGTTAGGAATGTCTGCTTCTCCGATGTGCCCTTCAAGGTGGGAAACAGAAACTGAACTTCATCTATCACATAACTGGATTTCCACCAACCATCTCGATATAGTTCCATTTTCTCATTATTTCTCATACTCATGATTGAGGCAGCTGGTGGGCCACTGGACATAGTGAGAGGCAGATAGTTTTGCAATCTTTCTTCCCTATTTATAGCTCATGGAATATAGCAAACATTCTAACTTCTCAGAACTATATTTTCACACCTCTTAAAGGACTGTCCTTACTTGCTAAGATTTTATTACAATTAAGTAGAATGAGTAGTAAAGAATGCCAAATTAACACCATATTCTTCCCTTCTCTAACTCAAAACTAGTCAATAGATTAAAATATATGTGCTAAACAAAGATCTAAGATCTATAATTTTATTCTAGTCCCCTCCAATTGCTTTATTTCTTGATAGTAAATGGTATATTGCATTATTTGTTTATAAATGTTATATTTTAGAGTAAGATTTTTAATGCTTTATAGTAAAATTGAGCAGAAAGCATGATGCAAGCCAGTGTATCCCTGTGTCTTGCCTATCTAGAGCTTCTCCCACTGTGAGCAACCCACATTGGGCAGGCCCACATTTACAATGACATGTGTCTGTGTCCACATCTGACACGAGGGTTGATTCTTGCTCTTGCACAGTGTAAGAATTTTGATAAGGACATAATGACTCATAAAAACTAATAAACTACCACACATAATAGCTCTGTTGCTTTAAAAGAAAAAAAATCCCTTATGAATCATCGACTTATCTCTTCTAATTCCTGGAAACCACATAACAGAATATTATTCAGCCTTAGGAGAAAATGTCTTGCCATTTGCAATAACGTAGAGGACTTTCATGCTAGCAAAATAAGCTAAACACATGTGTGTAATCTAAGAAAGATGAACACATAGAAGCCGAGAGATGAGAGGCAAATTGGAGAGCTGCTGATCAGAGGGTACTACACTGTAGTTAACACATTCAGGGACCAAATGTGCAGTATGATGACTCTGGTTCTGTCTATATTACATACTTAGAATTTGCTTTAAAACATTATTTCAGGGACTCTCACAACAGTTAAAAATCTACTGAGTAGATAGTTACATTAATGAACTTACTAGTAGTAATCTGTAGCTATGAATATATTAATCAAAATATCATTATCTTCTATAAAGAAGTATAAGAAAAGAAGCTTTACACAGTATGTCACCAAAACAAACTGCAAAGTGAAACACCTGTAAGATACTATTAATCTATTAAACATCTGTTAAAACCAAACCAAAAAAAAATTAAAAAAATATATAAACAACCAACAGTGACACTACATGTGCTAGAAAGGATGCAGTGCAGAGTGAGGCCATATTCAGTGATGGTGAGGAAACAGTGGTAAGAGCGTTTGGGGGATGATCATATGGGATTTTACAAAAGCAATCATACACGCTCTTCCTATGTTATCTAGAAACTGTTCTCCTTAGTTAATATTTAAATGATTCCAAAGCTCGCACACACTCACAAAACCTGCACAGTGATATTTATGGCTATTCTATCATAGCTGACCAAGGAAGCATCCAATCGCCCTACATATATAGAATTAATAAACTGGTAACCTTATACAATGGGGTAATAGCAGAAAAAAGAAGTTGTTTTTTAGGCAATGAAATAATGTTACATGGTAATTACTAAATGAAAGACACCAATGTGGCAAGGCCACACACACTATTATTCTAATTATCTAAAATACGTGGAAAGGAAAGCTAAGCAGAATATAAACAGTAAGTACATGGCCAGGCTTTCAGTGCTGGTGAAAGATTCCTTTAAAAGATATCTACATCTCCTATTGTTCTCTACAATGCTTCAATTCTATCATCAGATATTTCTGTTCCTGAATAAGAAAGATGTTTAAGACAAAAATCTGTAAATAAATCAACAAAAGAAAATGCCAGCAGTAAACAAATAGCAGCCCTTAGGGTACTACTGCAGTAAGTGCCAGTTACCACCCCATCTACAGAAAGCCATTTCCGGGTATACTCATGGGTTTATACCAGTTATGCCCCCCACCCCACCCCCATCTAAAGAATGTCATTCGCAGGTGCAGCAATAGGGACTACAGAAATCACACGAATGTTTCGTTCACTAGGTGATGATCATAGAAAACATGCATGTGGACACGATAAACTTGAAATGACTTGCTCACATTTGTATATTTACTTAGTTCAAAGGTCTAATGTGCACCACGATGACTATGGTTCAGTCTGTATACTTGTAGTTTGCCTAGAGAGTGCATTTATGGTGCTAGCAGTACAGTCAAAAACTCACGGTGAAGAGGGTTAGATGAACTTGTTAATTCTGTAGCTGTGAACTTTGGAAGCAGCCTGGCTCAAAGCGCTCTCTGGTTTAGATACATGGAGGAAAACCCACATAGCTCCTGAGATACACTGGGTATCTTGAACCCAGGTAATTTCAGATAACAGGTGCATTCCAAATAGAAAATGAGGAAAAGAATGGATGAAAAAAGTTACTGGAACACCTGAAGAACAATGCTGCAAACTTTCTAATAGGCTTCTGTTGGAATGTACTTTGTGCTCCTGCTTGGTTCTCGAGTTTTCTATTTATACCCCAGTGCTCTTACTGTCTCACTCAAGGATCACAGAAGCAAACATATTCAGTTACCATGTGTCCCATCTTACACTTACTGATTAAAAATCTAAAGCAAGCACACTGTTTTTTAAGAATCAAGAATCGGTAACTTAGCTGGGTGTGGTGGTCCCCGATTTTAATAAGAGCACTTGGGAGGCAGAGGCAAGTGGATCTCTGAGTTCCAGGCCAGCCTGGTCTACAAAGTAAGTTCCAGGATGGTTGGGGCTGTTACACAGAGAAATTCTGACTCAAAAGACCAAAAAGAAAAAGAAAAAGAAAAGAAAGAAAATAAAAAGAAAGAAAAAAAAAAAAAAAGAATCGTCAACCCATCATGGTTTAAATATGAGGTATGAAACAAGTGGGCCAGAAAAAGGCAAGGGACTCTCTTGCCTATATCAGTAATGACAAACATTGTCATAAAATTCAAATTACATTCTCTCTCGAGGGCATGACAGTGTGCTGACGATGCTTTTCACTTAATAGCCCTGACAACCAACTCAAGCATAAGCATAGCAGCCATACAGAAACATCTGCTGAACCAGAAATGTGGAGACACATGAAACCCGTGGCCCAAAGACAAGATGGTACTTGATGTGCAGGCACTCTGGGAATTCAAGTCCATTTCCTGCTCTTTTCACACCTGCATTCATGCCCTGAGCAATGAATCTGGCAATTACGACTTTGTGCGTGTATCTGGGAATTGAATAGGAATCAAGCAACAACTCAAAAGTAGCTGCAAATACAAACAAGGTTTGGGGTGCACAACAGGAGAGTTTTCTTAGGACTCCTGCTTCTTTGTACTTTCTAGTGTTATCAGTTCAAAATGGTAAGACATACTTTTACCACTTCTTTATCTCATCATTTTGAAAGCCTTCACTTCTGCTTTTCAGAAGTGATTTCCAGCGAGAAACTTTATTTTTCTATTTTTATTTATTCTTCTCTTATTTAAAAAATCCCAAATTCGGCTTCCCCTCCTCTATTGCTCCCAATCCTTCTACCCCCCACCTTCCCTCTTGTTTTGCATTCAATGCAGTGGCTGCTGCACCTTAAGCAACTGCTATCCCAACTGGCAGCTGCAACTCCACAGCTAACAGCAGCTGTTTAGTTACATGGGCAGCAGCCAGGAATGCTGTTCTCTCAGGTACCAGCTCTATCACAGCCACTAAAGGAAACTTCATCCAGATCTCTGCCTCTCTATAAAAGTCAGGATTCAAAGGTTGAGGTGAAATCCTTCTAGTTCACAGAGGCTGAATAGCAAGTAACTAACCTTCTCTTCTTACTACCATCTTCCAGAAAAACAAAACAAAACAAATAAAAAAATAACCGTCCTTCTGCTCAGCCCCCACTAAAGTCAGTTAGTTTAGTTCCCTCCCTACACTTAGTTCCTCCCTACTACTTCCTGTCAGCTAGTTGCTGACTCAACCTCCTGACCCCAGGTTAATTTTATTTAATCAAACAAGTGTAACGTGTCTTTGCATGGTTAACAAAGGCAGCAGAACAAATGTAAGAAATGTTTACCCAGTTAAAATAATACTCCACAACACCCTCTCTCCCTGATCCACTCCACCCCGCTTCCACTCACAAAAGAGCAGGCCTGTCTGGGACGGCAAGCAAGCAGGAGCACAGACAGACACAAACCCTCACATCAAGTTTGGGCAAGGCAACCTAGAAGAAGGAAAAGAGCAGGCAAAAGGATCAGAGACATCCCTTTCCCACTGTCAGGAGTCCCGCCAAAATACCTGGCCAACAACTGCAACATATGTGCAGAGTGTGGGCCTCAGGGCAACTTGGTACACACCTGCCACTTGGCTATAGTGCAGCGGTGCAGTGGAGACCAACCAGAAAGTAGGCCTGAAGTGTCAGTTTACCCTGGAACAACCTGATAGCAGGAGACACCACAAGCTGGGGTCCACCTGGGCACCACCCAGGAACAGATCATCATCCAAGGAGAAAGTAACTAAAATTCCTAATGTTCCAACCATGGTAGATAGAATCACCTGCTGTTTCTTAGCCTAAGCACACCCATCCCCTTTCACCATGACACCCCTACACAAGTGTCAGCCTTGAACCCTAAAAATCCCCTCACCCCCCAGCCTCTACTATGACAAAAACCCCACCCCAACTGGGCTGGTCACTCTCTGCTCTCAACCACTGCATTGGACAGATGGAAAGTACAAGCTTGGGCTTGAATAAATACATGTGCTTTGCTTTATACACAGGATTTGGTCTCCTTGTTGGTTTTGGGGGTTCTCTATGATCTGGGCATTACACAGGGGACCTAGTGCAGACCTATGCAAGTCTGTGTCCTATTGAGCCCAGCTGAGTGGGTTCCTTGGGCCGTAGTCTCCCAGCCTTTGACCTCTCTGACTCACACAATTCTTCTTCCTCCTCTTCCACTGGGTCCCCAGAGTTCTCTGAGCTCTGAGGAGGGGGACCCAATGGAGACCTCCAAGTTTGGCTCTCTCAGTTGAATGTCTGGCTGTGGGTCTCAGCATCCAATCCCATTAGGGCTAGCCACAATTTTTAATAGAACATCATTGGACTAAGTTCTTATCCTATTTTGATTTCCCCCAATAAAACTATATACATTATATTATTTCCAAGACTATATTAAAAAGGAAGTGGAAGCAGTTTAGGCTTAGGTAACAAAAAATATAAGCAGATGCTGAATGCCAACAGCTGTTTTAACTCACAGCTCTAGTTACTTCAGAAGCTAATATTATAAGATTGGGCATGAAAAGATGGACTTCCCATCTTCAAAATGTAGTTAATTAACCAAGAATATGTACAAATTGTTACCAGAAAAACATCACATTTGCATAGCATATTTGCAGTACAGACATAATGTACTGAAATGCTTTAACCTATATTAGTCAGCTTCTTGATGCAATATAGAAGCATTATAAGTGTCAGAATTGAAGCAAGAAAATGAAGAGGCAACAGATAGTGACTTGGATCTTCCTCCTCTCCGAAGAGAACATGGCTAGCTTCAGGTCCTTGCTTCCTGTGAACAAACAGTTCTTGTGCAAGAACTGATGATGGGAGATGTCATTCTGTATATGTTTCTCATACTGGTTAATAAATAAAGCACTGTTGGAAAGGAAGATAGGAGGGACTAGGAGACAAGGAGGAAGAGGAAGTAGGAAGGAGGAGTCAAGATGGAGAATCTGGAGAGAATAGAACTGCCATTCCTCCGCTCTCGGTAAGACCACGTGGAAATACATAGAAATGGGTTAATAATTAAGAAAGAGCTAGCCAATAAGAAACAAGTAACCGGGCCAACAGATTATATCAAATACAGAGTCTCGGTGTGCGTTAATTGGGGCAGGCGTGGCGGCAGGACAAGACCAGGTGGCAGGTGGAAAAATCATACTCCTTACAAACTAAAGTGCAGGGATCTGGAGAGGCTTGCTTCTCAACCCAAAAGGTAAGAGCAGGGTTAGCTTTCATGACTCTTTAACCCAGAGTACCATTTCTGTCTCAGCACATATAAAAAGTCTGCAGTGCCTCTTAAATTATCATGACCTTATTACTATTTTATTTCAACAAACTGAAAAAATAAAAATAAAAAATAAAATAAAACAGAGAAAAATAATTCTTGAATAAAACATTTTACCAAATTTGAAATCTCACTAAACTTACATGGTAGGCTTTAATGTTGAATGATGTAGACAGCTTGAGGAGGAAACGATATTGATTTGTGAGAAACGGCCTTTATTCAATGATAAAACATTAATGAAAAAAATAATTTTTAGGGTGAATTAAAGCATGTTATTAATGTGCTCCTTGCCTTTTTCTTGCTGTAATTAACTGATTCAAACAGATAAAATTTATCTTCCTTTGAAAAACTCACATCAATGAAATCTCAGGAATAATTAAGAGGTTAAGTAATAAACTAGACAAAACACCTCTGTGGAGCCACAAGCTCACACTCATACCTGTGAGTATCTAGCTTCTTCGTGACCTAGTAGGAACTGAAGTCTATAACAGAGGTAAAGCACATGGATGGCTTAAGTGTCATGTCAAGGTGTATAAAAATGTCATGTCAGCGTGAAGTGAAGTGCCAAAGCACTTCAAACCATTTTGAAGGAAATCACTCCATTTTCCTATGAAAAAGTAAAGAGTGAGGAGAAGGAGTTAAAGAAAAAACACCATAGCTTAGAATGACAGAACGATAATAGCTATTAATACAAAAGCAAGTCCAGTGTAAGAAAAGGTGTGTGCTTTGCAGTTAATCAAAGCCATAGACACCTTTGAAAGTTCCAACACTTGATGAGAACAGAGGGCTGTTAGGGCCACTTAAGGTTTAGGAAATGTGAACCTTTGTAGATATCCCATGTGAGTCAGCTCAACACATCTCTAACAGTAGCTTCCAGGGCCTTATGAATAAGCTAAGGATAGCTGGGCTAACACTAGATGTTCAGGAGTCCAGAGCAATCAGTGTCACAACATGTTAGATAACCATTTGTAGCAAGATCTCACTATTGTGTGATTCTTTGTGAACATACCCATCAAGTCAGAGGTGAGTAGCTTCCCTTTTGCCCATGCCAGTCTGCTTGTGTGTGCACCAGTGTGTGCCCTGATGCCTGCTAGGGTCTGCCTGAATAGTGTGAATAGTGGCTTGTATGCTGTTAAAAAAAAAAACAAAACAAAACTGAAAAAACTGTCACATCTGTCTATGACTCACTGTACTCTCTTCAAACTTCCAGGCTCTCAAGATCTTTTTCCTTTTCAGGATTGGAGCTCAGAATTTATAAAGAGCTTATGCCAAATTTGTATCAATCACAATAATGTGGAATCTATGATTCTAACTATATTGTGACAAAATGGACATTTAAAAACTTTGCTGCTATAATTAACTATGTCAGATAATTAAGAGTCATCTTATTTTTGAAATATGCAAATAAATTACACCTGAATAATAGGGAAAACAAGAGGCAGTTAGTTGATAGCCTTGTACTCGGATACTTTTTGTAGCTGCCAAGAGATAGGACAAAATAAGAATCAAACAGGAAGCAGCCACGATGCTGAGAATGTACTTCATTTGCACAGAGATCTCCTGCAGCCTGGCCCAGAGGAGATCACACAGTGCAGTGAAAAAAAATGTAAAAGGAATGAATAAATGAACTTCTGGCATTCATATATTAGTAAATTACATAGATTCTATATCAGGAAAAAAAGAAATTGACAATTTATAATAGAAGAGCTAGGATTGATGTTATGAGATTCAAAATCATATTTAAAAAAAGGAGGGAGATAAAGTTCAAGAAAAATGGAAATTTCAATTGGACCCCATACTTATTGCTTAGTGTTCTAGCAGTCAAGAAAAAGAAATATTTACTTATTCTTCTGAACAACTAAAATAAAACACACTTTGGAGAAAAAGATATTTTCATGCAACTCTATCATAAGAAAACATTTTCATGAATAAACTTCTATATCACAGGTTTGAATAAAAGGACCTCTGAGTAAATTAGACAATGCATCAGTAATCTTTGGCAGATGATAAAAACAGGCTTCCTATGAGTCGATGTTTCACTAATTTTTTATAAAAACTAAAAGAGTAGCTAATAGACTAACTTAAATACATTTCCTTGGAAACTAAGTGTGTGGCTTTCTGAGGATTCATTGAATTATACAAAGATTAGGAGAAACGTGAGTGGTGGCTACTGTTAATTTCAAATATCAATTGTTTTCTTTGGATTTGATCAGCAGAAGTTGGCTACTACTCAATTCCAGGTTGAAGTATTTGCCAAGAATATGCAAAGTACAGATGCCTGTGTTGGTTAATTGGCACTTAACTCTACACAAATTCTGAATAATCAGGAAATGAGTTTGAATTTGAAGATGTTAAAAGGACTTGTTGCTTGATTTATTTTTTTTGTTTTGATTTATTTTGTTTTGGTTTTTGAAGAACGGTTTCACTGTTCCAGTCTGGCTTTCAACATATGATCTTCCTGCTCCCCTGCTTGGAAGATACTGAGATTATAGGTATGTACCACAATGCCTGGAAATACATCTTTTTAGAAGTGATCACCCATATTAAAACTAGCTGAACAGCATCCTCCCTCACTATGAGTGCTAACCAGTAGAGATATCATGTACAGTTGAATACAAACTAGATTTATCCCTGTTCTATGGCATATGTATGTGGTGTCTTCAGCAATAGTGTATTACTGTCAAGTTTTGAATAACCAATAGTTTTGGAAATAGACTATCATGTTTGGGGAGAGTCTACAGGATCTTACTGACAAGCAACTCAAAATGAAATAACCCATTCCTGGTAGTGGAGAGTCTATTTTGTAATATAAAGTGTTTAGTTGGGCTATTATTCACCATCCCCAATCACGTAGGGTAACTCCATTTAAATTCTCTTTATACATTTATATATTTTAGGAAGTTTCTACAGTATTAGGCTTTCATATGTCTTTTTCAAAAGTCTATTCATGTTAGTTATTTTTCCTCTACCTTGCCCTACCAACCCCTCTCCTCCATGTAATCTTTCATGTTACAATTTCCCTATGGACACCTGATTTTTAACAAAGAAGCCAAAAATACACACTGGAAAAAAGATGCCATCTGAAAAAAAAAAAGGAATGATAAAACTGGATAGCTACATATAGAAGAATGAAACTCTCTACATATCATTCACCCTGTATAGAACCCACCTCCAAATGCATCAAAGGCCACAATAAGACATGACACCCTAAAACCAATGAAAGAAAAAGTAGGGAGTATGCTTGAAGTCATTGGCACAGAAAAGTCCCCTCTGAATAGGAGGAAAAAAGTAATCATCAGTAGCACCTGCTATGAATCCTGCCAGACATATAAACACATGCCCGGCTAAGATATGTTCACTAGTAAAATGAGCATATTAGTAAATTAGTTAAAATAAAGAAAGGAAAGTGACACACAAGTGCTATGGAAGCAAGCAAGCATATTTTCATCGGATTTAAGTCTGGTTCCATGATACAGAACCCATATCTGATACCTATCATGGATATAAGACTGTAAGACTAGATAGATCATAGGCCATAGAAGAAAACCTAATACTACTAGTCTGCTAAATTAACACAGTGACATATTGCCACACTCATAGCTCAAGACATCACTGAAACTCATTAGGGATGCTTCTTCTTGCACTACATGGCAAGTAATACAGAATAAGAGGCTTTGGAATACTCAGTTTTAAATTAGTTGTCTATATCTCTCCCCTCCTCTTAAGGAGGTTGAGGTGGCAGAAAGATAATAATAACCAGAGCTGGTGAATGACTTCAAGGAAACAGTGTTTTACAGATAAAACCGTGAAGAGGCATTTATGAACTCACATAGGCTGACCACGTGCATAAGACCTTCACAAACTGAACCCAAAGGAACTCACCATGGAAGGAAGAAGTTGGGCATGAAGTCACACCTCCAGTAAAAGAGCTACTGGTATTTCATTGCTGCTTGGGAAGGGAAAGCCAGTTGTCTTCAACAGTGTGGCAACTGGAATACTGACCACTTCTAGGTGGTCTAGGAATAGTCAGACAACCTAAATTTGTTTACCATCATCATTATTATTAGGGAGAAGAAACATAAAGTTGGGTGAGTAAGGAGATGGGGAGGATCTGGGAAGATTTAGAGGAGGTGAATTAATAATTTCAAAATATATGATGTTTTTAAGGAGTAAGAAAAACATTATTAAAAATAACAATAATCATTCTAAAAAAACAAGTGCAAAGGAATTTCAATGACTATTCAATCTGGAAGGAGGGGAACATTATTAAAACATACTGTATTGGGTTCTCAAGAAACTACTAAAAAATGAAAAGAAATACTATTCAAGAATAATTCCATGTATAATTTGCTTTTTATTCTGAGGCTATATAGCCAAGATATATTCTTAAAACTAACTTATTGAGCGTGCCTTAAAACCTTTTTTATATTCATGAAGTTATTTTTAAAACAAAAGGGATCAAATTACCTATTTTATATCATTTAACTTGTTTTAAGAAGCATATCATTTCTTGGGCACTAATATATAATTGCTTGAATATTTTAGTAAAGGAGAATACACCTAAGTTCCATTTACCTGTGGTACAAGGCTATATAATTTCTCAAAGAAAAGGTCAAAGAAGATGATTTTCCATCAGTCATTTTATTTCTCCAAACTAAAGGCAGAAACTGTTCAGTTGTAGCATCTTTAAGCAAAGTCAAAGGCACCTGCGGCCCATGGCTGAGTGGTTAACGGGCAACTGGGGGTTTCTTCTAAATCACTAATTCCACCCACTGAGGTTCTGCTTCAACTCACTCAAGGGTCTCAACCACAGCCAGTGTGGCAATAATGTAGGTTGGCGGAGCTCTATTGTGCTTCACCCCATAACAAGGAAGATGGGGGGGGGGGAATTCATTTCCAGTCTGGCAGTGATGTAGGCTGGCAGAACTCTACTGCTCTTCACCCCATGACAACAATGATGGGAGGAAATTCATTTCCATCATTTCCATAATGGTTCTCTGAAGCTGTGCTATACAGTTTAATGTAAAATTGACCTTAAAGGTTTGCTAAAATAATAAGTACTTTCAGAAAATATTTTTTGGTATTTTCTTCTTTCTTTTAAAGTGGCATGTTAGCACCTGAAAGAGGAAACTGATTGTTTTTGTAGTATCCTTACCTTCTCCTCATTTATAAACACATAGTTTAATGTGGCTGCTCTTTCCAAGAACACTACATGTAACAAATGGAGAAGATCCTCTGTAAACACAAAGCGTCAAAGAGAAAGAGAGACAATAGAGGCAACTGGAATAAAAGTTTTTTGTTTTTTGTTTTTTTTTCTTTTGAGTGAGTGGAAGACTTCACAGAGCAAGTAATCAAGGTCCTTGCCCATTGCTCAGTGAGTGGGGCCCATCTCATCAAGTGGTATGTGTCTCTTGTGTAAGATAATTTGTAGTTTTCAATGGACCATAGGAAATCTTTTTAGTACAAGGGAGATGAGACCAAAATTGGAAAATATGCAGGTATATAATAGCCAGGGAGGAAAGCAAATAAAAACAAACAAGGATATACAATGAGAACAATTACAATATGAAATACAAATAAAATTATAATGTGGAAAATGAAAAAAGAAGAAAGAAAAGCAAATGAGTAGAAAGTCACAGTAGTTACCAATTGCCAACTCTTTGGAAAAAAATATTTTTTGAAGGAATAAGTTTTCTTCTCAAAAGGCTTATATGCTGAGCTTAATGAAAACATTTCTTTATTCAGGTAATTGATACTTCCTCATGGTAAATATTCCCTGTGATAGTGATTTATAAATAAGACAGCATAGCATTTTTACTCATTTTAGCAATGAATATTGCACATGTTTTTGGAAACAATCACACGTCTGTAACATACATAAATAAAAGTCCCAGAGACTGACATTGAAGTTCAAACTTCAATCTAAAATTCAGAAAAGCAACTCAGATGGCTACTAGCTCTTACTGCTACCTCAGGTTCAAAGGGCTGACCCACACTGGAGCTCTTCACCAGCTCTCAAACTGCTGCCTCTCCTCAGTGTGGCTGCAGAACAAATGAATCCACTGAGATCTTGCTTCTGTCTCATGGACTTCCCTAATGTTGGGATTAAAGGTGTGAGCTATGATTCTTTTAGACTGATTCACTCTTGTGTACATCTGCGTAGCCTTGGACTCACAGAAATCCATCTAGCTCTTAATCCTGAGTCCTAGGATTAAAATTGTGAGCCACCACCTCCTAGCTTCTGGCTGCTGGGATTAAATGTGTGTTCCTGGCTTCTGTGGCCTGGGGCTGACTGCTTTCTGAATCTTCAGGCAAGCTTTAGTAAATCATAAACAATATGTCACCACACATGACAGCATCATGACACTCCACCTGTGTTATCTTGGTATGCAGCAGCTAGCTGCAACTGTTTGGACACAGCGTAGTTGGCTAGGCACCCTGACAATGACAACAGTCCTTGTGACTTGTAAGATGAGGCTCTTTGGCTCCAGTTTTACACAACCTTAAATGGGGCTTACTGGTCATAACTGGTGATTTCTTCAGAAATGTAGCCAAGCATTAAAACTACAAAGTCCTAATGAAACCGAACATATCAACAAGCATACTCTAACCCGGTATGCAGCATATTCACTCTTAAATACACTATCTGGTATACATAGATGAAAATGATGCAGGTTGTACTGTTGAATTTCTGTTGCTGTGATAACAGATCCTGTCCAAAGCAGCTTAGAAGAAGAGTGCATTTAGTTTTCAATTCCACATTATAGTTCAGAACTGCAGGGAAGGCACAGGAGGGAGGGGAAGATGGCTGGTCATACCATACCCACAGCTGAGAGAACAGAAAAATGAATTTGCCCACATTGTCCTTGCCTAACTATATGCCTAAGGAATAATGAGACCCAGAGTGGGGTGGAGCATCCCCCATCACTAGACAGTTAACATCTCCCTTCCTCTTGCTCCAACATTGCTTTCTTTCTCCAGGTGAGAAGCCTGAACCCAGGACCTTGCACATACCAAGAGAAATAATCTACCGAATGTGTTATAGGTCCACTTGACTTTTACTTTTTAGTTTTATTTTACATGGTTTGCAAAACTTTTCTTAAATATATCAGTTAATTAAGTGGTACATAGTTCAATCCAATTAAACACTCTATGCCAGATTAAAAGACCCAAAGGGTTTTGTATTCGGCAATATCTAGACTACTGTCAATGGCCAGTCATCTCCCCTCCTTAGATCAACCCTCACTAGAGTGGCAAAGGCATTAACTTGTTACTTCAAGGTACAAGAGACTATATCCTTAATTAGGAATGCTTGCAATGGATCACTGGAGTTACCTGGTGACTGATACGAGCTCATAAATAACAACACAGAGGAGTTTAATGTTGTCTGTGCTGTGTTTAAGGCAATAGGCCCAATGTGGGTGGAAGGCAAGAGGAGGGGCTTCATTTCTGGCTCCAAATTTTCTTACTGACCATTCTGAGTGATTCACTTGAGGCTTCAATATACTGCAGATTTTCATTGTGTCCAAGGCAGATACGGTTTTCATCTATTTAACTTATGGAAAGAAACATCTATAGATTAACATGATAAAATCCATTAAAATAGAGTAAAGGTTACAGAAGTACAGTATGGTGTAGATCCAAGATAGCATTAAGATGATTACTGGAGAGGGTTTATCCGTTCTTTCCAAATTATTTTCTGTCTACATCCGGATTGATGTATAATCTTCTCCATTCTATGTTAAGCCTGGAGAATATTTAACAATTTTAAAACAAAAAAGGCTATGAAGTGGCTGGCCTCAAAAAAAAAACAAAAAACAAAAAACAAACAAACAAAAAGTATTCAATTAAAGGGAAACTGAACACTAAAATAGCAATTATAATATGAAATATTTCTGGGCTCCTATCTTCAACTGCCAAATTCCTAGTTAGTTTCCCAATATAAAAATATGATCTGATTCTGACCCCAACTGGATGGCACTCCCCTACATATGGAATTGGGGTGGGCGGATGGGAGGGGAGGGTGTTTAGAGTGCATGTGAGAGGGTAGAGAGGGTAAAAAGGGAGGGAAGGAGGGAGGGAGGGCTGGGGGGAGGGAGCGAGGGAGGGAGGGAGGGAGAGGGAACTGGGATCGACATGTAAAATAATATATTAAACTAAAAAAAAAAAAAAAAAAATGCTTTGACTCCAAAATTTAAGTTGAAGGACAAGTTACTGGGGAAATGGATTTCTATTTTTGTTTCCACAGAAAATGAAAAGATGTGGATTCCTTCCAGACTAATGTGGTTTGATCACGCCAGACCGCCTGAAACAGAGTACAAGCTGATCCTACATTCAAAACAGCTGGACAAAGACTACAGCCAGGATATCTGAATCTTCTTCGAATCCCCCAAGACAGCGCCCCTTACCAGCAAGAAGTAGTTTGGAAAGAACGACGCCCAAATTCCCAAATATTGTGTATAAATGTTTGTTTTCATTTAATTGGACTGTTATATAAAATTAAATAAAATTTAAAAAAAATATGATCTGATTCAAGTGCTTTCTTATTTTTTTTACCCCTTCTGAAATTTTCTGGCATATTAAAAAAATGGTGATGTAGAAAATGAGAAAAATCTCTATCAGGCCACAAAGTACAAAGGAACCATAGGAAAACACTTAGGAGAACACTGATTATTTCCCAAGATTAAGAAGTCTGATGCCCATGCGGATCTATGTGAGTTCAAGGCCAGCCTTGTCAACAGTTACAGGACAGGTTCCAAAGCTACTGAGAACCCTGTCTCAAAAACAAACAAACAGACAAAAAACCCAAAAGTTAGATGCCACCTTGTTCAGTTTCAGGAAGACTGTTGTCTATCTTCATTTGGGGGGGGGGAGTTTGTTTTTGTTTTTAACTTTCTTTTTATTTGTGTTTTTTTTTTTTTCTTTCGCATCATGCATCTTGATCTGACTCATCTTACTGTCTGTTTGGATCCACCCTCTGCCCTTGCAACAACCCCCCCCCCAAATAAAATAAAGTTTCAGGGAAAATTACAAAAAGAAAAAAGAAAAATCTCGAGGGCCCACTATCAATGGTGTAGCAGAAACTAGGGGCCTTGAACCAGACCAATCAATGACTCTTTGCAATGAACACTTGCAAGTGTACATAGAGGAAAGGATATACTGTGTGACTCACTGTGTCAAACTGCAGCTTCCATGACAAGATGTTTTTGTTTTAACTTTTATTGATTCTTTGTAGATTTTACATCATGCATCCAGATTCCACTTATCTCTCCATCCCCTCACTTCAGCCCTCTGCCCATTCAGCCTCCCCCTCAAATCAAACAACTTAAAATAAAAGCCTAAACCAAACCAACCAACCAACCAACCAAATAATAAAACAACAACAGCTAACAAAAATAAAAGCAGAATCCTGTGGAAGTTGTAATGTGGCTAGTTGAGTCACAGTTTACCCTTTAGTCCATTCATCTTTACTTGTTAAGTGTTCATTGTCGAGTCTTCGGTCTGGATTGAGGTCTCCAGCTTCTGCTGCACTATTGAATACCGAGTTCTCTCTGGGACTGCTCTGGTATATCCTGATATTGCCCTGTGTCTTGGAGATCCTACAGCTTGGTGTCAGCAGGACTGGCCTCTTCACATGCTCCAGCAGATCACATATGGGGTGGATGTTGGGGTGGTCTACCTCATAACTCTGATCTGGGCCTGGGTAGTTGCAGGCTTGGTCAGCCCACCAGCTCTCCCCTGTCCTCACCACCAGGATGACCTCTCCAGCACTGCCCTGACTAGTTCACCCCTTGCAGCAATGAGCAAGGGCGGGGCCAGTTCTCCTGCTTTCACACCCTCAGGGTTGGCTCTCAGCACATCTACAACACCGTTAGGGCCAGCAGAGTTTTTAATTTTGTATGCAGTTTCTGTCATCCTCACAAAAATCAAACCAAAGCTAAGCCACTGACTCATTTAAAACCTTCCCTCAAGCCAGATCAGAGTCAGAGAAAATCAGTGTAACTGTTGCTCTAGTTGGTACAGGAGCTGGTTTAATGTCTCTATTACAATTACCATGATTTCTTGTACCACACAAAGCCTGGAGTGATGTGTATCAGAAAGAGTTGTGGCTTTCCTGGAGGATTTTCAAAAAGGGTTTTAATTTTACCTTAAAAGAAAGGAAGGAAGAAAGGAAAGAAAGAAAGAAGGTAAGGCCAGCCAGATGCAAAATGTTGGGTTTTTCATTTTAATGGTAAAATATGCTTCATGCTTCCACTCTGTGTGAAAATTTAACTAAATACATTTTGTTTTTTGGATGGTAGTATGTACATGTATGTGTTGGTACTCTGTTCTACACTTGGAATGTGTGATTAGCTAAGGCCCTGTAAACCAGTGCAGCACAAAGGATGGGACCCCAGCATACCTGCTACCACTCCACATTCCAAGTCCTCAGCCTGAACTTACAAGATGAAGGAACTAAGAGTGTCTTTGTTTTAAGCAGCCCTGCATCTTCTGAGCCTTTAATTGTCTTAGCTCCAGGATTCCATTGAAAACATACGGCAGAAGATCCAAGCAATTGGCCAAGGCTGTGCACAGGGGCATTTGGCTCCCTTGGAGAAGAAGATAGGAAGGTAATCCCTTTGCAGCTGTAGTGCAGATGGTGCCTTCACACCCTCTCACTGAATACTAAACAGAAACTGGGAAAAGTTTGAAACCATGATAAACAAACAGCTGAGTGTTAGCTTAAATGCTTTCTGCATCTATCAGGAAAAAACACTCAGAAGTTTGGGATGTTTACCAGACAGTTTAAAAGAAACACAGAGACGTGAAAACTCAATGAAATGTTTCAGAAAATTGTGCCTAAATATGGTTCCGTGTGGATTTCTCCAAAGCAACTATATAATTAAATCTCTCTGAAACTTCAATTATGGGTGTCATGATTCATAATCCTCCTCGACATCATCAAAAGTTTCTATGTCTCTGAAAACCATACTGAGATGGATGAAGCAGAGGTCGCCCTCTCCCAAAGGAGCTCTTGAAAATCACTGTTAACCTTCATTTTCCTTCTTTCGTGTGGCAACTTAACACACTGTAATCCAGTCCAATAAAAATGCATGGTGAAGCTCAATGACTATTTCAAACTCACAACATTTATTCTTGCCTTGGCAGAAAGGAAACAGCAGCCTGGTGAGACAGGAGAGAGAGCAGAGTCATACCAACCAGTAAGTGGCCTTGACTCATTAATATCTAACAGGTCAAAACATCGTGTTTACGGCATGGAAGAAGACAAGATGTTAATTCTAAAACCCCATCAGACTCTACGCATGGATACTTAATACTCTTCTGGACACTGGCTTACAGAAAACAAGTAAGATGTCTGTTGTGAATATAAACCATAGCCACATACACATCTAATACACACCTAGAGAGAAGACCAAGTACTTCATTGTTTCTCTTTATAGTGAAGCCTGTAAATAGGATGAATATTTTTTTCTTAGGTCCTTTTGATCAAGTGCTAAACTGGATTTTCTTAAACATTAAAAAAAGAATGAGAGATTATTGAAAGATTGCAGGAGATGGAGGTAGGGGGAATAGTCTGCCTGAGTTATACAGGAAGTTAGAGGGTAGCCTGGGTTACAATAGACACTTTCTCCAAAAAAAAAAAAAAAAAGAAAAGAAAAAAAAAACACACACAAAACAAAAATAAGACTAAACCAAAGGTCTGTGAGATGGTAAAGCTACATGCTGAATAAACCTGGAGCTGGAGTACAATATTGGGAACCCACATAACAGCAGAATGTGAAAACTGATTCCACAAAGTTGTCTTCTGACCTCTATGAGTGCCATGATACACAAAGCCTTTCCCATCCCTTGATATGAAATAAAAATTTAACAATCCCAAACAATCTTTTCAAAAGACAACTAAAAGATAATATTTATGCTTAGTGAGTAATCATTTAGGGAAACACAACAATTTATCTCTATATTCTAAACTTTCTGAAGACATAAGTGTTAAAATGAAGATCTTCAAAATGGAGATTAACAGTCACAGTGTTTCTCCTAAGAGGTGGATTTATGTTTCATCAACTAGACAGTTCATGAGTTTCAAGAAGCAAAATGATTCATCAGACAAAATATATTCTGAAGCCCTTTTGTCAGGTGTGATGCTCAAACTAATGTAAATGGGTATAAACTCTCTTTCTCTTTACACTGCAAACCTATGTACACCTTCTGTTCCTGGGTACTTTAGAAAACATTAGTAGCTTTTCCTTTTGAAGAAATGAGAGACAAGTCACTGGTCCCCAGGACTCTTCTCACTGACTGCCACCTAGAGCAGGGACTGCACAGTCCTGCCTCATCAGCGGCTCCTGCATTTCTGCTCATACATGGATGTTGCTTGCTGTCCTTAGTCTAGATCTCAATCTTTTGAGACAGGGGCTCTATGTTTAGTCCAGGCTGGTCCTGAACTCATGACCTTGCAGTCTCACCCTTCCAGATGTGCTGGAATTACAGGTATGCTCCAGTGCACCAAGATGTTCTCGCTCCCTTTCTCCCCACTTGTCTCTTACTCTCCTTGATTAAACACTGCCATGGTTGCATTGAATTTATGTATCACTGTTTGGTTAAAAGGGGCTACAAGAAGATTCACATGTGGTTCCTGGCAAGGTGTCTGGCCCAATGAGTAAAACCACTTAACATTCGAAATTTCTCAGTCAGGAAAATTGGCTGCAACATAATGAGTGAATGATTGGTTAACTTTTGCTAGTATGTGTTTCTAATGGAACTTGCTTTAGCCCATTAGCAAATCTTAATATACTGGGAAGCACAGGACCTCTTTCTCATCATGTCAGCTATTGCATTGTCTGTGAAGAGTGCAAGGCTGACCATGGGTGTGAATCTTTAAGATGTTTGCTAGTGCCCTGGCCATGATAATGACTTTAATGGGTTCCCAGTGATCCTTACATGTCACTGCTTCACAGTGGCAGTAGTTTGAAGTTCTGGGAGAAAAGCTGGTAGCCCAGGGATGACTGAGAGGTGTTGAGCTACGTTGAGAGACTCCTTGATTTATCAAGAAGCAGGTATTCAGACACTGTGTAAGCCTCAAATATGTACTTTCCTGAAAATAATGTAAGGACATCTCTAAAACATCAATTAAGAGAGCCATGACTCAACATCCACGGGAACCTGGTTCACTGGGGGCTGCAGCCACCTGTACTGCTATCAGCATGCAATGTAATGCACCCACACCTTCCCTGATGTATAACAAAAAAAAAAAAAAAAAAAAAAAAACATCAAGATGACTGGAAGATCCCCAGACTCCAGTTTCTGATGACACCAAACCCTACACCCTCAGCTGCTTTTTATTTGTTTCCTAAGTAATCATAGTTGGGTAATGAGTTCAATAAAATTTATTGGTCATTTGTTGACTTGTTAGTCATTTTTTTTCTCAAGGAAAGGAACAAACATTATTACATTGTAGCAATTTCCTCTGCTTCTACTGCACTGTAAAATCCTTTAATTTTTCTCAAGGAATCCAAAACTACCATAAAGTTTAATGAACAAAAATTTTCTATTTGCCAGTTTTAAAATGACCTTAACAACTAATAAAGAAGATGTCACAGATGATCCTAAAAGTCAATCTACTAGGCGTTAATGCTGAGCATTAGTCTGGTGAGAAATGTGATAAAGGGTAATATATTCATAGACAAATAGAAGGGGTAGCAATTTAAGTAGCAATTTCTCTTACTCATCTAAGCATCTATACAGGTAAAGGGTAGGTGAAAAGCAACTTTCTGGTTTGTGTTGTCATTGCTGGTTATTTCTACTCATCATTATTGGCATATGTTGTTTCAATTTACAACAATATAATTAAGACTAAAATTCTAGATAGTTGTTGCATTTACTCTTTAAGCTTCATTAGACATAACACATTGATGTCTAATACAGTGATACACACAGTGAACAGATGCAGAACTCATGGACAGTACTGACCACTGGTATCTGTTGTATCAGCAGCCCAGCACCAGTTCCTCTGATCTTTTTTTAAATCACCTTACCAAGTTTGGATAGAGTCCACTGTGGTTTAGGCAGAGCTGACTGTATGAGTTGGCTTAAGGGAGGACTTCACGGAACAGCATCCTGCTATGGTTGTAGTAAATAGTTCACATGGTAAGCTAATGACATCAGTTCTTCAATATAATTCATGCAGAAGTTTGTTGATACTTCTGCCTTCTGATCTCATTCATTTGGGGTAATCCCTGATACCCTGATTGATACATATCCTTCTTCATCATACATGAGTGTGTTTATACATAAAATTTTCTAATCAGTGCCACATGTTAAAACTTTCTGTTTTTACTGTTTTTCTTACATCTTTTTATTTCAGAGCAGTTTACCTACCTTTTGCTTAATCACTGTGCAGTATTCTCTCCAATAGAGAAAATAATATGTCACACATCAAATAGTACATTGTGAATTATACTAGACTACAGCACAGCAGTAGAAAAATACTGGCTAGAAGCTACAGCTTTATTTGGGGTCATATTACTGTGCACTTCAGGAATGTTCTATGCGGTGGAGGATATTCCTAAACATACATAGGAGCAGAATGGAAGAAAACCGGAAAGAGAAATGCAAGATAACTCAGAAAAGAGAAAGAACGAGGGATGTGATGACTTGGTCAGTAAAGTGTTTGGGAAGCAAGCATGAGGACCCATGTTTGAGCTCCAGCATCCACAGATAAGTCTGAGCAGAAGTCTGTAATAGCAGCCTTGGTGTGCTGGCCAAGGCTGAATCAATTAGCTGCTTGTTCAGTGAGAGACCCTGTCTCAAAAACTAAGGTAGTAAGTAACAAACAAAGCCACCCAACATTGACTTCCAGTCTCCACACAAGGCTCATACATTGATATGTGCCCTCATGTGTACACATGTATTCATGTATTCACATGAAAATGTGATTATAACACACACACACACACACACACACACACACACACACACACATACAGGAACTTGATATGAACCACATTTCATAGCTATCGTCTACGTTCTAGACTCAGGTTTTCTTTAGTTAATAAGTTCATTATAGTGAAACTAGTCCCAGGACAGCTTTAGAATTAATACTCAAGTGTTGCAGCAGAGATCTCAAGTGACTCAAGGTGATGGAGCTGGGGTGAAGGAAAGCATCATCTAAGTAGATCTCAGTATGGGAAGGTTGACTGCTGGGAGTCACCCTTGCCCAGTATTCACATATAAAAATCTACTTTAATCAAAATATATACATAAACATATAGCTTGCATTTTCACATGGTACTGCACATTCCTTACACAGGTAACTTATTCACAGATACCTCACCAAGGCCATGAGCAATACAAAATTGCTACAGTAAGAGTCTCAGCCTACATCCCAGCACTACACTATTTAAAAAATGAAGAACATTGTGAAAGGGTGTTTTGAGATCAAAGAATACTTAGTGGAAAACAAGAAGAGAGTTTTTCTAACTTTGTAAATAATCTTATTTTTGTACTTTGTTTAATAATTAATTTTCATGTAAACTGAAACTCTATTCATGGACTTCATTATTTTTTGATTGGGTCCTTCCATAGGAAAATCGTTAGTATTTTGCAGCATTATTCTAGGTATATATATACTGAAGGTGAAAATTCATAATTGTAGATTGTAGATTTTGAAACTAAAGATCATGTATATGTAAACACACACACACATGCTCTGTCTCTCTCTCCCTCTATCTGTCTCTCTTTTACACACACACACACACACACACACACACACACACACACACACTCAAAGATATGCTGACTAGGAAAGTATCAGATGAGTGCTCTCCTGAGCTACTTGTAGAAGTAACATAAGAGTGCTAAAGATTTCAACTCTATATAAGGATAAAAAGGTCTGGAAATTCCTCTGGAATTTCTTCATTTTCTATAGATCCTGCCTTAGGCAAATTTAATGTCCCTTAAGTCTACAAAAGCAATTCATACCACCTAACTTTTAAAGTAGTTTTGTTCAGAAATTAAGATTTAAGATTCCACCAGAGGGAAAGACATTTTATAGTGTTACCTAAAATCAAATAATTCCATCTAAACTAATTTGCTGGACAGTAAATATTTTTGTGTACTTAATTTAGAACACATACTGATATTTAATGCTTATGAGTAAAAATTAACCAGCAGTATCAATCCCAAATGAAATACATAGTACTGTGATTTGATTTGCTTAGACTGGGCCCTCTATCTAAAAAAGTGTTACATTTCAATCTTATCTGTTTTTTTTTTCAGGAACATTTTTTTTAATAAACAAATAATGATCCAAATTTCATTCCCACTTTTTGTCTGCATGAAATTTTCCCTTGTCACAGAAATGGTGTGTAATCCTTCCTACATAAGCATCATTGGAAAAGCCACTGCATAGGTTTTACAGGTCCGTTATAGTATTTTTCCTTTTGTTCTTTGATTTGTTTTTCTGAGGCAGGGTCTTACTCTGTGGTACAGGCTGGCAAGCAATGCCTTCTGTCTTCTTGGCAAAGCCTTCCAAGTGCTGTTGTTAATATAGACACAAGACACTGGGCTGGCTTCATCACATTCTGAAAATTACATGTGTTTTATTATGACCAAAGAAATATTAAATAATGGTAACTAATGCTCTCACGTCCTCAGAGTGAAATACATGCGATTTTTAAAAATATATTATGTATGTATATTTTATGGGATAAAACATAGAACATGCCAGTTGATCATAAATAATATACTAAGAATTAAAATAAATTTTATAAAAATTATCAAAACTCAATATTTTGTTTGTTGAATGTAAGTCTTATACTTACCAGAAGAGCCCAATTTTCTCAACTAAAAAAGAATTTGTCATATGCATTGAGATTTACTTTCATGAGAATCATTTCTTATAAGTGATTTCTCAGAAAGAAAGTGTAGTCAAAGCTGGGCATGGTGGCACATGCTTGTCCTCAGGATACCGAGGCAGAAATTGTCAAGGGTTTACAGTCAGCCTGAGCTATAAAACAAGTTTAAAACATGTATAAAATGAAAGAAAATTAAAGAATGGAAGGAAGGGAAAGAGGGAGAATGGAAAGAAGGAAAAGGTAAAACTTAACCTAATTGTAACTAGGTGTAGGTATAAAGTAAACTTAAGGCACGATGGAACTAGAGTGTATAATTTGCTGATGGACATTTATTAGGATGCCTAGTCCATTTCCTCCTCACCATGATAATCCTGCAGGTTACAGAAATGAGGCATGTGGTCCATCTCTTTTAGAAGTGCCATCTCTTTTAGAAATGCCATCAAGTGCCATTGACAGAATAGCAAACTCCTAAAACCACACTCAACACTAATTGCTCAAGTGCAAGAGTCTGGATGGGTGATCTGGAATATGAAGCTTCACAGAGAATAAAAGCTCTGGATTTTGCCGGGACTTCAGGGGGATCAATTTGTGAAAGCAGAAGAAGAGCAGCTCAGTCTTCAGGGATCCTCAGGAAAGGAGGTTGGGACAGGATCCACAGTGACAAGAGTGTGGTGCGGTCACTAGCTTACATGCACACATACTGAGTAGAGATGCAGATCTGCCAGGCATGTCTCTATCTGTCATTGATGAGGAGCACCGAGGAAGTCAACAGGAAGAACCTGAGTGTTGTTGCAGTATCTGCACACAGCCAAGCCATCACAGGGTACACCAAAAACAGTGGCCACAGAAATCACATAGAATTCACGAATTAAAAAATAAAAATAGGGCCCAATAATTTTCCTAAATAAAATGTCTTATTGCAGAAAATAATTATTTTGGAGGTAAAGAAGCTCAGGTTGGAGACAGTGGGCTATAATGCTAAGAGAAAGAAATAACAGGGTGACAGAACTAGCAAAATTAGCACTACAAATGATGGTTAAGACCACGTGGTGTGTGTGTGTGTGTGTGTGTGTGTGTGTGTGTGTGTGTGTGTGTGTGTGCACGCACACGCGCGTGTGTTTGTGTGTGTGTGATATAGACCCACTCCAGGTTTTCCTCTATAGTAGCTAGTATTTACTTGTTTGTTTTATTTAATTCATCCTCTCTCCCTTGCTTTTCATATTAGGGCCTGAAAATCTACCAGCTGTTTATTTCTGGTCACATTCTCAAATGTTTTATTTCACATATCTTATTATGAGCAGATAATAAGAATCTATGCCCATTTCTCTCAACTCAACCCTAACTCCCACAGCAAACTGCACAAATGCAGCAAGAATTCAAATCTACTTAAAGGCAGAATATAAAATCCACTTGTTTATTTAAGTCCTTGATTAATAGTGTCTGTATTTATGAACTGCTGTGGGTTTTCCAAGTGAGAATGTTATATGAAACTCCAGTGTTATTAAATATTCTGTGATGTTATCACAATATTTTCGGAAATGTGCTAACTATAGCCTGAGGTAAAATATTTACTATAAACTTATAAATAAAAAAATTACTAATTTACATAATAAATATTATTAAGTTGAAGGGACATAGAAAACTATAGCATCTTACTGCTTTGCTTCCAAGAACACTGGGCCATCTGCAGTCTCTAACTGAGTAACTACAGAATAGCTGTTACCTGAATATACATACAAATTAGGAATATTATGACCCATGTGTGTAACAGTTTAAGCTAAACTTAAACTAAAATCTCTAAAGAGGCATCTTAGGACCATTGTCACTCTCATTAATGAAGGAGAGATTTACCATGGTGAGTGTTAACTGAAAACTGTTTTGTTTAATGTACTCATAAAATCACATAGCTGCTTTAGCAAAGAATAACAGGAGGCGCACTGAACTGACAGGTGCTGGGTCCTCGCTGCTATCTTCCACCAATTGTGTACCCTTGAACATGTCATTTCTAGCCTCCTTGGCTCCCCTTGCCCATCTATAGAACCAATATGATTATCTCCAACATCCATTCTGCACTAAAATTTTGCCATTTGAAGATAATAAATGATTATGCGGCTGTTACTACTGCCAATGGCAGTAAAATGACCTAATGTACACTAAGACCTTAATTATGTATCAGCTAACAATCCTATGCACATTTCATTTTCATAACCCCCTGTATGGTTGACACTATTTTTTACAGAAAGAGGTTAAATAATTTGATCAAAGTCACAACACTAGTAAGTGCTAGACCTGGCTTCAGGCAATTGGATTCAGACCTTATCTCTCAATCTGTATGCTAAATCAGAACAGATGACAGTGCACTTGAATATAACTATAAGCAAAATCCTTACCAGTGAATTTACTCATGGCACTGTTTGCTGGAATTTATCTAATTTAAATATTTAATTTCCCAATCTATAATTCTGTTCATATATAGACAAATTGACTAAAGAAAATTCACTTATACAAATACCTTTGACCCTTAAAACAACTGTGAAGGATATTTCATATTTATGTTTGAGGTTTTTCTATGACAAACTAAAGATCCAGACATTCCTGTTATGGTAAAGTGAGGGTGGAATATTGGCAGATTCCACTGCGGGCAGAGTTTACTGAGGTGGAGGGACAAACATGCCAGGCAGACAGAACTTAGTGAGGAGTTTTATTAGAAAGGGGAGGGAAGGGGGAGGAAAGACGAAAGCGGTAAAGAGACACAAAGACAGAGGACAGAAGAGAAGAGAAAGAGAGGAAAAGCTCTGCCTGCCCCAGGGTAACAGCGGGAAAGAAAGGGTAAGTGGGCAGGGTCTTTCTTTTAAAGGGGTCCTTTGCACCTTCTTGCAGACTGTGCAATTTATGGAACCCTGGGCTGACCAAGGTGCTGCCTGAGTGCGTTTTGCCAGGTGACAAGGGTAGATCAGCCTGAATCCTTACAAGTCCCATTACAAAGGTGTGTTTCCTTAACTGCCTCCCAGAACAAGAAAGGTTTATGTGGGATACACAAGGACAGTTAATGTTGCCAGAATGGAAACATGGGACATGGAATTCCTACTCTTGTCTGAAGGTGTAGAGGCTCAAATCTTTCCCCAAGGCTGCATCTCCTTCCTATTCTCGGGTCCTGATACATCAGATTTAAAATATCCAAATGAAATTCACCACCATTCTACGCAATGCTTTTCCTAACTTTCCTCACTGATGTTACAAATAATCTACTCCTCAGAACAAGGATTCTGAAAGTCTCTTTCTCTTCCCTCAGTTTCAGATGTTCACATAATTCCTAGGTTCCACCTCAAAAAACAAAGCTCAGATCTACCTATCTTCATTCATATAGCTGATGCTTCAAGTTTTTAATCATTTGAAGTATATAGAAGATCTTACCTGGTTGAGCAGTAGTAATTATCATCAACCTGTTATTAACCTGAGGCTACAGTCTTGCCAAATTCGGTGACTAATATTGACTGTTAACTTGACATGATCTAGAATCTCTAGTCTGTGATGGAGTTCCTGGAGTGTGCTGGGAAGACACACCCTAAATAGAATCCCAGACTGCAAAAAAGAGAATTCCAGCTGAGACCAGCATGTACTGCTCTCAGGAGACTGAGGGTCCCTGTGACCTGCTGCACCATGATCCTTGTCACCCCACCCTCCTTGCCATGACACAGCATTCTCAAAGTATGCACCAAAGTAAGTCTTCTTTCAGTTGTTTTTGTCACACATTGTCACAGCCAAGGGGAAATTAACCAATATAACAAACTACACACAGAGCCTCTTGGTTTATCAAGCTCTTTCCATGTGTATGTGAGGGCCTTTTTCTGCCTATACTTCATGTCTTTGAAGTCTCCAGGGAGGCTTCGCCCCTTCTCCGAGGAGCCTCCCCTCCTCCCATAAGCGTTTCCTCCTCTAAGGAATATTGCATTACCAGTCCCCAAGGAACGCCCCTTCTTGTGCATGTCTGTAGTTTAATGGTAGCAAATAACATTTTATCTGATGACATTTAATTCCAGTCTTTGTGCTTTTAACAGTTACTCTAATCCTTCAAAAAGACCTCCTAATAAATACAACCTTATTCAACAGAAGTCCCTGATGCCTAAAAAGATTAGAATAAATAACTCAGAAGAGAAGAAGCCCAAATTAATAATTTTCTGACCTAAACTCCTTAACATGCTTGTCCTTTCATGGTGCTTACTATACAACAGCCTGTTTTGTTACTAATCAGACTCGGGGATCTAAGAATATTTAATTCAATGGTTAATTCAGCCCTACAGCTTGGCACCCAGTTCATGCCCTGCCCCAGACTACAACAAATGTTTCAAAAGGGAACCAGCCCCTGTATTGTTTGACTCACTAAATAAAATTCTATTTTATTAACTACCATTTAAACAGAAATGTCAGCTTTATGAATATGACTGATGGGAAAAGAAGATTTGAACAATGTTTATGAGTTTTTAATGTAATTTTTATTGAGATTTTGTATCCCTACTCATTAATAAAAGAAATAATACTGGCATACTTTATCTCCCAACATTATTCAAATTGAATTGGCTTTTTCCTTTCAATAGGATGCTTGGAGTAAATTACTAAGTTCTTTTCTTCCAGGAAGGACCATCTATTTTTCACACATTTGTGTATACAGCTGACATGAGTTTACATATGTTTACACAATTGCATTTCTTAGTTCTTCAAAAAGTGTATTGGGGATGACACGACGGCTCAAATTGACCAGAGTTCATTACCCAGGAGTCATATGGTAGGGAGTACTGAATTCTGTAAGTTGTCCTCTGTCCTTGATACCCACTCCATGGCACTAATGCACATACATGTGTATACACACACACACACACACACACACACACACACACACACACACACACGCATGCACGCACGCACGAATGCATACACACTAAGTAAACAAATAAATGTTAATTAAAAAAGCAGTAGTGGCAATCTAACATGTTTAAGGAATTATAAAATATGGAATGTTTTCTTCTACTAATATGATAATTTTGTTCATTTAGTTCAGTGTTTATTTTAACAATGGGTACATTCTAGGAACATTTATGAAATTATAATGCTAAATTCATATCATATCATATAAATATTTTAAAGGCACACATTGTTACCATGACATAGTAGAAAACTTAGTAATTTTCTATTTGTTTTGGTAGTACCTTCATCAAAAAATTGAAGTATAAATTTGAAATGCCATAAAAACTAATGGATAGAAAAGAAATTCTGAAAACCGTGAAGTTGCTTGAAGATTTTTCATAACCTGTTTTCAAATTTAAAAAATGAAAAATGTGGCAGCTTTGTTTTACAAAAGGCAAAAATTTATAATTTTTGTAAATTGTTTCTATGTCTTTATTAAGAGCAGACAGCGTGGATTTTCTGTATTTGCTGTGCTATGTTGATGAGTATGAAGAACTATGACCTAATAGCAGATAGACAGCTGGGAAAAGAAATGCATTTTAATAGTCCTTCCCCAAAATATAGATATCTGTGGATAGCATACCAACATTTGGCAGTGGTAAGTTCTTTAAAAAAAATAGTTCTAAATGTTGAATTTTAAGCTTTGTTGATGGAATTATTGTTATGACTAATATAGAAAGGTCTTTCCATCCTGAACATATCTACATTGTACTTTGATTTACTTCTACCTATGAAGAATTTTGGAATATTATGCATGTGTTGGTGACTTTGACATTATCAGTTCACTAAGTCATGTGACTACTAATCCCCTCACAAACCATCAGGTGAAAGCCTGCAAGCAAATTAAGGGGGGTGGAGGGGATATAATGTTTCCCAAACTCAAACTATTCTAAGTTTACTTCCATCTCTGCCACCAATTTTACTGAAGGCTCACCTGCATACCCCCTCCCCCAAACTATTTTTAGTCTTTCTCTGTCTTAATCACTGTTCATTTGCTGTGAAGAGAAAACATAACTATGGCAGCTCCTATAAAAGAAGGTATTTAATCAGGGGCTTGCTTGCAGTGTCAGAGTCTGTCCATTACCATCACAGCAAGGAGCATGGTGGCATGGGGCTGGAATAGGAGCTGAGATCTACATCCTGACCTGTAAATCTGCAAGGGTGGCAGGGGAGCCATGCCCTGAAAAAAGCATTCAAATACCTGAGTCTATGGGGGCTGTTCTTATTCAAATCAGCAAAGGGTGTATGAGTACTTGTGTGGGCACTATCCTGTGTGAAGGTGGTTGAGACTTAATGTGTACATGGGCAGCTGCCCACCTTGGTTTTGGAGACAAGGTCTCTCACTAGAACCTGGGGGCTTCCAATTAGGGTTGGCTGGTGGACCAGTGAATTCCTGGAATTGTCCTGTTTCTTTCTGCTTGTGCACTACCATTCCCAAGTATTTTACTGGGTTCTTAGGGTCAAATACTATCTTTATGCTCACCTGGTAAGTACTTTATGGAATACACTATCTCCTCACCCTACAGGCTCTATCCTTTAGTGGCTGATAAAGTATTTTCTGCATAGACAAAGTCTGAGACATTATAATTGTTTTGGTTTGTTATTATTTCTAATGAAGGTCATGATTTGTCAAAAATGTGGCTAGAAAATCTACCAGGCAACTCAACAGCACAAGTACTTTAAGATAGCCACTGTCCTTCAAAATGTATCAGAATTAATTTATGAAGGCTTCTGTTTCTTTAAAGAAAATACTAAAATGGGCATTGTAGTTAAAGATAAAGATTTGATATACTTTCATTTATTCAAATCAGTGATCTGTGATGGGTGTTTTCCTCTTGTCTTATCCTTTTGCTTCCCAGAGTATTAGGAAAAAGATGAAGACAGAGCCAGAGAGATGGCTCAGCAGTTATGAACATTTGTTCTTTTTATTCTTTTTTTTATTATTTAAATTTGAAACAAGCTTGTTTTACATGTCAATCCCCATTCTCTCACCCTCCCCTCCTCCCTTGTCCTCCCAACCCCCATCTTATCCCCTTTCTACTCCCCAGGGAGGGTGAGGCCTTCCATGGGGGATCTTCAAAGTCTATCATATCATTTGGAACCGGGTCTAGGCCTCCCCATGTGTCTAGGCTGACAAGAGTATCCCTCTTTGTGGGATGGGCTCCCAAAGTCCATTTGTATACTAGGGATAAATACTGATCCACTACCAGAGGCCCCATAGACTGCCCAGTCCTCCTAACTGACACCCATGTTCAGGGTGTCTGGGTTTGTCCTATGCTGATTTCCCAGCTGTCAGACTGGGGGTCCATGAAAAGACCAGTATTCAATGCCCAGCATTCTCAGAGGAGAGCTCACAACTGCCAGTCCAGTTCCGGAGGATCCAATGCCCTCCATGTTCACCTGCACACACCTGATGCGCAAATAGATAGCATAAGTAAATACAAAAGAAAAAAAAAAAAAAGAAAAGAAAAAAGAAGGAAAAGATGGAGACACCGGGAATAAGCTCAACTTTGTGCTATAGTTTTGGCTTGTGCTAGGGCACCAGCAGTTTTCTCTTTCAGGTATTGCTTATGCACCATCACTTCCCAAGACAATAATGAGAAAGGCAGGTCGTGTCTTAATATTTTTAGAAGACACCTTGACCTTACAAACTCCCTGAAAGTATTTTAGGGAAAATCACAACTACAAGTGACATATAGAAGCTGCTGCCCTTCATTATTTCCATCTCAAAACTAAGAAATTCAAGATTTAGGTAATTTCCATAAAGGTGGTTAGGAAACAGCCCAGGTATTCTAACAACTTTCTTCCATGCACAATACTTAGAAGACCTTTCTATTGATTAATACTTTCACAATGCTCTTATCATCGAGATTTCACAGGGGCCCTTGCTTCGCCCTCTAGGACAATAATATGCATTCATTCACCAAGCATTTAGACTGTTTCTACTGTGAAGGAGGGACTGAGACCCAGGTTGGGGATGACAAGAAGGCATTGTCTTTATTTTCAAGGTTGTCAAAGTTGAGGTGGGATACAAATGGGTAAATCACTACCTCAATGCCCTGTGATAAATGCTGTAATAGTATTTTGCAGCAAGTCTCTCAGAAGCACAGCAGAGAATGATTAATTGTACAGGGAGAAGAGAGGAAGAAGGTCCAGTGACTTAATAGCAGAAGTGCACATTACTTGTGTTTTAAGGACACATACATCTAACCCCTTTATTTCAGGCTCATCCTTCACATACTTGAAGATAGGTACTCAGTATCTTATACAGTATACATTCCTACAACTTTGAATTAACTATCCCCATGTCCTAGAGATTATGTTATGAAGATAAATCTAGAAAACAAATCCCACATTATAGAAAACACTTTCAGAAAATAAGTATTGATCTTCTCCAAATATGTATGCACATTTGTTACCAACAACCTGCAATTAATCTTGAGCATGCTGAAAGCTTTGCTTAATATTCAAACTGCTTATTCCAACCACCAGAAACAAACATAAAACTAAGGAAACTTTAAAAGTGCCTCCTCTATATATTTGCTTTCATTTATCCTCTAAGCCAGAGGTCAGCAACATTTTTCTGTGTAGGAACAAAGACTAAAAATTTTAAGCTTTGAAGGCCAGATGATCTCTGAGAACTATTCCAACCCGGCCATTGTATTGTGAAAAAAAAAAAGTTAAAGGCAATATATACATTAATGGGAGCATTATAAATGACACCATGACTTCATTTACAAAATCAGGCAGCAGGCTGATAGGGTTCACAACATAAAGATGGCTAACTCTTGCCCCAAGTTACCTATCTTCTTGAGTCTTCCTCACTTTCACTACAAAATAGAAAGAGCATTAGCTCTGCAGTGAGCATAACTGTCCTCAACCCCCTGAACATTTCATTCATACTGTGTTGCGTATGCATGTATTTGCATCTATAGGTACAAATGTGTGAGTACATACATGTGTGTGTGTATACAATTCTGGAGGCCTACAGTTGAGGCCTGGGATCATCCTTGATTATTCTTTCATCTTATTCTTTGAGCCAGGGTTTCTATAGCAAACCCAGAGCTCATCACTATGGCTACTTCTACTAGTCAGCTTGTTTGGGGCATTGCCTGCTGCTGCCTTTTGATGCTGCAATTATACTTGGCTGCCATACTCACCAAATGTTTAAGGGGTTCCTGGACATCTGAATTCTGATGCTCATACTTGCATTTTTGACGAGAAAGCAATCTCCCCAACACCATTACAGTCTATTAATTCTTCTTTTGCTAAGGACAGCTACAGGATTTTAGGCAAAAAACGCTACTATGCTATCACTGTAGCTCTACCAAATCAAGGACATTTAAATTATTTCAATAACAACTCTTCAAAAAAAGTGAAAAAGAACGGTCTTCATTAATGGTCTTGAATTATTCCAACACAGATGAAATAGTATGAGAAATCAAAAAATGAATAAATGTTAACTGTTGGTGATACTAAAAGAAATTTGTATATCATATAAGATGGGGCAGGTCTGATCTATCCTTTTAGGTTATAACGCATGCAGCATTCAATACTAAGGAAGATATTAAATAACTTTTAAGAATAAAATGGACCACCCTCCCCCAATAAAGAGATTTTAGTTGAAGAAAAGGAATGAAACAGACACGGAACATAAATAAAATATTGGGGCTTAAGATACATTTTTAAGTTTTAAGCCCTAAAAGAGTATAAGTTCTGTTTCCTTTGGGTCTTCACAGTATTTTGAGTCTGCAGAGTTGAGAATAATAAAAACGCAATAAACACCACCAATTATGACAATTATGCATTAATGATTCTACTTATTAATATTAGTATTGTATTGGCCAATCTTCTTAGCCCTGTGAGACTGGCAAAGATGGGTTACCATTGCTTTTCTATCTATTTAGGAGAAGAAATTCATAACAATTCTTCTGTACCTAGAACATGGGTGAGGCTGAAGATAAACAAATCAGCCAAGAATGTAGACTGAACACTAAACAATTATGAACCTATGAACACATTGTTTTCTACAACAATGCCTCGTTCATAATTCTAAGATGAAGGAAGATCCATGGGAGTAGAATTTACAGTTTAGAGCACTTTCCATTTGGCAAACAGTTGCTTAGCATTTTCAATTGGTTGTTAGTACACATTTACCTAATTGTCCTGTTAACTGTTCCAACCAAATGTGAATGCTTTGAAGAATATAGCTCATACAGTGTCCTGAGGGCATGGTGTTCTACAGCAAAGACAATTCCAACTGGGAAGGATTTAGAAAGCTTAAGAAACTTTTTCCAACTTGATTGTTCTCATTATAAACACCTATTCTTACTAAGGAAAAAAAATCATAAAACTTAAAAATCCCCAAGCATTTGTGAATAATTTAAACTAAATGGCACAAATAGATTAATATTTTAATGTTATACATGCCGCCTTTTATCCAGACAGAACTTTGAACATAATAAATGTGGCTTAGGATGGAAGTCCTCAAGATTCAGAGGTTTTCATATTTTTAATGTGTGTAATTAACTTTATCTTTGAAGGTTCCTGAAGGTTGTAGAGGACAGAGGCTATGCATTGTATTGAATTAGCTCACTCTGTGGGAAGCCTTTACCATTTCCTTTGCAGAATACTCCATAGAGATGTCAGCAATCATCAATACCCAATGAGACTACTACTCCAGATGTCACAGAAATATCTGCTTTTGTCTTTTAATTTTTTAATAGAATCTATTTTCATCATGTTTCCCCTCCCCCAACAATTCCCAGATCCTATTTTCCTACCCAACCAACATCATGATCTCAATATCTCTTTAACACACACACACACACACACACACACACACACACACACACACACACACCAAATGAACAAGCAAAAACACCTACAAAAATAATAAACAAAAAACTAATTCATTTTGTGTTGGGCAATTGCTCCTAGGCATGGAACCTGCATGGGAGTGTAGTTGATATACCCAGTGATATGCCCATTAGAGAAAACTGATACCCTCTTTGCCAGCAACTATTATTTGCAAGTAACTTCTTGTTTGAAGGGGAACTCTGTCCATTTCCCCCTTAGTGACTTGAAACTGTGCAGGTCTTGCGAACACTGTCATAGTCTCTGTGAGTTCTTTGCACATAGGTCCCACTGTGTCTGAAGACACTGTTTCCCTTGAGTCGTTCATGACCTATTGCTCTTATAATCTTTCCACTTCTTGAGGAAGATCCTCTTGATGGACTCTTTATTTCAATAGTAATATTCTTCTCTCCCCACCCTCCAAAGTTGCATTGATTGACTCATCCTAATCGCATACAAGTTACCTTGCATGAAAGAAGGCAGTAGGTAGGAATCTGTGGTGCCCTTGGAAAGGAGAAGGGAACACTTTCTCCTGTGTAGAAGCTGAGGGAATTCATGGGTCCTAAGAATACCATGCATTGGGTGCCTTTTCAGCAGCAAGTGAGGCTCCTTCATTGCTACAGACTACTTCCTTCTAGTGCAAGTTATCAATAGGCTCTGCCTGGGAGAAGCAGCTTCCCATACGTGGGTATTGATGAACATGGGGGTTAGTTTATAAAAGCTCAGTCTGATAGGTGAAAGTGACCTCTAATTTAAGACATTTAGAGACTACTTGTATTTTTCTAAAAGTACAGTAGATATGGCTTTACATAAATAACAAATCAAAACCACAGAAGCATAATATATTCAATAGTACATAGTTCATAACAAAAACGGGCCACAAGCTATTGTATGGCATAATGAGATGCTGGTACCCACATATATAAGTAGCACCTCAAGAAACTGTATATTCTTAAGAGAAGTGTGAGTTTTGTCCATACACATAAATCTGTCCAACATGCATCCCTGATTACAGGGAGAATGTCAGTTTCCCTGGAACAGGAGTTATGGATGGTTATGAGTCATTTATAGTATTGGGACTAGAACTTGGGTCTTCTGCTAAAGCAACAAATGCTATAACTGCTGAATCATCTCTCCAACATTTATGCCCCCACTGTCTCTGATGCTAGATACTTTCTACTTATATTTTGCTCATTATCTTTCCTTTTCCTTTTACCCATCTTTCTTCCTAAGTAGATACAGTAAAACGCCAACATCCAAGTTGAGTAGCACACATCTGTAACCTCAGGACTAAAGGAGGGGCTGAGGCAGAAGGTGAGACAAATCAGGATTCCATGGCAAGAAGTTACCACAAAATAACAAAAATTTCAATTAAGCCTGGTCATGCAGAGACATACTATTCTGAGCCTAATCACATGGACTAGTTTTCTACTGCTGCCACAGTGAAGTATCACAAACGTAAAGCAACTTTGATGAAACATAGGCTTCAAACAACAGAGGATTACATCACCACAAAGGTCAGAAGTCAAGATTTGCCACTCTGGCTTTTCCAAGGCCAAAATTAGTGCTAGCTGACTGGACTCAGCAAGGGAACTGACTTCCTAGCTCATTCAGTTTCATCAAATTCTGCCCCATGTCTCTCAAAGGGTAAGGTCCTCTTTCTATGCTGCCAGAGGTTGTCCTCAGTTGCTACAGGCACCCACCTTCTTCAGTTCCTGACCCCTTTTATGGTGCATTCACAGTGGTTTGATGACAGTGGGTTGATGCTCCTGAAGGCTCTTTTGGACTAGTATTTTGGCTAGAACAGCCATTCTTTTCTTTCATGCTTATTTTTATACTTGCTATTTCAACTGTAGCAAGCATTTATAAACTTAACGGTACTGTTTGATGGCGTTTATTCTCATATTTCAAAGTTCTCCACCTCCCCCTGTATCTAATTTTTTTTCTGCCTCCTTCTTCAGCTGTCTCAATAACCCTTCTGTCTTACTTCTTTGCCTTTAAGCGTTGTTCTTATGATTACACTGAACTCACCCAGAAAAAAATAAAGTCCCTCATGATATTCTCAAGGCAGCTGATTATTAACCTTAATTTTATTAACAAAGTCCTCTTACATTGGTTTCTAGGCTAGTGTTAGACCAAGGAGCTTGAAGTTAGACCACATCTTTATTTTTTGTTTAATTGTATTTTATAAGTATAGGTACCTTTGTGAGTCTGTATGTGGATATGTACATGTGACTGTGGAGGCCCCAGAGGGCTATGGATGCTCTGGAGTTGGAATTACAAGTGGTTGTGAGTCTGGGTCCACTAGGAAAGTGGCACATAATTTTAACCCCTGAGATATCTCTTTAACCCCATCACCTATCTTTAATATTCTTCCTACCATATTGTAATAAATTCTTGAAGTACCAAGCATATTTCTAATAGATCCTAAAATATCTTGCTTATATAGTCGAAAAAAAAAAAAAGCAAATTGGCCAACAGGGCCTTGTCTGTAAAACAAGAACCAAATGAAAGCTGATGAAAGAAGATTGAGGAGAGATTACAAATATTTGAATAAAAACACAAAGAGTAGTGAGAGTACATATAAAAATAAGTATGCAAGCAAAGAAAGCCCTGGCCTGCCTCAACCCTAAAGGAAGGAGCCTGTCAAAGTTTTATTTGTTTTCCAGACACTGGGGGTCACTGGTTTCTTTAGAAGTGTCAGGTACTGCTTCTTGCCTGGCAAAGTCTAAAGTGCTTAGAAACAAACTGCTCTGAGAAACATCAAAGGCCTAGGTGAAAGTCCTTAATTGAATCTAAAGATCCCAGCTGGGGTTGGAGAAATGGACTTTGAAACTGATTTAACTTCAACACTGCTCTGTCTTCCCACTTTTGGCCATCATTTGCAAAGGATGATCTTTATACTCGTATAGTCATGGGTTCTGCTAACTAACATCTGAGCAAGGGGAGGCATGCTACAGTTCAGGACTCACTAGTAGGTGATGTGTTTCTTTCTTTCTAGCCTGTGATCAGAGACCTTGCTCTTCAGCTGGCAAGCCCACATGCCTCAACTGTTCATAAACTAAAAGAGGCTTGCACACGATGAGCTCTCTCTCTCTCTCTCTCTCTCTCTCTCTCTCTCTCTCTCACTTTCATACTCTCTCTCTCACTCTAGCTTTACTTAGTGTAGTGGTCACTGGTCAACTAAGAACATTGTGAAGTCCAGACCTGCATAACACACCATCCTAACACCGCTCAGAACTTAATTTTCATTAAAGGGAGGGGCATCTCCAGACAGATATTTAGCAAGCCACTTGACATTGATAATCATGAAAAGTTTGCTTGTATGCAAAGTACCACCAAGAAAATTCTGAATTTCACAAATTCTAGAGATTGTTCCAGGATGTGAGAGCACAGAGGAAGGCTATCTTTGACCTTTCAAATGATCTAATTATACATGACAAGGGTACAGAAGCTGGGATGACTTCCCTAAATGTCTGAGAACTGGCCTAAGGTAGGCAAAGCATCAGGGGAGGCTACACTGCTCCTTCTGGTAGGTCTCCAGACCTGTTTCACTGCGCGAGCTGAGCAGGTCATTCATTGATGATGCTTTGTTGCTCCTGTCTTATACTGAAGGTATCACCACACCCTCAGTGGTATCATAGCAAGGATGAAAGGACCACACGCAGTGCACTGCAATTCTGACTAGCATTTCACAGCAAATGATTACTTTAGAATAAGGGAGGCTCCAGTTAGCCACTAAATTGAATGATTTTCATGTTCTGCCACATAGCAGTATTGCTAAAACATTTGTGGCACAGTAGATATCTAAAAGCTTCACACAGCTAACTGTACTAGGGAGTGACTCATTCTAGGACCTCCCCTGAGTAGCAAAATCCATGGACAGGCAAGTCTTTCATATAAAATGCTATACTAGTTGCATATAACCAACACATACCTTTCTGAACGTTTTAAATAATTCAAATCATCACTAGATCATTCACAATATCAAGTACCATGAAAACGCTTCATAAATTTAGACCGAATTTGTGTAGTAGTAACACGAAATCTACACATGTAGAGGGGAATATGAGGTTATGAGGAAAGTAGTGTAAGAGAAAGTCACATGTGACATGAAGTTGGTAGAAAGGTGGAAGGGCACAATGGAAGGCTGTAAAGGAAAGGTAGAGAGAGAAACAAAAACAAATTTTGTTTGGAAACTATCCATAGCAAAACCTATTTCTTAGAAGTTAAAAATTTCTGTGTGTGTATGCATGCATTTGTATATCTATGTATGTCTTTGTGTGTATGTATGTGTGCATATGTGTATAAAGATAGGAAAGAAATAAACACCTGTCAAAAATTTTTAATGAAAAGGACTTAAAGAAGACACCAGTAGGATGGATCACTGTAACAGTAATGACCCATGGAGGCTGAGCCTGATGAAACAGAGCAAGACAGGGTTGCTATGATGTAAATACCTTGAATTCTCGTCCCAAGGCCTCAAAAACCATCAAGAACAGCTCCAGGTAGAACTTACTCAAAACTTTGTTTCAGGAAATGGGCATGTGAACCGTGCCATCTGGGCCACAAGGTTAGTTCCAGATGACGGGCACGTCAATTATGTTATCTGAGTCACAATATCAATGCTGAACATTTCTCACATGCAAAGGAAATAGCTCTATGTTGAAATTAACTACTATTACTGGGTTTTGGTTTGTTCATGTCTTTAATTCCATTAGTATACTTTTTATTAAATTTGGTACACCAGAATTTGGTGCATTTTTGTTAGTATTGTAATATCTTCTTGATCAATTAACCCCTTTATTAGAAAGAAGGGCCCTTCTTTTTCTGTTCTAAAAGAGTTTTAGTTGGAAGTCTTTTTTTTGTCAGACATTAGGGTACCTTCTTGCTTCCTGATCCCCATTTGCTTGGAATAATTTTTCCCATCCATTCCATATAAAGATTTAAAAAAAAAATAAAAAGTAGCTCCAAATGATGTCATTTCACAGCAGGAAAAGATGTGTTTTGCCAAAACAATGACAAAACCAAACAACGGCAAATCTTGCTGTACATCTCAAGTGAGATCTGGCTTGGGGGTTCCTTTTAGGGTTCCATATGAAAGGTCTAAGACAAATTTTTAAAGGAACATTTAGAAAAGTAGATTTAAGTTGACAGCAGTGATCAGGTGGGCATGGGTAGTTTGACTCTGTCTTTATATGCTGCTGGAGAATAAAGATTTCTTACCTAAGCCCAAAGGCTGGACCCACCTGCCTAACATGAGGTATGATGAGGCTTTTTCTAAGCTTTGAAACTCTGGTCCTTAAACATCTCAGGTTACTGGGGATTCATAGAAAGATGTTCACAAGTGTCTGGATCATTACTTGCTCTTCTAAACAAGCTGAGAGACCCAGACCAAGGTCAACCACAAAGCAGAGAGAACACTCATGTATAGCAACACAAGGAAAATTATAACTTGACTGTAAATTTCAAATTATTTCCTCAAACTGACAAACCTGAAAATATTCCCCTTAAGGTATTCTTTGTAAGCCAAGTAGCTGTATTTTTTTCTTAAATCACTTGCCCTCTTGTTTTTCTAAATTCAGTGAATAGAGATGAGAGCTATTATTGTTGCACACTTGAGACTGTCTGCAATAAATGGAAAATAATAGAGAATTAGAAAACTTTTAACAATCAGGTTTAAAATGTTCCTTTTTTTTCCTCCTGTATCCTTCACATTTAATACATTTTCCCTAGACTGTGTCTCACTGGGTAGGTTACTTTTTATCCCAACAAGTCCTTGGCTTGGTAAAGCATGGCATACACCGATGCAATCCTTGTAATTACATGTAGACCCAGTGTGACACCCAATTACTCACACTCATTTCTGTCTGGGAGCATCCAAAGAATGACACATATTAATGAATTATACTTCCCATGGTGACTTAATAGGATAACAAATCTTGGTCAGTATCATATACTGAAGGAGCAGTGGAGTTGAGCTCTTTGTAAACATGTGACTGAGTGAGAGGTGTTTTCTGCACAAACTATTTGGAAATGATAAGGACGAGTTCATGCTGGTCCCCGTATTCTCATTGTTTTCCCAAGCTACTCAATTCACACATTCTTGCTGGTGGTTTTCCAAAACATCTGATAGTAAAACCTAGATTTGCAATCACTGTAATTTAGGGAGAAAGGATATATTCAGGAACACACATAGCAAAATTATCTCAAGCACTGTAAATTATTAAAGAATTCCCTTAAAACCTCAGCACAAGACCTTCCATTTATTGCCTTTGTACTTCAGGTGACTGGCATGGAATAACGAAACATAAAGCAGTAATGAAGTATATTGTATTTCCCATTTATTGGAAAAAACGTAAGTCACAGGTCACCCAGCACTACAGAGATGTTCAAAGTATTGGAAAACCCTCGATACCACGGCCTTTCTAAAAATGAATGAGGCAATGTTGACATCAATATAAATGTGATAACAACAATCACAGGTTTAGAGATTTTTCATCTCTAAATACCTAAGATTATATGTACAAAGTTGTTACTGACAATAGTGGCATCAACTAAAATAACTTGACTATTTGTTAAGAGAATAATTGTTAAATAAAATATTGTACCTGGAGTCTTAGGCAGCTACTAGAAAGAATGAATTTGGTTTATAGATACTAATATTAGGGGGATATCAGTGATCTATCATATAAAAAGGTATCCATACTTAAAAAGTGAAAGGGCGTGGAGGGAGAGAGGAAGGGAAGGAAAGAGGGAAGGAGAGAGAAGAGCAGAGAAGAAAAGAGAATTGGAGAGGAGAGGAGAGGCCTGGTGTAATGGAAAATTCCTGGAACCTATGCAGATGACCCTAGCATGGATTCCTAGTAAGAGAAGATATGAACCCTGAACAAGGCATCTTCTGTAACCAGTGGTGGGATTGGGACACCAACACAGCCACAGAACCTTCAGCCTACAACCTGTCCTGCTTGCCAGATGGGCTGGGGCAATGGTGGCTCAAAGCCCGTGGGAGTGACCAACCAATGACTAGTCTAATCTGAAACCTATGCCAAAAAGAGCCCATGCCTGTCACTGTCTGGATGGATGGCTAGGAATCAGAAGCCGGACAGCTCATAGTCCTAGGGCAGAAGCAAACACAACTAGCAAAGACAAACAAATAAACAAACAAACAAAGTTAATGAAATGATTCCTAACAATATTCTGCTATACTCATAGATCAGTGCCTAGCACAATCATCATCAGAGAGGCTTCCTCTGACAGCTGATGGGAGCAGATGCAGAAACACACAGCCATGTATCAGGGAGCTCAGGGAACCCCTTGGAAGATGGAGAGGAAGGACTGTAGGAGCCAGAGGGGTTGAGGATACCATAAGAACATGGCCCACACAATCAACTAAGCAGGGATCATAGGGGCTCACAGAGACTGAAGCAATCATAGAGCTAGCATGGGTCTGCAATAGGTCCTTTGCAAATATGTTCTGGTTGTGTAGTTTGGGATTTTATGGGACTCCTAACACTGGGAGTAGGGCTGTCTCTTGACTCTTTTGCCTACCCTTAGGACTCTTTTCCTCCTACTGAGCTTCCTCCAGCCTTGACACAAAGGTTGCATCTGGTAATTTTGCATCTTGTTATGTGGTATTCAGTTGACATCCCTGGGAGGCCTGCTCTTTTCTGAAAGGACACAGAGGAAAAGTGGATCTTGGGGAGAGGGAAGGTGGGAGGCTAAGAAGGGTGAATGGAGGGGAGTCTGTGGTCTAGATGTATCATATGAGACAAGAATAATAAAAAGAAAAGAAGTTATCCATACTAGTCTGCATTCCTGAAAAACAAGTGATAGAATATGTGTAGAAGTCTAGTTTAGAGAAGCAGGGAGGGAGAAGGAAATATAATAGAAAAGCAGGGAATGAAAGGAGAGATATATCAAGAAAGAAAGGAGAGAGGATTAAGAACATGAAAAACCATACAGACATATGTATGCATTGAGATATTTTAGGAGCAAGGAGAAACATGATATCACAGATTATTATTTTAACAATAGCTACAGAGGGACATGAAATAGAAAAAGGGAAAGTAAACTTTTTATTAAATTTGACTTATACCAGAGTTTTCAGTTTTCTGAGACTGGAAATTTCTGTAGCCAAGCTAGCCTGGAGTTTACCATATAGCCCAGGCTACCTCAAGCTTCAAAAGATCCTCCCACATCAGTTTTCCAAGTGCTGCAATTACCAGCATGAACTTTCACATCTGGCTTTATACTGCAGTGTTCTTTAGGATTTAATATACAGAGAATGGTGCTAGTATTGTCCACTTTTGCTTAAGAACTAATAACCTGATGTGAAGATGACAATTCCTTCACTACTTGAGGAAAAATAGATCTTATTCCATAAAGATGTGATCTGGAAAAGGGGGTGTTAGGGGGTCATTTAGGCTGAGAATACATTCCTGGGTGTGGTGGATATGAAGTCCTTCCCTGCCTTGCAGAAATGTGAGAATGTATGCCTACCAGAAGGCCCAGAGTGCCAGAACATGGACTGTACAATTTCCATCTACAAAATAAAATTTAAACTTGAGTCAGACTTGTACTAAGAGATCAGAAGACAAAGAAATAACATACCATTGCTGGACTTAGATTAATTTTCTTTTCCTGAAGAACCCAAATGAAATTTAACAACCAGAAGACTGTTATGCAATTGTTGAAACTTTTCAGTTTTGAATGATTTAAGGTCTGATGTCATTTGTTTCTTCTGAGTGTTCAGCATCTCACTTCTAATAGCTATTGTGCAATTTTCAGAGGCATAGTATCTTTAGGTTCAAACCCATTTTGGTGTCCCCTTGAGAACTTAAATCTATTTGTTAAAGTCATCCAGACTTGAATGAAAAATAAAGACAGGATGGTGAGTCATATGGTGATAAGATTCTTTGATTAAATGAAGGACAACATTATAATAATTTTAAATAACTAGTTAACTAGTTATCTATATTATTCTATGTATAAGTCTATAGTGGTATACTTGTATATAGCACTTCCAGCTAGACATCAGCAGAAAACCAAATGGAGAAATGATGTACATTGTAAATAAAAACAGTGCTTATAATGTATAATGTTGAAGATAGAGAGAAAACAATAAAAGACTATGATACATCTCCATGTCAGAGCACGTACTTAGCATGGACAAGACCCTGGATTATACCGCCAGGACTATATAGAAAAATAACATTTAAAGTAGCTTAAAAAAAGAACTTTGAATGTTTTCTTCCAAAATAAATGAGAAATGTATAGGAGGATTAATAAGCTAAATACAATGATTATGATATAATATACACACATTAAAATCACACTGTATCCCATAAACATGTATAGTCATTAAATATCGATTAAAACCATAAAAGTTCAAATGAATAAGTAATTAAAAATCAGAAAAATAAAGGAAGGGAGGCTTATTAGACTCACTTAAGCTATACTGATAGACAAATTCATTTTCAACTTAGGTCAATACAAATGGCAGTTTTTAAATCCAAGTATAGACTTATAGGAAGTTATGTTCACAATAAACAGTTGCTATCTGAGACTGCTGTACTATCCTAGAAGCAAATGTTCAGATTGTCCCTGAAGAACTACCTCTTCTCATGGTACTCACCAGGCACTTCGCTCAGTGCTGTTCCAAAACCCCTTCTTTAAAGGACAGTGCCTCCCTCCCACTTGTATACACACATACACCTGTACAACACACTCATGTTTGAACAAACACATGCATGCATGCATATACACACTCCAGGTTGTTGGTCCTGGAGAATGCAACAATAGATTGTTGTGAAATACTTTCCCCTGAGTGTAACTTAGTTATCAGTATTTTAACTGGAGTAACTGACATCCTGCCTGGCATCTGGGCCAATTAGTACTCCTTCATAGAAGGAGAGGAAAACTGGGGTGGTAGTTAATTTATACCTGATATTCTAGTTAGCTAAAACATTTTGTGGAGTCCTCCTCTCCGGTGATTTGAAATTCTGCCTCAGTTGCATACAGTCTGGGGAGAAGCTAGAGTACATAGGAGAAAGAAGGCTAAGTGAAGGGTAGGGCTCCATCTATGTGTTTTGGGAAGGGTATTACTAAAGATGGCTTAGAACTTTTGGATAATGCAGTTGTTTGGGGGCCACTCAAACTTATAAGCATGTCTCTGAGTTCTAGTCTAGTAAGTAAACTAGTTGGTTTATCAAACTGTACTTGGATGGCATTGTTCCTTTAGTCCATGGATCCTACCTTCAATGAATCGACATTCATTCATGTCTTCCTGGGAAAAGTAACACACTGCATTCATGTATTGTCAGCTATCATTAGGCAACCATATTTTAGTGAGGTGAAGCTTTAGAAGACTTTCTCATTCTCTCTCATGCAATGGAACCATCCAAGCTGGAGAATCTGCTAGCACACATACATAGTCCCTTCTACGGTCTGTCTATTGTTTCCATCTTTTCTTGTACACTGAAATCATTCTTGGTGGAGCAACTGGGAGTCTTCTATATTCGTTGGCTTTTATTTGAGTTTGACAAAGGGGAGGCTAATGAGAATCACTGAAGGAACACCAGAAAACAGATCTTTTCTCCCGATAGCACTCAGTTCTCTATAGCAAAAGCCTTGGTTAAAGTTCCTTTCTTGGCACATTTGCCCCTCAAACCTCTGGGTGGTAAAGCTCTAGCCAAGACAGCATCATCATTTCTGCTCTCCCTTATCCCTACTTTACTATTTTACACCATTTCTGTGTTATACTCTTTACTATTATGCCAGTTGGGTATCATCAATTTCTTTTTGGAACCCTGACCTACACATTCATTTTCAGAGAATCTATTAAGGTCCAGAGAACATGTACAAATAAATTAGAAATTGATTATGCTCTCAAAACAGCTTACAGTCTGGTGAAGAAGATAACTATGGGTCGTTGGACATCATTGGCCGACTAATGTCTGCTTAGATATCATTGAGAAGTAGTATTGTCACACAAAGAAGGCAGGGTTAAATAAGGCAAAGTAGAAACCTCTATGACACAACTTGTTTCCTATGTACTGCTTTGAAGTAGTTTGTTTATAGATGATGAAGTGAAATTATATTCAGAAACATTTTTACCACAATTTCTAAAGTGTCTACCTTGCTGAAATTTATGTATACAAAATGTGATATTTGAAAGAGTAGTTAAAGATTAGGTACCCACAGACATAATAGTTATTCACAGACTGGCAGGTTGTAGGGAAAAAAAAAATCTTATTTTTCTTCTATATTTATTTATTTGTTAAATTTCTACATACAAATCCCACAAAGACTAAAACATTCTGCCATGGAATATTTAAATTAAATTAAAACTAGTGTTAATAAAACCATTAAACACACATTTTCAACCATTTCATGGGGCTAATTCAGATCTGAGCAACAACTTAATTATAATGGCTGGGTTTTAGCAGTAGGCCTGAATGTAAGATAGATACTACACATCACATCAGTGCTTATTTAATTTCAAGTTCTAGTCAATAAACTGGAAACTGGCATTTTCATATAAACAGATTCTGGTGTTCAAATGTCAGATGAATTACCAAATGTAAAATGTATACTTTCATCTTATCCTTTCTTTTTATTTATGAATGGTATAGAATGCAATGGCTAAAAGCACCTTATGCTCTTTTAAAGGATGGGAGTTCAGTTCCCAGAACCTACACAGCAGCTAACACCATTGCAACTCCAGTTCCAGGGTTTCTAATGCATTCTTCTCATCCTATAGGCAATGCATGTATGTAGTCCACAGGTGTATATGTAGGCCAAACACCGGTACATATGAAATAAAAATAGATGAATCTGTTAGGATAGAAAAATACAGCCTAACTCTCCAATGACCGCAGGAAGCTAGAAGTTTAAAAATACTAAATACCTTAAATTCCAGACCCTGTCCTCAGCCACTAAATAGGCAAAAGGTCACATTCCTTGCTGCTTATCTGACTTGGTAAAAGGCTTGTGAAACCCCCACCCCAGTGACCTAACCTAACTGCCATTTGTCATCCCACCTAGGAGCCTGCACAAATACAGACTTCCGGGGCTATAGAAAACTGATTGATCTATAAAGTGCGAGCTTGGATAGTTTAAATTGATTGGCCCTCACTGTGCAGACTCCTGATGCTATGAGATGATTGGTTTATGATGGGTGGGCTTCGTTGTAACCCTATGAAAGCTGTCTCAATTCTGTACTCAGGGTCCTCAGTCCTCTACCCCTGCATGGCATATGACTGTGGACTCCAGTGCACTTGGAATAAACAAGACTTCATGCAGTTTGCATCAAGACTGCTTCTCGTGAGTGATTTGGGGTGTCGCCTTTCCTGAGGGTCTACGCTCTGCGGGTCTTTCAAATCTTGTGAATATATAAAAATATCAAGATAAAGGAGATACCTTAAATTTTCCTATTAGGAAATTAATGTGTGGAAATTAAAGACAGATTACAAAGTAGGGTCATTTTTCTATAGATAAATACATTTACATAACTAGTGAGGCTATCTATAACTGTTTAGTTTAACTCAAGCTTAACAGATACTTTCACATACGTATCTCATGCTTGCTTCAGAACCTCCTAGCTTTCATTATTTATTACAATAGATTTGTAATTCCCACTACAGTTCAATGTAATCTGATACATTGCAAATTATCTAATATTCAAGTTGTATTACTGGAAACCTTCTTTGTTTTCAGGATCAAGGCTTTAGGGGAAAGCTCAGTTTTAGGCAAGGCTTCCTCAGAACAAGCTGGATGATATCTGGACTTGGCAAGAGCTGGGGCTTAAACATTTTCATTAGTTATTCTGAAAATCAATAAGGTGATTGTATAATTGTCTAACAACAGATGTAAGATCTGAATTTTGCCTGTCTTGATGGCATGGCTTTCAAAAGGGCACAAACATAAATAAGTCACAGTTAAAATATGCATTGTGTCGATAAATCTGAATTCAAAAAGGACACAAAAAGCTTTGAACTATACAGCCTCAAGTGATGGATTAGCAGGACAGACATATAATAAAGCACTTAACATGAGAACTACCCAGTGTAAAGTGGGGTAGGAACACATTAAATATTCTTATCAACCTCAAGTCCAAATGGATTACAATTTAGAACATATGCACAATCAGTTATGCAAAATGGACTCAACAATTTCTTCAATAATTTCCTACTATTTTGGGAATAGTTTATATTTTTGAATATGTTAAATGGGGGGAACAGAAAGAAAATACTTCAATAATGTATTTTTGTTTGCTTGACTAGAATAGCAAATTGTGAAACCTTCACTGATCCTAATTAGCTCCTTTGCACTTGGATTCAAAATCTCTTGGATTCAGGACCTTCTGACCAGATGGTGCAGTGTGTAACATAGTGCATCTGAAATGGAGGCTGGAGTTCAGGTCTGAAGGCAACAGGACAACAAAGGCAGACTGCGCAGTGAAAGAGATACATGCAACTCTAAGGCTGCGGGCTGGCAATGGCTGCTATACTCTTTGCCAAAGGGCAAGCCAAAACCATCTTCCTGAAGCCTGAGGCTCCACCTAAGTATATGGCTGCTGGCTCTGCTTTGTGCCTCTTGAGGACCTGAAGGAGAAATAACTTTAAGAGGTCATGAAGACAAAACACAGGACGAAGGGTAGAAAGCTGTCTCCAAATGATCTGTATTTAGTTATGCAAAAAGATAGGCCTGTCCCCTAAAATACCTTGTATATGAAGGAATCGACTCAGAAATCTTGTGTTCTTAATTAATGAGAGTGATTGGTTCACAATCTGCCTTATGACTATGCCTGACGGTGCTTAATGGAAGAAAAGCATAATTGCAGAAAAGCAATGGAAGAAATTCATTAGGGAAGGCTTGAAACCTGGAAATTATAGGCAAAGCAGGCTACCCAAATGGAAATTGAGCCATTTAAGATGTCTTAATTAGATTTAAAGCCAGAGCTTAGAGAAACTAAATTAGCTCTATTGAATCAGATTTTTAAAATCTTAGATAAAATGCATAGGTTATTATTAGATTACTCAAGGTAGTCTGTGTGGTTTTGTCCTGATGGTTCTAAACCCAGCTTTTATGAGGAGTTACAGCAAAACAGGAAAGGAGGTAGTTAGCATGACCTTTTAATAGCATTGCTTTTATTCCTAGCCATACAATACAATGTTTTAACAGCAGCTCTCCTGCCAAAGTGTCTTAAAGAAATGCAAAAAGAGATAAGCAAAGAGAAGATTAGTTTCAGTTTGGTTGGAAAGAAAAAAGAAAAAAGGCCTCCCATTTACTTTTCATCTGAGAATTAGAAATTTACATCAAATGGTTGTGATTCCAAATGATGATAAGACTGTGAGGAGATCACCAGTCAGCACACTATTGTATTTACAAGATAAGTGTGAGGATTACAGCTAGGAATAACTGGGGGGTGGGGAGAGCAAAGACAGCATCTTAGAGAACTACAATCCTAAAGCCTGCCTCCTGTCAGTCATAAATATTGGGCATGATGGCTCGGACACTGTGCTGATATAGTACTTTATAACATCATGTATAAGCTCTCCTGTAAATTGTATAATAGAATAAAGATAAATGAATGGCAAATAAAAATAAGGGCCCGTAAAGACAAGCATTATAAAAAGTCTAGAGTAACTAGAGATGACAGCCAGGACATGGGATGAGAGTGGGAGGAGGCATTCCCTAAGGAAATGGTATCTAAGACGAGAACTGAAGCTGGAAGAAGAAGCCATTCAGTGACAAGGAAAGAATATCCCAGGCTGAGGAACCAGTCAAGGAAGATGGCTCAGGTAGGCAGGCTGGAGACATGAGGATAAGATGAAGAGAGATGCCTTGAGTAAGAGAAAGGGACTAGTTCATGTAGATCCACAAAGACTGATTCCACACTAGGACTTAGGATGTTAGAGTAGTATTCAATTTAATTTACTTCCCCCTCCTTAGGGGGAATTAAAAAGAAAGGTGCCATGAGTAAACTGGCTTTTGTTTCAAAGGTTTGATTTCTTATTAATATGTGTGCAAGGGGGAGGAGATGGAGGGAGGAGGAAGGGAGGAAAAAGAGAACACATGCCATAGCATGCCATGGGACATGAGTCACTTTTGTCCTTCCACAGGGTCTTCAGGGATCAAACATGGTGGTCAGTCTTGCATAGCAAGCACTGTTGCCTGTGAAGCCATCTTGCCAGTCCTAGACTGCCACTTTAAAAATATCACTCTCACTATGGAGACGAGCTGTGAAAAGTGAAGTCTTTGGATTCCCAGTGCTTGATGGATCCTATATTCATTTAGTATTCATATTGGGAAACACTTTTCAGCATCTCTTGTTTGCCATTTCCACTGAGCAAGAAAGAAATGCAAAGATCAATAAGGCTTAGAGTTTGCTTTCAAGAAACATAACACATTAGTAAATAAATATGATTTATCAGAGACAAATGTTTTTTTATAGGCATGTGTAACATTCTAAAGGAGCTGAGGCGGGACTTCCCAAGATAAACACTAAAACTGGCCTTGCAAAACATAAAAAGAAAAATATTCCAGGCAGCAGCAATTAAAAAATATTGCAAGACCAACAGAATACAGAATGAGAGAGAAACAATTGGAGCCGAGTGTTTCTTACACCAGAGTGGAAAAAGCTGAGGAAAAGGAGGCTGTGACAAATCTGTGGGAGCACACTACATGCCACGTCCTTAAAGGTAGGTAGTTTTCTGGGAAGTTACAGAGTTCCATTATATGCCAAACAAGGAAAACACAAGGGTCCCTGTGCTTAGACAATTGGTACAAGAGCCCCAGAAACAGAGGCCACGGAGTCACAGGCACTATTTTTTCTATTTCCTCATGTCCTTCTGTCTCTCCATCCCCATCACCTGGAAAGGATTTGAAACACTGCCTTAATGACAGTCTCTCAATCTCAGAGCCAGGAGCTTGATGCAAGAGGCTAATCATCCAGTCTGCATGCAACCAACCCCTTTGCTCCCGGTTCTCTTTCTTTCCTTATCTCCATTATTTACTTCTACAACTGTCCCTCTCAACACCTAGCAAGTGCTCAGAAGTCCACGTTGAGTTAATATGAATTTAATGTTCAGTTCTGAGAAAGGTAAGGGGTGACTGAAAACACATGGCAGTAATTTGTTTTTGTTATCCTTGGAATTTTGAGAAGTATCAGCAGCATTCCCCACTTTAAAGTTTCTGACTTAAATTTAGAGTGGCTCAATCACAGGTATCTAAAAATCCCCCAGGTGGTTCTACTCTAGGGAACTACTACTAGACTCTTAATGCCTCAGGGATCTATCATAATATAACTTTTTCACTCTTACAAATTGTTGTATTTTATGAGCTAATTTCTACTTGTTTTTTTCTCTGCACATGTGGGATTTTGTTGTTGATGATGTGTTTATTTTAGTGTCATATAATTTCTTCCTACCAGGCCCTGACTCTATTGCATACACATGTGAGCTTGACACAATTGTCAAACACTTTATCCCAAACTGCTGTCTCCCTTCATGATTCCGGGATGGTATCCCTCTAAAATTCTGATGTTGAATCACAATCACCAATATAGTAATGTTACACATGAAACATGTAGGAGGTGGCTGGGTTAGGATGGCAAGGCTCTACTACCATGTGAGGGTCAAGAACTTTACAACATTTGGTCCCCTCCCCCCAAAAAGTAATAAAATAAAATAAAAAAAACAGGCGTTGGTGGTGCACACCTTTAATCCCAGCACTTGGGAGGCAGAGGAAGATGGATCTCTATGAGTAGGAGTCCAGCCCAGTCTACAGAACTAGTTCCAGGACAGGCTCCAAAGCAATACAGAGAACCCTGTCTTGATAAACTAACAACCAAAACCAAAAAAAAAAAAAAAAAAAAAAAAAAAAAAGGAAGGAAGGAAGGAGGGAGGGTAGGAAGGAAGGAAGGAAGGAAGGAAGGAAGGAGGGAGGGTAGGAAGGAAGGAAGGAAGGAAGGAAGGAAGGAAGCAGAGACCAGAGACCTCAGTGTTCTGCCTTACCCTCTTCCCACTATGGAGGATACAGTGAAACAGTATTACCTATGAACAGCAATCAGGTTAAAACTCCCCTGCCTCTGTATGAGAGGAATGCCTCTTGTTGTTTATAAACCACCCATTGTCCTGGGTAAACTTCCTACAAATACCATGACAAAGTGATTTGTGATCATAGCTTCACCTGCTAATAATACAGGCCTGATGATAAATATATACAATCTTCCACCCTAATCATTTAAATTCAAGAAATCTGAGCACCCAAATAGCAAAGAGATTTGTCCCAGATAATGTAGGTAGTTATTTCTTAAGAACAATATGTGTCGGGAGGGAGGGAGAGGGAACTGGGATCGACATGTAAAATAATAAATTAAATTAAAAAAATGCTTTGACTCCAAAATTTAAGTTGAAGGACAAGTTACTGGGGAAAAGGATTTCTATTTTTGTTTCCACAGAAAATGAGAAGAAGATGTGGATTCCTTCCAGACTAATGTGGTTTGATCACGCCAGACTGCCTGAAACAGAGTACAAGCTAATCCTACTTTCAAAACAGCTGGACAAAACAGCCCTACAGACTACAGCCAGGATATCTGAATCTTCTTCGAATCCCCCCAAGACAGTGCCCCTTACCAGCAGGAAGTAGTTTGGAAAGAACAACGCCCAAATTCCCAAATATTGTGTATAAATGTTTGTTTTCATTTAATTGGACTTTGTTATATAAAATTAAATAAAAAAAAAAGAACAATATGTATCTGAAACCAACATCAGGATCCTTCCTGATCTGGTCCACAGCTTCTCTCATACTTTAATTTTATCCCTTTGGTAGGAATCTTTCCTTCTATTATTAGAAAATTTTACTCACGTCTTCTTAATTGGAAATAAGAGCACCCAGTAAGTAAGATAATGTACTTGTAATACATTAACTATTGTTCAAACCTCTGTAACCAAAATTACCCAGAGTCTCCAGTTACTATCTGAAATAACCAAATCAGCCAATTAAAATTGCCAACTCACCAAGTCATGCTGGTCTTGACATTTATGTCTTCAGTCGTATTATTGTTATTACTGGAGCTGAAGATCTCTTCAGCCTAATGTCTAGAACTAAAGCCCATTCAGTATCTTCCTTACATCAAGCTTTCAACTTTATCACAGCTAAAACAACTCTTATATGCATCATATCCTCAAATATTGCATTACTCTACCATTTGCAATGTGGGTACACAAACAGACCATGTGTCATTAATGTTCAAGAAATGTTTATTTAATTATAATTATTTTTATATAAACTAGACCCAGTCTAATAAGCTACATTTCCAGGGCTGTTTCATTAGAATTAAGGAAATGTAGTCTCAAATGATAGAAAGATTTATTTAAAAACTTCTTAAAATACACAAAATAGAGAAAAGCTGTAGAATTATACATAAAGTGCATTTAGCTTTGTCTTTTGCTTTTATTCTTTATTTTATGCTCTGTTTTAAATATATTTATTTTAGCCTGAGTGCAATATGTACTTATTTGAAAAAATGATAATATAAAAGCATGAAAAGACAAATGAGATGCCATACCTTTTTCTAGCTAATCACTAATTATAACTTGATGTGCAGATTCAGCACACTACCAGACAAAATGCAGCAAGTTGTTTTGTGACTCATGAACACATGACTACAGAAAAAGGCATTTAATGGTTAAAGATAAAATGATTCTGAAGTTTGTGTAGGGAAGCAAGAGAACCAGAACTGCTCTACAACAAAGAAGAGAAAAGTCAAGGGCTAATACTTCCTCACTACTGGATAACCATAATCAAAATGGCGTGGTCCTGGCAAAAAGAACACACAAATCAATTATTGGGGCAGAACAGACAGACCAAACCATAAATAGGTTCACACATAAATAGTCCACTGATCTTTGATAAAGGACATTAATTCAGTGGTAAAAGAATAATCTTCTTTAAGATGGCAGACAGTGTTGAGGCCAAAGACAATAAATAAAGATGGCTCTAGGACAACTAGGCATCTTGTAAAAAAAAAATTAGTTGAGACCCATTTGTTAAGCCCTTCTCAAAAGGTAACTCGATATTGTAAAATTCTAAAAGGTAATAGAATAAAAAATAAATGACCTTGGAAATGGTGATGGCTTTTAGAAAAAAATCAAAGTTTCCATTAAAGAAAGAAATAATTGATAAGTTGGGCTTCTTTAAAATTTAATATTTCCACTTTTCAAAAATTAATGTGAAGGGAATAAAATCTGAATCATATATTTGGAAATATTTGCAAAGAAGATCACTGATAAATACTATTTTCCAGAAAATATAAAGAAACTACTAAAATTCTATCTTAAGAAAACAAATTACCTGCTTAAAAATAAGCAAAAAAGTGTGAACAGAAACCTCATCAATAAAGAAGTATAAATGATGAGCCAGCATATGCAATGGTATAGCTGCTGACTAGTTATATGTCAACTTGACACAAGCTAGAGTCAGCAGAGAGGAAGGAGCCTCATTTGAAAATATCACTCCATAAGATCAACCTGTTGGCAATCCTATGGAACATTTTCTTAATTAATAATTTATGTCAGAGTGCCTTGCCCATGGTGGCTGGTGCCAGCCCTGTGCTGCCAGTCCTAGGTTCTATAAGAAAAAAGGTTGAACAAGTCATGAGTAGCAAGCAAACATTACATGCCATTAAGGAAGTACCAAATAAAACCAATGAGCTCCCACATCTCTTAGAATGGCCACAATTCAAAATACTGGTGGTGCCAGACTCTAGTAAGGGTACCGAATATGTATCTGGGAATCTAACATTGCATATACATTTTAAAAGAAAGCTTGCCATGTTCTTATAAAACTAAACACACTATATACATTATATCATCTAAAAGCTGTGTTCCTGGATATTTACTAACTTAATTAGAAACTTAAGTACACACCAAAACCTGTGTGAAATGTTTTGAAGCTTTGTCCATTGATAGGAAAGTATATAAATCATGGGATTTCCAAACAATGAATACTTTCATGATTCAAGGCAATGAGCTACTAAGCCATGAAAATGCATATAGAAATGTCAAATGTGTACTATCAAGTATCCATCTGATAGGGATGCATAGCATATGATTATAAATATATGATCTTCTGGAAAAGGAAAATCTATTGAGACAACAAAAGACTGACAGTCTCCAGGTATTAGGGGAGACAGAGGGTCAACTAAAAAAAGCACAGTGGATTTTAAGGTCAATGAAGCTATTGTGTGATATTTCAGTGAGGGACACACGGCATGCACTTTTCAGACCCATAGAATGCATAGCACCAAGAGGGAACCCTAATATGAACTATGAATTTGACTAAATGGTGTGTGGCTGCATGTACATCAACTGTCTCATTCTGCTATAGAATGTGAAGAGTGGGAGACTATAAACATATGGGGGTCAGGCAGGATACGAAAGATCTGGACTTACACTTTAATGCTGCAAGTTTAATGAATATTATTAATTAAATATCTTAATGTTTATCTGACCTCTTGGTGGGAATTAATTTAGTCACCAATGAAAAAGAAATCTCAATGGTAAAACTACCAACAGATTTTAGTATGCTGAAATATATGTATCTGATATTAAAGATCAAACTACAATACAGGAAAAATAATCTGTTAAAAATACTCCTTAGTTGAAAAGAAATGAGTTCCAATTTTTAAAAGTTCAGGAAAGAAAAAGTGATAGATGAAACAATCATATACTAAACATGTGAGGACATGCTCTAATTATAATCAAACAGAAGTGCAAATTAAAATAATGTCACATATTTAACTAAAATGTAACTAAATAAGTTGTAGAAATTAGTGAGATGGGTGTCCCCACAAACTGTCTTTGGGATTATACAGCAATAATCGTTTGCAGAAAGATCATTTAATCTTATAATTATGATGATTCTTAAAAATGTGTTCATATTTAACCCACTAATTCTATCTCCAGAAATCTAAACCCCATCAGAATTGCATATTTATATACAGGAAGACTTATTATAATTATATGATAGCAGTATTTACAAGTATCATAAAACAAAGTTATAATAAATGCACCAGCAGTTCCTAGTAGCCAGTCTTGAAATGGTTAAAGGACAATATTCAGAAACATATTTTATAGCAAAGGAAAGTGAAAGCATCAATCAAAATATAATAATTGGTCTGGAAGACATAGAGACAGACTTATAAAATATAGGGTTATGCAAAAATTAAATACCAATCAATCTAGAAATTGAAAGAGAGTAAATAGGAAAACTCATAAGAGTCAGGCATTACAATGCTTATAAACATATTTAGGGAAAAAAAGTATCTTTAATAACAAACTGGAAATTAGAAGAAATATAAAACACAAGCATTTCTAATCAACAGTCAGAAAGTATAAACAAAAGACTGATGAATATTTACTTGACAGAAGAGATAACAAAATTAACAAATCATAAATAGCTATGCAGAAGCATATCTGCAAACAAAGACTTGCTATGCATAAACCATACAGCAAGTTTAAAATTAGTAAGGGAAAATTCACCAGTAGAGAAACCAAAAGATTAAAAAATACTAAAGGAAAACTGAAAATTATGCTAAATATGTGAAAATGTGTTTCTCTTCAAACACAAAACTCAAGAAATATTTGTTGTAGACTACAGATTTAGGATGTGCATGTTTAAATTCTCGTGGTTTTAATTCAATAACTTACTTAAAGAATATAATTTGGCAAGTGCACACGATTTATGCAGTGAGATGATCTTTACATCAAAATTCATGATAGTGAAAAAATGAATTAGACACATCTAATACACTACTTCACATTTACTACATTCAACACAGGCAGGCCCATCCAGGCGGTACAAGATACATAGAGGAATTAATACCCCATGAGCACACTTTAGCCACTGTGTGACAGGCGTCAGCAGATAAATGACTCTTCCTCCCTTCCTTTGTTGTTCTGAGACAATGTTTATGTTTCCACTTAGAACACTATTCTGCAAGACAGAGCAATCAATTATGATGAATATTGAGTAGCAGAGTTGGTCAAGACTAAATCATTCTGTGTTGAGCCCTCCTCTCATCCTTGGCTCACTTCCCTGTTCACTGGCATTAATTCCATGTGACTGGACTAACACACAAAGCTATGACACAGAGGCATTTCTTTGCCTTAGCATTTGCTTCTATTTCAGGCTAAAACAACAGGGAGAATGCTGTGTCCATTGGGATTTAAACAATGGAGAAGGAGAAAATGCCGAGACAGAATTGTTGACATTGGTTTACATTGGCTTTACATTCTCAAATACTTCTGAGCTTACACTCTTTTTCAGACTCTTGTCACCCCTCTATTCAAGTTACAGTTTATGTCCTCTACACTTGAACTTGCAAAGAGCTTTGAAAGTCATGGGTTCATGATATCTAGAAAGACTATCAACATGCCCTCAGAGAACAATATAAAAGGAGATGAGGCTTGCAGCTGGCCTCTTTCAAGATACTTGTGTGTAAATATAGCCACCATTTCATAAGGAAACTGTTATATCATAACTATTATATGAGAAACTCTGAAGACTCTAAAATTTTGTCTCATTTGCAAAAAAAAAATAGTATATAGTCAATAAACACGTGGTAGATGGATAGATGATGGATGGGCAAACACATATACATATTCATCTATTTATATGAATATTGCATGAAAACATGAGACCTCTGGGTCAGACACAAGACAGAATATTTACAGCAACAGCAAATACATACATCACATGGCTTTTCTAGTACCCTGTGCCTGCAGGTCAATGTCATGATGGTACCCGAACATATGGTGGGGTACATTAGAGGTGAGGAATCCCAATATTAGGAAATTCTGACTATTTTGGGGGGAATCTCAACAATAAGCCAACCCTCGTCTCAGGAAACAGAGAAAGTCTTTCTTTTGAAATGTATGTAAATCTGGAGAAGAGAAGGACATATATTTTATCTTTTGGTATTCTAGATCATATCTAGAAAAAGATATGTACTTGAGTTTGACTGTCCTGGAATGTCTGCTTGTAAAACTGTTCTTAAACTGGCTGTAAATTTCCTTTGTTCTGAAAGTCTGAACCATAGAGAAGCATGAAATATTCATGGGGAATTATCTCCCAACAGAAACCCCAGCCATACAAAGAGCCCAAATGGAGACTGTCCAACTCACAGGCCAAGCTAAGATCTAAGCCAGCTTCATCAGCAATCCTCAGATACATGAGTGAACAAGTCTGCAGAATTCCAAGTCCTAGACTTGGAGCCATACAGCTGATGCTAAAGTGAAACATGGATGCTCAACTCTTGGAGAGCCCTGCCCAAGACTGAAGAAGCTGAGAGCCTCAATCAATACAATTTATGATCAATAGACAATTACAACAATGGAAGAAAATATCTTTAATAAATTAAACAAACAGTTTGAGACTGAAATGTTTGATTCAGTTTTCAGAGATTACAATACACACATACACACGCACACAATTACATTATACCGTAGGATTTCAAATTTCTTCTTTATATTTCTTAAAACATTACTATTTCTTTAATCTGGAAATAAAAACCTGTGTTTCTCTTGCAGAATTTTAAAAACCTTAATCTCTGGAGTATGAGGTATATATTTTTTTCTCTTCTGTTTTACTCTCCCAGTCAGTTTTCTCTAGAGTAAATACTGAGCAGATATGTGGTGATATGCGTACGCTAACATTGAGGATACTTTTAAGCCATGGAATGTGGTTTCCCTTATGGTAGAAATGCTGGCCAACTTCCTTATGGTCTTTGTCACTGTATGAGATTCTGGGGCTATCAGAGCACTGGAGCACTGCTGTCCTACACCCACGGCTGCTACAGTTCATTTGGAAACTTGATAGTGACTTCTAAAGATTTAGTATGTGTGTTTGGTGTTTATACTTTCCAAAAGTAGCTGGTAAAAAAAATGATTTAAGAAAATTCTTAAAAAGCATAATTTTTTAATTATTAGCATTAAAAATAAAATAGACAAAACTTTACTAAGGAGTCTTCATGAAATCAAATAATTGAGAAAAAGAAATTTTCGTAATCGATAATATCTACTTACACAGAACATCAGGTAAACCTGTAGTTCATTGGAACTATATACTTTAATATTTAATACCCAAAGAAACTATGCTGTCTATATTAAGTAACTATAAACTATGAAATTATCATATTATACATGTTATAATTGGCAGAACTGATTTTCCCCTTTAAAATATTGTCAACTATGAACCACATGGGAAAAATAATTCTTATAATCATGAATAAACAGTTCCAAATTTCTAAAATTCCTCTGAGACTCATCTGGGTGCATGTGTAATTTAGTATGTTATGTGACATTTGACGTTGAGTTCGGGATAAATGGCTGACACACAATCCAGTACTATCAGCTCCCCACATACTTAACATATAGGCCTACTTGTCCAATTGGCTTGCTTATGTTTTCCTTTAAACTTTTTTACTAAGGCCAGCAAGACGGCTCAGTGGGCAGAGGCACCTGCTTCCAGGCCTGATTAGCTGAGTTTTGTTCTCGGACCCACGTGAAAGAAGGACAAAATCTGCACCTTCAAGTTGTCCTCTGACCTCTGCTGATACCTTGACATGCAAAACCCCACTCCCAATGCATACAAAGTAAATAAATAATAATCAAAGTCTAAAAATTAGACTACTGTTATGTATCAGTTGGAAATTCACATAAGGAATAAATTTGAAAGTTATCTATGCTTTTTCCTTCTTTCTTTTTTTCCTTTTTCTTGTTTCCAATCCCTCTGTAAAGTAGCCTGTGGAATAGTACTGTTAATGCATACTCTGAATAATCCTGGAAAACCTACAGGAAAAAGTTATGATGTTGATTTTTTTTTTCAGTTTAAAAACTTGTCTATTGAAGTTTTCTTCACTAACCATCAGTTTGTGAAAAATGTTAATATAAACAAAGTTTTGCCTCTGTATCTTCATATTGTTGTAACTTGAAATGTATATTTAAGGCTTTCCTGAATAATTTTAGATTACTGATTCTCATATGTTAAAAACAGAGAGAGAGTGAGAGAGGGAAAGAGAAAGAGAGAGAGAGAAAAAACCAATTCTCTACAAAGAATTATAAGCAAATGCGTAAATGGGGAGTGACTAACATTATATGGACTCAACAGTTTATATTTAGGAATGTATGTATATAGAAATACATATGTGTATTCAGTAATAAGTGATGAAAAGAGATGACATGAATTTGAGGGAGAGAGTATGTGTAGGGGTGTATACAGGAGGGTTTGGAGGGAGTGGAGGAAAGGGGGAGTGTTGTAATTAAATTAAAATCTCAAAACCTAACAAAATATTAAAAATGGAATCTGAGGGCATTGAGTAGGGAGGCCAAGAAAGGGAGGCCGATATAATCAAAGTACATGAAGGCTTCAAATGAAAATGGGTTTATGAACCACATAACTGTACAATGAATGCATATGCTTGGAAAAGAAAAATATTAAATAATAAATAATACTTAGGATTTCCCCATGAATATAACCTTCAATTGTGTGGGGAGTTTGAAATAAAAGACTCTGGAAGACATGTAAACATGTCAATAATGTCAATAAGTGTCAATTATGATAGTTGCTGGTTAAAAAATTTTTTTTTGCTTTGTTTTGTTTTATTTTTGCTTTTCAGGACAGGGCTTCTCTGTGCCCCACAAGTCTTAGAACTCACTCTGTTGACAAGGCTAGCCTTGAACTCACAGAGACTTGCCTGCCTCTGCCTCCTGAGTGCTGGGATTAAGGGTATGCCCCACCCACTTTATGTAATAATTGGTGAGTATGCTAAGAAGATTTCAGAATTAATAGACATTTAAATCATATCCAATTCACTGGACTGGAAATAAAAATACAGACGTCAGTGTTCCTCATTGAAATCACATGGTCTATTTGTTGTCTTGTATACTTCTGCTTGCTTGTCTCTGTCTCAGAATGGTCTGAAAAGTTCTGAAAGTCAGTGACTAACTACAGGCTACTTTGCAACCCTACTGCCTACTAGAATATACTAGGATGTACCTAAATATAGAATCAATATAGAATAAATACTGACCCTAGTCACAGAAAAAAAGGAGGTTTCTGGAGCTTTTTGTTTCTAAGAAACACATAGGGTATTTTTCTAAACTCGTGTTAGTAGTGAAGAACATGAAGCTAGTTATGATTAATGGCCAGTTCAATCAGCACAATTTAAGAGTCTAAAGTAAAAACTACATAAAAATATTAATTCAACCAAGGAAATATGTACTACAATGATAACAAACCCAGTGTGTAGCAGAGAATGAAGAGTAAACAAAATGTAAAAAAAGACATCTTACCTTAAATGATTACTAAAATTTCAATCCAAGGGGAAATAGCTTCGACTGGAACATAAAAACTAATGTCTAATACAAGCTCTATGACCTGATATAAGTCCTGTATATTAACCACCCTTCCTGTTCTAAAGTGTTTGGGGTACTAGAGATCATGTGATTCAGTGATTATGCTGGTTGTTGTTTTTCAGCTTGCCCAGTCCGAGGAAGAAGGAGCCTTATTTGACAAAATGCTCCCATCAGACTACTTGTAGGCCAGTCTACAGGGCATTCTCTTGATTAGCAATTGATGTGGAAGGCCCAACTCACTGAGGGCAGTGATACCCCTATGCAGGAGGACCCTGGCTTGATTAAGAAAGTGGGCTAAGCAAGCTTTTGGGGAACATGTCTGCAGGTAGCATTTCCCCATGGCCTCTGTGTTGAGTTCTTGCCCTGACTTCCCTTGATGTAGGACTGTAAGCTGAAATAAACCCTATGCTCTCTAGGTTACTTTTGGACACAGTATTTATCACAACAACAGAAACCTAACTTAGACTGTAGTGTGAGGTGATATGATATAACAAGAATTCTATATTGGAAACTAGGAATTCTGGGCCCCTCTCCAATGCCAATTGCTTGACCCAACAGGAGTCAGCTTACTTCTCATGTAGTGTAATAGCCAAGATGACTGGAACCATGGCTCAATTTCTTTTTCCTGTTTCAGAGTTAAGAACCTGTGCTGTCTAGTGTTTTGTCAATTTGACACTAGTTAACAAATATTTGGGAAAATGAAATCATAATTGAGAAAGTGCCTCCACTAGACTAGCCTGTGGGACAAAGAGTATGGGGTCACTTTCTTGATTGACGAATAACGTGGGAGGGCCTTGTTCATTGTGGATGGTGCCATCCTGGGCAGGTAGTCCGAAATAGTGTAAGAAAAATAGATTAAGCAAGCAACACTTGGAGCCAATAGTAAGGAATACCAGTCTCCATGTTCCTGGCTTACATCCTTGGATGATGGACAACAAGTTGTAAAATAGAATAAATACTTTTTGTCATGATGTTTTATCTCAGCAATAGAAACTCTATAAAAAAAAAAAAGAAAGACAGAACCATTCTCAGCAGAAGCATACTCAACATAAGAATAGAGCCAATTCTCCAGGGGATATTTAATATCCCTTAGTCATCTGTCAGTTTATTCAATAGGAATGGCACAGCTATTCTCCCATTCTAAACTCATCCCTCCTCTTTCTTTTAAGACTCTGTCAAGATTCATCTTCTCAAAGATTCCTTGCTAGTCATATCTCACTTTTATTTGATTACTATAATCAGTCCCACAAATACTTCAATTAGCTATGTCACTCCTTAAAGTAAAAGATATGTACTTTTCAGTCTATAACTTCATTTATTTTTGTGTACCAATCTGATAATCTCTATGTAATATAGTAAATACAGTAACATTACTAACCAATCCATGACTCACAAAATAATGTGATGGGTCAACAATAAAAACTGGACACATGTATGAAAACATTTAGTCATAACTTTTGAAAATATATATATACAGTCCCAAGTTACTAATATCTACTATAGGATTTAAACTGTTCACTCCCAAAAGCAACCTCCCCTGAGTCTCCCAAAACAACAAAATTTGCAAATGTTTCAGGAAAAAAAGACAGTAAAATAAAACCTAGCAACAACTACATCAGAACTAAAAGGTAAGTAGACTTATCCTCCATCTGTTAAAGTGATATTGTAAAGAAAGCCTTATTTCTGTTAAGGCAAGGAGTCATTTTGTATCTGAGTTAAAATATCCATTTACAATGCATGTACAGATTTTGAATTGTTACAAGCACACTTAGTTAAAGGCAGAATGGTAGCATTGCCAAGATCTATTGAAAGAAAATTTTTGTAGGTAAGCCAACCATAGCACCTAGAAAGTGAAGCAAGACAAAAGCAGCCTTCACTGTATCTGGTGGTGTAGAAATGGGGTGATACAAATTCATGAAAAAGAGAAACCAAGTTCTCTTCTTACAAAAGCTCAAAAATTACCAAAGTCTCTTGAGAAGCTGGGAAGATCTGACATGTCAAATCAATCTGCCTCTTCAGAGAAACTGACTTGGAATAGGAACCATGTCCACTTTGTCTTTCTGCTACAAAAATACCAGTAGTTATGGTGAATGAACATCAAGATAGTCTTTGGGATGTTGCCAATTAACCAGCAAAGACTGGGATCAGTGACCTACTATAATAGAAATAAAAACTGAGTAGTTCAGGACTTTTAAATGTGGATGTAATGGCTTGATGCTCATTACTCAGGAGCAGTCTAAAGGGACAAGGAGGCCTGGGATCCTCCAGTTGCTAGGAAAAACGAGTCATCATTAACAGTGATGAAAAAACTAAAATAAAATAAACACAGCCTCTGGCAGAAAATCCCTGACATTCCTCTGATCGATATTAAATAGCACCATGTAACAGGTCACCATGTTCAATTGTCTGGGGTAACATCTAGCCATTCACTTACCCAGCAGACATCTGGAGACCTGTACAAGGTCATCACTAAGGTTTTCCGGAGAGCATTTTTTGTGCCATAAAGAACATTTCTCTGAAGATTTCAAACTCAAAACTACCTCTGACTTGTCTAACTTGATGTTTGAATTCATCAGTGACCTAAATACTGAGGCAAACTCAAAACTACATTTTGAAGAATATCTGACTTGAAGAGAGGATGTTCATGGGAGATTTCCATCTAGCCTAGAATACTGGGATCTGTGCTTTAAAATTTTCATAACAGGATAAAAGAAAAGCTTACCATTCGTGTGGTCCTGTATGTATGGACACCTAATTAGCACCATGGAATGTCTGCTTTCCAGAATGTCTTCAGAATTGAATTGGACTGATTCCTATCACAAATGACTAACATGAAAGAAATTTGCCAACTAGAACTCTAGAGAGTGGGCAAATGCTGCTGTGATTGGTTGCATTAACATCATATCGGGCGACAGTTAAAGCAGACTCGAAGCTCTCATCTCAAACTACCTGTATTGAAATCTCCAAGAATAGAGCTCAACAGTTGGTATTTTTAATGAGCAGTCTACCCAGCTTTTATGAGTACTTAAATTGGAAGCTCTAGACTAAGGGACTGAGAAAGAATTCATGTAGTCCTGTGGTGCTGTAAGCACTTTGGTCTTTGTGATGCATTTAGCTTGGTAGATATTCAGTACAAGGTCACCATTTGAAGGATCAACTTCATTAACACGTGTGCTTCAACACTGAAACATCAGCTTTTATTTTGATGACTGTGTCAGTTTTTGTCATGTGCTTATTAGGAAGGATAAGGCTAAGATAACCCTTCACATTAACTTTATCTCCTTTTAAGAAAGAACACAAAATTTCTTTTTGCACTGTAAAATCCAGTGTTCATCATTTCTTCACTTTCTGTTTCGCTGCCAGAAAACGCTAAACCAAACTGCTACATAAATACAGCACTTATCTTAATCCTCACAGTGAGCATATTTCGTTCTGCCTTTCACTTTTTGTAAATTAAAAGGGAAAATAAACTATCACAGTTCTCTCATGTCCAGAGATCTATAAGATTGACCCCAACTAACAATCTAAGCAATAGTGAAGAGGCTACCTTAAATGCCCTTCCCTGATAATGAGATTGATGACTATCTTATATGCCATCCTAAAGCCTTCATATAGTAGCTGATGGAAGCAGAAGCAGACACCCACAGCTTGACACTTTGCCGAACTCCTGGAATCCACTTACAGACAGGGAGGAGTGATGAGCAAAGGGGTCAAGACCAGGGTGGAAAAAACTACAGAAACTGCTGACTTAAAGAAAGGGGGAGCTCATGGACTCCGTCTAATAGCTGGGAAACCAGCATGGGACGGACCCAGACTCCCTGAATGTGGGTGTTATTTGGAGGACTGGGCATTCTATGGGGCCAATGGTAGTGGATCAGTATTATCTCTAGTATATGAATGGACTTTGGGAGCCCATTCCACATAGAGGGATACTCTCTTAGCCTAGACACATGGAGGAGGGCCTAGGCCCTGCTCCAAATGATATGACAGACTTTGAAGATCCCCCATGGAAGTCCTCACCCTCCCTGAGGAGCAGCTAGGGGATGGGATGGGCAACAGGGGAGGACAGGATGGTGCAGGAATTGGGATTGGCATGTAAAATAAGCTTGTTTCAAATTTAAATTTTAAAAAAAATATCAAAAAATAAATAAAAAGTTCTTTCATGAAAATGAAATACATGAAATATCTCTAAAATCATAATAGTTTTATAATATCCATGTGCTTCTATTTAGACAGCAGTCCATATTTCTCTGGTGATGGGGTTATTGTGGTAAATAAGGGGTTGTGTTCCTACATACACTTGTCCAGATAGAAATGTCCTAAAACTTACATGAGACTAAAAATTTTAGAACCTATAGTTCACTGCCAATCTGAGTAATGACATATACATCTTCACTACAGAGAGAGGTATCTTGAAGATACAGCTCCAGCAGGAACAGCTGGAAGCTGAGAGTTGAAAGAACTCTTGCACATACCTGCTAACTGATCACATCTTCCTAAATGCAGCCAGCTAGTTTGCCTGTAACTAAAGAGATTAGTCAGTGCAAGACTTCATTATTTCTTCTTTTACTTGGTGTAAATAAATGATTGATTAGTGTGCTGGTCAGTTTTTTGCCAACCTCACAAGAGTTGGTCATCTGGGAAGAGGAGGCATTAATTAAGGAATTGTCTCCATTAGATAGTGTGCAGGCAAGTCTGTGGTGTTATTTTCTTGATTAATGATTGATTTGTTAGGGCTCAGCCTGTTTTGGGATGTGCCACACCTAGGTTGTGTTTAACAATGCAAGCTGGGTAAGCTGTATTCCTCTATGGTCTGGGCTTCAGTTCCTGCTCTCAAGTTCCTGTCCTGATTTCACTTCATGATTGGCTATAAGATGTAAGATGAAACAAACCCTTTCCTCCATGGTAGCTTTTGGTTATGGAGTTTATCACAGCACACAAGGCAAACTAGGACAGTTACCTAGTTTCATTGTATAAGGAAACAATTGAATCCCGTAGGTGTTAAGATCAAGTGTATGAACTCTATAGGCTTGAGTGGCAATTACTGGGTAAAACAGAAAACATATCTAAAATCTTAGGAATTCTTCATTCTCTAAATGCATTTTCCTCAGAAGTGATATTACTAGAAATCGTAAAACTGGAATCTCTGGGCATGTAGGAAAACCTGGATTTGAAATGTGTTTGAAGTTTTGATAAAGACAGTTTTCAGATAATATCACAGAGAAAATTTGGAGCTTAAAAAGTTTGGTTCAAATACTAACTTTTATCAAGTAAAACCCATTAGGCCTTTTAAGAGAAATGTCATACAAATATAATTTTTAAATTTGTTTAGTTTGTAAAGGATAAAGTACAAGGTTTAAAAAATACTTATCTTTATTATTTTTGCTGAAGCCACATGTATGCTATGACCTGCAGAGGTTGTGTGAGGGAATCAGATTCCTAGAGCTAGAGTTACATGTGGCTGTGAGTGACTCAGTTTGGGTGCTGGAAACAAACTTGGGTTACCTAAAGGAATAAGTTCTGTTCACTACTGTGCCTTCACTCCAGTTCCAAAGTGATCATAACTAAAAATTTAGATAGAGTAATTATCTAACCAATTAAAGTCATTATTTTATAATCAAACTAATAAAAATTATGAGTTATATATTTAAAACTTGAGGTTTACTGCTCTGAACTGAAATCACGTTTAGACTAGAAATATTAATAGCAGGAATTCAAGAATCAATCTGCATCATGCATTATTATTCAGTTCTGTCATTGTTAAAACCAACAGGTTCATTCTGAACTAATTAAGTAGAGATGGACATCAGAGTTTGAATGCTCAGAGTAAATAAAGCCATGGTTGGAAAGAACTGTATTCTGTTTCAGTGAGTGCAAAAAATCATCAAATTGGACTGAGGGAGAGAAGGGGGAAATGTAGGAAAGCTCAATCATCTCACTTGCAGACAGTTTTTTTTTTTCAATTTATCCTCACTTTTAAAAAGTATTTAAGTCATTTAAAAACAGTAAGACAAGAACTAGAAATTTCAGAGAAAATATTACCTCTCACAAAGAGGTATGTGTGTTCATACCATGCTTTTTGAGTCCTGGAGAGTAGGTAAAAAGCAATGCCAACTTGAAGATAATACCTTTTATTGGCAAATTGAACAATGACAGATATACTTACACAATTTTTAAAATGTACTTTTTGGAAGCTGAAGGGAACTGTTTCTTATTCCCTGAAAGCATATCTGTCACTACTGAGTTGGTAAAATTAAGGTGTTACCAAAAGCTTGTCTTTGAACTTCACTGAACTGGATTAGTGTTGGTGTCATTTTAGATACAACTGGAGCAAAATAATGCATCCTTCATTGATGCTACAACTGTTCAGTCAGGGCACCAATACAGAGATTAAATTTACAGTAATGCTGTATCTGTCAACAACAGGTCCCTTCCAAGCATTGTTTTTAAGTGAACTCAACTCCTCTCTACGGATTTCTCCAAGTCATTTTAGAAGCAAAACAAAAAAGCTAAAACAGAAATTTGACCAATATTTTGTTCACTAAACTAAAATCAGAGAAATATTCTAATTTTGAATGCATAATCTAAAAGGAATTGGCCAACTGATATCAATAGGTAAAAGTGAATCCAATTATGTGAAACTACTGATATCAATATTTTCTGGTAACAAAAATGTTGCCATTATTTAAAGAGATTTGTTTAGTTCACAGCAAAGACACAAAGGCATTACCACCATCACACCCTATCATCGTCAGATCTGATGTCTAAAAGAAATTTAACTTAATTTTTACTAGCATGAGACTATAACACACATTTTCATTAATAAAAACAATTTCGTTTCTTTTAAAGAAAATCACTTGTTTAAAAATTTAAGAGAATTTGGACTTTGACAAGTACCAGAAAACTGTTGTAGTTTCAAAAATCCCTCCAACCATGCATTAGAAATTCAATCCCTATGTATGTTAACAGTATTTGAAAAGGGGCCTTGGGAAAGTGATAAGAAAAAAAATGAGGCCATGAAACTGAGAATCGATGGTGGTATTAGTAGCTTTTTTTCTATTTTTTTTTTTCCATTACAATCCATGTTCTCCCTCCCTCCACTCCTCCCACTCCCCTCCACTTCTTCCCTCTACCTCCCATCTGCTCCACAGAGAGGGTAAGGCCTCCCCTAGGAAGTCTACTAAGTCTGTCCCATCATCTCATTGGGGCTGGACCAAGGCACCTCCCCAGCCCCCACATCCCTGTGTCTTGGCTGGGCAAGGTTTCTCTCCATATAGAATGGGCTTTTTAAGAAGAAAAGGACCATATTAATGTGATGGCTGTATCATGACAAGAGATGCCTGTCCACCATGGTGAGACACAGCAAGGAGGCTCTCACCGTATACCAACAACAAGCTAATGAACTCTCTATCCCTAAATTATGAAAAAAAAATCTCCTTACATAAATTGCCTTGTCTCCAGTATTTTGTTACAGCAACAGAAAACAGACTGCAAGAGTATTTTATCCCTGGTTCTCTCTTTCTAATTATTAAGACTGTCTTTTTATATTTCTTTTTGAAAACACAATATACAAAGCTACCCAAACCCTGTTAATTAACACACACAAGAAAGGACAAAGATCAATATAAAATTTTCAAATCATTCTAAAAGTTCAGGATTCTAATTATGAATGTAGATATACATTCACTTACGTTTTTGTAGTTTTAAAATGTTTCAATGATAAATCAGAAGGTATATAATTAATATGATATGTTTAGCAAATTAATGAGTAATGTAAGGTTGAATAAATGTCAAAATGTAAGTACTTATGGCATCCTACTACTTATCCTACATTAAATATAAAACAAGTTCACCAGACCAGAATGGCCTACATCTAAGGTATACATTTAAATTATGAATGTACATTAATCTTCATGACAGAAAATTTTGGCATTCTTTATTGATATGTGTATTCTTGAAAAAAAAGTGCTACTGCATGCACATATATGTAAAGAACATGTATTGCTCATACTGGTGTGCCTACATGTGCACTGATGCACTCCTGTACTTCTCTTGGGGATTAGGAATTTCTTTTAGGAGGTTCACTGTTTGAAGTGAAATTCAATAGAAAACAAACAGTGCCTTTCTGTTTTTCAAAATAATAAAAGCTTTCCCATTGTTCAAAAGTCTATAAAAACAACCCAAACAACAACAACAAAAAACCCTTGTTTTCTGAACGCATTCATTTACTTTAGATAAATAGTCTGGTTTTCAGGAAAGGGCAGAGATTCAGTTTTATATACTCAGTGAAAACAAGTGTAAGTAATGACATACACCCACTGTTTTCATGAGAGTGTGGCAATCTTAAACATGTTCTTTCTAAAGTGTCTAATAGCAAAGTTTGTTCTGCATCAGTGTTCATTTGTATTGAGCGAGATGTCAGAATGAAGGCGAAACAAATTTCAGGACAAAAAAGAAAAAAAATGTTGGGGATAGAAAGCTTCATGCTACCCTTAGGAAGGCCAGAAGAGTAGTGCTCGTCCACTAATTATGACCGTATACTCTCAGTGTCCTTTATAACCTATGTGTCATCTCCATCTCTATCTATCTATCTGTCTGTCTGTCTGTCTGTATGTATGTATTATGTCCTTATGTCTGCTTTATAGACTTAGAAGTTTATTTTCTTCTCAAAATAGATTCAAAGATTGCTACTGTGTTGTTACCTTTGCCTCCATTTTGCCTGTCTGCACCCAGTACTAATCACTGATACTTCCTCAAACAGTTTGTAAACCATAAACAATTTGCAAGTTCCACATTTAACTCAAAAAACATGTAACAGGTGTGAAAGAGTAGACCCAAGAAACTATGAGAGCAATTGCAGCCATTCTGAGGGAAGACACTGGAGCCAGTTTCTGCTTAATTTCAACAGGCCTGCCATTGAACCGACATCTTGTTTTATGGCACTGCCTGTGTATGGCAAGGTTGGGTAGGATGGTCAGAATTCCTCACAGCATACTACAGAGAAAATGTAAGTGTGAGTGCTGGAAAATTCACTTGATCTGACTCCTATGTGATTAAACTTCAACAACTAGAGAATATTTATTGATGAATAAAGGAAGTTATCAGCTATGACAATACCCACTCTTTGGTGTGATCATCATTATAGACATGGCAATAAGCTTTTCTAACTTTAAACAATAGTGGGAAAAAGTTGCTTAGGAGACCCATGTTTTGAAGTCCTAAAGATCTGAATTTAAACCCTAGCTTAAGATTAATACTAACATGGCCCTATACAAATTGCTTAATCCCTCTGAAATTTAGTCTTCTTTTATATAATGTACAGATATCATTATGACTCGGAATGTCAAGGTTGCATATGTTTGAGAAAGCACAAATTCCTAGTACATTCTAGTACATTCACATAATGGCTTAATAAATGACTGTTACTTCTACAGTAATTGAATAATTACTGTTATTCTAACAGTAACTATAAATCAAGACAGATGAAAAATAGTAAAAGGTAAATTTCCAGTGTGGTGCATGATTCATGGTGTTTTCCTAAGCCTTTGATGGGATATACTGAGAAAAAAAAAATGCAGAAATGCTTCTCCATAGGTTTCCTCATACTGTTGTTGATTTTTTTCATATAGTTTTTTATATTTTTTATTTAAATTTGAAACAAGCTTGTTTTACACTTCAATCACAGTTCTCTCTCCCTCCCCTCCTTCTCTGCCTCCTCCCAACCCCCATCCCATCCCCTTATTCCCTTTATGCTCCCCAGGGAGGGTGAGGCAGGGATTCCATAGGGGATCTACAAAGTGTGTCATGTCATTTGGAGCAGGGCCATATGTCCCTCTATGTGGAATGGGCTCCTAAAGTCCATTTGTAAACTACAGATAAATACTGATCCACTATCAGTGGCCCCATAGACTGCCCAGTCCTCCTAACTAAACCCACACTCAGGGGGTCTGGGTCAGTCCTATCCTGGTTTCCCCGCTATCAGACTAGAGTCCATGAGCTCCCCCATGCTCAGGTCAACTGTTTCTGTGGGTTTTTCCACCCTGGTCTTGACTCCTTTACTCATCACTCCTCCCTCTCTGCAACTGGATTCTAGGAGTTCAGCTAAGTGTTTAGCTGTGGGTGTCTGCTTCTGCTTCTATCAGATACTAGATGAAGGCTCTAGGATGGCATATAAGATAGTCATCAATCTCATTACCAGGGAAGTTCATATAAGGTATCTTCACTATTGCTTAGATTGTTAGTTGGGGTCATCCTTGTAGATCTCTGGACATTTCCTTAGTGCTAAATTTCTCTTTAAACCTATAATGGCTCCCTCTAATATGGTATCTCTTTTCCTGCTCTCCTCTATTCTTCTTCTGACTCAATCTTCTTGCTCCTTCATGCCCTCCTCTCCCCTCCTCTTCTCCCCTTCCCTTTCTCCTGACTCTCTCTCCCAATGCTCCCAATTTTCTTTGGAGATCTTGTCCCTTTCCCCTTTCTCCATGGGACCATGTATGTCTCTCTTAGGATTCTCCTTGTTTCCTAGCTTTTCTGGTGGTATAGACTGTAGGCTGGTAATTCTTTGTTCTATATTGTTGCATATAGTTTTGTTTTATGCATTTAAAACAATTTTTAAAGAGCTATATGTTTAAATAATGCATAGTGACTTTATCCATCCATGGCTCTCTCCCTGCAACATACTGTAGTGTCCCTCATCTCATCTCATCCTTCCCAGCTTCATACCCTCCTATATACTGTTTCATTTATTATTAATAACCCTGAATTCAATTAGTGTTGCTCAGCTATTTGGGCTTTGAGCAACCTACCTGTAGCAGCATCCCCAAATGACTTTCCCTCCCCTAGCAGCCATCAACTGTCAATTAACTCCTCAGGCCCCAGACATGCAGTCTTTCTTCTGTATTCTCTTTCAAAGATATTTATACAGTGAGTACTCTGGGACAACAGAAATGTATCTCTCTCTCTCTCTCTAGAACAAAAGCTAGGCACACTTTTAGCCTTAGAATATAAATGTGTCTTTCAGAATGTAAGGCTACCACACTTTTATGGTCTTAGAGAGGACTCAGACTCCTGACAGCTTGGAATATCTTCTGTGTGTCTGGATTCATCTGGCCATCCATATTTTCATATTCTTGTTACTCATATTGAAGTGAACTATGATGTGTTCTTTTCCCTTTCTCCCCATAGTCTTGAGCCTTTATGGTGTCTGTGATTTTAGGGTACAATTTACTAATTAGCCAATAGATATTATAACATTTCAGATTCTCCATGGACCTGATCAATCTATGACTCTCAGGGATTTATATAACTCCATGTCTATTTCACTATTTTCCTCAGTTTTTCTAGGATGTTTGCATTCACATTCCACTGTATCCACACATTTCAGTATGGATGTTTCTTCACTTGCCATCAATTTTAGGGGTGAATTTTGCCTGGCTCCATAAATTTTCTCCTTTTTGTCATCCAGGATTAAAAACCAGACTCCATCCAACACATGGATGTTGTCTCAGTATAGGAAAAGGAAAAATGAAAAAGCCACTGGACATGTAGCACTTGGATTTATAAGGTATCAATTGATGGGAAGAATGCTCTGCCCAAAAGGAGAATGGAAGTGTAATTACACCAAGTGGAAAAGTATAGGAAAGTATAACCTATATAACCTACTTAGAAGAAAAATGAATGCATACACACACATTCACACACACATTCACACACCCCCCCAGTATACATAGTAAATAAACGTTTTGTTAAGACTAGTTATGTTAGGTATGACATAATGTAACTAGTTATATCAAGATAAAATAGAAAAAAAAATAAAAAAGACTGAAGAAAAGGAAGCAATTAAATGTCATATGAAGCTGCAAAACTTATGTAGTAGCAGTTACCAGCATGGCAAAGATACATATAGAGTTGTAATCAGTGACACTCTTCTTGTCATTGCAACCAACAGTTGTCTAATTGGACACAAGGCCCACTCAACAGGCAGGAAATCATGCCTGGTACTAGAAACCTAGCCAGTTTTCTGGGGCTAGTTAATGAGGTCATAGACCTTAGAAAATACTCTACCGTCACCATTTTGCTAGACCAAAATAATTCCTTACTATACTCTAAATCTTATATCCACAGATAAGTGTAGTTAACACCACTCATCAATGAAGGCTCCTTCTACAGTAAATGGAGACCATCACAGAGAACCACAACTAAATAACAATGCACAAATGAACTGAACTGATCATAGAAAGCCCAGCAGCAATGGATACATCTTTAGCACTGCTCCTGCACTTATAGCTAGGGAAACATTTTGGAAGATGAGGCAGAGAGATTGTGAGAACTAAAATATTAGGAAGTTGGCTGTGAGTGTCTTCTAGAAACAGCTGCATAAACAAAACCAGAAAATGATAATATCAAAGGACTTATTAACATGGAAGGAGGGAAATTTGTAGGGTCCCATGCCCAAACAAAGAACTACAACCAACCAATGATTGTTGGGAGAAGGAGCATTAATCTCTTCCAGGGATTAGCCCACCTAGGTTGTGCGATGAAGAGTAGTCAGCCCTGAAGTCATATGCACAAAAATAACAAAAACAGAATCAGCAACTGTATATATATATATACACACACACACACACACACACACACACACACACGTGTATCTGTGTGTGTCTGTATGTGTATATGTGTGTGCATCTAAGTGTGTGTATATTATATAAGTGTATCTGTGGTGTATGTATATGTGTGTGTGTGTATGTGTGCATACAGTCATATATATGTGTAATAATAATAATAGTAGTAGTAGAGGCTGTTATCAACTTGAGAATGGGAGCATGGGAGAGGGTTGATGAGGTAGCTAGGAGAGGCTGGAGGGAGAAAAGAGAGGGATGAAATATAACTATTTTAATTAAAAACATTAAAAATAATAAAATATCCTCTGTATGTTACATAATGCTTTCTACATTTTTTCCTACTCTGGTTTTGAAGGAGATACACTTACTTCAACAGTTTCCCTTCAAAAATTTGAAGAAGCTGGCTCATTAAGGTTGTAAAGTTAACCTATGTTGCATAAAGTCCTGTTGCTATGAATGGATACATGTAAGTATACAAAGTGTCTTAACTACTTTTATATTGCATTGAAAAGGCACCATGACTAAGGTTACTTACCAAATAAAGAATTTAACTGGTGGCTTGCTAATAGTTCAGAGGGTGAGCCTGTGACCATCAGGGTAAAGAGCATGAAGCAGGTAGGCATAGTGTTGGAGCAGAAGGCAGAGCAAGTGTGACTAGAATTGGCTTGAGCTTTTGAAACCTTAAAACCTACCCTCAATGATATACAAAAGCACACCTCCTAATCCTTTCCAAACTAGCCCAACAGCTGGGGACCAAACATTCAAATATATTAACCTACAGGGGACAGTCTCATTCAAACTACCATATAAAGTCACAAACATGTAAAAGAGTGCCGTTAAAGATGAATTTTAAAAAATTGCATTGCTGCATAACAGTGATTAATGTAGAATTAATTAAAGTTGTGAAAACCCTTCATTTTATAATCACAACTCAAATTCTTAGAAGACTTTAACAAGCACATCATTTACCATTTCTTTGACCCTTGAATTTTTCTGTTGCGTTTTTTAAAATTTATCAAGAGAAAACAGGGTGCAGGCAGGGTTTTTCATGACTTTGCCTCTGCATTGTTGCAGATATAATTTTCTCTTAAGCAGTCTTTTCAACAGGGATCTCTTTGAACTGTGCACAACACACACAAGCCTTTGGCATAGTGTTAAGTAAGTACATTTTCCTTTGAAGCCAATGAGACAGCTAAAATGCTACTTACTCTTAAAACCTAATTTCAAATCAGAAATCGTAATTTTCAGATTACAGGAATCATGGCAATCAGGTTTACTCCAAAAAGTCTTTGACTCTCTTTTCTCTTTATTTTAACAATTCCCACGTGCTCTGATATGTTTTTGCAACCTCACCCATTCTTGGTAATTGGCTATGTTTCACAGAGTCTATCTAAGTCAGGATATGTATCAAATAATATTTAGGAGATTCCAATACTTATTCTTGCCTATTTTAACAAATTCTTTTCATTTATTGTTTGAATTTACATATTTCAAAATAATAAATTGTAAGTATTATCTATGTTATAAAGGTAAGAAGGCAGAAGCAGTGAATACATTTGTGTTCACATGTTACTCATGTTTCTTTGTTCATGTTGGGCTCAGTAAGTAGATGAAACAGTGAGTTTGGAAAAAGCACTAAGTTTTAATTATCTTCTTTTTTACTTTTCAGAATGCCCATGAATTCAGGATGTTGCACAGGCTTGGCAAGCACTATGTGCACACTCCACCAGCAAGCTAGATCCCTGTCTGTTTACACAAATAAATAAATAAATAAATAAATAAATAAATAAATAAATAAAGGCTTCCTGTGTTCCCCAGGTTGTAGCATCTCACTATCTAGGATTTTCTCCTTTTAGCAATCCTCTTGTCTCTGAGTACTTGAGATGACAGGCCATACTTAACCCTACTCTTAAAATGAATATCCTGAGGAAATTGCAACATCTCTCAGTCTCTCAGTCCTTTATCATTTCTCATCTAGACTCTACCCTCCAGACTACTCTTCACTGCATTCTTACTAGACACACACAGTCAGCCATCACCCTTAGTTCTGTTTCTTAATGATGTGCAGTTGTCTGAAGCTCTGTCTAGGCTGATGTATTTTTACCATACAGTTGCTATTCTCTTGAATTTCCTACTGGAAGACATGAACAACAGATGGTGAGTCTTCCTTGCATATCAATGCAGATCTGATGAGTGACTTCATCACAAGACACCCTCTTTCAAAATCAGTCAGCAAGGCTGTACTGATGAACCCAAAGAAAGTCATCTTAAACTTGGGATTTCATTTTTTCTAGTCATTAAATAACCAGGATTAAAGCAATTTTCCATTTATAGTATTTTATGTGATTTTAGCTCCATTGAATGAGAACCCTGCATTTGTTCTCCAAACTATTTTTATTTTCAAGAAGATCATGAACTTTGGAGTACTTGACAATTGGTAAGAAAGTGATATAAAGCAGAATTAATTTCAAAGAGTCTTTTAAGTGTGGCAAGGTGCAAAGCAGAACTGGGGAGGGAACACAGTAAAACAGACTGTAACTACCTGGCAACTAGTTCATTATACAGATGTTTTAAAATAGCAGGAAGGCAGTGGTTTGAGAACAGTCAGAACAGAGAGAAAGTCAGGAGAATGGAGACTCTGGGATGTAGAAATGAGGCCTGTGGCCTATGCTAGGTACCCAGGACCAGGTGGCATCCCCCATCTACCGAGCTTCCTGGGCTCAGGTGCCTGTGAGGGAGCAATATGATTCACTAGTAATGACCCTGCTGAAGCCCTGTTCCTCAGAAGCTTACATCTCTGCTAAGTTTGTAATTTGCTAATTTAAAAATCAGTCTATGCCAAAGAAAATTATGGTAATGTTTCAATGTGTTATTATCTTAAGGGTACCTACCTTTGCACAACTCCTTCACAGAGACAGAAAGCTTTGGACCTGCTGGATATATTTATTGTATCTAGTGTGGGAAATTCAGATGTACCCTAAAACCACAGGTTTTAGCTGCCCACTATGCTGCACACCAGACTTGGGAGTGTTTGACATGTAAAAAACAAACAAACAAACAAAAACAAAAATAAATAAACAAAAAATCCCTGGAAAAATGCATTATAATAATCTCTAGCTATAATTATCATTATAAACATATACCCTATTCATTATTATTGTGGAAGTATATACCCCCATAATCTCACCCAAACCTAACTACTTTTCCAAATATTCTTTCCAAGTATCATATCACTGAGTTTCAAAGTTTCTGAGTTTGGGAAGGACACAACACAGTCTATAGCATTGAGAAATGTTGTACCAATTCCTAAAACATTTTCACAATGAAATAAATGTTTGAGACAAGTACTTAAGAACTTGAAACACTCAATGTGTCAGCCATTAAATAATGTCTTTATTTATGTAGAATGAAAGGCTGATCCAAAACAGACTCATGTATTTTCTCCATGAGAAGTCTGTGCATTGTTAAGCACTGTCTGAGCATCTTTCTTCTTGCCCTCATCTCTAGGTTTCACTTTGGATCAAGCTGAATGACAATGCTACTAACTCCCATGTGCAAGCAACCATTCACGAAGGCCCCTCCGGGCCAGTATGGGAAAACTGGCCATTTCAGTCAGTGAGCCTCAAGCTCTTCCATCTCAAAACTAAGCATAATGACATTCAAGTGCCATTCTCTGAAGCTGGCTGATTCAGAGATGCCAGAACTCATTATCACCATGTCAGGTTCCCACACTGGTGCTTCTGGCCAAACACATGAACTGCTCCATCACAGGCACTGTCACCCCAGGAGCTCCCTAGGGACCTATGAAACTCCAGATGAAAATCATCAACATAGCAGTCACACTGCCAATTAATGGACAGCACAGGAATCAAAGAGGCACAAAGTCAAATGTCAGTAAGTTTCTGTTTGGAGTTTGTTTCAGTTCAAATGTGAACTTCTCAAAAGTTTTTGTTTGTTCCTTTGTTTTAATGTGTTCCTGATTTTAAAATTCAGTGACAGGAAGAGGCAAACATGAAGTATTCGATGAGGAAGATTAACCAAGTCAAGGTAAGAGAAAGATCACCTGAGGGATATTATTTTGTCAAACTTTGTTTACACTTTTTTACTCTCTTTTCCATTTTTCTGTTTGCAAAAAGAAAACCATGAAATTTAAAGATTCATTAATTATAGCAATGGCAGTTATGAGGGTATTTAGCTAAAACAATCAACACTTACCATGTCAAGAGAACCAAAGAGCAGGCTACGTGTGAATCACCTGGGAAGGGTTAAATTCACAGATGTCTAATCCATAAATATTTCACACTGTTCTAATCTCATCTAGATATTCATTAATCCTTTGACTGTCAAGCCCCTGGCTAGGCAAAAGAAACAGAGAATCTAAGACAGTTTCCGTCTTCAGAAAACCACAAATATGGGGGGTGGGGGGGGAGGCTTGTATCTGGCCAGCCTGTTCTGTTTACACAGTGTCTTCCAGGCACTGTGTTTAAATGAGTAATTGCACTCCACTAACCATTGTATTTGGTGCCTTTATACACAAGAATTCTCCTTGAATCACCTAGCCTGTCTCCATTATTCTTCCTACCTTCTAATCAATTTCTTGTTCTGGAAAATAGCCAACATTAGCAGCTCCTGAACTGAATGCAAAGGAGCTGCATTTCTCTGGAAAAGGAGAACTTTTCTGATTTAAAAAAATGACAAAAAAAAAAAAAAAAAAGAAAAGAAAAGAAAAAGGAAGGGAAGACTTCAGTTATTTCAATATTCTGTTAGAAAACAAAACAAAGTTGTAAACATTCCTAAGGCAAAAACGTTGCCCTCTAGGAATGTTATCATTTTTATGATGGTGGCCATTTTTCCAATACAAATAGTCCCTCAGGTTTGACTTGGTCATATCTAAAAATGACAAAGAGCAAAATTTCTCTTCTCAGATTTTGGCAGTAAATAAGACTTCCAAAATTTTCTACTTAGAGTAATACAAAATTACCATAATCTTTCTTTCCTCCCTTACAGTATCCTAATTAAAAGTCTGATTCTAGGGCTAATAAGAAAGCTCAGTGGGTAAAATGTTTGCCACATAAGAATGAGGACAAGAGTTTAGATCCCCTAAACCCATGTAAAAGTGGGGCAGTTATACATACCTCATGTAATTCCAGCACTCATGAAGCAAAGGCAAGTCATCCCTTGAACAAGGTGGCTAGACAGACTAGCTGAATGGGTGAATTCTGGGACCAGTGGGAAGCCATGCCTCAAAGATAAAGTGGGGAGTGATGGAAGAACACATTGATGGAGGTGATGGAAGAAGACATCAACTCTACACATGCACAAAGCACTCATGTGTGCCTATATATAGGCACAAATGCAGGCATGAAAAAAGAAAAGCATTTGGTTTTCAAAACTGAAACTGAGCTTACAACCTCCCTGCTGGCTATCTTTCAAATTATTGGAAGGTGCTATGCAGGCTGCTGTGGGAGAAAAGGCACCATCAATCTTACCTAGCAGTGAACTCTAAAAACCACCAAGTGCTAGGTAAGACACACTTCCATGTGTAATATCACCATGACTGCTATGAGAGCAACAAACCATTCTAGTAGATTTGAACCACTCCACAGAAGGGTTTCCTTTATGGTGCTGTAAGCCTGGTTAGAAACACACATAGTGGGTAGTCATAGGCATAGGAGAAAAATCACTAATTCTGTTTAGTCAAATAGACATAATTTCAAACTGCCATCTAAATATCTATGTGTATATATTTAGACAAAGGCTATTCTCAACCTTAATCAGAGAAGCTTCTATTTGTAGTAAACAGCAATGTCAGATTCATGGCTGCCCAAGATGTTCAGAAAAAGTGAGGGATGAGGGCCCTCAGCCCTAAACAAGTCATTTACACTACCCTCTCTAAAGCTCAGGAAGCATTTCAGAAGAGGCTATGAAAAAAATGCAAAAGACAGAAAACACAGAGAAGGGCTGCCCATGGGATTTCATCCTCTAGACATGATACAGCTAATATACTCATTAATCCACAGCAGCAGTGATTACTCACACTTGGTCTTTACAGAAGTTCCTCTCAACAGAAATGGATGGGGAGGGAGCATGGAACCCTGCCTCTTAGTGCTGAGCTTTGGTCTGCTGATGGACTTTGAGAGAAGGGGAGCCATTGTCTTCGGCTGTGCACCCATCATGCATGAGCCAATGGATAGTTCCAATCCCCAAGACACACAGATGGTCTTGGTTAAATCCACCCATCCCCCATCCCCCCCCCACAGGAATGGACATGAGTGTGAGAAGGAGAATAGCAGGAAATAGGAAGAGTGGACAGAGAAGGGAAAGAAACAATAGAGGAAGGGATGAGATCAATCAGAATACATTATGCATATGCATGAAACTGTCAAAGAACAAATTTCACAAATAAAAAACTGGTTCTATAGATTCCTACAACTCACATATATCAACCTAAAAGAGAATTATAACACTCATGATGGGGGATGTCCTTTGTATGCTGTGAATATATGTTTCTCTTATTGGTCGCTGAATAAAGCTGTTTTGACCAATGGACAGGTAGGATATAGCCAGGCAGGAAGTATAGCCAAGGCTACCAGACTAGGAGAGTGCTGGGAAGAGGAACAGAGAAAGTGAGTCACAGGGGAGATGCCATGTAGCTGCCAAGAAAGCTTGGGCATCACTGGTAATCCAAGCCTATGTGGAGATACACCATTAAATAGGAATGGGGTAATAATGAAGTGAGAACTAGCCAATGAGAAGCCTGAGACATAGGCCAAACAATTATAATTAATGTTAAGCCTTGGAGTGGTTACGTGAGAACTGGCAGCTGCAGGACTGGGGGGAACAGAAATTTCCCTCTACATACTTATAAGTGCACAACTTAAAAATAAATTCAACAAAAATGAGAATATCTAACTTTTAGAACAAAATGCCTTTACAATTCCACCCTGTCTACCTAAAAGCAATTATGCATGTTCATGCATGTACAGGTGCTCGGACTCTCACACCCCTGCCCCCATTTTCAAGCAGTTATCATACCTGAACTCTGTGTAAGTACCGTGGGTTTATAAAATTATGGTGTCCCATGAGTCTGTGGAAAGTCATTACTTTTGCCTCTTCATGAAACCATGTTGTTTACATTTGGGGAAGAGTTAGTGAAGTACAAAGCACACAGAGTTCCACTAAACCTATGTTTCAAGGAAGCTGGGAAATCTTTCTACAAGCAGTCAAGGCGGTCTCACAGCAGCCGTCTGCGAGGCACTGCCACCACAACTGCTGTGGATCATGGGACTCTGTTTAGAGCTTGAGGACAGATAAGGAGCTTTCCTTCTATTTACCCAGAGCTTTGCTCTTCTCATGTCACTGTTTTAGCCTTTGGATCCTATATCATCCTTTATGAGATGAGACCCAGTCTTTTTCTATCCTGTGGATATGGATATCCTGACAGCACCTGTATCCAATTGTTGTCTACAGGAAAAAGCCATTACTCGGAGTGAACCCCCCAAATCCCTACCACTTTCATCTCCATTCTGCTTGTCTGTTAGGTTTTAGCCAGTCAGTTCTACTGCCCATTGGAAAAGCCCTGTCTTCAATCTAAAAGCCCTCCCCTGTTTCTTCTTCTCTTATCTATTTGAATTTCCAGTTGTGTTTAGAGTAGGATCCATCACCACTTCCTCCTGGAAAATATAATGCCATCATAAACAAATTTCACTCTTTTTTTTTTTTTTAAACCCCATTTGCCACTGACTTCTTGTGAAGATATTAACAAAGATGTTTCAGTTGTCTATTGTGAACCAGGGGCTGTGTCCTATAGCAGTCAATCAAAAGGACAAGGTCCTGATCTCATGACTGCCAGGACCAGAGGAAATTTCAATTTCCTAAACTCCAAAGGCAATCAGAATGTCATGAAATGAGCTCGTCCTGGAGCATAGGGGGATTTCTAGTAGTTAAATAAAAGCCAGCATTCCTCAGAAACTTGTGAAGCCAGTTCTGCATCTACCACAATGAGTCACTTCCCTTACCTTCAGCAAAAGGGATGAAAAGCTCTACAATTAACATCTAACTGCAGCACATATCAGCATATTCAAGTACTTGTTACAGAATTCAATGTCCCCATCCCAGCTAAATCTCCATTCTTTCTCAATGTTCCTGCTCCAGCTGCTACTAATCTCACTGCTCTCTCTGTTCTCCATTCTCTGCTATTCTCCCCTCTTTTGCAGATAGCCATGGCCATGTCCAGTCTGCTGGCCATGATCAATCTACTTCTTTCTCTCTTTCTCTGCTCTGGAGTCTTTCAGATGCTTCTGGCTGCTCTTATTTACAATAAAGGCTTCCCATGATATGCAGTGGTCATGACAATTAATTAATTCTCTGCTGGTAAATAAGAAAGAAATTGTTAAAATGAAATAATACAGTGGTAACACGGATGAGGAAAACAAAATGGTAATGGTAGTGTTGGTGGAGATGTTAATAGTATATGTGTTTTCATTTTAGACTAGAAGCAAAAGAAAAAAAACTGAAGTAAATAAGGAGAGATATGCAAAGATATGAAGAAGATGAGGTTGGAGAGATGGCTTAGTGATTAAGAATACTGGCATCCTGGTGACTAGTGTTCAATTCCCCGCTTGTGGCTATCAACCATCTATAACTTAAGTTCCAGGAGATACAATCTCCTTTTCTGGCCTCCACGGAACATTAGTCACACAGTAGTATACAGATGTGCATCCAGGGAAAGTACCCATACACATAAAACAAAAATTACAAAGCAATAACAACCTTGTACTATATTTAGGCATCAACAGGACCAAAGAGGTACAGGCATAGAAATAGAAAAATTCAGGGGTCCCAAGGTGGGAATGCTCTGAAGACTGAAGGCTAACACTGGGTGAATCTAAGAAAATGTTGAGGATGTTTTGAATTCTGAGAGTAACAGGAAACCACAGATCTGTTTTTGCAAGAAGGAGATTCAACTGAAGCTGCTAGAGTTGGGTCTAGAGTCAGGGAGATTATAGGCAGTTGAGATGATACTGACACCAATTGAATTTAGGATCAGGCTGTAGAAAGGAAAGACAGAAGTCATTAGAGAAATCATAGTAGAGGTTCTATCTAGCCTTTATGGCAGGCTGCATTTTGGTAGTGATGCAAAATCAGACACGAAGAAACCTACTGAATTCTATCCTAATAATTGGGTGTCTAGCCATGCAATGTCTAAAATGGGGGCATTTGAGTCAAGACATCTGAAGGAACAGAGACAGCATATTAAATATGAGGTGCCTAGTGAATATCCAACTATGATAAGTATTAAAGCTGCATAATTGAACACTCCAAGCACAAATACAGTACTTTAAAAGATGGAGCCAATTTTCTCATGAGGGCTTTCAATAGAAGGTCAGGACAGATTTGGGGGCTCATCACTATTGAGAGGCTTGCATTTTGGGGGGAGGATAGAAATGTGGAAAAAGCTTAGGAGAAATAACAGATTATGTGGATTCCAGGAACCTGAGAAATGAAAGTTCTCAAACTATTTTTAAAAGGAAGTGGTCAACCACATCACACACTGCTAGGAGGGGGACTAAGGCAAACAGTCCGAAAAGATCACCATCTTGGGTGACACGGACATAACCCTGACAAACCCTGAAACAAATGAATAACTTCCATCTCCTGAGAAACATGAAAAGGAAAAAGATGTGGAGAAAACCTTACTACAGCCTTACTACAGGTCTGACTCCAAGACGGATCTCAGTGAGGGACATATGCTCAGGTATGTAGTATCTCTGATAAAGATATGAAAAATGCTGTCACAGTGCAACAATCAAAACATAGCTCTTAGAATGTATCATTACATGATAGCCATTTTATTACTGATTCTGGAGACAAAAGAGAATTTCTGTGAAGACTCATGATTAATTACTCAACAAAGACTAGCCCAAGCCAAGTCTACAAATACACTGCTTCTACAGGCAGCTCCGGTAGGAACTTATCAGTCCTCTGGCAGCAAAACTGCCAAGAGCCTGATGATTAATACCAATCCCCCATTTGTTAAACAGTGCAAATCACCCTTTGTCATTTAAATTGCAGTGAATTGGAATGTGCATAGGTTGCAAGTAGAGAACAGATTCTGGAAGGCACACTTGGTCTTAAAACATAATACATTAATCTTTGCTGGCACTGCTCTGAATTGAAACCACAAAACTTGAGATTTCCAGTTGATTTCTCCACAGACATAGAACCACGTGTAACAAGGCCCACATAAACTTTGGAGAGAAGTGAGGTCTCATGGTTTCAACCTTATGCTTGGCTTCGACTTTAGATATATTACACCAAGACTAAGGCCAACTTGCAGAGCTCTGAAAGCTCAGCAATTCACAAGGGTGAACAGGTACTCTTTCACACTCAGTAATTCTTAACTGGCTCTTTAAATTACTTCGCAAGATCGGCCTTTCACAAACTGCAGACCTTCAGACACATTTACCTGGTTATTGCTGATTTAAAAAAAAAGAGGAGGGGGGAAGCTCTTAAAGCCCCAGGTCTTTGTGAGAGAGTAGGCTTCTTTACACATCCAAAAGCTAGGAGAAGCTGCTTTTGATGAAAAGCCTTGGATCCCTACTAAGGGCCTACAGGCAACAGACATGATAAAGCTGGCATCTGTGATTCACTTCACATGTGTCCTCTTTACTATATGTGTCACCTTCTCAGCCCTGTATGAGACATATTAATTAATTATTCAGGGAGTGTCTTTCTAAAACCCTTAACCTATCGCAATTCCCTTCAAGGCTGAAGGCACAAGGTAATAGTAACTGAGGCTGAAGAACAGGACACTTTTAGTGAGATTGCATCTCCTAAAAATGTCAAAGAAGATAAGCCCATGAGATCTCACCAACATGGCTGCTTAACCATGACCTGAGCAAGGACAACACCACTAGACATGCTAATGTGGAAGGGGCAAAACTTATGAGGCCTCTACCCTAGATAAAGAACTACAAGTAGCTGAGGAATCCTGGGAGATGAAGAAATAACCTCCCCCAGGGAAAAACCTTTCAATTAGTTATCAAGTACGTACCAAGTAGTCAGCGCTGCAATCATACACATACAAGTAACAGTTTATAGACTGAAAGGGACACACACACACACACACACACACACACACACACACTTAGACACAGACAGAGAACTACATAGCTTTACAATAGAAGGAAAAGAGGCCATTAATTTGAGAGACAACAAAGGGGCTAGGTACATGGAAGGAGTTGGAAAGAGGAAATGGAAGGGGAACATGATGAAATTAGGAGGTGTCATCTTGTTGGGGTAGGTGTGGCCTTGTTGGAGGAAATGTCTCACTAGGAATGAGCTTTGTGTTTTCAAAAACTCATTCCAGTCCCAGTTTACCCTGTCCCTACCCCTATTCTTCTGCCTGCTGCCTGTGTCTTAAGATGTAAAGCTCTCAGCTACTGCTTCAGCACCATGCCTGCCCATGGTCTGTCAAGCTCCCTGTTATGATGATAATGGACTAAATGTACTAACCCCAAATTAAATGGCTTTAAAAAAGATTGGGAGTTGCCATGGTCATGGTGTCTCTTCACAGCAATAGAACAGTGAGTAAGACACCACCAAAGGAGAACAGTTATCTATGGTGGCCAGGAGATGCTCTGGGCAGAAGGATCCACTCCTGAGCACCAACATGTCCTCTCAAGTGCTGAGGACTTTTTTGGACTACCCTGCACAACCAGAACTGAGACCTGGTCAACCAATCATACACTAACCTGAACTGCATAGTTAAGGCCCTGCTCCAACTCTTCTTCTATTTAACCCTAAGGTTCCTGTCATAAACCTCGCATCCTTGGACTCCTTTACCTGCTTCTCTTCCTAATGGACCACGATTGATTATACTTTCTTCTGTACCTCTCTCTTTAATTGGAGTACTTGCATTGGAAACCAAGCCTATCCTTGGCTGCCAGAGCAAGGGCTGTGCAGCACACTTCCTTAGCACTAACTTGCATACTTGGACTGTGGAGCAGGAACTTTGAAGGTAAAGGTTTTTTCATAGTTGGTTTCTTTGTTTTTAACATCGTACACAACACTACTGGATGATTGTTTGTAACTTCCTGTTCTCATTTTCTTCACCATGCTCAAAACACTTCTACATTCCTTCAAGGGCTGTAGTACAATACCTAGAATGTTTTGGCAGAGTTTCAGGTTCTTACTAGTGTTGTCAGACATTGCCCATCCCATTGACAAATTTCTAATCAAAAGGCTCAATCATTCAATGCATGTCAATAATACTCTCAGGCTGAGCATCTGATAGACTTATATTTCTGTCAATGACGAAGGACAGAGCCACAGATGCATACTGCCACCTAAATAGCCTGAGGAGTTTTAGGGACTTTATCTTAGGCTAAACCTGAATTCAAAGCTTCAATGCTGAGCAGAATTTCGGGCCTGGTCAGTGTGACAGAGCAGAGGTGGAGATTTTGCTAAAGATATTTTGTTATAGACTTAGCCTAAGGGTTAGCTGAAAAAGAGACACCCAGGAAAAGAAAGACTCACTAAAGAGCATGCAGATGTGCTTTTCCGAGAAAGAGTCACACAGAAAACTAAAGAAACTGAAGTGTAGGTACAAGTTCCTCAAGGGAAAGTTATAATTGCTATAGCATAAGCTCTCAAGTTCCAAGTCAAACTGTTGCTAAGAAACCTTTTGCTTTTTTTGTTTCTTTTGATGAAAAAGATATGTGAGCCACATCTGGAGATGCTATGGATGGAAGTATAACGTGAAAGGTGAAACCAGGTCCTTTAGGTTTGCATAAAGTTTCAGTGCATATCTTTGCCTATAGATGAGATTTCTGGTATGATTCCTAGACAACTGAAGGTTGGTAGGGAGAAGAGAGAGGCCTTAGTGGTTGTTACTTGGTTGGAATTTCTGCTTCTCTGCTGACAACCAGATTCATGTTCCCCCAAACCCTCTGTCTTCCTCTCTTGCCTTACTTTACTCTTTTACTTGTTGATAATCTCAATCCTATCTTTTCTAGTCATCAAAGCCTAATGTCTTTCCTGAAGATGGCCACTACTATGAATGTCAGAGTGTTCTACTTGTCCCTGTTGTGTCATGTAAATTTTTAACTTTGATTATATTGTAGTATCATATATTCTTTATTCAACATAGAAATTCATGGTGGTTCTAAACAACAGTTACCAGCAAATTTCAAGGGAGATGAAATACATTTTATATATTTTCTTTAGGATGTAGCTGGAAGTTTTAGAAGAAGAGAGCTTGTTCAAACCGTGGTAAACCTGGTACACAATCATTTTGCAATAATTTCTTTTCCAAGCAGACAAAACTGACTCAAACTAGGTCAGTTTTGATCCTGCATTACTGGTCCTAGTTAAGTGTTCTAGGACTATCTACTGACTTACACAAACTTTCTGGCTTGGCCTGATCATTCTCTTTCCTGTGACTCAACCTGTGATATATAACACTGTGAAGTCGTCTATGGCCTTAAGATGAGACTGAACTGTCCCACTTCACAGCTTTAGCAGGCCTGTGACTAAAGAGGCAGGCATCTGGTAGGGATGAATTTTGATGTTACTACAATAGCTCTCAGTGTCCAATAAACCTTTTAAAAGATTTATTTTATTTGTACGAATATTTTTCGTGCATATATGTGTGTACACAGGTATGCCTAGTGCCTGAGTGCCATAAGACAGTGTAGGAGCTCTTGGAACTGGAGCAACAAGTGATCAGAATTGCTGAGCCATCATCTCTCCAGCGCCTCAAAATCACACTCCAAGCACTGCTTAATGTCTCTGAGAGTCAACTGGAGGAGCTGACACCACACCATGCTTTCTTTACCTGCTTCCTACGTTTACTGCATTGTTGCCTTCACGTCTGTGGTGATGCTGAGCAGAAGACAGAGGTCCATAGTACATTCTGAAAAGCTCAAAGAAACTACAACTTACAAGACACAATCCCCCTTTTCTTATAATTTGTAAGAATACATATAACTTATAAGCACTCCCATCCCTTATTTTGAATGGTAGATACAAGGGCTAATGCTGTGAGGTAAAATAAATCAAGGATATAGAACGCACGATTAACTACAATTTACTCTAGGCTCTTTTTATATGGTATTGAGTATGATATACATATAGGGTAGATACGTGTGTGTGTGTGTGTGTGTGTGTGTGTTATACAGAATATCATTGTACATTGGCAAATGGTTCTTCTCTGCAAAATCTGTGATGTTTTTAATTGATTCACTTTTAAGTGGAGTTGCTATGTTTGAGTAGATACAGAAAATAAGATCATGGTACTCACTACTATGACTATTTGGGAGACCTCCAGGAAATGAAACAGAGAATTTAGAAAATAAATATCTAAAGATGTTGGTCACCCTAAACATAAGCAATGACCTATAAGTTTAGGGTAATGTTTTCACAATCAGGAATGTCTTACTTAAATTCTTCTCAGGAAAGAGGAACATCTTATTCAGACTCTTATACACAGTCAAATATTAAATTTAAGGAGAATGAGAAATATTGTAGATAATGGACCACAAAAGATTAAGGAGTTGATAGGGCTTCTAATGTGGTAGAGACACATATAATACATTTTACACTAATACAAAGTTCTAATAAAAAATGCATAAAATCTATAGGAAGACCTTCCTGAAGTCAAATAATTGACAGTATAATGTTCTTTCATCCAAGGGAAAATTACTTCTGCTAAAAGCAAGGTGCAAGATCTAATTAACCAATACACAGAGAAACACTATGAGACAACAATAAAAACTTATTTTTGAAAATGTGTCCGAAGTTATTCATAAAATACACTATGTTTAATAAAGAGTACATGAAAAAACAAACAAACAAACAACTGGACGAACGCAGTTCATCGGGCAACATCTCTCTAATTGCCACATACTTTAACAAACAACCTTCCATTTAGCCTTGCTCGTTGTGTTCTAGTAGTCTCTGGACAAGGCTGGGTAATGCATTAAATCCAGAAGCATCATATCAATGAAACAGCCTTTAGTTACACAATAGTAACCTGCTAGACTGTATCCACATTCCCTACTTTTAAGTAAGTTTTCTTTGTTTCAAAAACTGAGAAAATACCTGGCTAGGGCTTTACTTTCAGTATTGTTTTAATATCAAAAGGAAAAAAAACCCAATAACGTTTGCTTTAAAAGTCTCTGGACATAAATACTTTATAATTAGAAATTCTATTTGACCAGTATCTCCAAATTCCACAATGACTTGAAAGATGACACGCTTAGGATTTCATTAGTCATTTGTTAAGTAAAGTGTAATTTATATGAACAACCTAAATATGATCATGGCTAATTGGAGAGGAATGTTTCATTTGCCAGCAAATCCCAACAAACATCAGGTAGAGGGAGAGACAGACAGGTACACTTCACCATGAGAGGATGTGACTAGCCTTGAAGATGTTTTGATCAAAACTCTTCTCTATAAGTAAAATCACTGGAGGTAACAGGAACATTTCAGCCTAATAGAAGTTCTAGTATAAGGTAGATTCTAGTAAATCAATATTAGCTTTAGGCAAAGCAGATCTAATTTTCAAAACTAACTCCAATATGCCATAACTTGATAAAGCCTTAAAAATGCCCCCCTTTCCTCACTGACCATATATTCATTTCAATCAATGATATACTTATTTTCATATAGTAATTTTATTTAAAGGGGAGATTTGAGTTATGTGACTGTGAATATTTTACATTATTCCTTCAGCAAGAGTGATTTACTTCTTTTTGAAAATATTTTAATTGTGAAATGTACATACAAAATTTATTTATTTATATATTTGCTTACTTGCTTTTACTATTGCTTTTCTATAATACATGTTCTCATGTAGATCATACAGAACAGTCTTCAAAGTCTGATCTGCCTGCCACAGCCTCCCTAATGCTGCTACCATGCCTGACACAAGAACTTTAAATATTAATTTTAAAAATACAGTGATAGGAAAGGCAATTTAGAAGCAAGTTATCGATTGGTCAGTTTAAACTATTAAGATACTTACTTTTCTCAAATATTTTTCTTATTATGATCCCTTAAACTTTAGGGAGCATCTACTTCTTTGGAAAAACTTGAGAGTTTTAGAGAAAGAACAGAAGCAGGCGGCAAAATGGGCAGGTCAACATCTAGTGACATGAAAGCCAATGTAAGGAGATATAAATGTAAAATTGAAGGGTCTATGACATCAACACCAACCAGTGTAGGAAATATAAAATGGGTTGTTAATCATTTATGACATGAACACCAACCAGTGTAAGGAAACTTTAAAATGGGTGGGTAATAATCTATGACACAAACATCAACCAGTATAAGCAAAAAAATGGGCGGGTCATCATCTACTAACATCAACACCAGTATAAGGAGAACAGACACTCTAATGTAAAATAACTGCATAGGAGTTAAACCAATCATGATACTACTTTCTGTCCCAAGGTAAGAGAAGTAAATCTGACCCTTTGGAGGTAGCTTAATTCTCAGACAGCCAACACCATTGCTCAAGTGCATTTTCAAGTACTCTGAAACTACAGAGCCCTGGAATCTTACTCTGTTGATTTGCCTTTACCTCACACAAATGACAACAAAAATATGATTTCTTATTCTGTGGCATTTCAAGTGTTGGCCCATGAGATGTGGAAGTCCAATGATGAAGCTGGTGAACCTCTTAAACAGAGACGTGAGTTTAATTCCAGTAATAGAATCTAATACACAGTCAATCACATTTCCGTGCCCAAGGACTCTCACATCAATGTTCTTTTTCATGTGACTGCCACCTTCATCAAGGGCCCAATCATCTCCCACTTGAACTAATACTATCATCAAGTAATTGCACTCTACCTATAGCCTACTTCCAATCTACTCTTCCATTCATAATTTTCCCAAATCAGTCTTGCTAAGGATGCCTCTTCTAACTCATTATTGTTCTGCTTAAAAATTCTTCTACACATGCTCAAATTTCTAACACTCAAATTCTGGGTAATTAGTGTTTAACCCATCTTTCTAAAGTTCTCTCTTTGCACAAATGGGGACTGACAAAGTTTTTCTCAAAAGGCCAAGCACTATTTTCATATTTGTGGGCCGTATGTCTTTGATACGAGTATTGAACAAAGTACTAATGGAAATCAGAGTGTTGCTGCTTCCTACTAGAACTTTATTTATTCACAATGTATTACCATCATCACTTTTGTTGACAGATGCATGGGCTAGATCTTAACAAAGGACTATAGGTAGTCTAAATCTTCTGTAGAAAAACATTTATTTCTTATATACTGGTCATTCATTGGGTCCTGAAAAAGCTGTTCAGTGGTGTTTCCCAAATGGGATACAGGATGAGTTCTCTATATTCCTATCTGGGCAAAGCTCACAATCTTATCTACACACATGAAAAAACTCTTACATCACACATTCCATGAAAGGTAGCAGATCTTGTCACAAACTAAATTTCATGTGGAAGGAGTTGGGAAATCATTCACTCAGGAGAGGAAGCATGAAGAAGTCAGTGTTAGAAGAGGCAATGGCAGCACAAGCCAGAGTACAGAGACTCCAAACCTATTGATGAATCAGTGCAGACAAGCATAGACAAAAGACAGATAAAAAAATTTAACACCATACTAATGAGTTTAAACTAATTCCTTTGAACTGTTCTGCCATTAGCCCTCAGAAGAAGGTTCTGTCTTTTGATTCTCATTTAAATGAGAATGCCTTAAAAATTTGTTCATATTTGTTAATGGTTTCTGGACAAGCTTGATCATATATAATAGCTATTATAGTTATAAACTCATGTAACTGTCAAGAGTCTTGCAGATTTCTTTTTGGATTCACATCTTAATGAAAAACAAGTTTGGAGTCTTCTTTTCTATCCCTTCATCTTGTATTCTTTCTTATCTTATTTGTACCAGCAATGACATTTAGAGTAAAGTCAAGCAGGAGAGGCAAGCATAGGGTCTCCCACCTTGTTTTGACTTAGAAGATGCAGCTTCTAACAACAGGAGACACATGTTGATGATATTGCTTAAGAAGCCAAATGTGATAATCAGAGTATTTCTCGGACAGGAATATTGCAGTACAGGATGGTGAATTAGCAGAATTATACAGGAATCATATTACAAGAATCACATGTATTTTGTAAAGAACACATGGGCCTGGGATGGTTCATCAAGAATGGTTATCTTATGGTCCTGACTGTGAACAGTATAATAATACACTGCATTTTACTTGCTTGATTCACCAAACTAGACAAACTTTAATAAGCCACAAATTCCATTAGTTCTCATTATGGATAATCTCTAAAAGTATGGTTACTGTAATTCATGGTAGAATCCACACAAGTCTCTATTGTACAGAAGAGAATCACCTAAATAATTTAAAGTCAGACTGACCTTATATTTCCTTTCATGTCATCTTTGCACATGTAACCATTAAGATATTGGCACAGAATGTTCTTTCTAAAAGACTACCTAATAGAGAAAGGTATTTCTATATGAACTGTATGAGATAATTATAATATTTTGTTTATGCTTGTTTAGAAGGGATACTGAGAAAAAAGAGGGCCTGACTGGAGCAGGTTTATTTCAAGTCTCTTCCCAAACATCCTCTGGTGACAGCTAAAGGTATTAAAAATATTGTGTCCTTGAGAACTGAAGAATATAAACTATTTCCAATATGGATTGCTAGTAGTTTTCTATCATAAGGTATAAAAAAATGCATGCAGTGGGAACGAGAAGACAGAAGCTCATCTGTGAAGAGAATAACTATTCTCTGCTCTGCCCAAAAGTCGCATGCACGTTTCCCTGGTCAGTTTCTACTGGCAATGTTGTGAGCTTCAGATTTGATGATGTTTTACTGTCTGTCTGCTACTTGCAACTTGTATTGCTTTTGTTTGCTTAATAAATGGCTTAATTACATGTTCAACACACGACTACCACAATCATTCTCCATATAGTACAACTATCTTCCAGAATCAAAAGAGAATTATTTACACAGCTTGGTCTTACAAAGGCAATCACATAGTTTACCAGAAAAAGTTTTATAACTAAATTCCCAGTTAAAGGAGGCTCTTCGATGTCAAATCATAAATCACAGAACATTCAGCAGTAGCCCCTCCTCTTATGACCATTTCATTCTCCATTCTCTATGTAGACTCAATTGTACAGACACCAGTTATATCTTAGAAATCTGACAAGGGCACAACCTCTACTTTTTCACAAAATTCTAAGGTATTATATATAAAATTACTAAAATAGTAACCTTGCATCCTTTTCCTCCAAATCTTGACTTTTGACTCATTGTCAGTAAATATAAAGTCCTTATAAAAAAGAAACATGCTTAATCCTGTAACAACACAGTCCAGAGGTGCACTGCCTGCCACAAGGGTGGAGTCTACTTACAATTCTGCAGACATTCTCATGTCTGAAAATAAAATCATATGGAACATTATTTCTATGATAGCAGAATAAGTAAGATACATCACAAAATTTGATTCATTAGAAATAGAATTCTAGATTGCTCTTGTTCTTGAGAAAAACCGTTCTATATTTTCTGTCTAGGCTCTCATTAAAAGCCATTTATGATGCTGTAACTATATAGAAAACATACCTTACTCATATTCAAGCAAATACTGAGAGATGTTCTTTTTCTTGTTGCTACTTAGGAATTACTTGATTTTGAATACTACCCCAGAAGTGGCTGAGACTTAGCTATCTTTGTTTATACAGATATTTTCATTATGACATCTCATTTAATTGATTTTTATGTTTTTACGAAATGCTTGCCTCTGAGTACATCAGTCCAATAAAAATCACCTCTGAAAAACACATGGGTTTTCTGGCTTCAAATACTTAAAAGGGAATTACGGAAAGAATGACATGGAAACCACCAGAGTGGGGTCTTATGATTTCAAGTTATCACTATTTATTCTATAAACATAGAATATGTTTTTATTGCAAACAAATGTCTTTAGCAAACAAATATGTATTATAAAACAAGAACAAAATACAGCCCACTAAAGCCTAAGCACCTTTCTTCAGATGTGTGAAGAGAGCACTTTACGTGGGTCCTGCCAACAATTCTAATGGCCTGTTTCTTTATTTAAAAATGGCCAATTGCAAATAAAAGCTACTAGCACAACTTCATAGAAGTTACACAGGAAAAATGTGACATTTCAATGATAAATAAAATGTCGATTCCTTTTTCTGTGAAAGTCCACAATATTACTCTATATTGTATAAGCAAAATATTTTCAGCAAATTTGAAAGCTATTAACCACTCCAGGCATAAACCACTTCGTTCACAAACACCTTCAAAGACATAAAACACCTTCAAAGCCTTATACAATACAAGATTTTACCAGTGGTTAACTCATACTGATTTCAGAATATTCTATCCAATCAAAGTCTTGTGGGAGATTTCACAGGTTATTATGGGGTTATTGTAAATAAATGCACTGCTTTTCTGATATGCATGACATACCCCCGACTTGAACCATTTGTCATAATGTGGTTACTATCTGATTATGGCTGCCCTTTGATCCTATCTTTCCTCAAAGTCAGGATGTATCTTGGCAATTGCAGCATCTGCTGCCCTTTATTTCTGCTCTTCTGATATAGTTCTACTTTCACTTAATGACAGTGACAAAAGACAAACTCAGCATGTTCCCAGTTACCCATGATTTGAATCTCTGTTCTTAAAAGTCTCTGAATGTTTTAAACAGTTTTCCAAATTTCATCTCAATTCCTTCTTTGATATATTGTCTTCATATAAACAAAATTCCTTTTCATCCTTACTCCAACTGCTAGAATGTTGTTCTGGATGCCTTGCTCACATAGTCTACATAGCTATTAAAAACAAAAATTACATAACACGAAAACAACTTAAAAACAGGTATAATCTACTAACTCGCAAGAATGTCCACTTCCCATATGTTACCTATATCTCCCTACCGTGTAAAACATGCTTTTCTTGATCTATTCTACTGAGAGAATCTGTAGGTTAAGAAGAACATTTACAAATAGAAGATGCTAAACAATGTGTTCCATGGCATAAATGAAAGGCTTTGCATAATATGTGAATATGAACTTTATTTTTCTTCAAGTTTCTAAAGTGAAACCTTCTTTGAATTTCAATGACTTCAAAAGGTATCATATAGAATTTGAATTGTGATTTGCCTTACTTTCTTATATATCATCTCCCTTGAACTATAAGGCATTTTTTAATCAAGAATATTTCTAGTGTTCACTTACTGCTAAAATTATCATCACCTATTAGGCACAGTTCCTTCAAAAATGTTCTAGGGAAACCAATGCCTTGTTTAATTATGTAGCAATAAAGTAAGAGTTTGGATTGGCTCTTTTCCAAATGACTTGGAGCAAAAAAGAATTCATATTCCACATAACTTGTAGTTTCCCTTCTCAGGTAGAGACACTATATCACAATAATTTCTGCATCCAAATTGTTCCAGTCTGCTTTATAGTCTCTGAACAGAAATTGTTCACAAGATGACACTGTGATCACAAACCTAAAAATTAAACTGCATTTATACAAAGAATGCCTTTGCTGTGAAATGTTTTAGACCAAAGTTTTCTTCTAACATCTTTTGATCAAATAGTCCAAACAAATTATTAATTTTACATACTAAACTACTCAGTTTTTATTTCTCTGTATATGTTGGAATTTGTTATGACATATTTCCTTATGAAAAATCACCATGCAGCACAAAATGAAAATATCTTAGAGGCTTATGACTTATAGCAAGATAAAAATGTTAGAAAAACTTCAAAGATAGAAAATGCACAAGCTAAATGGAGGCCATCAAAAGAGTCAGAGTTCTGTTTCACCAAAAGGAATGAATACTTATGAGAACAGTTCAAACATGAGCACTGAAATGCACATTTATAATAGATGGAAGAGAGAAGTCCAGCATGGATTTTAATTGATGGAAGACTTTGCTATCTTGAAGTAGCTAAAAGTTACTTCTTGAGAGTCCATGGCTGTGAAGCACACATCCTCACTGTGTCTGGACATTGCCTTTGATGTGCCCTACTATTAGAAGAGCACAAATCAACACTTGCAGTGAATAGATACTTTTGGGTGCTGACAAAGAACGATGTGGCTATTTCAGGAAATATATTGATGCCATCTAATAGTAGGTGTAGCCAAGGGAAGGATCCTAATTTCATTGCTACATTACAAGAGTTACTATGGGAAATGCTTAGAAAATATTCCAAGTAATCATAAACCTATGCCTGATATCTTTTTTTTTACATAATTCAGTAAAATCAAGTAGTCATATACTCTGAATTTTTCCAATTATCATAATTTCAAACTAACCTTATAAAAGTTATTTCTCACACTAGAAACCCAAACTGAAGCAATAAATTTGAGTCCACATGAAAGAAGATATTTTCTAGTATTCTGTAAATTATCCAAGATGTTTTGCATAAAGATATTTCATAGTGAGATTGTTAACCATAATCAAAAGTTTTCACACCCAGGCACATCTGATATTTTTCCATCTGGTCACAGCACTGTAGAGCATTTTTATAGAACAAAGTTATAGATTTGGCCTTACATGTCATTTTCTTTCAATCATCTTTAAACTAGCTTTGAAACAAAATACATGCTTATAATTATAAAGTTTGTAAAATGTTTGCAACAACCTTAAAATGTAGGTAATTACAATGGTGTAAAAAGAATCAAGCATTGACCTAACACTGAAGACCATATAATGCTGTATAGTCACTTCCTTGTTTTAATATATTCATTTAATAATATAAATACTGATTGCATCATTAAAATTGTTTATTAGCATAATTTTCTGAAGTTGAAATTTACCCTATGGCTAAGTCATGCCATTTAATTATAGTTCTATGTTAATTTGCTCAGGTTGCTTATTAAATGTTTTATTTTGTGTGAATATGTTCATTTTTATCAATCATTTACAATTACTTTAGAGAAGGGCTCTTTTCTTTTTAATCATGTGAAAAATATAAATTTGTATATTTGAGAAACAGAGAGTTCACAACTAAAACTATTTACTCTTGTTTGATTTTGTGATCTGTGTTTGTACAAGAGTGCTCTAGTTTCTTTCAATGACATCTTCCTCAAGAAACAGAATGTGGATGTTGGATTAGTAGTTATGTACGATTCCTCTTCCTGTTGTGAAATTCTTTATTGCTGCAGCTTGTTAATATATTCATGTTAATAAGCCATTATTAACCTTTCATTCATAATATCAGTTAATTCTATTTTTAGCCTACACAGTTTCAGCAAAAGAAATCAAAAAAGCAAATGACACTATAAAGAAGTACATAGGAAATAATAAAACATCAAAACCCAAAAGTACCAGGATGAGACATTTGTGTTCTTGAGTCTTCTTTGGTACATTATATAGTATAGGAACATAGGGGGACTTTAAATTAGTTGTAGTCAGCTAACCACACCTCCTGTAGTCGATTACCTATATGGCTACAAAGGAAACAAACCATGCAGATCCTACAACAAGGCTGATTACTATCCAAAGACATGAAGTATGTGAGAAGTGGTGACATGCACTGTGATGTTGAGTGGGAGCCAAATAAAGACAAAAAGTTTTGTTTCATTCTACGTACAAGGGAAGAGTCCCAGACAACCTTCCGTCATGTAAGCTGTCCATGTCAAGGAAAGAACATTACCTAATTCAAGGGGAGAAATGAATCAAGAATGCCTGTGAAAACATGAAGTTCACTCACCCTTTAAATACACTGACAGGTAACCAAACCTCTCCATTGAAAACTTTAACAGAAACTCTAATTCTCAAGACTATATTTTTAAAAGTATAAATGCTAAGATTTAATGTTAGAATTTAATGTTTAGAAAAGAAAAGTTAAAATGATTAACAGATGAATCATATAATCAATGGTTAGTAGAAAAGGCATTTGGAAATCTCTACACTCAGGCCAGGTGTTGTGGTGTGCACCTGGATTCCAGCCCTTGGGAAGCCAAAGCCTGAGGCTTGTAGGTTCAGGGCTGGCCTGAGATACATAGGGATACTCTGTCTGAGAGACCAGCCAAATAATAAAATAAAATAAATTTCTATATCAAACATCACAGCTTAGACTTACAAGGATTGTATGGAATTTATGTAACTGTTTATGCATTGTTTGTTTGCTTGTTTTGCTTTGTTTTGGGAACTCACCAGGAAGTTTTCCTAGTGAAAGATGCTATTGGAGCCAAATCAAAGAGCGCATTTTAGAAGCAAAAACTCATGAAAACACAACTAGGTTATTATATGATATGAGGAATGTCTTCTTTTTTTAATTATAGGGAAGATATTTCACTTAAATTTGGATAACAGAAAGAATATTAGTTTGCTGAATGGAAATTAACATTATGTTTACTAATAAAACTAAAGTTTTAGAAGTATTTTTTATCTATAATAGGGGGATTAATAGGGTTCAAAATAATTTTGTTTTTACTTAAATCATTGGTTCTATTATAATTAACAAATAGATTTCACCTAAAACATTGCTATAAACCAAATGGCATTGAGAGATACATAAATAAATGTTTGTCAAAGTTTTATGTGATGTAATTACTTATTGTAATAAACAGTTATTAAGTGTAGGGCAGAAAAAGGAGTCACAAGAGCTGTACAATCCATAGGACACAGTGAAGACACTATGAAATTCCCAGCACCCAACTCAGTTTTATTACTGCCCTTTTCATTTTTAAAAATGTGGCTGTATATGCATAATCATATATGTTAATATGTATGCATGTCTTGGTTTATGAATGTGTACCTGTGTGTGGGCTTAGGACATGGGCAGTGGTTGATACCCGGTATCTTCTTTAAGCATTGTACAACTCACATTTTTGAGCCAGAGTCCCTTACTGAACTTGGAGCTCAGCAGTTAGCATAGACTGGCTGACTATAGGCACCTTCCACTAATGCCTTGCTTTGTATATGAATTTTAGGGATCAAATTCAGGTTCTTGTGCATCCATAACAAGCCTTTGCCCCCAAGCCATCCTTCCAGCTCTCTTCTTTTTCCAGTAGAAAAGCAAAGAGAAACCAACTGATTGGAAGTTGTAATAATTATATTTACAGCATTTCACCTATTATCAGTAACTTAATATACACCTGACTAAAGTGAAATAATATTCCTTATGGGCTTGGCCAATAATGTAGTACATGTACTCTTATTGGTCAAAGAAACAGAGCTATATTCAAGTGACTTATTTTCTTTCAAGTAGTTACTTGAGTTCCTCACTTATAGACAACTTCCCTGCATTGCAAGAAGCACAAAGAATTCCCAACATTTCTCATTTCTCTTTCATCTTTGGTAGAACATAGACTAAGTAATATTTTTAAGTAATTACTTTTCAAAGGCAAGTATAGGCCTTAGGATTTTTTTTTTAAAAAATCATCAGTATGACCAGAGAAAAAAAAGGAATGGTGTATTAAAATTTCTCCCACAATTCCACATATTAATTCAAATCCACTTCTTATACTTTCAACCAAAGTTAAGCCCAAGTGGCCAGCATATTCCATGGCAGTTAACACTAGCTCATAATATATGTAGGAAACTCTTTCATTAGAGACCACAACCTCTTAATTTTTGACAAAATGTGAGGCTGTATTTTTTATACAAGCATATATAAAGATGCTAAATGATTGCTTCCTCCTATACATGCACAACAAATATACCTTTAGGATGGCAAATGTAAGTTCTTAAACAGACCAGCCAAACAAGTAATCAGCTTCAGTTTCCATTGGCTAAGAAAGTCTCCATTTTCATAATGAGTAACCATGAAGACTCAGAGAGAATGTCTATATGCAATTAAAGTGAAGAAAAATCCATAAAATATCAGTGTAGTCACATTCTATGGATAAGCATGGAATAGAGTGTGTCTGCGTTTCTGCTATAAGTTAAATGCTAACAAAATGTCACTTATGAACAGTACCAGAATGTGCCACCCCCAAGCATGCCACTCTGACACAAGAATTACTTTGAGCTAAGGGTACTTGAAAAACAACAGACAGGAGGTGGGCACACTAATCTCCTCTTTTCTTCTTGAAAACAGGAGATTAAAACTCCCAGGCAAAAGCTGTCCTCCCTCTAGTTGAAGACAAGACACATTCTTCAGTGGAGTCATAGCTAAGGAAGCTTGACTTCTTCAAGAAATGTTTATCTTCCTTTAGCCACTCCACATAATTTAGTTACCTAATACAAAGGCAGGTGAGTTTCAACGTTTTTAGAGGTCTTTGCTTCTTTATGAGGGCTTTTGTGGCATCTAAAACATTAAATTTGTATGTATCATTCTCCTGATGATCTGTTTGACATCAATTTTATTGTCAGACTGAGATGCAACCAAAATAGAGAAGCAAGGGAACCCATATCGCCCACATTAACTACTTTAATTTATACTGCTATTGTATTGAATAAAGATTTAGAAAAGTGTTGCCTCTTTGTCTTTTTACATATTCTATTGGTTAAACATTAACTGAAAACACAGGCAGAGAGAATACCTGTGAATGAATGAAGGTCTTCCAATTGGAAAGTCAAACAGTCTTGAAACACACACACACACACACACACACACACACACACACACACACACACACACACACACACACACACACACACTTTGATAGCCTAAAGGAATTTACCGGCATAAAGTGTTCTATTACAAATTCTCTGATCAGTCTTGGTTAAAAGACCAGAGAAAACTGTTGGGTTACATTTACTTTCTACCTCTGAAATGCAACTTTCTCAGAAACAAGGCACAAACTGACTTACCGGTCCAAAAGAATTACTATCGAAACTGTGTCCATGGTGATCGCCTTCAACCCACATGTGACCACGGGGGACTTTGACCAAACGGTTTTTGTGTCCAATGGTTCTGAAAACAAACAGTGAGACCAATGAGATAAGAGTAAGAAGGGGACTTTACAATTTAGATACAGAATCAGGAAGGGCAGAACAGCTATTAGAAAGATAAGAGTAGCTAACCCAGAAATTAAGCATAGCCTCCTCTACAGTAAGCTATGGTTCTAAACTGTCCACGGGAACCTTGCATAACACATACAGCTTTGGGGAAACAAAAAGGGCAAAGGTAAGTTTTTAAATAGACCAGACAAATGAGAAATCAGCTGTAGTTTCCACTGACAAAGATATTCTTCACTTTAATAATGAGTTACTATATAGATTCAAAAATAGATAAATTCTATATGTACTCAAAGTGAAGAAAATCAATAAAATAACTGTAGTACATATTGTATGAACAAGCAAAGAATATAGTTCTTCCTTTGTATAAAGAACAAAAACCTGCTAAAAGAACAAGCACAAACACCAAATATAGTGTTTTGCCACTTAATTTTATTCACAATATCCATAATAAATACTTAAAAATTTGAACATATCTCAATGAAATGAAGAGCTGTTTGTCTTTACACTAGTGCTTAACTGTTTCAGTATATTCATGGAAATTAAGAATCAAAACTGGGGACTGGTGGGAAGGCTCAGAGGTTAAGAGCACTGGATGCTCTGCCTGTGGACAGAGGTTCAGTTCTGAGCACCCACATGGTGGCACAAACTCTAACTTCAGTTTCAGAGGATCTGACACTTCCTTCTGGCCTCCATGTGCACAAGGCATATATGCTGGTGTACAGGCATGTGTGAAGACAAAACATGCATACACATAAAAAATGAAAGATGTGAAAACTCAACATTTGTAGGAAAGAAAGGAATCTTGATAATTTTTAGACACCTGTACACTCAGTATTATTTGAAAACTTAATCAAAACTATGTTTTTCTTAAAAAGAAACTTTGAACAATCCTGAAGAGGAAGATTCAATGAAAGATAACATACAGGAGATATTCATATTCTTAACACTGGAAAAGAAGGGGGTATGGACACACTCTCTCACACTGTTGATGGTTGTGGGAAAGGATTCAAACTTTCTGCTTCTATTTCTATTTTTGGGCAATGTTTTATGTTTATGCCTTGTGGCCTACTAGTAAAACCTGATTGCTAAGAAATATTAGAAATACGAACAAATGTTTGTTATAAGGGATACTCAACCCACACTTTTTACAGCTCCCACTCCTAAAATGTAATTTACCCAAATAATTAGTAGCACAGTGTTGGTAAATAAATTATGAAACAGCTAACTAAATATAAGACAATTAAAATTTGATTTAATTATCACAAAAACAATTCTTTTGGGAGCAGATAAGTTCATATTTCCTTCATCTTCTATAGCACCCTGGAGAACAAACACTAACTTAAGCTTCTCAATAAAGGTTTTCTGAATGAATGAGTAAACAAGTGAATGAAATACCCTCAAAGCCAACACATTCAGAAATTGAGCTGGGCATACTGTTCTTTGATAGGGACACTCTCTGAGGCCAGTCTGTTAGTTAGCAAGCTGTGTATGCACAGAAGACTGTGTTAAAAGGGAAAAGCACACATAAATTGGTGCTATAGAAATTGAAACTATTCATTATCTTGGATGGTTTTTAATTTTCAAGATAATTTCTGTGCTGAATTGCTTTGCTTTAGATCAGTAAGTCATCCATGCATGGAAACAATATTATGGCCATTAGAACCCCACAGTAAGTTAATGGTTGCTGTTTGTTTTTAATTACTATAGGGAAGGAGGTTTTCAGCTTTTTTTTTTTTTTTTTTAGAGAAAAGCAAAAACAAATTTAACACATCTTACCCTCATATACTTTTCAATAGAAGTGTTCTTCAATTAAAGTCAGTCCATTAGTTCTTGATATCATTACTGCATGAGCTAGTGTCTAATAACCAACACCCACATCAAATGAAAGTGATGAGAAGAACTTATGGTTAACTGCTCTTAAAGGTATCATCTCCTAATATATGCAAACATTTGTTCACCTTATTAAATTGAGCATTTTGAATAAATGACAAAGGAGTGTATGTATATGAGAAACTATACTAACATAGTACTTTGGTTTTCAGACATTTACTATAGATCTTGGTGTGTACTTCCCAAGGATGAGTTGTGTATGTATATGTTCACAGCATTCTGGGTTATCTCACTGGAGCAAAGAAGTAAAGGACCCTCTAAATGAAATGCCTTACTATTGATGTAAGCATGGCCTAGATTACAGTTCCTGTTCTATCTACCCATCTTCACTTATATTTTTGTAGTTGTTGTTGTTGCTAGGAAAGTTTTCAGGGAAGGAACCAAAATGAGTCTTCAGTAAGAGGCTTGGTAAGCTAAGACACAAACAATCTGTCAAGTTTGGGAAGAGAATGAGCTTATTTCAGAAATTATCATAAAGTCTTCTGGACCTTGAGACCTAAATGCATAGACTATTAGTTGTGTAAAAAAATTTAAAATAAATCCAACACAAAATGATATCAACAATGAAATACAGGCAAAACATATTCTTCTAGAAGCTACAATGATGTAAAAGTCAGATTATATTTTAGGTGCTATAAGAACCAATATATTTGTGACAGAAAATTACAGTGCCATCAAAGTACCAGTGAAGGCATCAGATTTCCTTGCAGTGACCATCTTATGTAAGGACTTTAAGCAGTTGCTTTATCCCATCATTTTCTAGTCATTTACAATGTTTTGTTTTTCCTTCCTTTCTTCCTTCCTTCCTTGCTTCCTTCCTTCCTTTCTTTCTTTCTTGTACACTAACATTGGACTTGGGTTCATAGAATTATTTATTTACTATCTATGTATCCCTGTTAAATTGTGACCTATGGAAATGTACTTCTCTTATAGAATATCCCTAGAGCATAAAATGTTCAATGAATATTTATTAGATAAATGGCAAGTGAATTTAGAACTGATGAAAAATAATGCCACAGAGGTGGACTAATTCTATAGAAAGCACACTGATTCTAGAACAGGCTAAAGACGTTTCAACCTTAATTCTGTGATTTACAAGTAAACTTGTAAATTACAATTATTTGCTACTTTTACAAGAGGATGAACAACATTTGCCTTAACTAGGTTCAGATTAAGATTAGAAATGAGCTGTAAACACTGTAAGGGAAAATTGCTATCTACCTTAATCTCTGGAGTTAGCTTATCTTGGTTTATTTGTTTGACACTATCACATGCATATGATTTTGCACAACTTGATAAAATTCAATGGAATAGTTTCTCATTTACAACTATAGGCAAAAGTAGAGAGAGAGAGAGAGAGAGAGAGAGAGAGAGAGAGAGAGAGAGAACACTTAACATTGAGCTATTCAATGGGTAGCATGCACTGAACACTATATGAATGCACCATCTTAGACTTGAAGCTATTCTTACATCAGCACTAGACATGATTCTGATGTTCATTTAGAACCCAATAAGTGGTAGTAATTATTCCCAGTCTTCCCTTGTCCTTTATTTTCCTTCATTTTGTAATTCAGAATGTGCTGAGTCTCACTATCAGTATCAATCTTCAAATTACCGGATATACCTCAACATGTTTTTTTCTCTCGAAGATATACTGTGCCTGTGACTATTTTTGATGATACATTGATTCTTTTTTCTTTCTTCCTTTCCCTTGTGGGATACATTAAAACTATAAGAAGGGATATCTGTTTGCACATATTCAAATATTTAGAGAGTAATAGGTAAAGGCCTGATCTATCTGTGGCTTCATCTACCAGTCTTGCATATTTCAATTCTTCTATGCTAATACATAGTGGCTTACATGGATAACAGTCAGATTTGGGGAAAATATTATAAATAGAGAAATCTGGTAAACATTGTGCTGTGTGGATGGGATGAACTCTATCTCTTAATCTCTTAGAGTGTATCCAACTTTTAAAATAGTGACTTAAAAATATGATGGTAAATTACTGGGCTACTTCCTTTTAGGGCAGCGAAGGAAATGCAATACTGCTAATAGAATTTCTCTAGAGAAGGAATTTTAAATAGCTTTTTGCTCCTGAACTCACATAAAAGACAAGATAATCCTTTAGCTGATTTAACAGGTAAGTGAGGTGTCAGCCTACAAGGTTGTATGTATCTATAGCTTGCAAATAATTCTGGTTTTGACAGTCAAAAATGAGTTCTGTATGGTACTTTAACTACCTGTCTAAAAGGAGACATTTTTAGTACTAGCTTTACTAAGACAAGTTACCAGGCCTTATAAATGGAATGAAGAATGATTGCCTCCAATTTTATTTGACCTTGAAAACAATGTGTTTAAGTCTCTAGATATTTTAAGTATCATCAGTTGAATACAAAAGTACTGTCCATGTAATTCTTAGAACTGTAAGAAGAAAAGTGCTTATTAAATATTTCTCTGTGTTTTTCTCTTTCTCTCTTACACATGTGCTCTCTCGCCTTCTCTTAGTAATTTGTATTAACAATTCATCACTCATTAAGGATATCATTTTAAGCCATTCTACTGAATTTTCTGCATGTACAAGGCAGTGATGATCTGTACAGCTGGCTGCTCACTGGATCCCAGATCCCTGCCTTTCTGTTTTCTTAAGGAAAGCCAGTAACCAACAATCCTCCATGGCCTCTGCTGCAGTTCCTGCCTTGAACCCCACTACGAACTCTACCTCTTCCTGTCTGCCATTCTCTCCCTACCCCGGCTTTCCTCAATTAGGGGCTATCAGCTGGAAGTGTAACATGAAATAATCCTTTCCTCCCCAAGTTGTTTTTTTTTTTTTTTATCAGTGTTGTATAACAGCAACAGAAAGGCGGTCTAATACAGCAAGAAAGAACAGGAATGTATTCATATGGAAATATATTTTTATTTTCCTAGGTAAAGAATCTAAGAGTAAAATTTGCAAAAATAAAAAATACACTTGATCTTAGTCAAAAGTCCAGGAGGCAATATAAATAAAAAATAATGTTTAATTAGAAAAAGAATTGCATTAGTTTATGCTACTGATACATAAAAGGAAATAAGTGATTGCAATAAAATTTTGCCAGGAGGTGGTGGGACATGCTTTTAATCCCAGCACTTGAGAAACAGAGTCAGGCAGATCCCTATGAGTTCAAGGCCAGCCTGGTCTACAAGTAAACTCCCAAATCTACACAGAGAAACTCTGTCTTGAAATTCTCCCCATTTTTTTTTTTTTTTGCTAAGAGTTTTTTAATTGACTAAATGAAATATAGAGATATTTATCTTTGGTCTTTTAAAGCTAATTAAAATGCATATAGGAATGAATAATTATTCTCAATAGTCATAATGAAGTGAGATGATAAAAGATAAATATTTCATAGAAAAATATAGCTTATAGAATATAGAATTTGCATACTTGTACAGCTACTATGGAAATAAATAGCTACTATGGAAATCAATATGGTGGAGCCTTAGAAAATTGGTAATCGATCTACCCCAGCTATTCCATTCTTGGGCATATATCCAAAGGATGCTCTATCCTACCACAAGGATGTTTGTTCAACTACATTCATAGTGGCTTTATTCATAGTAGCCAGAAACTGAAAACAACCTAGATGTCCCTCAACTGAAGAATATATGAAGAAAATGTGGTACAGTTACACAATTAATACAATACTCAGCAGTTTAAAAAAATGACATAAAATTTGCAGGCAAATGGATGGAACTTAAAAAAAAATCATCCTGAGTGAGTTAACACAGACCTAGAAAGACAAGCATGATATGTACTTACTTAAAATGGGTATTAGCTGTTGAGTAAAGGATACGCATGCTATAATCCATAGACCCAGAGAGGTTAAATAACACAGAAGGTACTAGGGGGACCCATGGATTTTCCTAGGAGGGGAAAATAGAATAGATTTTGCAGATGATCTGTGGCAGGTAGGAATAGGCGGAATCAGGTGTGAGGTGAGGGATGGACAGAGAGAATATGGGGAGAGACTATTGGAACTGGAGGCCATATGGGAAGTGATATGGAAGCCTAGTGCAGTAGAAACTCACAGGATTTTATGGGAGTGACATGACCAAGGGCTCCTAGTAACATGGAGCCTGAAAATCGGCTGTCTTCTGTAACCAGGGAACTTCCAGTGGTAGAACTGGGACACCAACCTAGCCATAAAACTTTCAACCTACAATCTGTCCTGACTGCAGGATGTGCCCAGGCAATGATGGCACAGAACTTTTGGGAGTGGTCAATCAATGACTGGTCTAATTTGAAGCCCATGCCTGACATTTCCGAAGTGGCCAGGAACCATAGGCTGAATAGCCCAGAGATCTAAGGTAGAGCCAATGTGTGTGTGTGTGTGTGTGTGTGTGTGTGTGTGTGTGTGTGTGTGTGTGTGTGTTGCCAGTCATGTCACACACACACACACACAACCAATGCAATGATTCCCTAATTTTTCCTATACTCATAAGTGGGTGCCTTGTCCAGTTGTCACAAGAGATGCTTCTGCAGCCGATGGAAGTAGATTTGGAGATCCACAGCCAAACATTTGGCAGAGAAAGAGAGACCAGGTTGGAGGTCTTCTGCTGGGTTCCACCCCTCCGAAGAAGCTTGTGGAACCCAGCAGAAGAGGAAGAGTAGGAATTATGGGAGCCAGCGGGGACAAAGACAAAGAGAGCATGGCCCAGGAAATCAACTAAGCAGGGCTCACAGACAACCCTATGAGTCTGCACTAGGTCCTTGGCATTAATGCCATGGTTGTTGGCTAGGCGTTTAGGGGAAGTGCTGACAGTGGGAGAAAAGGGTGTCTCTGACTCTTTTGTCTGTTCTTGGGTCCCTTTTCATCCTACTGGGTTGCCTTGCCCAGCCTTGATGTGAGGGTTTCTGCCTAGTCTTACTGTATATTATTTGTGTCCATGTTTGGTTGATATCACTGAAAGGCCTGCTCTTTTCTGGAGAAGTGGAGGAGCTGTTGGGAGGAGTGGATCTGAGGGAGAGGCAGATTTGAAGAAGTAGAGAGGGGAATTAGTGGTTGGGATATATTGTGTGACACAATAATAAATAACTTTTTAAAAAATATATATAATTTGCATGCTGTTCTATGCACATGCTGCTTATAAGAAAATACATAAAAAGGAGAGAAAATTTGAAAACAATAATAACAATAGTATACAAGTAAGTCAGTCAGGAAATAGTAGGTATATTAATATTACCGATAGCTAGATGTGATTTCATTTCTTTGGGTCACAATTCCAAATACCTTAGAAATGATATAATAACTCCCTTTTGTACAGATAAGGTTGTAGAGGTCAGAGGCTTTAGGTAATGTCATCTAGCTAGTCAGTAGCAAGGCACAAACTACAAAAAGTATATTCCACAATTTTCTTTCCACTGCAGTGTGTATCGTGAACTGTTCAAGATTTAAAGAAGAGGTCTTAACATCTATTCACTAGAAAAGATGAGAAATATAATTTTCTTCACAGACTCTAGGCTGTTGCTAGGTGATTAGAGCAAACTCGTATATCTTTACCATAAACTTGCAGAATTAATTTAACAAATGTAACAGGGATGCCCTTAGTGTAGCTAAAAAATATTTTAATAATGAGGATCTTTTATGCATTTGTTCTAAATGATGATTATCGAAATATAAATAGGACAATTAAAGAACAAATATAATAATGTTATTTAACATAGAGAATGTTTTCTCACATTAACCACACATTTAAGAAGTATTTGTGGCTGTCTATCAAAATGACTGCAAATTATAAGCATCAGATTCCATACAGGTTAACTAGGTCACTGATAAAACCTGAACTTGGACTTCACTGAAATACTCAGATGTGTTCATTTTCTTTGGGGTATGAGTCAATATTTAGTATGTGAAATTACATAGACAATGTAAGTGATGATACAAGAAAGTCTGTGATCCAATCCTTCTGACTGATTATAAATCACATCAAAAATTTTAAGCAAGGAGCCGGAGAGATGGCTCATTGGCCAAAGCGGTATCAGGGACCAATTCCCCGCACCCTCATGAAACTCACAACCATTTATAACTCAAGTTCTAGTGAATCCAATGATCTCTGACCTATTGAGTCCCTATATGTAAGTGGTACACATATATACTATATACATATAGGGGAAATCACATACACATAGTATAAACCTTTAAAAAAATTAAAGCAAAAGAAAGAAAATGATCAGTGAAATATGTACAGAGAGACTAAAGTGTTATTGCAAAATGCAATAAATTGGAAACGTTTTAAATATTGATTTATAGAGGAATAAATCAATAAATGAAGATCAAGCAATGCTAACTGAACAAATGTTTAAAGGACGATATTGTTTTAGTCTATCATAAACAGGAAATGCATTTTGAATATTTGAATCAAGCTACAAATAGCTGATTTATGTGAATGGAATAAAAAAAGGTAGTATGAAATACAAGAGATATTTGTGAAAATATTTAATTAGGAAGTATTTCAAGGAATAACATCAAAAATTAAAGTGTTTTGTAACTCACTTTTCAGTGAGAAGACTTAATGTAGAAAAAATTAAATAAGTTTAAATGCTAATTCTTAAGACATTATAATGGTTTTTTTTCTCTTCAATATTCTACATGTTATTATGTCCAATATTAACTTATCTAGAAGTATACTGAGTTAAATTTTTACATAGGTCAAAGTATTATGATTACAATTTTAGGCATCACATAAACTCGCAGAATATAGAAAAGATCATGCTATATATTCAAAACTGCATCTAAATTTTATATATTCAAATTTGTTCCTCCCAAAATAATGACTGGAACTATGAAATGTCATAGGTGCAAATAACACAACCAGTTTACTTATTGGTCAGCTGAACCTAATGGGAAATAGAACAGTGATTCATCTTACTATTTCATGCATAACTTCCTAGCAAGCAAACTTAAATAAAACAGTGAGTTTATAACTCACTGTTTTATTTCTCAAGATAAAGTTAAAGTTAACATTTGTTAAAAGTTGGATTGTTGCATTTTTTCACATATCCTCTCCAGAAATAATTTCCCAGGGGTCTTCACATCATTCTTTTGTTGATCATTTCAACAGGCTAGCTATAGATGGGGAAAAGACATGTTTCAATGCTTTGTTGTAAGACAAAGTTTAAACATTTGAGGGACTATGAACAGTATTTCATCTTTTGCTCAATCTACATTATGAAACTGTAAGGTTTTTTTTTTGTAATAAAAGGACTGCATGCTGTTTTATTTCCTATAAATTTAATAAGCTTTGGGTTACTTAATTAATTGGAAAAAAAAGAATATTTCACAGCTAAAGATCTAAGGCTTCACCCTCTCTGGGGAGCAGAAAGGGGATGGGATGGGGGTTACATAGGGGACAGGGGAGGAGGGGGAGTGAGGTAACTGGGATTGACATGTAAAACAAGCTTGTTGCAAATTTAAATTTAAAAAAATTATCAAAAAAAAAAAAAAGATCTCATTGCATAGAAACTCAAAAGCTTTCTTTAGAATCTGACTTTGAATGAGGAAAAGAATGTGAGGCAGGAAAGGAAAAAGAAGTCTCCAAGCCAGACAGCCCACAACTGAATGCCAGTCCTGGCATCTTCTTAGTGGGGGAACAGGGATCTTAGGGCTTCAGCTTCCCAGGTGTAAAGAAGGATAACAGGGTGGGTCAGTACCTGGTCCACATATAATGAGATGATACACAGGACCCTCTCAAACCAGTGCTGGTCAGGTGTAATGCCAGTATATTATTTTCAGAATTATGGAATAAGCCCAACTACATCTTATCACATACTAATTAAGACACCTATTCTCTAAATTAAATGAATTTAACAATACTTATTAAGTGACCATCAGTAACAAGAATTGTTAGGTTCTAAAGATGTAAACCTGTCAAAACCCTGGCCTGAACACAATTCACACATCAAACAGACAAGTTAAACAAATAATGTCATTGGGAATAGTAACAGTACAGTCTCAGAAGAGCAGATAGGGAAGGTAGAGAAATGAACAAGAGATATCCTACTCAATACTACTAAGATGGTTTGGAAGAAAAGGAAAACATTCAGTACATTATATTGATATTTCTGAAAGTCTAACTTTCCAATGTACTATGCAATAACATAAAATAATAATATCCACAAATCATCAAAGAAAATATATACAATTTTGTAATAAATTTAATAAATCAGTATTTTTAAAAATAATAATGTAGCTGGAGGCTGTAATATCAACTAGGGTAGAAGAAATCCTTTTTAAGAGAGCAGAAAAGACATTTAATTTTTTTTTAAATACAGATATCCAAGTATTTAAAAATTAGAATGAATAGAATAACAGTAGCAATGGGTAGAAACAAATTGAGGAAAAAAAATATATATATATATCAAATTTCTCAATAGTTAGGAAGACAGGAATTGTAGCCAATATAGATAACCTTTTATGATGAATAACTGGCTCTATTGCTACAATGGGTTGGAGGAAAAGTGGACCATCTCATATTGCTGTGGATCATCTCATATATGAAAAGTGTTTTAGCTTATATGAAAATGAATGTTTTTTTTTAAATAGCAATCTGGAAGTATCTATACAATTTTTAAAAAATCATTTGACTTACAATTTAGCAGTTCTACTCCTGGAATCAAATGCCAGAAACACAGCAACATAAGAACACAGGGATTAAGGAGAGGCTCAGTGGTTAAGAGCACATTACATGGTGCTGCTTAGAGGCTCTGAACTCTCAGCATGTTCATCAGGTAATATATTCATGGCTAATTCCAGCTGCATGGACTCCAGTGCCCTCTTCTGGCCTCCTTTACACACACACACACACACACACACACACAGAGAGAGAGAGAGAGAGAGAGAGAGAGAGAGAGAGAGAGAGAGAGAGAGAGGAGAGAGGGACTGAGGGAGGGAGGGAGGGAGGGCAGAACAGGATTCTTGCTGATGGACCATTTCTCACTTGACTTTTCTTGTCCCACAATTCACAAAGAACCAGAGATCACACTCCAGCTCCAAAATTAACACCTGTTCCCAGGTAAGGGACTTAAGCACCACTTTCCTAGTCATATGGACAAAATGTTTCTCTTCTAGAGGCAGATACCCAGGAAGCTTTGGCATTTGAATTCTGGGCTAATGATACAATGTGGTTAATTTGTCTAAGCTTAAAACTTCTCTAGTCAAGAAATGACTTACTTTATCTTTTCCTTTTGGCAATATACAGTTAATATCTTGTTGATAATGTGCTATGTTAATGGGACTTGATAATTATTACCTATGATGGATATAAAACTATCTGGGCTTTGAAATTTAAGGTGATACAGTGTACTTGAAAACGTTTTTTTTTTGGGGGGGGGGTGTTATTTAACCACTCTTATCAGTTCCCATTTCTGTGTATGACTATATTCCAAGAACTAACTGCAGTTTGGTTAGGTTTAAATTCAGATCCTTTCTTTCACCTGAGCAATAGCCAAGAAGAGCAGAACTACTTAATGAGTCAGTAGAGATGTGTTTATTAATTAACAAGATTTACTTAAAACACTCATTCAAACAACAGGTTCAAACAATTTGAAGGGACAAAACTTAATGACATTTTCAGAAAAATGACTGCTTGATTTTTTATTTGCTACCCATAGATTATTCTTGATAAAATACAAGCAAAATGAAAAATATTTTATAAAGTAGCAAATAGTAGCCTAGATTGTTTCTGCCAACTGGAATGTACATTGTAAAGTCAAAATATGGTGTCCACATAACAGTATACCTATGCAAGAGCAAAAGTACATTGTCAGTCTGAAGACTTTCCTCCTTTTCCAAGAATAACATTATTACATGGTGACATGGTGGTGGGGCTCCTCACTCAGAATTCCCTGGATCACCATACATGAATGGGATTAAAAATCAGAGAGTCTGCATGCCAAGTGGCTTGCTATAAACCTGTTTCCTTAAAGCTTCCGAGCAGATTTTATATTTTATGCCTTGCATATCTTCAAATACTTCCTACCAATTACCTAAAACACAAGTAATTGCTGAGCAATTTTTTCCACTGTCAAAAAAAAAAAAAAAAAAGAAAATGTGTTCTTGAGTACATATGCATATAGGAATAAATAACAATGTGATGTGTGATTTTGAGATTGGAATGTAAGAACCAGCATTTACTTTCATCTGGCTAGCAAGGTGGTAGAGTATATGAAATAGCTAAATATTGTGAATGTATTCAGTAAACCCCAGCATCATGGAATGTATTTGTCTGTTTTTGGTACACACACTCACAACTTTATTTTTTCTTTCTTTCTTTTTTATTTTTGAGCCAAGATTTCATACTGAACCCCACATTAGTTTCAAACATACTATGAACGCCATGCTAGCCTCAAATTCATGGCAGTCCTCCTGTCTCAGTCTCCCCAGTGCTGTGATTACAGCATAAATTTCTTACTTTGGTCTGAAACTAGTCTTGATGCTGTTGGTCAACTAAAAACTATCCCAAGTTCCCCCCTGTCTTCAAAGACTGAGCACTAATCTCACCATCACCACCATGGTCACATTTTTCCTATGTTCATGCACCAAGCCCACCTCCACTATAAAGCCCACCATCATAATATGTTCTGCATCCCCTCTGAAAGGCAGCCATTTGTGCCGACCCAACAATAAATCTCTTGTGTGAAGTCTGTGTTTTGCAATTTTGTGGTATTCCTTGGCCCCTGAGATAATTCTTTCACTGAAAAGTATTTTGAGACACTGTGGAAGCTTTCAGCCAAATAATTTGTAGATGTGATGTGTGTGTGAGTGTGTGTGTGTGTGTGTGTGTGTGTGTGTGTGTGTGTGTGCATGCGCACACGTGCCCATGCATAGTGTAGACTGAGTAGTACCCTCAGCTTCTGTGAATAAGATGCCAGGAACATCCACACTACAGCTTTCACCACCAAAATGGTCTCTAAATACTGTGAAATGTCCCCTTGCTGTTACAGTAAGCTCAGGCTACTCTGGACCCTATTACCCCACCCCAGTCTACCCCCCCTTTTTCTTTCACTGGTAACATTAGATGATAAATGTCAGCTCAGCCATTCTTGAAAGTTAAATTACCATTTAAAATGTTGAAGGTTTTTGTACTTTGTTCTACATTCCATGTCTAGTCCTGGGTTGGGACTTGACCTTCCAAGCTATCCAAAAGTAGATGGGAGGGATTAGTATTCTTTTAACTCCCCCAGCATTTCTCAGTGCAGACCCTGGCCGCCGCTGCCAAGGTTTCCAGCAGGCATCACTGTGGAGCCTCTGCCTTGTGGCCTCTCTGCTTTTCTACATTAGCAACCAGAACACTGTAACATTTCCTTTATCCCCTTTCAGATACTTTGGCCAGTACCACACATGCTTTCCTGGAACTCTTTCTTTACACTCTTTCTCTGAAACTCTCTTCTGTGTGGCTGCTTGTCAACTTCCACTGCAAACTTTCCTGCATACCTTGTCCCAACTGATGAAACTTGCACCTTGCCTGCCATTTGTTTTTCTCTTAACTCTAACAGTATAGGCCAGGCATAGGTTAAAGCCCTATGAGCCTCAGGTGGACTGAGAAACCTCTAGGCAGAGGAAACTTCTGATCAGAGCAACACACCAACCCCACTGGCAGAGGAACTGAAGTATAGATGGAATCTTCCATCCAAAGTCTCCCACTTTCTACCTTATAAAACCCCAAGCCACAAATGCCATGTGGGAATAGTCTCCACTCTCTTGGATAGATTAGTGCCCTTCAATTTTCTGATGGAAGAACAATTCTGATACTGGAGAGATTGGTCTGTCTTCATTTATTTTCATAAGACCTGAATCAACCCTATCTAACAGGCCCTTCCTTTTAAATCCACTTCTAATTCCTTTTATTAATGAGCCTAAGAACCCCAAAATGGGACCCCAGTTTCTCCAATAACACTCTGGTCTGTCAGACCATCCCATCTGGATATCTCCATCTCACCGAACCTGGGTACCAGCTACATGGTCAACCTCACATGGCCCCTGCCCCTTTCAATCTCACGGGCCACCAAAGACCACTCTGACTCTTGGCATGCTCCACTTTATTCTCCTTGCAATGAACCTCTAATAGGATCATCTTCTGACCTGATTTGTGTTCTGTGTTTCTGTTTCCACATCTTTAGTCTATTTCAAACAGCTACTCTGCACACAGTCTATCCCTTAGCAAGCTTTTCTCCATAGCTCTAACTACTATTAGTTAGCTCTACAATCACTTGATTTATTTTATTTCTGCCTCCCTTGTCTAAATACAAGTTCCACCAGGGCATACACTTAAACATTTTGTACAGCACTGTCTTCCTAATTTCTAAAGCTGTGCCTGTTGGTATTTTCTGTGAATACTCAGTAAATACATATTGAGGATGAATGAATATGGATTCTGGTAGTGGATCTCTTAAAATACAATAAGCAATTTGAGGTTGCCATTTCTCTTATTTTATTACAGCACAATATCTTAACTTGAAAAGATTTAAGAAATCTCCAGATAACACAATCATGTTGCAGATAAGAAATGTGAGACCTGGTGAAGCTAAATAGACTGCCAGCGGCGATAAGTCTCAGTTTGTGAAAATTGAGCTTTTAAAGCTGAAATGAGACACAAATTCTTCTTTGTAGGCACTTTATCCATAGCAATGCAACCTTTATTTGCAATTAAAATTCAGAAAATTTTGAGATGGACCTAGGTTCAGGCACTGGGTATAAGTACTGACATTATTGAAGAAAAATTACATGGTGTGTTATCATGGTTTAATAAGGATCAGGATAAACAATTAGGCCCAACAGATGTTTATTCAGGGAGAAATAACTCACAACATAGACAAGTGAACACCAACAGGTTCTTGCTTCCAAGAATTCCTCGGAAGTCCTCCTGTCCCCTGGGGCTCGCAAAAGAGCGCTCTCTCATGCCTCCTCCGACCTAGTTCCCCAGGTCACTTCTGCACCTGGCTCCACCCCCAGTGGGTGTGGTCAGTGCCACAGAAGGAGACAAAGTGAATATCCCACTACTAGTGTGTTAACTATTGGACAGGAAATCTCAGGCAGTGCGATGGTTGGTTAGAGCCCTTTGCTTGAAAGAATCTACAATCACCTGTGAGATGAGCTTCCACGCATGCCCATGCCTATAAGTAATTACTGGACACTTTAATTTATGTCGCAAGACATCTTAAATGTAGTTAGGATCATTACCTGTGCAGGGAATTCTGGGTTGTTCGTAAAGTGGGTAAAGGGCATATGCACGCATGTAGTTGTTATTGTCCTCTTCCAACTCCAGGCCTGAGGTGTCAAGCTGCTTTAAAATCTTGCAGTCTTTATTTTACTGTCATGCTATGGAGGACTACCCCTTGAAATGCAAGCTAACATACCTTTTTATTTTACTTTCTCTTTTTAGTTCACTCTTCAAAAATTTCATACAGTACATTTTCATCATATTCTTTACTCTTCTCCAACTCCTTCTAGATCCTTCCCCTCACTCTATCTACACTACTTTATCTTATTTTTTTTCTCTTACAATAAAAGCAAAATCAACAACAAATGAAAGATGATACTAGAAAACATATGGCCCAGCTTGTGCTGGCTAACTACTACTGAGCATGGGACCCATCCTGAAGTGTGGTTGATATACCTAGTGTCACTCCATTCAAGTACAGTGATTGTCCCTCTCCCAGCGCTATAATTTCTGCATGCCTTCTTGGCTAAGGGTGGGAATTTAGTCTGTCCCCTTCTCTGAAGTTTCCTAAAATATATACATATGTAGAAGGAATTTAAATGGAATCATAACATAATTAGGGAAGAAAATATTTTAATTAGGCATCATATGCTATCAAATAAAACACCAATATCAGGAATAGGTATATCTCTTTGAGTCATTGGTCAAAGTAGTCTCATAAAACCCCTGGTTGCTTTTGTCAGAATATTTTATGTCAGTAACAGGAGTGGAAATGAAGAATAGACCTACTATAGCAGAAAATATTGTGTGCATGTGATATCTGTAAATGTTTGTGTAAATGCATGTATACGCTTGTGTGTATGTGTGTAAACCATATACATAGTTTGTGTGTATTTATTACAATTCCATAGACTGTCTTTTCACTATGACTGCTGCTTGCACCTTTGCTATGAAAAACTATTAAGTCTAATGCTGTGTCACTTATATTTTTTGGTTTTGAAGACTGAGATTTTAATATCATGTCCATATCATTAGCAAAACCAGTGTCATAAGACTTCCCCCTTACTTCCTCTTAGTTTCCTTCTCTTTTAGGAACATGAGGACTGCAAGGTTTTAATATTCTTTGAGTTAATTACTATGCATGGTACAAGATAAGGGTCTGACTTCATCCTCTCATTCTTGACATGTAATACCCCGATTTTTCTAATACCATGCTTTGAAAACATTGTCCTTTCCTTACTGACTGTTCTGAGCAATCTTTTCAAAGATCAGGTTTTTGTTTTGTTTTGCTTCCTTTATTTTCTTAAAGTGTAATTTCCATTTTTTCCCCAGATGATTTTCCTTCTGTCCTTATGAATCAGTCCTTTCAAGTGGGCTTTGATGAAGGTGGTAGGGCAGTACTAGCAGGTCTAAATCATGATAAGGGCATTCAGTCCTCCCAGGCTTCCCAAGATCAATTCCTGACCACCTATCTCTGAATGTCACAGCTTACACAGTTTGACATAGAGCTTGGGGAACACATAAGTGCAGCAGACACTTGCTTCAGAAATGTCCCTGGTGGCAATGGCCTCTACAGTGTCCTTCATGATGAAATTCTTAATGGCCTTGTCCTTGGGCATACAGAGGGCACAGTTCATATAGTAAATTAAGGTAATATGATAGGCCCTTTTAGTGTAACCACTGTTCCTTCTTGTTTTGGTCATGGTGGACCAAGACCCAAAAGAGTCAAAGGTCAGTTCTATGCTTGAATTTGTCCCCAGGGTATGTTTTTTCAGTTCAGTTCCTATACATCTATCAATTTATCCATGCTTTACTCTTTTTATTATTGCAGTTTGACTCTTACTGGGTACAAATCAAGTTATCCCTCAGATGTAGTGTGCTATATTCTAGTCACCAATGAAGGGCTTGTAAATAAATATTCATCTCTAAATCTCCAGAACATCTTTGGTTAAATAGCTACTGGCCGTACAGAGTCCAAGAGAAGCCTGCATTCCCTATGAAGCACCAGAAACACATAATTACCATAATCTCTGACTCTTCTGGTTGGATACTTTTCCCATTCTAACAAAAGAGGTTCTGTTTCACCCTTATCAAAAACCATTCCACTTAGATAATAAATGCTTATAATTATATTCTCTCCATGATTGCAAAATACCATGTTGATTAGATGAAACAGGCTTGCCATGGAAACCTCTATATACCTCTATAGCCACTACAACCCTATGTTGCCAATTATTACCCCCACTCCACTGTGTTATTCATTTAGAGATATGCTTTGTAAGCATGTGTTTATATCAACAGGCTTTCTCTGCTACAAATGATCAGCCTGGCTTTTATGCATAAAATGCTAACAAGTTTTTGTACCTGCCAGTTTTGAAATCAACACATGACTCTATTGTGATATGTGTTCCATTCACATAATGTTGTTAATATCTGCATCACTGTCAACCTGCGATTACACTAGAGATCAACAAGATAAGACATCCAGTTTAGGAAAGTTTAATGTGGTCCTTATAATTAAATAAGATTTATTCATACTGTCCCAGTGAAAAAGGATGGATATACCCCAGTCCCATTTTAAACTGCAATATACCTTTCCAGGTAGTTGTTTCTAATAAGTTTTTGTGAAAGCATGTAAACAGTTTTGAGGTGACTTTTTTGGTATTGAAACAAAAGGATAAACATAAATCAGGAAGTAAAGAGGATTACGATGTTTCGAGTGGAAGGAAAGCATATTCAAAGGCAAACGAATAGGTAAGAAATTATCTTACTTAATAAAACACAGACTGATAATTGTCAATTTTTTTGTTATGTTGGCAAAGGATTACATGAAAATGCATTTACACAATGCATCATAACATATTATAAAATGTACAATGCAAAATTAATTTCCATCTTTAAGAAGTCATTTTCTTCTGAAGTCCTGGTAAGTCTGTACTTTATAAAGCAAATCTGTATTATTCTAGTTACAAACCCTACTTTTAATTTCTTCTATTGGAGCAAAACTGAAAGATATTTGAACCAAAATCTGGATACAGAATCTTCACAATTTTTATATATTTTTCTTAGGCTTTTTCAGTTGTCTTATCCCATTTGACAGTCATTTAAGAAAGCAAGCTCATTCTAATTTAGTCTTCTCAAATATTTGATTTGTTTTTCCCCTTAATTGAATTTCATCAAGGTGTATAATGTGCAATTACATTAGATGGTATGTTCATAGCACAGCTTACATAAACATCTCTGGAAATAATCACAACTGATCTTTTGAAGCATGGATTTTAACTATTCAGAACCAAAGTTTTATGAGGGAGTTACTTCTTAGATGTGAGCATTCTTGGTCATAAACCTCAAAGCAACATTTTACAGGAGTGGCAAACCTCCTAACTTATATGAAAGTACTTCATGTGAAGGTTCCATTATACCATTTGCTTAATTCAGTGTAGCAGACTAAAATGGTCACTTTCAACCTTCATGAAAACTAAGGGAAGTTTGAAAGAACTGAAAGTGCATGTTGAAGTAGGCTACGTCAATAGGAAGCTTAATGAAAAGTCCCTACTAAAAGTAGAGCTTTGTTCTATCCACTTGCCTGAAAATTTCACAAGTTTTTTTTTTTTTTTTTTTTGGTAACAGCTTAGTAATATTTTTCTGTATCCATTCTTCGGTTGAGGGTCATCTAGTTTTTGTTTTTTCCCCAGGTTATGCCTATTATAAATAAAATCACTATAAACATAGTTGACCAAGTGTCCTGGTAGGAGGATGGGGCATCTTTTAGGTATATACCAAAGAGTGGGATAGCTCCTGTGCCAGTGAGTGCAAGCATATTCATTCCTTTCTCTTCAATCAGGTTCAGTCTGTGTGGTCTTTGATTCACTTGGAGTTGAGTGTTGTGCAGTTTGATAAATATGGATCTTTTTACTTTTTTATACATGCAAACATCCAGTTAAGTGAGGCAACCCAGATCCATAAAAACAAACATGATATATACTAATAAATAATGTTGGCTATTAAGTAAAGGATAATCACACAGCAATCCACAGACCCAGGGTAATTACATAAAAAGGAGAGGTCTACTGTAGATGCATGGATTTCTCTGTGAAAGGGAAACAGAATAGATTTTGTGGGTGGACTGAGAGTAGGTGGGGATGGGAACAAGAGGGATCAGGTCGGGGGGGAAGGAAGGAGAGAATATGGGGAGAGATGACTGCAATTGGAGGACATTTAGGGGTTAATGCAGAATGTAGTGCAGTATAAACTTCCTAGAACCTGAGAGTGACCCTAGTAAGAACTCCTAGTAATGGAGGACATGGAACCAGAACCAGCCATCTTTGCTAACCAGACTAGGCAACCAGTTGTCTGAATGGTACAACACATCCACAAAACCTTCATCCCCTGCCAGATGTGTTGGGGCAATGGTGGCTCAGAGCTTGTGGGAGTGGCCACCCAATGACTGATTTAACTTTAGGTCCACACCATGACAGGAAGCTCATGCTGGACTCAGCCTGGATGGCCATGATCTAAAAGCTGGATGGCTCAGAGACCTCGGGTAGAACCAAACACAACAGCAACAAGAAAAATGAAATGATTCTTAAGGATATTCTGCTATACTCATAGATCAGTGCCTCATCCAATCAACATCAAAAAGGCTGATTAGGTGGAGCTTGGGGACCCCTTAGAAAATGATTAGGAAGGATCTTAGGGGCCAGCAGGTCAAGGACACCAAGAGAACATGGCCCATAGAATCAACTGAGCAGAGCTCACAGAGACAGAAGTAACAACCATAGCGTATGCAAGGGTCTACACTAGGCTCTCTGTATATATGCTGTGCTTGTTAGCTTAGGGTTTAGTTAGATTCCTAACAACAGGAATCTGACTCTTTTGCCTTATCTTGGGACCCCTTTTCTCCTACTGTGTTGCTTCTTCCAGCCTTGATCTGAGGGTTGGTGCTTCCTCTTACTGCATCTTGTTATGCCACGTTTGGAAGATAACCCTGGGAGGTCTGCTCTTTTCTGTGAGGAGATGGGGGAGCAGTAGATCTGGAGGAGAGGGAAGATGGGGAGTACTTTAAGGAGGGGAGGAAGAGGAGGCTACAGTCAGGATGTATGGTATGGAGAAGAATACATTTTCAAAACGGTGGAAGCTGGAGTGAGGCTGCCTGGCATGTCATCTGTGTTAGTTAGCTCTGCATCTGTAGCCCAAGTACTTGCCAGAAACTCAACTTAAGGAAGGTTTTAGTGATGTGTCAGCCTATCTTGCTAGGGAAGGCGGGAAAGGGTCACTCTTTCATGGTGGAGGCAGAAGCTCTAAGGCAGCAGTGGCACTGTGGGAGGACCTCTCACATGGCATTGGACAAGGGAGCCTGAGCCAAGGCCTGGGGGACAGTGGGAAAACTACCAAAGATATTGCTGCTGATTTGGAACAACTTAGGCAGGGTGGGGAAAGACCAGGTAGAGGGCAGAGGTGACAGCATATGCTTCTTGATCTGCTGGGTCTCAGGAGTAAGAGGGAGGAACCGAAGACATTTTCCCTTAGATTGTTTCATCTATATGGCTGCCTCTGAGATATAGTGTAGCTTTTGGGTAAACTCAGCAAAATAGTGATAAAGTCAAAGCTCACATTTCTAAGACATTCACAAAAATACAAGATGAGAAAAAAGCTTGCCTTTCTTATCTGAACCCCTGTACCCAGCAAGCTCAATGTCCAGAATAAACTGACCCCTTTCTTGTTAAGCCATCAAACTTCTCTTTCTCCTTCAAACTTATTTATAGCTAGGCATCACTAGACCATACAAGTGCTCTTTGAAGATCCAGGCATGAGAAACCACATGGAATAATTCTTTGAACATCTTTCCTTTACTATGAACTTGCCTGATAACTGTTTAGTGTTCACTCTACCGAAAAAACTCTACAACAAAGTCAGCTAGTAAAGTCATTATGTTCCTGCTATTGAAACGGGAAAGACTTTGAGGCTATTTCAGATTTTTTTTCCTGTGTGCAATCTTTTCTGGAAGTGGGTATATACTGATACTAAAAATGTACTTAACATTTTCAGAAACCACACCAAGTGAGAAGGGGAGTATGCTGCTGGAGAATAGCCAAATTCCCTGAGTAAAAAACAAAAGTGAAGTTTTTACTAGACAGATATTTATATGATTACTTAGTCTCCAGAGCGTTAGTGCAGGCTTAGCTCCTTTTAGGACAAAAATAACAGTGTTACAGAACAAGGCAGCAAGTGAATCCAAAAGTATGCTTCAGTTGACTTAGGCGAATAAACATTCATTAACTGCCCTATAGGAGCCAGCCACCTCAGACACCCCGGACACAAAGTGGGAGAAAATAGGGGGTCAATCCTTTTCAGGAACTCCCAACTTAGTGAAGAAGGTGTGAAATATACTATAACTGTGCTAAAGACTGAAAAAGAATTACCTATAGCCACAAATTCATTCTCTCTCTCTCTCTCTCTCTCTCTCTCTCTCTCTCTCTCTCTCTCTCTCTCTCTCTCTCTCTGAGAATCCACCTGTCTGGGGATATAAACATGCACTTCTAACTGGGCTTGTAATGCGGCAGTTCTGGAGATCCTAACACAGGTCCTCCTGCCTGTGCACTAAACAGATTACCCACCCCCAACCTCACACAAATCGTAATTTTATTTATCCTCCCTCCTTGTCAGTGACCTCCTCTTTTTCATCTTTCATCTATTTCTACTTCTTCCTCCTGTCCTGTCCTGTTCCTCCTATTTCTATTTTTGAGACAAGGTTCCAACCAGGCTAGCCTGGTACTTGTAAGGTTCTCACCAGTGCCTCAGGAGTATAGAGTTTATAAGTGTGTACCACCACACCTGGCTCACAAATTATTCAAATAAGGGGAATGTGATGTAGTCACTGGGTGTGATAAAAAAAAATAGAGAATGAAGGAGCATTTCAGTGACATCAGAGGCATAGAGCAAAGACCAATGTCTAGAGAAAACTCAGGGCATATAAGAACATGAAAGGTGGTCAGAGTAGCAGCAAGGACCAAGGATGGAACCAGCAGCAAGAACCAGCAGAGGGGGAAACAGGAGACCCAAGGGCTGACTTGATCCCATAATTTTCTTTATTAAGCTGATGGTGCTGGAAGAAAGTTCAGTGAAGACAGATGGAATAATTCTTTCATTGGTCACAAGAAACACACATTCACTGCACATAAAAATTCAGTTACTGAGAGCCCTGAAGGAAGTTCCCCATGAAACAAGGTTGTATGGCTGGTATAGAGAAATGAAGCTACATGATAGTCACTGAAAAAAAAATCTGAGATAACTCCAAATTTATGGAAACCAGAGCAGTACTCTCAAACCCCCTGCTTCCATTGCTCAGGGAATAACAGGTTATATAAGGCAAGTTTTCCAGGAGGCTATGTCTCATCTCCTGAATGTTTATAGTGAACAGTGATACAATTAGGAAAGCAAGAATTTCAGGAACCTGAAACAACAGGGGAAGGTTTTGCTGTTACACTCTCAATATGTGAGATTAACTGGAGATTGAGATACAGCAAAGTAACTTAATGAGAATTGTATTTCAATAACATTACATATATGACTTCTTGAAATGATTAGTCACAATACCAAATAAAAATAGTACCAAATGTGAGGGATGTAAGGGAATGTTCATTAATGTAATCATTGACGTCTGATGATAGCTACACACACACACACACACACACACACACGGTGTGTGAGGGGGAGGAGCCTGAAATTTTGACCACAGATTAATCATTCATTTAAAATAGAGGCACCAAAGCTGACCACAGTTTAAAGTCTTCAAGGAGTTGACTACTGGTGCCAAGGTGAAGAAGTGGGTCATTTTTGAGAAAAAGATGACATGTCTTTGAAATTTGCAGTTTGAATTCAAAAGTGATTTTGTCAAGCAGATGGAGATCACTGATGGAGTTCATTACAAGAGAGTTCATAACTTTCTTTTCAGTCAATATTTTTAGTTGCCAAATGAACAGTTCCAAAACCTTGGTCATGAGGACACATAATATTAGGCATAGTCATTGAGAAAAAAGTATGTTTCTGAAGATAACATTGTATTACTAATCTATCTTCATGCTCATACTAATGAGATTTAACATAAAAAGTGCTTCATGGGAAGATTATGAAATACATAAAATACCAAAAAATATTCAGGAATGAACCATCATAATTTATTCTTGAATGTATTTAAAGTATATGTGTGCATTTATGAATAGATATAAACACAAACACATACACACATATTCTATATGTACATACAAAGGCATATATGGATATATACATAACATATATGTAGAATTTCCCCCTATACAGCTATTTATTAACTTCTTCAGAATCCCAGAGTAGAAGTCAGATGAAAAAATTTTAAGACTCTGTCTAAACAAACCATTAATAATTCATATATAAATTTAAAGGTAATTTTAATTACTTTAATCCTGTTTAAGACAATCCATAAGCACAGATGCTTATTAAAAATTAGAAATTAAAATTTGGCTATATAGACAGGCTCACACAAGTAAAGCACTCAGTTGGGAGTGACATGCTTTCCTACAACCATTTACCCTAAGCTGTCTTGCGTGGTGAAGAATTTCAATTGAAACGAAGTTATAAAAATGCACTAGTTCAAATTCAGCTGTAAACATGGAATTAAAAATACATTGCAAAATGTAAATCAAAAAGCATTAATTTATGTTAAAAATTGCCTTTCCCTCCCAGGGTTTTTAAGCACTCAGTAAACTTTATTTTAGCAGTCATGCTTTAATTTCAATTATGTGAAAATTATTCAGACTTCAAGGACATAGAAACAGAACAAAGAATAAATGACACATCCTGTTTAAACAGTACAGCAGATACAGTGCAAATACAGGAAATCAGATTCATGTGTATAAATGCTGAGGGTTCTGATAGAGGTGGCTCACAGTGTTTGAAAGGGGACTTTTCAGCATCCTCTAGAGGTCAGAATACAAGACTGATGCCACCACAGAGGACAGCAAAGGGTTTGACTTCTGCATTTTAATAGCAACTTCCCTGTTCCCCTCTTCTGACAATACAAACAAGTTTTCCTATCTTTTCTAGTATTTATCAAGACAGAAACAATCATCAAGGTTTGTCCCATGTAGTCCTTTGCTTTCTATTCAACAATTCCTGGAAAAATGTGTGTGCACGTCAGGCGGCATTTGATAGGATAATAAATATGTATCAAAATAATTTCCTCCATGGAAATCACAGTAAATGCATTACAACATTTCTCTTCTTGGAACATAAAAGGAGTTCCTAGAAGATGACTTTCTATAGTACACACACTGCTAAAAATATGGGTCATCACCCACCTTCCAAAGGCATCCATCTAGCTTTCACTGACACATTCCTTCTGGAACATAGTGAAAATGCCAAAGAAAATCAACAAACAAACCAAAGACAAAAACTTTTCAGCACACTGAAATTGAAAGAAGGGTGAGTCATCTATCTCCCTCCTACTGTTTGTCAACAGGCAATTTGTCTATACCCACATGAATGTTAAAGCCTAGCAAATGGAGGCTGCTGTCCAACAGAAACTACTGCAAAGAACAACTCAGTGTGTGAGTGAGAATGATCCCTGCAGCATTATCTGTGACAACAAAAGGCATTTCAACACTTGTTCAAGAATAAGTAAATGATTTCAAAATTATAACACACTCAAAATTTTGAAAGAGGTTGCAAATGATGAGTTGTATTTGTGAGTGTGTAGTGCTTGAGATGGTTCTCAGGCTGAAAATAAACCAAAGACAAGCTAAGCCATGCATTTTAACCAATTATATAAGTATATGTGTGTTGAGTGAGAATGATCCCTGCAGCATTATCTGTGACAACAAAAGGCATTTCAACACTTGTTCAAGAATAAGTAAATGATTTCAAAATTATAACACACTCAAAATTTTGAAAGAGGTTGCAAATGATGAGTTGTATTTGTGAGTGTGTAGTGCTTGAGATGGTTCTCAGGCTGAAAATAAACCAAAGACAAGCTAAGCCATGCATTTTAACCAATTATATAAGTATATGTGTGTTTCAGAGAGCAGAAAATTTTCAAAAGAAAAAAATGACAAAAGTTTTCCTGGCAGTGGAGGAGCATGCCTTTCATCCAGCACAGGGAGGCAGAGGCAGGCAGTCTCTGTGAGTTTGCAGTCAGCCTGGTCTACAGAGGGGATTCCAGGACAGGCAGCACTACATAGACAAACTGTGTATCAAAAACCAAAAACAAAATAACAGCAAAGAAAATAAAATTATAGATGTTCTCCAGCACTGTGTATATTAGGTACACTGGAGCATGCATGTGATCTTGGAACTCAGGAAGGTAAAGGCAGGATCGTCAGAAAGACATCCTCAGTTACATTATCAGTTCTAGGCTAGCCAGAGATATGTGAGACTTGTCCCAAAAATAATAGACAAATAAGATGAGTATAAAAATAATTATTGTACCAGTGCTGAGTGTCCAAAAGAAATGGTTAAAGACCATATATACATACATGTATGTGTGTATTATATATCATATATGTATTTATATATAAATTACTGATTATATACACACCTATATATAAAATATATATATATGTATATGTAAAGTATAGTGATTGTGCTTATTTGTTTAATAATAGGCTGGGAGTGTAGTTGACTACATGTGTGTTTGTTAAAAGTAAAAAGTTTTACAAAATTAGATTTTAAATTCCAAAAATCCTCTACTTACAGCAGTGGCAAAGGGCAATAGATGTTGATTAGCCTGATTGTGGCAATCAGCATCCAGGTTGTACATCTAGTAATATCTTGAATACATACATTTTTATTTGTCAATTAAATATTTTTTAAACGAGATGAGAAGCTGTTCTACAAAAGAGCAGGGAGGAAAGAAAAGCTTTAAGGATGAAAATTGAATAATACATTGGAGGCTATATTAGTTATGAAAATCATGCAGATCCAAAAGCATCCCATGAGAATTCCTAAGGAGAGAATTAGTAAGATTGGTAAGGAAGTTTTAAGCTGATGGGGATTAGTAGTTTCACATATCTAACAACATTTGCAAACCAAAATAAATAAATAAATAAATGTTTATTAAAAGTTTATTGTCATACCTGAATGGCTGCAGCATTCTGCCACCATGAAGGAACTCTACCGTTGCCACAGGCTAATTTATAGAAGAAATACCAAAACTGTTTTTAAGAAACCATTTCTTGTCATACTCAAATTGTGGGACCCTGTCAGGAGTTTGACAGATGAACTTTACTTTTGATGGCATACGGTGTCTCTATTTAAATGCCTGTAGTGCAATTAAGAAATTCCCAGTCTTAGAAATTATACTTCTTTGAAGAAGGATCATATGGCATTCAACAAAAAAGTTAACATTTTTCTCTTCCAAAAGATATATAGAAAATGCATCTGGCATGTGTATATCTTCCAAGTCTTTTGTGCTGTGACAGAATGGATAAGCCATTCTACTATTAAAGAAAGGAAATGGGATATCACGGGGATGGAAATTTACAACAGAGTTAAAATTTATCCTTGATGATACAGCAAGAAATCAAAGTCTGATATCAAATGGAATTAAGGTTCAAATCCCTGACCTGACTGCCTTTCTCTAGACCCCACAATACATATTCAGAGGATTGCAGGAAAACAAGATTACTGTACGAATTAAAGCACACTCACTTTGTTGATAATTTCACATTTCATAGACCACTACTGAAATGTACTACCTGTGATGTTGTCATAAAGTAAAATGTCAATCAACATTTTTGCATTTGTAATATATAATTGGTAACATTAATAATTCTTGAAAAACTAAATTTTATGACAAGTTTTCATAAAATAATCCTACCAAACAGTTACACTAAGTTGAAAACAGGTACACTAAATGATTTGTCAATATTTTATACTCCAGAATGTGTGAAATTGATGACTCAGATAGGAAAATTTATAGAAGTAACCAAAGCTGATTGCCCTGGATTATGTGGAGTGACCCTAATTCTAATGCCAAGTACCAATGTGACAAGAGACACACAGAAAGAGAGCAATAAGGAGGAAGAGAAACCCGAGGGGAAGTATCCTGTTGTGTGTATAGAAGGCTACAAGAGACAAGACAGGAACCCTGGGAGAAGCAGGGACCTTTGCATATGCAGATTTCAGACTTCCAGCCTGCATAAATAGAGTGGACACATTATCTGAAGGTGCCATAACTGTTTAATTCGCTATGACAATTCCCTTCCTTTCATTCATAGGCAGCAACTGATGGCAGGAACTATACTTATGTTAGAGTTACCATGTCTCAGTCTTATCCATTTTAACCTTTCTAATGATGCTCTGAAAAAGACTTTATCAGGAACTTGTAACACTAATAAAGATACCCAAAACTAGGATCCAACTGCCAATCTATCTGAATCTAATTGAGGATCCTCCATGAAAAACAAAAAATAATGGAAAGCAGAAATGAAGTAAATCTTTCCTTGCTTGCATGTTCATCCAAGTCTATGGAAGAAGGAGGACCATCTATTATACAAAAATCTTCAAAGTTTCTAAACCATACTGATGTACTGTCTGTTCAAAAATAGATTTGAAAAATGGAATATCAAATGCCAGGTTAAAAAGTTTAAATAATAAATCAATGAAAATTAATGGCAGAAGAAATAATTATGAGTATAACCCTAAAAGTATATCAGAAGACATTGTCAAGAAAGTATTAGATGAATACTAATGTGTGGCCTAACTTATCAGCACATCGCTCCACAATGCTGTGGCTCTGCTACTCTCAGACATTTTCCTGACAGAAGACCAGGGGCCACAAGGCAGCAAAAGCTCCTGGTGTCAGCACATTTTCCCTTTGTTACAGTCACTGGGGGCTTGATAAATTAGATTTGGGCAGTAGAGATGACTGCCCATCAAAAACAGAGATTATAAAATTATCGCCAAGGGAGTTAAAGTGCTTATTCTGCTGACATTTCTTAACAACATGTAGATTATCTTTCTTAGGAACCTGGACTCAGAGGTAGGAAGGAAATACTCAGGACCTCTGATGGTTATTTCTGAACCTATAAATCCACTCATAACTTGCATGTGCTATAAAAATCCCAAGCAAGTTATCTGCTGATAGAAAGCTTTTCCTGTAAATCAACCTTATTTTATTTTAAAAATCCCCTATAATTTCAAAGTAAAATTAAAATAGGACAGTAACTGTTTTTTTATTCTTATTAATTAACATTTTATCAAATCTTTACAACTACTCAAGATCCCAACAGAAGTTGGTGGTTCATCTTTCCCAGAGACACACAGAAAGCCCCAAAGATAAATGAGTAGATTAGAGTGAACAGCGATGAAATCTAGGTCAAATTCAATAACCTTCAAACAGCAGCAGCCACTGTGCATACTAAACACAAACCCCGAACATGATGTTTTGATGCAGTTCAGGCCACTTCAGGACCTTTTATGGCTTGCCCATTTCCATATGGTGACTTCTCCATCAATCTCCATTAGCAGTATGACTACTTTTAATAACTTAAAAAAAAAACTATTTAAATAGTGTTTATAAAGACAAACTGATGACTGGTAACTAAATTTTAAGTGATCTGTCTTGCTATGAGTGACTAAAATGAGCAGGAAGTCACAAAAAACTATCTTATGTATAAAATTGCAATTATGAAAAGTCTAAGTAACTCATAAATAGTATTTAGCATTTTGCACCATTGCTAGAGGGGCTGGCCCTACTCCATTTGAGGTCTTGGGCAAAGGGATAGTACTTGGGATCTGGATTGTTTATATCTCATTCTGGGGAGCAGAGAGGATATGGTTTCTAGTATCCTAGAAATGGTTAAAGGCCACATAGAAGTGCATTTCTCATGGTTTGTCTTCACTTGCATTCCAGAATGGAAAATAAGTCAAAGGTGATCTTATACAGGAAACACTTCACAATGTACACACTAGCTTCTACAATCAGTTCACCCACTCCTTGATAATTAAATTCCAAGAGTACTCAAACATTCTCTTACCCAATTTTAGGCACCAGAAAAGACAAAGAAGAGAGTTTTGACACTTGAACTTTGTGCTGCCTAGTTAGGGACACCAGAATGTACTTGGTTTTGCAATGGGTGAGCATGACCCACCAGATGCCCAGGAAAGTCAGGGCCACCAGTTTACTTTTGGAGATTAATAGAATAGATGTCTTTGAACAAAAAGTTAACTGGGAAGTTTAATATTTAAAGTTTGAAGGAATGATTGCTTTCTTCTTTCAGTGTACTCTTTAACATATTCAAGATAAGTATGAGGCCTGAGGTAATTATGCAGGTCTTGATGCTGGGAACTGGTCTTAAGGCCTCTATATTTTTAAATATCAATTTTAATATTCTTCCTTCAGCTTTTGGTTCCCATTATGCTTAAAAGTTTTATAAAAGCAAAGATCATTATGGAATGTGCCCCCCCCAGTGCTGTAGATCTTATATTATTCCTCTTTCCCTCATTAACTGGTGAGAATTTTAGAAACAAAGTATTATGAGACAATTTTATGTTTACTGAGTAGTTATAAAAATAATAACACTCCCATACACCTTTCCCCCTGCTTTCCTTAATGTTCTATCTTATAGAACCGTAGCATGATTTTCACAACTGTGAAAATCTGTTAACTGTTAACATTTGGTTAACTTCATTAACTAATCTAGAGGCTGCATTCATATTTCACCAGTTTTCCATGGACTGTTCCTTTGTTTTCTTCTTAGTTCCTGACTGTGCTTTGAATAACAAACTGGGTAACCAGTTCTTTGACAAAGCAAATGCAATAGGAACTAGAACTGGTAACCTCTTAAATGAGATAATTATGAATATTTTTAAGATCTTTGTAGAATTTTTTCAAGTTCTTGAAAACTTAAATATTCAACAAATTTTTATTCTGAATTTTGAAATCTCTCCACGAGTCAGCCTTAATTTAATGCTGTTTTATACTCTGTGTACATGAGCCTCATGTGAACTCTGACATGCCATCTTGTAGATGCACAAAAACATGGGTTTTATACTTCTCTTGTCTACATTTCATTGGTACTCAGAACGGGAGGTGGTTCCTTATTTTGGTGATGGGAAACTGAGGCAGCATCATCTCCAAGTGCCTTGTTTTTTGTGACAGAATGATAGCTGTATCTGGAGACCTGGATACTTCTACCAATCAATAAATATCAAAGCCAGATGTCATCAAGAGCTAAGCATGTCCTTTGTGATTCCCCTGATGCATTTAATATCTAACTAGCCATCAGATATGAAAACACTTTACTTCAACTCTCTCTCCTTTTGTAGGCTTTCATTGAAAACTACATGTAAGAATGTTTGAAAGCCAAACTAGGGGGTGGGGGCAGTATGTAAAATGATGCATCCTTGCTTACATTGTCCTTTGCTTTATTCAGATTAACAGCACAGACTAGGATCACATTATATTCATCTTCAGTAAAGTGAAATCTGGGAACTTGAAATAACAAATGCGCTTAACTACACGTGGCATACCACAAGGAACATTATTTTGACATATATGTTAGAATTGGAAGCACAGATTACTCTGGCACAAGGCAGATACTACATCTCTTCCAGAAGTTAACAGGAGAGCATTCCAGCATAACCTGATAGAGAAATGCTTTTAACATTGCTCCTGGGTCCTTGGCCTTAGTGGAAAATTATCTTTTCCTGTTGTGGCATGTCTAGTGTCAACATACTTTTGAGAAGCACTTGTGTGGCTGCAGGAATTTGTAGCCTTGCTGTAGATTTGGTTCATTAACTACTAAAAACATCAACAGCCACAGTTTCTTTCACTTAAATAAGAATATACTTCAGTCCAATTAGTGTTTTCCATTATGCCCATACAGCATTTGGGGTCTAGATACTGGGAAAAAGTAATTGTACCTAGCCTTAAAATAGACACATTTATATAACTGTAGAAATAATTGCAATTCTACTCAAGAAGTTGGTGTAAAGCTTAGAGTTGAGGAGAGGATGCAAACAAAAAACCTTGTCATTGTTAGCAAATATGACACCCAGGTTAATTCTAGCTCTTTGTATCTTCACTTCAGTAGGTTATTGAATATGAAAACACTAAATTCCTACCACCTGTCTGACTCATTTAGCTTGAAAGACCTTGGTAGTCAAAATAGGTGACCAAATTCTTAATATTTACATAAACCCAGTAGAATCACATATAAAAGTTAATAATTTGGATACACACACACACACACACACACACACACACACACACACACACACACTTTGGGATAGTATGGTAGATGAGATGTTTTTTGTTTTGTTTTTGTACCTCTAAATCTACTTGGCATATCTACTTGCCCATGAACAAACATTAAAATTTAAAAGAAAGAAAACCAATGGTGAATGTTAAAACATTTAAAATACTGTTTGTTTGCTTTTGTTGTTGTTTTTTTTTTTTTTTTTTTTTTTTTAGTTAATATGTGGGCTTGATTAACTTGGTAATACCATAGAAACAATGAACAAGAAAGACTATTCCATTGCTGTGGTCCTATTTACATAAGAGTCAGATTATGAAAAACTCTCCCATCAATTTTTTTTTTAAGAAAAATGAAACTACCCTGCTGCTTAAGAGGTCTAGTGGGAACAAGCAATTGGGTTTCTGGCTCAGTTCTAAGTATACTGTTTTTCAGACAATCAAGCTGACTGTCAAGACCTTTATTTTATGTGTAACAAGATGAAGGTTAGAAACTGGAGGGATCTGATTGATTTCTTATTTGTCTTACTGCATGACACAAGTCAACAATTAGATTAGCTGTTTCAAAGGATTTCACTATTACAAATTTCTACCTTAAAGAGACATGCTTGGGGCAGTTGCTATGGTGATCATGGCCATGATTAGGCCCTCAAGCATGTAACAATACATCACATCCTTTACTTCCCACCAGTAACTATCTCTTTAATTTCAGTCTCTTGGCTGCAGTGAAAAAAGAATATAAACAATATGTTATATAAAAATCATGGATCAATTTTCAGTTGCAAAGAAATAGCATATATGTGCTGGCTAGTTCTATTTCAACTTCACACAAGCTAGAGTAATCTAAAAGGAGGGAACCTCAATTGAGAAAATGCTTCCATAACTCTGGGCTATAGTCAAGCCTGTGAGGCATTTTCTCAGTTAGTGATCGATGGGGTAGAGCCCATCCCATTGTAAGTGGGATCATCTTTGGGTTGGAGGTCTTGGATTCTATAAGAAAGCAGTCTGAGCAAGCCATGAGAAGCAAGCCAGTAAGCAGCACCCCTCCATGGCCTCTGCATCAGCTCCTGCCTCCAGACTGCTGGCTTGCTTAACTTCCTGTCCTGACTTCCTTTGATGGACAGCCATATGGAAGTGTAAGCTGAATAAACCTTATCCTCCACAAGTGGCTTTGTTCATGGTGTTCCTTCATGGCAACAGTAACCTTAACTAAAGTAACATTTAACTATTGATTTTATTCTCAAGAATAATACTTGGGGCTGGAAAGACAGCTCAGTGGTTAAGAATAGTTTTAGCTTTGAAGAACATGTATATTCAGTTCCCAACACCCCAATGGGGACTCAGAACTGTTCAAATGTTTGTAACTCAAGTTCCAGAGATTCATCCCCACAATCTTTTCTGGCCTTTATAGGCACTGCACACAGGATTCCTTTACATATACACAGAATAAGAATAAGTAATCCTTGTAATTTAATGACAATGATGCTTGGCTATAAAAATGGGGAAAACATCAAATTTCCTGTCAAAAAGCAACAAATTAACTTTCTATAAGAAGACAACATAACCTCAATTTGGTGCTATTAATATCAAAAAACAACAAAAGGCAATGAGTTCTTAAAGGAAAACAAAACTACTTCATAAAACAATAAAAGTCAAACTGTTGAATATAGCATATTTTCCCTGAAAATGTCCTGTTTACATACACCTACTCATTTTACTTTTAAAAAAGCCAAACTGTTGAATATAGCATATTTTCCCTGAAAATGTCCTGTGTTCATACACCTACTCATTTTATTTTTAAGGGAGAGTATTATTTTATTATTGTAACATTATAAAAGAACTCACTAACTCCGTATTTTAGCATTCTTGTTAAAGATAAAATATAAAAGATGTAGTTTATAAATACTTTTTTCGCAATAATGATTGGTTAGTACATATATATATGTATATATATACATACATACATACATATATATATATATATATATAGTGCACACATTATTAGTTTGATATAAATTGTGACTAAAATTCCAATATCACCAAATTAAGGCGCCACCTCTCAGGTGGGTATGGTGGTGCATGTCTTTAATGTCCGTACTTAGAAGGTAGAGGCAGGCTGATTTCTGTGAGGTCAAAGCCAGCCTGTCTACATAATGAATGACAAGCCAGCCAGGACTAAACTAATTGGTGACACTCAGTCTAAAAAACAAACCAAAAACAAAAAATCAGGTTTCCAATATGAGAACAATATTTCCTATTCACTGCATCTTTATGTTATCTTAGATTGGAATTTTAAAGAGAGTGAACTAGTCCCATAACTTTATCATTTGTTTTCATAAATTGGTTGTACTTTTAACTAACACTTGACTCTCAGACTCAACACATGCCCTGGGCCAGTCCTCATGTCTGTTCACAGAAATAGAGCCTTTCCCTCTACAATGATTCTATAGTACTTAACTCCCCTATACAAGTTAATATAATGGATCCAAATATGAAACAAAAGAACATACATAATAGTTATCTAGATGTCTGTCCTCAGTTAAAAACACTTCCATTTTCCACTTTTTAATTTCACAGGTAGCCATTGCTATATATGAATTGCCATCTTCACCTGGATTAAAAACTGGAGTTTGGCTAATAAAAATCAAGGCATCTCTGTTTCTCTCTCCCCAGGGTTTCTTCAACCCCCTTTTAGGCAAACACCAATTTCTAATGAAAATGTGTTTCTGGAGGAAGGTAAAATGATGTGAGCAGAGATCAGCTTTTATTTATTTTTATTTCTCCAAATTCATGTCTTAGCAGGGTCCAATTCAGCAGCCCCCCTGTCTAAGCAATGTGAGAAATGATACCCAGGTCCTCTGAAGCTGTTCAAGTGTCCTCTGGCCTGCAGAGTTTCACCCACGCTTCTGACAGCACAGAGATGCTTTACTATAAATATTTAATATTGTAATAATCTAAATAAATAACAGTCAATAATTTCTTCACTTGGGGAAGAGGATTGTCACATTAGAGAATACGTAAATGCCCACTGAATTTTCACTTTTCATCTCATGTACTGTAATTTTCTAAATGCGGCAGGATGCAGCTGATTAATTTGGATGAATTTTTCAGGTTGCACCTTCTCTTGCCTCGTGTTCATGTAATTCAAGAAAAGGTAACAGACATGCTGTAATGAAGGCTAATAAAAAGCTATTGGACATTTTCAATTGTGTTTCATTTTCATGGATACACACGATCATAGAAGCGGGGAGAGAAGCACAAAGGAGAAAGGTGGTCTTTCAGAATTTGCAATGCTGGGGGGGGGGGTAAACACAAATCAAATGAGGGCCCAAGATTTGTGGAATAAAAGGTTGCAGGAGGGGAGCGGGTTGGTTAAATGGCTCAGTGGTGACGGTGTGTACTTTAACACTGACTTCCTGAGGTTGACCCCGGGCCTACATGGTGGGAGGCAAGAATGAGCTTTTATCAGGTGTTCTATGATTTCCTATGTGCACCATGGCAGTCATGCTTCCACACACAATCAAATAGATGAAAATATTAAAGAAACAATGACATGAGAATGAAAGGGAAACAACACAGGAAGAGCGACTTCATTCTTCATATGGAGGGCTGCTATATGCTCGCATGCTGGAACACTGGCCTAGCTTTTGTGAGGCTCTGAATTCAATTCCTCTCACAGCAAACAAATAATTAGGTGTTTTCTATACAAAGATACCCAAACATGTAAACTAGTTGCACGTTTAGTAGATTAAGTGAACAGGAAAAAAAAAAAACAAAACAAAAAAAAAACAAACACAACAACAAAAAACCTCAAAAACCCAAAAACAAAAAACAAAAAACAAAACAAAAAAAAAAACTTCTACGTATTGTGCTTATGTCTTAGTACATTGCCTTTGACGGCAAAGGTGTGGCTTCTCACCTACACATAAAGAAGGCAGTAGCAGCTAACTTTAAAGATAGGGTGGGATGAAGCTTAATAAAGAACAGGCACCCAGCATGTCCAAAGCCCTAGTTTCAATGCCCACCACAAATAAGTAATGGACAGATCCTTCAAAGGGCCTCCTTCCAACCCTGAACTCTCATATCTTCACTGTGCTATACATTTTCAGATACAGATTGTATTCGTTTCACATGTCTGAGGCAAGTGATAAAAGCAATTTGGCAGGGCATTCAAAGGTTCTTTTTAATTCCTTGTCTTATTAGGTAGCAGTTGAAAAACAATGCAATAATCAAATATGAATATTTAAATGAAAGAACATTAAAAAAACTAGTGAACTTGGCTTTCTGTTAAGAATGCCTTGTAATTATCATTTCACAGTCTACATCATACATTACTTAATTGCAAAGGCAAGAGTTGACTGCTCATGTGTGCACTAATTGCCAAATAAATGTGATTAAATAACCTGGTTCTTAAGACAGAGGAAAAAAAGTTATTGCAGACGACACAAAGAAAGCAAAAATAGGAGGGTATAATCAACAAAAATAATTACTAATCACTTAGTATAACATGAGTTCAGAAAAGACAGTACAGGAACTAATTTAGATAACTCCCACACTTGGTCTTATTCACTTAATTTTCATTTCAATTTTATAAAAAAACCTATCACACCACATTTAAAATTTGACAAAAATAATAATGATGAAAATCTAATTTCCATAATAATTTTACCTGCAAGGATGGGAGCCACAGACTAGCAACTATACATTTTTCTAAGTACTTACTCTGATAGTAAAAATTGAAAATAACACACACACACACACACACACACACACACACATATCTAGATAGATAGATAGATAGATAGATAGATAGATATAGATATGTTTTTCAAGACAGGATTCTCTGTGTAGCCTTGGCTGTCCTGGAATTCTATCTGTAGAACAGGCTGGCTGTAGACCAGGCTGGCCTCGAACTCGCAGAGATCCACCTTCCTCTGCCTCCCTAGTGCTGGGATTAATAGCGTGTGCCACCACTGCTTGGTGAAAATAACAATTTTCCAGTTAATGTGTTTCAAGGCTCCATTTATATAGTGTTTTGTGTTTATTTCTGTCTGGAATTGGTAGCTGTGTAGAGAAAAACACAGCTTATTTATTTCATGAAAGGACTAGACACTAGCATAGTTCAAAAGCCTAAGATCTGTTCTTAAATAGCCACACAAATTACTATTGTTCATGCTTTTTATCAAGAAATATACACTCCATCTCTTTGAGGCTTAAAACTTTTACACATCCTTCATAAAACACTCATGAGAACTAGATAAATGGTATATTCAGCACATTAATTTTCTATAGTCTTTGGGGTTTTCCCTCGAGTTCTCTTAAGTCTGTATTCCTGAAATAAAACCTTCAGCAATTTGTGAAGTCTTTTCTTCCTGAAGTATACTTTGGTGCTAACACCTAGAAATGCTGCAATGAATACCTCTTTAAATTTTGTCATTACAATTTTTTTGTACAGATGTTAGTGAGACCATCATCTTTTACATTACATACAGTGTCCTTTTATGAGACCCATGAAAAAATACTTTGTTATCTTTAAGACAAGACATTTAAGGGATATTGTAAATATTTTTAGTGAAAAACATATCTTTGATACTTCACTCTATCCTCCCTCTGTTTTGAATATGCTCTGTTATAGCAATTTAGTTCCAGTGGACAGAATGTAAGTAAGAATAATAATATACAAATAAATAAAGTTAATTAATTAAAAAAAGAAAACTAACATAGGACTTGGATACTACAACATTAAGGCAACAAAATTCATACTCCTTTCTGCCTGCCAGTTTCTTTTCTTCTCCTCTTCCTCTGCTGTTCTCATGTTCTCTCCCTGTCTCACTGGAGTCCATGACTAACACATTTACAATGTTCACCTGCCTGAACAATGTATGAACACAGCGAGATGCCTTCAGATAATCAAGCGAATTACTACTATTTTGTGAAAGATATAATGCCTCCCCCTCCCCCCCAAACACCCATGTCTTGATAACCAAGTGTGAGAATGTATCGGGTAACATGATGAGTAAGTTTACTAATTAACGGATCTTATAAAAAAAGAAAGGTTATCTAGGTAGGCCCAATATAATGACTGGATACATTTTAAAAGGGAAAAGTGAGGAGTAATGACAGGAGACAGATACATGAGTATAGCAGAAAGGACAGCAAGATGCAGCAATACAGAGATGCAGCGAGATGCAGCGAGATGCAGAGTTGAAGCCAGAGGAAAGAAACAATTCATCAAGAAAACTCAGGTGGCCTCTGTACACTGGAAAAGGCAAAGGAACAGACTGTCTCCAGATCTTAGAAACACTTTGATTTGGGTGACACTCACTGTCTGACCTAGAGAACTTTAAGAGAATAAACTGTGTTGTGTAATACATTAAGTTCACTGATACCGCTTCAGTAGAAAATATTATACCCCTTTTTAAGTCCCTACATTTAAGAAGACTGTCAATGTGTTCTTTATCTGGAGCAATGAGTGGGCCTAATTTTCAGTTGTGGCAATCAGTGATCCTCCACTAGTCACTCTTGGGTCCTCTGATCTCCACCCTGGTCATTCCATGTTCTTTACGTGGTTCTTCCTACATTGTGTGTATTTTTGTATGCATTTTTGTATTCCTTTAATGCCTGAAGCATCTAAATAAAACAGTGAAAACAATATATTGTTATGAATTGCCCAATGACTATTCATTAATGAGTGGCCACACAAAAGAGAATATGTGATATACAGAGATGCATAGTGGATTATATTATCTAGGTTTGTATCCAGGTTTGTCATAAAATCTTACAATGAGTGATTAGCAATAAAATCACCAAATGTCTTTTCTCAGAATTCAGATCTAGTAAGCAATGTTTCACTGACTATGCCATGAAGGAGCAGAAATGATGAAGAAAGAATTGTGAGTTTCTCTGGTCTCTATGGAAAACAAAGCAAACCTGAAAGGCAGATCTATAAGCATGGAGGACATCAACTAGAAAGAAACAAAATCCACATAATATTTTCTGAAAGTCTTGAATAATGTATCTCTTGGGCAATTTAAGTGCACAAGTATAAAAATTGCACATGAGTGTGCACATGTAAGCATGTGTATATGTATTTATATATACTTTCTCTTTCAATTTTGTATTATGTATACTAGAGTTAAAAAAGAGAGAGCCAAGTAAGAGAATTAAAACAAACAAACAAACAAACAGCAATTGGCAGGAAAAAATGCAGATGCAGGAAAGAAAGGGGTTGGTATCATTTTTAGTGAGGATTTCTCAAATCTTCACTAAATGACTTTGGATTTTCATATTCTAGTCATTAGCAATGACACTGCCCATCTCTCAGCAATTAATTTCTAAATGTGGTGAAGCCTGTCTTCCTCAGGCATTGTCAGCCGCTAGATCCAAGACCTCCTTAAAGCCAGCTCAGCCTCTCAAATTCCTGATACTGAAGCAGCCATTGTGGTATAGACAGAGAAGCAATCCATTGGAACCTGGGAACCTGCCTACAGTTTCAGGTGACTTCTGAACTTCATGAAACTCCTACCTGCAACTCAGGTGCATGCATGTCTGTGTGGACCATGGGATGGGAGCCAATCTTCTGCCTCAATTCCCTAGTGAGCCCAGTAAGTAGCCCTGAACTTACCAACCAACTTGTGGGATGCACAACCCTTCAAGTTTCACATCAGTTTCTCCTATATAACAAATGGCACTGGCTGAGCACTGTTTTCCAACCTATTTGTTTATAAAGCAAAGCTACAATATACAATGACTTGGTAACAAAACTTTTCTGTCATCACCTAGCCAGAGACTGCTGCTCTGTTTTGACATGACGGGCTGTTGTTTCAGACACTATATAAGGAGAAAGAGTTCAGCTTTCTTTTGCTCATTTTCATTTTATTTATGGGTGGGGCAGAGGATTATCCCAACAGAGGGACAGAAATGAAGCTCTCCTATTTGTGAATCAAAAGCTATAGCTACAAGGAATAAAACTGAGTGGGAAGTGTTTACATAGCTTCACCTGTGCCTTGACACAGCAAGTCTATTTGCCTGCTGGGGAGGAATGAACACGTGGAGAAACATCTTAAAAATTTCTGAAACATTTTCTGTTCCTCTAAAATGCTTGCCACTTAGTGCTTATGAAATTTAATGGTCACTGAAGCTGCTTTCACCATCCTTGCCAACCAAATATGTAAACCCAAGTGGCTGATTAAAACTACTATTGCTGTCTCCCACTAGAAGTAATGTCCTGGATAATCTTGGCTAGCCATGGGAACTCCTGGTTGTTCTTGGGGCAAAATCACCCATGAACACGGAAATTTTGTGTGTGAGTCCCATCTGACCTCAGTAGAATGCCTCAGAGTTTGTAAAGCACTTGGGCATTAATCATAGAAAAGGAAGCCTCCTTCTGCTCTGGTTCTTTCCATCCAAGTACAGAGTATTATTTGCAGATAACGTGCTTCACTGAGCCTGCACTGAATTCTTCACGCAACAGCTGTAAATCAAGATTGACTTTTTGAACTTCACTTTGCATAATTCAGCACGCCACTCAACTTCTTCTGCCTAAGCAGGCTCAAGGCTTCTAAGAATGTGCAAAACTAAATAACTACCCATGAATGTCTCAAAATGATGAAGTAACAAAAAGGGTTTGCATTAACAAATCAGAAATGAGTCACTTTCTATCTGATTCTTCTCTGATCATGAAGTGAGAGCAAAGGTGCCATTAACAAAGAGCAATGTCATGAAATGATTGAAATGTGAATTTCTTTTAGTTCTCAGTGATGAAAAGATAGCCATAGGAAGAGGGGCATAAGGATAACTACTGTTAAATACTAGTCTGTCAAAAGTTGGACTTATCAATCTTATGGTTGGAGAGTTATCCTTAGCTCAGAAGTTATCATCCCTCCAGTCATGGGCATAGTGATTCAAATCATTACCCATGTGGACAAGATGCCTCAAAATGGTGTAGTAGTCAAATCGCATCATTTCACTGCATGAAACCTTCTCCTTTTCATTTGTGGGATGATTTTTTTTTGGGGGGTGACCAGTTCATCATCAAAGGGTGTCTTCATTGTCTCTGGCTTCTTCTACTTATTCTATACAAACCATCTTCTCTCCTCTCCCATGTAGGGTGGTTATGAGCAACAATAAATCTTTTGTTACCACCTTTTCCCCAACCTGAACACCCCCAAGCAGCAGGCCTGTGTCATGCATACCAACAATGAAAATAATACCAGGCAGGAAAAGGAGAAAGGAAATTTCACTGAGTCAAGAGACATCTAACATGTACATTTATCACAAGAGCCATGCAGATAAGATATGGCAGGACTTCCAATGTACTGAGATCAGTTAAGGCTTGGCATAGTTAAGAATTAGCCCAGGGATAAATTGTCACTCTTAAACCTTGAACATATGAAAATATGGTATTAAACTATTTAAACACCACACTAACAATACATATTCCCACTGAACTTTGAAATTACAAAACAAGATGAAACTACCATGACAAATGATGTTTCTCTGAACATGCCTACTACCTCTTGATCTTATGATCTTGATCTTTCAGTTCCCTCTTTCACTGTGACCCCTGAGCCTTGGGAAGTGGGGATATGATATGCATGCCCCATTTAGCAATGAGTACTACAATCTTTTATTCTTAGCATGTTGAGCAATTGTGGGTTTGTGTATTAATTACCATGTGCAAGAAGGAGTGGAAATCTGGAGTGAAATATTATTTGCTGCCTATGACTCAGAGTAGCTGTGACTGCATGGACAAGACTGTGCAAGTTCAAGCCAGCCACAAAGCCCATTATGGACAAGGGATGATAGCTTTAGATTCTACCCCTAGCAGAGAAAATATTCGCAATCTATGGCTTCTGGGGAAGGGAGATTCAGTTTTCTTGATGGAGGAGGCCTCTGAAAGGCTACCTATGCTCCAGGAGACACTCCTGTCACCTGTCACCATGTATACACAATTAGACCTATGTGGGTCTTACGAGAGAGAGAGAGAGAGAGAGAGAGAGAGAGAGAGAGAGAGAGAGAGAGAGAGAGTACATGAATTTGGGGGGCAAAGAGTGAAGAAAGACAGAAATAGAGTGGATATGATAAAAAATGTACACATGCATCAAATTTTCAATAAAAATAATAAAAGTTTCATCAGCTCACTGTAATCATATGGAGACCTTCATACCATGCTTCAAGATAAACTTAGTTTTGTAGTTTCCACAAACCTTAATTATCTACTATGATTACTTGTGTTTCTTTCATATGAGTATGTTTTATAGCTTCAATTATTCTCTAAGCTCATGAAGACCAACAGCTTTGTTTTCACAAACAAAATACTTTAGTACTAAATACAGTGCTATTCACAGAAAGCTATTAATACAAAACTGTTAAATCACTTACAAATTGTATAAGCTTAAAGCAACCTCCTAGAGCCTTCAAAAGCCTTTCAAATCAGTCAAATATAAAAACAGTTTTTCTAAGGAATGGGGAGATGAATGAGCATCACAGTGTTCCAGGCAAACTGAGGTGGGGGATGAAGTCATGAGGATGTTTAGGGAGAACCCAGGCAGACAAATGTGGGGTTAAAAGGAATGTGTCATGGAAATAAAGGGATAATGCCAATGCCTGAGAAAGGAAGGGATGGTACTGAAAGCGTCAAAAGCAGTCCTTAATATTACTCAGTTCTCCCTGATGCTGATCCTGCCAATCCTGTATGCCTCTCTATACATACTATTCCTCGTCTCTAAATATTTCCACCTCACCATGCACTTAGTTGTTTAGACACAAACTAAGAGTCACTTTAATCTCTCCTTGTTCCTCAACCTCTATATTTGATCCTTTGCAAGTTTTTTTTAAAACTTGTTCTTCAAAATATGTCTCCCCTCCATCTGTTATAGTTTCCACATCTGCTGTACAGCCTAAGTTGCCACCATCACCCTGATTATTATAGCTGCTTGGCAACCTGCTTCCATTCTGGTTCCTGACCTTCTTGTATTGATACATGACATCCTCAATGCTATGTAACATATAAATCAAACAATGTCACTTGCTTGCTGCAAATCTTATGTGAAGTAAAATACAAGCTGTCTGTGTGTGTGAGAGAGAGACAGAGACACAGAGAGAGACAGAGAAAGAGAGGATACACAGAGAGAGAGAGGGAGAGAAGGAGCGAGGGAGGGAGAGTATTCATGCAGAAACACATTTTTGTCTGTGGGTGTACATGCAGTTGTGTGTGTGTCTACACATGGAGGTCACGGGACAACCTCAGGAGTTATTCTTTAGGTACTATCTACCTTTTAATTTTATTTCATTTCATTTTATTTTTTGAGACAGAGTTTTAGACTGACCTGGAACTCACTGATTAGGCTAGCATGTCTGGCTACGCAGCCACAGGAATTCTTTTCCTTCATCTTTCCAGTGCTAGAATTCTAAGCATGTGATACACCTGGCTTTTGACACTGGTTCTGCATATTGAACTCAAGTCCTTTGTGGATTTTCTTCCTCATCAGGTTCTAAGCTCTGACTTTGCTCAGTAACTTTGCATGATCTGACCCTACTTCATCATCAGGCCTCATCTTCGACTCCCTTCTTCCTCATAGCCTTCTTTCCCTTCCAATATACCTACTCTATTTGTGCCATAAGACCTTGTTTCCTCTTAACTTAAATACAAAGGCACAACATAGTCACAGAAAAACTCCTTTCTCTTAGCCAGATCTAGGCTCTCTTCCTGGCTATTTAAACCTTCATGCAGTGCTGTCCCACAGAGGAATAGATGGCTATTATTGCATCCTCTATATTCTCTATGGAATGGACTGCTCTCATTTGTTGCTTGTGCAGGATCTGTCTTATGCTTTGTTTCTGGCCCCCATCTGCTTATATCACAATTTCACACAAGCTCATAGGAGCTTGGACTCTCATTCACCTTGTCAGAACACTGCCAGCTTCATAGTGAGACATTACCATTTCTAAAGCAGCAGATATAAATAAGTGATCTACAGAAGAGCACACACACACACACGTGTGTGTGTGTGTGTGTGTGTGTGTGTGTGTGTGTGTGTGTGTGTGTGAAGGAAGAACTTCTATGTGCCTAAGCCTTTTCTGGGCTTACTGCTTATCAATGTCACTTCTGACTATATTGAATAGCTTCATGTGTTCAGATGGTATTTGAGGAAATATTTGATATTTTACCTTAGCATAAAAGCAAAGACATGCCACCTACCTTATTCTCATACTCATGGTTTTAAACCTGTGATCCTATACATGGGATTCTAACCTCAGAAATATAATGAGAAGGTGAGAATGAACATTGCAAGGCTGCTGAAGAAGAGTCCATGTTGCCTTTCTAGAGAATGCAATGGGGCTTTCTAGCATGATAGATAGCTACACATGCTCTTAGTAAAAAGGCAACCCTGCAAAGATGTGATTTCAGAATATTACTTCTGTGAAGAGCTTTCACTCTTAAGTTTTGCCACAGGGCTGTTCAGATTGCTAATACAGTGTTTTCTGGAAACACAGTCACAAATAAGTGTGTGGAAATGGCAGCTACATTAGCTTTATTGTGTACAGTTAAGAATTCAACACTGTTGAAAACACCACTCCTTCATTTCCACAGTGCTCTGCATAGAGTTAGACCCTGAGGAAGAACTTAGTGGGGACTGAGTTCCAGTGACCTTAAACAACATAAGCATATGCTCATGGACTGGAAGGTAAGGAGGTACTGATTAAACACCAGCTTCATGAGCTCATACCATGTGGACCAGGGATGATGATCTGGGTGGAGCCCAGTCAGACATGAGAAGGATAGTTAAGGCTGTAAGGGTTGACTTTGTAGACCCTTTGTCTCCTTTAAAGAACCTGACCCTGCCTTCCATTTCTTCTCCTCTATACTCCCAGGCATTTAGCAGGACACAACAGGTACACAGTTACAGAACTTGTTCAATTAGAGCCATATAAGAACTTGATCAGAGAACACAGATCTACCTCATAATATGGCCCATTGGGGCCTGACTTTTTAAAAATCTTGACTATAGAAACTCTTTTTCAATTAATGGAAAGTAAATTTTTTTCCTTTTGGATTTCTTTTTCTAATGAATACTAGAAACAAACATAAAACGTCAGAACAGTTAAAGGCTCACAACCCGTGATTCATGAACACATCACAGAAGGGCATGATAGACTGAGGCTTTCTGAGGCAGGGAATGAGGTAACAGGGATATCCTGGGCTCATGGGCCTCCAGACTGCTCCATTAAGGACTGAAGAAGCTTTCAGACTAAGAGACTTCAGCTGAAACCACTTGGATGTTTTAAGATAAAGTATTCTAAACTCTCCAAAGGGTTCATAGCTCAACATTTTTAAAGAAAAGAGTCTCAGCTGAATGTCTTCTCTCATTCTAAGCCAGATACTGTGCAGTTGCTGATAGCTTACCATGTTCCTGTTACATGATGGTGATATTACATGGTTCAACCTCACACAATCATGGTAAGAACAGGCTGGGAAAGAGTTCTGTTTCAGAATGCCGTACATGTGAAGGTTAGCTAGCATGGCTCAAATCACTAGGTTCGAAGTTGTGTAAATGAAATCCCACTATGTACTTTACACTCTGTCTTGCAGAAGGAGACTTTTGTATCCTCCTGGTACTTTATTCCCTGATGGACTCCAACCCCAGCCACTCCGGTGAACCTTAGCTTAGTTTCAATCATTCCAGAAAGATGAACACAGAGCTCCTGTTGTACACACAACTCCTACAGTAAATCACATATGATAAAGGCTAAGAGTTAAAACACTTTACTGGAACACTGAAGATGATATGGAGTGGTATCTGTCACCTGAAGGGAACCCTCTATCCTGCTGTCTGTGCTAACCCCTTTCCTCTCTGACTCCTGCTTCTCATTCTGCCCCTTCTGGGCTTCACAGTCTCCCACTACCATGCACATCAGTTCACATCTTCTTGGCTTATGATCTACTAATTTCATGATACACATTTCCCAGATAAGTAGCAAAGCCCTTATGAGATCAACCATCCTCAATCCCAGGGTTTGGGAGGAAGAGGCAAGCAGATCTCTGTGAGTTCAAAGCCAGAGTGGCCTACAGAGCTAGTTCCAGGACAGCCAGGGCTGTTACACAGAGAAACTCTGTCTCAAAAGAACAAAAAAAAAAAAAAAAAAAAAAAAAAAAGTTCAGGCCAGCACTGTGTGACTGAACACACACTTATGCAATAAAATCTGTGGGATACACTATACATTATGCCAACTGCCAGAACTAGAGAAGAGTGTGAAACAATGAGTTCAAATGTCTCTCTGCTGTAGAATTCAGTATAGTTGAAGAGGCAAGTATTCAAATAACAGCTGTGAAGCTAGAGAAAATAGCCATGGCAGCTGAGGTGAGGGATGGCTTGGGGTAGGGGTGAGGGAGAGTGTTGTGCCATGTGGATTCTGATTGGAAATACATTTCGAATACCCTTTTTTAAATGAAATAAAACCCCCACAAAATCAAAATTAATTCATCCATGTATGGCAATTACTATTTGTAGATTTGAATACAGTAATCATTGATGAAATTTTTGATTAAAATTAAATTGACTTTTTCCTAATGGTTATCTTAAAGGAAGAATACTCTTAAATAGAACAGAAATAAAATAAAATTCTGAATATGAGGTCATTTTATATGCAAATCACTTTTCTGGAATCTAGCATTGTCTGAGAACTTCAAAAACTCAAGCTTCTGATAGTATGGATTTTGCAAGTGACAGATCTCCAGACCATTTTACTCAGGGGCATGTAATGACAGGCATCGATTCCCTTTTTGCTTCTGAAAGGCTTATTTCACATGGACAAATTCTCTAAGCACAGAACTGTGAGGTTCTGTGGGGCCTCCTAGAGAAGGAGGATTTTCAGTGAGGGCTACATACGACAGAGAGTCATTAGAAGAGTCTGAAAAGGTTGGGCACCATCTGCAACCTTTCTGATATAATAGCAGACCATAATGTTTTTTTTTTCTTCACATGGCCCAAGCAAACCTCTACAGATTACAAATTCATGTGCTCCTTTCCTGAGTGTTTCAAATTTAGTTGATTTAAAGTGACTCCCAAAGTGAGTGAGATGGCTTAGCCTATAAAGGCATTTGCTGCCAACTCTGACAGGCTAAGTCTGATTCACTGGATACAAATGGTGACAGGAGAGAACATATTCTTCTGCGTTGTCCCCTGACCTCCACACAAGCACCATGGAATATACATTTGTCCTGACCTCTGTACAGATAAATGAATAAGAGCAATTTTTGAAAGTTAAAGTGATGTCTAAGAAAATGGCTTTTAAAATATATCACAAATTGACATATTTATCCAGAATTTAAGAATTACTAATCTAGGCTGGGAGTTGGTGTCCCACACCTTTAATCCCAGCACTGGAGAGGCAGAGGTAGGTGGATCTCTGTGAATTTGATGCCAGCCTGGTCTACAGAGCTAGTTCCAGGACAGGTTCCAAAAGCAACACAGAAAAACCCTGTCTCGAGAAAAAAAAAAAAAAAAAAAAAAAAAAAGTTACTGTTACTGATACTAATCTACTACAAAATTATAAAAACACATGCTCATTTGCTTCCATAGTCATAGAGCACAGTTTAAAACATAATGCAGTATATTGTGTTGCAGGGCAAAGATTGTCCAGTGACCCTAAAATATAATTCTCTGGTCCAACTGCAAAGTACCTTCTAGCCACACTATAAAATTAGTGAATGAAACATCCTTTGAACTCTCATTCCCAGAAACGTAAGACAAAAGACTTCTTCTCTGTCCTCATACAAGGAAAGATAACAACTACATTTCCCCTAGAAAGCACATCCATGACTAAGAAGCCAGGTAAGAAAGCATTAGGATATAGCTCAGTAGTCAATTTGAAATAAAATGTAGGATTCCGACTGCTTTCATTCTATCAGCATTAGAAAGATCTGCTTCATCTAACGAAGTTTCTAGGCTCAACTCACTTATATGTGGAATCTAAACAACTTAATGGAAGTACATCATGGAGGTATAGTTACCAAAGGGTTAGGAGGTGGGGAAAGAACATTGGCCCTCAAGTATAAGGTGACAGATAGGATAGATAAATTCTTATGTTTTGTAGAACAGCAAAGTGACAATAATTAATAATAGTGTGTTATAGTGTGTTATATATTTCAAATAGTTAGAAGGATTCTAAATGGTCTATCCACCAAGAAACTACAACTATTTGAGGTGATGAATATGCTAATTTTCTGATCATGTATGAAAATGTCAACTTTTACTCTGCAAATAAATACATGTTAATTCAAAATTAAATGAAACTATGGGCTGGAGAGACAGCTCAGCTGGTAAAAAAAAAAAAAAAAAACATTCATTTTTCTGGTAGAACATAACCAGGGCTGGGAAATCAGAGAAAGACAAATTTCTGGGGTTCATTGGCTGGCTAGCCTAGGCAAGGTGAGCTACAGGCTAATCAAAGGCCCCCAAACTTGGTGTCCAGCATCTAAGAATTCATGTCTGATATTGTCTTCTGCCCCTCATATACATGCACACAAATACAAAATAGAAAAACATAAAATGACACTAACCTAAATAGAAGATCACTGAAATACTTCCATATGACTCTGAAGAGCTTAAGAGCCACAAAGGAGATCTCACCTAAAATGCCCAAAAGCTCTGACACACACTTGCAGTAGAAGGATCTCTGTATATATTGGTAAAAGGAAAAGAGATCTTGACATTATAAACACATTCACAAAATAGTACCACGAATAACACTACCCATAGTTCAAAGGCCAGTTTTCTGGAAGTAAGATCTAAATTCAGAGATACTGCAGTAGAGTAACAATTTAAAAAGTTAAAGTGGTTAATTATTTGCATAAACACATAGATAACTTGAAAAACTTGATAGTCATCTACTAGAAATGACAATCCCACTAAACAATGAGATCTAAGGGGTCTCTAGAAATCCCAAGCAACCATTTTGGTATCCAGAAGAATAAAAGATAGCTGCACCATGAGTCCCACAGCATATCAGCCGGTCCACTAGACTGAAGGTTAATGAAGTAGAGTGCTGGTTCTCACCCAACCACATAACTAGAGTAAGGCCCAAAACTCTTCAGATCTCAGTCACCTCAAATACAAGTCAACTGAACTCAACTTTAACATTCTATCATTAAGTTAAGTGAAGACATGTCCCTCTTTTAGGAAATAGGTACTAAAATACATAAATGTAAACCTGGAGTATCATGATGATCAGAGACTACGTAATTGTTAAGAGAAAGAAAAATCCTGAAATTTTAGGTTGGATACTACATGCCTTGAGACAAAGATGAAAGAATATAGGGAGTCTTTAGGATGAATATGCTTATAAAGGGTCCTTGAATCATGACCACATAGTTTGCTAACAAGAAGAAAGCTAGCCTAATGATGTACTTAGGGGGCTGATCCTCACTGCTACTGGTCCTCCAGAGGAACAGAGCAAGTCACTGCTGTGGAGTTATGTTCAACATAATCAAGGAGAACACAGTTTTTAAAAGGAAAAAATTTAGAGAGACAATACCCTTCCAGGTCCCACACATCAGAAGAGCACTTTGTGCCTGTCTCCAGTCCAGCAGGAGTAAAACACTGCATTTCTTTCAAGACCTACTGGAACCAATATCCCATTTTCAGGGATATTCTGTTGATGACAGGATTTTGGATATACAATATATCAATAGAAGTGCTGCAAGACAACATGCCATAGCATTTGTGCAGGTCAGCATAATTTATTTCTCAGTCTTCAATTATTTGCAGCTATTGTGACTGGGAAAACTACTGATGAGCTCAGATGTGTTCTTATTCTCCAGGGGGTTTTTGAAGGAATCCTACTGTGATCCTTTTCCTTAACATGCACACAAAGGATATCTTTTCAGAGATTGTTAACTTGAGGTTTGAAATTCTTCTAATTCCCTTACTGTATTTAAGCATGCCATCAGCGATTACTTACTGCCTCATAATTCTACCCAGAGAACAAAAGCTGGCATTTGTTGTTGAATGGGAGACAAAGGATTTGAAATTGCGAGTAATTTAAATAAGTCACAATTTGGTGTTATTTATTGCATTCATTCCCAGCAGGCCTAATTTAAACACCTTTATGCTTTTCACGTTTTTTCTTTTTCTTTTTTTTCCCCCTTGTTCGCTTTTCCTACTGAGAAGGTGAAATCTAATGCTTAATAGTGTTCCTTCAGAATCCACACACAAGAGGCACAAAGGGAAATCATGAGTTTAATTCAAAGACGGAATGCAGTTAGGAGCTTTTCAGGTTCTGACAGTGACATAACAAATCCAATTCATTAGGCTTTTTGGCTCTTCCTCTCTTATTGCATTATGGGTATATTGTTGAGTTCAATTTTTATGACAATGGCAGAGATGTTCTTTAGCCAATTAAAAAAGAAAGTCAAGATTTGGTTAAAAAGACTTAAAGCTCAGTTTAAAAGTGCTATAAGTGAACATGAAAAAATGATTTATTAACCTTGATTTGGTATACAATCTGGCTCTAATCTTCCTTTCCTTTTAACTTGTTTGGTTGTTGTGGATTACATTTGTGGCTTAACCAAAACATTCTACTTTCAATGTATAACTTCACTTGCTCATCTACAAATTATATTTCATTCCAGAGTTAAGATTCTTACAGGAAACATTGACAAAATGTGGCAAGAATTTATAGTTTTCAAAATGACTAGCAATCCTTGACAACTAAAAGTTAATGTTAAGTTGTAGAATAACTCAGTGGAAAATAAGTAATAGGACTTTCAAAATTAAGAACCAATACACTGAAAGTGTTTTGAAAATTAATATTAAGCTGCTATGCTTGACTTGATTAGCTTTCTTACAAGTCAAACCCAGTTCTTGCACACTCCCCTTCTCCCCTGTCTCTATCCCCCCGTCTCTCCCCCCCCACCAGCCCCCATCTCATCCCCTTTCTGCTCCCCAGGAAGAGTGAGGCCTTCCATGGGGAGTCTTCAAAGTCTGTCATATCATTTGGAGCAGGGCCCAGGCCCTCCCCCATGTGTCTAAGCAGAGAAACTATCCCCCTATGTGGAATGGGCTCCCAAAGTCCATTTGTATACTAGGGATAAATACTGACCTACTACCAGAGGCCCCATAGACTGCCCAGTCCTCCCAGCTAACACCACATTCAGGGAAACTGGGTCGGTCCTATGCTAGTTTCCCAGCTATCAGACTGGAGTCCATGAGCTCCGCCTTGTTCAGGTCAGCAGTTGATATGGATTTCTCTAGCCTAGTCTTGACCCCTTTGCTCATCACTCCTCCCTGTCTGCAACTGGATTCCAAGAATTCTGCTCAATGTTTAGCTGTGGGCGTCTGATACTACTTCCATACAGTCTTCTTGAGGGGGAGGCTTCTGCCCCCAAGCCCGTATACATAGATGCCTATATACTGAGCCTGGGTTCCGGTGCCTTCCTGTTAACCTTACCCCTAGGCCAGAGAGACCACATGAATGGTACCCATGGGAAGCCAAAGACCTCAACGAACTCTGTAAAGCTTGTGTGGAAGAAGGGTCTAACTCTCCTTGGGCCCTGCCCAAAGATTGGATGGCCTTAGCTAAGGTCTGCCTTACTGATACTCAGTTCATCATCTGCACTCCTTTAAGGAGGAGTGCAGAGTATGGGAGAAAATTAACCTGAGATCCAATCTTGCTTTACCCATCACTAATGGGATGCTTATGAGGACAGGGGTATGGTTTTTCACGGGAGTACAACAAGCAACGGTAGCTGGTCCTTACAGAGATCAAGTGAAGCAACTGGGTATGATAGTGTGGCAGAAGCTCCAAGAAGGCCCTACTGAGTCAGGGGACTCCTCCCCAAGTTCAGCGCAAGCTGCCTGCAGGGGAAATGAGACCAGTTTGTTAAGCTCATGGTCTAGAATGGGATGAATTCTGAACATAGAGCAGCATGCACAAGTCTAAAGAATCATTTTGAAGCCAATGGATAATTATCACTCAGGACATTGGCATGCATAGCCAGCAGTCATAGGCCCTGGCTAATGCATATGAGCCAAGATGCTTACAGAGGCCTTCTTCCAGGCCCTGACAGTACAGACCAATATTGTTTTACCCCCAACAGTCCTGTTTTTCAGTGTGGCCAACTGGGACACTTCAAGAGGCATTGTTCACAAACCAGAAAGCTCCCATGGAACAAACAAAAGGGGCCACCCACAACTTGCCCTAGATGCCATAAGGGCTATCACTGGCAACTGGACTGCTGCTCTATGTTTGATATTGAGGGGAAGCCTTTAAACTAGAACAGGGGCATTCCCCTGCCCAGTTCAAACAAAAGGGGAAGGCAGATGGCCAGTAGAAGAACTTCTGCCATATGGAGGGTCCCAATCAATACTTGAAGGACAACAGTCCAAGATAACCATGTTTATAGAGTGTAAGAGATTCTACTGCCTCTTAGACTCGGGGCAGCTAGAACCGTCCTCCATAAGGAAGAGGTGCCTGCTGACCAGGAACTTGGTGCAGGATCCACAGACCTAGGGGTTAATGGCAGCACCCCCTCACAGAAGGCAGTCACCCTATAAATATGGGTTAGCCCAGACGGCAGATGGGGGAGCAAAGACGCTATAGACCTCCTTGGTCAGAGGGATGCTTCACAACCTACTGGGACAGGATATGCTAGGCCAGATGGACAAGGTCTTCACCACAGAACATCAAGAATTTTAGGACTTATTAGAAGAGGAGAGGCATAATCAGCTCTCAGATGACCTGAGGAGATCTCTCCCAAGGATTTCTTTAACTTACACAATTACCACAAGGAGTCCAAGCAGCCCATTGAGGCTTACCACCAATCCTCCCATGTTCCTCCCAATCTGATGGAAACTGGATGGGCCCATGTGGGTGCAACAGTGACCATTAACCCTAGACAAGCTCCAAGCCCTTAGGGATGGTGGTGGTAGATCAATGACTCTGGGGACACATATGCCCTTCCACAAGTCCATGGAACACCCTGGTATTTGTTATTTTAAAAAAAAAAAAAAAGGCATCAGGTACATAGAGATTTCTTCAAGACCTCCAAAAGATTAATGAGAGAATGGAGATGGTAGGGAACACCCTGCGGGAGCTCCCATGGGTTCTTGCCACCCCCCCCCACTTCTCATTATGTGTAATTGATAATAAGGTTTGCTTCTTCTGAATTCCTCTCCAACTGGAGGATTGTGAGAAGTTTGATTTTTCTACCCCTTATCTTAACTATGCCCAGCATGATGAGAGATATAAATGGCTGATATTCCCCAAGGAATGGCTAATAGCCCTGCCTTCTGCCAATCTTAGTGGTGATTTACTCTTGGGACATGAGGACTCTAAAGGGTTAGAAAGTATACTAAACCAGGTCATTGACACATTACAGGCCAAAGGGTTTAGGGTGGTGCCAACCAAAGTATACAGGTGCCCCCTTTTAAAATCCTGGGGACCCATGTGACACTGGCCAATGTTCAACCTCTTAAATCACAATTGCACATTCCCACTCAGGTAACGATCAACCAACTCCAAAAGATATAATGGGAGAGATTTACTCCCCTGGCTAGGCATCCCCTGTACTCAATGCTGTGGCAGGGGAGCCCATCCCAAACCCTAGAATTAGGAACAGAGCTCTTCCTAATCATAAAGCAGATCTAGGCCTTGATAGATATGGCCTCCCTGGCCAGGTACTGGGCCGAGCTTCTCCTGGAACTCTGGGTGTTAAGGGGACCTTCCCTCTTTACCAGTCTTAACACAAAAGGAAAACCTCTACAATGGCTCCATCCCTCTACAGGGGAAGCCTGAGGATCTATTCTATGACTGATCAGCTGGTGGAGTGCATTGTCCTTAGGGATATGGATTGTCTCCTCTGGAACAATAGCTGTATGGCCATAGCCCTAGAGGGCTTTATGGAAACCCTCTCTTACCATTAAGAACCTTCCAAATGGCCCACGCTGTATTCTAGCCTGCCACTACAAATACCTGCCCTAATGTCCACTACCCTTCCTCCCCAACCTCTCTTTATATTTACTGATGGGGGTAGGTAGGGAACGGCCTTTGTAGGCTTCCGAGAAGATCAGGAAGAACTGATCTCAATGGGATTTATGCCAGTTAAGGGATCAGGCAGCACAGTTCACTGAACATATGGCACTACAGCACCACCCGCAGGCCTTCAATTTGTTCATAAATAGTGAATATGTAACTGGGTCGGTCCCTTCCCTTGCTCAGACATACATAAAGCTGGTTGGCAACCCCATTACTGCCCTAATGATGTCCATATGGAGCCTCTTGGAGGCCAGTGACAAGCCTCTCTTTATACAACATATAAGAAGTCACACCTCTTTTCCTGGCTTCATAGCCAAGAGAAATGCCTGCGCCGACTAACTTGCCTCGGGCACCAGGGTATTTACCATTCAGGATGCCTCTAAACTTGAGGAACTGACAACATAGTTTTCCCTCTATACCTATCTCTGAACTAAAGAAAAAAGTACATTCAAGCACATCATGCTGCCCCTTTCTTCGGGCCCCACTTAGCCCACCAGTGGGAATGAATCCCAGAAGGCCTAGGCCAAATACTATTTGGCAGACTGATGTTACCCATTTTCTCCCTTTTGGGGAACTAAAATACATATTCATGTCTGTAGACACTTTCTCAGGAGCCTGTTGGGCCACTGCTCATACCAGGGAGAGAGCCAGACATGCCCATTCACACTTTCTACAATGCATTGCCATTCTGGACATACCTACTCAAGTTATGGTTTTCCAGCCAAGCTTTATAAAGCTTTTGCAAGGACTGGAATAGCTAACATATAACAGATATACCCTACAATCCCCTGGGGCAGGCAGTTCTCAAAGAAAAACTAAACCAACTAAAGGGGAGAGCTAGCCCCCATATAGAGTTACAAATAGCAATGCTGACTATTAATGTTTTAAATTTTTAAAAGGATAAATCACAAAATAGAGTCCAAAAACATTGGGGACAACAGAATCCAGAAATCAAGTTGGAAGGACCCTCTGACTTCACAATGGAAAGGATCAGATCTCCTCCTAATGATAGGACTGGAGTGCTTTCCCCTTTAGGGGAAAGCCTTCCCATATGGTTACCAGCCAAAAATATCAAGATTTTGCCCACCCTCACAGATCCTTGCCATGCCCGAGTTGACCAACAAACAGAGAAAGAGGATTTGGTAGGACACCAGGGTCTCCTGCAACTGGAGGTCAAGGAGAGAAAGGCAAACATGTTCCAGAGAAAGGAATGTCCTGAAGAATGGATCTCTCCCCTTACAATTTCAGATAAAGATGGAGGTTCCGGGACAATGGCTCCTGCTAATCTGGATAATGGCCACCCTCATGTCTGTAGCAGTCACCCAGAAGGAGAAGCTCAAACCCCACCAATCACAGTGGGTTACCTGGATGGAGAGATCCTCAACTCCACAACTAAGGAGACAGTGCCTGGGACCTGGTGGCCAGACCTGGAATTCGACCTCTGTGACCTCTGACTCCAGGATCATGGGGAAATGGGGGATTGGGTGCCCCGAATGCAGGTGGAGGTGGGGGTGTACTCTACCCGCTATGGGAAAATCCTCTGAGTACGGATGCTCCCACTTGATGAAGCGTAATCACTCGTTAAACACCCCTTTTTATGCTTGCCTGGGAAGCAATAGAACAGGGCAAGTCACGCAATGTGTAGGGTCAGAGGCCTTCTACGGCTCCTCCTGGGGATGTGAAAAGACAGCTAATTGGATCCAACACTTGATTCCCATTAGGGTGGAATGGGTCCCCTTGTCCAGGCTAAGGTCAAACCACATCCATCTTGGGGTGATGTCCAAAATATCAACGTGGGGAGGGGAAAGGGCTAAGTAATTTGGAAAGACAGTATTTGTGGTGGCTTAGGGTCTACCAATCTAGGGCTAATCAAGGGCTCATATTCATGTTAAGAATATGTGAAGGGGTAGAGCTCCCTTTCACATCTGCTCTGGTGGGCCCATTCCAACCAGCAAAGGAAATGACAGTAGGCCTGCTATGCCGCCCTCCCCCCACCTCCGTTGCACCTATCATGGATGAGGGGCCCAGATCCAAGTACTCCTTCCCTACTCATGGGAAATTCACTACTCTAAATGGTCAGTCTATCCTTTATGGCTCTTAATAGCACGAGATCCAAGTTGATTGGCTCCTGCTGGCTGTGTCTACAGCCCCGATCACTGTCCTTCTTGGTGATTCCAATGGTAGAGAATTACATGGATTCCTCCTCACCGACCTGTCGGTGGGGAGATACTGTTGAGAGCCCGCTGAGCTCACTTTCCCACTCTTCCCAGGGAATTTCACACACTTAACTGATAAGTACAAATGGGAGAGGAGTTGGGCACATCAATGTGGCATAACTATTTCTACTCGGTGGTTAAGGCCAGAGGCAAAAGGAGTCTTCTGGCTATGTGAACAGACAGGGCTTGCCTCCTGCATATACGAGCCATTACTTATAGCTAGGGGAGATAGGTGTACTCTGGTCACACTTCTCCCCCACGCCCTCTATAGGAAAAATGATGAAGTGCCATTAAGGCAAAACCATTGTCAAAAAAGAGAGCCCCTAACCGCTATTTGGTAACAACCCTCATGGGCTTGGTGGGGTCACCGGCACTGCTCTGGGAGCTACATCTTTGGTACTACAGGACAGGGGATTAAAAGAACAAAGGACACAAATAGGTGTCATCCTAGATAAGGTAGACATTAGCCTAAAGCATTTACAAAAGTCTTTAGACTGCTTAGCTAGAATGGCTTTACAAAATAGGCAAGGGCTAGATTTGTTGATCCTAGACAAAGGGGGGTTGTGCAAGGGTTTGGGGGAGGAATGTTGATTTTATGCAGACCATTCCAGCGTGATACAAAAATTTTAGCCTAGACAGACTCGTAAGGACATTGATACATATTATATACAGGACAAGGGTTGGTATGAAACATCGTTTTCAATGTCCCTCTGGCTGACCACCCTGACATCTACTTTACTCAGGCCGCTCCTCTTCTTAATTATGATCCTGATACTTGGACCTTGTGTTCTTAATAGAATAATTACCTATGAAAATAAAACAAAAAACAAAACAATCAAAACAGAAAAATGAGGTACAACGTATGACTTTTAGGGTACACTATGACCACTTCACCCCTAGTTTGATAAACCCCTACCTCAAAATGAAAATGAGGTTTAAACGGAGGGGGAGATATCATTCCCCTTCCTTGGGGTAGGCATCACCCTCATTGAGGGTTGCCTTAACTGGTGGACAAAAACGAGCTAAGACTGGTCTAAACAAACAAAATGGGGAGATGTGGAGGCTCACTGATGATGTCCTGCCAGAAAAGGGAGTGGCCCAAGCTAACCACCTGCACCTTTACAAGATGGGGCTAGGAGGAAGCTACAGAGGCAATGCTCCAAGTGTTTACTGAGAAAAACAATTGGCTGCCCAAACTCACACCAGATGAGGTCATCACACTAGCAGACTGTGCCCACCAAGAGGGGAAAGGACACGAGATACATAATAGGAATATCTTTAAAATTTTTGGGTAATACTTTTCCCGTCCTGCGATTTTTGACTTTAAGAGGGCTTTGCTGTTAAACAATAAAGGAGATCCTGCTTGACTCGACTCCTTGTTGCATCTGATTGTCTCTGGGTCCCAGGGAGGCTGTGGGACTGGCAAACAGTGCACTCTACCCTCTCTGACCTTGACCCAAGGGCCCACTAGAGATCCCAACAGTTTAGGGCAAAAAAAAAAAAAAAATGACTGGAAAATAATACATGTCACCCTGAAAGGTCTTAAGATACATCCCATAGTTTCATCATGCTTCTATTCAATTTCCCTGGAGACTATTAAGCCCTGACAGCTAAGACCCTTAGGGAAGATACAGAGCCCAAGTAATTCATGGTGTACACAGAATGCAGAGGGAAATGACCACCATGCACTCCAAGCCACCAGCATTGGCTGTTTGGTATCATAGAAAACATGACCCTATATGGGTTGGCATGGGTCTTCTCAACACTAAACAAGCTTGTCTGCTTTCCCTTTATTACACAGGAACAATCCCTGTAGCACTTGAACTACTGGAGAGAGAAGGGAAACAGATGGCAGAGACTCTGTTCTCCACCGCTTCGTTTCCTTAACCTTCAGCAAGGGAAGAACTAATGCTCAGCAAATTAGAGAGTTTACATTTTTAAAGATAAGAACTTGGGATTGATACTAATTGGACTGAGTTGAAATATTTCCAAAATAAGTAGAGTCATTTCGCAGAGTGATATTCAGGATTAAAGTTTTATAAATATTGCACAGAGCTTTCTATAGTCATTAAGTTGGACAAATATGCTAAATTTCTCAACATGCTAGATTTCTTAGGGAGGATTATATTTGGCTCAAAAACTGCATTGTACCCCTTCACTGCAGAGAGCTCACAAGTTGTAAGAAGGTTGTACAACTGGCTCTGGTCCAATTAGAAACACTGCATAAAGTATGTTCAATAAGTTACTCTGGAAACAGTGTAGATGAAGTTTACTTCAGTAAGGGTGAACATGCAGGATTTTGCTAGATAGAACGGATGGAAAAGGATTTGCATTATGCAAGCTAAAATGTGAGCATAAATAGAAAGTGGGAGAGTATATTTTAAGTTTTATTTTTTAATCAGTGGTGTGTGTGTGTGTGTGTTGGTATGTGCATAGGAGTTCAAGTGCAAAGGACAGAGGCATCAGATTCTCCTGGGGCAGGAGTTACAAGTGATTGTGAGCCTCTTTGTGAGTATTGGGAGTCAATAAGGTTTTATGTAAGATCAGTACAAGATATTAACTACTCAGCCTTTTCTTTAACCCATGAAATATGAATAACTTTAAACAATAGAGCTATAGCACACAGTGAATGTGTATTATTCAAATAATAAAGAGCCAACAAACACTATATAAAAACTAACAAGAAAACATTGCATATAGTTTGTAACAATGAGTAATTATGGACCAGATAATGCTCAGGAAAAAGAATAATGAAAATATACTCAACTTACTCAACATTTCAAATTAAACAACAGTAAAACATAAAATGAAAAGCTGCTTATTGTCAGTGGTAAGTACTGACAGGACAAGCGCATTATGCTATAGGTTTACAGAAACCTAAATCTAACTGCAAAGGTTTTGAAAAGCAATGCCCAGGGATGAGGAGATGCTCTGTGGGTTAGGCACTGTGCGGGCATGAGGACTTGAGTTTCCATTCCCAAAACCTACATAAAGCGAGACATGGAGACACATGTCTGTCATCCCAACACCCTTCTGATGAGATGGTAGTTAAACACAGGAGATCCATCCAAATCCCAAGGGCCAGCTTATCTAGTAGAAAACAAGACAAACATTCTCAAACAAGACCAGTCCTTTCACTTTCATATGTTCACTATGGCACACATATGCCTTACTACATAGATCACACGTATCATACATGCAAGGATTTTAATGAAGCAATAACTAAACAGAGCATGGTTTATATATACACATCTAGTTTATAGACATGTAGGCATACCTCATGTACATATTTCTTCATTTAATTATACACATATGGGCGTGTCCCTGTACAAGAGTGTGAATGCATGTACAAGAAAATGAGAAGCCAAAACACACAGAGGAAAGGGTACACAGCGAAAAATGTCCCTCACACGTCAGATGTTCCAATGTCCTCTAAAGGCAAAAGTTACTCAATTATCAATATTTACTTACAAGTTTTGGTAGCAAAGCAAGTTGGAATGAAGTCCTGGAAAAATGACTGGGAAGGAAGCAATGGACAGGGTCTGATACCCTGTGTTAACTAATCTAGAGAGAGGGTAACTATATACATGCATATATAGAATGCTCTTTTTTCTTAATGATTCCAGAGCAGTCTATCTTATTTAACCAATGTCCTTAGTTGTACCACCATCCACTCAGAAGGCCTTCAGTCTTCTGCTATTATAAATCATGCAGTGATCAGCTCCCTTACACATTTCTTTGAAGTCACATGCTGGTACATCTGCTGGATATATTCCTAGAAATAGAATTGCTGAGTAGGAGCTGGCCAGACAAAACAAAAACAAAAAGAGCAAGACAAAAGGAAGGTTGTTTCCTGCAAAAATAGTGGTATCCAAAAAGGCAGTCAGCTGCCAGGAAACCACAAACTCCTGGAAAGGCTAGGGCACAGTAAGGAGACCATGTAGGAAAAGACAGTCATTTGTGCTAAAATGAATTCAGTTATGCTAAAGAACATGGATGCCGTAGTGAGACTAGCATTGAAGGAAGCGATCATGCTTGTGGAAGAATAAGTAATGGGTTGGGAAGGGTAAGAGGGAATCAATTAGGATGCAGCCACAGTAGTTGGGGAACAAGTAAGTAAGACTAGTAACCCTTCATGTGCCTTACTCTCCTCAGCTGCCTGTTGCACTTCGCCCTTAAGTGCATTTACAATAAGCCCTCCAAGACATTTACAATAAGCCTCATAGCAAAGACTCTGCAGCACAGAACATCCCACTCCTTCACATTGGAATACAGAAACACTTTTGTTAGTGCCAGTCCTATCTGATGTGTATATTGGCCAGTCCCCCTTTCTCTGTATAGTTACTTAACTATCAAAGAACTTAAACACTGAGAGGTATATTTAAAATCATCCAGTCCCCAAATCATCAGACATCTGTGATCTACTTTCCATTTCCTAAAACTCTGAGATCACAGTAAATGCAGCAATTACAAAGCGACCTAAAGTCATCTCCAAAAGAACCTAACAAGTGGAAGCAGATGTGATGATTAAGACCCCATACTTTCCATTAAGGGAATTAGAAGCTGAAACCATTGTGTGTATTTCCCCACCAGACCGCTCACTCCAAACCCAGCACTGGGAGTTAAGGGTTAAAAAAGAGGCAGAATGGCAGTGAAGCTGGAGTCAACTCTAGACATGATCTAAGATGTTCCCATTTATCCTGTGGGAAGGTATCACCATATCTGCTGACCACACCAAAATCAACAGAGGCTGCATACCCAGCTCAAACTTTGTCAGTCAATGAGAGACAACACCAAGTAAGTTAGCGGGTTCCACTGCGTCTAAAACCTAGAGGGCTTGCTGGCCTCCCTGCCCAAATATCTCATTACACATGGAGGGAGTGAGAATCACATATTTACATTGCAACAAGTTTTCATCTGACATCAACACTTAGGGCAGGACCACACTTTGAGAAACAGTTTACAAGAACAGTGGCCTCTACCTGAGAATTAGCATATACTATAGAATATGTACAATCTTCTCCAATATTTTTCCTAATGCTTTCTAAATTTAAAATACCGAGATAACAATTGTACAAAATTTATAGGGTATTCTCACTTCTATATGTTTGTAAAACTCAACAGATCAGCATCAATTCACTAATAATTACAAAATCAATAGGTGGAAGTACAAAATTTATACCAAAATTTGTAAAAATCTACTCCATAGACAAAACTGGGCAAGTGAGATTGAGTAACTTTAAAAATGTTTATATACCTCACTCCTTTAAATAATCCTAAGAATTAATAAAACTACAAGCAAATCACAAACTAGAAGTACATTTGATCTAAATATGACAAAGAATAAAAATCATGTTACGTAAGACTGACAAGAGAACCTCATATCTCATCTTTGAAGGTTCACAATTCTATATCAAGTCTCAGAAAGGGAAATGCAGGGCTAGTAAATGTACATGCTATTCATTGTTATTAGTAATAAGAATATTCCAATGAAATTTGCGATAAGAGAGTTGTAAACATCCTATCAGCAGACTTATAGACAATACACAGTCACACTTCTCACATTGTGGGTAGAAGTTTTGCCATTTTCCTTCTTGATTTTGTTCTACTTTATTGTTAAGAACACTGCAAGTTTTAATAAGAAAGAAAAGCATTATTTTTTTGGAAAGCTATGAGAGGATACTGGGGCTGAAACATCAATTTAGGGTTCATTTCAATTCCATCATGTAGCAAGCGTTCTCTTGATTTTAATGATAGTTGTATTCTATCCGATTCAGAATTGAAGCTTAATTTACATAATCCCCCAAAGACAGCCCCAGAATTCCATTAAAGGTCACCTTACTTTCCCATGCATATACCAGCTTCTAATCTGCTGCTCATTCTTCTCTCTTCTATTGTCATACCCCATGCTTTGGTAAAGCTTGCTGCTCATTATACTTTCATCTCAAATAGAAAATCTTTCAGTTTTGGCTTTCCATCCTACTAAACTCCATTCCAGTATGTATTACTTCTCCTCTTCATGTTATAGTAAAAGATTAAATAGTCATTTACTTTTTGATGTGTGTAAAATTGAAATCGAGACACCAGAAATGCTCCTTGGAAGTCTCAAAGCACCTACAGGTGAAGCAGTACAGGACTGAGCATTTACTACCGCCAGCCCCAATTGCATATTAAAATCAGGGTGTTGCAGCAGGTTCAGGGAGGAGAATTTATTTGTGTAATAAACAGAGTAGAAAAACTCCCTGGTTCCCAAGGGTCCTCAGTGGAGCACAAAGTCAATGGTTTGCTGTTTGCATACCTCAAATGTACAATTTACTCTTCTGAAATAAAATACTAACAACTGTCAGTCTCCTAATAATAATAATAAATCAATCCTTTTCACTAAAATTATCATTTGAATCCCAACCATCAGGATGCTCAGTGTCAAAATCTTACATTAGTTTTTCCAGATACAGCATCACTGTAAAGAAGAAAACTAACTTTATAATTAATAGTTCCATTAATGGATATTTTCTGATTTTATAAAACAGCAAATATAGCCTTGATTTCAGAATGAAGAGTTAGAACATGGGCATCACTAATACCAAAGACTAGGAAATTATTATATACATAGGCATTCTCTCTCAGGAAGCTAGACAACATCAGGATGTTTTCCATAACAGAAAAAAAAAAATGAGGAGTTACGTTACTTAAAAGAAATGACTCTTTGTGTACTGCTGGCTTGGCACTGTGTGGACAGATAGAGCCAAGACAATAGCCAAACTATATGTCACTCTAATGATACCGAGCTCAGAGGGACAGATAGCTAAGGATAGCATGGGTTGCCTATCTGAAGGTCTACTGCTTTTGTATTAAAAAGAAACTTGCTGAGTACTGCTCTCCTTTGTGAGCATTTGGCTATTTCCCATTTAAAGTACCCTTGTGGAGTTCTTGAAGCATAACTCTTCTTGCCCAACTCAGATCAAGGATCTCTTTTGTCCAGGTATGCTCACATGGCTGCTAACTTTCAACAATCATCATACTCCTTCTGCTTCAGCCAATGTAACACCAATTGGATGCATGTACTTCCTATTGATTTAGTTAAAGAAATAAAAGTCAACAACAAAGACTAACACCAGCTAACTGTACCTCATAGGCAAAATGTAGAACTACATCCATTTCCAGAAATTGTGCTTTATAGGACATTTTTTTTTTCATTTAACCTTTCTTGGTAAATACCAAATTTCAGTAAGTTTTCCAGATAGTATGACTGAGAATATTTAATAACAGGCCTTTTGTTGAATAAGAATAGGAAGTGCAGTTCTTTACAAACATGAAACTATATGCAGGAAGACAAAAGGCATTAGCCAAATTCAGGCATAGGCTGCATTATAGCACTCCTGGAGAAAGTTTTAAATGATTTGTTTTTCAGGAATTTTGTCATCATATTCATGACATCACTGTCAACAGTAATATCGTAGGGCTTTCCCACTGTGCTTTCATATCTGCAAGTCATACTGCTTATTCTAAACCATCATGAGTTGACCTTTACTTGGTATAGTGTGAGATAAAGGCTTAGTTTCAATGTTCTGCAGGTGGATATGCAGATTTATCATTTAATGACACTGCCCTTTACTATCGGGTCTTCTTGGCACTCTCCTCAGAGATTAGTTGACTATATGTGTGTGGGTTTCCTCATAGAGCTTCTACTCACTTCCATTATTCTGTGCCTTTCTCTAAGCTATTAGAGCACAGGCATTCAAGCTGCCCCCTCCCTGGTTCGTAAATCAGTCCATCCTGTCCCCGTGCAGCTTTCTCTGAGACAGAGTTAAAAAGCCACACTGCTATGGTGTTGTGGCTCCTCTCTCTCAAGACTGCAAGATAAGACTACGATCCTCTTCCACTTCAATCATTCCCATTCCCTTGACCATATCATTGCTTCATGTTCTCAGGTCCCCTACCTTCTATCTCCCCCAAGTTTACCCTGTAGAGCTCATCTAATTTCCCTTCCCAGGGCGATCAATCCATGCCTCCCTATTAGGGTCCTCCTTGTTACCTAGCTTCTCTGGAGCTGTGGATTATGTAAGAGATATCTTAATACAGAGAGCCACTATGGAGTTGGAGAGAAACCTGATATTAGGATAATTCCCAAAAAACTACAAGGATGACCCTAGCTAAGACTCCTAGCAATAGTGGAGAGGGTGTCTGAACTGGCCTTCCTTTGTAATCACTTTGGTGAACACCCCAACTACCATCATAGAACCTTCACCCAGTAATTGATGGAACCAGACACAGAGATCCACAACCAAGTACCAGGCCTACTTCCAGGAATCCAGTCGAAGAGAGGGAGGAGGGAATGTATGAGCAAGGAAGGTCAAGATCATGATGGAGAAATCTATAGAGACAGCTGAACCAAGCTCATGGAAACTCTTGAACTCAAGCCTGACAGTGATACAGAGTCCAGGGGGACAAACTAGGCCCTCCATATGTGGGACACAATTGTGAAGCTTGAACTATCAGAGGGGCCCCTGGCAGTAGGACCACGGAACAAACCTGGTACATGAGATAGGTTTTTTGAGCCCATTCCCTATAGTGGGATGCCATGCTAAGCATTAATGCATGGAGAGGGGCTCAGCCCTGCCTCAACCTATTGTGTCAGACTTTGTTGACTCCTCATGAGAGCCCTCCCTTACTTGTGAGGAGGAGTGTTCTGGGGCTGGGCTGTGGGGTGTGTGGTGAGAGGGGATGGGAGAAAAAACTGTGGTTGGAATATAAAAAAAAAAATTAAAGAACAAATAAATTATGAAAAAATACTTTCCCCTTGGTGCCAAGTCAAGCTACATCATGAGGCGTGGAGCAGAACTTACTGCCAGGCACTAAAAACCTACACAAATAACAAAGTTCGTTTGTTTTCCAGGTTTCTGAAGAGAAAGTAAAGGGTATTTCACTTTCCTTCAGTACTCATCAAGACTGTCATGGCAGCTATCTCACCTACTCTTGAACTTTAAGCTCACTCTTCTAATGAATTCATAGGCAGTTTTGAAATGCCCCCCCCACCAGCCCCAGTGTCCCAAAGGTATGATGTTATATCTCTCCTAACACTCTCCACCTCGGCCTGATGATAGCCCTGGTGGGCAAAAGTCTATCTCTCCCAATGAAGCTCTTCAAAATAGTAATTTTGTTTAAGTCCCTTTCTTAGACCTCAATGTGCCTCTTGCATATATAACATACACTCATACCATGCTAATTTAGTTACTGTAGCAGTGTAATATATTAGCAAGTCAGGAAGTATGATGCCTTCAGCTTTGTTCCCTCTCAAGATGGTTATAGCCACTGAAAACACACTGCTGGTCAGAATGCAAAATGGCATGGCTATTACAGAAAATTTATGGAGGTTTCTCAGAAAACAAAAAAAAGATGATGGAAGTAATGTCTCTTTTATCTACAGGAATGCACTTTCAGTCCACCACTAAACACAGGAAACTATAGACCACTATAGATTGTATCAAACACTAACTGTAACCTAGTATCTTCATATATATGTATATATATGTATATATATGTATATATATATATGCATATATATGTATATATATATGCATATATATGTTGAAATTTAACTTATAACTCAGGTATGATATTTACAGTAATAATAAAAAATGAAATGCAAGCACAATATCTTAAAGTGAATATTAATTATATGGCTATTTTGTCTTCCAGAATATATATATATATATATATATATATATATATATATTTCAGTTGTCCTCCAGGAAGCACTTTATGGCTTCTCTTTGGTATATTTGTACTTCTGCTACCATTACTACTATATTTTGTGAGTTTTTTCAAGTAAAATATGGATTACTTGAACACAATTGATGCTGAAATAGTTGATCTGATAACCAACCGCTAAAGCAGCTCAATAACTAACAGGTGGTATATACAGAGGAAAAATGCTGACTAAAGGATGACTGATGGCTTATGTATGATGGAGCAAGGTTATATGTCAGTCTATCATGCTAGAACAGGGCAAAATGAGGTTCAGACTTGCCTACATAATATTTTCAGATTGAAGAAGAATATATATATATATATATATATATATATATATATATATATGATGTATAACTGAAACAATTGGGAGTCTAACTAAAGCTTAGTGGGGGGTGAGTGGAAAACTACTATATGTTCTAGCAGTGAGTGTAAGTTTTCAGTATTTTTCTAAAAGAATTCACATTAAGAACTTAAAGATGAATTATTTATGTTCATTAAGTATTCTTCATGCTGGGCATGGTGACTCAAATTGTTAAATGTAGCATTAGAAGGTAGAGGCATATAAATCTCTGTTGATTTAAACAACCTAGTCTACATATGTATTATTTGTGTTAGTCAGGGTTTTCTAGAGGAATAGAAGTAATAGAATAAATATGTTTATGGAATTTATTAGCTATAATGGCTACACCATAGTCTATAAGCTACATAATCTGTAGATACAATGGCTATCTCCCAATGGAAAGTCTAAGAATCCACTAATTGTTCAGTCCATGAGCCTAATATACAATGGATTATGAATCCCAAAAATGTAGGCCCCAGTATCAGTGAATGAAGAGTATGGGAAAGCAGGCAAAGAACCAAAGCTTCCTTCTTCCATGCCCTTTGTATAGGTTGCCATTAGCAGGTGTGGCCTAGATTAAAGGTGGATCTTCCCCCTCAAAAGTTTGGAATTAAAGATGACTCTTCCCCCTTCAAATGACTTAGTTGAGAAAAAATCCCTCACATGTGTTCCCAGCCAATTGAGTTTTCTTTAATTCTAGATGTAGTCAAGTTGACAACCTAGAGCAACAATGTAGGAAGTTCCAGGACAGTTGGGGCCATTACATAAGACCATGTAATATTGTGAAATGTAAAACAAATCTAAATGTCCAACAATAGATGAACAGATAAAGAAAATTAGGTTTATGTTCAGCTTCAAAGGAGATAAAAATCCAACATTTACAAAAAAAAAAAAAAAAAAAAGGATAAATTTTAAGTTCTTCATGTTAGGTACATTAAGTTCATCATAGAAACACACATATTGTATGACTGTACCTACATGAGCCATCTAAAATTGTCAAACTCTTAGAGGCAGAGAGTAGGACGGTGGATACCTGGAGCTGGAAGAGGGAGAAATGAGCTGACAATTGAATACTCTAAAATTTCAGCTCTGTGAGATTAGTACACTCAGTCAACATTACTACTTTGCATCCTCAACAGCTTAAGAGGAAAGATCATACAAAATGTCTTACTATAACAACATAGCAATTTATGTTTAATTTTCCAAAAACAGTGCTAGGATTTATAACATATGTAGCCACTATATACTAACATAGTAGTACTACTGGATTATTTTAACAATAACAGCAAAATATGTGACATTCTAATGTAGGCAAGGAAGGCGTCCTACCAAGCTTTGAAGAATCCAAATAGAATTTAGTTCAGGATAATTGTGTTGATAGTGTGTTCAAATTAACAAGATGTGGGTAAATTATTGTATTTGGTCTTCAAAACAGCCTTGGAAGCAGACAGATAAATAATTCGCACTTATAGAAGTAAATAACTGCTGTTGTCACCTAGCATGCAAAAACAAAGAGCTGGAATGACCTCTTCATTTCCTCACTCCGAATGTAACACCCATATACCATCCCATATTACCCTCCAATGTCCTAAGTCACTGAAAATCGCCTTTTACAAAACAAACAAACAAAAACTAAAACTGTAAAAATTTAAAAGCATTCATAATTAGTGCAATCAATATCTTGAATGGTGTCTGTTCCCTTTTCTTAATTTTCACTCTAAATCTTTCAGAAGAAGATCAGTGGTCAATGGTAAACTTAAAAAGATTAACATGAGCTGTCCAGGTCAGAAGTGCTGTCTGTTCCTAAGCTGTTATTCAAGCTGAAATATTATTCTTAACTTCTATTTCAAGAAGGTATTTTAAAAGGCAATCTTTTGAGCATCCTACAGTGATAATTACACTTATATGTCTTTTAAAAATATTTGACAGCTTACATTATTGTGGGTAGACCAAAAATAAAAATCAATATTTAGTTCAAAGGAGTGCACAAAAACTTAGTATTCTCTATTTCAAGACAGTGTTTCTATTTCTCTTGGAGTTCATGTCTTTAGAAAGGCTGACTACTAAGAAATGTAATCGAATCAACAGTAAAGGAGCAGAGATGTTAACAGTAACCATCTCTGGGTGTGATGTACTGTCTCCTAATGAATATCACACTCCAAAGAGCCCTTCACATTATGTGTGCACATTGGTGGATGAAGAATGACATCCAGAACCAATATGAGAGATGTAATGGATGCCGATGGAAAGGATCAAAAGTCAGAAACTGATCACTATGTCTTAAAGTAAATCAAGGACATGTAAATGAGGGTCCCACCACATCAGCTCAACAAGTTCCATGTTGGAGAGCTGTTTCTTAAGTACCTAAGCCAATACAGTTCCTCTCTGAAACACTTCAGACACATTCTCTCATGGATAGCCTAAAAAGGACACTATAGCTGTAATGAAAAACTGTGAGCTTAATGGGAGTAATGTCAAGTATGAGGAGGTTATTCAATATTCTTTATAACTTTCCTTTCTATGAATAGTTTACCTAGATTTTCTGAGTAGTTTATCTAGATTTCACACCACTGTGACCCCACAGTATATCCATAGATACTTTGTGCATGTTAGTCCTGGAATCATTATTTATTATAATAGATAATTAAAAATTTGTCATGTGTATTATAGCAACACAGATGTGCTAGTGTAACATACACATAGAAGGTGTAAGTTCTTAAAGAAAATCTTAAGTGTGTCTGAAGAATGTTTGAGAAAAAGAAGTTATACTTCAACTACTGTCCTTATCCTTTAAAGTTCCTTCTCTGAAATGTAGATTAGAAAGACAACAGATATATATGTCTAGGAGCAAGATTAGGGATAGATAAAATGAAGAACTTTTCTTTGTCTCATATATACCAGGAGAATTTGAACTTTTCATAACAAATATGCAATACTTTGCAATTAAGAAGGAAGCAGACCTTTCCTCACTTCCTATTTCCACCAGTTCCTCAGGCCCACCCTATACTCCCTCACAGACAACCCCCCTCTCTCCCCAGAAGCTTTAGCACATCTCCCAAATAAAAACTGCCTTGTTATATTGTATCTCTTCTGTTGCCATTTTGTCTTGCTATAAACTTTATAAAAGGTAAGAATTACATGTGACTTTTTGCATTTCTAACTCTGAAAGTTAATAGCATCTGGAAAACACTAAATACAAGGCACTCATTAAAGAACAATTAAATCACAACTATAGCTACATTCTGCCATGTAAAAACATACTATGTCCTGGGCTTTGTAGTAATCACGTTATATCAGTTATTTTCTGTGATTTTTCAAGAAGGCTCTATGGAGTATGTGCTATGATAATGTCAAGTTTACAGATGAGGAAAATTAGTTTTGTAGAACTAGGTAATTTGTCAAGGTAACATAGTAAGAGGCACTTCTGGAATCTAAATTGAGGTTTGGAATACATTGTATATGCCCACAGTGTCTCTGCCACACTGAATGAATAAGCAAGCTGCTCTGCAACAATGAATAAAAATGAAGGTTTTGTACCTAAGGAAGAAATTTGCTTAAGAGACAGGAGACATTAGAATACAAAACCTTTTAAGGAAACCACTGGCAGGGATGGTGGAGTACCACCACAGTAATAAGTGCCACCATCAGTGGAAAAGGCAAATTAATCTAAGTGGTTCGTGGACCTTCAGCAAGTGTCACATCCTCTAAGGTCAATGTTCAAATAGATAAAAAATAATCCTTATATTGATAAATTGTTTGCAGGAATAATTTTGATTTAAAAATTGTTGTAACAGTTATTTTATCTTGATAAAAATTAAGATCAACATCATAAAAGGCCCCGCTCTTGATCTCTCTCTTTCAATATAGAAAGAAGTGTAAATTGCTGAAACATCTTTTTATTAGCAACTTCACTTTTATGCTCTGATTCAACAATATCAATAAAAATAATTCCCTACGTCTATAACTCCACAAAGAAACTTATAATTCTTTAGTAAGAAGAGAAACGAGGACTTCTACACTGCAGTGATAAATCAACACTAGATTAAGTGAAGATATTTAATTTAAGTGCTCAAACCCTTATCTATTAAGTAGCACCAGTGGTCAGAGCCCAGTGTTAAACAAGAATGGACAATGCCATTGCGACTGCAGAACAATTTGTGGATCAAAGTCAACTTGGCTAAAGGACCTTGGAATTTTCTGAAAACCTTCTGTTCAGGTTACCAATGACTAAGGGCAGGGTAAAACTACCCTCTGGTCTTTCAGGAACTGCCCACCCTTGTCCCATTTGAGAACTATGAATCTACTAGCTTGAGTGCTCCAAAACATTCCATCCACCAGTCATTATCAGAGTCTATAACACAGGATTCTTTTCACACATCCTTCCTTTCAGGACAGGAAGCATTCCTAATTCAAGATTTACAGCAAACTATCAAAACCAATGCATGTTCTTCTGGGGCGGCCATATAGACACGTTAGGGCTCTATTAGTCTGAGCTGCTACATCAACCACAAGGATGTTATTTTAAAATAGCATCATGTAGTTTTACTGAGGAAAATTCAATTCACTTTTGTTTTCTTCTAATAATGCTTAATCATTTGCTGGAATACAGTATGACTCAACAGTTTGGGATAGAGCTAAATTGATTTCTGTATCTTACAACAGTCTGTTTAAAATCAACAGCTTTAAAATGTTTAATTTTGAGTGATTCAATGGATTTTTACTTTGCTAATACCAGAGTTATTTTTAATAAATGAGGGTGTTTTGATGTTTTCTAATATAGCGTTTCGACTGGAAAAGCAATTATTATGTAAATGTTTTTCAATGAAGAAAGGTTCATGTCTGCCTGCCTCCAAATGCTCTGCACTGTCAATTCGGTTTGCAGATGGTCTAGCACTGGGTCCCCCAGCAGACCCAGCCCCTGCTACTCTGCTCCTTCCTGGAGCCTAGAAGTTATTTTGCTTCTGGGGACACTTTTTAGGATTCATTTGAACAAGGAAGGCTAGGAATAACATAAAATCAAATTATATGAAGTGGATGTGGAAGGAGATTACATTTCACTCATCAGACTTCTGCTTGTTGCTGTCTATCCTGGAAGTTCTGTATGAGCCCAATGCATAACTGGTACTAAGCTTTTTCCCTCTACAGAGCATCAGGATTTAGATGATAAATTATATGGTTATCCTGTCCATGGGAATTAAGAAGAACCATTATGCTTATTTCATTGACATTGATGGAACCCCTGATTCTAAAAGAAGGGACATGACACAGGGTCCCAGATCTGTGAAACAGACATACACTTGTTCCTACACACAAAGCTGACGCTTCAGACATTTCAATTGTGCCTGACTTGGTTTAATGACCTGTAGTTCAATAGGGATATGTTCCTTCATTTTATGCTTTTCTAAAACTGTTTCTGTGAGAGTCATAACAAATTAACACGAAAAGCAAATAGCTATGGTAGGACTAATGAGTATGACTAAATATTACTTTTATTAGCTTCTCATTGTTACTGTTACAGATAAGCATACACAGTGGGGTCAACATTATGAAAATAAGTTCTTTCTTAAGAGCTTCAGGGAATCAAAAATGTCACCTTGTGATTTTAACCAATATTGTTATAAGGTTACAAAATACAGACTTCCAAACTCTCATTTCCAATCTTAGATATTGGCTGAACTCACTGAACAAATTCTTCAAACTCTATAAATTTACTTTGTCAATATAAATCATAATCAGTGAATTATAAATAATGTGACTGCTTTTATCTGGGTCACTGGAAATAAATCAAGGTAGTCATCGTGCATGCTATGAACAAAGGCTCTTAACTATTTTTTCATGAGAAGCTTGACTACATTTTGTCAAGAGAGAATACTCTTACAATTTTCAGAGTTACACTGTTGGTGTGTACTCTTTTTGCATAGAGCAAACAACAATCCTTTAAAAATACTTGGCTGGCAGGATTTCTGCATCTTCTTAGAATCCTCCATGACAGCGCCCCTTACCAACAGGAAGTAGTTTGGAAAGAACAACGCCCAAATTCCCAAATATTGTCTATAAATGTTTGTTTTCATTTAAATGGAGTTGGTTATATAAAATAAAAGAAAAAAAGAAGACAAGCTGGACAAGCTATGGAGAACAAGCCAGTAAGCAACATTCTTCCACAGTCTCTACCTCAGTGCCGGCCTCTAGGTTCCTGCCTTCACATTCTCGTTTTGGTTCCCTTGATGATGAACTGTATATATCCTGTATGACAAATAAACCCTCTTCCCCCCAGAAAAACAAAATACTTGGCTGGCCATCTACTAAAATAAATCTGAAGTTCCTGCCTGGACCTAAAACGCTCTGCAAACCTCTAAGAATGTCTTTGTGATCTCCCCATTCGTCTATTGTGTGCTGACTTCTTGAAACATATTGAATTCTCACCTAGTTTCTATCTATCTCAGGTATACATTGGCTATTTCTTTGGTTTGATTATCTTTCATTCACATAGTATTTGTTCACTGTCTCCTTCCTTAATTTTCAAATTTAAGAAAACTTTTCAGTGAATACCTTACCTAAATCTTTCTTCATTTCTCATCTATTCTTACTCATGTGTGTTCATGCACACATATGGAGACTGTAGACTTACTCTCCATTTACAACAGGCATGCATGCAAATGAAGGTTAAATGTCTCTTTTATTCACTATGCCTCTCTGGTACTCAGGTCAGTTATCATTAAATGAATGGAATTAAGGTCTACCAGGGTGTCTAACTTTTTATAATTGAAAGGTACTATGTTGTCATTTACAAAATTCATGCTTCAAGTCCCACACAAAATATAAAAGTATAGAATTCTGTGTTGACCCGCATTACTTCATACTTTGAATTGGTTTCAAAAATTTGTATTGAAGTGTCAAAACTTTTAAAACTAAAGTCTGTATTTCTTTGACTTTTAAATAAATTCTCACTGAGAAGTATATTTTGAGTAGTGTTGGCAAATATAGATATACAAAAATTTTCTTTATAGTCTTTGAGACTAATTAATTTTGTTGTGTGATTTATTTATATTTGTAACTCCTTTAAAATAAAAATTCAAAAAAAAAAAAAAAGCTTTCTGGGAGGGAAACTATAACTAAATACAAAATAACTCCAATCCCAAGCTTTTATAACCAATATTTCCAATTTGCCTGCTTAGTTTACAAAATTTAACAGTATTTGTGAGCAAGGATGCTCTTCTAGCATCTTCAATTCACAGAAGCCAAACTATTTCTGTAAGTATAAACAAAACTTTAAAAAGTGAATCTTCCTTAGGGAGTAGAGTGAAAGTCACTACTGAAGAGAGCAGATTACAGATTCATTGAACTGAGACTTGAAAAGGTAAAAACTAAGCTAAGCGATTGCTAACTGCAATGCCCTGTTCTGGGGGCCCTCTTGGTACCTGCCATTCCTACAAACCACTTACAACAGGTTCCTTTTAACTACAGGGTGCTTTCCAGGTCACTTGGTCTCTCTACCCATCGGATCATTCCAGGGAAAGCCACCTACTCCAAACTGAGCCAATGAGTTTGTTGAGCAGTAATCCATCTAATGGTTACAGCCTAGATCTGTACCTCAGAACTAATACATAATATGTTAATATGTTCTCATCCTCTCTCTCTCACTCTCTCTCTCTGTCTCCCTCTCTCTCTCCCTCTCTCTCTCTCTCTCTCCCACTCTCTCTCTCTCTCTTTCTCTCCAAGCCACATTTGGTTTTAGCCTGACATGTAATTATAAGAAAAGGATCACAAAACAAAAATAAGTAAGTTTATCAGGAAATGTTTTATTACCCAAATTTTTGTTCCCTTAACAATTTTCAACACTGTTAGAAACCATTGGAAGTACACACTCACTCACTAACTCAAGGCCTAGGAAGCCTAATCAGGGGCCATGGTTTCAAAGAAAAGAAATGCTGTCATTTACCCTTAAAGACGCTAAGCAATATTGAATGATTACTTCTCTAATTAATCAACAAAAGATTTCTCAAAAAGATTTCACAGAGGAATTAAATCTTGACTCTAGGTATTTCCTTCTTTTTATCACTCATTCTCCATGATTGAGTCCCAGAAAGGGGGATAATGGGGACACAGACACTGACATCCATTTGCAGGTTTTGTCTGCATGGGCTTCAACAATATCCAGAAAGAAGTGAGTCCAACCCTAGCTTGCCTCTGGCTCTGTGTCTACCTCTGCTGTGTTAACCCAATGTAGGCATAATGAGTGAGAACAATGCTTAATGTCTCCTCAGGGGTCAGCTGTGGAGTTTCATCTTTACAGACCACTGTAGTCTCACATTGCTGATTGAGTGAGAAGAATGAGTTCAGCTACTAAGTGATGAGAAATAGCAAAGCTCACTTTGGATTATAATGACAAACTGATTCACTGACATTCTCAATTTCTTAGATTCCTTTGCATGAATAAAATGTGTACTTGTTTTGGTGACTATTTTTGTTATGTAAGAGTAGCTTTATTGGGATGCAGTTCATATAACATATAATCTACCCACTTAAAATGTACAGATCAGTAATTTTTACATATCCCACTATACAACTATGACCACAATACATTTTAGGGTATTTCTATACCCCTTAAAAATAAGCAAATGTCCCTGTATCCATTAGCAGTCCTGTTTCCCTCTTCCATTCCTGTGGGAAGTCACTAACATGTTTCTGTTTTTGTGCATTTACCTATTCTAGACATTTCACAGAAATAGAATCATATAATTTGTAGTCTTTTGCGACTCATTTCTCTCACAATGTTTTTGAGGGTGCCAATTCATTCTTTGATGAGACTGTATCACACACAGTTTTCCAGACACTAAAGGTGTGTCTGCATATTCTTACTTGGAGAGTGTATGGCTTTTTGACTTTATACCTGTTTCTGTTTCTGAAGAAAATCACAATCCAGAAATGACTCATTCTTGATAAAAAAGAAAGAAAGCCACCAGGTTATTTGAATATAATCATTTTCTACAGGAGGTGAAAACAAAACACATATCTACTAACCCACCCACTAACGATTATGGTCGTCCTACCATATTTTATTAAAAGAACATGGAAAAAAGAGAGAATTTATAATATGGCTTTAGAAAGGAAAAGTGGTTCAAGAGATGAGAGGGGGATGAATAAAGATGGGGTTGATTTAGATGCATTGTATACATGCACAAATACTGAATTTTAAAAAGTATTGTTGAATTCAATAAGCAGTAAACTATACACTATGAAAATATATCTTAATAAAATCAGGGTGTTTTTAAGTGGCAAAAAATAAGGACACAACATTTTGAGTGGTTTCATGTATGGTGTACTAGAGGATAGCTGGGTTGCTCTCGCTGCTTTATTATTCCATCTATCCCAATGTAACACATCTGGAAAATTCCATCCTATATGCACAATAGACTAACAGTTTCTAAAAAGAGACAACGCCCCCTCTTTTTGTGACAAAAAGTGTATTTCATCTCATAGATGGCTCTTGGGAACTCCAGGGATCCCCAGGCTATCTTTTTACAACTGTTCATCCCAGTTCTGCTCTAAAGCTCACAGGGGACTCTTCATTTAGTTTGTTTTGCTTATGCAATCATTGACACAGACTTTGGGGTAGAAAAAAGATCAGAAAACATCATGAATATAATTTTCAAAGCATTTATCTGGCATATTGTGTACACCTGGCTATATCTTACTTAAAGCAGGCAATCAAAATGAGATGCATCACAAAGTGATATCTTTCTTGTCTATTCTAAAATACTGCTCATATCAGCAAGTGCAATGAGACTTTGCTATCTGTTACTCAAATTCTCAATTATTCTAGTGCTGTCTGCACTTTTAACACCAATCATGAACCCAGCAATGTAAGTTTTACTTCCTATCAACTTCTCTATCTATCTCTACGGGTATGAAAGGGCCTTATGGCTCCTTGTGTTTGTATTTGACAATAATGAAATGCTCTTGAAATGTTCTAAAATGGATATTAGTGTCATGATGTTAAGATAATTGTGCTGATGTCAATACTTGGAAGCAGGGATTTAATGTTTAGAGTATTAGTTGATTGTTCCTTAATAATTATGCTTTGTTTTAAAAATCTAAGGATGATGGTATACTCAGTAACTTCTGATATGCACTCAAGTAGAAACCCAAGTGAAATTTATCCCAAGGTATTTCTACTTTTATTTCAAATAATGACTCTTAGAACACTAGATTGTAAACCTTGGGGTGGTAGCACATGTTTTTATTCCAGGCACTCAGAAATATAGATGTGAATTTTAAGCCAGGCAGATCTACAAAGGGAGTTCCAGGAAAGCTAAGACTGTTACATGGAAAAACTGTCTCTAATAAACAAAACACAAACAAACCAAAGCCAACTAGATTGTAAGTTAAACCAGTAGCCTGGGCACCTACCTGACAATATCCCCTTCGAGAGCAATCACTCGCTTAATGATCTTCTGTTCCGGGTTTTTAGGAGACCTAGGATAAAAAGATAAGGTCATATGATCAGCTATGCTGCTGCTGTTTTAGGAAAATAAAATAAATGGTTCAACAAAATCAGGTGTAGTAAAGTCACTGCAGAATGCTTTGCACTCATGGTATGATATCAACCTTACTTGGGTTTCAAGTGCCCTGAGATACTGTGGAGATAATTATGTTTTTTTAAAACCTCTGAGAATAAAGAAGCCACAGTGAGACTTAACAAAACTGAAAATCACAAGCAACTATGGATAAAGTTGGTATAGTCTGACAATCCTAGTACATAGAGGTGGAGATAACAAGAGTTTCCACACACAGCAAGTTCCAGGCCAGCCTGGGCTACATGAGACCCTATACAAAGTCAAACAGAAACCAAGAGGGATAAACAACTTAGATGGCAAGGCATAATGACTATTAGTGGGTTGATATTAAAGACAATTACTTATAAAAAGTGATTTATAGGTGAGAAAGCAGACATTTCTTTTATCTGATAACACTTTGTAACATTTAAATCATTTTAAAACTAAAAGAAAGTACATGTTTTCTTTAACTAATAATATTCTGTAATGTTCACATCACTTTAAAACTAAAAGACGATCTTCCAGAAAACCACAAATTATTTTCCTAAAAAGAAAGCAGAGAATTTTGTTAATCATATTGAAGTTCAGTGATGTGATGATTATAGAAATTGAGAGAAATAAACAATAGTGCTCCTGACAGTTAAAAGAAATTGATAGATTTTGATACAGTTAAAAAGGGATTTTTGATTTTAATCTCCTTTATAATGAGAAATTTTTACTCTAAGACACACTACTTAAATAAATCCCCACCTGTTCTGAAATATGCACCCCAACTGATTCCTTCCCACATTAGACAAGGATTGATCTGTGAGGTCAAGAGAGTATGGGAAAGGGATGGGTCTAGTATGTCTGAGATTTGGTTATAAAAGAATCTTTCTCATTCTCATTTCTCCTCTACAGCAAGCCACATCTGTCCTGAACAACTAGCTCTACAGCAATAGTCATATGGGGAAGAACTCAGCCTGCTAATGTCCCAGCAGTGAGCTGGGAAGCATGTCCTTCAGTACTAGCCAAGCATAGAGAAGCGGTAGCCCCGAGCAACAGCTTGTCTGCATTCCTGGAGAAACTGAGCAGATGCCGCACCTATGCTGCCATCAGGAAATGTGCACCATCAGTGTCTGTTGACTTGAGCTGGTAGGTATTGGAGGAATCTTTTCTGGAAAATTTTCTGCTGATACCATTTTTAACCTCCCATATAACAGACTTGTTTCAAGGACCAGATCATATATCACATAAACAATCATTTAATGTGTACTTAAAAATCAACCAATTCACATTTTGAATTAAAATGCTTTTTTAGAGGGAATGCAAAAGTTTAAAAACAGGAATAGAATTATAAAAACTGTGTGTCCTGAATTAAAGGAGTTACAGTCCAATTTCTATCCCACAATACATCTTACAGAGAAAATAAAAATACATTAAATAGCTGTAATTACAGTCATGTGATTATAAATATTCTTTATTTTGAAGGGAAACTGGATCAGAGTTTTGACTGGCCTCTTTCAACAAACTGAATAACTATTATTCTGTAAGTTTAGTGTCCCTAGCACACAATTATAAATCTAAATCTAACTTGAAGTGTTCTGTTACGTTCAAGCTATGGAAACTGGTTTCTTTGTACAAGGCAACTTGAGACTGTCTAGAAAATAGCTTTCTAATTCTTCCATGCCAGTCTCTCCAGACCTCCTCTAAGCCTGCTGTCACTCACCTGAAGAAGTCTTTCCTCCTTCCCACTTCCATTCCCTAGGGACCCTAACTCCTTCCCAGTATCAATCTTAGCCTCTTCTTCTACCCATCTTTAATCCTTTGTGTCACCTCTGACTCACATCAACACACTCTGCCAGGGACCCTAGAGTCACCACACTTACTTAGTATCAAGAGTGGTCAAGAAAGCCAAAGAACATTCATACATCAAATGAAGACAAGAGTAGGCAGTTAGAGAAGTATTAATATATTATATAACACATTCATATTACACCTTCAATGCAGAAATAACATGTGAACTAACTCTAAAATCCCCCATTGAAATTGAGGTAGAATGAATGCTAATAATGTAACATAAATGGAACCTCCTTAAAAAAAAAAAAGTTGTGACAATAATTGCTAGGCTTCTGAGATACTCAAAAAGTATACTGCATTTTATAATAATTTGTATTTTAAGATCCTGATGCAAAATAGAATATATAAAGTGAGCTATCTATATAATTAAAGTCTTATGAGTTACTACTTTAAACATACCTATAAATTTTAATGTAATATTAAACTCATTAATCTAATCAAATAATTCAAAACTGAAACAAGCTATTACTAACATTAATTCCATTACTGCTTAAAATCTATACCTATATTTTAATCATTAGGCTGTTGAATGCATTTCTTTGAAGTAGAGGTGGTGAGAGAGTTATTACAGATTTGCATCATAAAAGTTATTAAACTTCTCTTTGTCTGAATTTTCTTGGCTATTTGCCTGTCTCCTAGCCAATGTGAGAAATAACAAGTGAAGGATTGGGTCTTATTTCAGGACTACAATGCATGCTGCCCAATAAATACTCAAATTTGCATTTAAATTTGTAATTTTAATGTTTTCACAATATGCAATATTTTAAAGATTTAATTTCTGGAACCTATAAACATTCCAATCTTATGCTCATGATTTAAACAGGATGAGGTCTGGATGAGAAGAATAGCATTTCTTCTGTACTTTGTGGGTCTCAGGGGTTGTGTTTGGTGTGACATAATAAAGCTCCAATCAGAAGAAACAAGGTCTAACATAGCCATGACAGGATGCCCATGAATTTCTGTGGAATTTCACTTTCTATTGTGATTAATGAGTTACCATTTTAAAGTGGTCATAGGCAGAACACAGCTATGTCTTTGGTCACAAAATTCTCTGTAATTGATTTCATGTTCCCCTGGAGGACAAATGGGAGGACATGTTTTATGGAAAGTGTGTCAGGAGTACCTGTCTCAATCTCTTACTTCCTAACCCCACTGCCTCTTGATATCACACAGATGCCTTTATTCCATAACTAGGAATGTCTATTCTTTGATTTGTCTTGAAATTATATAACCTCAATTCAGTGAGATGGTAGATTTGAGGTTCAGATTGACCAAGATTCTTACAGATTTATCCTCTGGATTAGAAATCAATCACATTGGGGCCGGGTATAGAGGCACATGCCTTTAATCCCAGGATTTAGGAAGTAGAGGCAGTTGGATCTCTGTGGGTTCAAAACCTGATCTACATAGTGAGCTTCAGGACAGCCAGAAATACATAGTGAGACTCTGTCTCAAAAAAAAATACAAAAAAAAAATGGGGGGGGGGGTGAGGGATGGAAGAAAAGGAAGAAAGGAAGGAGGAGAAGGAGGGCAGGGAGGGAGGGAGGAAGGGAGGGAGAGACTCACATTACAGTCAAATGTAAATCTGAGCTCTTAAAATGCCTTGTACATTAAGGTTTATTATGACTATTATGACACATATCAAAGCAAAGTCTCACAATCTTTTTTTTTTTACATTTTGCTTGCTTGTTTGTGATGCTTGGGATCCAATCCAGAGTTTTATATATAAACTATGCCTTTGTTCTACCATTGAGTAGTAACTCAATTCCAGGTTTCTAAATCTTGATTCTCCTTTACTACTTTTAACCCTACCCATTTCTACAGTGAAGTTGTCTTCTCCATGACTGAAGCAGAACAATTATCTGCAAAGGTGCAGCCTGTAGCCAAGAGAGCAGTGTTTGCTGGGACTGTTGAAGCTGGTTTGTGAAGGAGATTGTGACTGGAGGAAGCTAATGCTGAGTGGGCTCTTCTTATCATGCAGACCAGGTCAATCCAGAAACCACATGACTAAATTGGAATTGTAGCAATGTTTTGGCTTTGCCACAAAACCTTTTCAAATAAATAGTAAGAGAGACAAGCACATAGGAGATTTTACATATAAATTCTAATGTCTCCTTCCTTGTCAAAAGATAGCCACAAACCCTGAGTCCTTATTCTTGCATGAAACATACCAGTGGAGCTAAGAAGTCAATACTGCAAATTTCCTAGAGTCCTACAAGCCTGACCCACAAGTGTTCAGTGGCTGAGGTTGAGCTTGGAGGATTTCTATAAATCCTACATGACTTCAGATTTTGACATCACATAACCACAAAAGAACATGTATAAATGCCATAGCTAGAGAACTTACTTTAAAATAACTATTAAAAGGCTCTGAATCCCTAGAGCCTAAGGTTGTTATTACAGTTCACTCTCTTAGGCTTACATAAATAGTCTGTTCTTTTGCAAATTCTGAAACAAAAAGGACTTGTCATATTCTGATTATTAAAGAGCAAACCCACGTGTCTTAAAGTCTTAGTTCACTTTTATTACACAATTAACTAAAGAAACATACAAAGTAAATAATAATATTCATACTGAATAGTCAGTTTCGCTTTATTGTCTGTGATAACAAAAGTCAAAATGATATTTTTCAGCATCCCATTCTATACACTTGCTTCATTCTCTGCTGTGTGCACTTTCTGCATGGTTTGCACATACATATACCACATACATTTTTAAAGAAAGCACACTTGGATTAGTCCACTTGCCATATGAATGGTATGAATAACACCAGATTTCTCCTGATTTCTGGGAGTATTCATAACATTGTATGTATAGAATACCTTATTTCAGGTGTTTTTGCTGCTACTATATCCATTTCCTAACAACCACTAGCACTGTAACATCTCAGGAAATGCATATTCCAAAAGGCTGCAGCATTTACAAAGTGACATCTGTAAAGTGACTAGAATCCATATTAACAATCCACATATGTCTTCTGTGTTTATGTTCTAAAAGGGGAAGAGGTGGTCCTGTAAAAAGCACCAAGACAGCTACAGGAGGTTGTATGAACAGAAAATTTTAATGAGAAGTGGAGATCTAAGCACTGGGACATATGTCCTCTCATTTTCTGGGGGTCTAGGAGCATGGAAGGACTGAATTGTCTGTGCTGGCCATTTTCACAAACCATGCCCTGCCTGAATCAAGCTGGAGTAAAATTTTACCTGGTAACAGAGAAATTCCAGTGAGCAATTTTGTGTCCCAGACCTTAATCGGGTAAATATAATAGCTTTGGCAAAGCATATAGTGTGTCCTATAGCTTACAAATGCTCTTGCTACAATTTGAAATATTTCATTTTTACTGACTACCATTAGAAGAAATTTAATAAGCGAATAGTGACAACTGTTCTTATTGGTAAGTCAGCCTTGATTGTGTAAAATCAATTAGTGTACATTATGACTATAATTTCTGTAATTATAAAGAGCTGCAATAGTTTGTAGTTGGCTCTTTTGATACTTAAGAACAAGTGTCTTCATATCTCTACAAATATGCACGGGATTTAGTATAATAATAATAATGAGATCACAGCCAACAATGTTTATTACATTGAAGCATTTCAGAGCATAGGGCAATACAATGTTCATGGGTTAAAAACAATTACATCTAGAATGAGTGTATGGATATGAATACATATATCACATGCATGATATGTATTTTATTTATTCTACTGTACAATATAAAATCACATTTGAAGAAATGTACTTTCAGCCATAAAAAACATATGCTCAAGAAAATGAAATTCCTTGGTTGACTTATTTTGCAAATCTGTTGCTTTTCTGCATGAAATATGCTTTCAGTAGAGCATACATATCCAAGTGAAGAATTCTCAAATTAAAGTCAACTATACTAGGCTCTCAAAGTAGAGACCTGTACACTACACTTCTAGCTCCAAAGCTGGACATGCACTTTGGAGTGTTTGTTTTTCTCCCAGTCAAGCTGGCCTTTAGGCCTTTAGCTACACTACCTAACTGAATTAATAGAAATGGGTTAATATTTAAGACAGAGCCAACAGCATTATATCAAATACAGCATCTCTGAGCATTATGAGCGTTATTGGCTGGCACGGCAGTGGGTCCAGACTGGCAGGGAAAAACCTTACTGGCAACATATGGCGCCACAACATGGACCAAAGAACTTCCACGTAAAACTTAAGAAAAGCTTAAAAAGGATTTTAGAAACAAAAGAACAGAGACAAGCAAGGCTTCTTGTTAGTAGCATTTTTCTCACTTGGACTCTGTTTTGCTAGAGACAGAGATTTGTATGGCTCCTTTAAGGGAGGTTTCCTGACTCAGCATAAGCAGAAAAAAAAAAAAAAATGCCGCAGGACTTTGAAGAAGCACTGCTAACAATTTATTGGTGTGTATTTGATCTGGCAATGGCAGTGACTTCATCTTCAAGCTAACAACATGCTGCTGGATGGCAGCATGGACCAAGGCAGTGAGCACAGCTCTCAGTTCTGGCGGTGAAAGTACCTGCCGCCATCTTGATAGACCACAGCTAACACAGCTATGACTTTCATTTTAGCAATGTTGTTGTTTACCAGATAAAAGACTTGTGGCCAGAGAAAGATAAAGATTTACAGTTAAGACAGATTCACCTCTAAAGGTTTAAAGTGTGTTTTAAAATATACATAGGCTTGGGAGAAAAAAAAAGAAATAAAATGGTTTTAAAAATACAGCGAGGAGCTGGATGTGGGAGCTGGATGTGGTGGCACACGCCTTTAATCCCAGTACTCGGGAAACAGAGGCAAGCAGATCTCTGTGATTGCAAAGTAACCCTGGTATGCAGAGTGGATTCTAGGACAAATAAAAGTTACAGAGAGAAACCCTGTCTCAAAAAAAAAAAAAAAAAAAAAAAAAGAATGAAACCAAAATAATAAAAAAGCCACATAAAGATGGAGAGAACCTAGATACTATATGGTATTATATTGTCTTTGTATCATTTAACTGCTAAAAAATAACAACTGTTAAAACAAATGCTGCTGGATCAATCCAATTTATATATTTTAAAAAATGCTTTGACTTCAAAATTTAAGTCTAAGGACACGTTACTGGGAAAAAGGATTTCTATTTTTGTTTCCACAGAAAATAAAAAGCTGTGGATTCCTTCCAGACTAATGTGGTTTGATCAAACCAGACCCACTGAAACAGAGTTGCAGATGATCCGACATTCAAAACAGTTGGGACATAGCAGCCTTGCAGACTACAGCCAAAATATCTGCTTCTTCTTAGGGTCCCCAAGATAGCACCTCCTCCCAGCAGGAAACAGTTTGGAAAGAATGACACCCAAATTCTCAAATATTGTTTATAAACATTTGTTTTCATTTAAATGGGGTCGGTTATAAATGGTTAATGACAACAACCAATCTCTTTTTAAAGGTAAAAATGGAATTATGAGTGAGTACATACTATGTTCCTCTTTTTATGACTGGGTTACCTCATTCAGGATGGTTTCTTCAAGTGCCATCCACTTGCCTGCGAATTTCAAAATACCATTATTTTTTTTCTGCAGAGTAGTATTCTATTGTGTAGATGTGCTACATCTTCATTATCAATTCTTCAATTGAGGGGCATCTAGGTTGCTTCCAGGCTCTTGCTATTACAAATAGTGCTGCTATGAACATAGATGTCTTTGTTGCATGGATGTGGATCATTTGGATATATGCCTAAGAGGGGGATTGCCAGGTCCTGTGGTAAACTAATTCCCATTTTCCTGAGGAACTGCCATACTGATCTCCAAAATGGCTGTATGAGTTTGCACTCCCACCAACAGTGGAGGATATGGATTTTAGACCTAGAGCAAAGGATCACCAGCCTATAATTCACACCACCAGAGGAACTAGGATACAAGGTGTATTCTAAGAGATTCATATAAAGTCCCTCACAGAACTGGGAAGGGACAAGTCCCCCAGAGCACAGGGGAAGTCGTGGGGGGGGGGCAGCGAATGGAGAGAGAAGTAGGAGAAAGTGAGGCGGAGGAAAGGAAAACATGTGCCACTAGGAAGATTGAGCCCGGTTAGGAATAGAAGACGAGAGAGAGAGAGAGAGAGAGAGAGAGAGAGAGAGAGAGAGAGAGAGAGAGAGAGGGAGGGAGGGAGGGAGGGAGAGAGAACATAAAAGAGGGAGCCAATATTGGTTTGAAGATAAAATTGAACCCAAAGAAAGGTCTAAAGAACTACAAGACTGCCGCCAACTAACAATTTGAGCATCCGTGGAAAGGCTACCATAAATGCCCTTCACAGATAGTGAGATCAACAACTAACTCATCCATGGAACCCTCATCTAATACCTGTTGAAAACAGGAGCAAACACCCATACATAAACACTGAGTCGAACTAGAACCCAGATGCATACGGAGAGGACAAGACCAGGTGGCAGAAACACATAGAGACAGCTTACCTGAACAAAAAGGACCTAACAGGCCCCCAGACTGATAGCTGGGAAGCCAGCATGGGACTGACTCAGGCCCCCCGAATATGAGTCTCAGCCAGAAGAACTGAGCAGTCTAAGGGACCTCAGACTGTAGAGCCAGGATGTATCCCTGGTGCACAAAAGGACCTTGTGAACATATCCCCCATGGAGGGATAACTGCCTTAACCTAGAGACAGCAGAGAAGCCCTAAACCCTACTTTACATGAACTGTCAGATCTACATGACCCCAACTGGATGGCATTCTCCTACATATGGGATTGGGGTGGGGGTATGGGAGGGGAGGATGGTTAGGGTGCATGTGGGAGGGCTGAGAGGGTAAAAGTGAGAGAGGAAGGGAGGGCTGGAGGGGAGGGAGGGAGGGAGGGAGAGGGAACTGGGATCGACATGTAAAATAATAAATTAAATAAAAAAATGAAAAGAAAAAATGGGAATTATGGCATAGATATGAATACTTTGTTTTGAAATGGATTTTCATTTATTGATACAGATTTAAGGTCAATTTTGTGATATGTATATTTCTCCTCTTATAAAGCTCATTTAGAAATGCAATGTATAAATTAGTACATATTATAGATAGTTACCTATGATAGTCAAAACTTAGACTTAAGTTACTTAGGTTTTCAAGATGGATTTAGGTTTTCGAGATGGATTTGAGATAAATAGACATCTTCAAACCTTTCAAAGACCTACAAAATATGCCATTTAAAATTGTTTAGGGATTTTCTTCACAGTGAGACATAACTGCTCCTGGCAACACCACCTGCATCAGAAAGGAAGATGGACCTTAAAGAAAGGAGTTATGAAGTTTACTTTTAATATGGCAAGACAAGCCATTTGAGCAAGATACTACTCTTGTCCAGACTGTTTGACTTCATGCTGTATAAAATGGACAGTCAGGACCCCAGGAAAGTGACTGCTGATACATGATGGACATTGCTACGGGGTTCCTGCTTCATGGAAGAGTCTGCCAGACAGTCTACAGGACACAGAAAAAAGTGGCTGATAAACTGCCAATACAGGTGGATAGTTTAAAGTTTCCTGCTTTGCTGAGGAGTCTGTCAGATGCACTATGGCCTATGGGCTAAAGATGCAACATTACAGAAAAACTTTGGGTCACTGATCAGGTAATTAGTCGCTGTCATTTCTAAAGTTTATATATTATCCTTCTGTGGTCTTTGAAGGAGTTGAAGACAAATGGTTATGGCTATAGTTTTCCTTAGTTAGGATTAAAGATAAGTTACATAGACTTTAGACACACAAAGATTTGATAGATGATGGAATATTTTCTTTAAATCTTACTAAATGTTAACGAATTAATATTGCTGTGATTCTTATTTGATAACTATTATTTGATATATTTACTATGTTAAGGTTAAAACCCTTCTTTTTATTTTAGACAGAAAAGAGGAGATGATGGGAGATGTCATTCTATAAATATGTTTCTCATACTGGTTAATGAATAAAGCACTGTTGGCCAATAGGAAAGCAAGATAGGTGGGACTAGGAGACAAGGAGGATTCAAGAAAGAATTAAGGAGTCAACATGGAGAGACTGGAGAGAGAAGAACACCAGACCACTCTCCAGTAAGATGAGACCACGTGGAAACACTTAGATTAATAGAAGTGGGTTAATATTTAAGACAGAGCTAGCCGATAAGAAACTAGTAACTGGCCAACAGCATTATATCTAATATAGCCTTTCTGTGTGTTAATTGGGCTGGCGCCGCGGTGGGTACAGACAAGCAGGAAAACCTTACTTCTATCAACTATCACTATACAATACCTGAGGGTTAGTTTATTACCAACTTGGGGGAACATGGCAGCAGGTGGGCAGGCATGGTACTAGAGAAGAAGATGAGTGCTCACATCTGATCTGCAATATGAAGGCAGAGTGAAAGAGAGAGAGAGACTGGGTCAAGAGTGGGTTTTTGAAAACAGAAAACCCACTCCCAGTGACACATCCATTCAAACTAGGCCATACTTATTCCAACCAGGCCACACTTCTAATCCTTCCCAAACAGTCCCACTAACTGGGGACCAAGCATTTTGTTTGTTTGTTTTGTTTTTTTCAGACAGGGTTTCTCTGTGGCTTTGGAGGCTGTCTTGGAACTAGCTCTTGTATATCATGCTGGTCTGGAACTCACAGAGCTCTGCCTGCCTCTGTCACCCGAGTGCTGGGACTAAAGGCGTGCAACACCACTGCCTGGCTTGGGACCAAGATTTTAAATATATGGCTAATGTGGGCTGTTCTCATTCAAACAACTATACATGCTTAATATGACTTGAATTGCCTCAAAAATATTTTAACTCTATCTGAATTAAAAAGAATAAGATTTTGTTTTCAGCAGGAAACTTAAATTCAGTAGTGACAAAATAAAATCATACATTTTTACACATTTCATTTTTATGATGTGATAATTTATACCAATCCCATTTTATTTTTTCCAGTGTATATTTATAGATTAATATGCTCTTTGGTATCTTTGTCATATGTATTATTAATGTTTCAACTGTGGTACTAGATTCAAAATTTCCTAAAATCACATTAGGTGTATATATGGGAAGTCATGGGACTGCAAAAAAAAAAAAAAAAAAAAAAAATCACTGATACTAATCTCTCCCAATGTTCACTCTCAGAAAAAACACTGACTCTGTGGCAATTGCAATTTAAATAAAACGAGAGATAGTTTGGCTCATTCCCAATCTAAACCTGTTGAAATTATTTATTTTGAAAATATTCAGTGTTCAATAATTACCCACAATTTTCTACCTAAAAAAAAAAAAGAAAACAAAGTCAATTTTATGCCCCTAATATCAAACTCAATAGCATCAGCAGCAGCTGTGTTGAGAAAAATATGCATGGGTGTTGGGATTTTACAAAATCAATTTCACCTGGTCATCTCTAAAAACAGCAAAATCATTTACTTGCTCAGCTTGACAGAGTAAAGGAATTCTGGGGACAATTTAGGGAAAATTTGGCAGAATAATTCCTAAGTTGCCTCATTTTGTTAAGCCAGGAGAGATAAGTGTTCAGGGTGAATCAAAGAAGGAGTGCCCCATGTCCATCAGAAATGGAGCAAGACCTCTGGTTCCACACTGGAAGGCGCAAGCTGCTGTGAGTTGCCACACTCAGGTTCTCAGCATTTAACAGAACAAATGTAACAAGTTTGCTTATGATATTATTGTTCTCTATCTCACAACTGTGCTTACTCCTGCTAGGCTAGCTTGGAAAATTTCTATTCTTTAGCAGAAAATTAGCAGGGCAACTTATTCTTAGTTATGGATTGGAGAATGGCACTTGTCCTGGAGGTAGAAATAGGCAGATGCTGGTGAAGGGGCACACAGTTTCATCAATGTGGAAGTTCTATAAATGTCTTCTCTGGCAATGCAACAATACTAAATAATTTAAAAAAATGCTTGAAAATTGCTAAAAAAAAAAAAAAAAAAAAAAAAAGATTGAGATCTTAAATGCTTTTACAACTAAAATCATGCATGAGAGGGTCTGGATATGCTTATTAGACTACATGCAAGAAAATCATTATATTCAACAACAGAAGCCTATATATGCTTAGACAAATTATACTTAGAGTTTGAAATATTTTTAGTTGCTGATATTTCATATAACTACAAAAGAAATCTCTTTCTCCAAGTCATGACCATACTTCAGCTTTGCAGAAAACCTTTCCTGGGCTAGATCTGTCATGCTACCTAGTCAACTATAGAGTAGACAGTAACAATTATAAAATATGCTCAGGTATGTCCTTTATCATGTTAAAAATCCAGCATGTTGAGATTGAAATTGGTCAAAAGAGTTTTCTTTCTCTCATTCTTTAACATGTCCATACTATAGCTACTTTTTCCCTGTCATTTATGAAATTTTAGTCCTCATATTTGCTTATCTCCTTAAAGGTGAACATGCAATGTTGTCACCACAAGTCGTTACTTACAGAGAGCTGTTCTGATAGTGGGTTGGGAGACACTGATTAATGTGTGACAGTTTGCCTGCCTTCCTGAGCACCAGCCTTCCCATTCTGTACACACAGAGAAAAGACTCTAATCTCTGCATCTGTCATGTCCAGGCTCTTTTCCCATTGTACATTTTACAGGCTGAAACCACTCTACAGCTCAAACATGACCAACACCGTGCATCTCCGAAAGAGAACAACAGTGGGAAACTATTAAGTTAAAATGGAAGTAACACTTCTATTCCATGTGTGGATGATATTCAGGGGGGCCTGATTTCCATATGGCTCTCACAGCTGAAGCTTAATGAGAATTCTCAGACACAAGGATAAGAACCATTCTAATACTCAGATGCCTCAACAATGGGGCAAACCAAGGCAAAGCGGAATTAAATGAAATAATTTCCAACTGGTTTTATGTGTCTGTGGATTAAATATAGGAAGGAAGCTTTAATTTAAATAAAAGCAAATCCTTAGAAACATATGCTCACCTCCCACCATTTTTCATCAGAATGGTTGAAACTTAGCTGTAAAATGGGAGCTTTGCCAAGAGACACTAGCATAAACGTAAGTGGTTAAGAACAATCTCCAGTATGAACTATATTAACTATATGCAGTCAACCTGCAGTGGACTGAGTTTCTAGGCAATGGTTCCATGTTTTGGAATGACCACATGGACAGATATTTTGATTCATTAAAACATTTAGGATGCTTAAGCTCCACTTAAAACTTGAAAGTATAACCTTATTTCCTGAAATGCAATGGCTGTCTGGGAAAGACATCATGAAGTCAAATTAATGTTTCTCACAAAAATTCTCTGATTGAGCTTCATTTTAAAACATAGGGTCCCAAAGCCTGTGGATGCTCACCATGCCTCTCCCACCCTTTATCAGCTCTTCCTCGTGGCTGCCAAATGTCTGCTTTGCCTTTTCCAGCACAGTGCTCATTCCTTCAGGTTGCTCACTGGCACTGAGATGCCTTCCTCCAGGTCTTTACAGGACAATTAGAGACATGCATGGTCCAGGTCTTCCCAGAGATTTCCCTCAGCTTCACCTCACCACTCATTACAGATATGTATTCTTCCCCATCATTAGATGTCAGTTAATATGCAAATTTGTTTTTACCCTCTATTTTAAACAGAAGTATTCTATGGTAGAGTGTTTTTAGCTATCCATAGGTAGAGCTTTCTTTTATAACTTCTTTTACAATTACAATTCCCTAAGACCTGATAGTGCCAAAGTCACAATGATTCAAACACAATATTTAAACAAGTCTATGCAGAAGCAGCAGCTAATTCAAATGTTTCTGTGGTAAACTGAATATTCTATTATTATTAACTTTTAATGCCTAAAGACTTACCTACTTTTCTTCACGTTGATCCGCTTATATAGTCAATATCTTACTTTAGTTACAACTTTTAAACAAGTATATAACATGATTTAGTAAAAGGAAAACATAAAAATGAAATCCAAAGAAGTAACTCTATAAAACTAATGAGAAGACCAAAAACTAATATGACCATATTTAAATATTTTATACTATCTTTCTTATTGTGTCATTACCTTTCTAAGTTAAAATTTTATTTTAATTAGTTCCCAACAACCCAATCTAATCACTTTCAAGTCAAAGACTCAGCTGTTTACAATGCAGACTGTATCACTGTTGTGGCTGTGTGGACTTGACCTCCTGCCTGTTAACAAAGAGACTCAATTAATTATTTGCTGTTTTGAATGGCTTTTTCATTTCACCTCAACCTTTGTTTAAGCGTTAAAAGGCTCAATTGTTTTATCACCTTAACCTTAGCTTTGGAAAATGCACACAGAATTTCTCAACTGCCAACTAATAAACTACCTTGATCCAGAAAGCTAATTTTCAAGACCATAGCTCCTAGATGACTTATGCTAGAGTCAGCTCAAGTAAGACAGTGACCTGTTACCACCAACCTGCAAAAGATTCTCTTCATTTTGATAGCAGCAATGGTTTTTAAGCTAGTAGTGTATGAGAAAAGAATACAATGCCATCTCCGTAGGCTTAATTGTCACACTCACAGATGAAGACAAGTTTTGTTAGAAATCTTCACACATGCAAAACATAGTATGTTTATACTTTGAACACTGAATATATGTAAATTAGTACTGCAACAGTTTTTCTAATAATCTTTTACTTTCCCCCGTTTTTGACCATACTAAACTCAGTAATGTAATCATCCATGTTTGTAATGTATGGAAGCAACAACACTGGTCACTGATGATTTAATTGTGTAACACAAAGCAGGAAGCCAGAGGAGAGCACAGAATTCATGGAGAGCCTCACATCTACATGTCAGCAGCTCTGATGCTACAACTTCACAATTTCTATCCACCCTCTATTTGCTTCTAAAACCATCTCTCCCCTCCCATCTATGTATTTTATCTGTTATCAGTCTAGCTACCTACCTACCTATAACCCTTGTCTGCATAAGATTACAGCAACAAAATTTTTACGTCTTTATATCCAATACTAAGATAGCCACATTCATTTAAAAGAAGAACAGTCTAGCACAACCATTGTGTTGTCCTTGTTCAGCTCATGTCTAGAAGATCCTGTTGGTGAGACTTCAAGGGAGTATCTTCTGACATCTCTAGGAGACACAGGCTCATTGCAAATTCCATACTACTGGCAACTGAATGCTGAAAATACGAGAATAGTCCCACTGGGAAACATCACACCCAATGGTTATCCAATATCAAATGGTCAGCTCTAAGTTCGTACATACAAGAAACATTATAAAGACTGAACAGGTTCTACTTCTTTACTTGGGAATTTATATGAACATAAATATACACATAATGAAAAGAGAGGCTATGAATATTGAAAGCAAAATTTGAAAGAGGAGAATATGTGAGAGTTTGGAGGGTGAAAAAAAGATGAAATGATGTAAATATATTATGATCTCAAGAAAACTGAGAAATAATTTAAAAATTATGTAAAGGAAGAGTAGTAAATAACACTCATAAAGGTGGCTACATTGCAATAAATAAAGTCAAATATTGCCACTACCTGTGCCAGGTAAGTGAAATCTGAAGACATCTGTCATTTTGTGTCTGGCTTATTTTATTTACTATGTCTTCAGGGCACATTTATGGTGTGGCATGTATTACTATGTCACTCTGCAGTTTCTATTCTCATTACTAATATGGGTTATTGATTTATTAACCTTGGAGCAATATTCCAATATACTTTCTTAATCTAATAAAAAATAGCCACTGAGAGTTTGAAACAAAATTATAACTTCTCTACTCTTTCCAAGAGAATTTATAATGACATGAAAATAAACAATTCTGGATTTTGTAGATAGTATGTAGATCAGTCATTCTGAAATTTTAAAGGCTGGGTGGTTGAACCCTGACAATCTAGAGACTACAGTTTTAACAAGCACCTGGGTGACTCTAGGGCAGGTGGTCTTAGTTCATTCAGATGAACACAAGTGGAAACTGTCACATGAGTATTCTATGAAATGCAACATACTGGCCCGCCATATGTTCAATGAATATATAAATCAATTTCAAAATGAACCTGGCAAATAACACCAATTTTAAAGCATGCACAAAACTCTAAACAAATAGGAAAGCAAACTTCCATATCAGAAAAAAACACAATCTTCTACCAATTTCACACTGAGCTTCAAACTGGGATTGTATGCACAACTATCACAGAATACTATAAATTAAGAAAAAGAAAAAGCATCCCATTCTCAGATATGTGTGTATATGCACATATACATGTATGTTATAAAAATTCACTCTTGGATGACAAAAAATGATAAATTTTCCTTTAACAGGAGGGCTCTGGTTGATACAGAATATTTTTTTATACTGGTTATTCATCCAATAGATATTTGATGACTGGTATCCAGGGGCTGGGTCCCCGTGTCACTAGAATACAATCATCTACACTACTGTAATCAATGAAATATTACTATGTAATATATGGTCTACTAGTATAATCCATGGTAAGCATGTCCTTGCAGGGTGCAGGTCTGATGGCCAGTTATATCACTTTGAACAAGTCATTTACATGCCTTAGTATTCATGTTTTTAAATCACGAATGAGACTAGATGAGCACTATACTAACTATATATACTACCAAAGATGTCATAGAAACTACTAAACAGTAACTGTTGAACAGCTGTTTTGCAAAGAACCAGTCTCAGAAGGAGAGACTTTAGAATGGAGATCTTCATTTAGTTCTTAATGTATGAAAAGCTGAAATCTCTGAAAGACAAGAGAATGAACTTCTAGAACAATCACTTCAAAACGTTCCAGACTGTCCATTATACACTGATAGCAACTTTGCCAACATAGCACACCCTCTTTACTTCCAAAAAAAAACAAATGGTCTCTCCCTCTCCTTCCCCCTCTACCCCTCCCCTTCTCCCTCTCCCCTTTCTCTATCCCCCCTCCCCCCACCTTGATCTCTCCCACTCTCCCTCCCCCAACATCCTACACCTCCCCTGGTAGTTTCTCTCTTGCCATCATTCATTTCATTCTTCTTTCTCTCATTTTTTGCCTTTCTCCTTAGAACAGTCAACCTATATTATTTGTAATAGCTAAAGATGATACAGCTTAATAAGCCTTTTTAGGGATGAGTAATTTGTTAGCTTTTCTTTCCAAACATTTAGTTCATGAACTATTAAATTTGTTGCTAAATTTAATTGCTTTGGTAAAATATAAAACATCAATCAACTTATTTTGTGTGAAAAGTGAAGAGACTTTAATTGCTTTAATCTATTGTGTATTTTAATTAATCTCAGTAACAAAAGAAAACAATGGCATTTTGCTTTTGTATTTAATTGCCTAGAGAATTCAGCGAAGAGTTAATCGGACATCCTTGCAAATATGGACAGTTGGAAAAGTCTTTGGACAATGATATTCAGAATAAGCTAGTACATATTCTGTAAAGAGTAAAAAGTACTGTGCTTTTTAGTCTCTTTCTGGTTTAGTGTTTTTGATAAAGGACAAGGAACTGTGCAATTTTTTAAGCATATTTAAACTTTATTTTTATTTCCCCTAACAGACTTAGCTGTGGTAATACTTGAAAAGAGTGAAACAATATTACCTATGTTTTACAGTAAATATATGCAATAGGAACATGAATATTTTTCCAAAAGGTTAAAAATCACAATGGTGGTTCATGTCAGGGTCACATGTGGTAAGAGTCCATCTGTCTGTCAATCAGAACACTACACTGCCATGTCACACAGAGGCCACTGCTAAACAAAAATGTGGTTTTGAAGTGGAAAAAAGTCAGTATGGAGAAATATGTAAGTAACCATAGAGACACTGATGGCAACAGATTATAATGTTGTCATCCTTTCTAGAATGGCATCTAAGTAAACAAACTTTTGATATGAGAAACATGATCATAGGAACAAATTCTATTTAAATTAGATTATTATCTACTGTTTTTCAGTGAGACAGAAAAAAGTGCTTAATTCCAATTTGAATATGTTACTGATTCCTACAAAGTCATTCTAAAACTGACAAATGATAAATAGTGCATTTTTCAGGCTCTTGGATCTCTAAAATTCTTTTGTAATAACTTGTGAGTAGTATGACCAAAGCACAAAGGCCAATGTTTTTATAAAAATCCATTACATTGAATTCCAAACACTTTGCTTCAAAATGTGTGGCTTAATATAATTTCAACTATGTGAATAACTTTAAGTGACAGCTTTTATTATAAATTCATACAAATTAAAGTGAGAGTACATAAAAGAAGTTAGGGGGTTCAGGGCTTTGGTGTAATTTGTTTTACATTAGAGATTATCTTGTATTGGCCAATGTCTGGATCGATAAGGTCAGAGGACTCCAATGACTTGACCCACAGGAATCTATGCTGGCCATGGTAACTTTGTCTATAAGGAGGCACACCATGATATTTTTCTCTCACCAACCATTAGCCCGAGGTTTCTAGCATTTTTGGTTTTGATCTATTCCTTTATCCCAACAGTGCCTGAAACCATTATCCAAAATAACTATTGGTAATATTTCATGGTTTACCTTTTTTACTTCTTTCTGTCTCAATATATTATTTCTTTGGGAAAGTATGTGTGGCTTTTTTTTTTATTATTATCATCTACCTTTTAAACAATTAATAGTCTGCCAATACAAGTGTTTTTTAATTCTTAAGGCTCAACAGAATAGAAGCTTCAAAGTGGGACAAACACAAGTCAAAAGTGGGAAATGTAAACAACTAATGAGTTCTATCAATCCTGATGGTCATTGAGTTACTAACAAAAGTTAGAGCTTGGAAAGAATTGAATTATTGGGTTTGGCAAAGCCACTCTGTTAAAATTATGTGGGTAATTAACAATTCTTGCCTATAGTTAAGTCTATATTTAGCAAATCAAACTGGCAGGTCATGCCTTACACAGCATTTTAGAAAACTTTACTAAGCTGAAGTGAGACCAGGCATTAAAGATAATCAACACCAGCTGTACTCTTAGAACAGAACACAATATTTAAAATAACATATAGGTGTTTAGTGGTTATCACTAACTTGGCAATAAAAATATACTAGTATTTTGGATATAACATTGAAATGCTAAGTACTATTTGAGAGATGAAGGTATTTTTTATAAAATGATGAAAATACTAAAAATGTATTTATTAGAACACTGAAACAATTCATTTGCAGGGCCAAGTTTCTTCAGTCCCCTTATCTCCCTTATCTCCATGTTTTCCAATGGAAACAAACCCTCTCTCCCTGAACCTGGTCTTTTGCACTTTAGCTTTGTTTATTTTGGCTCATGGGAAGGCAGTACACACAAAAGCTATAACCACCATTGTCTCAATTTGGACAGTCAAGACAAGTAAACTGAATATCTGGACTTACATTAACCTTATTGCTTCCATTTCTCAGAGAAGGGAAAAGGGACCTCAGTGTAAAGGGAACAAACACTAGAGTGACTTTTTTAGTGACACAGTCATTGGAAGTTTACGAGTAATGTTTTTCCTGCCTACCTGGACCCACCGTGGTGCCAGGCCCAATTAACACACAGATACTCTGTATTAGATGTAAAGCTGTTGGCCAGTTATTTGTTTCTCTGTCTTAAGTATTAACCCATTTTTATTACTCTAAATATTTCCACGTGGTCTTATCTTACCTGAGAGAGGGGACTGATGGTTCTGCTCTCTCCAATCTCTCCATGTTGACTCCTCCCTATTACTTCCTCTTTCTTCCTTGTCTCTAGTCACTCCTATCTTCCTTTCCTATTGGCCAACAGTGGTTTATTCATTAACCAATACAAGAAACATATTTACAGAATGACATCTCCCATCAGGAAGTTCTTTCCAAAGACTGAATTTATATGTATGTGTGTGCATGTGGATTTATATACATATATAAATAAGTATATGTGTATCTTCCAGGGAGAAAGTCTCTCTCTCTCTCTCTCTCTCTCTCTCTCTCTCTCTCTCTCTCTCTCTCTCTGTGTGTGTGTGTGTGTGTGTGTGTGTGTGTGTGTTTATCCCAGAGAGGGAGAATTACATATTAACTGCAAATTTATATCTATCAGCATCAGATTTCAGATCACATTAGAAAACCTAACTGATGTTTTTCCTGTGCAATTCTCACATTTTCAAAAGTAATAAAGATACATTTAAGCTGTGGTCCTCCAAAGCTAGACCCTGCTGTGTCACTGAACCAGAGTCATAAAGTTGAATCAGGTCACATATCCATATATATTTATATATCTCCATGAAGAAGCCAGTGATTCAGAACTCCCTATTCAGAACAGTACCATGACCCTAGCTTTACTCAAAGTTAAGTAAGTTTTAGTTGAGTCCTTATAGTGTATGCACTCATGTTAGTCAGAAAAAGATACACAGAACATCAAAATTTGCACCTTTATTGTTGGTCTCAGTAGAAAATCCTGGCATTGAATGGGTATGGAGACCTATAGACTCTGTGATCCCTGGAGGTGGTACTCCTATACCAGAGATGAAGCAAATGGGTAGATGTCATGAAGAAGCTGACACAACAGGCTCCATGGACCCACTAAAGAGGGAGTAACTGTGATTGTACAAATACACTGAAAACAAAGGTTATGCCAATTATTCATATGTATTGCAATAAAATTGGAAATATATATCTGAAAGACACACATATTATAGGATAGCAAACAGTTTTCTTATAATCCAAGGTAAACTTAATATTAAATATTAAAGAGACATCAATCACATCAAGTAGATAAAAGTGCTTTTTAGAAAGTCTATGTAGTTGAAGCCTTTTGTAGAAATGGCAGTCAAAAAACTTCCTTTTCCCATATAATGTTAATCATTCAAATGAAAATCAAATGGTAGAACCCTTAGCAAGGAGCTCTTAATTTCCCCAAATATAAAGCTATAACTAAAAATTAGTACTTGTCTCTTAGGGCCCCTTGTAGAAATTTAGGAACATACTGTAAAAATCATTCTTATAATTATTAAATATCACATAACCATGCATAATTTGATTATGTCTACAATCATACCAATAATTTCAGAAAATTCAGTATATATATATATATATATATATATATATATATATATATACACTGTTGAAATATAAGTCTAATGGTGAGTTTGGTAACTAAATAACAGCTATTTTTAGTTATTTCTTACATAAAACAAACTAAGGAACAACTAAGTACTCAGAAGCAGAAAACTCAGATTATGTGTGCCCAGACTTCAAGTTAGCTTGTACAACAAAAACTGTCTCTCTTTCCAGAAATAAATTTTGATGCAGTCATTTTTGTGTATCTGTGTGTGCATGAGCATACATATATATGTATATGTATGTACATGTTTGTGCATACATATGCCAGAGGTTTTTTCAAGCATCTCTATCACCCTCACCCTCCCTTATTTATCATCTGTCTGTTTGTCTGTCTCTTTTTCTGTCTGTCAATCAGTCATGGTCTCACTATGTTGCCCTGACTGTCCTGGGATTTACTATGTGGACTAAGCTGTCCTCTAACACACAGATCTGCCTGCTTCTGTCTTCCACGCACTGGGATTAAAGGCACATGCTACTATATCCAACTTTTGAAGGTTTTTTTTTTGAGGGGGGGGCAGAGTCACCATATCAGCTACAATGAACATCAGGAACCCCCCAGAGATCTACCTGATTTTCCCTGTCTTCAATGGTGTTGGGTTTATGGAAATGTACCACCACACCTAGCTTTTTCTGTGGATATTACGGACCTGAACTCAGGTACTCAAGCTTGCACAGCAAACTATAACTCACTGTCTCTTATATTCCTGGTGTTTGCAGATCATCTGACAGGATGTTTATACACTGGAGTTTATTTTAGGCTGAGATCTTCTTGAAGTTCATTTAAGAAATCAGTGTATCTACCTTTTCCTGAATCTATAAATGCTATACCATCATCAAGTCACTTAAATGCTTCTAATATGGACTACTGCAGGAACTATTTACTTCATGTCTTATACTTAAGTATTTATTTGAATTCTACCTCTTCCTCCAAATGACCTAGTGTATTAGCAGAAGAGCAGGCTGAAAACTGTGGTATGATAAATAAAAGACCCAGATAGGACTGAGCAGTCTAAGGAACCTCAGACAGTGGAACCAGGATGTATCCCTGGTGCACAAATGACCTTGCTAACACATCCCCCATGGAGGGATACTGCCTTAACCTAGAGAAAGGAGAGAAGTCCTAGTCCCTACTTCAAATGACCTGACAGATCTACATGACCCCACCTGGATGGCATTGCCCTATATGTGGAATTGGGGTGGGGGGATGGGAAGGGAGGGTGGTCAGGGTACATGTGAGGGGGCAGATAGGGTAAAAGAGAGGGAGGGAGGGAGGGAAGGAGAGGAAACTGGGATCGACATGTAAAATAATAAATTAAATTTAAAAAAAAAAGATAAGAAAATAAAAAATAAAAGACCCAGAGACAGATTTTGGAGTTCAAGCTTCAAGCTGAAGATCAGAGAAGCAAAGCATCCAAGCCACTAGCTCTTACTTCTGTCTCTGGCTGAAAGGGTTAATGCTGTCTTCACAAACTCCCACTATGTCTCAGACTGCTTCCTCTCTTCACTGCGGGGGGGGGGGGGGGGGGGGGGGGGGGAGAGTTATCCTGAGACTGACTACTGAAGACCTGCTCCTAACTTTTATAACTCTCTAGTGCTAGGATTAAAGGTGTGAGCTCTGCTACTCTTTTAGATTGATTCAGTCTCATACAGCCCTGGGTAGCCTTGAATTCAGAGAGATCCATCTGCCTTTGTCTCCTGAGTCCTGGGACTAAATAAAGTGTGTACCACAACTGCCTAGCGTCTATAGCAGCTAGTGTGGCTGCTTTGCTATTTTGATCTCCAGTGGCTTTAGTAAATCATAAACTACATATCACCACATAAAACGACTATCCTGGTCTCACTAGTGCACTTTGGTTGAATGCCAGCCCTTGTAAAGACCCCCTGTCTGTCTTCACACATCTTGGCAGTATAGAGGGAAGAAAAACATGGAAAATACTACTTCTCAGCTGCTGGCTACTTAATTACTAAAATGTCAGAATTGGAGCAGTAAACTTTCAATTTACTAATTCCTTCCTTCCTTCTCTTTTGATGCAAGTTTCTCTGTGTAGCCGCCTGCCTATCCTGGAACTCCTTCTATACATCAGACTAGCCTTGAACTCAAATAGATCCATCTGTGTCTGCCTCCAGAGGACTAGGAAGAAGGCCTGTGCCACTGCCACTCAGCTCAATTTTCTAATTTAGGAATCAGTATATGATGAACTTCAAAGGTCATATTTATATGCTATCTCATCCCAGTCACTGATGACAGTAACTGGGAAACCAATATAGTAGTCATCAACGAGATCTTCTCTCTCAAGAATGCCCTTTTTGGACTGTTTAACAGAGGCACACAAAGGGAGACTCACATGTTCAACATCTATGGTCACAATGAAGCAAGTATGTGAGGAAAAAGGGAGAAAGATGTAAGAGGAAACACCAGAGTCATTTCAAATATTCACTGTACACGAGGAAGCTTGAATAGGAATGGCCCCCACAGACTCATGGGTTTGGATATTGGGCCCATAGGGAGTGACAATAGTAGGAGAGGTGGCCTTCCTAGAATAGGTGTGGCCTTATTGTAGGAAGTGTGTCCCTGTAGTGGTGGTGGTGGGGGGCTTTGAGGTCTCAGATGGTTCTTCTATGCCCAGTGTGGCACAACGGGCTCCTTTGCTGCCTGTGGATGAAGAAGTTGAACTCTCAGCTTCTTCTCAAGCACTATGTCTACCTGCATGCTGCTGCCATGTTTCCCTCATGACAATAATGAACTAAACCTCTGAACTCTAAGCCAGCCCCAATTAAATGTTTTCCTTTATAAGAATTGCCACTGTCGAAATCCAAGCCTCTGCCAAAGAAAGAGGCCTCAGCTGGAGAGTTCCAGTTTCCAGTGAGATCCAACTATCCTGCAAAACCTTCTCAAGTTCCAGCTCAGCCCTTGTCCTCTTCCGCCAGCTATTGGCCAGAGGTGAGTCCGGGCCCAATCTGGGCTGCCTGTCCCCTACAACCACTTTTCCCCCCTCCCCCGCCCGAACTCCCTGGGTTGGCCCCTGATCCTGCTGCTCCTGTCTCCGGTCCCCATCGAGAGCACCCTTGGAGCTCTGATACACCCCCACCCATCCCCACTGCCAGCCTACCCCCCCTATCCTGTGCCCTACCCTACCCACGGTCCTGCCTTTCTGGTTGAGCACTAGGACAGAGGGTGGAGCCAACAGTCCACCATATTTTGGAGACTTCTCAGAGCAACTCTGAACAAAGGAGACCTGATTATCCACGCAGGACCACCCGTAATTTCTACCTGCTTGGTCTCTGACCCCGCCTCCAGTCCTCTGCTGGAGTCCTGCCCCCCCCCCAGAGATCCGCCTACCTCTTCGAGACCACTGTGAGTACCTGCTGGCACCTTCTACTGGATCCTCCTCCTTGACCCCATCCCAGGATCCCTGTCTGAGGAGAAACCTCCTAGAGAGCTTGGACCACACAGAGCTACAGATATTGAATCTCAGACTCACATAAGCCCATCGGGGAAGTACCATAGAGAGAGGGAAGAGACCCCACCAACAACTACTGGAAGAAGCTATGGGAAGAAGGCAATACAAGAGAACACCTAACAACAGAAAGACGAGCACGACACCACCGGAATCTAGGGAATCTACACCAACTAGAATGGAACACAAAAACAAAGCAGAGGAAGCAGAAGGGTATGACTTAAAAATTACAATCATAAAAATGATAGAGGCCCACAAAGAACATGTGAGAAAATCCCTTAAAGAAATGGAGGAAAAAACAAACAAAAAAGTGGAAGAAATGAACAAATTCCTTAAGGAAAGTACAGAAAGCCAAGAAAAAACAATTAAGCAGGTGAAAGAAACAGTTCCAGACTTGAATACTGAAATAGAGAAAATAAAGGCAACACAAACTGAAAGAATGCTAGAAATAGAAGCTGGGCAAAAAATCGGCAATTACGGACACAAGCATAACCAACAGAATTCAAGAGATGGAAGAGAGAATCTCAGGCACAGAAGATAAACTAGAAGAAATAGATTCATCGACCTAAGAAAATCATAAATCCAACAAATTCTTAACACAAAACATCCAGGAAATGTTGGACACCATGAAAAGGCCAAACCTAAGAATAATAGGCAAAGACGAAGGTGAGGAAGCCCAGCTCAAAGGTGCCGAAAACATATTCAACAAAATCATTGAGGAAAACTTTCCAAATCTGAAGGACATGCCCATGAAAGTACAAGAAGCATACCGAACCCCAAATAGGCTGGACCAAAGAAAAAAGACCCCTTGACATATAATAATCAAAACACCTAGCATACAGAATAAAGAAAGAATATTAAGAGCAGCAAAGGAAAAAGGACAGGTAACATATAAAGGCAGACCTATCAAAATTACACCTGACTTCTCCATAGAAACCCTCAAGGCCAGAAGGTCCTGGATAGATGTTCTAAAAGTATTAAGAGAACACGGATGCCAGCCTAGGCTACTACATCCAGCAAAACTCTCAATCAATATAGATGGAGAGAACAAGATATTTAATGACAAAACCAGATTGTCCCAATATGTATCTACAAATCCAGCCCTACAGAAAGTATTGGAAGGAAAACTCCAACCCAAGGAAGGTAACTACGCCCACAAAAATGTAGGCAACAGATAATCCAACTACACCAGAAACCAAGGGTGAAGCAGAACTAATATATTCACAATACCACTGCCAACAACAAACCTAAATCAAACAAGCATCAACAATCAATGGTCATTACTCACCCTCAACATTAATGGTCTTAACTCACCTATAAAAAGACACAAGCTAACAGAATGAATAAGAAGACAGAATCCATCCTTCTCCTGTATACAAGAAACACATCTAAGCTTCAAAGATAGACATTACCTCAGGGTAAAGGGTTGGGAAAAGATTTTCCAATCAAATGGAAATAAGAAGCAAGCAGGCATAGCTATCCTAATATCTAACAAGTTAGACTTCAAACCAAAATTAGTCAAAAGAGATGAAGACGGTCATTTCATATTCATTGCAGGAGAAATCCATCAACTCAAAGTCTCAGTTCTGAACATCTATGCCCCTAATACAAAGTCACCCACATTCGTAAAAGAAACACTACTAAAACTCAAAGCTCATATAAAACCTCACACACTTATAATGGGAGACTTCAATGTACCACTCTCAACACTAGACAGGACCACAAATCAGAAACTCAACAAAGAAATAAAGAATTAACAGAAGTTATGTCTCAACTGGGGTTAACAGACATCTATAGAACATTCCATCCAAAGACAAAAGAATATAGCTTCTTCTCTGCTCCACATGGAACCTTCTCTAAAATCGACCACATATTAGGTGACATAACAATCCTCAACAGATACAAGAGAATAGGAATAGTCCCCTGTATCTTATCGGACCACCATGCTTTAAAATTGGAATTCAACAACAGCACAAATAGCAGAAAACCTGCAAACTAATGGAAACTGAACAATGTGCAATTGCACCACTCCTGGGACAAAGAAGAAATAAAGAAAGAAATTAAGGACTTTCTAATATTCAACGAGAATGAGGATACAACATACACGAACTTATGGGACACCTTGAAAGCAGTGCTACGAGGGAAGTTCATTGCACTAAGTGCCCATATGAAGAAAACAGAGGATAGTCACATAAGAGAATTAACAGCACAACTGAAAGCCTTAGAAAAGAGAGAAGCGAATTCACCCCGTAGGAGTAGACACAAGGAAATAATCAACTTGAGGGCTGAAATCAACAAAATAAAAACTAGGAAAACAATACAAAAAAACAATGCAACGAAGAGTTGGTTTTTTGAGAAAATCAACAAGATAGACAAACCTTTATCCAAATTAACGAAAAAGCACAGAGAGAACATGCAAATTAAAAAACTCAGAAATGAAAAGGGGAACATAACAACAGACACAGAGGAAATCCAGACAATTTTTCAGGTCATACTTTGAAAATCTGTATTCCACAAAAATTGAAAATTCAAAGGAAATGGACAAGTTTCTGGATAACTATCACTTACCAAAATTAAATCAAGAACAGACAAAAATCTTAAATAGACCTATAACCCACAATGAAATAGAAGCAGTCATCGAAAGCCTTCCAACCAAAAAAAGTCCAGAGCCAGATGGATTCAGCGCAGAATTCTACCAGACATTAAAGGAAGAACTAGTACCACTACTCCTCAAACTGTTCCACAAGATAAAAACAGAAGGTTCATTGCCAAACTCTTTTTATGAGGCCACAATAACTTTGGTACCCGAGCCTCACAAAGACACAATTAAGAAAGAAAACTACAGACCAATATCACTGATGAACATCAATGCAAAAATACCAAACAAGTAAAAGACCTATATAATAAGAACTTTGTGTCTCTAAAGAAAGAAATTAAAGAAGATACCAGAAAATGGAAAGATCTCCCATGCTCTTGGATAGGTAGGATATACATAGTAAAAATGGCAATCTTACCAAAAGCAATCTACAGATTCAATGCAATCCCCATTAAAATCCCACCACAATTTTTCACCGACCTTGAAAGGATAATAATCAACTTTATATGGAAAAACAAAAGACTCAGGATAGCCAAAACAACCCTTTACAATAAAAGAACTTCAGGACGCATCCCCATTCCTGACTTTAAGCTCTACTACAGAGCTATAGTTCTGAAAACAGCCTGGTATTGGTATAAAAATAGACAGGTAGACCAATGGAATCGAATTGAAAATCCTGATATTAATCCACACACCTATGAACACCTGATTTTCGACAAAACAGCTAAAATTATACAATGGGGCAAAGACAGCATCTTCAACAAATGGTGCTGGCACAATTGGATGAGGGTGTGTAGAAGACTGCAGATAGACCCATGTCTGTCGCCATGCACACAACTCAAGTCCAAATGGATCAAAGACTTCAACATCAATCCAGCCACATTGAACCTCTTAGAAGACAAAATAGGAGGTACCCTTGAACAAATTGGTATAGGAGACCGCTTCCTGAACATAACTCTAGGGGCATAGACACTGAGAGAAACAATTAATAAATGGGACCTCTTCAAACTTAGAAGCTTCTGTAAGGCAAAGGACACAGTGGACAAGACCAAACTGCAGCCCACAGACTGGGAAAAGATTTTCACCAATCCTATATCCGACAAAGAGCTGATCTCCAAAATATAAAAAGAACTCAAGAAACTATTCAACAAAACACCAAATAACCCTATTAAAAAATGGGTTACAGAACTGAAGAAAGAATTCTCAATAGAGGAAATCAAAAAAGCTGAAAGACACTTAAAATGCTCCACATCCTTAGCTATCAGGGAAATGCAAATCAAAACAACTTTGAGATACCATCTTACTCCTGCCAGAATGGCTAAAATTAGAAACACCAATGATGACTTATGTTGGAGAGGATGTGGAGAAAGTAGAACACTCCTCCACTGCTGGTGGGAGTGCAAACTCATACAGCCATTTTGGAGATCAGTATGGCAGGTCCTCAGGAAAATGGGAATTAGTTTACTACATGACCCAGCAATCCCCCTCTTAGGCATATACCCAAAGGATTCACATCCATGCAACAAAGACATCTGTTCAACTATGTTCATAGCAGCACTATTTGTAATAGCAAGAACCTGGAAGTAACCTAGATGCCCCTCAATTAAAGAATGGTTAATGAAGATGTGGCACATCTACACAATGGAATACTACTCTGCAGAAAAAAATAATGGTATCTTGAAATTCGCAGGCAAGTGGATGGCACTTGAAGAAACCATCCTGAATGAGGTAACCCAGTCACAAAAAGAGGAACACAGTATATACTCACTCATATATGGATTTTAGACCTAGATCAAAGGATCACCAGCCTATAATTCACATCACCAGATGAACTAGGTGAAGAATTGTGGTGGGATTTTAATGGGGATTGCATTGAATCTGTAGATTGCTTTTGGTAAGATTGCCAGAGAGACACAGAGAGAGAACATAAAAGAGGGAGCCAATATTGGTTTGAAGATAAAATTGAACACAAAGAAAGGTCTAGAGAACTACAAGACTGGTGCCAACTAACAATTTGAGCTTCTGTGGAAAGGCTATCATAAATGCCCTTCCCAGAGAGTGAGATCAACAACTAACTTCTCCATGGAGCCCTCAACTAATGCCTGTTGAAAACAGGATCAAACACCCATACATAAACACCGAGTCGAACAAGAACCCAGATGCAGATGGAGAGGACAAGACCATGCGACAGAAACATACAGACAGCTTACCTGAACAAGGAGGAGCTAATGGCCACTAGACTGATAGCTGGGAAGCCAGCAGGGGTCTGACTCGGACCCCCCTGAATATGGGTCTCAGCCAGAAGGTCTGAGCAGTCTAAGAGACCTCAGACAGTGGAGCCAGGATGTATCCCTGGTGCACAAAAGGACTTTGTGAACATATCCCCCATGGAGGGATAACTGCCTTAATCTAGAGACAGGAGAGAAGCCCTAGTCCCTACTTCACATGACCTGTCAGATCTACATGACCCCAACTGGATGGCATTCCCCTACATATGGAATTGGGGTGTGGGGATGGGAGGAGAGGGTGATTAGAGTGCATGTGAGAGGGCAGAGAGAGTAAAAGGGAGGGAAGGAGGGAGGGAGGGAAGAAGGGAGGGAAAAATAGAGGAAGGAAGGGAGGGAAGGAGGGAGGGAGGGAGAAAGGGAGAGGGAACTGGGATCGACATGTAAAATAATAAATTAAATTTAAAAAAAATTCTTTGACTCCAAAATTTAAGTTCAAGGACAAGTTACTGGGGAAAAGGATTTCTATTTTTGTTTCCACAGAAAATGAAAAGATGTGGATTCCTTCCAGACTAATGTGGTTTGATCAAGTCAGAACACCTGAAACAGAGCACAAACTGATCCTACATTCAAAACAGCTGGACAAAGCAGCCTTACAGACTACAGCCAGGATTTCTGAATCTTCTTCAAATCCCCCATGACAGCGCCCCTTACTAGCAGGAAGTAGTTTGGAAAGAACAACACCCAAATTCCCAAATATTGTGTATAAATGTTTTTTTTTTCATTTAATTGGACTTTGTTATATAAAATAAATTAAAAAAAAAAGAATTGCCACTGTCATGGTATCTCTTCACAATAATAGAAACCCTAACTAAGTTAGTACTATAGGGAGAATATGCTCTTTGCTACCAAAAGCATCCAAATTCTTTTTTAACAAGTAAATCAATAAAATTTATTTACTGAATTAATAAATGTTTTAAGATTATAAATTATTTGAATGTTTATTTCAATACAGCACTTTTCACTCACTATGAAAACAGTAGGCTTTTGTTTTGAGTCTTCATCATCACAAAAAAAAATATATCTTCTTTGGTTACATAAGTGGCAAAATAAGCACTTTGTGCCCTTTGAACATCTCAGTTGTGATAATCAATGATTTGAAGAACTTAGCAGTAGTTTTACTTGGGTATTTTATATTTCAAGTGGACCTGAGGTTTCCAAACTGTTACCTGACCAAAATGTCCCTAATTTATTGTAGAGACTATTCTGGTTTATATGGATAAACCTATATGACATCACAAGAGTTTATAAGCATGAAAGAAGAAGGTGGAAAACATATGTGAGGGGCAGAGAATGTTGGCAAAAGCAGTGTTTGTGAGACAGCATGTTGCCTGCTGTGAGGATGGGACTAGGGAAGAGGGACAAAACAAACAAGCAGCTGCTAGCCTCCAGGAGCTTCAGAGGGAGGGAGACACATCTTCTAGAGAATTATACCAAGAAGCCAGGCTCTGCAGACATCGGTATTTAGCTTTGTGGATCTGGATTTAACTTCAGAACCACAACAATATAAAATAAGTATTTTTTGTTGATGTTGTTATTTTGGGTCATTAACTCTATAGTCATTTACTTCTATATTACTAGAAAACTGATTCAATAAAATGCTTATTGTGCAGGCTTGAGGGTCAGAGTTTGGATCCCCTATGTGACATGAGAAGGCAAGCATGGCAGTATGTTTATGCCTGCAGGATGACAGGCATTGAGGAGGAAGAGACAAAGGAGGATCCTAAAAGCTTGATGGTGACCTAGCCTTAACAGGTGAGTTCCATGTTCAGTGAGAGACCTGATTTCAAGGAAACAATGTGGAGAACAATGGAGGAAAACAGTGCTTGCCTTCCACATGCCTGTACACACACAAACACATCCACTCACACATCACATACAAACTCATATACACACAACACAAAGAAAACAAACAGCGGCTCAAGAGACCATATTATGGCAGAATATGGGGGTAATTTAAAAAAATTCCTTAAAATGAATAATAAATAGAATAATGGTTTTGTGGGTTTTGTGTTACAAATCCAATACAGAAAGAAGGAAATTGGCATTCTGGCACTCAGAAATTATCCAAGTTCAGACTACATTAAAAACTTATACCTGTTTAAAAGTATTTCTAGATTGTTTTTAATTTTTTAGAATGTAAAGTTCATACTTCGTATGGAAGAAATATTGCAGATGTTTAATATTAAATATCACAGATATTTCCCTCCTCTCACATGAGTTAGAATATAATAATCTAAAATCAGCAAATTCTCTCAAAGCCATCTAATCTGCACTTCACTGGATATCCAAAGTCAAAAGGTGAATGAAACAAGCTGGAAACTATACTATCATTAACGATAAGAATTTTTAGGATTCTTTTTTTAATGAATAACATAAAACATTAGTCATATTACTAGTTTGTGGGTCATTAATAGCCAGCTTATAAACTTGGGTGAAAGTCAGGGATGCACTACAAATACTTCACTTAATAGTAAAAGCAAATTATTATAAGTATAACCAGCTATCATACTTGAAGGATGATAGAAGTTTGTTTTAAAAAAAATCATAAAATAATACTTAAAACAACTTGTCAATTATTTGAGGGAAACTCGTTTTCTCAGAGGAGAGGCGCTGACAAATACAAGTTGCTACCACCTGGCCCAAACTTTTGTTTTACAATATCAGTGACTACAAATATTCACCCAGAATCAGTTTTACTAGCTATCTATTTTAGTTAAAATGAAGTATTTTAAAAGTAAAAAAAAAAATTAAAAAATGAAAACAAAAGAGCAAAGTTTTCCTGGTCCCTTGTAAAGTGGGCCAGGGTTTACAGCTCTCTTGCAGCAGCCCTCATCCCATCTGGGGGCCCCTCTTTCACACTGAGATACTGCTTTCAAAAAAATCAAGGGATTATCTAATCTCTGGGATAAATGTTAGCCCAGAATGAGTTTAGGAGGGATTTCTCCAGGCATTTTTACAAGACTGAAAAACCTTTAAGACAGGAAGGCATCTATCTCTAGATGTCAGAGCAGGTTGTGTGGGAAAACAGTCTGTTTCCAGGCTTCCTGGGTATCTTGCAAATCCTGCACAAGAGATGTAACTACTATCCTCAGGTGTGAAGCCTGCCCCAGCTAGCAGGAGCTTTAGAGGCTAAGTGAGAAACAACATAGAACAGAGAAGAGAACATCAACTTCAGAAATGGAATACTGAGTTTTTATTCCTGCTAAAAGAACCAGTGGAACTCAGCTGGTTAATACAGCATCCTCAATACCCCTCAAGTGCTGTGACACTCACAGCCAAGTGAGTTGAAGTCAACACACTACATATGACATTTTCCCCTCCAGGAAGACATTCTCATAGTTAATAACTAATAGAGTGCTGAATTTTTATTCTTTTCATTCTTCTCTTCTTGGACCACCTATTTTTCCAAAGACAGATTAAAATATATAATGTTGTGTTTAGTAACCCTAATTAATTCTCACTGAAAGATAAAAATAATCCTTAACTAAAAACAGTAGAGTTTGGATGTATAACTCTATGCACAGAACTATACATACAGCTATAACTATACACATATAAAGCCATCCGTAGAAACTATGAATAAGGAAGATGAAAATATCCCATGTTATTTTCCTAAATTATTTTATCACTCAATATTTATTTGTAGGTATGCACAGGTAACAAGTTAAAGCTAAAGAAAAAGTCAGGTTGCACAAGTTATTTAACAGGATTAAATAATCTATAATATTTATAGAGATGTCACATAAGGGAATAATAGTTGAATTTTCACAAAAACATGTGGTTGCATTAGTTTAAAATCCTTGACAAAGGAAAATATGGTAGGAGTTAACTAGTATTTCCAACATGCTCAGTAAACCTGGCTTTGAAATCATACATCACCCCAATTTGATTCAGAACAATTATTTTTCAAAACTGCATGCAAAAGTTAAAACAATCCCTTTCCATTCTCTTTTCTAAGCCAACTGTGTAATCTTCATCTAACATTAAGTAGCATTTCAGGTAATATTATCCAAACTGTGTTCTGAGGAACATTCATTTTAGTAATGTTAACTTCTCAGATATTGACAGTAAAACCTTACAATGAAGGTTCTATGGAAAAATGAAACTTTGGAAGCCCCAACTAGATAGAAAACAAAACTAAGAAAACATGGGTTTAACAGGAGCCTTTCTGTGCTCATATGAACCATGCATGGCCAACAGAGGTGTACATGTCCCTGTGTTTCTAGAATACAATCTCTTCTTAGTTTAAAACTTATCATCTCACGAATAGCATGGACAATGTTTTGATTTAGTTAATAAGCAATATACTAATTTAAATATATTAATTAAACATTGTATTTATTCCTGTCAGCTCAGTGCCCTGAATCTCCCTTTGGTAAAATGGAAATAAAATTCAAATCATGTCAGTTTCAATCTTATCAGCTTGAGCCCAAGCCTGTGTAACAGAGAGTGCACAGGCAACGAGCACAAAATTGTATAGCTGGAGCCAATAAGTTTGGGAGGATCCACAGGGAAGTGTAACTTAACTGTTAAGTAGATGGAAACAATATCTTCTGTTATCAACATATGGATCCCAAGGGCACAGGAGAGGCCACCCTCTCCTGTGACAAAGGAACACAATAAAGATGCAGTCATGGGAGACATTGAGGGAACTGGTATATGATTAGTACTACTAATGATCTAATGATTCCTGCTAACAATCCTTTAGTTCATGTGACCACAGAAGTTCTAAAAGAGGCTATGGGAAGTGGCACAGCTTGGACACTTGAAGAGGAGAAAAGGATAGACTTTAGTGACTGGAAAGCAAGTTTTGTTATATGCACTGAGGGAGAGGAGGTACAAAGAGAGGCTGTGCCATCAGTAAGCAAAATTACGATATAATGAGGATATCAAGAATAGACTAGCATCTGCAGAGATGGATCAATGGTTAAGAGTGCCCAGAGCTTTTGCAGGGGACTGGAATTCAACTCCCAGCACTCATGTCAGATGACTTACAGTTGCCTGTAAGCCTAGTTCCAGGCTTCTTTGGGTTCCATGGGCACCCAAACAAACGCACATGTAATACTCTCCTCACATAGACACAAACATACACACATATTAACAATACATTAAAAGAAAACTTGCTCCATACAAATGTCATACTGTAGTATTTAACACAAATGCAATTATAAAAGGAGTTGAATAAATATGTGTTCATAGACTTCATAAATAATCATAGCCAAAACTTCAAATTTAAAAATTCAGCAATAATACATTCGTGAGAATTCTAATAGGCTATGTTTAAAATAATCAAACTAATTTCATACCTATATTTATTACATCTGCTTCATCTAATGTTATCACCTTTCTTACACATTTTCAGATTTGGTCAATTTTGTTTTTTCCTAATTGATAGGCATGATGAGGGCAGCCTTCTTCATTCTATGAGAGCTATCTAGAATGGCCAAAAATTCTCAGGCACTAGAATCAGACTAACTGGCATGTCCCCCCACACCCCTTTTAAACTTCTTATGTGCCTTGCATCTTTGAAATCTAGGCTTTTATTATCTTGTAGTGGGCTTATTGTCTAGTCTCCTAGCACTGCTCTGCTCTGCCGTATGCTACTTACACCATGACTGCCTTTGAAAACACAGGCCTGGGGATATAACTTCTCCTATAAAAACCTTTGCTGATTTTCCAATTGTATTATCTATAGTAAGATAAACCAACATACCTGATCCTACTGTCCTAATAGGGCAAATTGTGAAGTGCTGCCAGACATAGCAAGCCCAAACTGATATATGGAAACTTTTATTAATACCACATAATAATCTTCTTTCTCATCCCTTGAAAAAGAAAATTTTCTAATTTTCATGCAAGAAGGTGAAAATGTCTGTTTCATAATTAAAAGTAAATTCCATGAGTTACACTGGATTAGCAAAACTCCTATGAGCTGTTTACACAGTACTGGTATTTCAAACTACATCACTTAGGACGATCAGTGCAAAGTCCACACAAGATTAATAAATGATAATATACTGTACATATAAGAAAATATTATGGCCCTGACAAAGACTCTTGGAGGTCAAGAAAAACCATGTTCACTTCCACTATATGATTACCCCAAAACATTAAAAGCACTGGAGGTGAAAATATGCCTAGATTGAGGGTGGCTTGTTCTAATGTTTACACAGAAGAGATTGAATTAACATGCTCAGCACTTTTAAAGGAAATGCAACACAAGCGTACCATTCACAAAACAATCAGAATTCACTGTTGTAATTGATATTTCATGATTTACTAAAAGTCCAACAGTGTGATTCAGTAACCTCAGCAAAGTCTGTAAGTTTATTTTTAATGACTACTTTTATTATTGTTATTATTATTATTACTATCATTGCTTGAGTCAAGCAGGTGGGCCAGTATAGAAGGTAAGCCTTAGAGTGAGGATAGAAAATGGAGTCATTCACTCTTACAACTTTGTCAGTCAGGATTACATCAAAACCTGCACTTTAAGATTTTTCTGAATGAGCCCTGGAGTCGACAGGGCCACACTAGCCCTCCTATTGACAGTTACGGCTCAAGCAAACATACATCAAATAAAGAGTCTCCTAATTGTTGGCAGACAAATCATTATACTCTCCTAGTTGCATAAGAAACGCATGCTCAGACAGCAGTTCTGATGATTTCTTCTGTCATTGTAGTGGCTTCCCAGTATCTAGCAAAACCTTGTCATCACCTTTAGTAGCTAAGGTACTTTCCTCCGTCATCCCCATTTCCACATCACCCCAGGTATCCCATCTGTAGCTAACCTACCTACTTTTAATTAAACATGGAAACCATGCTCTTCCTCTCTTTGCTTTTTCCTAGGTCAGCATCTCTTAGACATTTTCTACCCATGATCTCTTTGGCACTTGAAAATTTTTCACTTGATCCCAGGAATATAGGAATATAAGATAATAATATGAATGTAACATTTGCTGATAATAAAATTTTAAGTTACTTATATTAAAATGGTATGTGGTCTGCAATTAATTTTATTACTTACTAAAGAAAAGGAGTAATTTACATATTAATTATGTGGATAAACTTACTTATTTTACGTAAAGAATTAAACCTCCATCAACTATTTGGTACTAAAGTACACAATTCAATGTTTGTCACACTTGAATATTTTTATTTTATAATTGTCAGTGTTCAGAATGCTATATCCCATCACACCTAGTTCAAATTGGTAGAAGCATATTTAAGAAGATTTTTAAAATTGCCAAAAATTCTGTTCTAATTGCAAGCCAAAGTCTTTAATAATTTCTTAGGAAACTCAAAGGGCAATTTACAAAATTAAACATTCTAACACAATATGATCCAACGATACACCAGTTTTATGCATGCTGAAGAATGATAGCCTTTGTCTGTATAATTTATTACGTTTCTGTAAGAACAGAGAATATTATTCCTATTTTTTTTTTTACAGAGACACTGACATTCATAACATACAATTGTCTGGGCATAGGTTTTGCAGGCAGTGTTACTTGGTATTTCTTAGCATGATAGCAGTGCCAAACACATGTGCCATGCTTTCAGAACCAAGGCAACAGTGCATACAATTGTCCCCGGTATGGGCAGAGGAATTTCAGGCAGTGTTACTTGGTGTTTCCTAGCATGATGCTGTTACACAGTGCCAAACCCACATACCATCTGATCAGAATCAAGGCAGCAGTGAAGTCATAAGCTGCAACATAAGCGAGTACTGACGGTACACTCCAGATTTATTATGTATTTTATTTTAACCTACTTTTTGGTCTTTGGACAGTTAGAGACATTCTGCTATTGCCAGTCTCCAAACAGCTCTTACACTTACTTCAAGAAACTGGGACCTGGACAGTTTCTACACCCTTAAAAACAATTCCAAAAACTGCAAATTAAAACTACTTGAGATTTCATCTTCTCCTAGTCAGAATACCCAAGATTAATATTTTAAAAAGTGGTAGCAGGTGTTGGCAAAACAGTGCAAGAAAAGGGAGAACACTTATTCATTGATATTGGGAGTACAAACTGATACAGGCATTGTGGAAATAGGTGTGGAGGCTCCTCCAAAGCTGAAAATACATCTACCCCCAAGATCCAGCTATACCACTCTTGTGCATTACCCAAAGGAATCTACAGCTCACTGTAGAGATTCTTGTTCATCCACATTCATTTCCAGAGACTAGGTAAATCATGGTCCTAGGGAAAAACCTACTCCTATTATTCTTATAAAATAAATAGAAACATCACTATTATTAATGGTGCATCATTATACCCATTTATCAGTGCACTGCTCAATACTCGTCAGAGAACTGTTTTCTTCCAGTAAACAATAACTAATATAGAAACCCACAACGTGCAGAGAGTGAGGGACCTTGGAACATTCAGCCCTAAATGAGCTTGCTTTTTTTCCCTCCCCTCAAGGCTCAGAAATCATAAGGTGTCTAAGACCTAGAGATGGTAGATATCTCAAAACAGTGATTTTCAGACACAACAGGGCTGATGAACATACACAAGACCTGCACAAGTTCAGGCCAGAACAAATCTCAATACAGAGAATGGCACAAAGAAGCTCACACCTACAAGAAGCTATTTATAATTGATATCTGCTGAGAGAGGGAAACGCAGCTTACTCCAGTGGAGCGATGGAATGACACAGGTATATCAACTAGACTCTATGGACAGCTTTATGCTCGGGATTTGTTGGCCAGTGCCAAATGGACTTCATGTTTTTTGTGTGCTTTAATTTTTTTGTTTTAGCCTGCTTGTTTTATTTTGTATTTTGAGATAAAACATGTAGTTATGTGAATAGGAAGGTAAAGTATCTGGGAAGAGGGAGAATGTAATTAAATTATATTGCATGAAAGTTTTATTGCAAATTAAAAAAAAATCTTCCCAGGTAGGCCACTCACCTCCTGTCCAATAGCCATATCTTTCCCTAACCATACTAACTTCATATTAAATAATCTCTATTTCTGGCCTTTCTTTCAATGCTTTAAAAAGCTTGATTGTATATTTTATATTTTTACTACATATATATGTGATAATTACATATGCATTTTTATTTTGTCCCAATAGACTTTTACATATATTGAACTTATCTTATATCTCTGTCTTATATTTGCTCTCTCTTTTAGCATAACCTTATATAGTGAACCTTTGAGACACAATTATTAATTATGAAATATAATACCACAAAGTTATAGTGACATATTTAATGAAGTAAGAATTTCCAATGCTTTTAGGAACTTAAATATTTAACTATGTATTTAACAGTTGGTAAATTAAATAATACGTAATACTGACTGAAGAGTCAAGTCACTACCCATTTTTGCTTTAGTTTATATATATTAAAGAATAAGGTATAATAATATTATCAATAAAGCTATCAGTACTCAAAATTAAGAGAAATCATAACCCCTGTCGAGTTCTAGTTTCTGAACAGAATATCAGTCATATTTGAAATTCAAATAAAGATGTATTTTTTTTAAACTGAGTTCCTAAATGTCCTGGCAAGAGCTACACAATGTACAACAGATTCATTAGGAAGCTTGTTCAAATCATTCAAGCATTTGTTCACACAGTTTTTCTCACTCTATCAACATTCTCAGCCAATATCATTATAACTATAATTAACTATATATTCAAAAATAATACCATAACTGAAGCACCATTGGTGCCAACATCATCTCATCCTGGCAAGTAAGTCCATGTTACCCTTTTAGGTCATTTGTATATGAAGCTAAAATAAGAAGTTAGATTCTAACTACAAGTTAGTGGAGATTGAGAGCCACTTTAGTGAGAATGTGTTACATAAAAAGGATATATCACATAAAGATAATAATTTACTCATACTTAGTTATTAATCTAACATTGTAACGTAAAGACAAAAGTAAATAATGTGATTTAGAATGAATTGGTATTACAGTAGCAAATCAAATAGTCTGACTAAAAACAGACCAGACTCTGTCTTTCATTATTTCAACGTATTCCAGTTCCTTGTAGCTCACAAATGATAGATAGACACATGTCCTTTCAATGACTGAAATAAAAGAAGAAAGGAAACATTATATACCATCTCTTTACTGCTTGCTACCCATTCAGCACATTAGGTAACTGTGCAGTTATAGTTCATAAGTCTGCCAATATACTAGAACTGCTCTCCTATAAGTTACTGTTATATCCAAATAAACAAATTATTTGTTACTAGTTCCTTGTTCACATTTTTGCAGGACACAGCTGCTCCTCATCTGCTTAAAATTCTGTTATTATCAATAAGTATATTCATATTCATTCTCTTGTACCCCCCCCACCCAGAATCCTTGTTTTTTATTCATCAGTACATAAGGCCTTCACATAAGTTGACCTTTTGTTCCCTGTTTCTTGACAAATAGGCCTTCAACTATTAAATCATTAGATTCTTTGAAAGAAGATAACTATCTAGAAATTCATTTTCCTTAAAGTTCTAAACTGACTTTCCATCCAATAATATCTTCCTTGCAACTGGATGCTGCATCAGAACCTCAAACTCCAAAGGCCACAAGCAAATACACATCACTTCTTTCCTACTGCCTAAACTCTCAAACATTCAAATAATCTAGCTTCCTTCATCTTCTGAATGAACCCTGCCCTCTACGCCAAGGGGGGAAACTGCCTCTCCCAAGCCACATATAGGATATCATACTGATTAATCTGTAGTGAGATAGTCCTTCTGTGGCACTGACCATGCCCATTTGGGGGTGGAGCCATGGGCAGAAGTGACCTGTGGAAGGAGGTCCGAGGGAGAGCTGGAAAAAGCTCTCTTGCTGGTGACTCACAGGAGAGCATCGGGTTGAATTTCCTGGTGTTCATCTGTCTAGGTTGTAAGTTATTTCTCCCTGAATAAACATCTATTCAGCCTATTTGTTTATCCTGATCCTTATTTAACCGCGATATTAATCTATTGTTCCTTAATATTCATTGTTAATCTCCCAATAAGTCATTTTCTTGTAGAAAAAACGCATATCTGGCTTTCGACTGACAACCACAGTTTATATGACTATGCTCTCAAGTCAATTTCCCATGTTCTCTTCTCTTCATTTTTCTATAAGTCATAGGAACTCAACCCACTTGTAACTATATTTTTAGTTAGTATTTTTTTTTCTATCCATGCCTGGGTACAAAGTGAGATAAAGTCCACCCTCATGTTCTTTTTAGCAATAGAAAAGAAAAAATATATATAAGACATCCAGATAAACATGATATTCTCTAGCCTCCCTCACTAGTAAATGTGACTATATGTCTACATTTGGCCAATAGGATGTATTGCATGTATTGATTTTAGAACATCCCTGCAAAAGAATAAAGGATGCCTCCCTTGCATCTTTGACATGTGTGGTGTGAAACCATCCTAAGGGAAAGGGAAACAAGGGGAATGGTTTTTGAGCAACCTCATGACTAATTGCAGCACCCTGCAATCTGGATGCTGAAATGGGGATGAACACCTCTCCTGTCTATGTCTTTGTTACTTCAGTTTCTGTTCAAACAACCAATACAACAATCTAATAAATGGACTTAATCTCTACAACACCTCCCTGCTTGTCAAGGTGACAACATGGGGCTCACAATATATGGTATGGCAAAGGAGTTAGGTAGCAATGATTCTGAGTCTTAACCCAGGACAAAGGTTTAATTAATATGACATGGAAAGAACATAATGGCAAGACACAAAGACAAAATTTTGTTTACCCTAATTGGGGGTGGGAGGAAGTCTTCCCAGCAAAAAAGAAAGAAAGAAAGAAAGAAAGAAAGAAAGAAAGAAAGAAAGAGAAGAAGAACAAGAACAAGAACAAGAAGAAGAAGAGGAAGAAGAAGAAAGCCCAAAACTACTAACCATCGAAGGAAGACAGAAGATCACAGACCTGCTGCAATCACATTTCTATTGGAAATATTATAAAGGAAGGGAAATGGTAAAGGAACACAGCAGAAGAGGGAACTAACAAAAACACCTCAGTAATTTGCTCCTACAATATGAATAACTTAGAAATAAGGGCTGGGAAAATCAGCAGCCACAACAGTAGAGCACTGCTATGGAGGAAGAAAACAGAAAAGACATGAAATCTAGAAGGAAGTTATGACGATATCTTCAACAAAGAAACCTTTGAGTCAACACTGGAAACTTGCTAGACCATATTACAGTTATTTGGTTACTTTATATTTATATTTATATTTATGAGCAGCTCTGAGAAAACTTTCCCCAGATGTGTGTCAGCTAAAAGGCCAAGAGAGTCATCAGAGCACTTCAGAATTATCTCCTCCTCCTTTGAGAGAAAGAGGCTGTTTTTTCTGAGCTTCTTAAATGACAAGACAGTTCAAGATGTAGAAACAACACATGAAATGTTTGGTGTATAAATTTTGTGCTTTAGCTCTTTCTGGGTTGTACTTCTAATTACATTTTTCCCATATATGGAAGAATCGTACATATGCAAATAGTATAAGTTATAACCAGAAACCACATTCAAGATCCTAGAAATAAGAAAGCCAGGCTAAGACCTGTCACATAGTTCCCTGGGTCTTTTCTAAGCTATGTAGCCTCTGCCAAATCAATCACAAACTGGATGTGTATGCTTGACACCTACCCACAATTCTACAGGTGAAGTTATCTTCAAGAATTCATTTTATAGAATTCAAAGTATTCTGATAGTTTTTAGGATGTTATTCATATAAGGTAAACACAAATACAGGTAAATGCATGAGATTTAGTGACAAGCAGATTTGAGATCAAATCAATTTTTACTATAAATGTATTATTACTAAAGAATGTATATAACTTAGGCTATCTTATTAAATATATTCATGCTTTTGTTGCTTATCTTTCAAGACTAAATAACAATGCAGATAATCATATACTTTTATCTACAATACTCTGCTAAGTCACAATACTCCAGAAATAGCTTACAACTAATAGAATTCAGAAAATCAAAGAAGCTGTATCTGAGGAAGTGGCATTATGCCTAAGGGTCAACAATGTTCAAGGCACAAAGAACACCATGGGAAATGCTTTGAGGAAGCTGAAAGAAGGAATGTATAGCCTGAATACACAGGAAGAGCTTGGTTATAAAATGCAGCTGTAGGTGGATGCCTGTCAGAGAAGACTGCAAAGCCATCATTCATCAAAGTTGCAAGAGACCAGCAAACAATTCCAGGAATGTTAACATTAGCATCACTATTGGGAAAAGTGACCTGTCATTTAGGCATCAGAAGATAGCCCCTGTGGGGCTGCAAAACCACATAGGCGTTGTCTCAGGGTTACCATGGCTATGATGAAATGTCATGACCAAACCAAGTTAGGAAGAAAAGGACTGATTTGGGGGAAAAGATCTATGTATTTGACTTGCTAGAACATAGTCCTTCACTGAAGGAAGTCAGAACAGGAACACAAGCAGGGCTGGAATCTGGAGGCAGAAGCTGATGCAGAGGCCATAGAAGGGTGCTGCTTACTGGCTTGTTCCTCATGGCTTGTCAGACTGGTTTCTACCAGTCCAGGGAAGGCACCACCCACAATGGGCTGGGCCCTCACACATTAGTCACTAATTAAGAAAATTTTCTATAGTCTTTCAAGCAGCCAGATCTTATGGAGGCATTTTCTCCATTGAAGTTCCCTCCTTTCAGATGATTCTAGCTTGTGTCAAATTAACATAAAAGTCAGACAGGACAACTGTATTTGATTGTTCTAGGCAGGACTCAGAATCACATCCCAACATATGTTTAAAAAATTTACAGCACAATTTAACCACTGCACATTTTAGGAATGAAATGTCCTGAATTCCTGAGCATCTAAAAATGTCTAAATCTGCCTTTAGAGAATTAGGGCACACCATTTCAAGGGGAAAGTTTTCTCCTTAGAACTTTGAAAACACTGATATGTGTTCTTGAGCAGTTAAATGTAAATCTATTTTATATGAGATTTTTGTTTGTTTCTTTCTTTCCTCATTTATTAGGGGGTTGGAAGTCAAGCATTGTTTTCTCTTCTCTTAAGGTGTTTGTGACCTTTTTCATTCTTGTTCACACACTTCATCAGGTATCTAGATGCACACTATTACAGGAGAAAATAAAAAGATGTGTGTCTGCTCCTTGGGTCTTGTTTTATGGTCTTTCAGTATTTGCTTTTCATATTTTCTGATATTCCTAGATTTGACCTTAATCAGTGGCAGATATAGATATATATATATATGTATATATACATATATACATATGAGAGAGAGGGCTTATTTATTTATTTATTTATTTATTTATTTATTTATTTGTCTTTGGGCTCCATCTTGTTTTTTTGAAAGGATTTCTCAATAGTTCTCTCAGATATCATTGATTTAATTTCAACAATCATATCTGTATTCCTCAGAGTGTGTTCTAATGACTCCTTTATTTGAGTTTTTCTGTGTCTTGTTTTATTGCAACAATATGTTCTCAAGTATTTCTGGCTGTATTAGATTATCCTAAAACAGTTACTGATATCCTATGAATTGTCTCTCCCCTTCTGGGATTTCATGTTCTTGGGTATTCCTCTGGTCTAGTAATCATGGCCAGTCTATTCACAGTTACCAAAGGAAGAGAACATGGATGATGTGTATTGTGTACTGTTGAGTAAGAGGGGCATTTTCCTTGCCAAATTTTTTCTCAGGTGACATCTATGCAGCAAAATGTAGCAAGGAAGAAAGAGTCAAAGACAAATAACAGATAAAACATGCCACTTTGACTGTTTAGGCAAAAATGGAGGGAGAGAGCTGCTGTTTCCAGAAAGTCTCCCCAGGGGCTTTGCTCTGTAGTTGCAGAGTGTCAGTATCTACACTAGAGGCCTGAGCTCACCCTTCTTGGTCCAGTCAATTTTTGTGCAGAGGAGTCATTTGTTTTGGTTTTGTTTTTGTTTTGCAGGCACCTAACAGATAACACTGTTCTAGGACCCGAAACCTAGAAAAGGGATAGAAGCACTCAGACAATCCTTGTTTACAGCTGTACATTTTACATAATCCCTATGGGCATTGGATGCTCAGCCCAGAATTTCTCTCCTGTTTATCCCTTTAAAAATACCTCATGAAGGATATCCTCCGGGTCCATTTTCCAATCAAAAGTTCTTAATAACCTTTTATATTAGGCCTCAACAATGTTTTTAATGGTTATAAATTTAAATAGATCCTGAGAAAGTGGTATATTGTAAAATAAAAGTATTCACATATTTGGATGACAGGGCTTCATTTTGTGGGAAAAACACATTTGTCATATGACATTGAAAATATATTTTTTGTTATTGACAATAAAAGACTGGTAATTTGGGGTTGGTGAGATGGTTAGTGGTTAAGAAATCTTGATATTCTCCCAGAGGATCTAGCACCTATATGATGGCTCACAACCATCAGTAAGTACAGCTCCAGGGGATGAGATGCCCTCTTTGGCTTCCATGGGCACCAGGCACAAATGTGGTACACATATATGCATACAAGCAAAACACGCCCATACACATTAAAAAAAAAAAACTTTTAAAAACTAATGAAAAAGAAAAAGACAGGTGATTCTCCTAAAGCAGACTGTAACTGGAATTCTGACTAATATTTCACATCCTCTTCCTCATATTGTAAATGGATCAAAAGAATACTAAAAGAACTAGACAGTTCAAAGTTAGTCACCAGAGCACTGAATCAACAAAAAACTTACAGATATTATACATAAACAATGACATTGATGAAGAATTTATCAGTACATTACTGGGTAGACACAGCATTGTGATTAGAATCTAGCAACCCATCCCCTGCAGAATCCCAATGTAAGAACTAGTTGTAGAGGATTCAAAAAGTCAATTTTACTCTTCCATAAAGGTATCTAAAACTGTTATTCATAAAATATTTTTGCTGCTCTGAAGAAAAAGCAATACTTAATTTTTCAAATACCATTTATAAAGTAAATTTTTGATGAGGTTCTCAATATATTTAAAATCCATGGAAGCATAACGCTGAAATTTTAATACTGTATATTATTGTGTTCAGCCATGTATAAAAAAATTTAAAAACTACTAAATGAATACATGATATTCTTAAGTAATTCTTTAGAGATACTAAAGAAAAATTTGTAGTATCATCTGACATCAGTTGTTTATTATTACTGAAAGAGATTTGAATTTATTCTATTTGAAAACAATTATTATGAAAATTCCCAAAGCAGTTCACTATACCTCACATGAATCCATTAATGAAATTTTACTAGGATCTCACAAGAGTAATCTTTCAAAAATGCTTCGTTGCTAGCAAATGTTAGTATCAAAGTTTAAATGCAAACAATTAAAAAAAAACATTTAGTGCAAGCTGCAAACAGTTAACAAAAAAGCATTTATTATAAGCTGCAAACAGTTAACAAACAGCATTTAGTGACACACAAAGGTGTCAAGCTGCAATTCCCTGTGTGCAATAGATTAGATTCTTTTCTACCAAAGCATTTCTGTAGGTAGCACTTTCAGAAACCCAGGCACTGCAAAGATGTGTGAGAGATGAAGATACAGATAGAGATAGAAATTCTCTACAGCTAAGTGGACAAAGTCTCATCCAAACCCATCCACTATGTAATTAGTCTATACAGACAAGGAATTATGAAAGCTAACAAGCTAAATAGAATGCCCTTGCCCTTAAGCAATATATAGAACATCAAAAGTATTATAATAACCACATCATTTTTCTTTTTGCTATAAAATCAACTGAATTCCCTGCTGGCAGAGTTTCCAGAACAGAGAGTCAAGAGAAAGAAAGGGAGAGAGGAAGAGGCTGGCTCTGTGATGTACCACTAGCACTCTGAAAATAATTTCAACAAAATGAGTGCAGAGTATCAGGTGTAAGACACAAGCTAAAGTCACTTTAGGATGACAGAAGATTCAGAGACCCAAAGAAGGAAAATGAAGCATGTCCATTTAACTTAGTAAAAGGTATGAAAGTTCAAGTAGAATAAATGTGCTAACTGATGAGGATGGTCAGAAAGAGAGAGAGAAAGAGAGAGAGAGAGAAAGAGAAAGAGCAAGAGAAAGAGAGAGCAAGGAAGACAAGACTGAGCATATCTACCAGTTTTATCAAGCAAAATAAAGAGACAATGTATTTGGAAGAGTTAGGCCATGTGGCACTTTTCAGAAGCTATTCATGTCTGCCTTAAGGCAAAAGGCTTCTTTAGAATTACTTATGGCCTAAATGAGACTGTTCTCATCTTAATTCCTGGATACCTGAGGCCTTCAGAGGCAGCAATGGAAAGGGGAACAGAGAGAGGGTGCATGATGAGGAGGCAGGTCTGACTTCATCGGCTACATGCTTCACATTGAAAGCCTTGTCTCACAAAACGAAAAGTCATCTGGCTTAGTTGTAACTGTGTTCACAATTCTGATTTCTAGTTTACTCCCCCCTCCCCAAGTGTTCTAAACACTATTTCACTTTCTGGAAATCCTATTCTGCATATGATTCTGGTGAGCTACCTTTTAAACTCTGAAATCACTCAAGAGGAAGATGCCTTCTGAAAATGCTCCACTTTCTCTTGGTCTTAATGGACTCTTGACAAGCCATGAGGGGTCAGACAGCAGGGGGATTACCCTGAGGGACTTGAACAAAACTGTTCTCCAAGTTGCTCATCTGTGGACCATGATGGCCATACCACACAGGCAATGCCCCATTCATGCTCTTTTCTCACGATGCAGAACATTGTCTTGACATAAGAGAAGTGAAGAGAAACCACTACTGAACACCTCTAGGAGATTCATTCCCAGGAACATGTAATCATTGCTAGTAACATCACTATTCACAATTTACACACATTGCTGTATACTGGATCAAAACAGCATGCTTTTAGCCTGACTCTGAAACTTTTTATTATTTATAATTCGTGTGGCCTGTTATTAATTGTGAGCAGAGATAACAGATGCATGTGTTTTCCTTTTATAAACATGTTTATACATTTGCCAATACTGTGAGGTTTTTTAATCAAATTGTACATGAATGCAAAATGACTTATTTGTGATTTACATATTCATCTTTCAATGCAATCAAAGCTTACCTATTAAATGAAATCAGAAATCACACAAAAATGTGTGGATTTCATAAATTACAAAGGACTATGTAAGTATAAAACTGCTACTGGCATGAACTTGTTGATTTTTAATTTGTTAACTAAAACTAAATTATAGTTTAATACAAATTATTAAAAAGGGATAATACATGTTAAAATAGGAAAGAGGATTGAGTGATTTTATATTATCAGTTCTAATCCAGGAGAGATGGATCAGCAGCTAAGAGCACTGGCTGCTCCATCCTGAGGACCTGGGTTCAATTCCTAGCACCCACAATGGTTTGTAACTCCAGTTCCAGGGGATCTAACACCCTCACACCAATGCAGATTAAATAAATTAAAAAAAAAAACTGGAGTTCTAATCCAGGAGCCATTCTTCACTGAATGTATGTCTCACATGTAATGGGAAATTTTGCCTAAAAGAACCTTATATGTATTGACTCAGTTTTGAAACGTAATTTTGTGTATCTTCAAGTAGTACATTTATTGATAAATATTATTAAGAAAATAATGAATCAATGTAGCAACCATAAATTATGAATGGAAGGCAGTAAATAAAGAGAATGGTAAGCCCCAATAAGGCCCAGGGGGTTAGACAGTCCACATAAAAGGCTGGTTTTACCACATGATCTAATCACCCTAACTTCCACAGAATAGAAGAACAAAATAAAGGAGAGGAGGGGAGGAAGAAGAAAGCTCATGGAGCTACCTTGAGAATTTCTTGATTCTCATGAAGCACTTTGGTCAAGGAGTAAAGACATTATAAAAGGTAGTAAATAATTAGTTTATATGATCTTCTCTGAAATCACCATACCAAGAATAAAACCTGAACAGAACAGAATAAAATACATTATCTTTGGGTATCAACCCCTATGAAAGGAAATGAAGCTTTAAGGTCCTTGTAGGGCATGTATTTCTGCTGTGTACATAGTTACCACTATAGTAGGACAAGAGTCCTGTGTCAGGCATGCATTTCTGGTATGTACACAGAGACCCACTATAGCAGGCAAGCCTCCTAGGTCAGGCATGCTTTTCTGGTACACAATGACCCACTACAGTGGGCAAGCGTCCTGTGTCAGGCTTGCTTTTTTGATATGTACATAGTGACCCACTACAGGGGGCAAGGGTCCTTTGTCAGGCATGCTTTTCTGAAATGTACATAGTGACCCACTATAGCTGGGCAAGATTATATAGCTATATAGCTGATTTGTTTTCTTAACACCTAGAAATCAATCCATCAACAAAAGAGCTAGGCATTAAGGAATGCAAATACAAAGTCGGTGTTGAAATTTCCAGGTAGACATACAGAGCAAAACAAAAATATCTCCCTGTAGTTAAATGTATAAATTTGGCTAAAGCTAATTTAAACTGTCCCAGGTGACAACAAGGCCATACCAGGTTCAGTTAGTAAGTCAAGAATAACATGGGGTCTAACCTACAGGCAACTACTTTATCATCAGAAGTGAGAGAATAAGCAAACTCAATATTTCACATTCAGAGACTTTGTGTCAGTGTTTCTGTTTGCATGGTCATTGTTTGTTACATTTAGAGTCCCAGCTGTCTTAATTACAGGCCTATGAATCATCTACCCAGAACAGCTCCCTGGCACATAACAGTTAGAACTCTTTCATCATTTACTTACCCTTACAGAGGCTGAGGCAGAACAAAGGAAAGGATGCTTCTTATTAGTATAATACCTCAACTTGGATACTAAATAAGGAGCTTGTCTTGGCCTATCTATAAAGCTCAGGTCAAAATTACCAGGAAAAAAATGCATTGATAGTTTGTAGCAATACAGTTTGGGGAAGCCACTTAACTCTGGCTGTTATATTGCCATTCTATTAATGATCTCTTCAGCATCTGATGATCACATGACATCAAGGTGCTGACTCTGCTTCAGTTAGGAGATACTTAATCTACACAGTTTGTCAATTATCATTGACCCTATTTAGGGAGTCATACCTGTATATGAACAGATTTGATTGTGTTCTAGGTAAGTCTAGCCTCTTGCAATTGTGTACTTACAGAAGGACTCTGAGTCCATTATTTGGTTTTGATTTTTGATGACAGATACCCATTTAGAAGAAGGAAGGAAGGCAAATTCATTCTTGGAAATAGAAACTAGTCAATAAATGTTGGAGAGTGCCACTTTCCATTGGGCATCATCAGAGCTTCAGGATACTGGAACTGAAGGATGTTAGTGGTTGTGCTAAAGGGTGAACAAAGCAATACGAAGCATTTAAGAGAAACTAAGTTCTGTAAGCTAGGAATTTATGTTTTCTTATGTGTTTGCTTTACTCTTATTGACTTTCATTTTGGTTTTGGTTTAAACCAAAGGTCCTCTGGTCCAAAGTAACAGATGAAGAGTCCAGATGAGCCTATCTCTGTACAGAGCCCCTCCCACTGCTGGGTCTTAGACAGTTGGCTGATTTAAAGCCTAGAAAGAATTCTCAAGAGTTAGGACCAATGAAGTATGTACCTCTCAAGACTCAATTATCAGTGATATATTGTGAATAATATATATTAGTAATAACTCACAGATAAGATTTTCAGTGCCAAAACCAATTAAAAGGCAATGGATGATCAATTAAAGGAGATTGTGATGAAAATGCAATGTAAAAATGGTGCAGTGAGTATTAAAGTTACAGATGAGGAAAAATGATGACATTTTAACCATAATATTCCAGCATTATATTTTTTAGTTATTGGACTTTTTATTAATTCATAGACTCCCAACACTAAAAATGATTGTAACAAATATCTACTTTATTCCCCTGAAACAGGCACATTCCAACAACAGCAATTCATCTTAATACTCATCCGCTCACTCACCATCTTTTAAGTACAGGTGTGTGGCAGACACTGTACTGAGAAAGCATAGCTCTCTGATTTCTTTCCAATTGGAAGACACATTTCATCTAACATGCTATGTCCCCAAACTCTGGCTGTCATTAAACAACTTGTCAGCGGCCTCCATATTCTCAGCATCTGACTGCTCCTGATGCACTTGAGCTTCTCCCACCATGCTCTTTCCTTATGAATCTGACTTTTCTCTGTCTAAACCCTCCATGGCAGGAAAGCACTCTGAGAATTCCCATTCTATTGTCTGCTTCCTTCTCTTTGCTGGATCAGTCATATCAACAACTACAAGAAAACATTCATACATTTGACCCCACATTTATGCCATACTTTTTTTTTTCTTGTGCTGTAAGTTATTCTCCTTGTGTGCATTCCATTTGCTTTCTGTTTTTGCCAGCCAAACTGATGCTGTTAGACAGAGTCAGTACCTTTAGCACAGCTGATCATGCTGTTATTATGCATGTTATTTAGTTTATGAAATAGAACACATTCACTCTTTCCTGCTTTTTCTGTTGATTGTGCTCAGTTTCTCTTGCAGAGATTTCTTCATCCTTGATCTCTCAATGTTGAACTCGCATACTTCCCTTAATCCAGACTCATTCCCTAACCTTTCCCTCCACTTAACATGAATATAAAGTTCATGAATGCTTATATGTGTATCTATATGCATACAAATGTATATGCATATATGTATGTAAGCTTACATGTCTCTGTTATATGTTTTCCAAAATTCTAAATGTCAAGCACCTACAACTGGCCCATACTTGTTTCACTGTCAGATTGTCACGTGTATAGTAACTACACATACAGAGCAAAGATCTGAATCTCTACTTTCTACCAATTACATTGTCTTCTTCACTGTTCTGTATGTGTTCTCATACTGCAGTTAACATTACATTGACCTTTCCAGGCTGACAACATTAAAGCAATATTGACACCTCTTTACTACTTAGTCACATAAAATTAATTGACAAATCCTGTTATCTCTGCCCTCTAAATTATATACAAAATCTGACTACTTTTCACCATTGCCACCATCACTGAATTGAACTACAATCACATCTCTTTTGTACTACTGAATAGACATGTAAGCTGTTTTTCCACTTTTCTCTTTCCCTTTTCTTCCTCATTCTGCTATTGTGCAAGAGATCAGGTGTGAGTCTTTTACCATGCTGGACTGTAATATTTGCTGGGTCCTACAACGCAACTTACACAGAGAATACTGTTTCCTTAGGAACTCTAATACTACACCCCCCCAAGTATCTGCATGGCTCCCTCTGTTCATTTCTCCAAGTCTTAAGTTGAATGAAATCATATTTCATTATCATATAATAAGAACACCTTCTAAGCTTTAAATTGATATTTCCTAGCCCTTGTATACTTTATCTGTCTCCACCAACATATAACCAGCACCCCCTCCTCCCGACACACACACTCTCATTCACATTTCTTGTTTGTTTGCTTGCTTGCTTGCTTATTTTGTCTTGTCCACTACAGGAAAAACATTGTATTAGGGTTATGTTGAGAGAGGCTTTTGTCAAATGGGTTTATTGCTGTATTCTCAGAGTACAGAATGGTGTAGGTGCACAGCACTCAAAACTATGGGCTATGTGAGTAATGAAGGGAAAATGATTTTCTGAGAAGGACTAGCCAAGTTAAATAGAAAGGTACAATGTAGGCCAGTCTTGTGTTATAAGAGATGAGTCTGAGGTTCTGCAAAATTGAGCAGGACATTTTTAGGAAAAGCAGGAATATTTGCTGATACCTGTCACTTCGGTTCATCACAGTGGACAAACACTCATTTAGATATTCCCTAAAATGCCCCAACTAGCCATGGTTGATCTAACATCTAAATTTCTTTGGTATATGTTCCATAATAAAATTCTAGCATTTGCTTCAGTTGTATTTTACATTTTCTAGTTGTTCTTTAACATAATTGACAGACAATTTTAAATTTATCTACCATGTGCTTACCATACCAATCTTCCATATATATCTTCTCCATAGACAATTTAAAAGCTTACCACCTGGCTGTATTACAGTGTTCTAGGGAAGAAGGTTATACACGTGGATAGCTGCACTCTATCTAGTTATTTCATTAGTTTAAGCAAACTATGTGCCCTTTAGTTGAAATGATTTTATTGACAAGATACTTGCAATTCAAATTGATTACAAATTTAATGTAAATTTGTATAAGTATAAATTTCAACCTAGTTATTTTTTTTCATTTTAGCCATGATTGTAACAAGCTTCCTAAGACTAGAAAGAACATGCGGTAGACACATGTGTTGCTCCAGTTGTACAAAATACATATTAAACAAAACCAATTATAAACCATGAGATGAGGCTCAGGTACATTGGAGCATCCTTCAAATTTTTGGCTTATTTACATACTTTATGTGACTTTAATCATTATTATTCTCAGTCTGCCTTCAGTCTGTTTCTGAATGAAAGATGATCATAGACAACACTAGAAACACAGGCAAAGGCTCCAAAGCTTCCCTGACTATGTGCACAGTGGCCCTGGAACACAGATGTGGAACTTTTTTAAGATTCCTGTGTGGAAGCTGAGGATTAAATGCTGCAGTTTTAAGAGAACGAAAAAGCGCAGAAGAAAAATGAAACAAAGACTCAGAGCCTCACTTGTGCTCCTTAACGCTGCTTCAGGGCAAAGTTTTTATTTTCAGATGCGTGCTCTCATTTACTTTGGAAATTAAGAAATGAACTCTCCGTGTCGGTGTCCCTGCTAAAACAACTTAGCCATCGGCTGATTTACAACTGGGTCCTAATTGAATAGTTACAGCCTTAACATATCAGCGTATCTGCAGGCTGCCTGTGAAATTGTTTAGGGATTCTCTACTGATTTTACATGTGACATAGAGAGTAAAGGCAGGCTCAGGAAAGACAGAATTCTACAGACAGATTATATCACACCTTTCTGCTTATTTTTCTTAGACTTATTTCACTTCTGAAACATATTTTCAGCAACTGGTTATGAAAAATATAAACTTTCATTACCACTAAATAGAGGTTTTTAAGGATAGACACATATCTTAGGAACTATGATTGAGATTTTAGTTTAAAATTATTTATATGGAGCCAGATCTTAGTATAATGTTGAATCATTTTAATGAGTTCCGTCATAAGGTAATATATATTTAGATTCCTTCAGGCTGAAACAAACAAATAACCAAAGAGCACATGCTCACAATAGTGAAAATGGATAGCATATATTAAAACTATAGTGATTGTATCATCTGACTTGTCAGCATGCTTCTTACTACTGAGTCTACATTATAAAGTTTTAGAAGTGAAAGGGAACAGTCACATCCCAGACTGGAAAATACTTTACACACACAGAAATAGGTTTGTGGATACTACAAGAATGTTGGAAGGTACCCAAATAGGCTAGATCTTCAACAAAAATATACTGTAATAAATTTGTCAAATGAAGCTCAGGCTAGTGTAAACCAGCACATAACAGAGTGCTTTATCCAGAGAATGCAAGTTGAGGCCTCACAGTTATAACCAGAAGTTTCAGCTGAATGGAAGCTGAGTTAGGAAAGCTTACTGTTTAATGAGGCCACCTGAATCAGAAGAGTCAAGATCCAGACTCAGGCACTGAAAGTTTCTCTAACATGAGCTGAGTCAGGTATGACATCACAGCAAAGACAGGCATGCTCCAGATGTCAGGCGGTGAGAGTGCTGATCAGGGGTGAGTGGGGCTGTGAGTGGGTAGACACAAGTGACACTATGGGACACTATGTACACAGAGGATGCCTTAGTTAATGTTCTACTGCTACGATGAAACACCATGATGAAAACATTATAAAAAGGGAAGCATTTAACTGGGGCTTGCTTCAGTTTCAGAGGGTGAGTCCAGGACCATCATGCGGGGAATGTGGTATCAGGCAGGCACACTGGAGCAGTAACTGAGAGCTTATATCTGTCCACAAGTTGCAGAGATAGATAGGGGAGGGGAAGACAGCAAAGCTCACAAGTGACATACCTCCTATCCTTCCCAAACAGTCCCACCTTCTGGGTACCAACTATTCAGATAGATGAGCCCATGGGGGCCATTCACATTCAAAACACCAAGAGACAAAAATGTCCAAATAGTATCATCAAAGACACAATTTAGATGCCAGTGTTAGGAGAAAAAAAAAAGAATGTGCTGCCTCAATTATGTTGAGTTATTGAGACTAAATTTCTGTGTTCCTCAATATGTGATTCAGGAATGTGTAGAACTAAATGTTGCCAACTGTTTACCTGGGGAAACAGTGCTCTTCTTCTTTTGCCTATCTGAAATGGACAGGAACTTAGACTATGATTAAAAAATGCATTATTCATAAAAGTGCATGAACATGAGATATTTTTCCTCAGTGATGTAATACATTTGAAAAGCTGGTGGCAGGAGGAAACAGGCCCATTACTGTGTTTTCCTCTGAAGTGAGGCCTGAGGGGAAGGGTGTGTGGGGAACCTGTGGGATACTAAAGCCTTTAATAGATCAGGAACACTTTCTATAGTTGAGTAATTAGACTCACAGTCAAGACATCCTTTGGCAATATGTGACAGTTTGCAACGGTGCCACCAGGGAAGAAATGAGTTTTGGCATCATGTTGTACTGAAAACTATCACAACTGAGAGAGAATGAAGTGATTATTTCTCCATAAAGAAAGAAATAGTCCACAAACAAGAAAAACAAAGGAAACTGTTTCACTTACTAGTGTGCTTTTTGATAGGTGATAGATCAGATCCCTATAGGAGAAAACTATACATAGAGTGGGGAATAATATGACATAGAAACTTGGAAACATTTTTCCCCTGGTAGAAGAATTAGCTCAAAATTCTCATGATCTATCCACTCTCTGCCATGCTGTGTTTCTCTCTGAGACTCCACAGAAAGAAATATATGACCTGAGCTTGCTTTTCCAAAGCTATTTTTACACTTGTATAGGGATCTAGAAAAGATAAATCTGTGCATTTAATCCCTGTCTATGTTAAGTAATAGAGGTATTGACTGAGATGAAGCAGAAAGAAGTCCAGAGAGTAAGAACTATTATTAGTTGAGATGTTGAAGTATAATATATACCAAAGGTAGGCAACTAAAAATATGGCTAGAAAACACAACAAAATTTGATCTTGCTAATTTCCATCTTCTCCATTTATGATGAGCTGTCCAAGCATGAGTTTTTAGAGCACAGAGTGCATGCAATCACTTCCATTATGAGTCTGGATTTCTATTAAGTTATTTCTTTAAGATGCTCATCATTTCATATCAAATGACAATTACCAATGAAAACACCTCACTATAGTGGTGACAGCACTTCATAATATGGATAATACAATAAAAAGTAATATCCATTTCATTTAGGCAAATAAACACAAATGAATTAATTCTCTCTACTTTTATGCTCTTTATGCTCACAGTGAACAGTTCACACATAAAATGCTTATATTATACTAACATAGAGTAACATCAAATGTGAACTGGAAAAGGTACATTCTTGATTTCTAAACGTTCAAAAAAAACTAGAAATACAATGTTAAAAGGCAGGTGGATTTGGATATAAAGGCAGCAATGGCATGTATTTCATATGCAGTTGTTACTATGGAGTTTCAGATGAGTTAGTGTGACTTCAGAGATGTCCCGGGTCAATTTCATCCATTTATAGACTTATTTGTTAAGGCTTTTAGCTTTCACTTTGCAGACAAGGCAACAGAAGCCCACAGATTCATTGTACCACATTGCTTAGAATTTTTCAAGCTTCCCTTGGAAGCTAAAATAATGAGTGTACTAGGTTGTTATAAGAAACTTGCAATTAGTAAGAAAAAGGGATTTCATATCAGTTACACGAACTTCAGTTTTCCATCATTCAACACAGCCGGATTCTATTAGTACTGTATGTACCTTGTTTGTTTCTCAGCAGGGAGTGACTTGTAACCTCTATAACCTCAGAAGCCACTGAGAGATAAGAAATAGAGAGATAATAAGAAGACTCCAGAGAAAGGTTAAAAGGATGCAAGGAGAGGACAGATGAGCTCCATGCAGTAAGCATGTGAGCTTACTGGGCTTTGTGGGATAAGGTGCTCAATACTGTATTAGTCCTAAGAACAAATGAGAATCTTATAAAGTTTTACCTAAGACAAGAGTGAACTGTGTTTTAGAAGCCTGACTTCCAGTTGAAGAGGGTAAGTGAAAATAAGTCAGTGAAAATCAGGTTAACTTGGGTGGGAAAGTTACAACAAGGAGAGAGAGAAAATGGAGAGAATTAAGTGACTGCATGAATGGGACATGTTGGGGTCAGAAGACTTAAAGAGACTGTTGATTTTTAAGTTGCAGTCTATAACTGAGCAGGAAGCCATCCAAGGAAAGAGATAGAGGAGGAATGTGCCCAATATTCCCATTTCACTGTGAACTAACCCCTCCCACATGCAAATGCATAAATCCACAAAACCCAGTTTAAACACATTCAAGTCCCTGTCACTCGTGACCCCTGAATTCTATAGAGCTGCAATTTAACCATGTGTGCACTTAGTTTATCTGTGACAAAAGTAAATATAAAATCACTTGATTTTATTCTTTGTCATTTTATTAAAAAAAAAAAAACTGAACTAAACTTCTTTCTACAGCCTGTATCCTGCCAAAAGTATTCTTTAAAATGTAGACTGGTAAAGGTTCACTCACAAGAAGAAGGTTCTGAACACAGGATGCTTAAGCCAAGAAAACTCCTGACAGGCATTTCCAGTTTTTCTCTTGTCATCTTTTTATGAGAACACTTCTTTATTTTGCTAAAGAAAATATCTTTCACAGCAATAGAACAGTCATAAACAGATATAAGTACAAACTGCACATTAAATGTAAATACAGATGACTCTTGAATTAATCATTGCTCTAATTACTAGCATCTGTGTTTGTCATCGAAAGTTGACTGGGTATGTATATTTGTAATGGGGTTTTGAATGATTCCTTTGATATGATACCAAAAGCACACACTAAAAATAGACCAAACAGGACTGTATCAAAATTTAAGATTTTTATGCCTTAAAGGACACAATTGAAGCTGGGTGTGATGGTGTGCACGCCTTAGTCATGGCACTCAAGAAACAGAGGAGGTGGATATCCATGAGTTTGAGGCTAGCCTTGTTTAAATAGCTAGTCCCAGTACAGTCAGAGCTACACAGAGAAATCCAGTCTCAAAATACAAAATAAATAAATAAATAAATAAATAAATAAATAAATAAATAGGAACAAGAGAATGAGAGGCATACTTTAGGTTAGGAGGAAATAATTAAAAATCTGTTTTTAAAGATGCTCGTATACAGAAAGTGTGTACGTGTGGAGAGAGAAAGAAAGGGAGAGTTAAAGATTCATATACAAATATAGATATGTATGTATATATAGGGAGAGGTAGTCATAGCATCAATATATAAATATAGATATTTCTATATGTGGTGATACCTTGTTTGTACTTTAACAAATAAAACTTGCCTAAAGCTTAGAGGGCAGAGCTGGGCACTAGAGGTCTGGAAGTCTGTACAGACATACAGGAAGTGAAATGGATGGAGAGAGGAATATCAGGTGGGAGGAGACAGGAGCTCAGCCTCTTTGTGGTCTGGAGAATTTGTAGAGGTAAGAACTTTACGGCTGGTTGTTCTGCATCTATGGTCTTTTAGTTTTCACCCCTGACACTGGATTTTTATTATTAAGATGTGCTACTCTCCATGTATACCCTACAACACAAATACAAAAAATTCAACTATCCTAGCCAGATATGGTATTGCACACTTTTAACCCCATCACCTAGGAGGCAGAAGAAGGAGGGTCCCTATGAGTTCAAGGCAATCCTGGACTATACAGCAAGCAGAAGACCAACCATAGCTACACAATGAGACCGTATCTCAAAAAACAAAATGATTTCAAATTTTAAAAATTAAATAAAACAATAGATAAAAATCTTAAGTGGACATTTTATCAGAAATAAAAAACAAATATCCAAGAAGCATTTATAAAGATATTCAATGTAACTAAACATCTGAGATGTTCAAATCAAAACCTCAGGGAGATACCATCCACACGTCATTGTGATGGCTACTTTCAAGCACAATAAAATCACTGTGTTGGTAAAATTTGCAGAGTATAATCCCAGAACATTGTTGGGACTGTAAATGATATATCATCTGTATAAAGCAGGATGGGAGCTCTTCAAAAGTTCAAAACAGAATTATCAGTTGACTAAGCAACACCTTAAAACACTGTCAATAGGGTCTCGAGGACATATTTTTAGGACTGTATTCCTAGAAGGCAAAGGTAGAATCAATCCAATCTTCCACCAGCAGCAGAATGGAGATGTGTGACAGCTGTATACAGTACACGACAGGCTTAGAAAAAGCATATCCCACTATATGTTATAGTATAAATGAACCATGAAGACATAAACAGGTGAAATAAATTGCAAAGATACATTCTGTATTCCCTATAAACATGGTACCTAAAGTTAGTCAAAATTTCACAAAAAGCAAGCAAAGGGTGGTCATTGGGGGATGAGGTATAGAGTAGCAGCTTTTTGTTTGAAGGATAGAGCCTTAGACACACAAATAAAGAAGCTCTTGGCATCTGTTTTACTATAATGAAAATAATTGCAAAACCACTGAAAAGCACACTTACCATGATTAAGAGGGCAAATTTAATGTTTTCACGGTTTTTATTTTTTTAATCAAAGCAGATAAGGGTCACATACTTTATAAGTCTATTTATATAAAATTCCAGAATTAGTGACTCTGTGATGATAAAAGAAGACTAGATATTTCTGAAGAAATGTATCCAAAGATGCATACTGAAATAGTTTTGTAACTTGTATGTATAGTGAATATATAAAAACCACAGAAATTCATAGCAAATTCTTTAAAGGGCTTTAGATGCCTAATGATTGACATAATGCTGCCATTTACACAGCCTCTGATGCACACCAGAGTCTGAAGCGATTTCAAACCCTTCAAACAATGGATAATATTATAAAGTCTCTCCCAAAGATATCTTAATAATTTTCTTCAAGTCATTTCATTCGACTCCCTGGGAAGCCACATACAACAGATGCAGCATTAATAATGCTATTCTGAGAACAATGGCATAATGCCAGAAAACTTCAATGATAAAAATATGAAATTTCCTTCCTGGAGATTTCGTATGCATTACAAAACAACTCTGTGGACCTTTCAGCAAGAATAAGATGTTTTGACACCTTATCTCAACATCTAAAATTAAAACTACATCTTCAATTTGCGTTAAAAACTTGGTGTTTCATCTAGGTTAAACTCAGATAAGAAGGCAGTAGGAAGGCAATTAGCTACAAGAACACTATTTCACGGTTGAATCCTCCTTCCTCAAACTTGAAAAACAGTTGAATAATTTGTATATATCTTTCAGGAAAATGATAAGCATTTTGAAGGTATAGCTACACTTTAATGAGATTTTGAACAGGAAAAGGAAACTAGAAATTTCACTAAGAAGGTGGCAACCATTGCAGTTCAATAGATATTTTATAATGATCACACAAGACAATTTCAAATTGTACTTTCTAAACCTACTGTCTGATTTATGAGCCTATTCACAACATGTGTTTTCTATTAATATTAGAAATCAGGAATGTTAGTAGACTTGTTATTGTATTAAGGGTGGTTGTGTGTGTCAACACAGAAGGGATTTATTCATACTATATCATACTCGTCTGTTTCAGTTATCATAGGATCAATGGAGGGAAGACCAGAAGCTTACACATGACAGTTCAGATTCAGAACTTAGCTTATGTCCTTATGCCTTTATTGCCTTGTTATCACCTCTTATCCAGTTTGTTGTTAACTTGCCTTTATTTTTATTCCACTCCCTCCTCCACTGGCCACACAGGAAGAGGTTTCCCTTGCCTTTCGCCTAGGAAATCTAGCTCTACAGGTCCCCAACCCTCTGGATAAATAAGAGTGGTGAGGGAGGGCAAACACAGTGGGACCATGCAGGCAAAGAGAACCAACAGATGGCGCCTCAGAGAAAACACCCATTGAGGAGAAAGAAAGGTACAGAAGGTACCATTCTGAATTATACAATGTCTTGTTTTTCCAAAGCAACACACGTACTTAAGCATACTTTTGAGAGAAAAAAAAGTTACTTATCATGGAAATGAAAGTGATGGGTATGCTTAGTGTATTGGAGCTCTAAAATAGAGTATCAGTCACATGCAAGTCGTTTGTTTGCTTGTCTATTTTCAATTCCAAGGCAACATCATTATTCTACTATTAGATGACTCTGGATGTTTCCCAGAATCAGGGAAAATCTAATAATTTCCTACAACTACTACATTACCCTGAAAGGTAGTGAGACAATTTTCAGTGCAGCAGAGCCACCCTGGGTGTTCATTAAAGTCATCAGGCAGCATGATGTGTCCTCATATTAATGGGACTCAGTGTCACAGGCTCTATAAAGCAAGTATTGATACTGATTGCAAATGTGCATGATAAACACATAGGGATCTCAGGACATTTTACTGATGTAGCAGGAAATGGTTTATGGAAGAGAGCTCCTGAAACGAAGTATAGGTTCTAAAGAAAAGAAATTTCTCCGTTTAACTGGAAATTTAATGGTACAATATTCAGTGTTCAAAATTCAAGAAGAAACTCTCTCAAAAGTAACTGCTAAGGTCAGTGAGATGGCACAGTGGATATAAGAGCTTGCAGCCAAGGCTGATGACCCATTCAATTCTACACCCACATGCTGAATAATGACCAACTATTGCAAGTTGTCTTCTGATTCCAATGTGCTCACATGTGCGCATGTGCCCACATACACACAAACACACACACACACACACACACACACATACCACCACCACCACCACATCCCCCTGACACACAAACACACACCCACACATACACCCCTACACACATACATACACCAAATAAATAAAAGGGTAATACCTTAGGGACTAGAGAGATGATGACTCAACTGTTAAGAGCATGGGTTGCTCTTCTAGCATCCAAATTCCCAGCATCCAAATGGTGGTTTGTAGCTCACAACCATATGTAACCCCAGTCCTAGAGAATCTGAAGCCCTCTTCTGACCCATGAGTGTGATAAGCAAACTTAAATAGGCCCTAATATTATGGTTCCATAATATGGGTAATATTAGGGTTCCAAATTTGTATACAAACAATCTAATGTTGACATATAATAATCTGTCTCATATCACACAGCTAGTAAAGGGACAAATCAAAATTTACACCACACATTTGGCTACTATAAGTAGTCTATAGCCTCTTGCAAAAAAACATTGTGGCTTTTTTTTAATGCATCAAAAACCTTAAATGAATATCAGCTCACAATGACATTTTTTTAATGCTATGCCTACTTACATAGGTAATGGTTTAGTCTTCCTAACAAATTTGCCAGTTAATTATGACAAATTGTGAAGTAGGTTGGCTAGCTCTATGTGATGAACATGTTCACACAGTGCTTGGTGCTGTGTAGACACCTTTGCTTTGTGAAAGCTGAGACCAATGTCTTGGCATTCTGAGCACCTAGCAGCTAGGTCCTAGCCTAATATAAAAACTCAGTAAACATGTTAAGTGAAGAGAGAATGTAAATAAATCAACATTGAGTGAAGGAAATGTCTGGTGGATGAGAGCAGGAAGAATGCTGAGAAGGGAGGAGGGTGGGGACATGCTGTTTGCTCTCCCTTGTATTTGCTGCAGGGTACTCTTGTCTGTGGAGCTGCAGGCCCAGGCTCCCTCTCCTTGCTTGAACTGAGTTCAGTCAGCAGGGCAAAGGTCAGGAAGAATAGAAAGAAGTCAGAAATGAGAGAAGGCACCACAGGGAAGCTGCAGTGGCTAAGTCACACCCCTATCCTCAGGGGAGCTCAGGCAGGAGTGAGGCATCCAGGAAGGGATAGAGGAGGAGGCATGGTAGCAAGGGGGTCTCCACCTACTTTTCAAAGAACTAAGAAGTCAAACTGAAAGAAATAACGATTTAGCCTTCGCTTCTCTGGGTCTTCTGCTTCCTTTGAACATGACATTAGAAACGAAAAGGCAAGGTTGAAAGGAAATACAAAAGAAAGTCAGATGCATGCCTGGAGAGTTACAGCATGTTGGTAGAGGTGGTATGTGAATCAGTCTTCATGTGGAAAGTCCACTCCTGAGGGGCTTCTGGAAGCTGGCCTGCTGACACTGCTAATTGTCTCCAGGACAGCACTGAAGGAAATTTAATGATCCTTCTTCTTGCATGCCTGGTTCATACTTGCACTTTCTTTCTGGAATACTGCCATTTGTCCCATCACCACTACAATGCCATCCTTCCCATCCAGCATTTCCTGAGCACTGGGATGCTGCTTCTCCAGCTAAAACTCGGCTCACATACCCAACAGACATTTATTACATGCTCATGATGGGCCAGACTGGAATATGGTGATGAAAATACAGATACAAGTTACTAGAGGAACGGAGCTTCCATCCCATTATAGCTTACTACATATCAAATTATAATTGCTATGCTGCATATTGCATATTTTATAAGCCTCTTATTGGACCAAAAACTTTGTAATAAATAGGCATCGTGTTTTTTGCATACTTGAATTCCCACCTTGCCTAAGCAGTGCATTTTGCACAGTGAATACTATTTTTAAAACACACACACACACACACACACAGAGAGAGAGAGAGAGAGAGAGAGAGAGAGGGAGAGAGAGAGAGAGAGATCTGTAGTTCCATAGAGAACTAGAATATATTGCCTGCCCAGGACTTTATGAAAATTATTTCACCTTTGTATCAGGCCTTATATTTAAATAATATATTCTAGGCATGAAGATGTGAGAACATATATAACTAGTGTAGGGAAGAAAATTCAGTGTCTGTTTCTAATATAGTAAACACAACACAATAAGAATGCTAAAGTAATATTATGAATCTTCCATTTCACATAGAGATGTTTATAAAGGATGTCTAGGGAAGAAGGAGGCAGACAGCATTCTGAAATCAATGACTGGAATATTTCACATTTTTCTTGGAAAAACTAAGGAAGTGCCACAAAGTGATTCTTAAGCTTTTGTTCATTTTGAAATCTATTATCAATTTGTAGTAAGACCAATGGATGAAGTAATTAACTTCACAAATACTCAAGTACTTCTATGAAAGCCAGGTTGTGATCATTAGTTTATCTATAACCATACAATTCTGAACGCTAAAGCTCATTACAGACAGTATACCAATACCAATCAGGAAGCAACAAAATTATTTCAATTACAGATCAACAATTTCCTCAAAAGAGATAAAGTCATTGATGTGAAGCAGTCTACCATTCCTTTCTCTTTTCCTGCTTTTTATTTCCTCTTTTATTCAGCAAATATTTATTTTTATAAGCCTCAGAAAACTGCATCTGAAAGCAGGCAAGGTATGAATAATAAATACTTTTTATAATTTGATTCCATACTCCCCATAATCAACTGACAACACTTCTTAAGTAGAATGATCTGTGGTGAACATCACGCTGGTGTCCTTTCCGAGAAACCTAAAACTGGCTAATCTCAGCCATCTAGGCAGTCTGAAGCTGGAACAATTTCTAGGCCTGTCTCAGGTATGTCTAGTTGGGTCATGAGCTTAGATGTGAAAATCCATAAACTGACAAGGGTGTGTACATAGTGACAAGATGGGAACAACAGAATGCTGCTCTCCAGACACACAATTTCAGGAAAGTCCTCATTGGCCAAGGACAGCAAACAGGACAAATGTCTAGGGCTTCATGTGATATTCCACACATTGCAGAAGATCATTCATGTCACAAGTTATTTATTCCTCAAAAGTGTTATTTTTGTTTTGTTCTTTCAATCTTGGAGCAAGAAAGTGAGTAGGAGGGTCTCCAGAAAGACTGGGAAGGGGCAGGGCTTTTTAAACTCCAGTCCTCAGACATTGTAAGATACCCAGCTCGTGCTGTGAAACACTGTTGTTACTGAAGGTAACATGTGCCACTCACTGCAAACATTGGACTAGAATAAAAACATTTCCAGGATACCCATATCAGATCTCACTAATAGGCTCAGTCTTCTTTCAGGCTTCTCTCTGCTTTACAGGGGCACTACTCATGCTAGAACACCCATTGCCCAAGTCACTATAGCTGCTTTCCCCAAGTCCCCAGACAACCGACCTTATACATCCTATTAAAAAAAATTCTAGATCTCTGATCATAAATAAATTTCATTCATTTTGAATGCTGACCTTTCTTTCTATTAATGGAATGATGTTACAAAATTCAAGGAGAAAGACAGCAAACAATACATAAAGTTAAATGAACCCTCTTCTGAACTGTGAGCTAGATACTGTACAAGCTAGCCTCACAGCTCCGTACCAGCTGCTTATGCCCTCCACAGCACATCCATATAATACTGATGGGTCTAGATGGACACAGAAAACCGTGCCCTGTGAGCATGCTACTGTGGGCATGAGGATTTGATGTGGAAAGCAGGGTCTGGAGAGCTTCCACACCTTCCCTATTCCTCCCTCTATACCTCCCACCACACCTACCTCTATACCACCCTCTATACCTCTCACCACTCCTCCCTCTACCCCTCCCTCTACACTTCCTTCTACACCTCCCTCTTCAACTCCCACCACAATGCCATGAAGACAAGCTCTGTTGCTTGCTTAGCATTGCATTATCATAAAGGCTTATTGAAAATAGGTTTTGATTTCACATTTTCTGTCTCAGCAATAGCATCATCTCCTTATCAATGATATTTTAATAGTCAAGTGCGGTGGTAGTAAGAAACAAATCAGGACATGATCTAAAGTATTGCTTTGCAAAATGTCCCTTTATTTGAAAATATAAATTTAAAATTTCTTCAATGATGTTTGGAGAGCTACGCGATGATGTGGAATCACCCGGGCATCTTGATGCCACACTCTAACCAAAGTTTAAAGAGGGCAAATGATTCCGGGGGGGGGGGGGTATGACCAATTTCAAGAGATGAGTGAGGGCATAGACAATTATAATCTTATCATACAAGTTAAGAGAAAGTAGAGTACATAATCTGTAGACATGTACTCCAAACACAGAAATTAATAGACACAAAAATACTAGCCACATCAGTTCTACCTCTAGATTATGAGCCAATCACTTATCATGTATGTGGGTGGGGGAGGGATGCTGGTTATACCCAAATAAAGTAAAATTCTAAGTCAAATTTTTATTTATGCCATATCCTATTTAAAAATTTTAGTAAACTAGTTTGATACATGAGAAATACTAGATGGTAAGTGTAAAGCTGGCTTTGTATATGAAAGAGGGCACTCACATGTATATACAGTGCATGTGTATATACATGCATGTGGAAACCAGAGGTTTCATCTAGTATCTTTTCAGTCATTCTCCATCTTATCTTTTTTATTTTATTATTTTATTTGTATATATGTGGGTGTTTTGCCTGCAGGTACATGCCCAGTACCCAAGGAAGCCAGAAGAAGGTGCTAATCCCATAGAAGTGGAGTTACAAACAGTTGTTAGTCACCATGTGGATGCTGGGAAAGGGAACCCTGGCCTTCTGGAAAAATCAGCCAGTGCTCTTAAATGGTGTTTCGTGTCTCCAACTTCTCTCTCCATCTTAACTTTAGACACAGGGTCTCTCACTGAATTCAGTGCTCATCAATTGGCTCTAATGGCCAGCACTATGTCTCCAGCCCCTCCCTTTCCAGTGCTAAGATTACAGATATACATATCTATAGCAGCCTTTACTTAAATGCTGGGGATCTGAACTCAGGGCCTCAGACCTTCAGGCTAAGCACTTTACCCATTGAGCCATTTCTTCATCTCTGGTCCAGTTCTAACAGACTCTTGTGAAGTCATTACTGTGAAGATGACCAAAGCAAAGCATACCTGCTGTTCCCCAGATGTCCTAAAAACCCTTTGGTAATCAATCCTTAAAGCCCCACCCAAGTTAGCCTCCCATTTTACCTACTATGTACAAGTTTGGATATTCTAGAGTTTTCTACAAATAGAGTAATATGGTGTAGGTAACTGAATGGTGGCCAACAAAAAGATATGTCTGAATCCTAATTTTGGAACCTGGGTATATCACCTTATTTGGAAAATGCTAAAGACTCATTAAGCTTCTCATCACTGAAGATCTGGATATGCCCTAACCCAATTCCATGCAAGAGGTCTTAAAGGGTGTCTGTGTTAGAGGTGAGGCCAGGACAGAGTGAATTCAGAGCAAAGAACAATGCTGAAACTACTCATGGAATAGCAATGGCCAAGGCAGGCTGGCCAAGGGGCAGAACCTATTTTATCCCAGAGCTTCTCTACATGGACAGCGGGACAACACCTCTAGACCTGCACAGGGATTGCAAGCTAATGTCTCAAAACACATAGTTTGTAGTTTGTTTTTTAAGGCAGCCACAGAAAATTAATATATTATAAGGATTTTTTGTTTTGTTTTGTTTTTTTCCTGAAAAAAAAAAAACCAGAAGAAACTCCATTTTCATTAACTGTGTGTCATTTACATCTGCTGATATTTTCTCCAAGACCAGCACAATATTTTAACTCAGTGTATTTATCTGGTGATTCATCCTACCTGAAGTTTATATCCTCTTTATTGCTGACTAGTAATATTTCTTTTCTTTTTGGGGAGTGGGGTTGAAACCGGGTCTCTTCAGGTATTCCTTAGCAAGTAATAGTATTTAAATAGGTGGCTACAATAGAGTCTGTTTATCTATCCACCTATTGTTGATGAACATTTGAATTTATGCTAGTTTGAGACTTACAAATCAGGTAGTTATGACTACAACATACTTGTGTTTCTCTATGTAGATACCTAGTTGTGAAATAGCTGATTTATAAAGTATGGCATGCTTAGCTAAGGAACTCCAAAACTGTTTATCCTTCCTACCAGCAATGTAGATTTTAAAAATTAATACAATATCCAACTGTTATAATGAACCTGGGGTGTTTCTCAGCACATTCCCTGTTGTCTTACATGACTATAGCCTTGATATTGAATTCAGGTACTCACTTCACCGTCTGAATGCCATCACATACTTAGGGCCAGCAAACAACAACAACTTGAGACTATCAACTGCTATGAACTACAGTATTTTACTGTACATACAAGCAATTTTCTTCTAGTAGAAATATCACGATTAAATTGTGAGAAACAAAAAACAAAATTTCATACCGTTATTCATTCACCATGTAGCTATCAAATCAGAATACTTTAGGATTATATTAAGATGTTTGATTTTATAAACAGCTGTTTGAATTGCTGACTTGAGGATCATAAAACATCACTAAATGAAATCTGGGTTAAGATTAAGACAGGATTCCAACCTGCAATAGCCATGAACACACTGGTCCCATTTGTGCTGTGTGGATATGTGAGATGCACTTCTCAGCAGCAGTGTCAGGCAAGCTCTCAGTTTCTATGTAAAATCAAATCAGTTTAGCCATCTCATTGTGATACAAGTTTACTTTTGTCTTTAATAAACAGTAAAATTACATGTGTTCTGAAGAACTGTTTTAGAGTAAGTATCTTTATGACTTACTATCAGTGCATGTCTCACTTGTATGCTTCTCTTACCTTGAGTTACTGGCAAATGGAAATTTTAAGTAACCATGATCTAGAAAAGGAAAAGCTATGAAGTTGCTGCAGAAGTGAAAGTCAGGATGTGATTGTCATCCAAATGTCCACTCTGGCTTACAGATTGACAGTAACATCCACAGGGCCATCTGAGAGCCCTGTTTTCTTCTGTGTCTGAGCAGCCAGTCAGCTCTCAAGACTAGCAAAGAATTTACTAGAACAGTCTGTAAACAGACAGATAGGTGAATAGATAGGTAGCCAGCTTTTTTACCTTAAAACTATTTCATTGTAACTAATTAGATACTTACTGTTGGGCATCTCCACCCTGTTTTCATTTCTTCCATTCCAGTTCCTGATCCTCAGAACGAATGCCAAGAGTAAGCTCCTCCCAGGAGCTGATCAAGACCACACTTATAGGGCATTTGAGACCTGGTCCCCAGACCTGCCACAAGATTTGTCTCCTGCCTTTCAGAGAATCACCCAGGAGTGCTCTGCTTTGTTCTGTTTATTAGTTCTGGTCTTATTAATTCAGTTTGATTTGGCTTAGTGCATGGATAGAGGAACCCAATAACCAGTGGTCTAATACTTATTGCTCGCATTATATTTAAAACACCTATCTAGTGTGCTTGTGGGGTCAGGATTTTGTGTAGGTCATGTCTTATGAAGGTAGGGTCAACTTGCAAGAATTAGATCTTTCCTCCTACCATGTGGGTCCCTGGTATTAAACATGAGACTTGGTTTCAAGTGCCAACCTGAGCCTGAGCCATCTTGGGGTCCAATTCTTCCTTTCTTTATTCTTCTGTGTCTCTCTCTCTCTCTCTCTCTCTCTCTCTCTCTCTCTCTCTCTCTCTCTCTCTCTCTCTCTCACACACACACACACACACACACACACACACTTCTTTGCACCAGAACTGACTTTATTATTCAAATTCCTTTTTCTCCTTAAAGTTGAAACATGGAACAAATTCCCTGGGTACTGAATACTGGTAGATGTTATTATTTCCCTAGAAGATCATTCAGTGATATTTTCCTCTTCTACACATAAAAATTAGGAATTTTGCAAAAACAGAAAAACTACTTTAGTACAGTTGTAACCAAGGTCTCAAACTGCATATTTTTTTAAAAATAAAATTTAACAAAACTTAGTCTTTGATGACCAAAACCACTCCACAATTTTAGTTTAACTCAACCACCTGAAGCAAATAATTTAAGTTCCTATCTCAAATAGTTAGAAGTTAATGATTGCTTTTTGCTTCCTATCAAAGCTAGCAGCTCTGTCTAAAATGATGTGTCACCAAAAAAAAAAAAAAAAAACTTCACCATTTAATTCTTAACACAAAGTTTCCCTTTTCTTCGTTTTATTACCAGGAGTGATGTTGACATGAGGATCAAACTGTTTGCCCTCGCTTGCCATCATGAATGTATAACAGAAAGGGAAAGCCTGCAGTTTAGCCCAGTTGCCTGGGCTTCTCACAGGCTCTCCCTGTTCCAATTACATGAGACTTTCATTTACATATAAATAGCTCAGAATTCCAAAACAAATGTGCTTGAAAACAGGGAATCAAGTCCTTCAGAAAAACATGGATTAGGTGCTTTTCAATTTAATTTGAAGGTGTTTTCAAGCATTTATTCAAGTAAATAAAAGAAAAGAAGTCAGTTTTTATTATACAAAGCAACATCTTTTTAAATTACTGAAATTATCCCCATACTCTTCTTAAAGATTCAGTCAAGGTTTCTTTTAGAACACTGCTAGTGTTTTGTCAGGGAAAACAAAAGCTTAAAACTTTGTATAGAATACACTGTGTGTGTGTGTGTGTGTGTGTGTGTGTGTGTGTGTGAGAGAGAGAGAGAGAGAGAGAGAGAGAGAGATGGCTCTTTAGCTAGGACTTTATAAAGCCATAGATAAAACAAGGAACAGTTTTGTGGCATCACTGGCTCTTATCTTTCAGTGTAATATACGTGAAATCCTGTCATATTTAGTCTCCCACTCTAATTATTTCGAGGTGAGGGTAACATAGCAATCTCTAACAGCTAAACACATTAACTACTTCGTCTATTCTATGGCTTTTTTTTTTCCACATTTTATAATTTTATTCAGTCAGATTTACCAAGATGCAATGAGTTCCCACCATTGTCTGTGGCAAAATACAAAATAAAATAAGTTTTCTTCTTGTGGCAAAATATATTCATGATGCAAAAGTACAATGAAGTATTTTTTGACAGAAAAAAAATATATATACACCATTGTAGAGTGCCATTCCCTGTCTAGGTCTTGATTTCCTCACTTGTAAAAAGGTGTTTGTGGCCACTTTCTAAGGTTTCAAATACATTTTCCTAAAGCAGCTTTATTAATATATAATTGACACACCATATAATCCACCCATTTAAAATACACCATTCAAAGGCTTCTGATATACTCCCTTAAAAAAATAAAATTGAATCTTTGTGGATTTCACATCATGCACACCAATCCATTTCCTGTTCCTTCCTATTTGCCCTCTGCCCTTGCAATCCCTGCCCCCAAACAGTTCTATGGCTCTTAAGGATCCATTTCATCTCCCATTGGTGTTCCCCAATGTGATCTGACACACACCTGTCCACAAACAAAAACAACACTGGTGGACACGACCAGGGACTGCGATTTCTGCTTCACTTGAAGGTAGCAATTGGTACACAAAGCAATGAGACTGATTTTATTCACTACTGGTGCAAGAAAATAATATTGGTGATATTTCCTAGTTTAAACACACATACAGTTAAAATTCTTAAAAACTGGAGCTTATGGAGTGGGGGGAAAGGGGATAAGAAAGAAGAGAGAAAGGAGGAAAGGAGAAGAGGAATGAGGAGGAGAGGGAAAAGGGAGGTAAGAAGAGCATGGTGGATGTTCTGTGAGTGGAGCTTCTGTGGCTGGCACAGTGAAGAGTCTAGTAGGAAGTCCTTGGCCTGGGGGAGATTCAGGATCAGTCCTCTACAGAAACCCATATGACACACAGGCAATCCAGAAGAAGCAGCATAAGTGACTATTAGGGAGAGACTGATTTGCAATTATTCAACGCTCTGTGATGAGACAGAGCCTAACACTACTTCCCTGTGTTGTGCAGTATTCACATATGAGCCATGACGAATGCAGAGGATGAAAGGGTCCTAAGTTGTATGCTGGAGAACAAGCTCCAAGCAGGGAATGATCTTAATCTACAAGGCAAAGACAAAATATTGTCAACAAACAAGCTCAATGACTTAGAAAACAGGCTGAGGGAAACAGTGTCCTAAAAACAAAAGTCAAAAAGAAAATATAATATTTGATAGTGAGGTCAAAGTATATTGGGTACGTGTACATCAGGTACTTTATAGGATATCTTTTCTTTTAGTATAAAACTTAATATATTTGAAAATAAATGGCAGACAATTTTCTGAAAAAAATAAAAAGGATTCTATCAATACTAATTTCTAATATTAATGTTTAAAGGGAGCCTCCAATTCAGCCATGGAAATCTGAATCTTGAGCCTTATCAAAAGCTTTGTGAGGCGAGCTCACGTCGTCCTGTTTTTAAGTATTTATGTATATTTATGATAAACACAGCGTCAGTGATAAACTTTAAATATCTGCTTATCCCATGCCTCTTTCTTTGAACTCTACCACTTGGTTCTTTCTGTCTCTCATTGGTTTAAGCTAAAACAAACAAACAAACAAACAATCAAACAAATCAGATTTTACAGGCAACAAAGAGAAGTCTCCATATAGACCATTATATTTTAATATTCTTAACAACTTCCATTCTAAGTAAAAAGAATAGCAAAGCCAATGATGAGTTCTGGTTTTGAGCATATATGTAGTATGTGTGAATGAAGATGCACATGTATGCGAGGCATGAACATGTGGAAGCCAAACCAGGACACTGGTATCTCCCTCTCTCATCTCTGCCTTACAATGTCTACCAGGGTCTTACAGAACCAGGAAAACCTTGTTGTTTTGGCTAAACTGGCTCTTGGAATTTGCCTATCTCTGGCTGGCAATGCTAGGTTGCAAACACATATAACTAGGATTGCTGGAGATCTGAACTCAGACCTTCATATTTATAAAGCAAGCATTCTTACCCAGGGAGGCATCTCTCCAGTCCCTGATGAGATTTTTATTCAATATGAAAACATTCATTGACTGCAATGTAGTTATATAATTGTCTGTGAAGCCACTTATTAAATAAAAGAGCAAAAGGAGACTCCAAGGGAACGAGGACACCTGTGTTGTATTTCAGTACACCCTTCATTATTTGAGAAGTAGACTCTCTGATGAGGGCTAGATACTGCCATTATACTAAGTTTCTTTTGATAGTCCATGATTTACTTGGTTAAAGAAGCTTATCTATCAAAAAGAAATAAATGGCATATATCCAAGTTTTAAAGGATTAAGTTTAGCACAGGGAAAAAATGAGCAGGGCTGTAAAACCAAAGCTGTAAAAGAAGATTTTCTATAGATGTCACTGGAAACTATAGATTCATCTTACAGAAACCTGTAATGGCCCTAGTTGATTATGATACAGTACATTGGTTAAAATGATACAATTCCTACTTTTAATATCAACCAGCCATTGCGGAAAGATCATTGTTTAAAAGAAACAGGGAAATATATTCAGGCCTAAGTATTTTAAAGTATATAGAAATGCTTTTCCTAAATGGTTGAAATTACCCAGCTATTGTGATCAAATAGCCATCCATTTCCTGATTTCTTAGGAGACACAAACTCATGATGTGATTTAGGCGAGTAGTATTACCCAGGAAACAGAAAGTTCATAAGCTTTAAGAGATTAGGGTATCAGGGAGGTCAAGGAGAGAGAGCCACCAGGGAAGGGTGTGGCGTATGCTTCCTGCTTGCTGGGAGATGAGAGGAGGGTGCCTACAGTCTCCACACTGCTCTCAAGATCAGTAGAGTCCTGGAAGGACTCAGTCTCTCCAATGAAACAGGACAAGGTCAAATGACATATTTACAACAGGCTACTAGTCAGCCACAGACAAAATACAGGCACCTCTCCCTATACCATGTGGCTTTGCCAGGCAGGAATGAATTCTTCTCTGAGACATGTTATCCTAAGGTAATTATTTTAGGAACTACATATACATTTGAAGTTATCTATACTCAGCAAATAACCAAGCAGCCAGAGTGGCCCTATCAATGTCCCATACAAATGACCAAAGATCATTTGTACTTTTTTTCCCAGGAAACAAAAACCATGTGTAAATTTTAGTTTACAATGAAGGAAGAAGGTAAAATGTCAGTTACACTTAGAAAATATGTATTCTGGATATTTGAACTTCCTACTCATCACTTTCCCCTCCAGTCATAATTTTAGCAACTACAAATCAGTGTCACAATTCTGAAGCTACTGAAGGAGAGAACATGATATTCTTAATTTTGAAGAAAAAAGGAAGGAAGGATGGCAGAATCTTACTGTTAATCAAAGAGAACAATTGTAAAAATTATTGACAATATAAGTGGTTCCTGGCAGGATTTCAGGCTGTATTACACAGGCACTGCAGAGAGGGAACAAAAAAAGCACTTACTCCAAGCATACTGTGACAGAACACAGAAGCCCCAACACCTAGGCTATTACCACTGACGTTTGCCCAGGCCCATGCTCCTAGAACTGACCTTCTCCCAGGCTTATGCTGCTTGCACAAAACTGGACTCTAGTTAATTCCTGAGAAGGAAGCCTGGCTCCTGCTCCAGGGTAAACACAACCTCAGAAGCCAAATGCTTCAGAACAGGAGCTGGGTTCAGGACTGGCTTTATTACATCTAATCACCATAGAGGCAATGAGGCAATTAGATTTTATCAGTCTCTTTTGATGTTTTCTCAACATTCCAAAATGAAAGGAAAAAAAAATAACTATGAATGGGATACAAAATGTACTCAAAATTAAGCTACTATTGTTTTTTTCTTTCATTACACTTTTTTTTCTATTTTTCCCATAACACTTAGCAGTATTAAAAATATATTTAAAGTTTTCCTTTCGTTAGAAATTTGTGCAGTGAAAGGATTTCACTGAAGAAATTATAGGCAATACCAATTCTGAATCTACTGCAACAGCTTTGTAGTTTCTAAGGATATCTCATTGAATAGCTGGTGCTGATGCTTCAATCCAGAATCCCAGGGAATGGGGCTACCCTGCTGCCATACTAAAGCATGATAGAAGTGCACTGGCCTTCTAATATTTGTAAAGGTGATTGATTATTTACTACATTGTCAGACAAAAATGTCTTCTCTCTCTCTCTCTCTTTTACACACACACACACACACACACACACACACACACTATACCATCAGGTATATGGGTGAAGTGGAGGGAGAAAGGTTGAGCACTGCTGGAGAGGTTAGAGGTAACCAGGGAAAAATGATCACATAGTGACAGAATGGAGTTGGAGATGGCATCCACAAACATATACACTAAGTAGAAATCAATTCATATTTTTCTTTGTTGTTAAATAAAGAGGACCTTAAGTCACGTCTCAGTAGTATTGTGAACCTAGTACCAGGTATTAAATACTAAAACCATTCTCCAGAAAGAGCCTAGCATCTGTAAGATCAGCTGTTATGAGGACAAAGCAAGGAGACAGAAAGGATGAGGATGGAATATTCTTCAGTATCTAATGTCAAGAAAATAATATGGGAAGGAAGAGCCAGGGTGGGGGAGAAACCCTACAGTAATGTGAATGTCAAAAGGACATCAAATCAGCAAAACAAACAGGAAAACAGGAAACAAACAAACAAAAAAGCAGAAGAGAGATGGGAAGAAAGGAAGTGGTGGGGGACATGTAAAGTTTCAAAATGTCTGTAAGATCTTTATGAGAATAACTACAAATTTCAGATGGAAGAAACTAAAGATCTACATGACAGGGATATATTCCTTGTTCAAATTTTTCAAATTTGATCTGTTGACTGAATGCAGTCTTTAACATGGAAACTTGTTCTATAGATCTCAACAGGCTGTTTCTAAATTCATGTGGTAAGAAAAGGAGATAAAAATAGCACAGTGTTGAAGAAAAGTCCGCAAATTAGCACTACCTCAATTCAGCTGTCTCCACAAAGCTATAGAACCTTGATACATACACAGGGACAAATCACTAGAAGAGAATAAAGAGCCCAGAAATACACATAGAAAATACAACCCTAATCAATGGCAAGACAGCAGCAAAGGCAACTCAATGAAGAAAGAATAGTCTTTTTAACATAGGACACGTGAGCCATTAAATATCCACTTTATTTAAAACAATTCTAGGGAGGAAAAAGTTTCTAGAGTGGTCTTGACTTGTTTTATGTCAACTTGACACAAGCTAAAGTCATCTGAGATGAGGAAACTTCAATTGAGGTAATGCCTAGGTAAGATTGGTTTATAAGTGAGTCTGTATGGTATTTTATTAATTAGTGATTGATGATATAGGGCCCCTTGTGAATGGTGCCATACCTGGTTGGCAGTTGTGTGTACTATAAGAAAGCAGGCTAAGCAAGACATGAGAAGCAAGTCAGTAAGCAGCACCCCGCCAAGTCCTCTCCCTTGGCTCCTGCCTCCAGGTTCTTACCCTGTTTGGGTTCCTGTCTAGCCATCCTTTGATGATGAATGGTGCCAAGGAAGTATAAGCCGAATACAGCCTTTTCTCCCTTACTTGCTTTGGTCATGGGGTTTGTTCCTTGCAGCAACAGAAACCATAACTAAAACAAAAACTGTAAAACTCCAAGAAGATAATAAGGAAGAGAAGCTAGATGAGCATGGGTCAGATGGTAAGATTTTAGATAAAATGCTCATAGCAAAACCATTTCTAAACAGCCTAACAGATGGACTTGATTATAATTTTAAAAATCTGTTTTATAAAAAACACTTTAAGGATAAGAAAAATCAAATCATAGTTTGGGATAAAATATTTATGAAATACCTACCTAGCAAATTGTTAAAACACAACAATAAGGAAAAAATGTGAACAGATGAGTAAAACATTATGAAGAACCTCCACATCAAAGCAAATGCACAGTTGGCTAAAACTAAGAAAATTATCAATATCATACATCATTATAAGATTGTGAATTTAAGCAATGAATCTGTCTCTGTCTCTCTTCTCTTCCCCCTCTCTCTTTTACACACACACACACACACACACACACACACACACACACACACACACACAAGCTCACACACCTGTCAGAGTGAGAAAAATCAAAATGTCAACAGCAAATAATGAGAACAGGGAGCAATGGGAATTGTCCATCCTTGTTAGTGGCACTGCAATGTGACACAACCACTCCAAAGATGGTTCCATAGTCAATTACAAAAACAGACATACTCTCACCACCAGCCATGATCCTTGGTATTTACTCATTTTATGTCCATACAAAAACCTGCACAGGAATATTCACAGCAGCTTTCTTCAGATGCTGCCTTCAAGAGGTAAGAGATAAATTATGATATATTATTCCTAAGAACAATTACTCTGCAGCAAGCACAAACATAAATGAATAATAAGAAATGTGCTATTGAGTTATGAGAAGACACAGAGGGGCCATTAATGCATATTGCCAGGTGAAGAATGACAGCCAGAAAAGGCCATACCACACAATTTTAATGGCAAAAAAGAAACTTGAATTCTTGTGTATAATTGATGGAGTTGTAAAACAATACAACTACTTAGGACTTGTCAAAACACATAAGACTCAGCAGTTGTACTCCTATATACTACACAATGAGAATATATAAACCATAAGCTAATATTTTATAGCAATATCACTTGTAATAATGGTCCCAAACTAGAAACAACCAAAGGTTCATTGATAGCTTAAGACATAAAAAAGCTGCTTGTCTGTCTCTATTATAGACTACTAGGTATAAAATAAAAAAAAATATGCAATAAAATGGAGGCAGCCTGACATGGTGGTATACATCTGTAATCCTAGCCACTTGGGAGGCTGAGGCAGGAGGATGGATTGAGTACAGGAATTCCAGGGTACAGTGTGCTCTGCTGATTAGGTAACCACACTAAGTTCAGCATTATCTCCTGGACTATGGAATGACCAGACTGCCTAAGGAGGGGTTAATCACCCCAAACAGAAGCAGGTCATAGAAGGGAGGCACATGGAATTCATATTTATTGCTACATAGTGAAAAAAATCTATTTCATGAAAGAAAACACATGAGGTGAAATTAGTATCTGGGGAATTAGCACTTCAGTTATCGATTTCATATCCAGTTTAATGTACGTGCCTAAAGTATAATAATGTATTGAACTCTAAAGGCAATCAGCACTCAAGCAAGTGATGCTTCCTAGATGAGCTGAAGGTATATCACATAATCCTCTTCCTCTAGTTTGTTTATTCATCCACTCATGCACACACCCAGACAAGCTTTTGATCTTGTTTGTTTGAACTCAACAGCTAAATATGCTTAAGTACAACATTAGTTCATTACTTACTCCATCTCTGAAGCTGATAAAATCCCATCTTCAGATTTAGATATAACTCATCCTTCATCCTGTCACCCAAATCTAATGGATTTTTTAATATCAGACTTTCAGTGCTAGAAAGGTGCAAGTGCAGGAAAATGAAGAAGAGTGAGTTACCCCATGAACAGCATGTTAAGTTAAGGTTAGATGAGATGTTAAAAGCACATCAACCTCATCATACTGGCTATTTAACTATTTTATTGACATTAGCAAACATTTACTTTCATTTGTAGCAGGCATTAGCAATCACCCATATATTCTCTAGACAGAAATAGCATTATTAGATCAAACTAACACAAGTTTAATTCATTTTCCTAATTGTTATGTAATCAAACATGAAAAAAGAAACAAAAGGGTAGAAGGACACAAAGAGAAAGAGGGAGAAAGAGTAGACAGGAGAGAAAGAAAGAAAATGCAGAGAAAGCATGGTGCTGCGAACTAGCAATATTAAATCTGTGTCACAAGAATTTATTGTTCTGTGGTTTAAGCCCAATAATTTATATACAACAGTTAGAATCAACATGGGCTGTGCAGTATTGGACATTTATTTTGTCTGAGCAGCAGCAAATTATACCTGATCTTTTGGAAACTTAGCTACTTCCAATCATAAGCTAATTATATTAGAATGACAAGCTAATACTATAGTAGCAAACCACATCCCAGCACCCAAAACCTCACAGTTAATAGGGTACTAGTAACTAACATAAAAAGAAAACAAAGATGACAGATAAATAATTAAAGTTGACCGAATAACACAAAGAAAAGCTATTCATATATGCAACATGTACTTCATTGCAGATCCTGTGCACTTAAGAGTGATTTCTGCAACTATTTTATTATCAGTGTCCACACTAAAAGGAGCTAGAGGACATTGATAGGGGATCAAAGGAAAGCTCATTCCAAAAGGTCAATTGCTCCAAGCCTAGAAAAATGTAAGTCTTACTTATAACTATTCTAAATTCTTCACACTATATCTAGTACATGACTTTAACCAATTAAAGCTGTAATATGGATTCCCTAGCATTCAGACAAGGGACTCATTCTAACCATGTTTGATTACTTACTAGCTCATATTATCTATATTTTTTTGTTCCGAGTTGTGTGTTGTGTCTGATTCTTGCTAGCTTTAGAAATGTGTATTTACCTTTTCACTTTGTTTGCTGAATGTAAGTTTGTATAGAAGAACATGTCTAGATTAACTAGTAGCATGTTTTCCCTGTCCCTTGACTGTATGACCCCACCCCACCCCACTCCTCTGTTCTATCAATCTAAATAGAGAAATAGGGAATTTTAAAACAAGAGAAACCTAGAACAAATACAAGAAACATTGAGCAGAGCTGGAATCCAGATGCAGAGAGGGAGGACAAGACCAGGCTACAGAAACCCACAGAAATGCTGACCTGAACAAGGAGGAGCTAATGGACCTCCAGACTAATAGCTGGGAATCCAGCATTGGACTGACTCAGACACTCTGAACATGGGTCTCAGTTAGAAGGCCTGGGCAGTCTAAGAAACCTCTGACAGTGGAACCACGATGTATCCGTGGTGCACAAAAGGACTTGGGAAGCACATTCCCCATGTAGGGTGTCTAATTCAGTTTCCATCAGCTATTAGATGAGGGCTCTATGATGGTGGATACGTTAGTCATCAATCTCATTATCAGGGAAGACCATTTATGGTAGCCTTTCCCCTGCTGCTCAAATTGTTACTTGGGGTAAGTCTTGTAGGTCTCTGGACATTTCTCTAGAGTTAGTTTTCTCTTCAAACCTATACTGGCTCCCTCTCTTTATAGTCTCTCTCTCTCTGTCTCTCTCTCTCTCTCTCTCTCTCTCTCTGCCTCTCTGTCTTTTTCTGTCTCTCTCTCTCTCTTTTCTCTCATCTATTCCTCCCCTGACTCAATCTTCCTAGTCCCATGTGCTTTCCTCTCCTCCCTTTCTCTTTCTCCTATCTCCCTCTCCACTCACTGCCCCCCCCACTCCAAATATGACCTATCCAATAATCTTAAATGATGAACTGTTATCATTGTCTTGCCCCAGTTGAGCAACTGAAGTCAGATGAAGAGCTTGATGAAATGAGCAGCTCCTTGCCAATCAAGATTCCTTATAAGACAGACGCTAATTGCTATGTTGATCGATGTAAATAATTACAGGCTTTTCGGATGAAAATGTATTATATGTGTATGTATGTATGTATGAATACTATATGTATATGAATATGATGTGTGTACATGATGTGCAGTATTTATATAAAACATACATAGTATTTTATATAAAGATGTGTCCACTTCATCTTGCCTCAAGATCAGAAAGTTCAAAACTGTCCTTAGACCTAAAGGTCTAAATGCTTGGCCATGGCAGGATATTTTGGCCTTGCTAGCAGGAAGATGCCTTATCCTAAATAACAGACAGTTCATCATTTAAGATTAGTGTGTAGGTCAGTGAGTTAATAACCATAAGTGAAGTGCTTTTAAAAGGTTTAACACACAGAATTTTAGGAATGTTCATTCATTATTATGACTTTCATTATAATCATTTATGCTATTATTCCCTGTTCTATCAATCTAAATGGAGAAATAGGGAATTTTAAAACAAGAGAAATATAGAACAAATACAAGAAACACAAATTTCTAGACCAAGCTCATTACTCTGTATAGTGCTATTTCTTTAAGGTCAAGGCTGACCTTTTCTCCGAGGCCTTCCTCTGCACAAAGTAGGCTGACTGGGCTGGGAAGAGTCATGAGCTGCCTTCTAGTCCAGCTATACACGAGATACCAATGAGTCTAGATGAGTTTCTTCCCTCTGGGGCTTCAGCATACTAATCCCTGATCTAATGAGTTTGCGTTGCAGGACCACAAATGACTCTTAAAATTTCTAATATGCTAACTTAATGAATGCTTTCTGATACTTAATACATTTATAGACATGATGCATTTGTAATTTTGACACTAAACCATGTCTCAGACTTAAGAGACTGCTTAGTGGTGAAGAGACTTGCCTCTAAGGTTGACAACCTAAATTTAATCCCCAGGACCCACATAGTATAGGGGAGAACTGACTCCCATATGTTGTTCTCTGATGGCCATGTATGTGCCATCAGGCACAAGCACATTCACCAACACAACACACACACACACACACGATAAAACTTTATCACTAGACACTAAATTTAATAATAGGTACTAGGATCTACAAGGGCAGGCTCTTTACTCTCTCCTTTGCTCTTACAGAAACTTCCTGATTGGGGGTAAAAATTCAGTAGGTAAATAGTAAAGCATTAATAAAGTCATATAGCTCCCAGAAGAAATCAGGGATTTTATTGATGCTAACACTTTTAAAATACTAGTACTTGAATAAACAGCTACTCAATTTCATCATGTCTTCCTGTAAAGGGACATCTTTTTAACAAACCAAATGACTTCCATTTCCATAGCTTTGGATGAATAAGAGGCTTCACATATGAAGAATTGGCATTACTCGTGTTTCTAATGAACTCATTCAGATTCTAAACCTAACCATGACATCAGAAGATATCACCAGAAGAGAGTTTTGCAATTAACAGGAATGATTTTTATTTATGAATGTTTTCAAGTGATTTGTTTTGCAACAGTCTAAGTATGCACATGAACTAAATGTCAAGGATCAATAATGAGAAAAGCCAGCATAGCTGAATAGATAGCCTGCTTTTAGCTAGCAACACTGCTGTAACTGGATCATTCAGACTGAAAATAAAAATTTTACAAGGAAAACTTAATTAACATTTTGTCATCATTACCCTGTTCTGTTATAAGCTGGCTTTCTACATCAAGCTGTTAGGTGCTTTAATATTTAAATGTGTAACATGTCCTTAAACTACCACACGGTAGGAAACATTAATCTAAAGATTCACATTTTCAAGTATACAGAGGTCTAAAGGTTTTCAAGGCAGCTGGAAAGTTGTACTCTTTCTGAAGTGAAGGTTTCAAAACATTTGGAATTCAGCCAATGAGACAGATTATAAGCTTGAGGAGAAAGGGGAATTGGAACATAATTCAAGAGACTCTAGCGATATACTTGAGGCCAAATGTGGAAGTTACTAATGTCACTAGGAGGACATGGATGACTTTAAAGCCCACTTCTGCAACATTAGGAAGTTATTGTCAGTATCAGATCAAACAATACCAAGCCAAGGCAGCTTTGTAGTACATAAGTCCTACCTACACCTTACTTTGTAAAGAGGGCCACTTTAACATCTGGGTCTTTTATTACCTAGTAAGGTAACTGATTGAAGAGTGAAATAACATTTACAATACAAACAGACCCAGTTGTCTTTGCTTCAGGGCCGGGAGTTATTATTCAAGTATTTACTTTCTGGGTTTGCTCATCTATTGAGATTTACATAATAGAATATTGGCCTTTTCAAATATCAGACAAGAAGGCCAACTTCACTAAATCAATTTAAGGTAATTAATTAGATGGAATATTAAATTATCTAATAAAGGGATAATAAAAAGTTTGAAGCAAATCAGATGAAGAAAATACAGACAATGGGACACAGAGGTTTATATTTCCAGATGGCAATTTAAAGATACTGACTGCTTTATGAAGAAGTAAAAGGTTTATGGTGATTGTACTTTTCTTGCTTTCCTGTAAATAATGCATCCATCAAAAACCAAACAAACAACAAAAACTCACTCCCAGCAAGAACATAGTATTAACACCAGAACTTGCAAGAAAGAACCCTCATTCAAAGTTAAAACATGCTGTCGTCACTGAATATGATATGCCAGCCTCCAGTAAAAGAGCCTCGATCTATCTAAATACACGTACAGCATGTAGAACGATTCAATTTTTATATTTTATAAAATCTAAATGTTACTCCAATTCCTCAGGAGCAAAGGTGAAAGGATAACTAAGTAAGTCGTGAGGCAACAAAACAGGAGTGAGCACAGATGCGCCTGTCAGAAGTCTGTACACCCGGCTGGCCTTGAACTCACAGGGATCCACCTGCCTCTGCTTCTCAAGGGCTGGGAATAAAGGCATGAATCACTATGCCTGCTAGGATAGTTCTTTAACCAATATTAAAGTTTTTACTTGTGACCTAACAGGAATTAGAAAGCAAAGAGCTCAGAGCTCTGGAAGTCAAATGCAGAAAGTTTTCATTCTATTTTATACCTCACACTAAAAAGGTTACATTTCGTTCTGGCTATGATTTATTATTTCTCACACTACTACTTTCCTTTAGCATGACGAAAGCTGCTCTGACCTTGAATTTCTCTGTAGTTTTCCTTTTTATTATTTTATTTTTGAGATTATAATAAAATTATATCATGTCGCTCTTCCTTTTCTTCCTCCAAACCTCCCATATACTCCAGGCTTTCATTCAATCAAATTCATGGCCCCTTTTTCATTAAGTGTTGTTACATACACATATGTATATACATGTATTATTCCTAAATACAACCTTCTCAGTCTGTATAACATTACTTATAATTATATTTCCAGGACTGACCATTTGGTATGGACAGCTGATTAGGGGGTCTCTTCCCTGGGGAACACTATTGCTTATGCTCTCAGTGTTCTTTAGTTGCCTGAGTTCTTTGTGTAGGATTGAGGCTTTGTGATCTTTCCCCCATCCACCTTGGTACGCCTCTGTCATCCTGGTTCAGCTCTGTTTGGGCAGTCATATTGGTGAGACTTTAGGGTGTAGCTTCTAACATTACTAGGGGACAATCTCATAGAAAATGTCCCAATCCTCTGGCTCTTACAATCTTTCTGCCTGATTGTTGTACAGTGTTCCTCAAGCCATGGGTGCAAGAGTTATTTTACAGTCACAACTATGAGGTCAACACATTTGTTCCAGCCATAAAATCAGGTCATGAGTTCCATTTCAGTTGTGAAAATATGAAATCCTGAATTTTAAAGCCAAGTTTCAGAGTCTACTTAGAATTCACTTAATCAAGTAACAAATGTGATAAAAATTATTAATTTTAAAAAGGAAGTTTTCTAAATATACCATAATCCAATCTATTAATCCTTACAATATAAATACCACACCTATGAAAGCTTAAAAACTTATGTTCTGATACAGTTTGATGGTGCTTTGCTAGATAGATACTATTTGTGAATAAAATGTAGATAGCCTGACTCAAATAAGTTCACATAATTAGGTCAGCCAGCACGCTTGTTTGTACAGCTCTGGCAGATCATGGTGCATAGAAGAAGCTGTGGGAGATTTCTGAGAGCTCCTGAGAAAACCCCAAGTCAACAATACAAGAGCCTGTAACCTCTGTTCCTCCATAACATGGGCTGCTCTGGGGTGTACTTTCAAGCCCTCCCAGGTGTGGGAAATAGGAGGGTTTGCTTCAGATTACACATCATCTTACTTTTCGTTCCTCAAAAATGTTTTCAAGTACAGTTTGCTCTTGTGATTGTATACAGCCTAGACTCATGTGGACTTTGCTCATGGCCTTGCATAGCCCTCAGAATATACATTGCCTGATGCCCCAAATAAAGCTGACTATCACATGAAACTTTACGATGTCTCAATTTTAAGCTCCACTCTCCTAAGTACATGCCACGAACTATAATGGTAACATACCCATTTATATATTAGGCCATATAACACAATACTAACATGGTAATGATTAAGACCTACCAGAATAAACTATTAATGTTTTTGCGGGGGAGTTGGTATTTCAAGGCTGGGTCTCTCTGTGTAAACCATGATGTCCTGGTACTTGATTTGTAGACCAGGCTGGCCTTGAACTCTATGAGATCTGCCTATCTCTACCCCAAGTGCTGGGATTAAAGGACCCCACAGACCACTTTACAGAATTTATAAAGTACACATTGAACACATTATTCTTCACTTAATCATGTGCAGGTTTTAACTACGAAATATTTTCCCATCTCTGTACATATATTGTTGATTACACTTGCATCCCCACAGCATATCTGACCAATTCCACACTTGTAGACCTTAATAAAAGGGAAGAGTTACCAAACAGATGATTATTTCCCATTAATGAGAAGACAAACCATGCTTCTTAAAATTATTTATTTGAAAAGAATCTGATGTTTCTATTAAAGAACTACATTTCTTAAATGGTTATGGGTTAATGATTTAAAGACTGAGAACTGTAAAAAATACATAAAATAGCAAAAATAAAACTCCCATAAAATTTAATCCATACAATTAGAGATTTTATTCTTAATGAAACAATCAGTAGATTAATAAAAATGCATCTTATCAAACAATGGGAATAGCCAACAAATTTACCTAACATTTGATTGTTATCCTGAAATACTTTTTACATTAAAATTCTATAATTTAAGCATCTTTGTGGAATATCACTTTTAGGATATATTCTTCAAAACAATCATATGAGAAAGATGCATAAAAATAGAATATGTGTTTTATATCAGGTTTTAATTACCAGAAAGTAATGCTGATGTCATTAATTCCCTTGACCCTGCCCTGAAGGAAACCACTCAAGTCCATTTCTTCAGAGGTTTTCCAGTTCAAATGTACACTGTCATTATGTATGTATGTGTAGCTGCTGGGAATTATGATTCCCAGTTGTCATTTGGTATGATAAGCCTAGAAGACAATCCTGCTCAGGGATTAGTGTTTAATTCTTATGTCCATGTACCTCCTAAGGAAATTTGAATTATTGTTTTCCTGGGGCTCGTAATTTTTTGACTTCCCTTTGTTGAAAAATATCTCCAAGTGCCTGCAAGGCAAAACATACTAAACTAAAATTAGCTGAGTTGTGGCCAAAGAATAAGCTTAAAGGGGAAAGGCAGCCCTAAAATCCACTGGATCTTTTCATAGAGCGTTGGAAGTATGTGTAAAGAAAAAGACTAAGCATGTATTCACGCCTCCTTAAAAAGGTATGCTATTAGATCCCATTCTATCTTCTCCAATTATAGTATTAGGTAGTGATGATCTTGTAAATGACAGGCAGCCACAGTGGCTTTTGCTAATCTAAGCTCTTGATACTCTGCAGTAACTAATGATTCTTAAAACATCTTTGTAGCTTGGAGATGTCCCCTAATAGTAGCACATATACTAAGCATGCTCAGTGTCCTGGTTCAATCCCTAGCACCACCAAAAAAAAAAAAAAAAAAAAAAAAAAAAAAACTGCTATTAATCATCTATGGATACATGTATTTGTGTTATCACATATTGTGATGTTAAACTTATTATCAAATATAGCACATAAGGATTCCTCCTCTCTAAGGCAAAACCTATAAGTGATGTATAAGGCAGGTGTAGAGAAAATTAAAGGTAGAGGTGGCAGGATTTGGTCAAGGAAGGGGATAGGAGGAAGGGTAACTCAGGTGAGAGGTTGGTCCATTTCACACTGTGTAGAAGATTTCAGTGGTGATTACTAAGGCCCCAACAATGTTCATTCCCTCTAAATAACACAGTCTATCCTGGCATGTGGATGGCTGACAACTCAATTGGGATTTCAGTATTTCAAAGATACAAGTCTATCAAGTTCTCTATTCCTTTAATGCATGTTGTCCTTTTCTTGACCTATCCTCTTGTGTACCAAGACTAGGAAATATAATGAAGATGTGGAGATGGTTAGTTGACTTGAAGAGGCAAAGATAATGCTTTGTTCATTATGACCCCATACCACCAGTGTGCCTGACCTCAACAGCCATTTCCTGAATGAAAAAATAAACGCCAAAATTAACAGAACAAAAGAATTCAAATTCATGTTTATATTGCAGATTCTTTTGACTTTATTTGCATTAGAAATAACCATTTGTTGGCCAAAAGACATTTAAGGAAGTGTCCAACATCCTTATTCAACAGGGAAATGCGAATCAAAGTGATTCTGATACACAATCTTACACCTACCAGGATGGCTAAGATAAAAAATACTGAGGATGAGGAGTTAGGGGAACATTCCTCCATTTCTGGTAGGAGTTATACAGCCACTTTGGAAATCAGTATGGTGGTTTCGAAGAAAAATGGGAATCAATCTACTTCAAAACCCAGCAATAACATTCTGGGCATATACGCAAATGACCCACAATCTTACTACAAGGACACTTGCTCAGCAATGTTCATAGGAGCATTATTCGTAATAGCCAGAACCTGGAAACAACCTGGATGCTCCTCAACTGAAGAATGGTTAAGGGAAATGTGGTCATTTATACAATAGAGTACTACTCAGCTATAAAAAATAATGATCTCATGAAATCTGCAGGCAAATAGATGGAACTAGAAAAAAAAAAAAAGAACAACAACAACAACAACAAAAAAAAAAAAAACATCCTGAGTGAGATAACACAGACTCAGAAAGACAAACATACTATGTATTTACTCATAAGTAGATATTAGCAGGAGGAAGAACTGTGGTTGAAATCTAAAATAACATTTAAAAGAATAAATAAAAAACAACCATTTGTAGTCAGATGTCCATCTACAACCTGTAAAATGAAAATACACCTTCTCTTCCCCAAGTTGCTTTGGTCAAGGTCTTTATTACAACTGTATAAACCCTAACCAAGAAAGCTACTAAGAGATAACTGGAATCCCCTAACCCAGTCATACATTCCTGAAGTTCCTGCCAATACCTGCTGATTTCTCAATAGCCAGAGTGTCAAGAGCATTATACTGTCCTTTAATTTTTATAATACAAAAGTCCAATGAACCAAATAATTATGCAAGAACTTTATTTACGGTCTTTTTGAAATTAGACATACCCTACAATTTGATTTTTAATTATTGGCATGAAAATAATGAAAAGCCATTGATATAGTATAATTAAGAACCCCGTTAGAATTAACAGTTTTTGGCGGGAATTACAGGTCTGTTAATATCTTACCTCTTGTCCCCTCCTCCCAGCATTGACTTCTTAACAGTTTATTTACACAGTACCCACTATGCCTATAGGAAAGTACATGTACAGTAAATGAGATGCAAACGTGGCATATCTGCAAGTCTAAGCTCACAGTTTTATCTCCTACATCTAGGCTGAGTGAGGCTTTGCTTCAGGTAAAATTCATTCCCTGATAAATACTGGGAACCTAAAACTGAGTTTTTTTCAAGAAAGCATTAACATAACAGTAAAAAGTTGTGTTTGGTACTAGAAAAGGCCAGTATCACTGACATGCTTTCATTTTGTCTAGTATGGAGTAGATCTGTGTATAAGCAATAGGTCCCTTTTGTTATTGTTTGTTTTGGGTCTAAAAGCAGAAATCCTCTGTGGTTTTCCATCTGCCATTTCTACAAAGACATAATGAAGAAGTCTGAGTTGATTTGCATAAGTTAAGACTGAACCACAGAAGACAATGCTTTTAATTACTAAATGTGAGATATATCTCAGAGGGGACAGAGATGTTAAAGAGGAGTCAGTAGCTGAGCTTGAGTTAGGAGAGAATAAGTAATAATTCTGCCACATTCTTTGTTAAGGAAAGGCCAGGGTGGATAGAGGGATACTGGGCACATGCATACTCCTGGGCTAGGGTGAAACTCATTGGTATAGTAGCACTTGCCTGCCTGTCCATGGCCTTGGGCTTGAGATTAATGAAACAGACATTTTTTATTATTATTATTAGTAGTAGTAGTAGTAGTAGTAGTACCTAACTTAATCCTTGTTATCTCAGTATCAATCACAGATACAAAGAACACCAAGCAATTGTGTTCTTTGGACTGATTTTACTAGAGTGATCTTACAGTTGCCCTACATACTTTCAAGCTAATGGATGTCTCTTCAGCATCTTTGTTGGACAACAATGGAGTTCCAACTTCACACAGTATTGAATCCAGAGAATGAAGCCAGCATTGCTTTTTATCTCTACATACATAAAATAAAATCTTTTTTCCAGACCGTCTGCCTGCTCTTTATGATCTGCACAATCTCCCTGAAGTCTGTCTAAATTACTAAAAGAAAAGGGAAGATAGTGGTTCAATGCTAGAGTGATAATGGGTCAGAAATATATGATGGACCTAGGATCCTGGGATAGAGACATAGGAAGTCAGTGAAGGTCACAGGGGACAAGGGATTCTGTCAAGGACTTCCAGAGCCTATGGCACTATAACTCACAGAAACTTGTGGTAGACTTCTGATGTCTATTAACCCTGTGATAGTAGGTTGTAAGGCAATAAGAAAAAATATTAATCAGAATAAAAACCTTCACACAGACAGGAAAATAAGCTGAAATCTCAAGACACACTTTTACAGACTATTGGAAGACCAATAAAATAAAAATCAGGGGGGGGGGACATACTAGAGGAAAATTATAGATTTATATGATCAGTAATGATTTTATAATAAAGGTGTTTCAAAAACTTAAAAAGATCAAAGAATAAGTACATTGACTAAAAGATAAGAAATTTGAAATAGGCAGAGAGTAAATGCTATCATGGGCCAATCAGAAAGAGCCCATTTGAATTATGAAAATCAAATATAAATTGTCACTAAAATGAAACCTAATGGGTTGAATGAATAAATGTCAAACTTACTCTACTAGAAGAAAGAATTGGCAAATTTCCATTAAAAGGAGACTAAAGTCAGGTATATGGGTACATGGCTATCATCCTAGCACACAGGAGGCAAAGGCAGGAGAATTAAAATAGGTCCTAGTCAAGACGGTTGATATATATATATATATATATATATATATATATATATATATCTAGATATATATATATATATCTAGACTGTCAAAAATCTAAAAATGTGTGTATGTGTGTGTAAGAAAGAGAGAAAGAAAGAGAGTAGGGAATCACAGAGAGAGAGAATGAGAGGGAGGAAGAGGGAGAGAAGGGCAAGAGAGAGTAAGAATGATTCTATGATGCTTAATTTGTCAACTTGACTGAACTAAGGAATGAATTCCTAGACAGCAGAGAACAAGTGAAAGATTGCTTTGGGTGTGCCTGAATTTTTTTTGAAAGGAGACCAGCATATGGGAAAGGCCACAGTTAATGTTAACAGGTGCTGTTCAAATAGCTAGAATGCCAGAAGGAACACACCTGTTGAAGAATTGGGCAGGACGTTTTTGTCGCTCTTGTTCTTCTTCCTCCCCCTCCCATTCCTCAGGTGTTTGTTTCTCTCTCCTGTCCGCAGACATAAGAAGTTTGGGCTCTCCTCAAGCATACAACATGGATTTCCATTAACAAAATTTCAAACCTGAGGTTTCATAATGAAAATTGTATCATTGGCTTCTTAAACTGGGAAGATTTCCATAGACTGAGCCAACCTAATAAGCACTGTAGGCCTTCAGCTTTCAGATAGCTATCTTAAGAGTTCTTATTCTCTATAAATCATGGGGTCAATTCTCCCAATCGATTCTCTTTCATATGCCTACCTACATATTCATATATATATATATATATATATATATAGTTTGTATACATATAACTACACCTTCTAAATTTATATTAAATAGAAAGTATGGAGGAGTGACTAAAGAACACAGAAGAGAAACTAAGAGGCTCCAGCATAATTCCTGAACTGAGAAAAGATGTGGGAAAGTATACACTCTAGGACCAGGCAATAAAACAGTAAATGCCCCTATAGAGGTATCACAAGGCAATAGAAATATATCAAGGGAAAGAAACAGAAGAACAGGCAGCAGGGGAGACAGGGAGGAGGTAGGAAGATAGGCAAGGAGAGAAAAGGAGGGAGGGTGGAAGGAAAGGAGGGAGGGAGAATGTGGAAGGGAGGGAGGGAGGAAGGAAGTTAGTTTAATGTAAACAACCACATATCACAGTAGAAGGACAACTAGCCTGGAGGTAGATTTCTCAACAGATTATGGAAGATTGTTGTTAAATGTTTTCTTCAAATTGTAAAGTGCAGAATTCTATAGTATTTAAAGTATGCCACAAGAATGAGATGGGTAAAAGATAAATATAATCACTGTAGTCTAATGAAGCTTAGTCATCAGGACCTCTCATAATGCTAAAGGCCACTGTAGTCCAGACAGACTGAAAGCCAATAGACTTTTCTAGCAATCTGCCTACAGACATCTCGAAATGAAACAATCCACACCTCTAAGGCTCCCATAATGCTCATACCTTTTCTCCCATTCTAGGAAAATATACAACTGCAATCCTTTCCTAAAAGAAGTTATTAAAATTATTAAATTGCAGGTTCATAATTTGGTTAGCTTTCACTTTAGCAAAAAGCAAATGGATCCAGTAAAAGGAGTGGGAATGATATAATATTAACCATAGAAATTGGAAAAATGTTTCGAGAAGCGTATCTGAGTATGAAGAGCATAAAAATAACTAAATATTGCAAGAGTGTGGATCTTAAAGATTCTAGCTGATATTAACACTGAGTCATTCAGGAACACTAACAGCTTCATCAGCAAGAATCCGATCTATACTTAGATGAGGTAGCTATTAATTGAATCTTTTGTAATTCAGCCGTAATCGAGAACCATTCCTTTTATAATAAGATTCTTGGTTCTGCACACTCTTTCCTAGGCTTAGCGATGGAAAGCCTCAGAGTGAGGCTCAGAATCCGATGCTGGGAGTGCCTCTTAGGCCCTGCACAAGGCAAGACATTATTCTCCAGGGCTTTGAACTAGCTACAGGACTATAAAGTATGGTGTTGCTGCAAAGGAGCCCACTCTGTGAATGGAAGCCATACTGAAGTCAGTCTAATTCTTCAGATAATTTATTTCACTTGCCACATAAAGAGTACCTATAACATGTATCCAAACCAAGAACAAAAAAGCTATATGTTATAAATGTTGTGACTTTATTTAATCATATCTCCTGATATGAATGTTCATGAGTTCAAAGTAAGGTTATGAGGGTAGTACAAAGCTTAGCCCTAGGACAAGAAAGAAACCCACTGAATTCAGTTTTAAATTGGATAGCAAGAGAGCAAGTGTTCACTGCTGAGTAACTCACTTTTCCAAGTAGCATCAAAAAAAAAGAAAATAGATATTTGGCACCATGGCCCTACTACCACCTTAAAATTTCTCATAATAAACTAGAACCGCTTGTGAGTTCTTTGAGGCCAGAGATGATGTCTTATTCATAAATTATATTCCCCAAACTTCCTACAGCATAGTGTTAGTAACATGTGGAAATAATAGAGGTCAGGAATCTCTAGGATGGTAAAGGGGGGTATGGTGACAGACTACAGTATATTCAATTGATGACTACATCTACATCAAGCAGATGTGCCCTAGGCTAATTCTAGAGAGGACCTATAAACACTTGGAATGCCTATAGACACAAAACAACGGTACTTCAAGAAATGGCATGAGCATAAGAGATACTGTGAAAATGACTCCAGTTAATTGTCTTCTGCTAACTGGCCAGAAGAAGAAGCACTGACAAGCCAACAAACATTTTCTGCAGTCAACTGAGGTAAGATATAATACTTGTTCAATGGCACGTTTAAGCAGATGTTAAGTTAATTGGATCAGAAACCCACATGTTTTGAAACTACCCAGTAATTGACCAATGGCAAACTAAGGGCATGGCAGGTTTTTATTAAAGCATCTATTTTAAAAGAATGGTCCTAGCATTTGAGTCTCTCTGAGCCACTGTTTATCAATCTTAGATGCATTGTAAAATTATCTAGGAATGCTACCTGAAAACATCCTAACCGTTCCAGTTTGACTGTGATGAGCTGCAACATGGGTATTTTCAAGAGATTCCCAGTTGATTTTAAAGTAGTGATTCTTCCAACTCTATATACTGAATCACCTAGGAATCCCCTGTAAAATTCCAGGCATTAGTCTCCAGACAACCAAATCACTTCTCTGGGAGTGAAGCTTGGGAATCAGCATTTCTGGAACCTTCCTAAGAGATTCCTGTGTGCCAACTGGAAGTTTGGAAGTTCCTCTATTAATAACCGAAATCACAGTGAACTTTTCCAGATACATAACTACCAAATTATTCATTCATCAAATACCACTGACCTTCTGATACCTCCAACCTAAGAAACAATAATACTGAAGACTAGAGTACAAAGGAACTGAAAAGGCCGCCACCCCAAATGTGACTCAGAAAAGTATATTTTATGAACTTTCAAAGAAAGGGGACAGAAAAGAGCCTTTGTATGAAGTGTTACTGTGCTTCTGAGAAGTGATGATAGTTTGGGTAATATAGACACATTCAGCACTTTATTATACGATATCTTATACATAAGTAACATTCATTCAATCTGAAAAGTTGGTAATGATTGATACTTTACTTGTTTTTATGTGTTTTGTTTTGTTTTGTTTGTTTGTTTCTTATTTCAGAGTCAGTGTTCATGCAAGGGAAGATAGCTAATAGCAGAGAGGTTAACAGAAGGAAAAAGAGATTCATACACAACATTAGTTGACTTTACAGGTTGTCTGTTATTTCAGTTACGACAGTGAAATAGTGTTGACAACAAAATCACATTTAAAAACCTGTGCTATAATGATACACATGGTCTAGATGTATGTGATCACAAAGGAAAAATATCCAAGGAACAGAAAACTCTCCTCCATGAAGACTGAAAATACAGCAGGAAAAGGTTATGTACCAACAGATAAAGTTAAATAATCCATATTTCCTAAATATCTCCCCTCTATAAAATATTGCCCTCAGAAGAGGGGCTGACATATGCAAATACTACTTCCAGGTTGAAATTCAAAAATATGACTTTTATGTGTCTCCTGGGGTGTTAAATTAACATAATCTAACTTTTAATATATAGCATTGTGCCCGGCAGCCAAATCCTCCAAGACACATTTCACAACTATCAACCTAAAGAATCAACCCTGGTTAAGTCTGGGATATTAATGGACGACTCTTTAAAAGCACAAATGAATATTAAGACTTAAGCCCACAGTTAAATGACATTTTGATCCCTTTAAAAGTCCAGATAACTAACCACTCTTTATAAGGAGGTTGAGCATGTCACTGGAACATCTATTCTCTTAGATATACCATAGTACTTAGCAATTTTTATCTCTTTATGAAAAAAACTGTGACAACAGAACATTAAGGTCTCATTTGTGCAGTTGATATGAAGTCTGTGAACAACAGCCCCAACAAACTGTCAAGAACTAAATGAAAAATGAAAGGAGAAAGCCAAAGATTAGACCAATGCTTTAGACTTAAAAGGAAGCAGTGTTGTAGTTCAGTGCATTGTGTAAGCACATAAGGAGTTAGAAGCATAAGCTGGAGGGCTGGATACCCCCTTACCTAGGAAGGATGAAGCCAAAACAATACGATTGATGCAAGTATAGTGAGCAAATCAGCAATACACACAAGTGATGTGACCTGAAGATGATTTCAAGTAACTTCCATCTCTCTGGGACTATATGAGGAAGACTGCTTATCCTTCATACACATGTGGGTAGAAATGGCAGGCAGAGGCAAAAATAAAACATGCTAATATTCATGTAATTCTAATTTGAACTACTGAAGTTAGGTCACTGTTCTTCAACAGTTTCCTTCTTTTGGAATGAAGTATATAATAAGCATTCTACAAATTAGATAACTCTAGATGGCTTTTTCAGTAACTTGCAAAACCTCCCACATACATATATGTGTAAGCCAGGAAGTGACTCTGGGTATCATCTTCAACCATTCTATAATTTGTTTTCTATTTTTTAAAAATACATTTTAATTTTATTCTTTGAAAATGTCATACATAAGTACAATGCATTTTGATCATATCCACTTGCAGCTCCACATTGTACTCATCCATTATCCCCCTACATCCTTATAAATGTTATATCCTTCTTTTTTTAAAAATCAATAACCCACCTAGTCTAAATAGTGCTGCCCATATATATACATGCCCACTGGCATATGGTTAACTTACCAGGGACCACATCCCTGAAGAAAACTGATTCTTTCTACTGCAGCTGCCTTCAGCCACCAACAGCTCCTTGGATAGGGTTATGGCTCTGTGAACTCTGCCTCCCATCCACCTGTGTCGGTTTTGTGAGTCAAGCACAGATGCTGTGAGTTCATGAGTGTGACAGCCTTGCCAAATCCAGAAGACAGTACAGAGCAGCAATTCTCTCCAATCTCTAGGGCTCTTAACAATCTTCCTATGTGGTCTTAAACATTCTTATCCATATACTCAGAAGGTATGGCATATCTCAACCCTCATGGCGTTTCATTTTGTAATGGATAACGGTAGTAAATACAGATACTGGCCAATGTGCAGAGAATAAATGACTACAGAGTATATCTATGTTATTTATTGTTCATGTTGTTATGTTGTTGTTGCTGCTATTGTTACAGATAGGGTTTTTATGTGTAACCTGGCTATCCTGGAACTCACTCTGTAGACAAGGCTGTCTTCGAACTCTGGAGTGTTTGGACTAAAGGTGTGCACCACTTCTGCCTGGCATCTGTATTTTATTTTTTCAGATAGGTTCTATCACACTAAACCTGGAACTCACCTGCAGCTCACTGATTCAACTAGATTAGCTGGCCAACAGGTCCTGAGGGTCCCCTATCTCTACTTCCCTGCTCTCTGGGCTACACAATACTTGCTTATGAGGGTCCTGCGGGGAGGGGCACCTCAGGTCCTAGTGCTTATTTCATCAAGTGCTTTAATGACTGAGCCTTCTCACTTACAAAATCCCTGCTATTTCCTCCCAACATTATCACTCAATAGCACTAAAATGCTGCAAAAAAAAAAAAAAAAAAACTTTAATTTACTAGATCTCACTAGATCTCAAGTTGTAACTCTATTCCGCTTGAAGCTTTAGGCACACAGTGTTAAACCTCTGAGCTCAATTCTAACTCTAAAATGGGGTAAATGAATATATTCCTAGGGTTTTGAAGAGTGAAGAAAACAAGCAAGATAGTGTCTGAGTAACACTGAAGGAGAAAACCATACACACACACACACACACACACACAGAGAGAGAGAGAGAGAGAGAGAGAGAGAGAGAGAGAGAGAGAGAGAGAGAGAGAGAGAGAGAGAGAGAACCACACAGAGACACAGATGTACACATCTTGTTCCCCTTATAGCGCTCTCTTCATTCTTTAGGCATAGTAATTTTATATAGTCTAATTTAAAGTGGGAACCTTTTTCAGCCTTACCTGGCAGGTTGCCAGTATTTTTAAAGAAACCTTAAAAGAGATGTGAATTGTCTATTTTGTATAGACCTCCAGACAATTTTAGTAACTTCGGTTTAAGTTTTGTGGGTGACTCAGTGCTGGTCCTAATTACTAACTGCTGATGCCAGCCTAGAAAATAGTCCCTGTTGGGTTCAGCCCCATTTTATGTTGGAGATATATGCTATCTTTTCAAAAGTATTTTTTATGTCCACGAGCTATAACTATGTTTTCCAGAGGAAAAGTCTAAAAGAAGTTATAACTGGGCCATTTGAAAAGCACAAGAAACACTCCAGTCATTTTGATGACCAGGCTCATCTCAGAAAACTACTTTGGTGAAAACTGAGTGAGCTGATGACCTGAAGAGAGATTAATAAATGAAAGGGTGACCTAAAAGTAACTGAAGGGTAAAGAAACATCCACCCCACCATATCAACCATGGGAGGGCATGGAAGAGGCTTTGTACATTCTTTTACACACACCCCTACTTACAAAACAGGCTCACACATGGAATGTTATCAGCATTTCCCCTAAACCACACATTGTTTTCCTTTTATGTAAAAAACCCTTGTTTTGTTTCTGAAGCCTCTGGGTATTTACCCTTGAGAGCCTGGGAAAGTCTCCAGGGAATCCAGTCAATGAATGCCTCTAGTGAATAGAACACAGGACAAAGACACTGAGCTGACCAGGCTCTGTCCTCAGCCTTTCAGAGTCACAGCTATTCTTACTATTAGAGAATGCTTCTAAAGTGTTCTGAAGTTCTCCAATAAAAATGCTTTATACATGCCAGGCTGTTTATATCTGAATAAAAATCCTCAGAGAATCAGTGCAGCTATAACTTCCAAATGTGAAAATATCCTGAAGAAAAATATTTGGCAATGTCTATCTTTTAGGATGTCAGTTGGCTAAAATGAGAAGAGTGGATTCACTTTAATAGTAGGTTGGCACAATAAAAACCTTTCCAAGTATTTAGATACTGAAGTATCTTACTTAAAATATTAAGTAGCATTTAAAGAAAAATCATGATTGACTGTATTATATTTGCCTGTTTTCAAAGAACTACCAAGAGCAGCAGTGAGTGTATACACAGCAGCATCAAGGCAAGGCCTGCAGAGGAAGCACTCAGGGATAGTTTAGTTTCTCCCCTTGCCCTCTATATCGTTCCATTGCTCTAGTTCTAGAACTTAGAGTCAACCAGCTTCTGTGTTTGCTCATTCCACACTTTTTATTCTAATAAGCTCTGTTTTCTTCGACCAACATGCAACATCATACAAACTCGAATCTACCGCTATCCCAGCACAGACAACCAACTGCAATCTGAAAGAACTGTAAGAACCAAAGCATAGACAGAAACCCAATTCAGTACCGAAGACATCAAAGAGAATTTTAATAAATTTGTGTATCTGTATGGTGTCAATTCTGTAAGTCTCAACAAGAAGGAACAATATCAGATTGCAGAATAATAAAATCTTAAATTGCCAAACAAATTAATCATTTGTTACTTTAATGAACATTAATCAAGCCTTTTATGCTGGTGAGGTATAGTAATCTAGAAAAAGCAGCTCATTTTCAGGGAGAAATTAGATTTACATGAATCGCCAGTGAGAGAAGAATCAGTGATGTGGTAATTTGTAATAAGTGGGGGGAATGGGTCACTAGGGAGCACAGCCAATCAGTGCACTAAATTCCTTTAAAACCACCATTATTTTGTGAGAGCATATTTTTAAAGACTGAATTTAAAATAATAATCCTATATGATATAGTTTAATGTGGAGGAATTTTAAAATATCCATCTATACATCACTCTTCAAAGAGCATGCCTTAGAGATGAAGATTTTTGAATCATTTCTGTTGTTTTGACTTTTTGAATGTCCTTTTCACTCTTTCAGCTATTTTTTAACCAGGAGAAGAGCTTTCTTGTCTTGAAGACATTTAAAAATACTTCATTTTGAAGAAACTATCAAAGGGACATCAACTGGCACATATGCTTGGCATCAGGGCACACCAAATGGCCCAATTAAACCATTTGCAGTCTTTGCAAGACACAATTTAAATGTACCCTAGAAATGTCAACTGGTTTCTCATGCAAAATTATCTTTACCAATGAGCTATGCCTTAGGAACTGAGCACATAAATCCCTGTAGAAATCCCATTTGTGTCAGATACACATTGGAGACTGATTCTCAACCTCCGAAGAAGAGGGCCATGGCTAGCTAAATTCAAACACCAGAGGCATCTCCAGGAAAATCTATCGAGGGTGAATCTGACCCTCTACCCCCCCCCCCCAGTCCCAAATACGGAAAATAATTCCCCACTCCAGCCTCTAAAATAAACCACTGGAGGAAACCTTCAAGTTTTTAACATTCTCCATTGGAAGCATTCTCAATGGGAGTAATCTTAAGAACAAAATGATTTGATATAAAATTGTTAGCAACATAACAGAGTCAACAAGTCATAGCTTCTCCACTAGAATAGATACAGCAACAAATCAATGGGCAGCAAACTTAGGGTAACTCAAAAATGAGGCAATCAGCACTGGTTCCATCCTGGCTCTGTCTCTTTAGTTATGGACTCAACATGTCCTGGAAAGAGGTGTTAGGGTTTGCATACTGGCAAGATACTGGTACTTCCTAGGGCAAGAAAGCAAGATCTCCTCAGCTATGCATATCCTTCTCTTTGGCAGTTGTAAGACACCTGTCAAGGATCCCTTCCTTGGCTTGTTCACCAGCCCTTATCTGGGCTGTTTTGAGGTCCCTCTGTGCTGGTTAGTGGCTTCAAGTTGGTTTTGACCATTGCCTGATCTTACAAAAGCCTTGCCTGCTTGCTTGCTTCCTTTCTTCCTTCCTTTCTTCTTTTATTAAAAAATAATTTGTTTATTTTATGTGCATTGGTGTTTTGCCTGTATGTATGTCTGTGTTAGGTGTCAGATCTTGGAGTTACAGCAGTTGTTAGCTGCAATGTTGCAATGTGCATGCTAAGAATTGAACCCAGGTCCTTTGGAAGAGCAGTTGGTGTTCTTAACCACTGAGCCATCTCTCTAGTTCCATCACTTGCTTTCTTAGATTGGCCCCTTCCACTGTATTTCTTTGTCATACTGTATTAAATTAATTCAGTCATGGTTTAAAATGTGCATAAGGGTTGACCAAAAAGCAAAATACAAAGAACATCTGTTTTAGTCTTCAAAAAACAGAGTGAGCAGAAAGATGACAGACTCCAGGGAATGGAGAAAACTATAAACAGGAAACTAAAAGTATATTTAAATACATTGTCCTATAACTGTGGACAATGATAAAGTAAATTCTAGGGGCTAGTATTTGCTAATACCAAAATTTCATTGTATTGATGACTATGTAGCAATAATGAACTTAGGCTTTTAGAATGATCATATTTAAAATTAGCATATCTAATAAAAGCTTAGCAGAGTGATGAGGCCCATATCCCAGCCCAGAAGCAGCTTCAGAGGGAGGTTCAAGCTTCAGGCACTGAGCAGCTTCAAGGGAGCCAGGAGCCCCAGACCTGGGAGCAGCATCAGAGGGAAGCCCTAGTCTTAGGCCCATAATCAAGGAGTGATCACCGGGTGAAATAACAGCAGTGGTTTCCAGCAGTAGCTTCCAGAAAATATCACAAAAATTCCTCTGGGAAAGAGCACCAGAGTCCCAGGCATCATCCATTGCCATTATTTTGGTGGGAAATACACCACTACTACATGGACACCTGGACCCTCAGACCCACTTACACCTCCAACAGATTCATTGGAATCTAATACCAAAGCAAAACTCTCATGCTTAACTCACAGAATAGAAATATAAAATAGTTAGTACAGATGGCAGATGTGTTGATGTGTGTCTAGAAGTTCAGCACCTGGGAAGATAGGAGTTCAGTGTGGGCATCAACTATGCTAGCATGTTTGAGGTCAGCTGGAGCTAGATGAGACTGTGTCTCAAAATGCACACAAACAAGAGCAAATAATGTGATGAAAGTTGTTTCTTGGTTAATACAACATGGAAATATCATATAAAAAGTTTTAACATTCATAGGATTGAAAGAAAACAGAATAAATGAGGACTTTGATCAAAATTTTCAGTAAAATAACCACCACCAGTGCTTCTGGACTTCAGGCTGAAACTTGAGGTTAAAGACATAAAGACATACCCGATGAAACTCTCATTTGCTTTTGAGGATCTGATGAAATGTCACCTCTATCCAGTAAGAGACAGAAACTAATCAGCCAGTGAAAAATTTCCTACCATCACATGGACACATAGATACAAAGTGTTCTTATCCATGAAGAACTTTTTCAATTTTGTGTATAGGTATGTATACATATACACATGCATACTTATATCTACATATATGTGTGTGTTTCCACATATATGTCACTACAGTATGAATTCAAATGAAATATAACTCAAATTTTGTTGTATAGTATCTTCAACAGATTTCTCAAAATCACAAAATGCAAGGTAACTAACATTTCTGTTTAACAAGGGGCAGAATCTAATCAAGTATGACATGTTATGCCCTAAATCTTCATAAACACTTGAATTTGTCTTCTGTTCATGGTCCACGGGCATTTAATAAAGATGTGGGCTCAAGGAAAGGATGGCACTAAGTCCCTCTGAACGGCCATTCCAGTCAGGCAACCTTACTATTATGAGTCCAAATGAAGTTAGTAAACTGCATCTTTCAAAACTTCACACCAGGATTAAACTAAAGTCATCATAAGATTATGATGATGTAATTATACAATACAATTATAAGATAATTTTCAGCCAATTTCTGAAACATCATGGGTAATCTGAAATAATGCAAAGTTCAGATTTAAAGATCAAATAATACTTATGGGGGGGAGCAGAATCAAGTAAGAAGAACCCTTGGTATTTACAGGACACAGGCTTCTCTAGTTAAGTATGATCCCAATGTGTATGCAATGGAATCTCCTCATTTCCTCCATGTCCTAGTGTTGGGTGGTAGGGCACAGTGGGAGGTATATGAGTCCCAAGAGCAGCTCCTAAGATATGAGCTGTCATTCCTGAAGGAAAGTTTCAGCTAGCACAGGCACTGAGTCCTTTTGTTCTTGCCTTGTTCCCCTTCTGCTTTCCACCCTGTTCTGAGCCTACATGCAGCCCTCCCTAGAAGACAAAAGGAAAGGAATAAAATACTCTTGAACTTGATGCTCCAAACAAAGCCAAAGGCAACCTCAGGCTATTAGGCCACAGCAAAATTAGGCTGCAGCAAAAGAAGATTGACCAGGCCAAGGTGTTGTTCTATGTGTAAATAGATGAAATTGCAATTTAACAAGATGGGAGATTGATGGGAGATGTCATTTTGTAACTATGCTTCTTATATTGGTTAATGAATAAAGCACTGTTGACCAAAAGGAAAGCAAGATAGGCGGGACTAGGAAACTAGGAGGAAAAAGGAGGTAGTAGGGAGGAGATCCAAGAGGGAGGATGGAGAGGGCAGAATGGCAGCCCCTGTCTCTGGTAAGATAAGACCACGTGGAAATATTTAGATTAATAGAAAGGGGTTAATATTTAAGACAGAGCTAGCCAATACGAAACACTAGTAACAGGCCAACAGCTTTATTATCTAATGCAACATCTCTGTATGTTATTTGGGGCTGGTGTGGCTGTGGGACCTGACAAGTGGGGGATAAACAACTCCTAACAGGAGATTTTCATTATGAAAATGAGATAAATAAGAGAAGCAAAACACTAAATGTGCACAATTCAGTTTGTCACACAACATTCTACCCCACCTTTTTCAATGAGGAAGCTTGAGGAAACTACAGTCATTCCAGAAAATAGAAACCAAGAACAGTTAGCTGGGGTATTATAACTTTCTCTGTAGTCTTAAAGGAATACCAGTGGTGGAATAATACACCACTTACCAACTCAGCCATTCTACCACACTTCTGCTTCTAAGAAAATTAAACCTTGGAGCTGTGGGTACAGCTCAGTCACTTGTCTTGTGAGATTCTGTGTTCAAATCCTGACACTAGAAAAAACAAACAAACAAACAAAAACAAACCTTTGGAAACTGGTACACATACTCATTTTCTTGACTCTTATTTTAAGAACTCATATTTCTCACTGTAAGGCTTTCTCAGCACTTTCCTTTGTTTAAAGCCCCTTTCTCACAACTTAATAGCAATAATTAGTGGGAATTTAGCCATATAACATGGCTCCATAAACTGCAATGCAGTTAAGTGTGTTGCTTAAATTATTTATTTGTACTTATCTTTCATATATAGGAGAGGCAAAAAAAGTAACTTGCCTCTGTGACTTACAGGGAACATCACATGTCCCCCATGATGTTATTTCACATGGCTCAAACACTAGTTCTTTAGGATTCTTAGCTTTGCAAACTTCTCCTCTCTGTTAGATTAGCTGCCTCCTGAGAGCGGAACTATTACATTACTACCTCTGTCCTCCCAAAGTCTATATATATAATATATATGTGCAAACATACACATTGATACTTTTCATTTACATATTCTAGTGTCCACATGGGATAGGCAGTAGCTACTGGTCAAATTTTTGGCAGGAGTCTACAAAGCAAATTCTTCACAAGAGTATATTTTGACATCTTTGCAATTTCATATTGGTAACTTCAATTGGCTAAAATTATATACTCTATAAGTCATTTGGGGTGTGTCTGTATTGCTTTATAGCATATGGTAATACATTTAAGTCTAAATATCTAATTATGAAATGAAAGGAGGGAGCAAGAGATGGAGAGAGGGAAATAAGGAGAGGGGGAGAATTATCATGTCAGAATCCAAATCCTGTGAAAGTGGCCAACACTGTCTCATTAGTTGGTGAGTGAATGGAAATGTTGCCAGCATTTCTTTCAGTGTCTAGAAAACAGAGCCTACAATGTGCCAAGACTTCACTGATTTATTTTTGTAAACAGCAGTGTAATAAACCCAAGAAAGCCAAAAACAGTGAATAAAAAAAATATTCATTTTCTGTCAAGATGGATGTGACCTCCTTACCCAAGTCTCTTACTGACTATCCAGAGAGTCTATGTGAACTAGTCATTCATTTATCATGGCTGCATTTACAGGCAGTACTATGATTCACCCTTTAAAATCCCCTCCCTCAATGTTGATTGTGTGGCTTTCACACAAGTCACATCGTTTTACCCATGTACCTTACTATTCTCTGACCTTTTAGGGAAGTCTGATAATACAAATATATGAGACAAGTCACACTCAAGAAGTTCACCTTTCTTCCTCAGAATACCCTAACAAAACCTTCAGTTTTAAGTTTGCTTTTTTTTTTTTTAGGAACTGAATGATGAAGCAGCCAAATGGGGCTCCTCACTGGGCATTTCTTTGAGCCCTAACTCCAACATTTACTACTCGTAGGTCTCGCTAAGTTATCTTGACTTTCCTACCTCAGTGTCAAACCTCAGGGTATGGGAACGTAACAGTACTTTACTTACACACCATTCTTTAAAGACAACTAAAAAATTCATGTACAGTCCTAGAGAAACTAAGAAATCAACAGAAGTCAGTAACGGCTATTATTATGCATCTGTGTGGATATTTATTTAAACAGGTATTGGTTGGGAAAATGGTTCTGTCTAGTTTTCCAAGTTATCTGTCTTTGTTTGTATCGTTTTCCAGACACTGTCTTAAAAGTTTAGGTGCCCCACTGAGGTACCACTTGATACTGATCAAGTGAGGGCATCCTTCTCCATATTCAAAACATGCCAACACATAAGTTATATCAAAGAACAACAGAAGAAAAGACGGACCTGCAACACAAGAATCTTCTCTCATGTTATGGTGGTATTCCTATAATGCACAACCACAGATGTTAAGCCTAGCTCTGTAATCTCCCAGGGAGGGGAGGAGTTTTATGCCATAATTGCCTGTTGAGTTGCTTTAAAACCAAGCATGATTCAGTGAGGAACACTGCAGACACACTGGGTTAAATCAAGCTGAACCCCTTCAGAGTTTGAAGAGGATGGACCTGATTCAGAGCATAAAAGCAAAGGTGACTAGCGAGCAATCCTTGTGGGCTACTGAAAGGGTGTTCAGTGGGTCAGTAAAGGCTGGGAATGACCACAGAGGGAATAATGGAGCCTTCACGATCTAAGCAGATGATCTACAGGAAGCTAGGAGAGGAGGGAGAGCCAGAAATGATAAAGCGAAGGCTATGCAGTCACTAGCTCAGAGAAGACAGCAAGGGGTCACAGCTGAGGGCTGTAGGGAGAGCTAAGAGTGATACCTATTTGTCCCTGTCCATCAGGTTCCTCATCTGCATCTCCTACCAATCTGCCTCCAAATGTATCACACACCCTCAGGCACTAGTGTGTATGCAAAGCCATTGCATTATCTAGGCCAGAATGCTCTCACAGACTTCTCAGAGGGTGTCTGGATGGTATGCTAACCAGTTCCTACCTAGTTTCCAAAATACTCTATTTTTCCACCACAAAGTAATGTTTAAAAGTATAAACTGAAATTTTCATTTAGTTGCTGCTATTAAAATATTTTTTCTAATGTAGCCTTCACTTGCAGTGTTCTAGCTACAAGAATATATTCCTGAGCTGAGCTCCTTCTTGACTCAGAAAACACTGCTCCTTCTTTATGGAATGCCCTCCTGCTGCTACAAAATATTTTCCTGCTGTGTCCTTCCAACTTAACATCTCCCTTTTAAAGTTATCTCCTTTCGGGTGCAATAGGTCCGCATGTCATTTTCCAAATCAACTGCCTTTCTTTCTCTGGAACTATTTCTATAGTCTGGAGCCATTCTAGAGTGGTGTTATGTGGGATAAAAGTGTATGGAAGTGTCTGGGTGCATGCACGTGCACGCACGCGCTCGTGTGTGTGTGTGTGTGTGTGTGTGTGTGTGTGTGTGTGTGTGCATGCTTGTGTGGATGTAGGTGTATGGGTATGTGTTTGTATGGGTGTTTATGTGTGTGTGTAGCTAGGTTTTATCTGTCTCCCTGTTAGGCTGCAGATGCTGCAAAGACAGGAACTACATCTCTACTAAGGTAAAAAGACAGAATATGTGTTTTATGATCAAACTAATGAACAAAATTATCAATTTCAAAATACAAATTATACCTTTCATAGGATAAGAAACTACTTGGACGAACAATTTAAACTGGCAGTGACCATCTTCTAGGGTACTGTACCTGAAATGTCATATTTGTTCTTTCTTTTTATATTAAAGTGATATTTTTATATTTCATGTGTATGCACTTATACATTTATTTCACAAGTGATTTTTATGCATGTATTCATATGTGTGTGCATATATGCAAGTGTGTGCATATATGCATGTGGGGGGTACATATGTGTCACAGCATACATATGAAAGTCAGAAGACAAACTGTAGTAGTCAGTTCTCTTCTTCCACCACGTGGGTCCTGGAAATGAACCCCAAGTCACCAGTCTTGGTGGCAAGTGCCCTTACTCATTAAAACATCTTGCTAACCCAGAGTGACTCTTAAAAACAATGACCAGCAGCAAATTTATAACCCTTCATATCCACTTTAATTTTTTACCCCTCTTCAAAAACAAGTTCATGTAGGGCACATACACATGTACATGTGTTTGTATATGCACGGACTCCAGAGGCCAGTGACAAATGCCATCATCTATTGCTTTATATCTGATTCTTTTTTTTTTTTTTTTTTTTAAACAGAGTCTCTACTGAACACGGAGCTGATTCCCATGGCCGGCCAGTAAGCCATCGGAAGTAGTCCTCTTCCTGCCTCCTCGGGCAGATATTATAGGTATGCAGCATGCAGTCTGGATTTTTCACTTGCATGCTGGGATCCAAATTCAAGTTCTCATGACTGTATAGCAATCATGAGAACTTGAACCTTTCCAGTCTGATTATTTTTTATAACGTGTTAAAAAAATTAACCCTGGTTACCAGTCTGATCCTTTGCTTCTTAGAGATGCCTGGGTTCCTGAAGTACCACTGATCACCTGGAGTTCTGAAGTCTTATTTGATAACATAACAGTAAGATTTAGGGTTCTGAAACACACAATGTAACTTAGAATGGGGCTATGATCAAGACCAATCACATGGACAATTAACCAATTGCATCTATGCTTGTATATGGAAGTCCAAAACAAATTACAAACATAAAGGCTGAAGAAGCTCCTATGTCTGACAAACTACATGTTTACAGGTTCAATATTTAAGCTAGGGACAAAGCTGTCCTGTCTTCCCCAGGAAAGGCCAGTGAAAGCTTCACACATGGCTCATTCCAGACCTTCTGTGAGTGCTTCTTCTAGTGGCCAAATCTGATTCATATTTTGCATATCTCTGAGTATAATAGTTCTCAATGTGACATGATGAGTCCCTTAAAAATTATAGAACTAGAACGGTTTTGGAAACTTCCACACAAAACTTATTGGTAAGATAGGCAAAGAAGAGTTTTTTGTTTTTGTTTAGTTTTTTTCTAGACAGGGTTTCTCTGTAACTTAGCCAGTTTTGGAACTCTCAGGCTGGTCTCAAATTCACAGTGATCTGCTTGTCTTTGCCTCTTGAGTGATGGGATTAAAGGCATGTGATACCACTGCCCAATGGCTAGAAGATTTTAAGGGGCTCTCTCTAAACTTGTCATTGGCAATTTGAATTTGCATTCAAGTAGCAAAGCACATGTTCTTTCTATTATAATAGGTAGGAAAAAAGTTAGTGAAAAGAGTAAAGGAAAAAAAAGAAATAGGTAAAGAATATTTAAAAATACATGGCACCATAGACAGTGGCACATACCATTAATTCTAGTACTTGGGAGGCAGAAGTAAGCAAATCTCTGGGAGTTTGAGGCCAGCCTGATCTACAGAGTGACAGTCAGGGCTATGTAAAGAATCCTTATCTTGAAAAACCATACCAAACAAACAAATAAGAAATCATGGCTATGTTCTAATAGATAGAGAATAAAATAAAAGACAATGGGCTGTGCATGGAGAGATACTCAGCAGTTAAGAGCACTGGCTGCCGTTCCAGAAGACCTGAGTTCAATTCCAAGAACCAAGACAGCAGATCACACTTTTCTGTAACTGCACCTAGACATATATTCAGTCAGAACAATAATTCATATAAAACAAAAACAAATGCATTTTTAAAAGAAAAATATGAAAGATATTGAAAATAATCTGATACTTGGAAATTCTTGAATTATATCCATGTGATACCAGGATATTTGAAATGCAAAGCATCAACTACATGAAAGAATAATACATAAAAATACAAACTAAATGTTAATTAGCATTCCTGAAGGAAAGTATAACTCTTTTTCACCATCTCTTGCATATATGCTAACTTAAATATAAACACACACATATATATAAAGAGGCAACAGACAATTGAATTACTCAATTGCTAAGAAAGGAACAATTGCTACAATATACTTGATTATCAATGCTGCTGAATTAATCCAATTTATATATTTTAAAAATGCCTTGACTTCAAAATTTAAGTCTAAGGACAGGTTACTGGGGGAAAGAATTTCTATTTTTGTTTCCACAGAAAATGAAAAGTTGTGGATTCCTTCCAGACTAACATGGTTTGATTAAGTAAGACCCCCTGAAACATGTCCCAGGTGATCCAACATTCAAAAGAGCTGGGACAAGGCAGCCTTGCAGACCACTATATCTGCATCTTCTTAGGATCCCCATGACAGTGCTCCCTACCAACAGGAAGCAGCTTGGAAAAAAAGGATGACTAAAGTTCAAAATATTGTCTATAAATGTTTGTTTTCATTTAAATGGGGTTGATTCTAAATGGTTAATGACCACAACTGATCTCTTTTTAAAGGTAAAAAGGGGATTATGGTACAGAAATGAATACTTCGTTTTGGAATGGTTTTCACTTATTTATACAAATTTAAGGTCAATTTTGTGATGTGTATATTTCTCCTCTTGTTTGGGTATTGTGTTTATATAGCTCATTAAAAAATTTAATGTATAATTAAGTACAGATTGTAGTTACCTATTATAGTCAAAACGTATATTTAAGTTAGATAGGTTTTCTAGATATACAGAGATATATTTCAAATGGATAGACATCTTTCAAGCATTCCAAAGACCTACAGAATATGGCATTTAAAATAGTTTAGCGTTTTTCTTAACAGTGAGGCACAACTTCTCCTGGCAACACCAACTGCATCAGAACGGAAGATGGACATCGAAGACACTCATTTATGGGGTTTGCTCCCTATATGACAAAACTAACCATTTGGACAAGAACCTGCTCTTGCCTAGACTGTTTGACTTTATGATGTATAAACTGGACATGCAGGACCCACAGAAAAGTGACTGCTGAAACAAGATGAACAGTGTTACAGGATTTCTTTTTCATGGAAGAGTCTACCAGACAGTCTACAGGACACAGAGAAAAGTGACTGACAAACTGACAATACAAGACAGTTTAAAGTTTCCTGCTTTGCTGAAGAGTCTGCCAGACACACTATGGCCTATGGACTGAAGATGAAAGATTACAGAAGAACTTCAGGTGACTGACAAGGCAAGATATCTCTGTCATTTCTAGAGTTTATATAGTATCCTTCTGTGGTCTTTTAAGGAGTTGAAGCCAGATATTTATGGTTATAATTTTCCTTAGTTAAGCTTAAAGATAAGTTACATATAGGACTTTAGACTCACAGGTATAGGATAGATGATAGAATAGTTTCTTTTAATCTTGCTAAATGTTAATGGACTAAATATTGTTAACTGTGATTCTTATTTGATAACTGTTGTGTTATATATTTTGCTATGTTAATGTTAAAACCCTTCTTTTTATTTAGACAGAAAAGAGGAGATGATGGGGGATGTCATTCTGTATATGTTTCTCATACTGGTTAATGAATAAAGCACTGTTGGCCAATAGGAAAGGAAGATAGGAGGGACTAGGAGATAAGGAGGAAAGAGGAATTCGTGAGGAGGAGTCAAGATGGAGAGACTGGGGAGATGAGATGCCTGCCGTATTCCCCGGTAAGGTGAAACCACGTGGAAATATTTAGATTAACAGAAATGGGTTACTAATTAAGACAGAGAAACTAGTACCTGGCCAACAGTATTATATCAAATACAGAGACTCTGTGTATTATTGGGGCTGGCACGGCAGCAGGACAAGACCAGCGGTGAGAGGAAAACCCATATTCCTTAGATAGTTATGGTTATAGTTTTCCTTAGTTAGGATTAAAGGTAAGTTACATATAAGACTTTAGACTCACAAAGATAGGATAGATGATGGAATATTTTCTTTAAATCTTGCTAAATGTTAATGGACTAAATAGTTACCAATAGTTCTTATTTGATAACTGTTTTGTCACATATTTTACTATGTTAAAGTTAAAATCCTTCTTTTTATTTCAGACAGGAAAGAGGAGATGATGGGAGATGTCATCCTGTAAATATGTTTCTCTTATTGGTTAATGAATAAAGTACTGTTGGCAACAGGAAGGCAAGATAGGCATGACTGGGAGTCAGGAGGATTCTGGGAGAAGTAGTAGGGAGAGTCAAGATTAGAGACTTGAGAAAGAAGAGGTCCAGACCCTCTCCAGTAAGATAAGACCACGTGGAAACACTTAGATTGATAGAAATGGGTTAATATTTAAGAAAGAGCTAGCCAATAAGAAACATTAGTCACAGGCCAACAGCTGTATATCTAAAAATATATATATATATACAAACTATGCACTAAAGGTTAATTAACATTCCTGAAGGAATGTATGTATCTATACACATATATAAAGAGACAATAAAGAATGAGGGAGGACAACATATATGAAGAAAGAAGGCTAAATTTATTTCATGTATCAAAAAGTTTTCACACAAAAAAAACCTTGTAACTTGTGGGTAGCAGTTTTCATTGTTGAATATTTCACAATCAACTTTAGCAGAAAAAAAATGAATCTGTATGAAATAATTTCTCACATTTTTAAGATGATGTAAATTAATATGTAAACACTACCAAGGAAAATAACTATTGATTTTAGTATTTCCATGAAATCTATATAACAAATTTGTCTTATTTATATGTATTTTTCAAGAGAGTACTGCTTCTCAGTTATACAGATAAAATAACAAAATGCACAACAAATGGACTTCAAAAGTTGACAAAGATTCTTTAATCAAGTGAAAATATGTCTTTCAGTAAAAGGCAACAACCAAGAAATCATGATACTCTCAATTTATTTTTAAAAATAACTGCAAGATTACATATGTAAAATTTAAGTAAATGAAACAAACATCTTCAGACCAATATACACAAATCCCCATTTTTGGATTTTTATCTTTTGTTTAGAGTTTGGAGACAGGGATTTAGTCTATATTTCTGTTTGGCCTAGAACATATTATACATCTCAGGTTGTGATCAAACTTATGGCAGTCTGGTGGTCACAGTTCCCTGGGGTAGGGATGCAGGTCTGAGCCACACTGCAATGCTGGAAAGCTCCCTTTAATCTCTAAGCAAAATTTAAATACATAAAATTATAATGGTTAAAGAGCCTGTTCAATATGTGAACTTTAAACTTCCCAGGAGAAACCATGAGGTCATTCTAGTTTTGGAAAAGACATTTGTGGTGTTCAATTCAAATCCCCTTTGTCATCTGTCCATCAAAGTAATGGTCCAATGAGAAGTCATTGAACTCTTTGCCAATGATAACAAAAGAGCAGTGCCTTGAGAGAACAGACTTTTATTCAAGTTTGGGAAAAGTGCAGGGCTGAAACTGCAGTTAAATATTCTCCTTCATTTTTATTCTTTTTACAATCTAAAGGAGTTCATTATTTTGTTTTTAAATTTTGTCATCCTTAAATTGAGCTAACTCAAATAGCTCTGATTAAGCAAAAAGATTCCTTCCTTTGTACCAACTCCTTGTTACTGGAAATAGCTACTGGGCATGAAATATGCTTGTTTTGTGTTCAGTTGGATGAAGCGCTTTGATCAATTAGCAGTGTCTGCTATGAACAACCTGAAGTAGCAATGCTGCTTTTACAGTGTATTTTCATCACATGCTTGTTGGATGTCCTTTAAAACTAGGCAAAATGTGGAACAATAAACTAATACATAACACTACGCAATACAGAGCAATGGGATTTGTGCACACACAAATTTAAAAGTATAGCAGATAATATCTAGCATGTCTTAGAACTATAATATTTTATGGTTAAAAATAGATCCAGTTTCATATGTTGGCCATTGCTACTTAGACATTGATGATTGTGGTGAAAATATTTGAGTATGCAGACAACTGCTAAAGAATATTTGAAAGACAAAACATACACCCAATTATCATTTAGAGGATAGTTGCAGAGGAAATAGGAGAAACTAGTCTCCTACCAAGAAAGACTTGTAAAATGGAAGGACCAGTTTCCAAATCACAGACCATGGCCTCTCTTCAGCTTGCTCCAGACTGTGCTATGGAATCACTTGCTAGAAACAACAGCAGAACAATACCTCACTAAAATGTTCTTTTCTCTGCCAATACCTCACAAAACAAAGAAAATTTCAGACTTAGGGACAGTGATCCCAAAGCTGCTCATCCAGGATGTCCTTCTTCAAAGAAAGTCCACAGGTAAAATGTGTCATGCATACCACTCAGAACCTCACAATTCAGATCTATGCACTGGCTACAACACAGATTTCAGTTAAAATTGTTCACATTTTTGTCAGAAATGTAGGCTGAGGTGTAAAACCATAATGAAAATGTCTATTACTATGTAAAATCCAAAGAAGTTTTCATTAATGAAAGAAAACTATCCATTTGATTCAGTCAATCAAGAAAGGAATGTGTGGTTAGAAATGTTCATTAAGAAACTTAGAATGATTAATAAGAACTAAGAAGTTGTTTTTGCAAGCTAGGCTTTAGAAGAACTGCAAACAAGCCTTCCCAAGTAAATGATAATGTTTTAAAATGATTTTCCCTGGTGAGCTTTGATTGCTAAAACACTGGGGAACCCCAAAATCTTCTACTACAGCACAAAGGTTGTGTTAGCAGTGTCTTTGATTCCAAGAATGTAGTATAATATTTGAGTTGCCTCAGGCATGTGAAAATATAGCCCTACTGCTATTTATTGTATGTAAAAGCGTGCAAGCACACACATATGTATGTATGTATGTATGTATATACATTCATTGATGTTAGGTAATTTAAAAGTACTATCTTTTTTATATTTTGACACAATTTTTAAATCAAATTTCTTTCTTAAATTTCAAAAAACAAAATATTATTTTAAAACATATAAGACATAATTTTAAAGAAAATTAAGCTACATATTACTCTAGGTTTTTAGTATATAAAGCCTCTTCCAACTCAACAGAAACTAACCTGCTTTGGAAACTAGGCAATGAATGGAACTGAGCAAACTTTTCTCCAAAGATAAATAGGCAATAAGCAAGCGAAAATATTCTTAACATAATTAGTCATTAGAGAAATGCAAATCAAATGATGAGATGCCACTTCACACCCACTAGAATAATTGGAATTTAAAAACAACAACAATAAAAGAATACTATACTCATATATAGTTGTAGGGTAATGCAGAATATTATAGGCAGTTTGGAGAACTTTTTGGTAGTGTCTCAACAAGTTAAGCATAGAATTACCATATACTATGGCTTAAGTCTAAAATGTCCCCCAAAGGCTGAAGTGTTAAAGGTTTGATTGCCAGCTAAAAGGAAATGATTCTTAGGAAATAACTGGATCATGAGGGCTGTATTTCATCAATATACAATCAATCCACTGATATACTAGCCTTGTGATGACATTACTAGGTGAAAGCAAAAACTAAGAACTATGGTGTCATTGGAAGAATTAGGAGAAAGCCTTTTCAGTGTACACTTGGTCCTGCACTTTCCTTGTCTCTGCGTCCTACTGCCCTGAACTGAGCTTACCTCTATAGTACCCTCCTGCCATGATGTGTTTTCCCAACACAGTCCAAAAGCAAAGAGTCAGCTTACCAGGAAAGGAAATTTCTGTAAAGCGAGCAAAAGTAATTCTTTCCTCCTTAAGTATTTCTCAGATATCTGTTGGAGAAATTAGTAAATTAAATAAAACAAATTTTCAGCATTAATTCCATCCTTAGGCACACCTATCCAAACAGAAACTAGATATGCATGCAGCTTGGATAATACATTTAGTAGTATTCTCACAAAAGCTAGGTGAAGACTACTACAGATTTTATCAGTGGATACATGATAAGTAAAATATGATACAAGAGAAATCAATTCAGCCACCAACGGTGTGAAACACTGACCTATGCAGCCATCTGAATGAGGTTAACAAACACTATCCTTAGCAAAAAGACCCAGATACAAAGGGGCATTTATCATATGATTTTATCTGAGTGTAATTTCCAGAACAGGTAAATTCATAGAAATAGAAGATCATCTCAGTGGATGCCAATAGCCAAAAGGAAAGAAGACCAGGGAATGTCAGCTTAATAATAACAGCGCTTCTTTTTGGTGTGGCAAAAAAAAAAAAAAATACTTTGAGACTTATCATATGTGGTGAGTACACAAAACCATGTGCTACTGAATTTATACATAGTACAATTTAAAACTATTTGTTAAGAAAATTTTATTTCAAGATTTAAAGTTCATAGCAGATGCCTGAAGACTCTCTTAAGGCAGATAACTATTCATAACAAAAAATGTGTAAGGTCAAGAGAAGTGGAAAAGAATTTTAAAAGGGAATACTTTGCAGTGGCCAAATGTGAGCCAATTTAAGACCAACAATGAATAATGTGAATAACTTACATTCATTGTGGGAGGTAAATAATCCACTAGCATTTACTTGTACTAAACAAAAACAGACAGAAGTAGCTGTTCCTGAGTATAAGATGACAGTAAATAAAGGAGTTACACAACTATTTTTAGTAGAGGAGATTCAGGGAAGAATCATAAGTAGATATAAAATCACTGAATGGGTTAACATTACTGTGTATAATGATCAAAATTTAACTTATAAAAGTTGATTAGTATAAAATCTATACAAATGTAATTAGCTAATATTAAAATAAATCTCCACCTGTACCACAGAGAAATCTGGAAGACAACACTATTACTTATATAATTGTCTTTGGAGTATAATGGTGCTTCCCTGACATAATACACTTGTATTGATACTAAAATATTCATGTTCAATTCAGAGGAAACATATTCATCAGAAAAACAAAAACAAAACAAAAAACAACAAAAACAAAAACAACCATTCATTCGGATGTGGGGAAACAGATCTGTAGGTAAAGAAAGGCACTGGCTGCCCAGCTTAACAACCTGAGTTCAAGTCCCAAAACTGTCTTGGTGTGAGACAGAACTGACTGTCCCAAGTGGTCATTGGACCTCTTCATGCCTGCAGGGTCATGTGCCCTCTACTCTCCACTAAGTACATAAATAAATGAAGGGAAAAAGAAAGAAAGGAAGAAAGGAAAGAAAGAAGATTTATTCAATAGGAACCCTACAATAAAAGACATTCTAATTTTTTTTTTAAAGTCAATGTCATCTTTATGACTAAATGATAAATATTTTCAGTTTAACGTATTTTAAAGAGCCTTGAAAACATGGTCCTGTGCTCCACTGGGACAAGGGGATGGCTATAAGGAACAGCATGAGAACAGCTGGTAAAATGTGAATATAAAATATATTTTAGATGATAGTATTATATCAATGTTAAACACCGAGTATGATCATTGTACCCTGACTGTTTAAAAGAATGTCTTAGAAATGATTTAGCATTAGTAGGTACCATATGTGCAACTGATTTTTTAATTAATCAGCAATTATAGAATTTGAAATCATATTAAGGCAAATACAGAGACAAATATATTTCTAAGCACACATCCAAATACAGAGGATGGGGGAACACATATGTGTAAAAATGTCACCAACTGCTGAGAGTACTCTTAAGTGAGGCTCGCATATCCTTGTCTTGCAACTTTTCTACATGGTTGAAAATTTTCAAAGATAAAACTAATTAAAAGATTATCTGAGATGACTGTTGTTTTTATTCCACTCAGCCTCCATTATTATACACATCTGTGATCTGTTTTCATCCATTGATAGTCATGTTTCTCCTAGCAAATGAAAGGAATGATCTTGTACTCTTTGGAAGCTGTTCTGTCCCCCAGCAGCAGCATTAGTGTTATTCTGAGACAATTGTTTTAGGAATCTAAATTGTGTTGGGAGTCTACCATGCCACTTGAGAGATAATTTCCATTATTTGTCATTTGTTAAAAATAGAGGAGACTCTTCCATGTTTTCTTAGTTGTGTTACCAATTAAGTAGTATAATTCTGCCACTCAGCAAAATAATGCTTATTTCTAATGGTCTGTACAGTAACTTCCTGGAGTAATTAAACTCTGGCTTCTCCAAGTGAAATTTGAGAGATGGTCTATCTATTTAGGATAAGTGTGTGTGTGTGTGTGTGTGTGTGTGTGTGTGTGTGTGTGTGTGTAATGGCAAGCTCTCCATGAATGGTTCAAGCTCTTACAGTTAACTATTCAAATGGTAATTACATTTCTGTAAGAAACACTTTCTGGATGTTCTATCTTTATTCAGTGATCTTAACTATTGGGCCACAGACTCATAAAGCAAGAGCCAGAAAGAATTTGAGAGATATCAAGTGTTTGTTCTCTTATTTTATAAATAAGTAAGGCCCAGAAAGTAAAATGGGTCACCTAAACAAATGCATGAAGCTGAGATTAGAGATAGAATCTTTTCATTATTTAAAGCATAACTTACAAACTTTCCACCTAACCTAACCCTTCATCAAATGGTTGAGTTTCTCCTTGGCTGAGTATCACTTTTAAATATTTGAAAGAACCTACAGAACATTAATTTTCTTTCTGTAATCATTATATTCAAAATTTATTTTCAAAGGAAGATTTACTTTCAGAAATACTGGGATTACTTTAGTTCTTGAGATTGAGAAGAAACCCTAGCTAATCTTGGGCCCATGTAAAGTATAAAATAGATGGGCACATGAGGACTATCTTTAGCCTTCTCATTTTTGGACATATTTCTACTAAGATGTTTGTTCCTCTGCCAGCTAAGAATTCTCTGAACAATATTTAGATTCCTTTGGAAAACGGAAGTTGGCTCCCGGAGCTCTCATCAGCACAGGCCTGCTGGGTGCTATTCTAATGTTCTTGTTAATGGGGCTACATTACAGTACAAGAGGGTGACAGAATCCCAATTTTTCTTAAAATGTGTTTTTAGCTTCTGGAAACATTTGAACACTATTTTTTTTTCCTTCACTTCTGGTTCTAGCCAAGACTGTAATCATATATCAGATTTTAGCAATACGGGTAGACTTGCAGAGATTTAGGCTATGATCAAAAACAAATGACAAAAATCACCAGACAAACCTATTTCCATAGAATATTTTAGAATAAAAAATCTGGGACAATTTGGCCACATAGAGGTGACCCATGAGAATCTTGCAACAGAATTACAGACAAAGATCAGTGGGAGAGGATTGATGATCTTGAAGTACTGCAGAGGAGACAATGCTGCTACCTGGAGTCCAGTAAGTTTCATGTCACAAGAGCAGAGAGATTTCATTGTCACCTAAAATATAGTTAGTTTGTGATGGGAGATGTCATTCTGTATATGTTTCTCATACTGGTTAATAATAAAGCACTGTTGGCCAATAGGAAAGGAAGATAGGAGGGACTAGGAGACAAGGAGGAAATAGGAAGTAGTAAGGAGGAGTCAAGATGGAGAGCCCGGAGAGAGCAGTACATGCGGCAGCCGGCTCCGGGTAAGAAGACCACGTGGAAATACATAGATTAACACAAATGGGTTAATACTTAAGACAGAGCTAGCCGATAAGAAAATAGTAACTGGCCAACAGTATAATATCAAATACAGAGTCTCTGTGTGTTATTTGGGGCTGGCGCGGCAGCAGGACAAGACAAGACAGGCAGCGGGTGGAAAAACCATACACGTTACAAATGGCGCCCACGTGGCTAGTAAGAACTTCCACTTAAAGGTTAACAAAACCTTCAAAAAGGGTTTTATAAACAAAAGAACAAAGACAAACAAGCTTTCTTGGTAGCAGCATTTTTCTTGGTTGAACTCTACTTGCGAGAGACAAGCAGATTGTGCGGCTCCTTTAAGAGAGGTTTCCTGACTCAACATAAACAAAGACTTTCATTTTAACAATGTTGTTGTTTAACAAATAAAGACTCATGGCCAGAAAAAGAAAAAGATTTACAGTAAAGACAGATTCACATTAACAAAAGGTGCTAAAAGTTTTAAAAAAATACATAGGCTTGGGGAAAAAATTGTTTTAAAAAGACAGAGAGGAGCTGGATGTGGTGGCACATGCCTTTAATCCCAGCACTCAAGAGACAGAGGCAAGCAGATCTCTGTGATTTCAAAGTAAACCTAGTATGCAGAGTAAATTCCAGGACAGATAAGAGATACACAGAGAAATCCCATCTCAAAAAATGAAAAAATAAAAATAAATAAACATTAATAATAAAGCCACGTAAAGATAAAAAGCTCAGAGAGAATCTGGATACTGTATGGTATTTCATTGTCTTTGCATTGTTTGACTGCTAAGAAAACAATAATTGTTAAAGGAAATACTGATGGATTAATTCAATTTATATGTTTTAAAAATGCTTTCACTCAAAAATTTAAGTTCAAGGACAAGTTACTGGGGGAAAGGATTTCTATTTTTGTTTCAACAGGAAATAAAAAGCTGTGGATTCCTTCCAGACTAATGTGGTTTGAACAAGCCAGACCGCCTAAAACAGAATACCAGGTGATCCTACATTCAAAACAGCTGAACAAATCAGCCTTACAGACTGCAGCCAAGATTTCTGTGTCTTCTCAGGATCCCCCATGACAACGTCCCCTATCATCAGGAAGTAGTTTGGAAAGAACAACGCCCCAATTCCCAAATATTGTTTATAAATGTTTGTTTTCATTTAAATGGGCTTGGTTATAAATGGTTAATGATCACAGCCAATTCTTTTTAAAATTAAAAAGGGAATTATGGTATAGATATGCATAGTTTGTTTTGGAATGGATTTTCATTTATTGATACAATTTAAGGTCAATTTTGTGATGTGTATATTTCTCCTTTTGTTTAGGTATTGTGTTTATATAGTTCATTCAGAAACATATTGTATAATGTAGTACAGATTATAGATAATTACCTATGATAGTCAAAGCTTAGAGTTAAGTAAGTTAGGGTTTTCAAGATACACAGAGATGTATTTAAGATAGATAGGAATTCTTCAAACCTTTCAAAGACCTACAGAATATGGCATTTAAAGTGGTTTAGGGTTTTCGTGACAGTGAGACATAATTGCTCTTGGCAATACCACCTGCATCAGAAAGGAAGATGGACATTAAAGAAACACGTTATGGAGTTTACTTCCAATATGGCAAGACTAGCCATTTGGACAAGATACTGCTCTTGTCTGGACTGTTTGACTTTATGCTGTATAAACTGGACATGCAGGACCCACAGAAACGTGACTGCTGATTCAAGATGGACATGGCTACAGAGTTCCTGCTTCATAGAAGAGTCTGCGAGACAGTATACAGGACACAGAGAAAAGTGGCTGATAAACTGCCAATACAAGAAGACAGTTTAAAGTTTCCTGCGTTGCTGAAGAGTCTGCCAGACACACTATGCCTATGGGCTGAAGATGGAAGATTACAGAAGAACTTCGGGTGACTGAAAATGCAAGATGTCTCTGTCATTTCTAGAGTTTATATATTATCCTTCTGTGGTCTTTGAAGGAGTTGAAGACAGATAGTAATGGTTATAGTTTTCATTAGTTAGGGTTAAAGATTTGTTACTTAGACTTTAGACACACAAAGATAAAATAGATGATGAAATATTTTCTTCAAATCTTGCTAAATGTTAATGGACTAAATATTGATAAGTGTGATTCTTGATAACTGTTGTATAATATATTTTGCTATGTTAATGTTAAAACCCTTCTTTTTATTTAGATAGAAAAGAGGAGATGATGGGAGATGTCATTCTGTATATGTTTCTCATACTGGGTAATAATAAAGACTGTTGGCCAATAGAAAAGGAAGATAGGAGGGACTAGGAGACAAGGAGAAAATAGGAAGAGGAAGGAGGAGTCAAGATGGAGAGTCTGGAGAGAGCTGGACGCCAGCCACCTCCCCGGTAAGAGAAGGCCATGTGAAAATACATAGATCAACAGAAATGGGTTCATAATTAAAGGCAGAGCTAGCCGATAAGAAACAAGTAACCGGGCCAACAGTATTGTACCAAATACAGAGTCTCTGTGTAGTATTTGGGGCTGGAGGCGTGGCGGCGGGACAAGACCAACAGCGGCGGGCGGAAAAACCGTATGCCTTACAAGTTTGTTTCCAGACTCTTAAAAGTTCTATTCAAATATGATGGCCAATATTCCAATTTAATACTCAAAATTGCAGGAATATTTAAAATATTCAGTTGCTCCTTTCTTTGGAAAACAATATTTAACTAGGTTAACTTAACACTGAGCACCTTCAGGGTTTTGTTTTGTTTTTGTTTGTTTGTTTGTTTGTTGCTGGTGGATATTTCATTCTCTTCTCCTGGGCTGTCTTTCCACTCTGGTCATATTGTGGTCATGTTAATCTGTATATTCTTTCTTCAGATTGTTCATCTAAAGATATACAAATGACTTGCAAACTTACATCAACTTTGCACTCCATGGTTCTTTATCTAAAATGTGGAATGTACAGATTCTAGCTGAAGGTAACCTAAAACTTAACACAGTTTTTAAAATACAGAAAGGTCAAAAGGGAGCCTTGCTTTTGTTTACAAGCTCATTGTCCTTGTCATTGTACAGAGTACTGTCAGGACAATTGGTGAAAAGAATAGTCCTATGCAGCTGCACCTTGGTCTAATCTGATAGTTTAAGGGACCACTCCAATAGTATTTAATTGTGTCTTAGATAAAAGAGGTTAATTCTTAAAATACCGCCTATTTCAGTATTGGGAAAAGGGGTCCACTGACTTGATGAGGTTATGAGTTTTGTTTTTTTTTTTTTTTTGTTTTTGTTTTGTTTTTTGGACCAGCTCCTTGAAATTCAAAGGAAGCATAGATTAGTAATGTCAATATCTCCTGCAAAACTGACGGAGATCCAGAGTGTCAAGTTAACCTGTACGTTATTCACACCTCTGAAAAGTACTGGAGAACTGACATCTACAAAGTGGGTTCTTGGGTACTGCTTGCCCTGTTGACATTTGCAGAAGCTGCTGCCTATAATGAAACCACTTCTGTAGGGTTTTGCTTTGTCTGATTGTGCTTGGAAGTTTGACCTACATTGGTTTGCTCAGAGTCTGCTCATTCTTTCTCAGCAGAACTAGCCTCACCTCAGCTTTCACTGAGAACAATCTCATTTTTAAAAATTTATTTATTTTTTACATTCCAATCCCAGTTCACCCTCCCTCCTCTCCTCCAGCTCTCCCCACCTCACCTCCCATCTGCTCCTCAGAGAGGATAGGGCCTCCCCAGGAAGTCTACTAAGTTTGTCCCATCATCTCATTGAGGCAGGACCAAGGCACCTCTTCACCCCCCACAGCCCTGTGTCTAGACTGGGAAAGATATCTCTCCATATAGAATGGGCTCCACTGATTCAGTCTGTGCATTAGTGTTAGATCTTGGACCCACTGCCAGTTTCTCATATATTGTCTCAGCCACACCACTGTGCCTAAATTAAGGGAGTTTAGTTTGGTCGACAGCAATCTCTTAAAGGAAGAACAGGTCTTCACTCAGCCTTAAACTCAGAAACTATTCCAACATCTTGGTTGGGTAATCTTCCCCTATCCCTGTCTCTTCCACCTGCCCTTCCTGCCTCAGGAATGCTAACTCCTGGCATTATCTTTGCAGTACCTGGGCTGACTCTGTGAGGTACTCAGATTGCTCTACTATGACATAAAACCAGCAGAAGTGCAAAGAGACATTTCATGACAGACTGCACCTGCTCATCTCCCAGACAGTCCTACAAGGTGACTTTACAGGAAGCCTCTCCAGTTCTCAGTCTCAGTTCTTCTTTGTCTTCTCCACAGAAAATATAAAGTTAAAAGCATTTCTTTTCTTTCCACCCTCTCTTGGTTTTCCTTTCTGATTCCAGCTAGACATTAACACTTGAATGGGTCCCTTCTCCAACTAGGGAAAATCGTGTGTGCTGAGTCACTGTGGCTGAGACAGAATCAAGAAATTCTTACTTCAAGGCAAATGCCCAGCGTATTGTATTTGGTTCAGGAACTCACAACATAGGGCCTTTCTACTAGGTTTTTCCTCTGTGCATTACAGAATTTTATGTCTGCAAAACAGCTGAATTAAAAAAAAAACAGCTGAATATTGTACTATCTACTTATTAAAATTGTTTTGTGTGCCTTTATGGAGATAGATGAACATATCTGATGGAGACAAACATATTCAACTGTGAGATATATGTACACAAGAATAAATGTGTAAATGATTGAATGCTGGAAAGAACATGAAAGAAAACAGACATGTGGAAACTTGGAATCAACTTTGAAGGAAGCAATCTTGAGTGTGAACCAAGAATTTTAACACTGCAGCTATTGAGATGGCTTTTCCCATAAAAGCACCTGCTACCCTGCTTGATGACACGAGTTCCATCCCAGTGAACCACTTGGTGGAAGGAGATAATCTGTTACGTTCAAGTTGTCTTCTGACCTCCACATGTGAGTCATGTCTGAGTCATGAAAAGCACACACACAAACAAATGTGATCATTTTTTAAAAATAGAATTTTAGTATGCCTAACTCTTTTGATAAATAAAGTCACTTATGGCAATCTTTATCAGACCATTATTTAGAAATCAGTAGGTGTATAGAATTCTGATAAACCATTTGTTAGCCCAATATCTGCCCAATATTTCAGTAGTCAATTATTTACATGGCATTAATGTATATGCTTTGAATGATGAAATCCCATTCTTTTTATGACCCAACTTTTAAACAGCAGGATATTTTCTTTTATGTTAGAACAAAGTACATGACAAAGCAAAGTAAACTGTAAATCATATTTCTTTCCTGTCTTAAAATTTTCCAAAATTTTTACAACACACCCATGCTATTAATGGATATCTTAGGAGTTATTTCTATTTATTCAAAATAAATGTAAACAAAACCAGTTTTCATTGGGTTAAATATGACTTCTTTATAAAACTAACACTTTGAAATGGACATTTATTCTTATTTAAATTGATCACGTTTTAATTGTTCTGTCAATTTCATCTATCCTGGGAAAGTAAATTTTGACTTGGAGCCCTAATGTGATGCTGTAAATCACATGTGACAGCTGTGTCAAAAGCATGTAGCTTGCACATGATTACTAACAGATATAACTACTTCTAACTGAGTGTCTAACTCCACAAATATAGATATGTAGAACCAATTTTGCAATACCTAGATTCTGTTCTTATTTTAATGATTATCATTTTGGTTTGCTAATAAATTTAAATTCTCCAAATTTATTCCTGCAAATAATAGCAAACCTAATATTAACCACAATGTATGACTATTGCAATAGACTATAGACCTTATTACTTCTAGCAAAAATAAAATTAAATAGTGAGTATCTGATGCTTTCTGGCACTTGGACACATTTTGAGAGCTCTCCCATTAAGACAGTGAAACACAAATTTAACTGTGGTAAACTTCAAACAAAGCAAGATGGAGAATCAGATTTGACTCATTACTGTAAAAAAACAATTTCACACACACACACACACACACACACACACACACACACACACATATACACACACGTCCAAGGAGTTGTAGATGTGTAGATGAATTAAATGACAATGGAAACATATAATTTGCTAATTTAATGTGAAAAATAAAACTATTTACTGTTTCCATTATTTAACACTCAATTAAGACAAGAAGGTCAGTCCCTATGAACTGTGAATTGTCTATATCACTTTCTTTTTTCTCAATGCATATCATATGTCCCAAGAATAGGGTATTAAGTATCAGATATATAAAAATGAGGACATCCTGGCCCCTGTTAAAGCTTGACAGTACAACCCACAAAGACTCCAGGGCATAATCATACTGAGAAGAGAAACTTCATAAGTCTCAGCAATAGAAAGATTTTGTCAGCAACCATGGTATCTAAACTGCTAAACACACAGTCAGAGTAAACACTCCGTAGGCACAACAGATGAGAAACAGCTGGCAGCCCCAGGCTGTTCACTGCTAAATGAATTGAAGACTCGTAATCAGAACTACTGAGGATATTAGTGATAGGATAAGTGTTTGTGTACATTCCTGCAGATAAACTTGCCTTTGTTCATGGATTCTAATCTAGGGGCTTAGACTGATGTTAGGCATTCCTCATTCAATGTCCAGAAAAAGAACATAATTTATCCTTACTGCCTTAGTTTACTTCTCTGTTATTGTGATAAAAACACTTAGAAAAAGCAACTTGGAGAAGAAAGGATCTATCTTAGCATACAGCTTATCATCTCCCATCAAATGAAGCCAGAGGAGCTCAAGGCTGGAAAGTGGAAGAAGGAACTGAAGGAAAGACCACAGAAGAACACTGCTTACTGGCTTGCCCTTCATGGCTTGCCCAGGACTGTCACCACAAGCATTTGACTGACACACCTCCATCATCATTCATCAAGAAAATACTCCCACAAAAATGCCCACAGGCCAATTTGATGGAAGCAATCCCTCAGTTGAAGGCCCCTCTTCCCAGGTGACTCTACTATAAGTTAAACACTAACTGGCATACTTAGCCAACCCTATTATTTTGGCATTTTTAAATTGATCTGACAGAAATCTGGAGAAAAAAAAAAGTATAGGGCCGATGAGATGGCTTAGCAGGTAAAGGAACTTTTGGACAACCTTGACAATCTTGAGTTCAATCCCTAGGATCTACAAGGTAGAAGGAGAGAACTAATTCATTCAAGTTCTCCTCTGGCCTTAAAACCTGCTTTGGGAAGTGGTGAACATATGTGTGTGTGTGTGTGTGTGTGCGCACACACACACACACACACACACACACACAAGCAATAGATTTAGTGTAACAAAATTACAGATTTTGAAAAAGTTTTATATTTAAGACACATGTTTAGTAAAAGTGTGTGTCAGTGTATTTTAAATGATTAAAAGAAAAAAAAAAAGAATCTTAAGAGAAACAAACAAGAACCCCCCTCCAACTTTCATTTTTGCCTCGGGCTGCCTTGAACTCCTAATTCTGTTTCTTCTGCTGCAGAGTGCTAGGATTACAGCTAGGTGCCACACACAGGGTTAGGAAAGAAGGCTTTCCAAGTAACAGAGCCATTGGCTTTTCACATTTATGAAGCTTACTTTATTGATCTGTTAGGATCCAAGGAAGAAAGAAACTGTGCTTGCATGTAGATGTGTCCGGGTCTTAGCTACCTTAGCACCTCTGTATAACACTGATGCTCCAGGGAGACTGGAGCAGTATAGACACATGGTGACTGTCTGCAGAACAGGGCTAAAGCTCAAGCCAAGGGTTCAAAGATCTCATTCAACCATAATCTCCTGTGCCAAGAGGTCACCTGACTTCCAAGGCTGTTGACTAAATAGCCACATAACAAATCGTATACAACACTTATTATTATTTGTCCATGTGGATGAATCAACCTAGCTCCTATTTGCTGGAAACAGTGAAGGACTCAGTATATTGAGGCCTCTTCTCTGTGTCAATAGTCCTAGTTCTCCTTGGAGTGAGATTCACTATAGCACTTTAAACATCTTTAATGGGATGTTAAGTGACCAAGTCAAAACATGGGTAGGGGAAAGGTATAAAGAGAATGCTGAATTCCATCCCATAAATCCCTCCTTTGAGGCTGAATGCAAAAAACTCAGTTAGCTTTCTTCCTGTGTATTGGGAACTACAGGACAGAGGTCCCTCCCAGAAGCATTGTTCTCTCACTCGACATCCAACCTGCTGCACATTATCAAGCAGGCAGGCACTGGTTTGCAGAAGCCATTCTGAATTTAACAGTGACAATTTGGAGACTGTAAGCTGCAGTCTGACTTTGAACATGTGTTTGTTTATTGGCAGAGATAGTAGTGCACCATTTACTTACAAAGACAACAGAGCAAATGTACACTTATATGAGAATCCATATTCTGACCTTCCCATGCTATAAGGCACATTTCTCAGTGAGACCCTAACAAGACTAGGAATTAAGAACAAGTAGGAGAGAATCCGCTGTGCTTGTTTTGATTACGTGGGCAGGCAAAGGAATGTGTTTTTATAACACTCAAATAACCTGGAATGCGGCAGAAAATAAATGCACCTTCTGTCTCATGGACCGTTATTACAGTGCAACGTTTTGTAAATGCTTGCTGGCATTTTCAAATAGTTTTAGTTCCCCTCATTTCTTTCTTGGCTCTATAATGCAATCCTCATGGTTTGAGCACTAGACTTCAAATGAGACATCCATTCAGGGCATGTTCAGACAAAATGAGTGGTTTCCTTAGTAATGGGAACTATGTGACAGTCTCAGCCAGCCAGGCTTCTGCCTGAGCTTAGGGATCACACATAAGCTCTTGGTGGCCACAGTACAGCTGGAAAGCATCCCAAAGTCTTACTCATCCAAAGCACTGAATGTCCATGGCATTCCTACCAAAACACTAACATAAATAACCTTCATGAAAGGTTAAGGGAGTAAGAAGTACTCTTAACTGTGAGGGTTAATTTGGTCATTTTCACATCATATCTATGGATTGGAAAGAAAGCAGGGTGATTTCTCAAGAGACATATGCTGTTCTTTTGTTTGATTATATTTTAAACACTTCCTTACCTCAAGAAGTAAAGTTTGTCTTATTCTTTTCCTGTCTGTGCTTAAGGGTTGCTTCTCATTTTGTAGCTTTCTGCATAGTAATTGTCTTACAGAAGAGAGCTTTGAAATTCGGTTGTTAAACAGGGAGCAGATTTTGCCTGTGTATAGTTTCATACAAGTAGATTTATGTGCAGCAAATGTACACCAATACTAAAGTTTTATGTATGTATTTATACATTTTCTTAAATATTTGTTTCAGGACAATGTAAGATTTACAAATAGAGCTGTTTTCTCTCATATATAAAATAACTAGCCTTTGTCTTAAATAATGGTCTAGTCAGTAATTCTAATGATGAAGTAGGGATGTTGTGGGAACAGGAAGATTCCCAGACCTCACTGGCTAGCCAGGCTAGCCAAATGGGGAAATAGGGGACCTCTTCTCTCCCCCCCCCTCTCTCTCATGCACACACACACACACACACACACACACACACACACACACACACACGTACATGTACACACACATGTATACACAATGTGAAAAGTGAAAGACATCTGATATACCTTCTGGATTCCACAAGTTTGTACACATACATGTGTGCATAGCTACCCATACAGGTACATAAAAAAGAACAGTACATATGCACATATGCGTACACCACACATATCAAATAAATAATGAAGAATAAATTAAATACTGATCATCAAGGATAGTCAAACACAGACAAATACCCTGAAATAAAAAATAAAAAATTATTAAAATAACTTAAAATATCTGATTTATAATAATGCTTGCCTTTGAGGATAATAGTTTATAGATATCATGATGTCAATCTTCTAATTTGGAGACGAGGTATATGGACAATATTTTGAGGTAATAAACGTGCAGTACAGCCAAATTATATTAGCACTGTACTATGGATTTGTGGCTTAATATGATTACAAATAAAAATAACACCAACAAAAAATGAAGAACAAAATAATAATAATCATAATAATAATAAAAGAAAACCAAAGAACACAGGAAGAAGAGGAGGACAGGGGTTGAGATATCATTCATCAGGGCACTGATTCAGAGTTTATTCCAGACTCTGCATCACACTAGTTTCCTGATGGCAAAAGGCAAACCATCTCCATTTCCTCTTCATGGAAAAGCAGATTCCTGGACGCCTCCAGCATCACTAAACAAACCTGAACATGTGTAGTGCTTGTCATGTATCACTGTCTTGCACACAATTGAAATCAGCTATTTGTTATTATTCTAGGTATTTTTATTATTTCAGCATGCATAATTTCTGCATTTGCATACCAATATATGTCTCAAATTATGATCTATCCCACTGTGTTTTGTGGATAGCTAAAGAAAAGTCATTTATATTTCCCTGAACAGCAGAAATAATAAATATAATAAAAAGAATAACAATACTATTTTGCTATCACACACAATTGTACATTACCATTCTTGAAGCTGTAAGATTTTTTCCTGCTTTCTTCTTAAAAAAAAAAAAACAAAAACAAAAAAACTAATATTTTTCTCACAGCTCAGTTCTTTACATAATTAATCTCTAGCCTAGTAGCCCAAGGATATGGTTAACTGTCACACATAGGTATGGAAGTATACCCTTGTATGTTCATCAACACTTTACAATTAAGGGTTTAAGGACTAATTCTTTAGTGCTTAAGAATAATTCCTCTCTTCTCCCTCAAACTTCTACTTAACAGTTTTGCACCTGTTTATTAAGCAGTACATGGAGATAACTACTCTCTGATACAAGCCCAGAGGCAAAACACCAAACTCAGTCTCTCACAAAAGAGAACAAATTTCCCAGAAGAAGAAATCAACTGAAAATTAAAGAGAAGACAGTGAGAGACAGTCATGCTAAAGTGACAATGCATGCCTGAGGTGTTCTCCGAGAAGGAAGATAAGAAGGGACGAGAGTGACAGCAGACAAAGGTCCAGGAGAGGACATGAATGAGTCAGGAATACTTGGGAGCAAATTGAGCAAGATTCACTAACAGAATGAATACCAGATATGAATGCCAAGGATCTGGACTTCTTCAGGTAACTGGGTCAAGATATTACAAGAGAATCACCAAACAAAGAAAGAAAAGAGAATTCAAAAGAAAGTGAAAAGGTCAGTCTTATACACATTGAATATGAGGTACCTGGAGGTAATGTAAAACAGATGTTTATCAGAGAGTTGTAAAAATGATATAGGATAGAGGTTAAAGTATGAGCAGTGTAGACAGGAGGACTTCTGTTTGCAGTTTCAGTGATATACAAGTGATAAGGACATAAGAAGAAAAAATCATAGGGTCTATATCAATGCGAGCAGAAGCAAAGAAGCAAATTTAGGATGTGGGGCAAGTAAAGAACAATAGCAAAAAACAAATTCAGTTTGTGTCCAAGCAAGGCAAATATATGGGGGGTACTACACAGATGAGGGTAATAATGAGTAAGAGGGAGTCCACAAACCAAATTCTAAGGGCATTGTTGATATTTCAGAGTAGAAGTTCAGGATCAATCATGAGCACAGAAAAAAGATTTAAAATAAACAAAAAACCTCAAAGTGTAAATAACAAATGATGATGTGACTGCAGCAAATGACTGACTGCTTTTTTCCCCCATACCCAATTGGTTTATTATAATGTATAATGTAGCACAGATTATAGATAATTACCTATGATAGTCAAAGCTTAGAGTTAAGTTAGTTAGGTTTTTCAAGATACACAGAGATGTACTTGAGATAGATAGACATTCTTCAAACAATCTTTTAATTTGTAGACAGTACAGAGTGACTACATAACTTATGCAGAAAATGCTTATACTTTCTGGACATCACTGCACTGATCTCTCACTTGGATAATAATAATTTTCATTAGTCTACCTTTACAAAAGAACCCATATCAAAGCAATGAAAATCCCAACAAAATTTGCATAATAAAATAGAAGTATGATAAAAAATCATTTCAGAATGACTTGGTTTTTAATTCTTGCCTAGAATTTATACGAACTGACATATTTTGATTAGGTTTGAATTTCTGTCAAGAAATTACACGAATCAACAGAGTTAGATGAACCCAACTCTGTTTACAGAGTCCTAAGCAAAAAGATGGAAAAGAGGAAGTGGCTAGAAAAAAAAAGAAAAGTAAGGTCAGTTCAAGAAAATACATACTGCTCTCTCATGATACACTGCTCTGCTGTGCATAATCTCATGTACTTAAGTCACCAAAGTGACAAAATTTCTTTAGATTTAGATGTTCTTTTACATAAATGGAAGAAAATGATCACACAATGGCTGTTACTACTGTAGTTAACAATCTTTAATTTATAAACTGTATATTGAACATAAGCAATTCACGGGATCTATTTTTTGCCCTCAAGTTGTTCACTCTTTGAAGACAGATCATACATAAGTTCAAATACATGCTGAAGCAAGATAAACAATAATAAAAAAATTGAGTGTGATAAAATAAGAACTTTTTTTGTTTGATACAGGGTTTCTCTGTGTAGTCCTGGAACTGGCTCTGTAGATCAGGCTGGGCTAGAACTAAGAAATCTAGCTGAGTCTGTCTCCCAAGACTGGGATTAAAGATATGTATGACAGTGACCACCACTCAGCATAACTTCCAATGAGATGATCAAGGCCTCTAAATTTAGTATGAATGTTTTTAGAAAACATTTTGTAGAACTAAAATTTGGTTGTTTCATTACAGAAATAAACCCCCAAGAATGCAAAAGTGGGGCTGAGGAGATGGCTCATAGGTTTAAAGGTACTTGTTACTCTTACAGAGGATAGAGTTTCTATTCACAATATTGACATGATGGTTCATATCCAACCACACCCAAGAATGCATGTGACTAGCACACACAATTGCAGGTACAACAATCACACATAAAATAAAATGGATAAATCTGATTAAAAATTAAAAACCAAAGAAGGCAAAGTTCAGAAGTGATGAAGAAAAAAGATGTTTGGGTTCTCTCAGAGGTGTGTGTGCTAGGAACAAAGACCAGAAATAGAAAGCAGTAAAGAGAACAACACAGGCGAGGTGACAGAGCCTCAAATCACACCTACTACTGCCGGATTGCAGATTTCACCAGTGAGCGGATATGAGACAGGATGCATATTCTACCAAGCAGCTGTTTGATCTGTAAATGAAGCTAACTACCTAGTATTCTACTGTGTGTGTACAAGCACATGTATGATCATGTGTGTGTTAAGTAGGTATGTGTATGTATAATGCACATACATGTAGAGGCCAAAAGACAACCTTCAGTGCCATATATTAGTCATCAGATACTCTCTACATGTTTGAAAAAAATATGCGATTGAGTCTTTCATTGGCTTTCGTTAGCTGGGACGGCTGGCAAGTGAGCTACAGAAATGGATCTCTGCCTTGCCAGGACTGGGATTACAAAAGAATGGCAGTTTATTCTTGATGTTGTTGTTGTTTTTAATGTGGACTCTGGGAAATGAGTTCACCTCCTCCTTCATGAACCACAGCACTTAATCAAGCTAGCCATCTCCCAGGCTAGCTACCTCATGTTCTAACAGTGAAGAATGGTACAGTTCCTGAAAATCAGGTCACTTTTATCAAGGTGCAAATGTTCAAAAAAAATTGTCCTTATTGTTTTTGCTGTTACTGTGATGTAATTACATGTGGTTACATCTGAATACTGTTAGGAAAGTTACATGTTGTATGAAACAAGACAGCTCCAGAGAATCCATATATTACTTTTAAATAATAGCTATTTTTTAGACATAGAAGAACAATACTTACTTACTACAAAAAAGGTGAAGAGATTTTTTTTTTAAACATAAAGAAATACCACTCATTTATCCCATTTATTTTATTTTGGCTGTTTAGCATACTTACTTTCATCTATTTCTGTATAACATAAACTGTGGGCCTACATTTTTCACATTATCTACCTATCATATTTTTCATTTATCTTTTTATTTTATTTTTATGGTAAGACAAAAGTCCTAGAATATTACACAGACTTGGCCAAGCTCCTAGCTTTCAGCGAATCTCCTGTTTGAATCTCCAGAAAGCTGACATTTTAGCTGTATGTCTTGATGCTCAACTACCTGCTGCAATTAAATGATTTTTACAACTCTGGATCATATCATTTATGCAGAAGGTTCACGCTTCCTGTCTTCTACATGATAGCTACTTGGTGCTTTGTTGTTTATAATAATGTTTTAAGCATAGTTAATGAAAAAGTCAGTTTTATCAGAGAAAGGAGCTGAGACAGGAATGTATAGAAGAAGAAAGAAACCTTTTGCAGAAATAAAAGCAGAAAGGTAGAGGGGAGAATTTGAGAACAAAACAGGAATCAAGGATTTGTCCCCCTGATGTCTCACAATTTTCCTGGTCTTGGTTGTAAATCTGAGTGACAAATGTATTTCTTTTCTTTAAATGAAGTCATAACCTTCATTGAAAATGATAGCTAAATTAAGACCTCATGGTTTTATCTGTCTTATATCTGTCTGTTGGATGAATCTGAATCTGTGCCTGCTGAATGCTCTCTTGTGTTATTTGTTGCTGTGTCCCTAACCAAAGGCTTTGCTGTTTTTTGAACAAATCAGAAATTACCATATAGGGAGGGGGGAAAAAAGACCTCATGGTTTATGTACAATTCAACAATTTAAATCTACTTTGAAAAGGAAAAGAAACACTGTGATGCAATGTGATTTCGTTCAACACTCAATCAACCAAAGTTGCTCACCTTGAGTCATGTTTCCAAGTTGAGAACTCTCCTGCTATCAGCATTAGTCTATAAAGGGCCAAATCACTGGAGACCTTCCTAGTGTCAGCCTGTAAGCATCAGGAGCTTATTCATGGGTATTTAGCCCTCTGGATATATCAGTACATATTTCTGACTAGGCACCTGAATTTCTTTTAGCTTTATTTTTCAAATCATGATAGCAATAAAATTCTGTCACCAACACTGAACAACATAAAAATACAAAAGAGTCTACTGTCTAGTGTATAAAATTCATTCCTTTTTTAAAATAGTAATTTATTTTTTGGCATCCCTTGTTGCTGACTACATTGAAATGGTTGGCAAAGCTGTCAATCAAACATTCATTTATTTTACAAATGAATATTGAGTGCCTTGTGCAGTGGCTAGATCACTGGCCATGTAAGCAGACAGAACTGAGTTTAAATTTTGACCCCTTTGTTTAATAGTTTGGGGACACTGGGCACATAAGCACATTTTGCCATGTATCTGTATTGTCTAATGGGAATGAAAACATCTGTCTGTTATAAAGATGTTGTAAGGTTGTACAACTTGGAAAAAAAAAAAAAAACCAGGCTTATACTAGCACTCAATAATGGTTTTCTCTGTTTTACTATCTTACTGGGGTGAGCTAAAAGACATAATAAGGCATATACCCTTTTTTAGAATCTTAGAAACTAAAATGGGAAGAAGGCAAAGTCATAGAAATAATTGTGAGAAGTGCTAAGTTGTTAAGAAATGAATGTGCTTCTATGGGCTAAGAAGCCCACAGGGTCTTAGCTGCTAGTGAATCTCAGCTGGAGGAACTTGTTGAAGAACAGGAAGATGGAAAAACTCAAGGAATGGAGCAGAGAGGGGAAAGGGCACTCCAAACAAGGAAGAATCTGTGACAAAATAACCATGGTGCTGATGCAGACTTAGGATGGTGAAAAGAAAGAGCAACAATAGCATCTGACACACCTGGCAATAGCCACATGACTAAGAAGCTCCACCTTTGAGAAGGTTTCCTACACTCTGTGAACTCTTTAATCCTGAGAAGATTCCTAGGAGGAAAATGAAATGCCAAGACACTGTTTAAGCTTCGCTCCATGGTGACAATTCACTGAGACACTTAACACAACGCTCTGGTCATGGATCAGGAAGCAGGTAGGGATTCATACCCAACCACTTGGTCTTGACCCTACAGTCTGCTCACTGCTCTGACTGCCTCTCAAAGGAAAATACACAGGACAATAAGTCCTAAGGTGGAACGCCTGCAAACTCATCTCAAATTAATAATTCTAGCTACGAACTTCATCAAAAGTCCATGCTGAAATAGTTTCATTTCATGATGAAGGCAGAACTCTTTCAGCACAATTTAAGAATTAATTATGCATTCACACATTTAAGTTTCTTGTAGGTTATTTTAATTATATTGAATAGTCACTTGATAACTGATATAATACAGACATACAGTATATATAAAATGTGTATTTATTAAATAGTGAGTTTATAATGTACAATTTCTGTTAATTACTATATATATATATATTTTGTAAATGAAAAAATGCAAAAAGAAGAGGAGAAAAAGGAGTAGGGAGAGCAGTGAAAAGAAATAGCAGATCTGTCAATCATCCACCAGATAACATGGTAGCAGAGCTGAGACATACTCAGGAGTTGAGGCATTCTACCTATGGTTCTTTTCCGATGACAACAAATAGTTTTAGGATATCTAGTGACCTAAAATCCTTAACCATCCACACCCGGATATCCTATAGAAGGGATACCTAATGGTTTTTCACTGAATGACTGACTTCCATGGCAAGTTAAGAAACTCCCCAACACTTTGATTCCAAGCTGCTGATATTGTTAGCAAGAGGAAAATTTTAACCAGAGACCTCTCATCTTTTTTTTTTTAAACTCTCATCTTCTTCATTCATGGCCAGAGTTATTTTCCCCTCTAATGAAATTTCTTTTGTAATGTCCTATGATAATACACTTAAAGCAAGTACAGTATACTTTGGATTTATCAGGTATCTACATTAAAAGAGTTGGTGGTACACACCTTTAAACCTTTAAACCCTGTCTCTAAAAAACCAAAGAGTAATCTCATTCCTTACATTTGAAAATACAGTGGTCTTTTAATTCAAATAATTGTCTAGAAAATAATATATATAAGGCAACTTTCATTTGGTTTTTGTTTTGGTTTGGTTTTGATTTGGTTCTGGTTTTGGTTTTTTGTTTTTGTTTTTGGTGTTTTTTGAGAGAAGGATTCTCTGTGTAGTTTTGGAGCCTGTTGTGGACTAGGTTGGTCTGGAACTCACAGAGATCCACCTGCCTCTGCCTCCCAAGGGCTGGAATTAAAGGTGTGGGCAACCACTGCCCAGTGTAAGACAGCTTTAAAAAGAATATTCAATTTCAACTATATTATAAAAACATTTTCATTAACCTATGAATAAGTTTGAATTTAACTATTTTGTGTGATTATTAATTTAATTTTTAAAAGTTATGTTATCATGTATCTCTCTGAGCCTCACAAGTTACCATCATTATAAGAGCATATTATAATCAATGATTATAACAATGAAAACATTACTGAATTTTCCAATTATATAACTATTGCAGTTTAATAAGGATCAGGATAAACAAATGGGCTGAATAGATGTTTATTCAGGGAGAAAGAGCTTACAACCTAGACAGATGAACACCAGCAGGTTCCACAGGATACTCTCCTCTCAGTGTCCTGCCAGCAAGGAGCATTCCCGACTCCTCCTCATACCTAGTTCCACAGGTCACCTCCGCCCCTGTATCCACTCCCAATGGACGTGGTCAGTGCCACAAAAGGAGACAAAGTGAATATACCACCACATATAACCAGTTATGATTAAGAAATCTTAATAATATGAAAGGATCTTTTTTTTTCAAATGGTTGGTATAATTATCATACAATTCTACTATGTGTGTAAGTAAACCCTACAAATATTGAAATGACCACTAAAAAAAAATCAGCATGTTCCAACTGAAGAAAGTAGAATCAGGAGGCTATTAAGCTACATGAGATGCACTCTTCCAACACTCACTGTCCTCCCTCGCTGGTCACATCAATATGTACCCCCAAAACAGATGTTCAAGTACCTGGGAAGTGTCTGGAAAGAGGATAACATTCAGAAGCATGTGTCATTGGGCCAAAGAAGAAGCCACTTTTGTTTTGAACTCATTCTTATAAAAAGGTTAGGGTTATGAATTATTTACTGAACAAAAAACAATTCTGAGGAACAACTGCAATGTCAGCATTCAAAATGTCTAAGTAGAGGTTTAAGGCCCTATCTCCACTGACCAATTAATCAACAGAACAAATAAAGCATCCATGTTATTTTTTTTTTATTTTTATTTTTTGGTAAAGCAAACTACAACATGGACACATTGGGTAGTCAAATATAATACTAGTGAGGTTAGGCTTCCTGGTATGGCTATGACGGAGAATACTGTTCTACGTCACTTCAATAAACACCTTTAGGAACAATTTGAAGCTAATACTTTTAGTTGCCCCCCTCAACCCCTACCAGCCACCTCTCCCCCACCCCTGAGCCAGTAAATCTAATAAATGTTATTTCCTTTTCGTCCACTAGAGGGAAGTCTTTCAAAGCAAGGGCTGGAGTCACAGATATAGCAGATTTAACCTGTTGAAAATTGATCCCCATGTTGCACTTCTCTCAAGAGGTTTGCCAGCAACATTTGGAAAACATTCCTGTTGCATTCTTCTACTCATCATAGGTGTTCTTGTTGTGGTTTCTAGCTTAAATATTCAAAATGTTTTACATATAATGCTAATCTAGAATATTTTGCTGGTGAAATAGCCAATAAAGTCGATAAGCTTTAAACTGAAAAGAATAATTTTAAGTCCTCAATTTATTGTAGTAGAGAGCATACTTAAATATAAATCATACATATGAAACACACACGAGTACCCACAAAGATAATGCAATATATATATATATATATATATATATATATATATATATATATCCACTGTGTGCTATCAGATCTGCTTACTGTCCCACACATAGAGAAGTAGTTATAATTGGAAAAGATTATTTTTTAAATGCTTCCTCACATACCAATGCTGTGAGGTTTGAAGAAGCAAATATATATGTTGTAATTTAAAAAGTCTTGTCAGTGCAGATAAGAAATGTCACTGCAAAACTTAAAACCTAAACCAAAAAAAAAAAAAAAAACACACACACACACACACACACACACACACAAACCAAAGCCAAAACATCAGCAACAGCAACAAAAGGGGGAGGGCCAAGCAAGAAAAAGACGCTATTAACTGTCAGCACATAGTCTAAATCAAGTAAGACCTTTAGGGAAGCAAACAGAAGAGATGCAGGCTGACCTCTTAAAATATAAAGCCACTGCTAAACTTCACAGACAGGGAGTGGAGACGCTACCAAGTGTTAATATTCAGTAAATCCTTATTCATAAATGTTTCCTATTCTCAGAGGAAGAAAAAACCCAGTCTCTCCAAATGACTGATAATACCCCATATGGGAAAACTTGTTGAAAATCCCTGCACATTCCACCAAAAGAAAAAAGAAGAAGAAGAAGCAGAAGCAGAAGAAAGAAAAAGAAGGGGGGGTGTAGAGAATGATTCCAAGGAAAAATATTCAAGCCTGTTTCATTTATTTGTACCCTAAGCAGCGCTGTCATAGGACAGACAGGCTGCTTCAGCCAACCAGGCTGGAGCAGCTGCGAGTGCTACATCTTGGCAGTCTGAAACGATTGGCTCCTCTCTGGGGAGTGGAGGGTGTTCAGTTATTAATGACCGCTGAGCAGGCAGCACCATGTCAGTGTGACAACTGATCTGGTGAACGATGCACCACTAACCACCATGGAAACAAGGAGAAAGGGAGCCAGCGAGCAGCATCTCTCTTCATTGGATTGAGAGTCTCAGCTTGCTGCCGGAGAGAGTTCCAGTCAAAAGAAGGAATCCCAGCTGCAGGGTCCTGCCTTCTTTTATATTTCAGGAAGAAAAAAGAGAGAGAGAGACGGAGAGAGACCATTGCTTGCATGTGTGCATATCTATAGTATATAATTGTGTTTACTTTATCACACATACATGTGCACCTATTTATACTGGGGTAAGAAGACAGCCATGTGATTACCTCAACCAAGGGACTGAGCAAGCAGGGACCGGGAGGAGGGCTAACCCTGCATCTGCTAATGCAAGGTAAGTTTAAAATATACCTATTTAAATATTCTCTAATTCGTGTTTTGTTGCTGCTTGTGTTTTTACACCTCAATTCTCCTTTGACGGTTCCTCCTTGCCTGAATTCTAAGGGCATTTTTCTTTGCATTTCACTTTTGAGTGAACATGCAAACCCCTCCGGCTCTGTGTATGCTTAGCTGTGTTCATGAGATTCTCAACCAGGCATTTTACTAGCTTGAATGCCCATCAGAGGATGTGAGTGGGAGAGAAAAAGCAGTGCTGGGGGAGGAGAAAGAGGAGGGAGTGAGAAGAGAAGGGGACCCAGGGGGAGAAGAGAGAGAGAGAGAGAGGCAGGGAGAGAGAGAGTCAGGGAGAGAGGGAGAAGGAGACAGAGAGGCTGGGAGATAAAATGCCAGGAAAGAGAGGGGAAAAGGAGAGAAAAACAGATGTGTGAGAGGGAGATGGAAAGACTGGAGGTCTTTGCTTCACAATACTTGTAATGAAAAGCAGATTACTCGTGTTTCTCTGTTTTAAAGCCAGTGAGGCGTTTTTACCCCTTGTCCCAGTGGATGGAGATTAAGGTGAATGCTGTTGGTGTCAGGAGTGAAAGGCACCAGGCAGAGTAGCAGAATGAGCATGTCACAAACAGTTATTGAATTTCTGCCAGGCTACATCTTACCGATTGTGGTAAATGACTTCCCTTTAATAACATCCCATCCCTTGCCCATCTGGAGGGACAGTGCAAATGTCTGCTTGCTAATGCAGCAGAAGGAGCTACCATGCTAGGTAAAAGGAGCCCATGAGCCACAAGAGTTCTAATCTTTGGTAATTAACAGGACCACAGAAGGATGCCTTCAAAGTCCATTTCCTATTTACAAATATTGTTTCCCCAGACCAACTGTAATATTCCCTATGCTCTCACTGAGCCGGATGGCTTAATTCAGCTCTAATTTATTCATTTTTAACAATATGTCCTTGTTTCAGTGCCTTTAATTTTAGTGAAAGCAGGCTATGAACATGGGTGAGAATCTTCCTAGTTTATGGAAAAGGATACAGCATGAGAAATAAAAAGAGAAGTAAAAAAAATTGCAAACACCTATCAGGAAAAGTGTGCGCTGGTACAACAAATATTCCTTGTGCCCTGAGGTCCTCATCTTCAGTTGCAGAAGCAACGCCTCTGAGACAGTACTGTCAGTCAACTCTCTGGGCATCCATGTAGAGATGACTCACGGATTACTCTGTGGACTGATTTTTACTTCCAATCTTGTACGGAGAAGCCAGCTACTTAGAATGTGCTTTTAAAGAGACATGGGCAATTGAGGATGGCCATGGGTCCCTTCACTGACCCTGCTAAAGGGTGCTGTGGAGACATGAAAACAAGCCCGGCATTTATATTTCATTTGCTGGAGCCCTTTCACTTCTTAGTTCAACTCACAGTTAATGGAGTCTGCTTTGAAACTGGGTGCTATTCTTTTCCAAAACTGTGATTTCAGACTTACTGATTTCCCAGTGTATAACAGATGCCAGAACAGAAAGACAATAAGCAGCCACTTAGATCCTGCCACCTTACCATAAATGTGTCAAAAAATGACTCCGTTTTTAATATGGAACGTAAGAAGTCAATTAATTCCAGCGACCTTTGTAAATGACAACAATAAAGCAGTTTGACAGTCTGCTGGTGCCTTCGATTTCCCCTCTGCGAAATGAACAAGTTTCAGGAAAGGGTTCTTGCTCAAAGTGAAAAATGAAAGGAGCCGAAGCATTAGCTAGCAATATTGGCAGCCTGGCTTGCGCTGCCTCCGACACCAAATGCAATCTATACAAAAAAAAAAAAAAAAAAAAAAAAAAAAAAAAGAAAAAAGAAAAGAAAGAAAAAGAAAAAAAAAAGAAACAAAACACAATGATTTATTATTGGGAGGAAAGCTGTTGCATTTGCTTTTCTTCTATTCATTAGAAGTGCTGCTGCTGAAACAGATTGGACCTGGTATTTTGAGGTAGCACTTAACTTCCTGAGCATGAAAGAAGGCTGCACATAAATGCACAGCCTCCCATTTCAAACGCCTTTATAATGTAGCATTGCAGTACGATTTCAGCTTTCACCCAGACCCTTTCCAGGGAAACTTTCATACCAAACACATACATCCTTAAATCTTACCCAGCCTAATTTTATGTCACAATCGATAATAGCTAAGAACAGCAGGCTCACTCTTTAACCTTAGCAAAGCTCTTACACATATTTTGTATGTCAGCAATGTACCCGCTTGGCTCTGAGAAATACTGACACTACAGGCCCTGGGTGGTGTCAGTATGTACCAGGGAGTTTGATGATATGGTAACCCATGATATGTAATGTACACACAGGCAAATCTGGAAGACTTAACCACCCATACTCTCCTCAGGCATATAGCAGTATTGGAAAATGATAGCTTTGTGACAAGACAAGCTGAAAGGGGCCACCTTTTCAGGGTGCTGCTTGTCACAGGCAGAGTGCTAAGTTAGAATGCTGGGGAGTAGGTGGAATGCTTTTCTTTGCTGCTGCAAATGGGTTAATGAAGTATGCTACCTGCAATCTAAGGCAGCAATTTTGGAATGAGGAAAAGGTGACCAGCTTACAAGTCACTAATGAACTCACTAATTCTTTGTTCCTAGTTTTTACACTTCCTATTTCTGTCCCCAAAATGGATTGAAATTGCAATTTTCCCTTACTCTTTTGTTTCCCTTGCTCTGGTGTGAAATTACTGTTTAACTTAGCATTGATGCTCAGAGCAAGCTGACACAGTTGATCAGAAATGTTGGGAACCTAAGGATTTTTTTTTTTAAGTTAAATGTTCTTGCTAAGCTGGTGGGTCTGAAGATCATTAAAAGGAAAAATTGTAAAAGACGTGCTCCTACTTCAAGGCTAAGTAAGGATGCCCCAAAAGGGTAGTTTATGTAAAAGTATATGGTTTTAACCAATCTTAAGAAACAGTGTTCACAAACCACTGAAATAGTCTGCATGGCTTTGGTTTTGGGTGTTGAGCTATTTATGAATTGTTTCTTTGATATATGGAAGAAAATACAGCAATAACCACCAAACACAGCAATGTAACTTACCAACCTTGTCATCACCAAGGTCTTGTACTGGCTATACAGGAACATTTAGGAAAACTTCAGTGGGAGAGCACAGCATCCTACCCCTTGCATAAAGTGATATTGAGGAAGGAGAACCTCATGGCATCTCATCCTTTGGTCATAATGTAAAAGGAAATCAAATTCCAGTCTGCAAAAGTAGATATTACCAAGGGGTGAGAAAAAGTAAAGTGTAGAATAAAAATGATTCCTTTGACCTGACAAGAGAAGTAGATCTCCGAAGACATTGTTTGGAAGTCAATCAGTCCAAGATTACTGAGGTTTTACACACCTGCTTGCTATCATATTCATTTCTCTTTAGACCATAAGGAAAGCCTAATTTTTCTAAAACACCATTAAGTATTTAACAAAATTATACAGTTTCATCATGGGGAATGAAACAAGGTATCTTCATAGACTAATGGAATATTCAAATGGAAAATAATTCATGTAATATGTTCATTTAACAGGTGAAGAGACCCCAGAGAGTTTAATATTTTTATAATTATAATGAAATAAAACATCATCAGATTTTTAATTTGTTCAGCTAGTTACTACAGAGTTCTAGAGCAGAAACCCTTTTAATATTCATTCCATTATTCAAAGTTGGCCTTCTATTCCTCACAGAAAGATGCAGAGTATACACCCTTTTTAAAAAAGATGTTTATCCAGATCAAGTATTATAGAAACAGAAGTTACCATCCAGTAGCAGTGATTATTTCAAGTGCATAACACACACCCCAGGTTCCCATTTATGTATAGTCCATTATACACGAAGGTGTGTCATACAGTTTGGAGTGTTGCCTTGCTGTTTAAAATCTTAGTAAGAATACTGTTACCCTTCTTCTAGAAATTCTAGAGATGTAGTTATTAATTATAAGCTATACATTTCCAAAAGAATCTACATTATTTTTGTTTGAAATATTTTAAGGTACTTACTAGTTCTCTCTCTCTCTCTCTCTCTCTCTCTCTCTCTCTCTCTCTCTCTCTCTCTCTCTCTCTCTCTCTCTCCCTCCCTCCCTCCCTGTACATGTCCCTGTCCCTCTCCCCCCTCCTCATACCCATGCCTGGCTTAACCCTCCTTTTCAAGACCACACTGCTTTCTTCATTTTCAGAGTGACAGCCTTCATAAGCAATGCCATTTCTATATTTCACAGCTCAATTTCTTTTCTTTTTCTAAAATTTTGGTTTTTAAAATGTTCTCCAAATTTTTAATAACATAATAATAATTAACAGACCCTCATACTTTTGAGAAATAAAGGATATTAAAAAATGGGTAAGAACATGGTAATTGTGGGTATTTATTTAAAGGTCTATCGCTCACAGAGCACTTTCTCATATTTGTCCCTCTGACCAACTTGGAAGGCCAGGGTGGGCATAACAATGATCACTCTTCTAAGACAGAACCGTGAGGTCCTGTTACATGCTAACATGGGAGGAATCAGGCTTGAGTGAGTAGCCGGTGGCCATATCTGAAACACCAGAAGCCACCTTTCTTCTTCAGTAACTCACTCTCTACGCTGATCTTTCCTAGTCCTTTGTTTTCTGCAACAACAACAACAATAACAACAAAACAAACAAACAAAACACTACATTTCTTAATTTAGATTACAATTTAGAAATGCCATATCTATGTCATATAAGAAAAACACCATTTAGCACAGCCAACGCATACATGGACATAGGACTATCCTGTGGAGCATTGAGGGCCTATTAAGGGCCACGTCACTTCAAGAAAACTTTCCCCATATGGTAGCAGGTGGATCAGAAGGAGGTAGTGGGGAGGATTTGATGAAACCACATTACATGCCTTACATAATTTTAAACAACACATAATCTTTAGGTCTAAGGCCACACGTTTGTCTAACGAGATGAGCACTTTGATATTCAGATGGGGAGCATAGGTCTCAAACACTGGATGTAAGGGTGTAATAATAAGTTCCACATGGGTTTTTCTAGGTTACCAAACATTATGATGCAAGTTCTCAGGTGACTAGAACTATCCATGAGAGCATACTGAATGTACACTGAGAAGCCACTCCTTCCTATCTCCTTCCTGGTTAGTCAACCATCCAGAGAGCTACTAAGCCACATTTACAAAGTAATAAAGTAAACATGCCAACAAACTTCATTTTAGTCTGAGAACCTAGGTGACAAATATATTTTACTTTTAAAAGTAATATAGTCTTTGAAATGAGAAATAATATCCCGAATTTTAAAAAGAAGAAGAAAAAATTCCAAAAGTGCACATGTGAACTGTCATTATGTACTGCTAAAGAGCAGAACGCTACGAGCTCATAGCAGCTGATGCAGGGAGTGGGGTTCTGTCTTCACAGCCCTCCGCATTCCCACCCTAACAGGCACAATGAAGAGTTCTGCATCAGTAACCAGTTCTCTGTATGCGGAGGTGGAAACCATTGGGACCTATGTTCCTGTGGAAACAGGAAGGGAAACAGAGTTTTCCCACTTGCATAAGCTGGGAGCCCAGGACCAGCAACAGAAATGCTGCTAAAGCGATGCTCACACATGTGCCAGAGCTGGGCAGGAGCCTTCAGAAAGGCTTAACTCACAGCAGTTGTGAACAAAGTGAAGATGCTGGCTGTTCTGACTAAAGCCAATGTAGGAACTTCATTTTCACTATGGTAGTAAGATAGATTACACATTTTTTTCTAAAACAACTAAATTAATACAATGATTATAAAGAAAGTCAAATTGTTTTAGTCGATCCATTCACTGAAGTAATTTTTCTATAACACATTACAGCCTCATGACAAAAATTGGGCCATTTAAGTCACACTGTCAACAAACTTGTAAGTTTACTTTGGTTGCATAGCTACACAGAGAAACCCTGTTTCAAAACCATCCCCTGCCCCCCAAAAAAGGACATAAAAAATAAGGAAAAAGGACCAGGCAGTTATAGTCTACAACTTTAATCCCTGCACTCAGGAGGCAGAGGCAGGCAGATCTCTTTGAGTTCAATACCAGCCTGGTTTACAGAGTGAATTACATGACAGGCTCCACAGATACACTGAGAAACCTTGTCTGGGAAAAAAGAAAGGAAGGAAGGAAGGAAGGAAGGAAGGAAGGAAGGAAGGAAGGAAGGAAGGAAGGAAGGAAAGAAAGGAAGAGGGTGGGGGGAGGGGAAATCAGGAGATATTAAAACCAGACATATATTGTCACCATATGAATCATGTTTGTCTTTATGTATTAGAATACTTTCCTTACCACATTTATGCCTAAGAAATCCCAGCTTACCAGAGCTTTGCTAGCAGTGTTTCTAGGCTCTGCCTCATTCTATTTTTATCCAAAGTCAGTCTCGGAAACCCTGAGTACTAAATATGTTCTGCAGAGTATTCAACACCTGCAGGACACAGGGGAGCTCAGTGACCTTTGCTAAAATTTCAGTAGTCACAGGGAATCACTTCAAAATATAGCTAGGAAGATGGTATTCTAATTCATACAAAGGGCAAGAGGGTGATGGCCTCCCGCTGCAGGTGCTTAAGGCCCAGAGAGCAAATACAGGGGAAGGAGGGGTCCAGCTTACAATGTTCCATCACCAAAGACAATGGGCAGTGGGATTGAAAGAGGAAAGCCATATGAGCACCACACATGCAACAGGAATATATTCAAAGCACACACAAACCTAGGGAACTCTGGTTGTAGTAATTTCTACATGAAAAACACATAAAATGTCTGTTTAAGGCATGAGCAGAGACTTTCTTCTTCCAACAAGTCAATTTGCTGTGAATAGCTGAATGCATTCTCTTTCCAAATATGTCATTTGTATTTGTTCCTCTGACTGCACTTTATCATCCACACATTTTTTTATACACACTACAGTTGCTCAAAGACTGTCACAGGTAATGTTCAGCCAACTATTTAAAATCAGTCAGTCTGTTGCCAAAATAACATTTCCTTAATGACTTACTTGGTTTTAAGGAACAAGCAAATCTCACTTTCCTTTCAAAGTCCCATTTTTCATTTACCCTATGCTGTTAGTGAACAAAATGGTCAAAGAAATAAAAAATTGAAATAAATATTGTGGCATAAATTATATAAGCAGAAAACCTGTAAGTTCAAATCACATTACTTCTCTCAAACAACACTCTATTGACTCAAGCAAAAGTAGCCTTTGAATGACAAAGTGTGGTAAGTCCTTAATTAATGCTCACAACAGCCATATGAAGTAGTAATATAATTCCATTTAAAAAATGAGTAAAACACACTTAGAAAAGTAAAGTATTATAACAACCAATTAAAGACAGAACAGGAAGGAAAGCCAAAGACAGCTTGGCTCTACAGGACACTCACTCATGTCAGATAGGTCAACCCTGCCTCCCAGTCAACTCGTCTACGCTGCCCTGCTAGATTAAGGTTACTCACCAAATGAAACCACACTATCAGTATATACCACACACAGCCATGAAGAAGCACTCTCCTATGTTCATTTTCTTTTTTCTTTTTTCTCTCTGAGAAGAGTATTGTTTTACTTAATTATAGTTAACTGTCGGTATTCATTAGATCAATTGCAGTGAGTTTTATAATTCAGCTCACAAAGGACAGGTGAACTTCAAGGTCTCCTCTTTCATATTTTCTTATTAAATCATATTTTATTACATACCAATCCCACTCCCTCCCTTCCTCCTTCTACCTCCTCCTCCCACCCTCCCATCCACTCCTCAAACAGGGTAAGTCTCCCTCCCCCCACCCTTCTTTTTGTTAGTAGAATTCCAGCATGCTTCATTGCCTGAAGTCATACAATATAACAATGGCAAAAAGGGGAAAAAAAAAAAACCCGCAAACCTTAGCTCATGTGTCTCAAATTTTGATATAGATTAATAATAATCCCACTAAGGTACTCATCTCAATCAGTTGACACTTGTTCTTGTACATTCTGTTTTAAACAATGGAAAGTGAAAAAATTGGGAACACTACATACTACATTACTGCTAGCATCAACACCAGTTTCCAAGGAAACTCATTGGTCCTCCCCAGTATTGATAACCTAGCTCTGTAGAGGCTGCCATTTGGTTTTCAAAGTGAACTCTAAGCCAACCACTCCATCAGAAGCCACCTAACCTGGCTCCTGCTAAACTTCTGAGTTTCTCAATATGAATTCCCTACCAAAGAAGGCTAGCAGAGGAGTCCTTCAACTTCTCTGTCCCACTTAGAAAAAGCTAAAGCAAAAATTAATGAGGAGAATCTATGCAGTGAGAGAATGCATTTGCCCCCAAGCCTGACAACCTGAATTCAATCTCTAGAATACACTTGGTAGAAGAAAGAAAACAGATTCTCATAATTTTGCTTTTTGAAATTGAAGCTACACCCAGTGACTAGGAAGAGAAGGGCCATCCACACACGATATCTTATGAAAACATACATGTATTTTATATCATAACTAGTTAGACAAATGAAAAAAGGAATTAAATTATAAAAGAAAAAACCATTCAATTCTGAAGCAATAAAACTAGTCTAATGTATCAGTATCACCTAACATAAAGAACATGTATATATTAAAATTATTATCCTCGTTTATTCTTTTCTTTGTGTCTGTGTGTACATGTGAGTAGGGGCAGCATAAATGCACACACGAGGAAGGCAAAGGAAAACCTGTTAGAGTCAGTTTTGTCCTTCTATTGTATGGGTTTCAGGTTTTGCAGCAAGCTTGTTTACCCCCACCCCAAGCCATCGTGTTTGCTCAACATGAGTAATGTTTAATTAAAAACTTTAAATAGCATATTTCCTGCTACTTCTTTATTTATAACAATGGGAGAAGAGGTGGGAAGGAGGAGAGATGTTGACCAGCACTAAGTCAATATATATATATACATATATATATGTATATATGTATATATATATATGTATATATATATATATATATATATATATATATATATATATTCTAAACCCTGGTTCAGCTTTGTATAGACTTATCTCTCCATGAGGGAGCTGAGACTCCACATGGATAAACAATTCTCCAAATCAAATTTATTCAGTAGCAAGGGTCAGATTTCAACCTTTTTTTTTTTAATCTGACTGTAAAATGCATCAAGAAGAATGCTTTTGTCCCATGTCAATAATATAGTTTTAGAAAAAGGTTAATGTTTATGCTTTGGGAAGCACTTTTCACCAACATTTCCAACAACAGGCTCACAATTTTCAGTACCTCAGCAAAGATCTGCTACAACAGTTAGTTAGTATTTATCACTATTCTACATAATAAAACTTGATCAGTACAATCTTATTTCATGAATAATGAACACGGTATATTTCAACTAATTAAGAATTTCCATTTAAATATATTTATTAATCTGTATAATCAGACACTGTAATATACACTAAAATGGTCATGGTTGAATTGTAAAAGGACTTAATGAACTTCTAAGATTTCTATCACATTTTAGAGGACAGAGGCTAAGTGTAAAATAACTAAAGTTTTCTTGACCATAAATGTTACATATTACATGAGAACAATGCTTTGAACTTAATTTTGCTCCTAACACAATGAGTCAGTTTAGAAAATACTGTCAATTTTCTATTATTTTACTATACTTTGAATATCTGGAAAGGACAAGGAGCATTTCTAAGTTTAAATGTGTCCCATAAGAAATTTTCCCCATCAAGTATCATGAGCCCTCTCCTGGGTCAGCACAAATTCCCTCCATCTTTTCCCACACAGCACTAGAGGTTCTAATACACTCAGCTGTAAACTTCACTGAAGCCTGACGCTCTCCACATTACACCGTCATAACTGGTTATATAGCAACATGCTGCCCTGTGTTTTCCTTGAAAGTGACTTCTATGTATTTTTGAAGGCAGACATCATCTACAACAATGTACTACTTGGTTATTCATTCAAAAGTGACCTTTCATTTCCATTAAAAAGAAGGGACACATTCATAGTTGGTACAGATTGACAATAAGTGGCGTATGTACCACAGCAAATAGACTTAAATATTTTTATTCATGCTGATCTGAATCAAACTCCCTTAATAATTGTATTTAAATGCAGAATTTCAGAAATCCTGAGAGTAGCACTTCAGACAGTCTAGGAAATCTCTGCAAAAATAAAGTCATAAGTAGTTAATAGCAAACAATCAAAGGCCTTTGCTGGTATATTGTCTATCAAGTAAAGACCTGTGGAAACTGCTTAAATTTATACAAAATATGCATATAACAAATGCACCAAATTGTATTTATCTCTAAAGCATAGACTGAGAAGAAGATGTGACTAAATAATTATGGGTTTGGTTATGAGAACTGAATTGAGTCAACTGGTAATAAGACAAGACTGTGGTGACCAAGATCTGGCTCTACTCTCCCCAGTCTAGAGAACATGCTACTCATCTCTGTTGGGTCTCAGGTGAGGTCTGCTGGGAGCAAGATGTCATGTCTTTAAAAGGAACATATAAAATGGGAAAAGTCATATTTGCCTACGTGCTTATGTGTTCTTCATCTCATACATCCTATCATATTCCCACTGGGATTCCACTGAGGGCTACCAAGGAAGGGCCACCAAACAGATGAGTGAATTCTGCAGTGTCTGAAGAGCTGATTTCAAATGTCATTGAATTCAGAGTCAGAATTAATAAAATAGATTCCACAAACTAGGAGGACTAAATAGGCATCATGCTACTTGCTCAAAGTAACCCCATTATTTAAGGAAACAATTGAAAAAAACCAGGTGATTCAACTCTTGCCTAGAAAGTATTTTACCAGATGTAAGACTGAAATTTCACAAAGTGCAGACTATAATTTTTCTTTACTCAACACTACATAAAAAACTCAGCAGGACATGCTCCAGGAACTATCCAATACCTTCACACTCTCAGCTGTTGTCTGGAAGAAGCTTACACACCAACACAGTCACTTTCTATAATGCCTCTTTAGATTGGCATTTTATTGACAGCAACGCATTACTCTTTATCAAGCATGTTTGGAGTTTTCAATTTGCATCCCAACATGATTGTAGGGGTGGAGATGTGGTAACAAAAGTGGCAGGGGGAAGAGCTGTGTGAGTGGCATTTGTCTTTGACTTCTAGAAGTTTCATTTTATAAACCATGAAAAGAAAACAAATGAGTGAGAGATTACTTTAGAAAATTCACAAGAATGCAACCATAGAAACATCAGATTTCCTACTATATTTAAAAAAGTTAACCATAGAATAAAACTTTCTTTGTGTGGTAAGATTTACTGTTCTTCATGAACATTCCACCTCAAATCCAAAGCCTTAGACTTCCCTGCTACAGCCAATAAAAGGTTTTAAAGAACTGTCCTATAATGACAGTGTTTTGGATAATAAGTATCACTGCAATTTTCAAACTTTTGTAAAAACATTTGTGTAAGTTTCTTCTCAAAAGAAAGCCCACTTGGGAACATTGAGCACTTCAAGCCCTGAGTGAATAAAATATTTTCTCAATTGCTGATGCTAACATCATCTGTAAGACTACACTGGCACGTTCCTCAATGGAACTTCACAGGGATAGGTTATCATTTTCCTCCCATATAAACTCTCACTGGCAATTTCTGCAAATATTAAAGAACAACATTCATATTAATATGAACAACTTCTATAAGAGTTTATTTTTTCCAGCTCAAGAACAAATATCTCCCCATATCCAACATCTCAAAAAGATCTGAAAGGAATTTTTGGATATTTATAGTTGACAACTCAATTTTATAGCTCTACTCCTGTATGAGCAAGCACATGTGCACACCTGTATATTTTTAATGTATTTAAACACTGGATACTTTTTAAATATCTGCTGGCCATTCAGCGTTATAAAATCTGGCCGGGTTGAACCATAACTGTATCCAATTACTTTTTCTTTTTTTATTTTAATAATTTTTTATTTACATTAAAAACAATCTTATTTTACATACTAATCCCAGATCCCTCTCCCTCCTGTCCTTACTATCTTCTTTTAACACGTATCATCAGATGGCACCACACTGTAAGAAATTTTTACACAGAAATGAGGAAAAAAGTGTACTAGACAAGTAAATTCTACAACCCTTTCTGGAAATCAGGCAAATGCCTTCCAAGTAGATCTCTTTGCTCTGCCAGTGTTATTACTACATCTCTCCCATTAAACTAAATATAAGGTACAACAGAGTCCAAAGAAGTAGTAATTTGATGGAAGTAATGTTAGTTTGCTAATGAATGGCATTAGTAATGATTTTGGGATGAATTCGTACTTAAAACTTCAGATATTTAATTTTTGCAATATCCCTGTGAGATGAGCATCATTGTTACTCATCCTTTACCAGTTAGGGAGACAGTGGCATGCAATGGCTGGGAAGCCAGAGTCTGTGTTTGACTCCTGAAGTACTAGGCTACTTCCATTGAATACTGTTCTGATTGCACAAGAGAGAAAAAGACAAAAACAAAATATTTGCATTTACTGTTTAAAAAAATTTAGGGTTGAGCATAGAATAAAGTGGAGCACAGAAAAGCAATACCCATAGAAGGCATGTTTGAGACAAAAGTTACAATTCACTGTCAACCCCCAGTGTAACACCCTTTCTATCTCTGGGGTCAGATTTATAGACATGCATTCATTTTCAAAAGTTCAATGTGCTAGAGAAACAACCTTCTGCTGAGGGGTCACCTCCTTCCTACAGGCATGGATATATTTGTCCCCAAGACTCGTATTTTGAATCTTTTTTTTAAAGAATTGGCAATTATGAAACTTCAAGCAGAGAGGAGAAAAAAGTTATATAATTTTATTTCTCCAGTTCCCTTATGTCCTGTTTCCATTATCATGGCTAAGGAATACATGAGTTAAAATTATCTTAAAGAATAACCATTTATATTTTGATTTATTTTTTTTTTTTGTTAATCAATGCCCTTACTTCTGTTACGTAATTCCAGTTTATATGGTTTCCATTTAGTATGCTGATGCTATCACCGTATGAATTCTAAGAAAGGACAGAAGAGTTTGAATGAAATAATCAAGCACAGTTATCAACACTCAGTAGAAACACTCATTAGAAAAGATAACACAAAAGTAGCACCAGTACTCCATTACTTAAGGCTATTCTGTTGTTGGTTTTAGGAGAAAGTGCTAACAACAGGCTTGAAATGAAGGGACAAGCAAGGTTGTAGCAAGGGATGGCAAATGGGATACTTGCTAAGGGACCATGAGAGATAAAACATTTGTGGACTCCTGGAAAGCTGTGTTTCATTCATCCCTACTTTAAATATGTATAAAAACAACCAGGTTCTTATTCCATTCGAGCATGAACAAAATTGATTCAAACTGATTCGATTCTTAAACATTTCAGTGAATAGGAAAACACAGAGGAAGAGAGAGAGAGAGAGAGAGAGAGAGAGAGAGAGAGAGAGAGAAAGAGAGAGAGAGAGGAAGAGTGTGAGAGAGAGCTTTATGAAGGTGAAAGGAAGAGAGGGGAAAGAGAAGAATCTGAATATAGAGCCAAGTCCAATATGGAGACCCACTTGTTAGAATGCATAGCACCAAGAAGACCCTATGACATTTTTAGGAATGTCCATCCCAGAGCTGAGCTCATTGATGCAGCATAGGTCTCATGCACAGAGAGAAACATGTTTCTACCCATGTAGATTAGAAAAGAAATAGTCATTTAAAACCATTTTAAATGCCCTTAAAAATTAACTTGAATTTTCTTCATAAACTTAAGAACTGATATATCAATATGCTGAAGAATTTGCTAAGCAGATGTCAAATAACCTTCATTTTGCAATAACAACCTTCCTGCAAATCTGACATCTAGTTATTCCAGTTAACATCATATATACAACTCAGAAATTATACAGCTGAAGAATGAAATATTAATATATGACAGCACATTGAAAGTAGATGAGAATGAAGCATCACAAATGTACATAAATTGGCCAAACAAGGCTACATATGTTACCAGCTTCCATGAGAACAAAATTCATTGACTGACAATTTGCATCAAGTTTGCTTGCTTATTCTGCAAACCACAAAAATGGGTTGCTGTGGCAACTGCCACATGCTATTTCACTTGCTTTGGGAAATGTCTCTTGGAGTACCTTTTAAGAAACAAATACAGCTTTCCTTTTACTGTTCCTCCCACCCTAGGGAGACAAACCTCCTGGCAGGGGGCCTATTTTTTCACAGTGTTAAGAATGGGCCTGCTTTTCATCTTTTCCATTTATATTATCTGCAACACATATTAATGGAAAAGGGGAAATGAAAAGATATCTATGAAAATACTACTTGCCTATATGTCTGGAACATGGAAGAGAAACTGCCCATAACATCCCCACTTTTACTAACAGCACTGTCAGCTACATTAATTCCATTAACACATGTATTGAATCCCTGTACAACACTCCCACCAAGAGTCTATGGCCCAATTTTTAACATACCAGCAAAGGCAATGTTGATTTTCCTAGGTCAGAACAGACACATTTACCATTCTGGGAAACATCCTTAATCTCATAATAACACTTTTTTTTTTTTTCACAAGCATGCTACACATGGCCTTAGGACATGTCACACCAGTGTCAGCACCCACCGAAGCAAACAGCTTACAATCTTTATGCTAAGTACAATAGAAAATTCATTCCTGACCCACTTCTCATACAGAACACCCCACACACACACACACACACACACACACACACAACACAAACTAGGAGGCAAAGTATCTAAAATCAATTCATGCATTAGTATTAGTTTTCCTGCTTGTATTTGTCTGCTTTATTTTATACTTTCCCTTTGTATGTATGATATGATACAAGATCTTGTTATAATGCCATAGGAAGATCCTCTTGATTTAGCCTCCAAATGTTGGGATTGTAGGCCTCCAACTACATATAGCCCTGTTCTTGAACTCAGTGTCAAGTATGACAAGTTTTTTTTTGACCTGTTCAGATGCTGGTCTGACAAGCATAGCTGTGTCTTCTCCCTCTGCCACTGCAGCTTCATAGGAGTTTGTAGGTGACTCTCTAGCACAGCCAATAGAGATCATATTTTACTTACAGACACAATAGGGCAAAGATTAGGAAAACACGTCTGGTAGAAGAAACTAGAGTTTTATAAATAAAACTATAATAACAGGAATTAATGTGGTGTGAAAAAATACATCTCATGCTGGGTGCTGTGGCAAACTGCCCTTACAGACCTGCAGACATGAATTGTGTGGCAACTGTTGTGGGCTAGGGCATCATATAAGACAAAAGAAATGGACTCAGTACAAAAACAGATTTCCCCCACTTTTCCTTGGGCAACAATAAAGAACAATCAGTTTAAAAATAATTGGAGAAATTTGTGTTTTGCTCAGACGAGTAAAAGAAAACACTCATTCAACAGTACTACACAGAATCATTTGCTTAATAGCATTTCTAATATGTTATGCATTTATTCAATCTACTTCCTTACATATTAAAATGCAAAAACAATTACTCTGGATGTAAATCCTAGAAAACAATCGAAGTTTCTATTTGATCAGAGGAGAGACAGCTAAGCTGCAATGTGATATGCAGATGCTCATGAATAGACAATACTTAGAATCTCTCTAAGATGTGAAAGAAGGGTACCTAGAAACATGATTTCCTTTCCTTTCTCATCATCGCCCTTTTCTGCCTATCTTAATAAGATGGAGTTTGAAGGGGCATTTATATTTGAAGGTTATTATTCAAATTATGCAACTATGTAAAACCTTCTAATGCTATACATCAGGTACAAACTTCTTTTCAATACTTCCTTATAAACAATTTACTTTCAACTGACCATTCAGAGGATTATCAGCCATTCAACATTTTCACTCCTCTATCTCTTAAAAAGAAACTGGGTAGTTGTTTAATATATGTATATAAATTTAGATTAAAGCCATTTCCCTTTATTAAAAACTCAATTTAAGCATATTTGAGAGAAGAAAACCACACACAATGCTATGAATAAAAGAATCTCTGTGTGAATGACAAGCATTTTATATTTTATTGTCTGATTGGAACTTCTAAAATCCACATGCTTTAATTGGGACACTGCTACAGCAATAATCTCAAATACGAGATTCAATAAATGTGTTTTCATGCTTTGATTAAATGTCAAGGCCACAGACTTGTTATTTCAGATCTGATGAGCAATAATTTCATTGGATAATAATGAACTCCTAAAGATTTATCTGAAACATTCAGCTGCCTGTTACGAAGCTCTGATTCATTACAATAATTTCAAGTCTGCTGATAGTATTGCAGCATCCAGTATTCAAAATTTATACTTTGCAGCACTCATTTCTTATGTGCAGTGTCCACTGAAATTTAACGCCAACACATGCCCAGTGCTACTCACAGGAGATAGCACTTGAATTTGCATGAAATTTTCCCTTCAGAGAGTATATACACGCATTTTATTAAAAGGATGTTTTTCCTCTCTGAAGTTCACTGTCTTAAGTGTCACTTTCTGGCAATTATTCTCTACTTAGCCTCGCTTCACTAAAGATGCAACTTCACAGGTTGTCAGTGTAACTACTATTTTACATTTGATCACTATCAGCTGGAACAAGCAAGGTTTGGCCTCTAGCCACACTAAGCCAGTCTTCTATACTGCCTTTCTCATCATTTACACTCCATTATCTCTATATTTGTTATTACTTTTTGTTGTTGCTACAACACTTTCCATTATTCTTTTAAAATCTTTTAGCACTTCCAGACATTAAGAGCATATTATGATCCAATTTACATGGTTCCCTGTGTTGTAGAAAGGCAAAAAATTATGAAACTGTACGTCTTATGTCTCTTTCATTATGCTATTACCATACATATAGCTTATAAAAAAAATCAATGGCAGAACACATCTTCATTTAAAAAGATGCACAAATAAATATTTCCTTTAGTTTCTACAGGACACATTTACCAACAATTTTACACAGGACAGATAGGGCTGGAGGTTTTTAAAGATTGTTTTTCAACAGTTTGAATTTAATTATATATCCTTGTATGATAGTATTTTTATGTGGGCTTTGTTCTAGTTTTGTAGTGTCCTGAAATAAAAAAAAAAAATGCATGCTGATGTCTCATTTGCTAAGTTTGTATCCTCATTCAGCAACCCACTCATCCACATTATACAAGTGAGATCAGCAAGGTAAAATGACTGCCTTGTATAGCCATATTTTTTTAAATGGGTATCGTTATAATTTATAATTAAAAATGGTATCAATTCACTCATTCATCTATTCATTTACTCATTTAGCAGATATTTACAGGTATTTACAGTGCCAGCCAGTATTTTAGTTAAACATTAGACACACAGAACAAAGACCAGAAAGAAGCAAGATGGCTCAGTTGGTAAAGGCAATTATTGCTAAGACTGATGCCCTGAGTTCAGTCCCTGAGAACCACATAATAGACAAGGAGAACTAATTCCCAGAGGTTTTCTTCTCACTTCCACATGTGTGCCACGGCTTGCACACATGTGTGTATGCTCACATGTGCACGTGCACACACACACACACAGAGTAAATAAATACATGAATTTTCTATAATATTTATAAAATGAAACATAAAATGGGAAGAAAGCAAGAAAACAAAAGTGTACACGCTGTTCGGAAAGTCCTGACTTCTATGGAAACAATGGCAACAGTCATAAATGGATATCTCAGTGAAGGAATCTATAAACAAATCATTACTGAATAGAAGAATTAAAGCCAAAATTTTATAAATGGCATTCAACATCATTTAATGTGTTCACTGCTAGATGATAAAGAAATAGTGTTTTCTTTCCCAAGTAAATGTAAAAAGGAGTAATATTTAATATCATTGTGTGAAGAAGAAATCCATGGTTCATGCTCATGACCTGAGAAAGACACTGTGCTAGCATGAAGGTATTTTAGTGGCAGATAAGGTAACAGACTCTTTACTCACTAGGTTGGTCAACTAAGGACCTATGTGTGACTAATGCGGCTTTATGGAACATGAGCTAAGCTTTTAAAGATGGCTGATAATGAAAACAGGATCTGGAATAAAGCTAAGATTGCATTATTAAGTAGTAGTCCCATCTACTTGGACCAACTCATTAAATCTTTCTAAACCTCACTCTGTCACCTGAGAAATGGGCAAAGCTATACCTGCTATTGAGATTATGGCACAACTCATACCAAGCCATGGATGGAAACTGAATTTCTAAAATAGCTTGTTATTGGTTTGACCATTACTGTTATTTTTGTTGTTCATTGTTGATAATGAAAATTATAAGGGCCTTCAAAAGAATCGTAAGGATCAGAGTTACAGTAAAAACTAGAAGGATGAGTAGACTGTCAAAACTGAAATTAATCTATATTCCAGAAATTGGCACAGTGTTTAAAACCTATACATCACATAATTGAAAGAAAGCACAAAGCTTAGGACAGCTGGAATTTTGATGTTCATATTCCCATTATTCTGCGTGTAACTGCTTCTCATGTAAGATGCTTGGAATTTCTTGGAGCATCAGACATGATGAAAAATATTTTATTTTTTGTATTTAATTTTGTTTGGGTGCAGAAAGGAATGTCTAGTCATAGTTAAGATAGGCAAACATGCAACAGATATGAATACTGAATCCATACCTTGCTCAAAAATTTACTGTTGAAACCCAAAGCTGTAATTCAGGAAGCTTTTCTCAAGCCTTCAATTGCATTTTTGTTATTCTATTTTAAATCCTTCTTGTAGTTCCTGAACAAAAATATAGCAAAGCTGCTTTAAGCAAATTGTCAAGAGTATAATGGGAAAAGCAAAGAACATGAGGGAAATCTGGCACAATTTTGAAATTAAAATACAAACTTTCCATGCTCAATATAGAGAATACAGAACATAGACCACATCTGTGTGGCCTACTCCTTTAAGGAGAGAAACTGAAAAGCACTGTCAACCAAGGATCTCACATCAGTTAGGCTGACCCAGATCAACCGAAAATGTGGTCCTGAAAGTTTCTTACAGCACATGAAGAACGTATTTGAGAACAAGTTCTGATTATTATTTAACTTCCTCTTAAAACACATTTTATTGTCTCAAGTTTCAACAATAACACTCATAGTCTAATTTGTTTTTCTTTTTAAGCAATGAGTATTGATTTCCAGAATGATCACTAGCTTTGGATAACCATTAGAGGGCTCATCCCTAGAGAAGATATTTGTCCTGCCTCAGCATTCCATAGTTGCTTGCAATTCTTTGTCCCATTGATGTTGCTACCATGAAACTTCCCCCTTTCATGTCAGCATGTCCACAAGCATCTCTCTCACTCTTTCTCTCTCTCTCTATGTGTGTGTGTGTGAGAGAGAGAGAGAGAGACAGACAGACAGAGAGACAGAGAGAGACAGAGAGAGAGAGAGAGAGAGAGTTTGTGTGAAATAACAACCAAAGAAAAAAGAACATGAATTAAAGAAGGAGCAATTTCTAAAAATCTGAAATAGCTGGGGCCCTAAAACACTAAGACACTGTTAAAGTTCTTCTAAAAACTGATCTTGCAACCTCTGTGATAGCATCAGAACTAATCCATGCTGCCACCTCTGACCACAGACCGTAGCTAGTCTCTTGACCAGACACTTCCTCATCTTCACAGGCGAGTGATTTTCGATTTTTTTCCAACTGAATTAATTGAAGATAAAACAATCTGAAGACATCTTTTGACTGTCACCTACTTTGGCATAGCCTTTCACAATGGAAATTAAGATAAAAACTTTTTGGGAGGATGTACACATGCCTATCACACCCATCCTTGTATATGGCAATACCTATATGTGGGCTAAAGAATAAAATGAAGCTACAATTTCTCTACTTTATTATTATTAGCCCTTACATGACAAATGTCCAGTCTTATAATAATTTAAAGGCTAGCAACTACAAAGATGGAACATTTTGACTGTCTTCCAATGAAGAAAAAACAGGTTTTAAATTTGCTTGAATTATTGAGATAATTATTCCCAATGCTTTCATTATAAATGAAGGGTAATTGAAAGCCGATTTACATCAGACATATATCTCCAAATCACAATGCAGCAAGATAGGATATGAGCCATTTTCCTGTTCCTCAATCAAGAGAGAGACAACCAATCCTAAATGGAACATCTTCTGAAACAGAAAAGGTGTGTGGCATCCTTCATGGATTAACCTATAGTACTCGTTTCTCAAATAAAATGGAAGAGAACAAAAGAAGAGGTCCAATAGTTAAATGTCAAAGAAGCATGTTTGAGGAGATCTTTTTTTGTGGCATGTGTGAGTATTAAAATATGAATTGATACTTATTGAACCAAAGAATCTTTAGATAAGAATAAAAACTGGTAAAAGTTAGACACGAGGACAAACTTTAACGAAGAACTTCCATGATGATTTTCTGAGCAGGAAGAAAGTATCCCAGTCCAAGTGCACATGCACACATTTTCACAAGAACACATTTGTCACGTGTGTATGGATGTGTGTAATATTCTTATCATACTTATAAACAGCCTCCATGGTTGAGGATGTAATTGTGTGAGCACTTGCCTAGTGTATACGGGGCAGAGGTTCAGTACTCAGCATACACATGAGCATGCATACACACACACACACACACACACACACACACACACACACAATCTCAAAACTTGCACAAATCTTTATTTTTCCAGGCCTTAAGAGTCAGTTTAAAGATTATGGTGATTCTAGAGAAACTATTTCTATGGTATAGCTTGATACCATATTAAACATGTAAGAAAATGGGATGAAAACCTAATAGTGTCATGAAATTTCAGCATAGCATACACCCACTCGAAATTGTTTCAAACACCTTATATTATGCCTTCATGATGATTTTCAATGGTTTTAATGGATTTAAAGTTATTAGAAAAATTACATAATTATAGAGCCTGAAGGTAATTCATTATGCAAATGAAATGACTAAAGGTCACAAGGTCTCCTACCTCTTTAATTTGTGTATTTTCATAACAACCCATGACTAGTGTGCTGTAATAAAGAACATCTTCCACACAGCCATCTAGTGCAATTAAAACCTCAACCAAGATTTCATCTCTGTCTCCCAGGTTAAAGGTAGGATCACAACACTTCATTACACTATCAGTCAACGTTAAGGAGAGCCCATAAATGAACATTTTCCCCTAAAGAGGAAAATACTTGGTACTACATAAACACTAAACAAGGGGCGGATAAAGGAGAAGTTAAAAGGAAATATGAAGAAACCAGTATTCACAGATTCTCAAATAATACCTAACATTCTGATGTAAATTAGAGTTTCTCAAAGCATGGGGAGATGCCCACAGAAGAAAGCCAAGCACAAAAATAAAGTTTGTGGCTTAGAATGTCATGTGTTCTGATAAATTATGTTCAAAAATCATTTTTACATATAATATACATTAAGTGGTTGGTTGACCAAAAACTACAATTAAAATAAATATACACAAGTATTTGTTCATAATGAGATCACTTGGCCATTTGTGACCAGTAAAAAATACTCCTGGGGTTCAGACTGCATCCCCCACTCTCTACAGCTAGCTCTGACAAGCAGACTTCTTCATAATTGCAACTCTCCATCCAAGGAGGTTCTAGAGCCCACACAACATTAGCAATCCACATGGAATGGTGAAAATTTAGACTTAAATACACTTTTAATATATAGCTAAAGGTCAGAGAGCAATCTTATTTGTCAGAAATGCATGGCAAAATTAGTCCTTGGGACCACCTAGATTTCTTATTGCCTACCTGTATTTACTGGAGTAAATGGTTATAGACAGAGAAAAAAAAAATAGCAACAACCACTCAATCAGTGAGCCTATTGACTTGGACCACACATCCTTATGAGAAAACAGGCAGGCGTTATTTCAGTAACAATTTGTAATGCAGAGAATCCCAGTATTTGAGAAATGTTTGGAAGCAAAATGGAGAGACTTGAACCCACAGCTACGTTCAGATCAAGTCACCTGAACTCTGGCTGTTTATCTACTCTGAGGCTAGTCAGCCTGAATTTGATGACTTAAATGATGCTCACTTTCATTTACTCCCATGTACATAAAAGCATGATATGAAATACTAATAATGGTACACAATTAATTTGGAATAATGACAGTCAACTAATTTGATAGCCTTTAAAGCCCATTGTGAGTAAAATTCACTGACCCTACTTTGTTAATGGTGCCCGATAAAAGCACTGAATACAAACATGATCAAATAAAGAATGCAAAGGTTAAACTGAGATAAATGAATTAGCTCCTAGACAATTATCAAACACCTTAAAACAATTTTATTCACAGACTAGTATCGCATATTACATAAACTTAGAATGTGAAGAGAGATCAAATATCATGTAAACCAAATTCTATAGAAGAAAGGGTGTTCTGTCCATAGTTATGTAAGTGTTTTGTAAACCATTGCCATGTTTCTTTATTCACAAGAGTTATTTACATGATTCAATGACTAGTTCAATATTTTAAATATGCATATTTGAAATACCCACTTCTTGAAAAGGAGACAAGTTCAGATAAATGGGGTTGAGTGACTAGAAAAAAAAAAACAGTAATTGCAATTAAAAAAGAATAGCTGTTTTAGTAGGAGTGTGTTTAGTAAAATTCAACAATCCTTCAGGGTTATGAAACTTTCTATTGCAACTGGAGAAAACATGGGACTCTAAAGTCAGATAAGAGGAGGATGGGTGTAAATATCATTATAAAATTAACTTAGCTAGCAATTTGTTACAGAAGAAAGAGGGAAGCTGGGTTTTACTATCTCCACGGCACCTTTCTATCTTCACTAATTTTCCCCCTTGAATCAAGTACCAAAATGTGCCTCTTCCACATGGTGGAGCCTTTATAATGCACATAATAAGGTAAAAGCAAAAGGCACACTTTCTCCTTAAGATTTTGAACTGTAAAACTTCAGTGAAAAGACAGTAGGTTTTAAATTTTTCTTGTCCACCTGTTTCTTCACTATATTAAAGGAGCATTTTATTATAAACACAACAAAAGACAAGGTGACATTTCAGCTACTCATGTTGCACAGACAGAATTAAGCATTCTTTCCTTGGTACATCCACAGACGACCATATATGCCTTTATTTAAGTAAAATCAAATCCACTGTGCAGCATCCTCCTTATTGACTCAAACCACTGAGGACTTTGCAAGCAGATACTTCATTTTACTATGGCCAACTCTCCATGTCTACGGAACTGCCTTCCCCAAATAGGTGATCGTTCAATAACTAGTCAATAACGAGACACAGACATATAGGGAACAGGCCAACATTTTCTTCACTAAGGAGATCACTAGCCTTTTCTCCATAAAAAAAAAAATTACTTTTGGAATCAAATCTAGCAATAATTTTAATTTTCTTAGATTCTGATCTAAACCAAACTGACAAGGAATCTCAACTATGATGAGTGTCCAGAGGAATTAAAAAAAAGAAAGAAAAGAAAAAAAAAAAACCCAAAATATGAGAACTCTTAAAGTTGATTTATTTTAGTGAATTAAATTGGGAGGCTTCATGCTGCCAGTGTTTCATATAAAATATTTTAAGCTTGCTGCTCTTCTGCAGGCAAAATCTACATGGGGAGGCAAATAATGAGAAACTAAACAAGCTGTGATAAAAAGTTCAGGAAGTAAAAAGGGACACATACACTAAGAAAAAAAAAAAATGCCACCTTTCCAAGTGCTTCGTAAACAAAAAGGGGGGGATTTGAATCAGGCCACAAAAAAGGCTTATTGTAGCTGGAAAACTACAATAAACATTTTCTTTTTTTTTTAAATTTGTTTTAAAAATAAAATAATTTATACCGTGAAATAAAATCACACTAATTGGTACAGTATGAATCCAAAAATATTTACTGATGGACAGATAAATGTTTAATGATAGATAAATAAATGAAAGAGAGAATACCTGATAAGTTCCACTAACTACTGACTTTGAACTTGTAGGAGTCATTGTAATATTATAAAAGCATCTTGTAATGATGATGTGTTAAGATAAAACTTTCCACTTGTAATGACATTTAAATGTCATTTAAACTTTTAAAGTATTCAATTTTAATTTGTGTTGCTTTACCATATCAGTATATTGTCCTTAGGCAGGCGAGAATTCTACCACTGAACTACCAATGCAGACAGCATATTGTCCTTAGGACTAAAAGTGATGTTTTAAACAGTTCTCTATAAAAACAACTAAACAAAAGCAGCTGAAAAGAACAAAAGTGAACTCCTTTACACTCCTAATGAATGATCTTCCTAAAAAATTCTATCATTTTGAAAACTGAACTCTGCTTAGTAACATGCATTTGCGTAGTGCCTAATTTCAACATTTTAAGGAAAAAGAACAAGAAATTTTGTCTGCACACTAAGTACTTTTTATGCATTAATCAATCAATTCATAATGACTGCTCCTAAAATCTTCAAGACTCAAGTCAGAATACAGATTTTACTCTAAAGTATGAAATCCTTGATAAATCATGCCATATAGGAATTATTTAACTATACAAGTTGTAATCTAGTTCACATTTTCCTAAACATAAATGCTTTTCCAAAGTATTTTTCTTTTCTTTTTTCTTTTTCTTTCTTTTTTTCTTTTTTTCTTTTTTTCCTATGTGAAACTCAATGAATGACAGCTAGAAAGAGGCCTGGAAGAGAAGGGTGAGAATTTTGAGAAATTTACTTAAGCTACACAACTTATTTTTAGTTGCATAATTAGTATTTTTTAAGCTTTTTATAGCAATGTATAGGAAAAGAAGAAAAGTCTTTCAAAATCAACTATCTGCCTGAAACCCTCAGATGACCAATAATGGAAAACATTTCCTCAGTGGTGAAACTAAGGCATTAGTTGAAAAAGCAGCTGTGTTTTAAAAGGACTATAACATCCATCATTCTCTCACCCTCTAATAAACTCTTCATAAAGAAAGGTGGAATTTCTGTCTTTTAAAATATCAATACAAGAGAAGAAAATTGCAGTAAAAGCCTGATGCTGCATCTTTTCTCTATTCCTTTCTGATTGCTGTTTACTGTTGGATATTTTAATCATTTTTAAATTATGATAATTATTGTTTGATTTTCTATCATTCAACACAAACAGTAGAAAGACACTCTTATAAGTTAATAATCAGTAAAGTATTAACTAAGTTCTGATCATCCAATGATAACAATCGAATCATTCAATGTCTAGCAAAAGAATAATAATAATTCATAATCTAAAACCTAACATATACACTGTACATTACTAATCATCTCATTTTGAGTAGATTCATAAAGAATGTGAACAGCAATTAAGACAACAGATGAGAGGAAACAAAGAAAAAGCTTTCAGCCAAAGGGCTTGGGTTCAGGATCAAGCAAGGACCAGGTTACTTGGGTCCAATCTCTATATAAGTACTGTTTCCTGTGGCAGCAAAGGAAGTTGACCTTCTCATGACAGTGATAACAAAAAGCTTTAGGCTGACTTTGTTGTCTCTGAGACTGTATTCATAAGCTGATCATGTATGACTCATCATTCCATAAGATGTATAGCTTAGGTGTAACTTCAATCTTATGTAAAAGATAGGTCATACACAGCTTTTGTAAGGATAAAATACATACAAATAAGATCAGTTAAATTTATTGAAGGTTTTAAAAATGCACAAATTAGATTGTCTGAATTAATTGTAAAATTATGGACATGTGCAAATGTACATTTACTCACGGAATCCATTCACTGGAGCAGTGAAAACTTCCAAATCTATTTTGCTTATAAAGCAATAGTGCTGTTCAGTAGACTGAGGAACTATCATCTTTCAGTCATATTTTTTGTAATAAAATGACACTTCTGTTTTATATATTAGTTCCTGGTGAGTTAAATATGTGTGAGTCACATCGTCAATACTAGTTTTAGCAAAATGAATTTTCTAAACTTGAAAATATGCAGATAAGGGTTTTAACAACTCTAAGAACAAACATTCCACTGTAGTAAATGTTTGTTAAAATTTCCTCCTCATTTCTACCTATATGGGTAGTATGACATTCTAAAAGAGGTGCTTATTATTTAAATGGTGTAAGGCATATGGGATCTCAAGAGAGATGATAATATTTTGTAAGGTTTCAGTGTCTGTTCATCAAAAGCACATGGTTCTACAAGCATCCCACTAACCTATCTCTCAAGGCCATTGTTAACATAAAAATGGCTAATAAAAAGAGGTGAAAGTTATAAAGCACTAACAGGTAAGATAATATTGCTTCTGCCTTAGGACTCTGCAAGTAACACAGTTAGTAAAAGCATCACAGTAATTTCCAGAGACATAAGATAAAGTCGATATTCTAATAGAGGTTAAATAGCTATAGTTTATTGTTCTTCCTACCTGACAGAGTCTTCCCATTGACAAGCTCAAACAAACTTTGAGTTCATACACCACTATAGGAGCTCTTATTTTTTTTTAAATCTTCTGGATGAACCTGGTTCAAATTCTGCTGTGTCCAGGTTACAGCTAAGCAATTGATGGAATTGAATCAGAAAAAAAAAATGCCCTAATTAAACATAAATAGAAAATTTCAAAGATACCAAATAATTTCTAAACAAAAAGTTATGTTCTTATGTTAATCATATCATTTAATGACTCACCTTCTGCTTTACTTACAGGGTACAGGCTACCCTTCACAAAGCTGCAGAAATCATAACCAACCAATTTACTGGCAGAAGTCATGGCTCCTTCATTCTCAGTTGAGTGATTTATGGAAGCATACAGAAATACATTTTGAAATTTTCAAAACCTAGGCTTTTCCTTCATCTTGGACATGAGGTAATGGTTTCTATACTAGTTTTGTTCAGTTGTCATTACTGTAGGTTCCCACACCCCTTTCCTCATTTCCGCATGTATTCTATAGTTTACTAGAGCTTTGTCCTCCTGACTGAAAATTCCCTATAGGAAGTTAAAAAATTCAAATGATGTTTTCTCTACTGACTATTAACCCAATAACTGAAAAACAGAAGTTTCTCAATAAATGTCACCAGATTATAAATGAATAAACCACAGATACAGTATGTCAGTGGTTTTCAACCTGTGTGTCATGACCCCTTGGTCATGATATTACATTACATTACAATTCACGACAATGACAAATTACAGTTATCAAGTAGAAATGAAATAATTTTATTGGGGGTCAGTATAACATGAGGATCTGTATAAAAGGTCACAGCATGGGGAAGGTTGAGAACCACTGCAGAAGTATGACTTTTAAAGTCTAACACTCGTTTGTGTTATCCACAGATTTAATGCTTCAATCTTATGGTAAAATATAGTTAACATGAAGATTGTAGTAAAACGAATACAAATAAGTGCAGCTAAATTTATTGAAGTTTAGAAATGAACAAATTGAATTGCTTAAGTTATATGTAAAACGATGGAAATGTACATTACTCTTGGAATCCATTCACTGGAGTCCAAAATATTTCTTAGAGCATGTGCTACATTCTAGTTACTTTGGTCAGAAACTGGAGATAAAAAGCCAATTAAACCTCATGTTTTCGAGATGGTATAGCTGGAACTATGACATGTTGACAGGCAAAGTCAGACAAGTTATATGAAAGGCAGGCTTCCTGGAGGACACAGGCCTCAAGTGGGAAGAAAACAATTCAGATGCCTTTGACTCAAGGCAAGTTAGTTAAGTGAAAAAAAGAAATCACAATTCAATTTTAGATAAAATCACATTTCTGAGTGTTAAGGGGGAAAGACAAGTAAGCTGAGAATTTTAACTGTAAGTAATTTATAAATTTAGAAACAAGGGCTTCTTTATTACTATTTAAAATAGTAATATTTCTAAGTCTCCGCAGAGAACATGTATTTGAAAGTTTCTGTGTGCCAGCGAAGCACTGACCTTATGCTCACCCAACTGTGCTATTTCAACCATCAATACTGGGAGACAACAAACCCAAAATGAAGAGTCTAGACATGCCTGACTGTCTAAGATGTGTCAAGATAGTGGAAGAGGCTCACTTGGATGGAACACAGACCTAACTACTGTGTCCTGTAGACCCTACAACAACTTGTAGCTTGCTTTTGGAATTCCTTCATTTTCTGTGACAAAAATACCAGTGGTCATTTAAAGAAGGAACACTCACTTTGCTGATATAAAACAGTTGTTTTTTTACTGTGAATGATGGGGTATAAATTATTATCAATGGTAAACAAGCAAATTTTAATCTGAAGTTAATCTTACACAAGTATATCTACAGTAAGGTAGATCAGATTGCCCCCAAATCCTGCAACTCCCAAGTCACTTTATGCAAAGCAGACTACATAGAGAGGTAGGATTGAAATTAGGGAATTGTGCTAAATGTCACTACTTAGCTCATTCAGCAATCAGGAACAATTTTGCTCCCATTGCTAACCCTGAGGGGTGGAGGAACTACAGGCCCACTATTTCATTATAACAGAGCACCATTGTTTCTACACATCACACAATAAAACTCACCACCCCTGCAAGGCTGTTATAGTTTTTTTTTTTTTCACTATAGCTAATTGTGAAAGACAAGGCAAAATATAGTAACTAAATTGGAGCAATAAACAAAGAATTGAAACAACTGAAAAATTCTGTAAGATAGTCATTCTACTAAATGAAACTTCAATCTTCTGAAGATTAAATTTCTTGATCCACCTCATGTCTGGGCCAGCACTAAAGACAAAGTCATCAAAATGTACTGAAATAACTAAACTCTAATAATATTATATATGTGAAATAATTATAATTAACTAAACTTTAATTATGAAATTTCCTCTTGAATTCATTTTTTTTCTCTCCCTTTGATTGAATTTAGAATAATGCCTCTACATCTACAGGACAGCATGGGATTTGAACTTTAGATTACTAAATAAATGAATTGCTCCATATCCTATGACCATCTATACATACACCACCTTCGAAGAGTCCATCAGTACACTACCACTGAGAAGACAGCAATCATCTTTACTCCACTATGCATGCTATTTTTGGAAAATACATCTGTGGCTCTCATAAATATTTCCGTGAAGAAAACGCCTACATTTCTATTCCATTCATCATTTGACAAATGCAAGTACATCTTTCATCAGTCAGCTTATAGTGAACTTATTGGCGGTGACTGGAATCCTTAAGGGTATATTAAATTTCTAAAGAAGAAAGCTAAAATGAAGGACATGCCACTCCAAATCCATGTGCTGTTTGGCCTAGTTATCACCACATTAGTACAAGCTGTAGATAAAAAAGTGGATTGCCCACAATTATGCACATGTGAAATCAGGCCTTGGTTTACCCCCAGATCCATCTACATGGAAGCATCTACAGTAGACTGTAATGATTTAGGGCTTTTAAACTTCCCAGCCAGATTGCCTGCAGACACACAGATTCTGCTCCTACAGACTAACAATATTGCAAGAATTGAACATTCCATAGACTTCCCAGTGAACCTTACTGGCCTGGACTTATCTCAAAACAATTTATCTTCTGTCATGAATATTAATGTACAAAAGATGTCTCAGCTTCTTTCTGTGTACCTAGAGGAAAACAAACTAGTTGAGTTGCCTGAAAAATGTCTGTATGGCCTGGGCAACTTACAAGAACTTTACATTAATCACAACTTGCTTTCTACCATTTCACCTGGAGCCTTTATTGGCCTACACAACCTCCTTCGACTTCATCTCAATTCAAACAGACTGCAGATGATCAACAGTAAGTGGTTTGATGCTCTTCCCAATCTAGAGATTCTAATGATTGGGGACAATCCCATCATCCGAATCAAAGACATGAATTTCCAGCCTCTTCTCAATCTTCGCAGCCTGGTTATAGCTGGCATAAACCTCACGGAAATACCAGATAATGCTTTGGTTGGACTGGAAAACTTGGAAAGCATCTCTTTTTATGACAACAGGCTTATTAAGGTACCTCAAGTTGCTCTTCAAAAAGCTGTAAATCTCAAATTTTTGGACCTAAATAAAAATCCGATTAACAGAATACGAAGGGGTGATTTTAGTAATATGCTACACTTGAAGGAGTTGGGGATAAATAACATGCCTGAACTTGTTTCCATCGACAGTCTTGCTGTGGATAACTTGCCAGATTTAAGAAAAATTGAAGCTACTAACAACCCCAGATTGTCGTACATTCATCCAAATGCATTTTTCAGACTCCCCAAGCTAGAATCCCTCATGCTGAACAGCAATGCCCTCAGTGCCCTCTACCATGGTACCATAGAGTCTTTGCCAAACCTCAAGGAAATTAGCATCCACAGCAATCCCATCCGGTGTGACTGTGTCATTCGCTGGATTAACATGAACAAAACCAACATTAGATTTATGGAACCAGATTCTCTATTCTGTGTGGACCCACCTGAATTCCAAGGCCAAAATGTTCGGCAAGTCCATTTCAGGGATATGATGGAGATCTGCCTCCCTCTTATAGCTCCTGAAAGCTTTCCTGCTAGCTTGGATGTAGATGCTGACAGCTATTTGTCCCTTCACTGCAGAGCTACTGCAGAACCCCAGCCCGAAATCTACTGGATCACACCTTCTGGTCACAAACTATTGCCAAATACTCTGAGAGAGAAGTTCTATGTTCATTCTGAAGGCACTCTAGACATAAGTAGAATAACACCAAAGGAAGGGGGATTATACACATGTATAGCAACTAATCTAGTTGGTGCTGACTTGAAGTCTATTATGATCAAAGTGGGAGGTTCGGTTCCTCAGGATAATAATGGTTCACTGAATATTAAAATAAGAGATATTAGGGCCCATTCAGTTCTGGTGTCTTGGAAAGCAAGCTCTAAAATTCTCAAATCCAGTGTTAAATGGACAGCCTTTGTCAAGACTGATGAAGACTCTCATGCTGCCCAAAGTGCTCGAATACCATCTGATGTCAAGGTGTATAATCTTACTCATCTGAAACCATCTACTGAGTATAAAATTTGTATTGATATTTCCACCATCTACCAGAAAAGCAGAAAACAATGTGTGAATGTCACCACAAAAAGTCTGGAAAGTGATGGGAAAGAATATGGGAAGAGTCACACAGCATTTATGGTCTGCCTTGGGGGCCTTTTGGGGATTATTGGTGTCATGTGTCTTCTCAGCTGCATCTCACAGGAAATGAACTGTGAGGGTGAGCACAGCTATGTGAGGAATTACTTTCACAAACCAACTTTGGCATTCAGTGAGTTTTACCCTCCTCTGATCAAGCTCTGGGAACCAGGCAAACAAAAAAGTGCACGCTTGGAAGTTAAAGCAACTGTTATAGGCGTGCCAATGAACATGTCCTAAAAACAAGCAACCAAACCTACTTCAAAGAAAAGCTCAAGACTGAGTAGTACTAAAGAATAAAACAAAAAACAAAACAGGAATAGATAAACAACAACGAAACCAGGCAGAGGAATGGTACTCTCTAGAAGGCAGATTCAGTTCCCCAGTGCTGCTCCTGGCCAATGGAGACATGAAAGTTCAACATTTTAATTGACTGGCTTCAAAGGGTACTGTGGCAACCAAATAAAAAAATTCCATTTTCTAGAACTTTCATGTAACTTTTCTGTCAGGACTACAGTTAACGTGAACAAAAACATTTCTGTATTTTTTTTAAGTATACAAGAGTAGTTGAACTGAACAATGCCTCCTCCTGTGTTGTATTACACATGTTAGCCACGAATTTTTGCAGTGACCAGATAAACTTGAATTGAACTGTGGTGTAAGGAAAAGGACAAATTCTGTAGAGTAGACACAGTGAGTATGTGGACATCTTTTATAAGGAAAAAATACATTTTGGATTAAAATCAATTGATTTTGTCTTGTTTTTGTTTCTAAATAAAGAATAATTTCTGGGAAATATCATCTGATTAGAAGTCATTTAAATACCAGAGTTTTTAACAGTGTTTTCTACAGCCAAAGTTGGAATGTTAAGAGTGAGATTTTCATTGAGTAACTACATTTTACTGATATACAAAATGGATTTTAGACAGCATTTTATCAATATTAAAAGGTTATAACATTATATTTAACACTTCAATTATTAATTAAAACAAATTCATTTAAAGTTTTTTCCAAATGCGATTCTGGAAGAGGATTTAATTATTAGGTTAAAATGATGTAAATTCAATATTGAGTAAGTCAAGGTCTAATTTTAATAATGAATTGATCAGCTAGAATTTGCTGCTTTGTAAAACCTTTTGCCATGTTTTAGTAGGACTTACTGATCTAAGCATATTTTCACATCTCCTTGAGACTTTAAATAACGAGCCTCAGTGATGTAACAAGCAATTTAATAATCTGCTACACCAAAAAACACAGTTAAAAAAAAACATTCCATTTTAAGAGCAGAGTTTTAGAATTTCACTATAAAATATGAATAAGTAGCAAAACTTTATAATGGCCAACAATTTGAAACTCTAACTTAGATTTTTCTCTGCACAAATTTAAAAACAATATAATGCATATGATTCTGGTGTTCACTGTAAAGTAAAACATAGTTTAGCCTAGAAACAGCATTTCAAACTTGCTATGAACACAGGGTGGCCTTGAACTCTGATTCCCCTGCCAGAACCCCTCAAAGGCAGCGATTACAACTGTATACTACTAATAAAGATACAGAAATAAAGTATAATACACTAAGACTATATTATATAAAGTATCTAAAATACAGGTTAAAATTATTTCACATTATAAAATGAAAAATACTATTTTAAAATCCTTTATATGAAGTGAAATAAACTTAATTGAAAAGTTAACAAAATACTAGTGAGGCTCATAGTTTTAGTCATTCTACAAATAAAAATTTCCTTTAAAAAAGTTCATTTTGGGGCAAAGGAAACATTCTAAAACAAAAACATGATCTTACGAAATAAGCCATACTTTAAAAGGCAAATTGTGTTTCTGTCCAGTTACAAGTTTCTATAGTAATAACTGTTGTGCTGCTTCGAATCAAATGTTTAATATTCTACAGAAGCTGAGTGCATATGATCAGCACAGCACCAGCCTGTAAGCAATCCCAGCATGGAGGCCATATCAATTTATTTGTTTATATTAGACATTTCTTTTGTATTAGCATTGACAGATTCTAATTAAATCCTAGCTGGGTTTGACAATGTGGAAGGTAATTGCTATGAACTCTTTAAAATGAAAGGACAAGCTGTGTTAATTTCAACAAAATGAAAATATGGAGCTTGTTAATTCATTGTGTTTCCCAAGCACAAAATTTACAACCTGATGAATCGCTATCACAAAGAAACTGACATTAGAATTCATCAGTAAGACACGCTCATATATCATGAGGGGCTTCAGCACCTTGGATAGAACTCTATGAGGCTCAGCTATTTATCAAAAACCTAAGAGCTGAAATATCACCTATTAGGATACAGTTACTGTATAGGTCAGCAAGATATTAATCATGTATCTTGTGTTTCTCTTAAATGTACCTTCGTGAGGAACCATCACAGCCATATCTAAAGCTTACAATACATTTCAAGCTACATACTTCCGTTAAAAATTGTTGTGAAATAAGCCCAATTAATAAACATACTAGAAGGCATACAAATGAATTTTTGTCATCAACAAATCAATGCAGGTACTTGAAGTATGTTTTGATTTTATTTAAGTATTATTCCAATGTATCATCAAGGAAGAAAAGAATTTCCTTTCAATAATGAGACTAGAATTAACATTCCCTATACAACCTCCTAAACAATCACAAAATTAAATGAACATACAGGTGAATTTTAAATATAGAATATATTTAAATTTAAATATAGAATATAGAATTGCTTTTTCAATGAAGTTTACTTAAAAAAAAAAACAGAAAACTCTGAAGTTTATATCTCCACAAAATCCAATTTATGGAATCTCCTATATGGAGAAAAGCAATCTCTCACAAAAATAATTTCAAAAGAGTGACATAATCTCACATTTTTTAGTATGAACCAAACTCAAGATTACTTTTAAAAACAAACATGCTAAAACAATCATGACTGTGAAATGTAGTTTTGATTACACAAGCATGTAGAAAACTCATAGGATTACATAGAGATGAAAATTTCCTACTAATGATATTCTAACTGCCCTAATATCAGAGCACAATGCCTTATACATGGCAAGAAGCTGATACAAATTAACTTTATGTGCTATCAGCTGAATCAATGTATAACACATACAATTCCATATAGTGCATGATTTTGAAGGGATGATAAATAGCCATTACTAGGGGAATATTACATTATGCTTTTATCATTATCTTGAGTGCAATCCTTCTACCTATTGAAAAAGCTTACTATAACTAGTATGGCATGTTATGATGATGACAGCTTCACACAGCCCAATTATGGGAGGGTACTCCATGATGTCCCACAGTAATGACATCAACTCAGCATGCAGTTTCACAGTGTAAGCTATCATCAAGTGACATGTGACTGTATGGAAAAGCAATAAAAACATCGACACTATTAACAAAGTCAAAATCCTATAATGGATAATGAAGTTTTGATATGCTATTAGTTTCCCTAGGAAGAATGAAGTGGAGTTTTGAGGTAGACAGATAACTAGATGAATATAAAGGTGTACCTATATGTATCATAATTACAAATGTTGGAGATTTTATTCTATTCGGACATCAAAATTTTAATCAAACTATGAATCAGGATAAACTGAAAATGATACTCAGTATACTCATTTATTTACATTTTGTATATTCTCAGGAAATATTAACTTTATGGATATTAATCTCAGGGAAAACTCTGAACAGAAAAAATCCCCCTGAACAGAGGGATTTATATTCTATAATTTCTCTTACATTTTTTTTCTATCAAGCTGTCACAGATATTTATCAACTGTACTACTTAGTGGTGTCACAGTGTTAGTTTGTAACCTTACATACAAACACTACTCAGAAATCACAGAACCTTTAATCAAAATATCTTACTTATAGAAATATGTTAAGATAAGAAACTTTTTACAACATATTACTGATTCTATTCTTATAATTGTTAAAACTAGCCTAATACTATCTAAATAGAGACTGACTAAATATAGAATCATAGATTATTTCTAACTACAGAAACATGGATTTTTTTTTTTTAAACTGAGGGAGTTTGGTCATCCTTGAAGCAAATGAGAAGTTAAATTCAAAAAAGTAATTTAGTACTGAACAACTGTTTATATCTCTTAGCTGGCTCTTCAAAGATTTGTTCAATGAAAGACCCAAGAAAACTAAAGTTCCTTTTATGTCAGATAAAATGTTCAGAACTGTAATATCTGGCAATTACAAAATTAATAATAAAACACCAACGTTTAAAGGTATATGTTTGCTGTAGAAGGGCCAGATTCCAACAAAACTTCCCTGCAACTGTTATAAAAAAAGCATCGAAAATCTATAATTGTATTTATTAGCAATAGAGACAACTTGCTCTTCATTCCAATGCTGACTTTTCTAGAAAACATAGACTAATTTCTTTACTAGAATTGCCAGAACATAATATAATAGTTTCCATTTTCTACAATAACAGTATTTGTAGAAGTCACAATACCTTATGTATTAGCCTTTTCTAACTGATATATCTTTATAAAATCATAGCATTAAGTGCCTATGGTAAACAACAAGAAACTGTTCATTAAAATATACAGTAAATGTCTGATATTATCAATTCAAAAATCCAGTTGAGCTACCCATGTCTAGAATTTAATAATCTCTGGTACAACTAAGGGAGTAAGCTTAGAGCATAACGACCTTCCGCATCCTCACATTAAGGTAATACAAATACCTCCCTTGTATTTGGAATATCTCTCCGAAGCTGGGAGAGAAAGAACTGATTCTTCAGCTATCAGAAATGACATCGTTAAGATAATGTAACACAAAACACCAAAACAATTCTTCAAAAGTATATGACCCAATATTAACATTTATTATCAGGGCTAGGTTAAGGTAGGAAATTTACAATAAATATATCCTTAATAGTTACGAAGAAAAAATGCAGGAAATAAGAAACAAAAATTCCTATCTGCAAAATAACATAACGGCACTAGCCATCTCTTTCCTGTTTGTTACACAGTTGATAAATAAACCAGCATTTTAGCACTTAATGTTTCATAGAGGAATACTTATTTTATAAGGAGTCAAAATTGGTTTTCATTCTATGGTATCAGCAAATCAATTGAGGTTCATGTGTGCAACAAAGAACAGCCTCCTAATATCTCAAAAGGTATAAACACTAAGGAACAACAGGCTCACCTCACTCTGACAGTAAAATTTTATCCCTATAATCAATAAAAATTAAGTAATTGTAGCATAAAAGACCTATATTAAAAACTGTGTGAGTAGAAGGGGAGGTTTCCCTCCAATGGATCATGTGAGCCTCAATCCAGAAATGTCCCTAAAGTAACTAGTTAAAAGTTCAGGTATTCTCCTGTAAGTGATAAAATACCACTACAAAAAAAATGTTACTAACATTTGCAACAATACAAATGCATATTATATGAGAAGAAGGAAAAAAGAAAAAAGAAAAAAGAAAACAAAGGAAACATTCACCAGCACCAAATGTCAGAATGGGCAATGATTTTTAGGAAGTTACCACAGGCTTAAAAAAAGTATATGAGAAAAATGAACTTCACAAGTAGGAGCCAAGAATATGATTGACACTTCTTTCTCTCTCTCCCTTCCTCTCTGACGTGTTCTCTCTCACAGAGAACATTTGAACTCATTCATATAAAAATCAATCTATTGTACACTTGTACAGATAACTAACTCACTCAAGGAATGCTCAGAAATGCAGCATTAATATTACCACTTTGCATTCTATGTTACCATATAACTAAGAATACATGTCAAAGAAGTAGTTTTTCTTCCTCCTAAATAGAATGGGAAACACAAAAACAAAAAGATGCAATATCATGTGATAAAATAAAAACATCCAGGTGATCTGGTGGATGGAAACACTACATCAATATGAAGAGACATGGGGATGTCTCAATGGTACAGCACTTACCTAGCACAAAGCAGGTACAAATCAAAACCATAAAAACTAGAATAATTAGAACTCTTAATTATCATTAACATCTAACCTACTCCATTCAAGGGTTCTGTTAAAATACTCCTATCACAGTTTTGCATCAGAACTTGGGGACAGTTTGCTAGATTTCTTTGAGTACTTCCAAAAGACAAACAACATTAGTTTAAAAAGACCAAAAGGAAAGAAAATCTATGCATATTGTTAAATTTAAACAAGCATATTTGCCAAATACCTAGCATGCACACAGTCAGGACCTGTTAAAATCTGTTTCTGTCTGCAATTATTCCCACATCCAACTCATAGTTTTCAACTATCAAATACAATTCTACTAGCTTTGAGTACAGGTGGTAAGTAAACAGCTAAATGTGCTTTCCAATTCTCAGATTAAAACCACCTCCAAAACAATCTATCTTAGAAAGCACCTTCTGAGTTTTTCTTTTTTAAATGTCATGGTGGTACACTCCTTTAATCCCAGCACTCAAGAGGAACAGGTAGGAGGACCTCTGTGAGTTCAAGGACAGCCTGGTCTATAGAGCTAGTTCCAAGACAGCCATGACTACATAAAGAAACCCTGTCTCAAAAAAAAAAAAAAGTGTGTGTGTGGGGGGGGAGGGGGTGGAGATAGTTACAAACAATCAAAAAATGCTGAGAAAAGAAAAAAAAAATTCTTCCAGCTTTCTGCCTACAGACACATTCTTTGACTATCATTAAGGAACAGTGCAACACCAACAGTTTAGGGTTAAAAGTCACTGTTCTGGCAGTCTATCTAAGCATGGCTAGCGACTTCTAGTCTGCTGCAACCTTCCAGCTCTCAAAAGGACACATTAATGAACTACATGCTACAGTTCTAGAGAGAACACTATTATTTAATGTACTTCAGAAGACATAGATTGTTTAGTGATGAATGGAACAGCAAAAACAGAAATAAAAGCACACGTATATACGTGATTAGAACCTCAAGTGACCATTTAATAGAAAGCTAGTCATCCAAGATTTCTAGTCAAAGGAAGGAGGTAGCTGTTTAAAACAAATATTTTCATAAATAAAATATCCCATTGCACTAAGCTGGGATGGGAGGATAATTTATCTACAAAGTTTCTAAGCATTCACTAACTATTCACTATAAATGCTTAAAAGATACTATCCCCAGCATTTTTCTCATTCTCCATGACTAATTTCCACCTTGGTTTATGACACTGTTGTTGATCTTCACATGAACTGTGTATATTGCTGAGGTCCTCCTAAGGACCTTCTGGAAACCAGTAGCAGCAACATGTTTTAAAATTTCATTTGTAAAGTATCATATAAAGAAATGGGCTTCATTATGGAATTTACATGTATATTTAATTTTGCCTGGTTTTTCCCACAATCACTAAGCAAATGTTTTAAATAGAGAGACCAATCATGGTCTATGTCACCCGAATATGGGATATAGGTAATAGAAATTATATCAACTACTAGCCATTCAGGATGATGCCATAGCAAATCCATTGGCATTAAAAAAAAACTTCCAGTAAAAAAGTAAATACTACCAAATTAATCTATAAAGTTCAACACATAAAAATAGTATCATAATAATTATGAAAGTCATAGGAACAGCTAATAGGTATTTCAGAGTACAAAGCATTCTAAAGGAGCATAGAAGGCTTCAAATACACACTGCTTTATAAAAATACCCATTAAGAGAAAAAAGCAGATTAAACATGGCTTAAAAGCAATGACAGGCTAAAATATTTAATAACCATCTGAATACTGAGTGGTTGGGACAAAGTTCTACAGGAGGATAGAGCAAGAAGCAGCTGGAGACAAGTAATAGAGACACAGTTCAAGCCAGAGTAGAAACTATCATCCCAGAGAAAAAGGATGCCAAGTTAAAAACATCATGTCTAGTTGTAAAAGTAGAAAAACCTTCTTAGGTTTCCCTAATCTGATACCACATAAACACATGCCTACATGCAAGTCTTCAGGAACTTATCTGTAATCTCCTGTGTTAGAACAGACCTGTATTTCAGGACAAACTAATTTCAATTTTGTCTTCAAAGCAAATCCCTTTGAAAATACACAAGGACCAAAATGTCCCTGTGGCTCTCCATTACCCCTACAAAGGCAAATAAGTGAAAAAGAGCCTAAAAATTCTGGGGAATTTTGTACATAAAAATGTAAGTTTGTGATATATGGCTTTGAATGTAAGCCTTACATAATTCTATTTTCACTATGAATTGCATTTTTCTTTTGAATTTTCACAAATATATTACATGAAGCTTAATAAGTATGTAAGTTCAAAAACAGATAACAGGCAAAATGTTCATGCCACATTCTAATTCTTTGCACTATATTTTGTGATGATCACAGTGATAACTACTGGGGTGGCAACAGTTATCACTCTCTTCAAATTACATTTAAAGTTTCTGTGTTCTGTTATGTGTCTAGCTAGGGCAGTTAGCTCACACTATCTTAACTCACCAAGAATGTATGTAGCTAGACATGTAATTGGACACCCACATCTTCTAGACTTCTTGGACACTATTCTTGGTTAAGAAGAAAAAGCTAATCTAATACACAATTATCAAATACAGAGCTTCCTAAACTTTCCTCTTGCAGTCTCTTTCCATGTAAGGTATCTTTATATGAACCAGAGTATATGGGTCTATAAAATAAACATATAAATAAAACATTTACTGATAATAAAGCATAAGGAATTTAACTTAAAACAGTTCATTGGCATGCAGATATTTTTTTTTCAATTTAGGAAATTAGAAATATTTGCATACTAATGAGGTAGGTATGATTGCTCATTACTATATAAATTACACAGTACATTTTTTATGACTAATACTGTAAGACACAGTATCTTCAACATTATTCAGCATTTGTCAGTATTTTGATTTTATAATTGTCAATTCTGAGAAACTACTTTGCATAAATACATAGCACAAAAAAACAGACATATGCCTATGGCCAACTTAGATTGTACAAATTCAGCCTTCATGCTAAAACAAAATTCATTTAATGGCATTTTATGAAACTTAAGGGAACAATTCAAATGGCAATTTTCCTAATCAAGCATTCTAATGAATATAGTTCAAAGATATATTGATTTATTATTTATGTGCTGAGAGATGATGGTGAGGATATAGTGAAATTACTTGTTTTTATAATGAAACCCTTATGCTTTTATTTTGTGTATAGCAGTCAGTATAACTTGAGCCAAGGTGGTTCAGGCAATATGAGTGGTGTGCCTTGTGTGTACCAGAAACAGCTGAATGAAGCCATAAGCATGGACACTGACAGAACACGCTCAGCTCATTTGGAATGTGATTTTCAGTTCCTTTGTGATCACTGGTCTGTAAGGAGTACAGTTTTTCTGCCCACCGCCTGGTCTTGTCCCACCGCCGCGCCAGCCCCAAATAATACACAGAGACTCTGTATTTGATATTATGCTGTTGGCCAGTTACTTGTTTCTTACAGGCTAGCTCTGTCTTAAGTATTAACCCATTTCTATGTATTTCCACGTGTCCTTAACAGTGAGAGGCCGCTGCCGGTTCTTCCTTCTCCAGACTCTCCATCTTTTCCCCCTTACTACTTCCTCTTTCCTCCTTGTCTCCTAGTCCCTCCTATCTTCCTTTCCTATTGGCCAACAGTGCTTTATTCATTAACCAGTATGAGAAACATATACAGAATGACATCTCCCATCACTGGTCATTCATAAAAGTTGTACTCCTCACAAAGATTTGTGGCCTCACATTCATTTATGAATTACCACATGAGTGCTGACTAAAAGTTTAAGACACTGGGAGTCAGGGCTGGAGAGATGGCTCAGCAGTTAAGAACACTGGCTTCTCTTCCAGAGGATACATGTTCAATTCCCCAGCACCATCTGTAACTCCAGTTTCAGGAGATACAACTCCCACTTCTGACCTCTACAGGTACCAACATACATGTGGCACACAGACATATATGGTGGCAAAATGTCAATATCTACAAATAAAAATAAATATAAAAAAGAAAATTAAAAAGAATCTAGGGTATCAAATATAAGGAGACCATTAAAGAAGTATATTTTATCACAGCAATTTAATTCAATGCTAAAGACACAATTTACATTATTGGGTTACCTCTTCTACTATGGGAAGATCCTTTTGCTGTTCATTTTTCTCAAAAGTGTTTTAGGTAAATGTGATATCAATATATTAACATAGTAATTTCAGTTCTTTAATAATACTTCTTTTGAAAACTTTCTGGAGAATTTTCACCTGAAGCAAAGAACAAAATTTCAAACAGAAAAGTAAATATGATAAAGCAGATACACTTTTCTTAATATTTAAATCCTGGCAGCTGAGTATCCAGTACCTGGAACCAGCTCTGGAGATTACTAAAGAATATGGCAAGTTGCCATGGTTGGCAGATCAGTTCCACTCACTAAAGTAGAGGTAACAGATAAGAGTCACATGACCTTTCAGACAACATCTAAATGCAATGACAGACTGAGCTGTTTTATTTATAAGAGGAAACCTGACCCAATATGAGGCCATATTTCTCAGGCCAACTGTTTCTCAGCAGACTATCTAGAACAACTATTAGAGTATGCACAGTCATTTGTCACAAAATGTCATCTCATTCTAAGAAGAAAATAATAACAATAATAGTCTGGTTTTAGCTACACTGAAGTCAGAACATGTAAAATACCAAAATACCTGTGATACCTGGCTATGAGACAAATGCTCTGCATCTGGAGTAGGGAGGAGCTTCTGAGACCAGGACTGAATAAGAATGTGTGACCCTCATGCCTCTGCCAATAATGTTCTGGAACTACAAATCTGTGCCACTACCTATCCTAGCTAAACGTTCATTAATAAGCTCCATTGTTTCTACACATGTGAAAGACTTTCAAAGATGTTTCCATATACTTACACAGGACAGTTGATTACATTAGCCATATGTACTACCTCCTAAGAGAAGCCAGTAAATCACTGGAACCTCACAGGAAATAGGTATCCCATCAGATTAAAATTATCATCACATAAATTCACAAGCCCATTGGATCTTCTATTGCCCCCAAATAAGTACCATCAAACAATTATGAGCTGCCTCCTCGGTGGCAAGAGCCCAACAATCAATATTGTTCTATTCTAGGAAAAGCTAACCCTATGATCTTAAACACTAGGGCTTAGAGGGTTCTCATGAACTTGAGATCCCAAGTTTATTAACATGATATCACATTATTCTTTTAAAATATATTACCTAAAGCCAGGTATGATGGAATAGTCCTATAATCCCAATATTTGAGAGACAGAGACAGAAAGATCTCTTTGAGTTCTAAGCCAGCTGAACTATATAGGAAATTCCAGACAAGCCATGGATACATAATAAGAACCTGACCCAAAAACGTACCTTAAAATACAAAACACTTTTGGCATTATTGTACTTTAATATGTTACTGTGAAATTAACATATAATTAAGACACAAGGACAAAAAAGAAAACCCAACTACAGTGACAGCTTATAAAAGTCTACCATTCTAACTACTCTAAGTTTTTTCTTTAATTAAATTGGCAATAATTTGTGAAAAATGGAAGGTTGCTAGTAGAAATACAAATTAGTAAATTTATAGAAAATAGTATGGAGTGCCCAGAAATAGTCACTTCTACAACAACCATAGGATACAGCTGTGTCTGGTACCTACTGCATCAAGAAAGATACACACATACCTATACTTACTGTAGCATCATCCACTAGAGATGAGCTACAGTCAGTTCTGGTTCTTGTCCACACAAGGATGGATCAGGAATATATGGCATATATACACAGGAGGGTACTAGTCTTCTACAAAGAAAAATGGGATTGTGTCCTTTGCAAGAAAATGATAGAAGTAGATGTTTCAAAGTTAAATGAAATGAGCAAGACACACCTGTTTCACGTGTTTTTTTTTTTTTCACACTTTAAAAAGGCATCCTAAAAATAGTAGGAAAGGGACTACCAAGAAAGATTCAGCCAGTCAGAGCAGGGTACAAGGAGAGGAAAGTTAGGATGGTGGAAAGGATCAAAGTATGATATATGTATTGTGGAAATATCCAAGAAAAGCTCACTGGCAGGTGCAATTAAAATCCAGCAATTAGAGTTCTTAAAAATCTACTACTCTTCCTCGTCAAAATTTATAATTCTGTCTCTCTCCACTATTTTCGTTCGAAACAAACTAAAGCTGCACACATTTTCCAAGCAAAATAAAAGCCATCCAATTTCCAAGTGAATGGGGAGCTAAGAACTCACAGGTTACTCTCTAATTTAGTCCCCAATGTCCTCATGTTGAGAGCAGCTGCTCTTACCCTCCCTAGTTGGTAAGTCCTCTGAGATCATCTACTACACCACCCCACAAACAATTGGTTTTGGTCCTATCACTCTGAGCTATTTGTTTTCTCTAGTCTTAATTTGTTCGGGCTAGAGAGAAACAGAGAACAAGTCTACCCTATACCTACAGAGAAGCTCTACAAATCGCTGATTATGCTGTCCTGTCTCTAACGTTTCCTTGTTCCACATGGAAGACACTCACAGCCATAAAGCAATTCATTTTCAAGGACCACATCTTATATTACAGATGAGAAACTCAGTGAAGGAAGTTAAAGTAGCCTATGAGAACAGTAGAAACAAGCTTTAATTGACAACAGTGAGAGGGTTTGTTCTTCACACAAAACCAAATTAACTTTTTCCCACCTACTGTAATCCTTAAACACAGTTACTTGCTGCCCCCTTCCCCCAATTAAAGTGTCCCACTCTTCTCATTTTCCCCTTCATAAAACTTGTAATGAGACAAAGGATGGGACATGGGAGGGCCTGAAGGAAAGAAGAGGAAATGATGTAATTTTGTTTTAATAAAAATAAAATTTGAAAAGTTCTCTCATTTATATTAATCACATATTAATACAAATTTCTCTAGACAAAGCCACTTAGGAGACAGCAGGGAATGGCAACATGGTGACTCAAACAGCACCACCAAAAATCTATTACTCTTTTTGCTTGGTTTTGGGTTTTGCTGAGGATTAAGACACAGCATTGAGAATATTATACTCTAATGGTAAAGTCATTAGCAGAAGATGCAGAATCCCAGCTAAAAAGCTTATCTGATTGATGGCATACTTCTCCAGATGAAGCATGGTGCAAGCTAACACCTGGAAACAGAAGCAGGACAATTCTGCCTTGTGCATGCCATTGCTACTAAGGGAAGAAAATTAAAGAAAAATGTGTCTGGCAAGCAGATATCCAGGGTATTTCATTATTAAACTTGCTGACCATCAAAATCCACAGTGACATATAAGGATTTCTGGCAAGGAGACTATAAATTAGAATAATTAAAGCTTGGATTTATTTTCACATTTGACTTGTAAATGTTTTTAATCTATGATCCACATTAAATAAACATAGCACATTGCAATCCACACACATTTCAGGAAAATAATTTGTTCATAACCTACACAAGAAATGCTGAAAATTCCATTAAAATGTCATATAAAAATAGCTCACCAGTATGAACAGAAGAGGTTGTCTACTTGCTGAGTATTTGTCATCAACTGCCTAATCACAGCATCACAATTTTCTAACACAGAACAAAGCTTACCTACAACACTTGCATCCTTTTTCACGTACTCAGATCAACTTTTTTTTCTATTGGACACTTTTAGACCACATTGCTCATATAAGAAAAAGCATAAGCCAGTAAGTTGTGCAAATGATATGAAAAAGTAATTTGGTTTGACAGGTACAGATAATAAATCACAACTTCAGGCCTCTGAATAATAAAGGCACACACTTGAAAGCAATTTAGTTTCTGAAAACCATGGGGTTCCAGCAGCTTTACTCATGAGCAACAGAAACATGCTTAACTTCTGTTAAGACCTGAATATGAATGAGTTGAGAAATTTCACTTCTAAGACAGAATTCTCTAACTCCATTGAAATACAGATGGACTCACGACACCTTGTGTAGCCCTCCTTTAAAATACAGAACAGAATTATTCCTTTCATCCCTACCCAAGTATTTAGAGAATATGGGTAATGTTGTGATGGCTAAGGTAATGTGGATGCTTTTGTTCCACTGGAAGAAAAAAAAATCCCTTTTACCTAATGGTTTTCTACTGCTTCCATCTGTTCATCACAGGCACAACTAGGGTGACGGTGTCATAAAGAAATAACCACAATATTGAAGAGATATGGAGAGAGTGGACAGCCTTGTCTTGTTCCTGATTTTAGAGGAATCACATTGAGTATTTCTCCATTCAGTTTGATGTTGGCTGTTGGTTTCCTGTATACTGTTTTATTATGTTCAGGTATGTTCCTATAATCCCTGATATCTCCAAGACTTTAATCATGAAAGGGTGTTGGATTTTGTCAAAGGCTTTTTCAGCATCTAGTGAAATTTTCATGTGGTTTTCTTTTTCAGTTTGTTTATATGATCAACTACATTGATAGATTTTCATATGATAAACCGTCACTGCATTCCCAGGATGAAGCCTACTTGGTCATGGTAGATGAGTTCTCTGATGTATTCTTGGAATCAATTTGCCAGTTTTTATTGAGTAGTTTTGCATCAATGTTCATGAGGGATATTGGTCTGTAGTTCTCTTTCTTAGTTGTGTCTTTGTGTGGCTTGGGACAAAGGTATTTGGAGCCTTGTAAAGAGTTTGGCAATGGCCCTTCTGCTTCTATTATATGGCACACTTTAAGGAGTATTGGTATTAGCTGTTCTTTGAATTTCTGATAGAATTCTGCACTGAAACCATCTGGCCCTGGACCTTTTTTGGTTGGGAGACTTTTGATGACTGCTTCCATTTCATTAGGGGCTATAGGTCTATTAAAAATGGTTATAGGTTCTTGCTTTAATTTTGGTATGTAGTACTGATTATCTGGAAAATTGTTCATCTCATTAAAGTTTTCCAATTTTGTGGAGTATAGGTTTCTGAAGTCAGACCTCAACATTCTCTGGATTTCTTCAGTATCTATTGTTATGTCCCCCTTTTCATTTCTGATCTTGTTAATTTGCATATTCTCTCTCTGCCTTTTGGTTAGTTTGGATAAAGGTTTATCTATCCTGTTGATTTTCTCAAAGAATAAAATCTTTTTTACATTGATTATTTGTATTGTTTTCCTAGCTTCTACTTTATTGATTTCATACTTGAAGTTCTAGCTAGAGCAATAAGAAAACAAAAGGAGATCAAGGGGATACAAATTGGAAAGGAAGAAGTCAAACTCTGACTATTTGCAGATGATAAGATGTTTACACAAGTGACCAGAAAAACTCTACCAGGGAAATCCTACAGCTGACAAACACCTTCAGCAAAGTGGAAGGATATAAGATTAACTCAAACAATATACAAAAAATAAAGGGGCTGAGAAAGAAATCAGAGAAACATCACCATTTACAATAGCCACAAAGAACATAAAGTGTCTTGGGTAATGCTTACCAAGTGAAAGACCTATGCAATAAAAACTTTGAGTCTTTAAAGAAAGAAATTAAAGAAGACACCAGAAAATGGAAAGATCTCCCATGCTCTTAGATAGGTAGGATCAACATAGTAAAAATGGCAATCTTGTCAAAAGCAATCTATAGACTCAATGCAATCCCCATCAAAATTTCATCACAATTCTTCACTGATCTTGAAAGAATAATAATCAACTTTATATGGAAAAACAAAAGACCCAGGATTGCCAAAACAACTCTATACAATAAAAGAACTTCAGGAGGCATCACCATCCCCAACTTCAAGCTCTATTATACAGCCATAGTCTGGTGGTGGCACACACCTTTAATTCCTGCACTCAGGAGGCAAATGCAGGCTGATCTCTGTGATTCCAGATGAGCCTCATTTACAAGACCTAGTTCCAGGACAGCCTCCAAAGCCACACAGAAACCCTGTCTAGATAAACCAAAAAAAAAAAAAAAAAAAAAAAGAAACTAGTCACCAAAACACAAGATAATTCAATTTAAAAGTTGGGTACAGAACTACATAGAGAATTCTCAATAGAGGAATCTAAAATGGCTAAAAGACACTTAAGAAAGTGCTCAACATCCTTAGCCATCACGGAAATGCAAATAAAAACAATTCTGAGATACCATCTTACTCCAGTCAGAATGGCTAAAATCAAAAACACCAAAGAGAGTTTATGCTGGAGAGGGTGTAGAGAAAGAAAAAACACTCCTCCACTGTTGGCGTGAGTGAGAACTCGTACAGGCAATTTTGAAATCAGAATGATGGTTCCTCAGGAAAATGAGAGTCAACCTCAAGTATTTCCACTCTTAGGCATATACCCACATTCATACAACAAGGTCATCTGATCAACTATGTTCATAACAGAATTATTTGTAAGAGCCAGAAACTGTAAGACCCTCAGTACCCCCCAGAACTCAATGTCCAGTCCAGTTGCTGCAACAGGCAAAAGGCTTTAATGAACAAGAAACGGGCTCCCCCAGCACACAGGCTAGAGAGAAGCCCCATCCAACCGGGCACAGGTGTTTTTAATGAATGAATATATACACAATATATTCAAAGATGCTCATATGGCCACACTCCAGTGCTGAAATTCTCTGCACTGTGTTAACTTGGGGCCACAGGATCACAATGAGAAGGCAGGGGGTGGGGGTGGTGCTGGTGTGTGTGTGTGTGTTTCTCAATCCATTCTAAATTTTACAACCATCTAGCAAGAAGCAACCTATCACTTGTTGTAAAGGAAGTATAACTTACATGCAAAATCCTATAAAAATAACTCAATGGAATCAAACCAGGTATGCAAGAAAAGCAAGCACATAGAAGATTAGAGATAGCATTTTTATAAAGGTATGCTCTCACTTTTTACATTTTCATTCTGCCTAAGTAATATTTGTTTCTCGTGAACCTAATCATATAGCTGGTTGTTTTGGCAGAGAAAAATACCTCAAATTATTTGGTTGCAAGCCTAAAATAAACAGTGTAGGATTTCTAGGTCTTTGTGCACAGCAAGTTATTTGCCAAAAATGTTTAAGGCAATGTAAATTGCCTGCATTTTTATTCCTGAAAGGAAAAATTACAACAATAAAAAAGACGACAGTTACAGAAGATACAAAACCACTGATTGCTATCCAGTTCAAAAGTCTTTTAAAATATTCTCTGTTAACCTCTACCTTAAAATCCTTCTAGATACTTTGAGAATTAATTAATAAATTATAGTGATACATACTTGATAAACAATGTTTCATCTACATAAAAAAAGCTTCCATCTTTGTCTCATTTATATGTTACAATTAAGAAAAAAACATAACAGAGATAATGAAATAAAAAAAACTGAATTAAAACACAATTTGACTTTTTCAGAATCCAAATGGCAGTAAGTTTCACTCAGGTGAAAATCACAAGTGTTTCCATGAATGGACAGTAAGCTATAATGGCCAAAGAGTGCATGAGGTTAATATTTCTTTGTTTGATGGAATTTACTAAGGAATTAAAATGCTGGCCATTTAGGAAAATTCAAAGTTTGGACAGATTATGCACTTTGCCTGAATGAACTTTGAGAATTCTGTATGGGTGTGTGGTGGGACTGTTAAGAAGACATAAGGATAGTCATGAGTCAGTGTTCAGATGTTTTTGAGAAAAGTCCAGCTTGTGGTAACTAACCAGATCTTGATTTGCAACTTGAACAATTAGTTCCTTCAGAAAGTCGTATTCAATTTGTTTGTTTGTTTGTTTGTTATTCTAAAAGATAACACTCAGAGAGGGTAAAAGGGAGGAAGAGAGGGAGGGAAGAAGGGAGGGAGGGAGAACTGGGATAGACATGTAAAATAATAAATTAAATAAAAAAAAAGATAACACTCAAATAGTACCTACTGGCTTAATAAAAAAAATAATAAATCCCAATGTCCTCAAGTAGAATAATACATTATTTTCTGAATTGAAGATACTATTTTGACCTAAGAAAATAAAACATTTATGAAGCTTGTTATTTCCATAGCAAACGATAAAATAAGGATAATTTTTTTTCTATGATAATATGGTCAAAGCTATGCACTAAAACAAAAATGGAAACCCTAAATTTACCCCTACATTTGTCTCCTATACCAAGCCCGGAACAATTCAATTTCAATATCCTACTTGTGTTATTGTCTGTGAGCTCAATGAACAGGAATGAAAGAAAAATAAATACTGAAGAAGGGGAGGGGAGAGGAAGGGCAGTGAGAGTAGAGGAAGGGGAAGCGGAGTTAAAGGGAGGGGCAAGAAGCAGAGGAGAGAAGATAAAAAAGAAGAGAAGGCCAATCCCAAACACTGACAGTAAAGAGCCAGAAAATGACAGGTAAGAAAAAAGAGCCAGAGGAATTCACTGCTGGGATGATAGGGAAAGTAAAGGAGACTCAAAGGGATCTAGAAGGATATGGCTTCATGCTCATCTGAAGGGATGGATTACTCTTCAAGGTGAAAGAACACAAAAGAAAAAAGAGGGGAGGGGAAAGAGAGAGGAAGACAGGGAGGAAGGCAGGAAGAGAGGTTAGCAAATTAGCTGTGCATGAAATAGCAATGCTCCAGCCAATAGGAACCTTTTGGCAAGAATCATGGTACTCAGTGAGTGAATGGTAGGTATTTTCTGCTGACATATTCTACCTTCAGATTCTGATATCTAAATGAAGTTCAAAGTAGATACATACCTTTCAAAACACTATGTTTCACTTACTATGATATCTGTTATTGCACAGACAATAAAACTGTGGAGTACAAACTATGCGAAACCTAAGAAAGATAATTGGTTAGAATAAATAAGTTTGCAAGGCCAAGACATTTTGGCCAGATGGATTTTTGCAATTTTGGAAATATCAAAACTCATAAATATCACAGGGTGTAAGAACTCAGAACATTCCCATCTGGCTAACAAGAAAGTGATTGTTCTGCATTGGTACTGACAATGAGTCCATACTGTTCTTTCAGATACTACAATTGTTTAGTCTCTTAAGAAGAAAAATCTCATCTCCTCAAGTGGCAATTACGTAACCACTTGGGTACAAAGCAAATCAAAAAGGTTTACCTCTGAGAGAGATGCATCTTGCCATATCTACTCTGCTTACAAGTACCTGTGAGTCATACTATAAACTTAGGTACTGACTAGTGTGATAGACAGATTGATGTATGTATTCTAGCTGGAAACTTCATTGCTAGTTAGTAGCTGTATCAGAACTGTTACTTCTAAGTACACTTTACTATCCACAGTCAAGGCATAGATGGTATAAGGGAGCGTAAAAGAGAAACAAAATAACAATTCCCATTACCCTAATTTTACCATTGCATTTGATACATGATTTTCAAATAATTAACTTAAACATGCAGTTTATCTGCTCAGAAATACTATATCCTATGTACTTGTATTGCCTGGAATAATGAATTTTGTTTATTATATATCTCCATATGCAAATTTCCCTTCTAATCATTCAACAGATAATTCTATCACATTTGTGTTAAATAAATATTAGTATACATTAGAATTATTAGAATTCATTCACATAGTATGCTATAATCACATTTATCTTTTATGTCATTTTTTAATTCCTTATAGTTCTATCTCTGCGTTGCTTCCTCATTCATGATCCAACCCTGCAGAATAAGTCACAAAACATCTCTCTGGGCTACGACAGCCTGCAACCCTCTTTCTTTATCATTACAGGTCCACAAGGCTTTCTAAAATCCTTAGTGACACTTGAGGAAGAGCAACTTACCCATGTTCTCAACTCAGTATAGTGGACCTGGACTTAAATCTAATTTTCAGCAACTGTGTGTACTACTAAACTATCAGAAGCAAGTATCAAAAGCCACAACACAGACAAGAAAATTACAGGAAGGAAATGTAAATATTTGTGAATAACAGATAAATCCTGACTATCATGGAAGGTAACAGAGCAGAAATGAGCCAGCATTTTATCTTCAGTTTTCCAAAGTAAAGATATGGATTTAGTTGAATATAAACATATTTTATTACCTCCAAATTTTAAGAGAAAAAGCTAATCAGTTTCAGAAGCATCTAGGTGTGTAGGTCTGTATTTTAAAAAGCCCCCCCAGGTGATATCAGTGATTCTGACGTAAAAAATACAGTTTGACCACCAAAGCTTTAGACTGTATCACTCCCCCTCTTTATTAAAAGTGTAGAATATAGAGGAGACCTCATCAAATATGGTTTAAGTGCTCATCTGGCACATGTTTTGGAGAACATGTTCCTTAACAGAAAAGCAAAGTGATACTCACAAGGAAAACAGGTGTTTCTAGATAGATCTACTGAAGCAATTCACTGCCGCCTGGACACACACTTGTCCAGATAAGCCACCAATCATCAGCTCACATAGGCTTCGGGCATGTCTGTCTCAGCGCTTCTCATCTGTGATACACTTCAGTTACAACACTAACTCCTCACAGTACAGTCTGCACAGGGCAACTGTCCAGTCTTCTGCAAACTGCCCTCCCTTTGGAAGATGGCCTCAAGTGGCCTTGCAGGTAACCCTCGTTTCTGACCTTTCTGACCGACCAACTTCCAATGATCAGCATCTGGTTAAATATTTCATTAGAATGACACTAAACACAGAAATGGCCTTTATTGGGACTAGAATTTTATGATAAAAAAATACACATTAAAGGTCTCTATGTTGGACAGATACCATGTCGCTTAAATGAAAAGTCTGTAATCACTGGGCTGGCATTTCCCAACACAATCAATGCTCATTCCACCATATCCAGGAACTTTGTCAGTAAAACTTCAGAGGGACTGAGAGTTCATTATCAACACTCCCAATGCTGCCTGGTATCCAAAACAAAGACCAAACAAATTATTACCCAAAAGTTTGCATTTACTGTTTGGTGAATTCAAAGCTTTGTCTTGTACCTAAGATGGAGGAAAGGGTATTCTATCAAGAATAAACTGGAGAGAAAAATGAGGCTATCAAAGACCATAAAATGTGGTCTTGCTCTTAAGAAAACCACCAAGGACATGTGACAAATCCAATTGTCTATCCAGGGCAAGTTTCTTCTACTATATTAGTAAAGGACTGAAGTGGATGGTCTATTGATTAATTCTAATAGTATACAATTATATGTGTTATTTTATTCATTTATTAAAGTAATCTGGTTAGTGGCTAAAATTGTTACCACTTCAGGACCAGCAAGATGGTCAAGATAATTGCTGTGGAGCCTAAAATCTGTATATATATATGTGAGTGTATATACATATATATATATATATATATATATATACACATATATACACAAATATATATAAGTAAAATGTAATTAATGTATAACATTTAATAAAAATTAAGTTATTGTCACTTCATTAGTTAAAATAAAGGCAGGGACAAAGATTCTATGTTCACTACATTTATTGTAAGACCTATTACTCTACTCATCTGAAGTGAATGTTTTTTTACACCTCTACCATCAAATGATTCTAAAATTTATACTTTGTAACTTGCTTTGGCTTAATTTCTCTTCTTCATATCAAGAATGAACAGCTCAGCCATTGATAATAAAGACTCCTGGGAGCATTTGTAACTATCTCTTAGAACTTGGATATGAGTTTTAAGTTAAACCCCAATTCGAATTCAGACTTTAATTTCATATTAAATTGTCTCAAAGAAACCAAAACATGAAAAAAATCAAATCTACCACTGATTACAAAGAACATCAAATACAAGAGAGTCCTATGAACTCAGCTGTCACTTATTCTTCACCTGTCTTCTTCCTTACAGGTCTAGTGATTGATGCTCAACAGCAAACAGGTTATTTGGCAAAAAGGAAAAGGAAAAAGAAAGTAGGTTTCTTGTCATTTCACAATTGCAGAGTCCTAGTAAGTACTTGTATAAACTCCACAAATTCAATCAACTGATACACGCATTGGGAGAGAAAAACAAAAAAAGAACAACAAGCGGAGTTAATTTTGATATTTTTCTTTCCTGAGCAGACCACTGCAATTAGCATGTATTATAAATTTATAAGGATTCAACTAGAAAATAATTCATGTTACATAGAGTTTCTTAACATCATTAACAGAGGCTGAGAAACTGGGCCAGTGTGCACAAGAATGTAAACTATACAGGTCATGTGTGTTAATGAGAAAAAGAACATTTATTAGCTTTCAATTTAAAATATAAAGCCCATCTCTCTAAGTGCTTTAAAATGGGACAATGGTAACCACCTGAGGACAGAAGAAGGCGGTGCCCTCAATTAGATGGACAACACTCTGGCCCCAAACTTTTGTTGTTGCCACTGAAATTCATCATTGAAATTGTATTTTTACATTCTGATATCTGTGTTAACTGCACAGGAAGCTGATGAACCTAACTTGTCATGAACTATTGCCTACACTGAAAAAAAAAATTGTACGTTTTAAGTTTCAGATACCTAGTATTTACTTTTACACAGTAGCCAAAGGGACACATTATGTAATATTGTATGAAATTTGTGTGCTATGCAGATGTTTTCTCTGAAAAGCTAAAAGTCCCTAGATAATTTTAATTTTACAAAATAGAAATAATGCTCTACTTATTTTACATGAAAAAGAGAAAAAACAAAAGCTATTTTTTACCAAACTTATTTTTCCTCTGCTTCCAGCTTTTCTGTTATACTGGTTTTGAATGAAGGTATGGAAATGGGTCACACACTGGAAGGGCACAGAAAGTGAAGTTAAACCTCAGCCAGGACCAAGACTTTTATTTGGACCACTATGTGGTCAGTCATCAACAGTGCCTTTCACAGTGAGGAAGCACTCTCTGGCACAGTGACTGCAGCTGTGAGTCTGTGTCCTAGAAAGCTACCTATCAAGACACAGTGTATCAAAGCTGCTCAGAAACACAAGCTGCTGTCCAATTAAAGCTACAGAAGACCTTTCTAAATCTATTTCTTACCATATGCTTTTCAACTCTAGTGACACAATTAATACACTACATACAGTGTTATCAAGAGAGACTCAGTAAGAAAACTATTGTAAAGTGACTACTGACAAAGCAAACCCACTCTCACATGCACAAGGAAATCTACATTTGCTGGAGGGATGAAGTCTGAGCACAAGTCATTCTCTTTGTGCTGATTCTAACTTTGCCAGTAGTACCAAGCTGTCCCAGCATCTCCCTGAATAACTACTTATCCCTTCTCCTGCAGTAAAGTGCACAATGCAGCCACGATGAAGACCAAGAACAGTGGCGCTTCCAATTGAAGGCAAACTGAGACCTGATTTGAACTGTGAGTTCAATGAGGGTCCCCTGGCCGAGGGGGCCAGGGGGCAGAAAGAGGCTGTCTGTAACAGAAAAGACCATGTGAGAGCTTTTGGTGCAGAAATATGCAGAAATGTCAAATAAACAAAACAAAAACAACGCAAGAAGGAATTTAGGCAAAGTGTGCTGGAAGATGAGAGAAAATACCAAGAAACAGGACGGATGACATACTCAGGCCAACTTAAGGATTTGTTTCTTCAGTCAGTGAGACCCAGGAAACAGGCTCACATCACCTGCTTCACCATACAGCTACCTTGAAGCAAGCAACTGACTAGTGGAAGGAAAGTATAACACACTTCCCACTGTATAGCTGGTGTGACTTTGGCAGTGTATACTGCAGTAGTATGAATATAAAAGAAAGCAGTAGTGTGTTTATTAACATCATTTACTCCAATAGGAAGACCTGATTGGCAGGGAGAGGATGCTGAGTGTGGAAAGAGAAGGCAACTGTTGAAATGTAGGTAGCCCCAAGTAGCAAGTAAGAGAGAAAGGCTTTTGTACTGATGACTATTAGACAGTGAAATCAATACTTTTTATATCATGTAAGTCAGAAAGAGAGTGTATCAGAAGTGGATCCCAAATCTTTCGCTTTTAACTAGTTACTTCATTTACTAAGAAGAAATACTAAAAGAGAATAGTCTGAAAATTACCTTTCACATGCTGCATTTGTGGTGCTTGCAAGGCAACTGAAAGATGTCTACTATGATGTCAATAACCTCAGAGAAGAGACCATGACTAAATGAATATCTTTGAGATGCAACAACATGAAAGTACAATTAAGTCATAGGTAGAGATGGGATCATTGAAAGCAACCCTTACTACAGTTTATTTTTATGTACTAGCATTACATTGAAATAGTTATTTCTTTGGGGAAATAATTCAATTTTTAATAACATTGACATTGGAAAACATCTTAACAAAAGAAAAGAAAAACAGATCTGGCATACTTCCTGAGGAACATAAAATGGAACGCTGAAATGTGCTAGCTTGATACAGCCCCTGTATGACAGATTCTAATTATAAACATGTCACAGATGGCAAATAGTCACTGTCTGAACAATAACAATGTCCCACCAGACGCATATATGGATCATTTGAGCCATTAAAGCCAGTGATTATGAGCTACGGTACTAGAGGAATGGTGTGTCCTATACATGAACCATTAGATGAGTTCTCTTGCTTGTTCTCAGGGTAAAAAGCAAGCATGGTAAGGAGGCTGAGTCTGGTAATTACAAACATTTAAGCAACATTAAAGAGGTTGTTAGAGTCATGAGCCACTTCTCATTAAAGAGCACAACACTGTAAAGCAGAATCTGAAGTAGATGGAACACTGATCTATAAAGCACAAGAGCAATCAAAGATACATTCATATTATTAAGCAAAAGGGATCACTTGGAAAAACGAGGCTTCAAGGCAAATGAAAGATGTTCAGTGGACATACAGTCTCATTTATCATTCAAAGCCTACTCTGAGTAGTTAAACATGTTAAGTTCCAGTAGCTTGACTTAGGAAACTGCAAATGAATACCAGTAAAAAAAAAAAAATCTCATATATTTCTGAAAAATAAATCTAAGAAATACAAAAAATTAGTGGAAAGTTATAATGTGACATAGCCATAGGTAAGTATGATAACAGAAGCATTTTTTTTTAAGTAACTAAAGACGTTAGCAATTCAAGCAGGTATTTCTGCATTATTACAGGTTTTTGTGTGAATTAGAAGAAAAGTTGGATACAGAATTTTGTTTTTGACATGAAAGATTCTGGGCTGTCCTGGAGATTCATGGGGTCTTTTTGTATCATATAGGCTTAGCTTGCTCTTGGGGAGACTAGGGATCTGTAAAACTCAATGGCCTCAACCATCAAGGACCATAAATGGTAAATGTCAGAGAGAGTTATTTTAGTTAGGTAGGTGGACAGGCAGACAGAAACAGATAGTGAACTGTAATACCACCAAGTTGCTGCATTGGTTTTGTTTTGGTTTTGGTTTTTGGGTTTTTTTTATTTAGGTCTTGTGGTAGAAACTGAGTACAGCAGGAAGGAGAGAGGCTGGTGGCTGGCGTGGTCAGAACTCCCATCAACCTCAGTCACAACCTCATGGACACCTTCCAGCAGGAGTAAGAGACAACAAGGAGTGTGGAACCAGAAATGACCTGTGGTGTCCCTGGAACCAGGAGCCAAAACTGACCTGACCTCTGGTGTCCCTGCCTCCAGCAAAGACATGCTCAAAACTACTACTCTGGGGTTCCTGTCCTGTGTGCCTGATTTCTTTGTACTATTCTCACCATTTTTCCAAAAATAATAAATGAAGCTCTGACATATTTTAATATTAAAGAACTCTGAAAAACATCATGCTAAGTAGAATAGGCAACTCACAAGTGGTTAATAAATAATGCATGATTCTTTTATGTTAAACAGTGAAAACAGGAAAGCATAGAAACACAATAATGGACAATAGTGCTTGCTAGGAAGAGAATATGAATGGGTAGACTGCTAAGGGAATGGGGTTTCTTAATGGGATGATTAAAATAACTACAGTTCTCTAGAGAATATGCTTGTGCACTGTGGAAAGATACAACTCATTGAATTGTAGACCTTATTTAAGACATAATTATGAATTATATCTTAATAAAGTTGATTTTAAAGTACATGATCACAATTTTTATCTGTTACAAAAATACTAAAGACACATTAACCAGAAACCACTGTAATAACATGTCTTTTAAGTTTTACAGAAGCCATTTTGCATATTTATTTCATTTCATATTTGATAATTCTAGAAATTACTTCTAAGGAGAGTATGTAATGTGGTGTTTATTGGCAGATGCCTATACTTTCAATCAAATGTTTTACTTATTTAGCAAAGACCTATAGGTGTTCTAGATGTGTAACACTGAATCACAAAACTATTCCCATCCGATCAGCACCTTGTTATCCCCAGAGGAAAGGAAAACTAAAGGTAACTTATCTAGGCCAAGGTCACTGATAGTGGAAAGTAATGGAGATGCAATTTGGATATAGACAGGCTGTCTCCAGAGCCCATGCTTTTTAATTACCTGCTATGCAACTACAATAATGAAATTTTTAAAAGAGCATATTACAAGGAATCCAAGAAGTAATTATATTGAAAACATCAAAAATACATCCCCAGGGAAAAATGAAGAAAGCACCAATACCAAGTCCTTCACATTTTAAACCTTCCAGCTGAGAATACAGTTTTCAGTGACAACTTTTTGTTGGATGTCAGCATAAATGGAAAAGATGAACTATGAGATGCTGCCAGGGATGCAAACAGTCAATGTTGGAGACAACATAAAAATTTGAAAGTGTCAGAGGTGGGCCTTATTACTCAATGGTCTTTAAGAGTGTTTGTCTATTGAGCTGAACTCCTGGAATACAGTTGCAGAGAGGGAGTAGTGATGAGCAAAGGGGTCAAGACAAGGCTGGAGAAACCCAAAGAAATAGCTGGCCTGAACAAGGGGGAGCTCATGGACTCCAGTCTGATAGCTGGGAAACCAACATAGGACCGATCCAGACCCCCTGAATGTGGATGTTAGCTGGGAGGACTGGACAGTCTATGGGGCCTCTGATAGTAGATCAGTATTTATCCCTAGTATACGAATGGACTTTGTGAGCCCATCCCACATAGAGGGATACTCTCTCAGCCTAGACATATGGGGGAAGGCCATGTGTCCAAATGATATGACAGACTTTGAAGATCCCCCATGGAAGGCCTCACCCTCCCTGGGGAACAGAAAGGAGATGGTATGGGGGTTGGGTTGAGGGGGTCAGGGGAGGAGGGAATGGGGAAGAAACAGATTGACATGTAAAACAATCTTATTTCAAATTTAAATTAAAAAATATTATCATAAATAAGAGTGTTTGCTAACATGCACAAGGTCTTGATTTGTTTGATCTCCAATACTGAAAAATTCATGAAATATAAGGACAGAAAATGTTACTATATTTAAATATAAATAAATGAGATTCATGCATACATATTTGTGTTATAAGGTAATAAAATGAAATGTTAGAGATTTCTTTAAAATCATCTCTTTGTATACTTGCCTTGAGTTCAAGATAAGTTTTGGGGCAGGAGAAATACAACTGACCAATTCAATTAATTAAAAACCATAAAACTTCTAACTATTCTCATATGCCACAAAGTAATACACTAAATGTCAGTGTACAGACACCAAATATAGGCAGAGTTTCATTTACACTTTTTTTCATTATATTTTCGGTACCAACTTTGTTTTATTTCATTCTGATATATATATATATATATATATATATATATATAGTTACTCTCAGAAAATTGAGAATTTCATTCATAACATTGAGACTAAACAGAATACATAGTGACCCCAATAAACTAAAAGATTTAGAGAAAATCCAAGATACAAACTGTTTTGTGATCCCAAATCTCCCAATTAGCATATATCCCAATATCGTTTATTTTCCCAGCCATCTACAAGACTTGTGATATATTCTCATTGCAGTCAGACAGTTAGGGGATCCTCCATTGGCCTCCCTGAAAAGGCTCCATTTCATCACAGGACAATATCTGTTCAGTGCTAAAATAGGTGTTGCCTGACAGAATGTCTGCAACCATGTAACAAACCACCCATCTTATTAGTACAAACTTGAATCAAGTCCCCAAGAGAGTCTTTGAGACCAAGTCTGACTGACAGACCTCTATTTGTGAATCAGTAACTGAGCTGCAAAATCAAATATATGTTTGCATTTTAAACATGGCACAAAACCAGCTGAGAAAAGACAAGGTCTCGCTATTTTCTGTGTTTTGTTTTAGCATGAAACAATCACAGTCCTCATTGTTACACAATTCTGCATTCTTAAAGTAAAAATGATATCTTTATAAATACGTAAAGTTATCTACAGACATGTGGGGTATACATCTATTTTACAGAAGAAAATATAAGCCCACTGTTTTTTCCTCAGAAAGGGAAGCATATTCTTTTATGTCACCCTGCTAATTTCTTTCTCTCTTGTTTCTGGGCAGATTACTTCTGGCTACCTGCTCTTCTGCATGGCATGCAAATGTGACCAACTGTGCCATTTCATTAGACACAGTACATTCCAGACTCCTGGGGAGGCTGTCAGTACTGATGACTTTCACTCTTCAGGAAAAGCTGTCACCCACCACAGTGCCTCTGTGCCTGTCCATGTTAGGGCGTAGATGCTAGAAACTGCTGCCCAGATTCTTTAGCAAGCTGTGTTGCCTCAAAAACACATAACAATTATAAACACCTGAAAACAGAACTAAATTTTATCAGTCTGTATAATGCCTAGGCCACCTGCCAGAGTGTCTAAATGCACAGAAAGTTCAGTGAACATTTTATGGACTTAAAAGAATATTTACAGAAGGAAGGGCTCCCTTTTACTGACACACATTAGGTTTCTTTCATTTTGAATTGTTACAATGTCTAGAAAAGTTCCATCAACCAGCTTATCTGAAATACAAGACAGAGAAATAGGCTCAGTGACAATACAGGGATTTAATCAGCAAAAATGCAACACCTAGGAAACTTTCTTTTGCCTAAATAACCCAATTTCCTTAGTAGGACATTGTAAACTAACATAGGGAAAAAGAGAAACACTGAAACAGGAATTGGCCTATAGATTTTTAAATATATTGGGACAACAAAAACAAATGTGTTATAGGTAATGGTATCTGATATGAACTACAGCAGCCTTTATTGATCTGTAGAAGATATGTTTCAAGCAACCTAGTGGATCCCTAAAAGCATAAATTGCTGGAAGACTATTAGATGGGTCCAATGACCTGGAGTAGATGTGTGAAGTTGTCACCATGAAGAAAGTGTGAAGACTGGCCCTGAATAGCCTGGGCTGTTTTAATTTATACAGTTTCACTGGTTTGCATGAATAGATTTACAATCCGTTTTGCTTCCTTAGTTTTCAAAAATGAATACAAAATACAATTACCAGTTTGTTCCTGTTTTTTCCACCTTCTGCCCCCAACTTTCCCAACAGTAACCATTACCCTTTTGATCTACAACTCTACATTAGACGTATAAGCTGTCTTGTAAGCTACAATGAACCTTTTTTTTTTTTAACTAGGCACTGCTATAGGTAGAACAGTGTGCGAAGTTGGCAACATATGCGGTTGCAGCATCATGCAGGGTGAGAGACAGTTTTGTCTCTAATGGTTAATTTACATCTGACAGGGTTTGGGTTCTTATGATCAACTCATCAGCCAAAGCTGGATCAATCCATTCTACATTCTGTACTACTCTATCTCTCTGAGGATACACCAAGCTTTTCCTTTTATCCTATAGACAACATAACTTGGAAACTTACTCAAAAGTTGACTATTTATCCCTGTCCCTATGTCTCTCTCGCTTAACTTCTTAGGATATGGGTACAGTTATTAGAAGAAAGAGAACTGTGGGTTTCTAGGATTCTACTTCATTCCCTGTTTCTAAACTGTTACCACTAACTCCTGATATCATTTGTTTAATAATATTTCTCCACAAATGATTAAAATCATTCTTTCCAGAACAGTTATACAAATATGCAATACTAAACTTCATGACCCAGTGTGACTCATTCAGTCCAGCAGTATGCCTAGCATGGTAAAAGCAAGGAGAGCAGGTAGCACATATGTTCCCAAGGTCATATCCAGAATCATGTTGCAAACTGTCCACAGGCTTTGCCAAGTGGGTCAGGGTCTCCAGGGCTTTGCCACAAGGAAAGACATTTGTGTTATTCTCTGGCTTTGTTCCCCAAAGAAGTCACATAGCTCCTGCCAATAAATGATATTAAACCCTATGAAACTGATTATTTACAGTATGTGCACACAAAAATTTGACTTCTAGTCACAGTAAGAGATCAACAACAACAAAAATAAATTAGTACAATTATATGAAAATAACATCATAATACTTTTTGCATTACATATTATGATTTGTGGCAACTAGTTATTAAAACAAAGTCAATTTAACACAAATATGGAGATAATAAGACAGTAAGTCTGGTAACTGTGACTACTGACTCACAGCAGACTACTGATACAGTGTGGGTTATGTCCTGCAAATCAGTGGCTCACAGTCACGAGAGATGAAGTGAATACGATGGTATTTCATCAAAATATTCAAGACACTGGGCAATCCAATAATTATAAATTGTTAGACATTCGGTATACTATTCTATTTTTAGTCTTCTATTTAGTAGCCATCAGACCACGGTAAATAAATAAAATAGGAAATAAGGAAAAAAGGGTTTAACAAACTAATAGCATTTTCTTTTTATTTATTTTTTAATTATTTATTTAAATTTATTTTCTATGCACTTTAGTGTGAAAGTGTCAGGTACCCTGGAACTGGAATTACAGACATTGTGAGCTGCCATGTTGGTGCTGGGAATTGAACCTGGGTCCTCTGGAAGAAGAGCCAGTGCTCTTAACCACTGAGCCATCCCTCCAGCCACCCAATAGCATTTTCAAACTGGTGGGAGTGTATATATTCCCTTCTTGTAGGGCTCTTAAACTTACCAATCTGTGTCCTCCATTTTTACCACCTTATCTTTTAGATCTAACATCCCAGTTCAGCATAGCCTGGTGCTCACTCCTCCCACTGCTTGGAGCGTCTCCATTACCACACACATTACAATTTAGTGCTGTGTTTGTTTCTTATACTGGCTACTCTTCAGCAAAAGTATGTGGGGGCAGTAAATTTTTATTTACTTTGCCAGTACAATAAAAACAAAACCAATAGCTACAAAGATCCCGGGGAATTTCATTGTCACCCGCCCTAATAAACAAGATTAATAAATGAAATTACTTTATCTCAGCCCATAAAACTCCACAAACAGCAACAGATCCCATCAGACATTCTGCTCATTGTGTGTGCAAGTTGGCACATCCTTATTAATACAAAAGAAATGAGTTCACCTCCAAGTCCCACCTATAATCCCTCTCCTCAGACCCTTTCCTTAAATTATTAACTATCAATTCTGGAGAGTGAGTCAATAAGTGAGGAGTGAAATTTTATTCTTAGTATTCTAGAACTTATTGCAGTGCCAGGAAAATAGCAGACAGCAAAGTCAAAGCAGAAGAAAAATGAATGCCTGGGTAGATGGATGGACAGATGGAAGGATGGAAGGGATATGAAGCTCCAAAATGGCAATTTTTCCTGAGGTCTTTGGGTGGCAAAAAGAAAATAATACTTTGTACACAAAGAAAGCACAATGTATGTTTGGAAATTATGACTTTCAGCATTTTGCTCATTGTCCGACTTACAAAGAGCAATGAAAAAAGTCATCATGACTGGGAGTTTTAAAGAAGATGAATTTACAAATACTCAAACTTCCCTACATAAAAATAATGGGAGGCTTGCCTCCTCTCCATGTGGTATTTTATTTTACAGGTGTGGTAGACACTCTAATAACTGATATTGCTATAGACAGATTTAATGTAGCACTATAGCATGATTTACAACAGCCAATGAATAGCCCAGCTTTTTCAAAAGCAATCTTGACTCTCTAATCTTCTGAACTGCTTAATGATCTTTTAATTTACAATGTATACTAAACTATGCCTAAGTGTTCTTTGTAAGGATGGAATTAAGTCAATTTATATACAAACTCACTACAGACTAGCAAAAATCAGTAGCCTCTGGAGCCAGAAGATTTCACTTTACTAATGCTTATCTGTGAAGCATGGAATATTTAAAATTGTAAATGAAAATGAACTGAACTCCTATAAAGTATTTGTCAAGTAGAGGAAAGACTGTACTTACCGTTTCATGAGAACTATATATTTTCTTTATGGTACTTACACAATAACCACACAAACCCGTGAAAGTTACCAAATCTGGGACACTATAAAAATCACTCTTTCATTGAGTGACTGCTCACAGGCATTCAGCGTGAATGATTACCTCATTAAGTCCTGGAGGGGTTTTCCCTAAATGTACACTCCATTGTACCATACCTGGTTAGATGAAGCAGAAGCAGATTCATATTTCCTAACACCTATTCGAAGGCTTTGGACTAGAAACTGCACTGCTGATCATCTTCTCATTTCATCAAATTATCCTCCCAGTCAGGTTCACACTAGCTAGGGCCTTGTGAATCACTGCCTCTTCTTCTTATGAAGAAAGAAAAGAATCCCCACTAATTTCACAGTACAATGATTCATTCATTATTTAATCTTGTTTCCCAGTCTATTAAAATCAGAGATTCATATGCCCTGTTGTAACATGCTATTATATTTAATTGTTGGATCAAAAATGTTTAAAATGAAAATAAAACTATTCCAAAATACCTGAAATAGCTATTTCTACAGCCCTGCTCCCTTAACTTTTGAATCATCTGACACTGGTTGACTGATTGGCAGGTCATTTCTTTTAAATTTCCACTAGACATAAATAAGGGAAAATCCCTAAGAATTAGATTTACTATGTTCTACACACATTTTGCATTTTCACCAATGAGAAATTCGAATGTCACTTGAACAACGGAACTTTATTTTAAAAATAACAAGGTAGGTAATAGCAGAGAGCACAAATTTATGCATGAAAATCCTCTATTATTAAGAATGTTGTATCTGAGTATTAATTTCAGAAAGCAAATGAAATGTTTATGGTAGATCAATACAGGCAACAGTATTACTACCTCCAAGAAAGAATTTTAACTAGAATATAGTTGCTCTGCACTAGAGAAAGACAAAGATGTTCTTAGCAGTACATTGAGTTTATTTTACACACTGGAGACTTCAGTAAAGGAAATTGCTAGAGATTCGTTATTACACATGGGAGACTACAGTAACATGGGAATTGCTAGGGAGTTGTTATTACTAACACTCTACCTTGAAAGACAGACACTCAGAGTAATGGAGGCAAGATTCTACCTTGTTTGCGAGAATCTGGGGGGATGTGCCTTTTCTGCTTCTGAGTTTGTAGTGTTTCCATTTCCCTATGCAGAGTACAGGTATTATTACTGTGTGGTCTTTCAGTGGAGATGGAGATGCAAGCCCTGAGCATGACAATGCAGTTCAATATGAGCAGAATCTTTAGTCTGCTTCAATGCTGTCATGAGGAAACATCACTGGCAACTGTATAATCACTAGAAGACCAGGGAGCCAAGGCACATGCACTGTAAAAGAAAGTTAATTTACCCTGTTCTTGGCAGATCTTTTCCTTCTATATGGTCCCAGAAGTTTGGCCAAAGAAAATGGTACCTAAAAGTAGGTGAAAACTATAGTGTCTTCCAGCCACCCCCCTAACCTACCTGAAATGCCATCATGGTCAACAAGGATTCTTTCACTAGAAAGTCTTATAAAAGCTAACCTGTCCCGTCTCCACATACTTCCCTTCCTCCCCCGTAAACATGCACATATCACTACCCATGATGATGAACTAACCTTGATGATGAACTAACATGTTCCAGTGTTATTTGGTATAACTTGAAATACACACAAAGTTTAACCATAGACAACACACTTACAGATGCCAATCCAGGGTACTGTCCCCACAAGCACCATCCCAAGCCATTGTTCCTCTTCTAGGTTAACATGTTTAACCAACAAGCACCACTCCAGAGGAACTTCGCCTGTCTCCGAACTCAAGGCAGTGGAAATACACAAGCCATACTCTTGAATCTAATTCCTGTGGTCCAAACTATGCTTCTGAGATTTACTCACATTGTTTGGGTCATGAGTTTATTTATGTTTGTTATTTCTTTCTTTTTATTGCCTTGCTCTGTGGATCATAATTTATAACACAGGTTTATTATTCCTGCACTTGACCAACGTTTCAAGAGTTCAAAATTTGACATTATTGGAAATCAAGTTCTGCACACATTGTATGTTGTGCACATACTTCTTACAAATGGGATCCTGGATTAGAAGAGATACTTAAGACTGACTTTAGAAGTGACTGACAAGGTTTTCAGTGTGGATACACCAGTATCTACCAAGTCCACCTATTCAGCTCCATATGTTCTCCTCAAAGTATTTTGAATGGCTTTATTAACAGTAGTAGTTTAGTCACTTGGGGAGGTAGGAAGTATGGAACCTTGTGAACTTGGGACCCAGTTTTCCCATGGGTAGCAAAGCTGACAATTATTCCTCCCAGAAAAGTCAACTGCCTGTGTCTATTCCATGCAAATTGCTTATCACATTTCCTTGTCCTTATGGGTTAGCAGTTTTTTAGATTTTTTTCTGAGACAGAATCTTGTATACCCTGACATAGCCAAAGATGATTTTCAATTTCAGATACATTTCTACCTCCATCAGCAAGGTGATGGAATTACAGGTATGGGCCATCATGCCTGTGCTGAAGAACAAATCCAGGAACCAGTGTATGCTAGGCAGCACTCCCCCAGATTAGTCACATCATCAGCCCTGGCTTCAAACCCACAGAGGTCTGCCTGCCTCTGCCTCTTGAGTACTGGGATTAAAGATGTGTACCACCACATACTGGCATGTTTCATAAATTTTAGAAAATATTAATCATCACATTCTTGGAAATTATTTTGTGTTCCCAGATTTTATCATTAGAAAGAAATGTAATATTATTATTTAGGCAGTAATATTAACACATTTCTTTGATTATTGCATGCAACAGATTTTTAAAAGTGAATGCTATTCTCCATACAAATCTCTCAAGTTCTATTCAGAACAACTAAGCCATTTCATTGCTCCAAGCTAGATACATCTTGCATACAAAACAGAACAATATATAAAACAATTAATTTGTTTTAAATATAGAAGATAATACAATAATACATATTTTTACATATAGGATAATCTAATGACAGACTATAGCCTTCCCTTTGGAAGAGGTTGACTTCATAGATCCTAAGTATATTACAAACAATAAAAACTGACATAGCCCAAAAGCACTAAAAACATAAAAAACTCACATGTAAAAAAATTAATATTTCCTAAGTACTTATATAACAATGTATCACAGACACCATTTGTTTTTCATTATAAGTAATGAACCAAATACACCCTTCTCTTCATGCCTCACTAAACAACATTCTAAAAATCAGAATTTCATCCTTGGCCAGATCTACCTTCTATTCAAAATGATCCTGCAGAAAATTCCTAGGGTTTTTGAACACTCAAACTTACTGAAAAGAACTACACAAATGCTATTTCTACACACATTAGTAACAGACAGAACACCATCTGTCTTGGATGTGACCTATCTATCCTAGAGGGAAGAGCAGACTATGCCTTTGGAACAATTAATTCAAAGTACCTCTATCACTAAATGCATGAATCTAAGATTTTTCTATAAACATCTTGTTGAAAAACAAAAAGTGTATTATTAAAAACTTTACACACTTACCAAGAGATAGTTTGTCTATATGTCAAAAGATCCTGTAGATGGGGTGGATAAGCTTATAACATGACAGTTTCAAAATAGTGCCACATTATAAAATTGTAACATATATATTAAATATGATATTATAATATTATCCGCTATGTGGAAACACAAGCAGAGGCAGATTTAGATGATAGGGGATGTCATTCTGTATATGTTTCTCTTACTGGTTGATGAATAAAACACTGTTTGACCAATAGCCAGTAGAGGTAGGAAGACAGATGGGGCTAGGAGACAAGGAGAATGCTGGGGAGAGAGTTTGAGATGCACCACAAAGGGACACCATGTAGAGACTGGGAGGACAGAAATCTCCAGGAATTCTCTGGTGAGGTAAGGCCATGTAGAAACGTGTAGATTAATAGAAATGGGTTAATAATTAAGACAGAGCTAACCAGTAAGACTCCCTAGCCATCAGCCAACAATTTTATAATTAATATAGCATTTGTGTGTTTATTTGGGGCTGAAGAGCAGCAGGACCTGGTGGGAAGGAAAACTCCAGCTAAATAGTCTTAGTGATGACATCACTGTCAACACTACTTGTCAAAATTTTCACTTGCTTCCTAACACAAAACTGAACTCCACTCTTGTAGTCTACTTATAAAATGAATATCCTATAATATGTCTTTACTACATACGAGGCAAAATTATACTGTATAAAACCAGAATATCATTAAAAAGTAAATTTATTACAGTATTTCTAACTTTTCCAGCATTTCTCTTTATAGACAAACAGAGATATACATATAAATAATTTCCTAATGACATTGGATACAGAACTAAGCTAACACCAATGACAATCAACGAAAATACACAAAGGTGGCTGCTAACACTGTATAATATAATCCATCGTAACACTTGAAGTTTAACACTGTGCATGGAAAGTAACAGCAATTAAGTCTCAAGCTAATTATGTGCTTTTACAATTACAGAGTAATTTTAGAATAAAAAACGGCTATGAAATGCAAATTTAACAACTACTCAAAATTCTAGTTTTTCACATCACACATATTCTCAGTTATTTCAGGACAATTTCATACCCATGGGTGCCACACAATTCTGTGACAGACAGCTTCTAAACAGGTAAGAAGTTGCACTGTCCTCACATTTTCCCTAAAACCCACAAGATCCATGGTGGCCATCTGGATGAGGAACAGTTACTCATTCCAACTTTCTTGAATTAGCAAACAGAGGAAGAAGGAAATTGTTCTTTACTGTAACATCCTAGGCCCTGTTCCAGATTACCCAGTTCATTCACAAGACTATGTCAAATTGGAAAGTGAAGGGTGGCCATTACTTTTTCCTACCAGTTGACTGGTAGGAAATAAGCATTGCCAAAACGAAATGGAAAATCCCCTTCTGTAAGCAGATTTCTATTATTTCAAGACTTATTCTATGGAACATAGTCTACCTAAAACTTCTTAATCAGGCCACTGGGATTTGAATGTAAAATGCACACACTTGCATCACATGTTTGAATACAGCCCATAGTTGGCAGCTGTCTGGAAAGGGTGTATAATGTTCAGAAAATGAGTCACTAGAGGAGAACCTTGAGGCGGTATAGACAAGCCCACTTCTGGTTCACTTTATGTTTCCTCAGTGTACAAAGTGACCAGCCAGCTTCCTACTCCTCCTACAATGCCTACCCTGCTATTACAGACTATTAGCTTTCTGGAACCATAAACCTAAATAAACTCTTTCTCTCTTACACTGCTTTTGTCTAAGTATGGTATCATGGCAGTAAAAAGTGACTATGATGCATATGACAGAAAATGAGCAGCGTTCTCAAGCTTACATTGTCACTGGCGGCACTGAGGGAAGAAAGGAAGCTCTGCTCAGGTCATTCTTGTTGCAGGAGACAAAAGCCTTCCCAGTGCTGTCCTTTTAACTTCTCCAAATTAAGAAAAGCACAGCCAGCAAAAACAAACATGGTAAAACATAGAAGAGAAATCACTTCTGAAAGAGGCCTGAGGTAGGTGATCAGAAATTCTGTTACGTTATTGCGTTTTTCAATGCTCTGTTAAGGACTCATATGAAAAGCAGACTTCTAAGCTGGTGCTTTCAAACAGAAATAAAATGGGAGTCACACAGGTAATTTTAGGCTGTCTAATAGCAACATTAATGTTTTGGAAAGTGTAAGTTTGACAATTTAAACACTATAGTTTTAGGACGTAATCAATATATAAACTATTAATAAGGTATCTTCCATTTAATAACTCTATTTTCACACTCAACACATCTCAATTTACACCAGCTATATTTGGAATATGACACAGAATGCAGCTTAGACCTCCGCCTCTTTGCTTATAAATAACAGGATTTGTAAAGGGCATTTTAGGGCTCTGTTAGTAAAACTAATTGTGATTAACACTAATCAGTGATGCCATGATGCTAAATACTTCCTCATCTCACAAATATGAGTAACTAGAATAAATCAGGGCTAAGTATCTCCTATTGAATAGAACAGCAAAGTAAGAGAAAATCTCATTTACAATTCTGAAGTCATGCCATAATTATTTTTACATTACACATGGGTTAAATTTTCAAAAAATGTTCAGTAGTATTGTCATATATAGGAAAATGACAAATCACACTAACAAATCTCAACTGATATTTTTATGTGGAATTTTTTCTAATGCAATGTCTGTAGTCCTGGGTTATGGTTTCTAGGCAGTTTTTACGGACACTTAGGTGTGACTCGTGTGTTCTGGGCCATCGTGATAAATAAGCTATTCTGAACAGAAATGAATGAACCCTCGAACATGCATACCCTAACTAGCTCTTTACTATTTCTGCTCTCCTGAGTGTCCAGAACTTTATGAGTTTAATACACTACTGATAAGACAATAAGGACAGATAAAGAAAAATTATGACAACAAAATTAAATAGTAAAGATTAAAAGAGAATTGCAAAGAATTAAGGTAATGTTGTAATAAAACTAACAATTCAGATAAATGTCCAGAGAACGTGGACAAATTAAAAGAAGAAAGGAGGTTCCATGGGAGGAGAACAATGTACAAACAAATATGTAGAAAGAGAGGGTCTGGTACTGTTCAGTGGCAGAGCACCTGCCTGACATTTGTAAGGTCCAGGATTCAGTGCCATGAAAGGGGGGGGGGGGTTAAAGAGGGTAAAATGATCTGGGAATTAAAATATAGTAAGAGAACTGAATCAATATTAGTAATTAATAATAAAAATATAAATTAAAGGACTTTCACAAAGACAGAAATTTGATGAAAAATAAGCACTCAAATGAATATATAGAAATATGTAAACAAAAAATAATATTTTATTATCTTGAGTAAAGTAACACAGACTGAGAAAGACAAACCTGGTATGTACCCACTAATTAGTGGATATTAGCTATAAAATAAAGGATAACTATACTACAATTCACAGACTCAGAAAGACTAAGTAACATGGAGGGTTCAGGGGTATGCCTGGATCTCTCTTGGAAAGGGAAATAGAAGAGATTTTGTGAGTGGACTAAGGGCAGGAGGGAAATGGGGAGATGATGGAGGGGGAGAGTACTGAAAGAGACTACTGGAGAGAGGGGTGGCATTTCCAGGTCAGGTAAAAACCTGAAGCAAGGGAATCTCCCAGAAATCTACAAGGATGACCCAAGCTAAGACTCTGAGCAATAGAGGATAGCCTAGCCTAAACTGGCCACTTCCTGTGACCAGATTAGTGCCTAGCCCAATTGTCATCAGAGAGGCTTCACCCAGCAACTGATGAAAACAGATGCAGACCCACAGCCAAATACTAGACAAAGTTTGGGTAATCTTGCAGAAGAGAAGACGAAAGAATAGTAAGGAGCCACAGAGGTCAAAGGTATCACATGAAGACACAGAACCAACTAACCTGGGCTTATAGAGTTTCACAAAAACCAAAGGAAGGACCGGGGAGACCACATGCAACTGACCTAGGCACTCTGCATGTATGTGTGTGGCTCAGTCTTCTTGTGCAACTCCTAACAATAGGAGCAGAATCTGGCTCTGACTCTTTTACTGGCTTGTGGGACCTTACTCCTCATACTGGTATGAATAAATATGGTTAAACATAAATTTGCTAGAAAGGAAGTCCCTGGTAGAAGGACTTTAGGAAATTCATTAGTTTTAGTTGTTTCTTTTCATCAAACCAAATAAAACAGGGTTTTTTTTTCCTTAAATTCATTTATTTTCATTGTAAATAGTTTTACTGAGGGCTGATCATGTGGCACACACCTTTATTCCCAGCATTCAGAAGGCAGAAGTAGGTGGATCTCTGAGTTCGAGGCCAGCCTGATCTAAAAAGAGAGTTTCAAGGCAGCCAGGACTACACTGAGAAACCTAATTTCAAAACAAACAGGAAGGAAGGAGAGAGAGAGAGAGAAGAGGGAGGGAGGGAAGGAAAGAGGAAGAGAGGAAGGGAGGGAGGGAAGAAGGTAGGGAGGGAAGTACTTTTTTACCATAGGTCTATTTTGAAGACAACACCACAAAATACAATGTATACTTCCGCCAAAAGCCTCCATACTTCAAAGTTCATGACAAGATAATGCTTTATATAATATTCTGAGACTTTCCATTGTGTGTGTGTGTGTGCATGTGTGTGTGTGTGTGTGTGTGTGCTGCTATTCATGTTCAACAATTCTAAATTTCAAAGAGTTTAAAGAATGGTCTAGATCTCTGATTAGGATATTGAAATTACTTCTATTGAACCAATAATATCAGTTGCCTATAACCCCAAAGTAAAGTAAGCTCAGCAGCCATTATGTTTATCAAGTTTGCCTTTTCCTAAATGCACACATGTACCTCTTTCCAGGGACTTGCATTGACCTCTGTGTATAAGATCATTTCAGGAAACAGTGAGTTCCGATAAACAGTCTCTCAGACCCATGGGATGAAGTGGTCTGGCATAATTAAAAGAGGGAATGGTAGTCTTTTAAAATGCAGTCCATACATATAAGTGAGCTAATATTTGCATGTGTACAAGGGTATAAATGTGTGTACTAGAGATACCAAATGTCACCTGCTTAGTTAGTGGAGAGCATAAGACAGTGGGGATTTGTCTATTACCTGTCTTGTTAAGTTGATTCACAATGTTTGAAGATCATATAAAATGCTAGCTCTGAGCTCAGTCTTTCTTACTGCCTACTTAGTCTCTGAGCTCAGGGTTATTAAAAAAAAAAAAAAAAAAAAAACCAGCTAAGCTGGTATCCCCATGCCTATTCAGGCTCCCCTGAGCTCTCTTCATAACTAATCCTCACTTTGGCCTTTAAAAAATGGAAAAGCCCTCAGCACACATAATTTCTCTCTCACACCCTCACCCTGCAAATGCACTGAGACTCCAGCAAATACCAGCATTTCTCTCTGTCATCTTAAAGACGTGTTCCTAACACGACACACCCACCACTACATGCAGACCCCCTCCCACTTAATGTGCCAGTCTTAAATAGCCCTATTCTTTGCTCTGGACAGCCAGTTAGACACTAAACCTTGATGCTGCCTTATACAATTTACCTTATAAATTCTCACTCTGCCTTTTTTGAGATGCACATCTACCCTACAAACCATTTACTCAAGATCCTAAGAGCAAGTTATTGATGAACAGGGACCTCCAGTTGAATCACTGTGCTTTCTCTCTCAGGCCCTGGGAGAAGAGAAGGCCCGCCTTTAGGTAAGCACCTTGGTCTAAGGTACACCGATGCCTTCTGTTAGGAAGACAGGAGAGGCTGTGTATCCCATGATGATTACCATTAATGAGCTGGATTATCCAGATACCTGGGCCATTAACAGAAAGAGAGGCCTTCTCCTTAATACACCTGAGCCTCTGAAAAGAACTGACTTGTTACCAGAAAATTGAGTTTGATTAGTGTGGTACTGGATGTGGACTCATTTGCCTACTGCAACATTTCATCACTGAATAAAACCTCTATTGCTTTAGCAAGTGCCTGGTTTATGCTTTGACACTCTAGAAAAGATTGATAACTTTCTAACTTTCAATATTTCCAGATCTAGTCTTGATCTTATCATCTCTATGGCAACCCTGGTCCTAAAATAAGAATACCTAAGTGCCCTGTGTAAGTCAGTATCACTGGAAGCAAGTAGAGTTGGATCATATCTGCTTATTTGGTTAGTTGAGTAGGGTGGTAGGCCATGAGAGAAGAATTAATTTTTCTCTGGGTTTTGTGTGATGTACAACCAGATAGACCTGGGACATAGCTCACAGTTAATGTCAGATGTAGGTTTTCACCTAGGGATCATGCTATAAGATAACCACATTATAATTCAATAATCTGATCATTCTTACTACAAATGTTTTCTGTCTCAGAGGAAGACAGATCTGCCATAACACAGAAGAGATTAAAACATGATGGCCTTAAACACAGATAAACAGTGAGGTGGTAAAGAGAAGGAAGTAACTACCCACCATACTGGGAAATTGCAGAACAGAGGATCTGAGAAGGCTATGAGAATGAGGAACTATATTGTAAGCAAGAGCCCAACATGGGAAGGATTAGAAACATTGTCTTCACAGTAGACAAGAAGGGGTGGGAAGAAGGGAGACTTTCACCATAGAAATCAGAAATGACGGTTGCTCAAGAAATCTAAAAAGAGATACAAATATCCAGAAAGACAAGTCCACACTACAGAGAGGTGTTCAGTGATGGCCAACACTCACAGGACACAGAGCAGAAGCAATGTTACCAGGCCACGGTAGTACACAACTTTAATCCCAGCACTCAGGAGGCAGGGACAAGTGGATCTCCATGAGTTCAAGGCCAACCTGGTCTACAAAGCAAGTTTCACAATAGGCTCTAAAGCTACAGAAAAACCCTATTTGAAAAAGAAGAGGAGGAGTAGGGGATGGGAGGAGGAGGAGGAAAGGAAATGGGAGGAGGAGGAAGAAGAGGAAGAGGAAGAGGAGAAGGAAGAAGAAGAGAAAGAGGAAGAAGACAAGAAGAAGGAAGAAGCAACAGCAGCAGTGGTGGCAGCACAGACACTGAGGCCAGACGGACTTTCTAAGAATTGGAAAGAAAGCTGTGGGCCTCTTCAACAGGCATCACAAAGCCAGTAGCTATGGTCTGATGTAACAGGACCAGCCACCTAGTTCAAATTGATGAACTCCACTGTCAGACAGGACAGAAGGGGAAGAAAGGGCACAATGTAGGAACTCACAGAGCCGGCACCTGTTCTGTTTTAAAGCAGATGCAATGCAAACAGATCTGAGAACAAAAATCACTCATTTTGTATGTGTTCCACATACTTTTATTAAGGCAATTTATATTTGTGTGGTCTTTTAAGTCTTATATTTTTTCTATTTTTATTGAGATAAAACATATATCACAGAACATTTACTATCATAACATAAGGCATTTTGTCTATACAGTTAACTCATACCAAGAATATTCATGTTTTCCTTTGAGATTTATTTTCACTTTATGTACATGAGAGTTTGTTTGAATGTACACCATGTGTATGCAGTGACCTAGAGGCCAAAAGAGAGACAACCCCCCACTCCCTGCCAGACTGCAGTTACAGATGGTTCCAATCCTACATGTAGAAGCTGGGAATCAAACCTTGGCACTCTGGAAAAGAAGCCAGTTACTCTTAATCAATAAGCCATCTTTCTAGACTAAGGATATTCATATTCTGATTCTCTTGTCTGTTTGTTTGGGGGGAGGGGTTCGAGGCAGGGTTTCTCTGTATAACAGCTCTAGCTGTCCTGGAACTTGCTCTGTAGACCAGGCAGGCCTTGAACTCAAAGAGATCTACCTGCCTCTACCTCCCATGCGCTGGGATGAACAGCATGTGCCACTCCCACCCAGCAGGATATTCATATTCTTGTGCAATATGACACCAACATCCATCTCCAGAATACTTTTTACTTTACAAAAGCAAAGTATTGCATCCTTAACACATTGGCTTCACATTCTCCTTTCCTGCCAAATCCAGCAACCACCAACATTCCATTTCTTGTGTTTATTATCTTGGCTCAAGGTTACCTCACATAAGCAGAATTGTAGAATCATAGCCTGTATTCATACCAAATAAACTGTCAGTTTAGGAACTGTGTCATTGTATCATGTGTCTAAATTTCTTTCCTTCTTAAAAACCAAAGGACACTTGACTGCACGTGTGTGCCACACTTCGTCCTTTCAACAGTCAGCAGACAATAGCATAATCCAAAGTTTGAACATCATGATAAGTATTGCTATAAAAGTCACAGAGCCTGCTTGTACTCCTATTGGGTACATTCTCAATAGCTACATCCTATGTCTATTTTGGGGGTTTTTGAGAAACTGACATCCATTTTTCATAGACCCTGTTTATCTTTTAATGCACTCAAGTTATTTTATAAAGTTGACTACTTAGTATGGATTGAATGGTTTCAGCTCTTAGAGAGGAAGAATCATCACCACAGTTAGGACAAGCTCTTGAAGTCTGCAGAAGGAGGTGTGTTTTTCTCCAAATTCTACAAATAGTTTTTTAGCAACAAAACTGACCATCCATCCCTCTATATACTAGCAGCATCCTATTCACTGCCTAGAAGAAGCATGGCAGCATCCTCAGGTCAAATGGCTTTTTAGAAAAAAAAATATCTACCATTAAAAAGCAAAGTCCATGGAAAGGTGTCAGAACTATAGTAAAGTCCCAGAAAGTTGTCATTATAAAAACAATTGCTCTTATCCAATCAGTAGATATATGATATGAAGGGAAATTTTCTCTCATAAAACAGTAATATATTCATCCCCAAAGAGATCACACAATCTTAGCTGTGACAATTATTAATCACATCTGAGTCGCTTGGTTATAATTTCCAAATGACAAGAAAAAATAGCAATTAGTATCTTTTATTATCTCACTTAAGTCCTATGAGTAAGGTGATTAAAAATGGAAGAATTATTATCTCCATTTTATAGATTAAGAAACTGAAGGCCACACAGTATCTTAGCCCACTTCATGCCATTATAGCAGAACACAGTGTGGATCAATTTTAATTTATGTTTATTTAGCTCTTAGGCTCTAAAATCTTGGAAATTCACATTCAGAGAACCATATTCATATCTGCTGAGGCCTTTAGACTGTTACATGGTGACAGAGCACTAGATGAGCAGGGTGCACTTAGGAGAAAAAAGAAAGATGAGAAAAAGATTTGATTGCTTTACAATAAAATCAAGTCCTTAAACAAACACTGAACTTCTTACTATACTTTTCTAAGGTACTAAGATTCTTCCTACCCTGGTCTGCTTGAAAATAAACTTTATTACATTACTTGTACTACCTGCAATTATAGTAAATTACACACTTCTAAATTACATAGGAAAACAGGCAGGTACCTGTGACATTTTTATTTGCTTATGATTATTATATTTATATGTATGTGCCTAAGGATTCCTGAGGCTGGGAATCAAACTCCATTCCACCCCTAGAGCAGTGCATGCTCTGAACTGTTGAGACATCTCTCCAACTTCATGAGGTAGTTATCTTCAAACAGCCAAGGATACATAGAATTTCATAGGTCCCTGCCCAGAAGTGACATTGTGACCCTGAGGCACTGTAACATTTGGGTTGTCTCTGTCATGTGTGATAATCCCCTAAAGGTTGCTATAACAACCAGGGTCACTGTCCACAGAAAATCATTCTCACCCTCAGATCTGCATAGCTGCAGTTCTTCCAAAGACCCTTACAAAAAACCCTTCCTTATCATGCTCCAAGCATTAACTAACAGGTGACTATTTTTCACATGAGATCTTTTTAAATATGTCTTCATGGTGTCATCTTTCAAATAAGACTAGAGTTGCTGGTTGAAATCCAGGCATGTTTTGTGATGGGTCACCATTCAATGCATTCTACTATGGGAAAAACCAGATATATACATATATACATACATACATACATACATGTAGGTAGATAAAAGTCAGCATAATGGCAGGCCCATTCAGAGCTGAATGTGAGTAGATATCTTTCCATTCAGTCTTACCTCTAACTTACTACTTTACTGTTTTCCCATTGGTGGGGCTCAATCCAGTCACATCATGAACTATATCTACATTCCTCAAATCATGTCTTCCTATCTTTTCTTACATAGAATAAATCAGCAACTCAAACTCTCTTTACTATAATCACCCTTCTGTGCCTCAGATATGTCTTATCGGTTTCCTTGTTGGATCATGAACCATATATCCAAATGTAACTGTTTTCATAGACATTGGTCTATGCTAATAAAATTACCAAACATCTCACTGTTGCCAAGACCTTGGTGACTTGCTGATATCTCAACCTAATATTGTTAAGTCTTCATACTGAAAATCACATGAACATATTAACATATTAACTCTGGTAAACCTTGGATCAACACACAGTATCAGAAGACCAGCAACTGGAACCAAATAACTCCAAATCCTTCACCAAAAAGGATCTTGAACTTCATCTTACTTTATCAGTGAATGCATTCCTCCAATGGCTGTCTTAGGATTTATTCGATAATATCCATCAAAGTATATAAAATATATGCATACAAAGGTATTTATCCCTCACTTATAGTACACATCAACACAGTATCAAGACAGAGAAACTGGTACTGGCTATGAATATTTGAGTTATCCAAGATCTGTGTCCTAGCCATACGTTACATGCAAATACACACACACACACACACACACACACACACACACACACACACACACACGATTTCTTCACAACCTATATCCTTTTTTGTAGAAAGGGATCTCATCTTCTAGTCCAGGCTGTTCAGGAACTCATGGTAATCCTTGTGACTCAGTTTCCCAAGTGCTGGGAATACAGGTATGAGTCACCATATCCAGTTGTTTTTTCTTATTACTTTGAAGGCCTGAGCTTACAGTCTAGGTTGCTTAACGTTTGATGCTCTCTTTGCATGGAAAGAAGATAAATTTCTACTTATGTTTACATTAAAATTTTTCATTCTTAAAAGTTCCCATAGGTCCATAGGTATATTTAAATAACCCTGGGAATACAAATGTTTGTAGACAAATTTAAAACCTGATTTTCTGATAAGTATTATTTTGGCAAAAAAAAAAATGGACTTGATTTTGCTGAAACTATTTTAGTACAGATTTTAAAAAAAACAAACCCCCAAAATTGAAAGGATGATGATTCACAAAAATGATTTAATGGTACATGATTGATTTATACTTGTGGACATTAAATTCTTGAAAAGCCTGTACCTTTGCATTTATTTGAGCATTCTCAACTCACTTAGCTGGGAAACCAAACTCCCTGTGGTCCTATTAAGTATGTTGCTAAGCAAACCATCTAGTAGTATCTATAAATAGGAGCTTTGGCTGTGAGCCAGTCTTCTAAATGGAGAGGAGGTCAGTGCATGCCAAACCATCACATCATTAAGAGGAAAGGTGTCTACTGCTGTGCCAATTCACATTGCTTTTTTGAGCAAACATACTAATGTATTGACCTATGCCAAATTTATTTTGCTTGTTTTCCCTTGCCTCTGTTGTATCTTCCATGTTGCTACATAGATTCTACTTAAGTACTTCCTTAACTTGAAAACCAACCCTAAAGATGATCTTAAGATCTATGTGCTGACTGCTCAAGCATGGCTGCCAAGTGTTTTCTAGCCTTTCCTTGCCTTCTTACTATGGCAAAGAATTTGACATGACTGAATAGCACGATCTCTAAAACTGGCAGTAAAAGCAAAGTTACTATGGCTTTTTAAATGAGTACTAAATCAACAGTTACTGAATTAAATCTGCATTGATTTATTAGGCTAACCCAACATTCAATTACAAATGAGAGGACTTAAAAACAGATCTTTGTCCCTTTCTGGCAGCTAGGAATCTGCAACCAAGTTTTCTCTGAGACTGCTCTCTTCTGAAGACAGTACAGGGATACTTGGTACTCACTTTTCTCCATCAAGCAGCTTGTCAGCAATCTTTGATATATAACATGAATCTTTGAATGGCAATCTCCCTGTGTCCACATCCCAGTGCCTAGGTTTCCATTTTTATAAGGATACAGTCAGAGTGGATTAGGACCCACCTTAGTAACTTCCCAAAGGCATACCCATGGTACTAAGGGTTTGTACACCAGCATAGTTTTCAACAATATAATATAACTATAAGGAAACACTCTATCTGCCAAGGCTATGGGCACAGTGACACTTCCCTGTGATCACCTGGTCAGGTGGCTTCACTCTTCTGTGACTTCCTTATGTTTGTCATAGTTCCTCCTGCTGTTACTTTCTGTGTTAGCCTTGAAAAGCAACTGAGCTCATCTGGGTTCATAAAAGAAATGTAAATACATATGTTTTAAATGACTTATAGTGGCTCAAATATTGATGATAAAACATATTTATGACCTATCTTGTATTCTGAAGCATATTACAGATTATAAGTTGAAAGAAAAAAAAGAAATTAAAAGAAAACAGATTTATTTCTTTGTTAGTCAAAGTAAGTTTTATTCCTTCAGGAGACCTGATAACTAAGTCAAAATATTAAAGAACTCTTTCAATCAGAAAATATAAATGTGCATAGATAGTCTGGCAAGAAGCTAAGGCCAATCTTGAAAGTTAACTCTGCTTCTCCAGTTACTCCACAGGGACAGAATCACTGCACAATGAGTAGGAACATGGAGGCCACAAACAAGAAGTTGAAAGATAAAAATGCAAGGTCTCAGTGGAAACAGTTCAGGTCAAGACTCTTAAGAAGCCAGGTCTATGGTAATCATTTCCAGAAGGAATGAATAATATGGAACACAGACACACAGAGAGGTAGAACAATGATGAATGGACATGCCATTCCTAAAAGGCAATCAACCCAACATACACTGATGTATATAAAGAAGGTCTAATGTTTCCTGTGTTCTCCACCCCCAAGTTTCTGATGTTTTCCTATATTAAGAAATCTTAACAAAGAAATATAAAAGCTTGAGATAGTTTTATCCCATGGCTCAGACACCTCCAACATTTTGGGGTCTCAAACACATCCCAGGCTTTGCCTTCACAGCTGCATAGAAACACCTATAGGCCTCCATTCAGGGACACCACTGACAAAGGCCTGGCCTTGATGGTTTTCCTTAGCCACAGAGGGAGTTTACAAACCCCTTTCTTGTATCCTTGACTCGAAAGCCAGGGGCATATGCTTAAAGCTGCCAAGTTCTTCTGCTTTCTCAGGTCAGGCAGGGATGTCATCTCCTTATTCAATTACACCTGCATCACCTTTCTGTCTTTGATGGTTTCCTTCACTGCTTAAGGTTTCTTTCTTTTCTTTTTTTTTTTTTTGTTTTTGTTTGTTTGTTTTTTCTTTTTTCTTTTTGTATGTTGGAAGCTTAGCTAGGTGGAGTCTTGTCCTGGAGTCACTACTCTATTTATTCTTTTTAGCATTAGACTTTTTGTTTATTTCAGCACTGGACAAAGCTACTGTATGTTGATCTCTTTGTTCAGCTTTCTCCATTACATTATAGATCTGCCCAAGAGTATTCACTAATAATTACCTGACACAGTCAATACTACACTATTTAAAAATTTCTTCTGCTAAGTCCATTAACCCAATCTCTTCCATTTAGCCTCAGGCATACTCTTTGGACAAGGAGAAACAGAAGCCACATTCTTCAACAAAATATCTCAAAAACAAGTCTCTAGGCCATTTATAAATAAACTTCTCCTCAGGAACCTCTTGAGCTGGGCCATTATAATCTACATTGCTCTCAGCACAACTGTCTTCCATGTTGCTACTATTATGGTTCACTAAGCCCTACTTAAAGCATTCAACTTTTTTTCCTAATTCAAATTTCAAAGTTCACATTCTGCCAACAAACAACATGGGTTAGGCCTGTCACAGTTATACTCCACTCCCGGTACCAATTTCCATCTTAGTCAATGTTCTATTGCTGTGAAAAGACACCATGACCATGGCAACTCTTACAAAGGAAAGCATTTAATTGGAGCTTGCTTACACTTTCAGAGGTTTAGTCCATTATCCAAATGACAGAAAAGCATGTCAGCATACAGGCAAACATGGTGCTAGAGAAGGAGTTTAGAGTTCTACATCCATCTCCACATGCAACAGGAAGAGAAAGACAATGGGGCTAGCTTGGGCCCTTGGAACTTCAAAGCCCACCACCCGGTGACACACTTCCTCCACCAATAAGGCAACACCTACTCCAAACAAAGCCATGTCTCCTAACCCCTGTCAAGTAGCACCACTTCATAATGATCAGGCACTCAAATCGACAAGTTTATGGGAAACATTCCTATTCAAACCATCACAGTGTGATATATCTCACCACACAGCCTGGCACAAGGATTAATCCCACTGCCTCAGCTTCTCTACACAGGAGTTACAAGTGGGCACCATGACATCAGGCTACTAAGTTTGACTTTATACTCAAGTGATACTAGATACTTCTGATTGTTCAGAAAACAAGTTAAATGTTCTCAATTATTTAATGTTATTTAATGGATCCATTTTTGTCATTTCTGAGGAATCAGTGTAAACAATTACAAAATGTTTCTAATTATTAGACAATTAATCCTATTTGACTTTACTCACAAGCACTTACCCAGTACTATCCTAAGGAGAAAAGTATGCATGCAGGACACACATGCACATAAAAGCATGCAGACACACCATATGGTGAATATTCTTTCTTAAAATTACCATGAATTAAACTGTCTCATGTGGACTTCTAAATATTCTACTACCTTAGAATATTAGGAACTCACAACGGTGGCAGAAAACTAATGTTTTTAATCACTTTTCTTGAGGGAAGTTATATTTGAACCTCCTAACTTTATAAATACCACAACAACCATTTAAATTATTTGTCGATACAGGCTAGAGATAGGCAGAAGCATGAAGCCACAAATATAGAATATATTGATATAAAATATAAACCATGTAATGCTTTCTCCTCTCCACTCTCAAGATTCAAGATTCTTCCACCTCAAAATAAAAAGAGACCATGATCAATTACATATTTATGAAACTAATTTTTTTATAAACTTGGATATTTAAAGGCTTATATTATTGAAAGTAAAAGTATCTGAAGGAAGAGGGAATGTAAAGTCCTGACAGAAATTTACCAACTTCCCAATCAGACTGAGATACTCTGAAGACAGGCTTCGGAATACTCCCAGAGGAAAAGCAGCTATTTCCTTTAAAGTATAACTCTTCTGACTCCAAAAGGAGCAAAGTTTTCACATATCAAACACTGAAAGTAAGCAAACATGTACCAAAAAATGTTTCAAAAACCCAAAAGAAGAATATATCCAAGACACAGTACAAAAACTTGGACCACAGATGAGAGCATTATAGGGAAGCTAGAGGTCATGGCCCAGGGGAAGTATAAACCACTGGTGCACCTTCTTGGACATAATGGAACCCAGCCTCTCCTCTCTCTTTTTCCATCCAGCATCCCTGGGATAAATACAGTTGCTCTTCCCTACCTCACTTTCCCAGGAAGCTCCCTGCCAACATAGGACCAAAGACCATAGAATCCACTGAGAGTGGACTGAAACCCTAAATAAAAATAAATCTTGACTCCTTTAAGCTGATTTTCTCATGTATTTTGTTCTAATGATAGTTAGTAACATAGATGTAAATGAACAATTCAAATAGAATGTTTCAGTAATTCAGCAAAGACAGGGCTGGGAAAAGGAACAAAAGCACTACTAGAAAAAACAGCATGTGAAAATGAGGGGGGACTGCAGACTTGGTGAAAACTAAGGTGCAGACACTGACCATGTCTTATCTGTTTTAGCAGGAAACGGTAGCAATTTCAATCCTGTTTGGGAAATACACTGAAATAGAAGGGGCACTTCATAACAAAATGATGTGGCATGGAGATACTTCCTAAGCAGATGCCACTCACCCTCCAGTTCTTTGTCAACGGGAAGAAATTTACCCACTTAGTACACTGACAAATTATATATATTGGATTTAATAGTGAATTTGCCTTGGTAGCTGAGCTGCTGTGAGAGAATTTATCTGCTGCTGTTTCTTTAATGAAGAATTGTGTACATCATGCTATAAGAGCTAAAGAGGCAGATAATTTTAGTGTTTTTTATTTGTTCTTTGAGAGTTTCATACATGTTCACAATTCACTGTTACCATATTCATTTTGACTCCTCTATCTCCAACTTCTCCTCCAGGTCCTGCTCCCATCTTCACATCTCCATCTACTTCTGTGTGTTTAAATAACACATGGAGTCCAATTAGCACTGCTACTTTGTGTACAGGACCAAATCATAGGTAACCTATGATGAAAACACTCCTAAAGAAAATCCCTGGCATAGAAGCCATCAACTGTTGAAAGCTGGGGGTGAGCTGCTCTCCTCCATTCCTGCTGGAAAATGGCTACCTTGATTCTGAGCAGGTCCTGTGTGGGTAACTGCAATTGCTATAAGTTCCACAGTGAAGAATGTACTATTAAATTAATGAAAATCAACTGGAAATTGGCAAACTGGCAGAGAACATAGAAAAGCATTAGAAAATCCACTGTGTTAATAATCTATGCAGCAGAGAGTTGCTGGACCCTGGTGAGGGACCTTTATTGTCACAGATGTTACAGACAAATGAACCGCAATGAAGTCAAGAATCCTAGCAAATAGTGTTTCTGCCATAAATGTGTTAGGAGCTCCCAGTTGCCTAGAAATAGACTTTACCTCAAAGTATTGACATCACAGCCACAGTGATATGCTACAGTCATATAAAGGTCTTAAAAAACTTAATTCTTTTTCCTGCTACCACATGATTAGATGGTAGCTCTTGAAAACTGAATCTCTAGACAACATGAGAACATTTGCAAGATGTTGCATTTTACTGATGAATTTTTAGAAAGTGATTTTTTTTTAAAAATACACAGACCTAAAACAACTTTACTACATGAATTAAAAACATGCTTATTCAGACATCCCAAATTAATAACTAATACAAAACAAGAAAAAGAACATTACTTAACTGAGAAGCATCAGGAATACATTAGGCTAGAGGATGCTCACTCAGTTTTTCCCCAATTATGTTTATTCATGCTATATTTAAATAAAATTAAGACATATTAGATATTATAAAATGCTACAGATAAATAATCCCTCCATTTCTCAATATGAGATTCTTACACCTATATAAATAATTAATTTGTCAAAAGGCCAGGAGGAACACTCAGCAGGATTTAAATTGCTCAGAGACACTAACATGACACTCCACTTCTCTATCCAACATTCCAAATAGTGCCTAGCATCTAACAAAATCAGTGAGTAATCCAGCAAATAAGCCATTCGTAAATTCATTTTAACCATAAAAAGAATGACAAAATGATCTTTTCTGTCACCCCATACAAAATAATCTGACCATAATTTTATCTTATTTTATTTTATTTTAAATTGAAATTTTAAAAAAATGCAAGGTGTGCTTGTCCCCTCTCTCAAATTATCTGACATACTAACTCTTTTCTTAAACAACTATAACAGTTTAAAAAATGAATTTATTAACCTCTGTATAAGTTCCCATTAGTTACACACACGATTTCCAGGGAGGCATCATTTAAGCTAACTCAAAACTTGATTAAGTAAGTGGTGGGCATGATAGTGTCACAGAAAAAGAGTGACCACATGGTTCAACTCATGACTTTGTAATGTACTACCTATAAGACATGTTGTCTAAACTCCTTACCTTAGTTTTCTCTTCTATAAATTGATGTTATATGAATCACATGGCTATTATGAGACTAAATGGATAAATGGATTAAGGCTTGCATTACACAAATAAACATATTTGTTAATTGAGTTCTGTGACATGCATATCTGTGACATTTTAACAATTCCCATATGATACTAACAATAATTTCATATATGAATAAAAACCAGATTACACATACCTACAAATGAATTAATGTTGATTAATGTCGCTGGTTCCTCTTTTCATTGTGTTACAAACTACATATGAGCAACAGCACTGAGAACATGAACTCCAAGGTCAAAGGGTCATATTAAGAACATATGTGATATGTACATATGACAGGGGTTAGGTGGTGATAATGGTGGTGGTTTGAGAGCTCATGAGAAAATCCTTTTCTTCATGTTTGGTAAAAGCTGAGCTATAATTTGACCTCTCAAAGAGAACTCCTTCCTACAATATTTAGCACATTATCTGATCAAGGCAAGAGTGAAATATAATTCATCTGTGGGATTAAATGGGAATAAAATTGCTTCATGAATAATCACTAATAGGGAATATCTAGAAAATGCCCATAAAATATTTGGGGAAAAAAAGAGATAATGTTGCTACTACATTTAAAACAAGAATTTGTCATTCTTTATCATTTCATAATCTTACTGCCACCAAAGTAAAATATAAAATTTCCACCTTCAAGTTAGTTGAATATATTAAAACTCTCTTGAAACCCTTTAAGCCCTCTTGAAACTGATTTTAATGTAAAGCTCTAATAAATATGGACTTCCCAAAGGGACAAATGTGTAAGTAAGCACATTCTTCAGTATTCACTATCATTCACTACCTGCTTATATAGAGGGGAATTATGTGTGTGTGTGTGTGTGTGTGTGTGTGTGTGTGTGTGCATAATAACATAGATGTTTAAATAAAGCATGGGCCTTGTCCTCAGCTACATGAAAATGACACTATAATCAAGGTTGACTGGTTACAACCGTACATATGGATAATATTTGAGACTAAAGGAAGATTGAATCATTTCAGTTAATCTTACTTCATGCTTCAAAACAAGAGAAGAAATGAAAGCATTACAATTCAAAGAGCCAAGGCAGACAAATGGTTAATGATAACCTTAGCTGATGTGGCCAAGATAATCTTCTGACTCCCATTTCAACATATGCCACTCCTCATTACATACATACATACACACACACAGACACACACACACACAGAGAGCCAAATCTTTTACGTATTCATTACTGTTTGTATTTTTGCAACTTCTTCCTCAACTAATACAGAAATGTACTACTGAATTTCAAAATTCAGAGGGCTTACAGGAAATGCACAGCCTAAGTCTTTTGGCCCTTGTTTGCTTATTTTTAAATTTCATGATTACATTCTTCCTGCTTCAAAAAATTCTATTACTGTATGAAAAACTATTAACCAGCCTCCTATTGACTCCAGTAAAACAATTATTGGAAAAAAGCGCATAGCCCCATAAAGTATGTGCATGGAAACAAATAAAATCCTTTCTTGGCACAGGTATACAAACTCACATTGCCAAGGGAGAATCAGAAAGATATTTTGAAATCAATACTTGTGCAATAAATGGTCACAGAGAAATATTAAAGGCAGTGGAGGTACACATACATTAGAGGAGTTTCTTACAGAGCCATAGACACTGTAATGAAGAAGAGGAAAGTCAACAAACCAGACATAAATGAGTTCTTTCTGGAATATGAAATATATACCAGGTACTTAATAATTTCTTTTTATTATAAAGAAGCTTTACATTATAGTAAATACTGAAGACAACTAAATTAAAAGTGTATTTATATGTATGAGAAATGAGAAATTAAGTGGGAGATCAGAAGAAATCAGTGCTGGTTTGGAGAGTCCTGAGGACATGTGTGCTGAGCCCTATCCAATGACTTAGGATTGACTACTGAGTACACTGCCATTATCATCCTTAGGACAAGCATCCTGAGGCCTATCCAGTGGGTTAGGATTGACTCCAGAGTACACTGTCATTATCACACTTAACCTTGTGATCTCCAAAGTTGACTGTGGATCAACACACAGCCAAGAAAAGGGTTTAACTCTAGCAGAAGCCAGCACTCTCTTCAACCAGCATGTACCACTAAGATCTAACATAAAACTTGTTTGAAAATGCTACCATATTCAAAAGAATTAACACCTTATTTTATTAAGCTGTACAAATAAAACTTTCTTAATTTACAATTTGAAAAATTATACTAAAGCAGCTGTGGTAATTCATGTTTATAATTTCAGCACTTGAGAAGTCGAGACAGGAGGATTATATGAATTCAATGTCAACCTGGCCTATAGTCTATCCTGGAATATATAGTGGGACCTTGAGATTTTGAAGTTGTATGAGATTAACATGTACAGAGCTACTAAGCAACGCCTGTTAACTCTAGTATAATAACTCCTGGAGGAAGCACATGGCCCCAGGAAACTCTGGGCATGGAAACAAACAAATAAACAAAAAACTTAAACTACAGTAGATTATTGGTATAAAATAGAAACACCATGAGAAAGAAAGAAAGGAAGGAAGGAAAAAAGGAAGAAAGGAAGGAAGGAAGAAAGACCCATGGATTATTGAAACCACTGCAAGAAAAAAAAATCAACAATCTGAAAAAAATCTATCATAAATGAAGAGACTGGAATAGCAATCAAATCTCACAAAGGAAAACCTAGATCTAAATGGCTTTCCCCCTGAATTTTACCCAAACATAGAAAGAATAAGTACCAAACCTTTCCAAGATCTCCCAAAGTAGAAGAGGAAGGAATATATCTTAGGCCAATCAACTAAAAGTTTATGTTTTATTAGGCTACACAGGAAGACTGGACTGGTAACTCATGTTACCAGATCATGAAACTCATCTACCTGAGTACATAAGGTCTTGACAAAGGCACGGAATAAGTATGGTAAGAGTGAACTTACAGCATCATATCTCCTGCCTGCTCACTGCCCACATTTGCACTCTCCTGTACATCCAACTTCCACCATTAAATAATATGGAAAGAAACCTCAATCAGACTAGTATCAGGCCCTTAGACTTTCTAAACATCAGGGCCATTAGCCATATGAGCTTCTTTTCATTTTAACTACAAAATTTGAGGTATTGTGCCATAAGCCTAGAAAATAAACCGAGAAATGTACACATAAAACCTAGCAAACTGTCATGTAATAAGGAGTAATGTGTGTTTAAAATGTACATTTATATGTACATCATGACCAAAGGTGATTTTCATGAGGGGAATAAACAGAGGAGGCTAGGAAGGTCTTAGTCATGTGCAGCACAGAAAGCCAGCAAACCCCTAGCACTAAGATGAGAGGAAGAAAAAAAATTAGCAAAACTGTAATCAACTAGAGCAACAACAAATAAATAAACTCATCAACTAAAAGTCATAGACAAAATGACTTCATTGAAGGAACAACAAAAAAATAGATCTAATTATCTGTTGCTTACAAGAAACACATTAAGGTAGCAATGCCACCTAAAAATTAAAAGGACAGGGTTGAAAATCAAGCTATCCTCCAAAGAGAAGCTTTTCAAAAAATGCAACTCTCATCACAAACCAAAACTAGTCAGGAGAGATGCAGAGGGTACAGTGCAATGATAAAGGAAGGAAGGGGGGGGGGCGGGAAACTCTTGGAATCAAATGACAATGAGAACATAACCAAGGAGAACTTCAGGGACAAAGGCAAGGCGGTCCTGAGAGGACAGGATGGATCCAAAGGTCACATTAAACAACAGGTGAGAGACATCAACCAAGTGGTATGGATGCACCACCAGGCTTCAGAGAAGCAGCAGCCTATCAAAGCTATGCACAGGGAGACCTCATCAGGACAGGGCAGAGTTAGCTCACTGAGAGAAACATACCTACACAGACTCAAGTCAGAGACTTGGAGCTTGAGAAAAACCAACAAGGGTGACAAATCCCAGGCAAAAATAAAGACCCAGTTAATAAAATGAGAGAGCAGATAGGTAAGGTCTTCCAACAGATTCCAATGGAATCCAGAGGATCCCTGAGGAGATTTTGAAAACCTAAATCTCCAAAGTGTGGGAAATGGGTAAAAAGTGGATAACCTATGTAAGACCCTCAGAATGAGAAGTCTCCCAATTTCGGTCTGTAGCCCCAAGAACTCAATGGCCAGTCCAGTTGATGCAACACACAAGAGGCTTTAATAAACGGGAAACGTTTGCGCAAACGGGCTCCCTCAGCATGCAGGCTTAGAGAAGCCCCATTCTCTGGGCGCAGATACTTTTTAAGGAAAAAACCCCCACAAGTTTAGGGAGGGGGTGTGACCTTCTGTCCCTTGAGTATGTGACCCTTTGAGGCCAGATGGTCTCCTGTTAGGGTTAGCAGACCTTAGGGCCTGGGGGTGTGCTAATTAATCTTGTCTGGGCAAACTGGAGTTGCAGCTATCTCTTTGTTTCTTAAGGACCCTATTTACCACCTGATAACTCACTGAAAGGAGGGGCAGTGTGAATTCTTGGTATCCTGCAATCTTAGAGCCTTGTGAGGGAAGTTAGCAAATTCCAGGGAACGGATAGTGGTCTGGGTTAGCTTTCCAAGTCAGACTGTCCTTCATTTCGGAGAGGTTGGATTCCTTAACTTTACTTTTTGTCTTTCACTACTACAGTCATGCAACCTATAACTACAATATAACATCAATGACTTAATACAGACCCAGAAAGGAAAGGCTCACCGGGAAGAACAACCCAGAACTAGATGGGGGATATGTGCTTCATTTATGATTAAGATTTTAAGCTAATTTATATTAAAGTTCATATGATTTTTCCACCATTGAAAAATAGGATTCTACAAAATAAATTGAATACTGTTACATAGGGAATGCTATGATGCTTAATTGATGCAACAGTAAAACTATAAACACCAAATATTATACCATTATTTCTATGTTACCATGCCATTATTACATTATTGCCACATTATTTTATGTTATCATTGTATGTAGACCTATTTATACATAATTGGAATTATACATTACCTGATGTCTTTATTATCATAATATATTTGCTGCTAGTATACAATTCACATGCTCATTTAAGATCCTCATAAGATGATGCTTTAAGATTACTGAGCCCAATTTCCCCTTATCATATAGACTTAGATAGAGCACCACCAGGCTGGAGTGATAGCTCAGCTAGTAAAGACTAGGCTCACAACCAAAAATAGGTAAAACATCATATTGATGCTACTTTTTTCCTACCTATGCATTCTATGAACCAAATTTCTAAAGAAGAGTCTCATAAGTATGCTATACTTTTCACTATTCTCTCATTTTCTTATTTTTGTTTAAAAGGATGAATGATCTATGAAGGGACATCTCATCTGTCTTATTATTACATTCTCATGGCTCTAATGGCTGACACATCATAACCTCTCAATATACATTTTATAAATGGGTAAATGTCCAGCTACAGGGTGGTTTACAAAGAAAATGTGGGGAAGCTAAAACTCCACTGCTACCTGTGTGTTGGGACCCATATATGGAATCCATTCCACCTTGCCACAAGTTTAGAAAACTCAAATCACTCCTACTGTCCTTAAGACATTAGCTACAGGATGTCTGGGCCTCAGTGGTGAATGGCTCCTATCTAAATAACAATAGAGTTGGGCCCAAACAGGTTTACACTCACCATGAATGCAAAGAGTAAATGCAGTTATGGAGTATCTTTAGGATTAAGGGAAGTAACTGCCATTTGTCCTTTATACATAATAATAGAAGTCTTTTGCCATTGTCCCCACTTTGGGTTGATTACTTAAGTTGGTGTGTGAAATAAACAGGGAACATTCAGTAAGTACTGAAGACTCCTGACACCATCTTAAGTCTCAGTCTTTCTTTTATCATCTATAGCTAGACTTTCCCTCATCCATAGGCCCTGACTCAGAAACGGACCAAGGGCTAATAGATCGACTGGTTCCCATTATGGCCACACAAACCACAGTCCGTGACACGTGTGTCCATGGCTTGATGCAAAGACTTCACATTCCAGCAAGTAGCTGCAAGCACAGCATGGAATCCAAAGTCAGATGATCAATAGGAGACATGGCAGAATATTGGCCTGCTCTGAAATACACAATTGAACTTTCTGATTTTGGAAGTAGACACTGAAACAAATGCAGATGTCTGATATAATCCAAAACAAATTACCCTTATTATTTAATCTGCCCATAACTCTTTTCAGCAGCATGATAAAAGCTAACACAAAAATAAAGTGCACTCAGGGCTCCTTATCATTGCTTTCAGATTTCTGATTACCTCTTATAGCTACAGCCAATAGCTATAAATTTGGTAGCTAGTTAATCTGTCACTTTAGATACGCTCAAATGTTGCTTACACATAAAATAAGCATTGAATAAAAATTTTGGCTTGAAAAGCCTTAAGAACATTTCCACTTTCAGTCTCATATCTTACTTCAATTTAAAAAATAAACATCCTATGCATTCTTTTAAGAGTATAAAAAAGAAAACCTTAAAACTTCTCTCCCCTTCCAGAAAATGGGATGAGTATGGAATTGATACATAAAACTTAGAAATCTTTTTTTCCTTCCTTGCCCATCTCAGTCATATCACTTGTGTGTGTGCATGATGCACATTTCTGGGACCCAACTATTCAGGATACTTAGTATACTGGAACAAACCCTGGCATAAATAAATGCATAGATAAATAAATAGAACCAAAAAAAAACTGAAACCAGGGTTTGGTTTTGGTTTCTGCCACTACCAACCAGGTATTTATTACCACTATTTTTTTTTTTTTTTGAGGTTATAATATACTTACATCAACACCCCAACCCCTGCCAAACTCTGACATGTAAACATCCCCCTTCACTAGTTTATTTGTCCTATTAGAATGAAGGAAGTCAGATTCTGCTCCTAAGTCTGGAACAGCATTCAGTTTGAGAAACCAGGCTGCTGCTAAGTCAGATGGGAAAAAAACCTCTGACTTGCCTGTAATTCAAGGAAGCTGCAAACACAATGGGTACAGACAGTTTGGAGTCAAGAATGCATCCACTTGCTTATCAACTGACCAGGGGCTGAGGAAGCAACAGTTGGGGGGAAATAAGTGAGAGAGAACTAGAAAGGAGAACATGAACCAAAAATAATGGACTAGGAAGATAAATAAAATAAAGAATGTTCCGGAGAGAAGGAATCTCTGGGGTGGGAGGTACTGATGACAGTCCGATTTGAATCTAGTGCAGGCAAGATTTCAAGAAACGACTTACAAATAAGAAAATTAAAAAGTTGATATTATAGACATAGCGAATGGATTTAGAAGTAGAGAGGGAGAAAGGCAAAAGAAAGCAGGAGAGCTTGGGCTGTGTAAACAGTTTGGATTCCTTCAAGTACTTATATAAAAATAAACCTGTAAACCAGCAATTCAATAATCAAATAAACGTTAATCTGAACTGTGACTTGGCTGCTGATTCACACATAGATTGGCAATGTTCACTTCAATTGGTCTCTTGTTATATTTCATATACATTTATATTAGCAATTTTTCTATATAAAAATATAAAGATTCACTTACATAAATGTTCATGGCATTGTTTCTAAATGTATCCTTGATGTATGTGACAGAGTATGAACCAAAAAACTACAGGAAAACCATTATATTTTGCTTAATTCCATACTGTATACAGACAAAAGACATTTATTACAAGTAAGTAATAATGCATAACTCAGAGATTCCTTGAAGTGTATACGGAGATTATGTCCCTAAAACAGCTCAAGGAAACTATTTTGATATATGCTAATGTAGGCTCATATAAAAGATATTAGTCATATACTCAAATTCAGTGCTGATTACAAAATAGAAATATGCTGGAAATTCCATAAAGATCAAACTAATTAAGATACTTAATTGCCTCTGACTAATTATGGAAATTGGCAGGCTCAGCAAGGAAACAGGCTTTTTAAGAAGAGTTTGTATTTTAGGCAGTAGCTTCCTCAGCTTCATTTCACTGGGAGCCACTCATATCATTTCAGAACTGATATTGCAAGCTTTGTCCATGGAGAGTTATAAAGAGAAATGACTACATATGCATTCAGAGCTTAAGTGGGACAAGCTATATTCTCAGACTTACTGCCAGAAGTTGGGTTGGCACTTTTCTAGGCAGCTACACTGTACACTGTTTCTCATTAGCATGACTTCTCTCATAAGATTTTGTTGTTGCTGCTAAAAGAGCATTTCCTTTCACAAGGTCTATTTACAGCTTTTCCTGGGCCTTTAACTCAAGGGCACAAAATGCCTCACTTAAGAAATTGCAAGTGCCTGTGAAATATTTGCCATAAAATAAAAGACAAAAGTTCAACCATCAACAAAAGAACATGGACCTCAGAGTTTAAGTGGTAATGGTTTCTTAGGAGCAAGACCTGCCATTTGCTATGTGAGCTAAAAGAGCTTTGGAAGTTACTCCAGTTATCTTAATCTAATTTTTAGCATTTATAAAGTGGTAATAGCAGCTACTTTGCATGTTGCCACAATACCAGAAAAAAAATGCTGATGTCTACTTATTTGTGGAAATATAAAATACCCCAAATTATGCCCTATAGTCAAGGAAAGATAACTGCTTTCATATTCTGGCTATTTATTATAGCCATGAAAAATCAAAGATCACACTAAGATCTTCCAGAGACAGATAATAATTTTGTGTTAGGAATCAAAGAAAAATAGAGAGGGAGGTAATGGGACTGAATCAGAGAGTTGATATTCTCTGTTCTTTAATCTAACCCAAATACTTGCAGTGTCTGTTTGCATAAAAAACAAAATCCTAGATGTCATTATTTGTAATTAGTTATATTGCACATGGTAGAATGCGTCCGGTTTTCCAAATTCTGCATATATTAACAATATGAAATTAATAACAAGATTACAAATACTCTGTCTCTCCATTCAATTAAACAAGGACCTGATCTGTTAACTGACTCAGTCCCTGAGGACTACAGTTGCCTCTTTCTCTCTGGGGCTTCTGGTCTCAGGCCGCAGTAGACCTTCACAAGCAGGGTCACAGAGGCATCAACACATCAACAAAAGAGATGCTGCTGTGCTAACAAAGTCTGGAGTCTAGTCTTAACCTGAGCCACACCCAGGCCACTGCCACTTAAAGGCTACTTCAGAACTATTCAAACAGGTAAGAAAAATGCTTGTTCATGTGGAGAGTACAAGAAATCTGAACTGAGGAGTAGTATTCAATGTAAAGAAACACCTAATTTCAAATCCCCACACACCCCTAGTTTACCCACAATAGTATTTGTATGAACTTACGGTCAGTAAATACAATAAAGTTTGAGCCCTATAAAGACAATGTTAATAAAAATGTTCAATCAGCAATTAGATAGTAATGCAATAAGTTTCAACCAATATGGCTAATGCATTGCTTTGATTTTTAAATAGTGTCATTGCCACAGAATGCAAATAGTTCAAGGCATTGGTATCACTCACAGTAGAAGGAGAACCTTCAGTAAATCTCAAAGGCTGTGGTCAAGACCCAGTTCATGTGCCATGTGGTACTTAACCTGTCCTAAGAAGTTTTGTGAACATCCTTTAAAGCTGCAAATAAAAATACTGAGACAGAAATAGTCAAGCCAGCTTTGCAGTGGGTCTTTTTTAACTTTGTGCGACAACTACACAAGTTCCCCATGCTGTGCAAGCTAATGAGACCCTCCACGTGTACCAGTAATACATAAAAGCAACCATCCTTAACCCACAGGCCTTCTCTTCTATGCCTGACAGTGACAGTGTGTGTAGCAACCGGAAATAAAATAAACCAAGAGACATGAGGCTGGATATTAAGAGCCATAAAGATAAAGGAAAAAAACAAAACAACAACAAAAAACCCATACAGGTTCAAGACCTCTAACAGCTTACTTCTAAAAGAGTTGAGAATTGAACACAAACATATATTTAATATCAGTACAGGTATATGAACAGAGATTACCCAACCTTAATACTTACATTAAGTATATTCTTAAGAAATTAGAGCAATAACAGAAAATTCTCATTTCTGTAAAACACAAAATAGACTAAACGGTAAAGTGAACCTCTGGCCACATTCTTGTTTGTTCCAATCTTTATTACAGTGTATATAATCATTCCATATTAAATAAGACATGTAATACTAACAGAAATTAGCAGTTAGTTATCTTTTATTTATTTATTGAGATAAAAATAAGACTTCATTCTAAATCCTATGATCAGGAACCAATACAAGGCTTTTATACACACACACACACACACACACACACTCCCATTTTCTGTGAAATATGCTTACTTCTAAACTGCATGAAAAGAGTGACTATTTAGGTTAGTTAAATATTTAAAAGCATTATTAGAAAATATATACATGTACAAGCTTTTAAATATTTTCCTAAACATCCTATTTAACTGGCATAATTTTTAACCTTACACATTTTATTATGTGGTGTATTAAAAAACTATTCTGCTAACAGGTCTACAGTTTGCAGCTGATTTTTCCAGGTGAGTCCATGTTGCAAGGAATGAGAGCATTTAGCTTTGGTAAACAAAGCAGTGAACAGAGCTTGTGCATACTTCTCACACACCTTCTCTGCCAGTATAGTTGTAGCCTCGGGACTGGCCACCGCCTCCTCCCTACTTTAGTCCTTTTTTCTCCCTATTACCCAATGCAGCACACTCTCTCATTCCAGGCCATCTCTGGAGTGCCTGGGACCATAGCTGGACAGCTATCAGTTAGGATGACTCAGCACTTCAAGAACAGGTGAAACCCAGGAGTCAGGCCAAGGCACAGACATGAACAGCACTGAAATGAGGCCCAAGCTAAATTTTTTAGAAGTTGGTCTCTCCAGTTTATATGAAAAATTTCCCTTTTACCAGTTTTATGCCTCCTTATCTCCAGAGTACCATACAAAGTAGTCCATTTAGCCTGGAGAGAATTAGCACTAGACTGATTTTTGGCTGCTTACGTGAATACATCGTAATACAGAGAAAAAGAGTCTTCGAGAGTCTAACACGCAGACATTAGAGTTGATATAACTGCAATCCATATGCAGTATCACACAAAGAAGGTGAACAGAAATACACAGGTGGTGGTCGTCTGACAAGCCCTGAACTCATTTATGGGTCAAGGAATTTAATATTCCATCAGAGGTTCCCAGGAAGCCAGGTAACTCAGACAACTGCTAAATCCTGAGGCCTGGTGATATGACCACTAGGTTAGCCCAGTTTGGAACATCGAAATCTAATCCTGCCCCTTAGTAAGAGTGTCCACATATTCAAGACAGTATCATCCAAGCCCAAGTTTAAACATGTCCAAATTCTGTATTTTAAATCATATTAGAGCAGGAATTTAGGAATTTAAACTCTTTCTCATCGCTTAAGTTATAATCTCACTCCACACAAGTAGTCTGTTGGGAATGAGACATGCTCTATGCTTAGAACCCAGTGTGCTCTCACTAAAATGTCTTTTGGATGCTTCAGACAGGATTAAACAGGGTTTTTGCTTGCTTGTTTGTTTTTGTAATTATCACCATAATAATCACTTTTAGAAGAGTTTATTGTGTAGCAGGTGTTATTTTAAGGGCTTTACACACATTAATCCATTCTCTGTACAGACCCACATGGGCTAACATCAGGGTTAGCTACTGAGCTCAAAGGTCTTAAATCACCTGCCCCCAAATTACTTAGGCAACAACTGGCAACCTTGGAATCAAATCCAGGCAATCTGTCCAGGGGCCTTAATTACTTCCCATATACCAGGAAGGACAAAGAAGGTTTACTGTTGTATTGATATAACAGTCTCTAATTGGGAAAATGAAAGTATTTTTTTTAAGGAGGTAGAGGAAAGTCTGGGCCAAGATAATTAAACACCTGTCAAAGAAGAAGCTGTAGCCAGAGGGTCAGCTTAGCAAGGGCTCTCACTCTAAGGACTAAAGGTGCCTAATGGCTTGTCTCCCTCCCATGGTTGGCCCTTAGGGCTTTCCTGTTACCACCAACATGTCTGTACCCCCCTCCCCCCTCAGGTTACTACTTAAAATCCATCACACACTGGAAAGCTTATATATAAGGGTGTATTTATTTTTCATGGTCCTGAGACTGGATGTCTACGACAGAACTAGTTTGGTGGCACTCTGGCCAGGACCTTTCTCTTGTATCCTCTGAGACAAAAAACAGTGAGATGCTTCCCTGGAGACCTCTCCTAAGGGCACTAATCCCATTTATGAAGACCGAACATTCTGACTTAATTTTCCCTCAAAGACACAAACCCTGAACCATTATATATATGCTCAGTATGTCAGTATATGAATTTAGGAAAAACATGAACATCCGTCCAGTCCATAACAGTTTGCAAGAGAACTCTGCCTTTATTAGTTAAACCCTAAGATTCATAGAAAGAAGTGCTTTTCCTTGAAGAAACTACAAGTCTGTCTGTATGAAACTGATTTTCTGGGACTGATGTACCATGGAAGGGGACTCAGAGATTAGCCACTTAAAGAACTTGGTGATTGATATTTCCCCAAAAGGAGAAACTTACATCATTAAAACACATTAGCTTGTTATTTCACTATAAATCCTGTAAAATAATCTCTCCTTTATCAATAGTAAGATACTTTGAGGCAAGGGACCTTGGTCCAACTAGCTGTCTTCATGGAAAGAATCAGCCAGACCTATGAAAACAGCATATAGTAAAGCCACTGAGAGTTAAGCTCCATTCCCAGGGTATCAATCAGCTCCATTAATCATGCTGACCAGCAGCCCTGCTGAGTCAAAACTTCTCTCAAGTAGCAAATAGAAGCAAGCTAAAGAGATGCCCCAACCACTGAAGTTTGTGACTCAGGAGCAATGAGAAGGTTCATGCATCCTTGTTTTTGTGGCCATTCTTCATTGAGGCTCTACAGAACATTGGTCCATACAGCCAGAAGTACAGTTAAAATAACAAGAACAGTTGTCTCTGCGCTCTTGCTCATTGACACCTGAGAGGCTTTGGTGAGAATTAGAACCATGGGAAGACATCAGTGCTTCTGTGTGAGCCACCTTTAAAACCAAAAGGAAAGAATAGTGCATAGATATGAGGGTCTGGCAGAAATGAAATCAGCTTGACACTAATGAGCAGGAATACTGCAGTAATACTTATAAATATGACAGAGTTGTTTTCTCAAGTTTTCCTGTAATGCTCTTATACTCGAAGACTTGAAACTTACTATCATGATAGCCCAAGCATAGAAAGAAATCAAAGGAATTAAGACATATTGGTCTACCGTCTCCAAAACCCGACAGATATTGAGGAATTACGGCATCCTTTGGCAAAGAACTTGAACAAGATGAAGCCAAAAGAACAAGGTGTATTTACAATACAGAAGTCTCTGAAAACTGCCATTCTTCACAGCTTAGGAGCCTGTGCTGACTTCACTTACCAGGATTTCTATCTCCGCCTACCCAGGAGTGAGGAATCAGAGGGCTGAGAAGTGGTAAAGAATACTAACTTTGTGCTTGTGAGTGAAAAGCTTATCTCTAGTAACTTAGGTTTTTATCGGTTTGAGGATTCAAACCCAAGGTCTCACTGCTGCAGGGCAAACACTGTATCATAGATTTATGTATCATTAACCTTTATCTCTCCTGGTTTAAATGTGTGTGCATCCAAATTGTTGTCCTAAATCAATAAACAGAATCCTGTGTGGGTATAGTAAGCTTGCATTTATAGAAAAGCCTTAAGTGTATTCAGGTGGAGTGAGAATGTGTATGCTAATGAAATTATTTCAGATCAATAATCAATGGAAATCAGTATGGCCAGTATTCATTGCATCAAATCAGTGGTAAAGCTGTCTGCAGATACACATCTCAAAGCATTGTCTCTTCCTTTTTTTACTTATTTTTCTCATTGAATTAAATGTCTGGTCAATTGCTAAAATCCCTGATGGCTGAGCTGGCAGGTATGTGCTTCATCATTCCCTTTTATTTCCAAGGCAGAGGAACAGTTATTATTTTTTATTCCTCTAAGCTTTCTAACTGCTTGCTCTATTTTTCATGCTCTGTGATAAACACTGACATCTTAGCAAAAACAAGCTTTCTTTTTTTCTTTCTGATTCTACAAGTCCTCCAGGCTTCAATTTAAAATTAAACCTAGTGTAACCAAAAACACAAACATTGTATTACATAGCTTTTTCACCTATCATAAATAGGCTTTTATGGTTTTTCAATGGTGAAAATTTTATTTTGCCTACAATACATGAGATTTATTATGAATTAGTTAAATAACTCCCTCTTCTTTGTGATGTTAGAAAAAATAGAAAATGATTAAACAGGCTTAAAAGAAGGGGTAATACATCTGTCACACTCAAGTTCAAATGTTCCTATTAAGCTTGTTTGGGTTTCACTAATTTTTAGGGAACCACACAAAATAATGCATTTTGTTACATCATTTTCATAAGTGTGTGTCTTTATACTCTGTTTTCAATTGTTTACCTCCCCTGTGCACCCTGCCCTCCATTGGCTAGTTTTCTTCACACCACCTAAATATCCTCATTCTACTTTCTAATACCATCATCTGCATGTTCCTAATAATGACTGACTTTGTACAACTAACAGATTCTAGAGCTTTGGTTTTCTCAAGAAGCCTGACTTCAGAATCCACAGTTCATGAGAATGAGCTTCCTGCTTTTCTACATGAACCCAACCAACAAGAGAGCATGAAGATACATGTGTACAAGGTATCTATACATATTATCATGTGATGTCCAAAACTCCAGAAACATCATGATCAAGAGTTTGACTCAACAATGCATGGAACTGGAATCATACCTTTTGTTTTGTTTCCATTTAGATGAGAACATATGGTATACAGATCTACTGCTGCATGCCATTTCCTGTCCCTTAGAACAAATTAAAAAGGACCACCACATATTTAAAATGACAGATATGGATGCATCACAAAGACAGCAAATGTGAGAGGCCCAGAAGCACACTGTCCAGCTCGCAGTGTGACTGAGGGACACACCAGTGTTCAGTCCAGCATGTTTGGAAGGTTCATACAATGTACAGTACATTAATTTGTATTTTGAATGACATTCTTCTTAAAAAGCTATTCTGTACAGTATTTCTCCTTCAGATGACAGATAAGAGAGCCAAGGCAAATATAGATGAACTGCTTTGCTTAGCCTCACAGCACAATTTCAATTCCATTACAGCATGCAAAATGCATTTGTTACATCAGTCACATGTGCTAGCAGAGGACTTCCTGAGCGTGAGGAAAATCTATGGGAAGGTGAAGTGTTGCACACACACACACTCTCTCTCAATCTCTATCTCTCTCTCTCTCTCTCTCTCTCTCTCTCTCTCTCTCTCTCTCTCTCAGTCACTGCCAGCATGCTTCTACTTATGAACAAACTGCTGTGTTTGGGATTGACATTTAATGCACTCTTAAAAGCAAAACCCCAAAGACAAGTACTTATGTATCACTTCCTGCTGACATGGAAGAGGTGAGGTCACTGATACGATACACTTGGGAGGTAAGGTGAGTCTATAATTTCTTACTCTTAGGCATGTCTCAGGAATAATTAGTGCCTAAAAAATATTAGGCAATGCCCAAAGCAGTCCATCTGTTAAGCAAAGTAAAAAAATGTTCTTGAAAGGGATTTCACATTCTCTTTAGAGACTGCTCCTCTCACCATCCTGCCTTAATCATAATCCACTTCTGCAAAGGGAGGTTATTTGCTTCTATTTCTACTGTCAGGAACTATGCAGCAAAGGCAGCTGAGTGATGCCATTCACAGAAGCAGCAAAGGGAAATGGCCACCAAGAACAGGCCACTTGCCACTGAGCCAAATAGGATCTACAGTGACATTGTGGTTGATAGCATCTCATTTTTGGCTGATCGACTACGTAAAAACAATGAAGTAACTTTCCTTACACTTCCATAGAACTCAACCAAGATAGGATAAAGTAGAGAATTTTGAACTTTCATAAACTACAATCAATTATGACCTAGTAAGACTATGAAGTTTTATATATCTTTACAATGTTCAACTGCAGAGCCAAATTATTTTAAAATATTAAAATAAAAAATACAATGCACCAGTCACTCCAATAAAGAATATAGACTGTTTTGCTGTTGTCCTTGGTTGCCTCCCAGAACTTCAAAGTTAAGACTCTTGCTGAAGACACCACAAATGTCACATGTCAAACACAGGGCTTAGAGCAATAAAGTTGTAACTGACCTGGAAGCCTATAATACCAGGAGGTGCCACAGGACAAAATTCCTACACAACTGTGAGCCACATGATCAGATAGCAACAATGGCGCAGTAATGGCACTATTGTCCTGGGGGTAACCAAATTGGTAGGTCCCAAACTGCTGTTAATTTGTACCTACTTCCAAACAGAACTATATTTTTACTAAGACTAGATACCTACTTGCTAGTATGTATAAATACCAAGTGCTCAATTGAGGGATTGGCACATTTTTTTTCCACTGTGACTCTTTAATGAACACTATAAAGTTTTACTCTCCTTGTACTTTTTGTAATTCTTTAATATTATAATAAATGTTTCTCTAATTGTCAGTTCATCAATTATAGACATCAGTGTCCCAACACTCTTTTTTATTCTGCTTCAGTGACAGCCTCTGGGAAGGGTTCCACAGAGATATAGCGGAGAGAACCCTTCCTTTTTACCATGACATTTGTTTATAACAACATGTGCCACACTTATTTGAGTTTAAATTTCCATCTTTTCAGTAACTATAATCTCCATCAATGACAGAATATTATGTTGCTAATCCAATTAGTCCTTGCTTGGCACAAGGACTAATATAGAAGTACTCAGGACATGCTAGTCAACCAATAATATCTACCTGGCCACAAACAGAAGTATACATTCAGCTGAGAAAATGCTAAACAGTATTTGTTTCTAAATGAAAATGCAGCATTTAAATGTTATGTTTCCTTAGTAAATCTTAATGAATACCAACTGTGAAAGAAGCAAATTTTCTATAATATCCAAGCTTACAAACCTTAAAACAATCAACTACAAAGAATATATCTACCTACCTCTAGCCAAAATCACAGTTTTAATTATATCTAACATGCAGACACTAAATTGCCAGTTTGCTTTCCCATAAAATTAAATATGCAAATTCTGCAAAGCAAAATAAGTTTTACTTACTATAATTTTCACAGATTATTTTCCATGTGCAAATACATCAATTATCTGTATAAGTATACCAAGCTTAAAGTGATATGTATACTAAATTATTGGAAACATTTTAAATATTTCAAGATAACAATTAAAACTCTCATGCCTGGTATATTATTTATCATATGAGTTCTAAAAGCAGTAATATTTATTTCATAAATCTTACATGACAAGCATATCACATAGGTATAAGGCAATGAAATGTTTGACTTGTATTTGTACTTACAAAGAATTATGACCCTTTACTGAATCTGTTGGATTAATGCCATTGAAATTTAGAATAATTTAAATTTAAAATAGTAAAGATGGTAGGAATCTAAAATCCATCTTGGGAAGATAGATGAGAGGCTAGAAATAAATTTTCTCACAAAGTTTATTAGTTCTGTTTCAATAGATACCAGCTTCTATGATCTCAGTACACAATAGACTAACATTATCCATTTCTTCTGAAAACTAGTTTTGTACTTGGGACCATCAGATTGTGAGAATAATGCACTGCCAACTGTGCTAAAGAGGCACCTGTGATGACTAGTTTTGTAAAAGCATCAAGTTGCAAGGAGTGAAAATGAGACAGGTTGAAAGAATAAGAGTGGACTCTTCCAGACAGAGTTCCACATGCAAAACAGAATCGAAAGTCAGTATAGATTTCAATCACATCATTTTGTCATATGAATCTTATTTCTAAAAGTAGCAACTATTCTTTATGAAGTTATTATGGGTTAATTGCTCCTTCAAGGAAGTGTATGGGTATGTATGTTGCCATTTTGGTTTTCATTGTAAGTATTCTATTAGAATGTTTTCACAAGTATAGACAATTACTCCAAAATCTACATTATTTCCAGACATTGCAGAAATAACATTAAGAAACTATCATGGAATTATAAATTTATTAAAATAAATGTAAAAAGGTGTCCTGGTATCTTCCAAACCTCCAAGTTATAGAATGTATAACATAATTTTTAATCAAGTTGTTTATTAGACTCCCAACAAGTAAAAGGTCAAGATAATCTTTTGCAAAGAAGTCAAAGGCTATATAGCTCCCACAGAAGAACAAAGTGCACTGGGATGCCTTTCAAACCCACAGTAGCAGGCAGAGGGATAGCCATCAAATCACAGTCAAACTGTGAAGTCAGCCTGGGAGAAGAGAGTGCAAGAGGTGACCCATGAATATCCACAAGCATGAAGTTAAAGCACTGTGATGTTTTCCCTAGACATTTCTCACACTCATCATAAATAAGACTGTGAATTCTCATTTGAAAGAGACTACAAAGATACCCCAATAGGTTTCCTTTCCTTTGCTTCTGAAGTACAGAAACTTCTTCACAAAGCTTTTTAGCTACGAAAGTAATATATGCTTTTGCAAAAGGAGTAAAATAAAGGTAAAAGACACAAAAAATAGGTGGTTCAGAGAAAGAGAAAATGAAAATATGAAATACAGATCCTCTTCATTTTCCTTCCTTGTTTCTCTGGGGAAGAATCACTGTTACTTCCCAGGGGATGTTTTAAATTTTTCTCTAAGGAGTTGTTTTATATGTAAATAGCTGTTTTACACAAGTACACTCATAATATTTGTAGTTTTAAACAATGAATTTTCTACTTAAAATACATTTTCTACAGAATCCATTCTTCTGCTGCATTCAAGAAACACAACTCAACTACAAAGACAGACATTAATTCAGCATAAAGGGTTGGGAAAAGATTTTCCAATTAAATGGACCTAACAAATAAGATGGAGAAGCTATATAACAAAATAGACTTCAAACTAAAATTAATCAAAAGAGATGAAGACTGTCATTTCATATTCATCATTGGAAAAAATCCATCAAGATAATGTCTCGATTCTGAATGTTTCTGCCCTCAATTCAACCACATTTGTAAAAGAAACAACAAAGCTTATATCACTCATCAAGCCCCACTCACTAAGAGTGGGAGACTTCAACATCCCATCTCATCACTAGACAGGCCAACCAGGTGGAAAATTAACAGAGAAATAAAGAAATTAGCAGATGATAATGACTCAAATGGGTCTAACAGACATCTATAGAACATTCCACCCAAACACAAAAGAATATACCTTCTTTTCAGCACTCCATGGAAGCTTCTATAAAACGCTGCTAACAAAGAAGACCTCAACAGATACAAAAGAAATGAAAATAACCCCTGTATCTTATCAGATCAACATGAGCTTAAAATTATAATCCAACAACACCACTAATGCCAGAAAGCCCAAAAACTCATTGAAATTGAACAATACTCAACTGAATCACCCCCCTGAGTCAAGGAAGAATAATTAAAGACATCCTAAAATTCAATAAAAATGATGCACAAATTTATGGGACACAATGAAAACAGTGATAAGAGAAAAATTCATAGTACTAAATGCCTACATTGAGAAGCTAGAGAAATCCTACACTACTAAATTGACAGAATAACTAAAAGCTCTAGAACAAAAAGAAGCAAACTTACCCAGAAGGAATAATCGGCCAGAAATAATCAAATTGAGGGCTGAAATCAATGAAATAGAAACAAACAAACAAAAAAACAATACAAAGAATCAATGAGACAGAAAGTTGTTCTTCAAGAAAATCAATAAGATAGACAAGCCTCTATTCAAACTAACCAAAAGACACAGAAAAAAATATCCAAATTAACAAAATAAGAAACAAAAAAGGGGAATATAACAACAGACACTGAAGAAATTCAGAGAATCATAGGGTCATACCTTGAAAACTTGTACTCCACAAAATTGGAAAATTTAAAGGAGTGGAACAAAATTAAATCAAAACCAAATAAACAAATTAAATAGACCCATAACACCTACGGAAAGATCTCCCACGCGCTAAGATAGATAGGATCAACATAATAAAAATGGCAATCTTACCAAAAGCAATCTATAGATTCAATACAATCCCCATAAAAATCCCAGCAAAATTGTTCACAGTCCTTGAAGAACAATACTGAACTTCATGTGAAAAAACAAAAACACAGGATAGGCAAAACAATCCTGTACAATAAAGGAATTTCTAGAGGCATCACCATTCCTGACTATAGTAATGAGCACAGCTTAATATTGGCATAAAAAGACAGTGGACCAATGGAATCAAATGGAAAACAGATAAATAAATCTACACACCTATGAACCCCTGATTTTTGACAAAGAAGTTAAATTCAATGGAAACAAGAAAGCATCTTCAACAAATAGTATTGGCATAACTGGATGTCAACATGTAGAAGACTGAAGACAGATCTATACTATCACCATGCATAAAAATTTAAATCAAAGACCTCAACATAAATCCAATCACACAGAACCTCATAGAAGAGGAAGAGGGACATACATTTAAATGCATAGGCACAGGAGACCACTTTCTATATATAACACTAGTGGCATAGATACCCTTGTTACATAGTTTCTCTGAGTCTGTGGATTGGAGCTTAGTTACCTTTATTTCACAGTTAATATCTACTTATGAATGAGTACATATACCATGCTCGTCTTTCTGGGTCTGGGTAACCTCATGTAGGAAGATTTTTTTCTAGTTCTATCTACTTGCCTTCAATTTTCCAAGTGTACTACATTTTAACAGCTAAGTAATAGTCCGTTGTGTAAATGTACCACTTTTTTTTTTTTTTTAATCCATTCCTCAGATGAGGACATGTGTTGGTTGCTTCTGGGTACTACAAATAAAGCTGTTCTAAATATAGTCGACCAAGTGCCCTTGTAGTTGATTGAGTAGTTGACATAGTGTCCTTGTAGTATAATTGAGCATCCTTTGGATCTATATATAAGACCGGTATAAATGGGTCTTGTAAAATTGATTCCCAATTTTCTAAGAAACTGACACACTGACTTCCAAAGTGGCTATATAAGTTTGTACTCCAACCAGGAATGAAGGAATATTCCCCTTGCTCTACATTCTATCAAGCATGAGCTGTCACTTGTGGTTTTGATCTTAGCCATTCTGACAGGTATAAGGGAATCTGAGAGGAGTTGTTTTGATTTGTATTTTGTTGGGAGCTAAGGATGTTGAATATTACCTTAAGTTTTTCCCAGTCATTTGACATTCCTCTGTTGAGAATTTTCTGTTTAGATCTGTACCCCATTTTTCGATAGGATTATTTGATTTGTTAAGATCTAGTTTCTTGAGTTCTTTATATATTTTGGATATTAGATCTTTATTGGACATGGGGTTGTGAAAGATCTTTCCTGCTGTTTTATCCTATTGACAGTGCCCTTTGCCATATAGAAGCAATTCAGTTTAATGAGGTCTCATTATTAATTATTGATATTAGAATCTGTGCTATTGGGGTCCTGTTCAGAAAGCTATCTCCTGTGCCAAGGGGTTTGAGGCTACTTTTCACTTTCTCTTTTATCAGGTACAGTGTGTCTGTTTTTATGTTGAGGTGTTTGATCCACTTGGACTTTAGTTTTGTGCGGGGTGATAAATATGGATCTACTTGCACTCTACATGGTGAGAACCAGTTTGAAGAGCACCATTTTTTGAAGAAGCTGTCTTTTTTCCAGTATGTACTTCTGACTTCTTTATCAAAAATCAGGTATCCATATGTGTAAGTCTTTATTCCACTGATCGGCATGTCTATTTTTACACCAGTAAGATGAGTTTTATTATTATATACTTCTGTAGTATAACTTGAAGTCAGGGATAGTGATACTCCAACACTTCTTTTGTTGTTTGTTCAGGATTGTTTTAGATATCATGGCTTTGTTGTCTTTCCATATGAAGCTGAGAATTGCCCTTTCAAAGTCTGTAAAGAATTGTGTTGAAAATCTGATGGGGATTGTGCTGTCTGAAGATTGCTTTTAGTAAGATGGCCATTTTTTTGCTGATCACTGAGTACTGGAGATCTTTCCATCTTCTGCTATCTTCCTCAGTTTCTTACTTCAAATACAGGAAGAGTTTATCATTCAAGTCTTTCACTTGCTTGATTAGAGTTACCCTAAGATGTTTCTATTATTTGAGATTATTGTGATGGCTGTTGGTTCTAAGATTTCTTTCTCAGTCTATTTGACATTTGTATATAGAAGGGCTACTAATTTATTTGAGACAATTATAAAATTTTCATCCTATATCCAATAATGTCACTGTAGATATTTTATATTTTGCCCAGTTATAATAAATGTTCTTAATTTCTCTGGAATTCATGATGATATCTTGAAATAGTGACATGTTATTTTATATGCCTGGTTTATAGAAATTACTCATAACGCTGAGGCTATGAGATAAGTCTCACAGAAACCAACCAACTGCTCAAAAAGGTATCAGGCATTCATAGAAAAAAAAACCTCAAAGAAGTATGTTATAAAAATGTTTTCATATACTTTAAGGAGTAATCAGAGATAAAGTACTTTAACAAACAAAAACAGAATCTGCCACTAGGTTATAATGAAAACAGAAATTCTTAAATGTGAACACCAATTCCAAGGAACCGCGCAATTGGGATTAACTATAAGAATTTGAAAAGTAATCATGCTTCTGAAATCAAGCAAAACTCAATGTTTACTCAGTGCTATTACTCTTTCAAATGTCAAATTAGTTGATTTCTAAAGGCTAAATACCAATTTAAAATATTTCAAATAATTTCATGTTTCTAAAATTTTATCTTGATGCCAAACAAATGTTTTCAAATAAATAGATTTTTCATACATTAATAAGGATTTAAAAGCATAGTCATACCTTATAGTGAGTATATAGCAAGGAGAAAGCACCAACTGAATACAACTTAGAATTAGCAGGTAGATGACATTGCCTAAAGGAATTCAGATTACATGAACAAGCTAAACTTGAGGATATGTAGAATTTAATTATCATGTTTCCCCAAGCATTCAAAGGATGACATTTCCATGACATGTTGACATAAGAAGGCAATTACTACGGGAAAATAAAGAAGGCCTTTCTTTTATCCAGTTTAAGATGAAAATGCCCCTTGTATTGTACTTAACATAGCTTGGCAGGGTTCCCCTAAATCTGGTTCCAGACCCACTGTAGGAGTGTAAGACCCTCAGAATGAGGAGTCTTCCAGGTTCGGTCGATACCCCAAGAACTCAATGTCCAGTCCAGTTGCTGTAAAACACAAGAGGCTTTAATGAACAGGAAACGTTTGTGCAAAAGGGCTCCTCCAGCATGCAGGCTAGAGAGAAGCCCCCTCCCCCGAGGCCCAGGTGTTTTTAAAGGCAAACCCACAAGTTTAGGGAGGGGGTGGGACCCTCTGCCCATTGAGTTCATGACCCTTGGAGGCCAGATGGTCTGCTATTAGGGTCAGCAGACCTTAGGGCCTTAGGGTGTGCTAATTAATCTTGTCTGGGCAAACCAGAGTTACAGCTATCTCTTTGTTTCCTAAGGACCCTATTTACCACCTGTTGACTCACAGGAAAGGAGGGGCAGAAAGGAGGGGCAGTGTGAATTCTTGTCATCTCAGGGCCTGGTGAGAGGAAGCTAGCAAATTCCAAGGAACAGATATTGATTGGTTAGCTTTCCAGGTCAGACCGTCCTTCATTTAACTTCACTTTTTGGTCTTTCAGGAGTACTACACATAGAGGTAGCATGTAAGAGTGACTGCCGGTCAATTACCTTGTTTCATCCTGGCTGCAAGCACTTATTAATAAACAATTTCAGCATTCTCTCTCTCTCTCTCTCTCTCTCTCTCTCTCTCTCTCTCTCTCTCTCTCTCTCCTTCCCTCCATCCATCCCTTTCTCTTTCTCCCCATCTGTGCTGATTTTTGAACTTCATAGTAGCAAATGTGCAGACTAACTGAGAAAATGAACTCAAAAGTACCTAATAACTATGCCAGTATGACAGTAGCAGGCTTCTCACTAAGTATTCATTTCGCCTCATATAGATGCCATTCACAATATGAACAACAAAGATGTAAAACAGTGTGAGTGCCCATAAAGATGGCTGCACTTCATCTTGGCACAAGGACAGAGTTCAAAGCATTCCTCAGCACATCATAAGACCTAAATGTCAAAGGTGTGGCTACAGAAGGATGTTTTGGCTGTCTTAGTCTAAATAACAACAGAGTTGAATCTGAGGTGTGGCTACTGATCTCAAGGCTAGGAAACAAGAAGTTGGAGCCTGGGTATGGTTACTGAACCTTTACAATAAGTGAGGAAGAAAAGTCTGTTTGTTCCATATACATGATACAGTGTTCTCCTTTTTGGATAAGGTATATAAAAGTGGTGAAAAATAAACTCCTGGCACTTCAGTATTGACTGATCTGCCCTCCTGAACTTTATTTTGTCTCTGTCTTTTCTTTATCATCTATAGCTAGCCTTTCCCTCATCCACACTCCCCCACTCTGGTACAGACTTGGAGCCACTCTGCTGGTTCCAACTGCTGCCCCACAAAGACCTCTCCTGACAAAAACAGTACCTGTAGGGTCCTGCATGGATACCCAAGGCACCTTGAGCAAGCCTGAAGCTGTTGACTGGAACATCTTGCCCTAGAGTTGTTGTTGGTACTCTTTCTGTTTTCTTGCCCCCACCCCCAACTCCTGGAGTTGTCATTGGTACTCTTCCTGTTTTGCTAACACATATCTGGTGGAGAAGGGCTGAGCCTGAAAAGCATATTATTTTCCACTGTGCTGTAAGTCAATATATAAACCCACTCCATCCCCTCAATAAATGGCAATCAGCATTCCAACACAGCTGTTGAACGAATGACCTGCTGTCTTATCCCTTATTTCAATCTCCAGGCCTTCACTCTATTCATGGAACAGATTGTAACACAGGCATTACAAGTGCCAAAGGTACAACTGTGAAAAGTTCAAAACTACAGCTGAAAGGGAAAGCCTGTGAAGAACAAGAGGAACACTGCCAAGCTGTAAAACTGACTTGGGTCAAGTTTACCAAGCCATCTAGGATACAGTAAGCAATTAGAACCAGCAGAGGCTTTATCTTTCACTGTTATGAAGGAAGTGAGACTAGTGAATAATTTACCACTCTCATTAACCTGACTGAGCTATATCATATTCACAAGTTGCAAAGTCTGCTAAAGTAAAAGCTCTTACCTTATAACATGAATTGATGTCCATTAGAGATCATGTTCAAACGCCAACTTCATTTTGGTAGGTGTCTTATCTGACATAAAATAGTACTGGTTTACCTCTAAGTGATCCAGTCCCTTCAGGAAACTGGATGTAGTTTTAATAAAATGGGACTCATAAGTTTTTATTACATTTATAATGAATGCTTTTCAGTTTTATAGGCTCTTTGAAGGAGCAATTTAGTTTCTCTATTAAAACATGACTTTATATCCTCCACAACTCTCAGGTTTCAACTTTACAATGTTACCACTCTAAATATAAATGAAGATATTGAAGTTTTAATAAAGGTATAGAGTCATTTATACTGACATGTGTGGGATATGAGTTTACAAATTACAAGGGAAAGTAAAGATGAATAAAACCACTTCCTTGGGTGGTCATTTCTGTATCTTTCCATCATACAAAGCTAATGAATGGTGATATCAAGATGTGTACATGTTATAGGTATTAATAAAGTAGGACTCATGATATTGTCTTTTTGCAAAATAAATATTTTAATGTCTTATTGACACAGTAAAGAAGTAATATTGCTATTTAACTGGATGTTTAGCCAATCTCTTTCTTTTACCTGGGAGCTAAGGAAGAACAACAAATTATTCTTATTAGAAGAATGAAGACACTTCATTTAGAAGTCAAAGTTAAACATGAGTTCTCCAAACTGTTAAGTGTTCATGTCTATGTGTCTGTACATTAGAGTACTTGTCTGTGTATCTGTGCATTTTCTTCCAATAAGACAAATGAGATCCTTTCCTCTTTCTGTGTTTCAGGACAATTACTTACCTTTTCTAATTTCTTAAGGGTTTTTATAACATTTTTAAATTTCATTTTTATTATTTATTATTTTGTTTTGTTTGAGACAGGGTTTCTTAGTGTAACTCTAGCTGTTCAGGAATATACCCTATAGACCAGGCAGGCCTCAACCTAACAGAGATTCACCTACCTCTGACTCCCAATCTAAGGCCAGTCTGATCTACCACAGCAGGTTCCACGACAGCCTCTGAAGCTACAGAGAAACCCAGTCTCAAGAAAACAAATGAACAAACAAACAAACAAACAAAATCACACACACACACACACACACAAAACAAAAAGCAAACCACAAAACCACACATAATGCTATAAATGGATATTCAAAGCATTCCTACATCCTGTAATTATAATAAAAATCAATGTATTATCATCAACTAAAGTCCACATCAGAGCCTCATACAATTGCTTCAATTTAATGAAAACAGACCATGTAATTTTGGGAGAATTATTATATACTTGTCATGGCTGAAATATGTCCCTCTAAACTTTCCATGTTGAAACCCCTCAATCCAATATTATTCAGAAGTGGAACTTTCAGGCTATGACAAGACACCACAAGCTTCCCTCTCTGAAATGGGATCACTACATTTCAAAAGTGGCCACAGGGAGTGGTGCTCCTTCCACAAGAGTAGACACAGTGATAAGTCAAAAGTCAGGAAAAGGTCTTCACCAGGTGATGGGAGACGCCATTCTGTAAATATGTTTCTCTTATTGGTTAATGAATAAACCATTGCTGGCCAATAGGAAAGCAAGATAGGTGGGAATAGGAGACAAGGAGGATTCTGGAAGTAGTAGGGAGGAGTCAGCATGAAGAGACTGGAGAGAACAGAGGTCCGGTTCTTCTCTCTGGTAAAATGAGACCACGTGGAAATACTTAGATTATTAGGAATGGGTTAATATTTAAGACAGAGCTAGCTGATAAGAAACTAGTAACTGGCCAACAGTTTAATATCTAATACAGCATCTTTGTGTGTTATTTGGGGCAGGCACAGCGATGGGACATGGCTGGCGGGAAAATCCACTCTTAACATAATGGCACTGCAATGTGGCTAATAAGAACTTCCACTTAAAATTTAAGAAAAGCATAAGAAAGGGTTTTATAAACAAAAGAACAAAGATAAGCAAGAATTCTTGGTAACAGCACTTTTCTCAGTTGAACCCTGTTTTGCTAGAGACAAGAAGAGACTTGCACCGCTCCTTTAAGGGAGGTTTCCTGACTCAGCATAAGCGGCAAAAAGCCAGAAGGCTTTTAAACAGCTCTGCAAACAACTGAAAGGTGTGTACAAAGGCTAACAATGGCAGTGACCAGATCTCCAAGCCAGCAACATGCTGCTGGATGTCAGCGCAGACCAAGGCAGTGAACACAGCTCTCAGTTCTGGCAGTAAAAGTACCCACCACCATCTTAGATAGACCATGGCTAATACAGCTGTGGCTTTCACTTTAGCAATGTTGTTGTTTACCAGATAAAAGACTCGTGGTCAGAAACAGATAACGTTTACAGTAAAGACAGATTCAGATTAAGAAGAACTGCTAAAGATTTACTGTGTGTTTAAAAATATACATAGACTTGGGAGAGAATAAAATGGTTTTAAAAAGACAGAGAGTAGCTGAGTGTGGTGGCACATGCCTTTTAATTCCAGCACTCAGGAGACAGAGGCAAGCAAATCTCTGTGATTTCAAAGTAAACCTGGTATAGAGTTAATTCCAGGACAGATAAAGTTACACAAAGAAACCTGTCTCGAAAATGAAAAAACAGAAGTAGAAGAAATAGAGTAATAAAAAGCCACGTAAAGATGGAAAGCACAGAGAGAATCTGGATACTGTAAGGTATTATATTGTCTTTGTATCGTTTGCTGAGGAAATAACTGTTAAAAGAAATGCTGCTGGATTAATTCAATTTATATATTTTAAAAATGCTACAACTTCACAACTTAATACTAAGGACAGATTACTGGGGAAAAGTATTCCCATTTTTGTTTACACAGAAAATGAAAAGCTGTGGATTCCTTCCAGTCCAATGTGGTTTGATCAAGCCAGACCCCCTGAAACAGCGTCCCAGGTGATCCAACATTCAAAACAGCTGGGACAAGCAAGCCTTGCAGATCACTAAAGCCAGGATTTCTACATCTTCTTAGGATCCCCATGACAGTGCCCCCTACCAGCAGGAAGCGGTTTGAAAGAACGATGCCCAAATTCCCAAATATTGTCTATAAATGTTTGTTTTCATTTAAATGGGCTTGGTTATAAATAATTAATGATCACAACCAATTCTTTTAAGGGTAAAAAGGGGATTATGGTGGTATAGATATGAATACTTTGTTTTGGAATGGATTTTCATTGATACAAACTTAAGGTCAATTTTGTGATATGTATATTTCTTCTCTTGTTTAGATATTGTGTTTATATAGCTCACTGAAAAGTGTAATATATAACTTAGAATAGATTATAGATAGTTACCTATAATAGTCAAAACTTTAGTTAGGTGAGTTAGATTTTCTACATATATAGAGATGTATTTGAGATGAATAGGCATTCTTCAAACCTTTCAAAGACCTATAGAATGTAGCATTTAAAATGGTTTAGGGTTTTTTCTCAACAGTGAGACATAACTGCTCCTGGAAACACCATTTGTATCAGAAAGGAAGATGGACATCAAAGAAACTCGTTATGGAGTTTGCTTCCAATATGGCAAGACTAGCCATTTGGACAAGATATTGTTCTTGTCTGGACTGTTTGACTTTATGCTGTATAAACTGGACATGCAGGACCCACAGAAAAGTGACTGCTGATACAAGATGGACATTGCTACAGAGTTCCTGCTTCATGAAAGAGTCTGCCAGACAGTATGCAGGACACAGAGAAAAGTGACTGACAAACTGACAATACAGGTGGACAGTTTAAAGTTTCCTGCGTTGCTGAGGAGTCTACCAGACACACTATGGCCTACAGGCTGAAGATGGAACTTTACAGAAGAACTTCGGGTGACTACCAGGTAGTAAGATGTCTCTGTCATTATTCTTGAGTTTATATATTATCCTTCTGTGATCATTGAAGGAGTTTAAGACAGATAGTAATGGTTATAGTTTTTCTTAGTTAGAATTAAAGATAAGTTACATATAAGACTTTAGACTCAAAAAGATAGGATAGATGATGGAATATTTTCTTTAAATCTTGCTAAATGTTAATGAAATAAATATTTTTAACTGTGGTTCTTATTTGATAACTATTTTGTTATATATTTTACTATGTTAAGGTTAAAATCCTTCTTTTAATTTAGACAGAAAAGAGGAGCTGATGGGAGATGTCATTCTGTAAGTATGTTTCTCTTATTGGTTAATGAATAAAGCACCATTGGCCAATACGAAAGCAAGATAGTTGGGACTAGGAGACTAGGAGGAGAGAAGAAGTAGTTGGGGAGAGATTCAAGATGGAGGACGTGAGAGAAGAACGCCAGCCACTCTCTCTGGTAAGACAAGACCACGTGGAAATACATAAATAGAAATGGGTTAATAATTAAGACAGAGCTAGCCAATAAGAAACTAGTAACTGGCCAACAGCATTATATCTAATACAGCATCTCAGTATATTATTTGGGACTGGTGCTGTTGTGTGTCCAGGCGGGCGGGGAAACCCACTTTTAACAACCAGGCATCCACTCTGCAGTGTCTTGGTCTTGGATTTCACTGCCTTCAGACTATGAAAAAAACATGTCTGTTGTTTTTGAAGAAACCCACCCTGAAAACTGTGTTATGGCAGCACAAAGATACTAACATTTCCACAAGAAATTCAGAATCAAATCTCAAGTAGAATTTTCATTTCATTTCAGTAACATGTTACTAGAGTTGTAAACACACTAGAGTTTCTAGTGTAAGGAAGATTCACAATCAAGAAACAATTATGAGCCAAAGAAAGTCCTCACATTTCCTTTGATATTAGGTAATTAGTTCCTGTGATTCCCCACTCTTGGCAGAAAATGTCAGTGTATATAAAGCCCATTGATGGCTATCCAAAGTATAATGAAGGGGGCTTTAACAGAAGTGCTGAAGCCAGAGTCCACCTTAACAGTCTATGACAAGTTTCAAGAATCTAAAAGAACTGCACTTGCCTGCACTCACAGCTTTCTATTCCATAGACTTCCCTGCTATAGGAGTGTCTTGCTTTCTCCCATGGAGGCCCTATCATTTAAGCTGATCTACTCCACATCAGCACAACAGGGCAAAGATGAGCATCATCCTCACTGTCAGTTTCACTAGTACCCAGCCAGCAATTCAACTGACTCCACTTTGTTCTAGGTTGCTGAACTCTAATGATCTCCATAAAGAGGATACGTAGAACTGACTCTTCACAGAGACTAGCTGAAACAGTGCTAAAATATAACATCAAAAGGAACCATTACCTGAGCAAGAAGGGAGTTTGGGGAAATGGACTACTTCTCATTAGGAATGAGATAAAACGATAATAAGAGATTTTACTCTATGAACTCCGGTTGACCTAATACTGATTGGTTAGTAGAGTAGATACAGAAATAAGTGCTCATGGGATGTGAATCTGTAGAAAGATAGATTCCTGAAATCCATTTTGGAACATGGAGAATAAAACCAAGCCAGAAAAGAAAGAAATACACAGATGTCCGCCATATTGGAAAGGCAAGGGCAGTGCAGCAACTGGAACACTGCTCTCTCAGCTCAAACTACAAATACAGATGGAATCTAGCCTCTATAAGCAGGCCATTTGCTGCCTGGGAAAGAAAACGTGAAAGTTAAAACCTTCTGAGTAAGGACTAGCCATTCAAATGCTAATATCAGAAAATAAGAAAGAATTGGTGTGCAAAAGAGCATAGTATTTCATTTCCAATTAATTCTGTACTCTAAGGAAATGATTCCACACAAAGAATCACATTACTGAACAAGGCATTTTTTTTTTTTTTAGTGCACCATATTCATCCAGTGAATATTTACAAAATGCAAACTATGACCCAGTCACTGTTTTGGGCACTGGGAACAAACTATAAACAAAACAGATATGAACATTGCTCGTGTGTGTGTGGGGGGAGGGGAATTCATTATAATATAAAAGATGAGAATAAACAAACAAGAAAAATTCACAATGCATGAAAAAAGCCTAAGGTGCTTGAAGAAAATAAAGAAAGCAAGAAGGATAAAATTATTGGGGGGGGGGGTATTTAAATGAGAGCTATAAAATGCAAAGCAAATGCTTTGCTCTTTTTTTTTAAAGATCAAATATAATCCTATGTACTTATAACTAGAGTACACACGAAATAGTATGTGGGATTACATTTTAAACAATCATTTATGAAAGAGTATGTAGGATTATATTTTTAAAAATCATTTTTAATTTAATCCAGTGGAACAAATAAACTCATGGAATTAGACTCATAATGCCATTTATCCTGCCAATTTCTCAGCCAGATATCTGGTAAAATATTTTACACTGGTTCCCTCCCTTACATTCTCTGAAATGAGGGATGGCAAGTTTGATATAAAAAGCAATTTTAAAAATAGTATGCAGTATAAACTATAAATAAACAATCTAACATGACAAAAGATATCTCAAAATATTTGAGAAAAAAACAGTGAAACCTAGTACACTCCTGGGAATAGTCTCCATACCTTGAGACGCTCACGATGGTTACTTTAGGAAGACCTTAGTCAGGAGGAAGTTAAAATGGTGCCTTTAACAGTACAACATATCTCACTGTGGAAGTACTGAGCAGACCTGACTCAGACCAACCATGTTCTTGAAGTCAAAGCAATATGAACCACACTCAGAAAGAAAATAAATCTCACTTGAGAAAAGTCATCTGTCACCTTTAATAGGATCTGCATTTTAAAACAGTGTTCTAAAATAATACCTTCTCTCTAGTGGATGAGAAATTATCATGTCCTGTCCAAGAATTTTTCAATGACTTGAGACAAATCTTGCTGTGAGTAGCTTTGAAAACAGTTTCAAAGCCCAGAGTGCTCACTGATGCAAATGTCTCATGAGAGGCATCCACCTTTAAAATGCAATTTACAATTCCCCTTCTGATAAAAATAAATTATAATATGAACTGTAAGTCATAAAATAATAATCTCATGTTTTAGTTTATAATAAACCTCTGCACTACAGCACACTTGAAAAATATCTCTGATTACAAAACAGAATTCTGTGCAATTTTAATACATGCTATATATTTAATAATTCTTACTTATTGATGTAGTATCTATTAACACATAAAATACCTTTATATGGTATATTACAAATATTCGAATAATGAACATTCTATGCATCTATATTATTGCAAGTAATCTGTACTATTTCTATTGTTTATATTATAAGTAGTGAATTTTAGCAAACAGCTGCATGCTTGAGGGATTCTCCTAGTTAACTATAATGAGGATATTTTCATGGAGGCCACTTAGTCTTCATCAAGGACTGCATGTTTCACTCTCCCCATGAAGGATAAGACCACAGCACTGGGAGAACTTAACTGACTAACAAGATCGTAGTGGAAGAGGCTATGTTCAGATCCCATAACCCCAGGATTAATTGCTATAACCACTTCAGGAGAAAACACAATAGGTCAGAATATATGCACTGGTGTTATTTTTCCATAAAAATAGATCTACATTGTATTATTTTGATTCCTCTCATAAACTTGATTGCTAAAATAATCTGGAAACAGAGCACACCATGTTTGTTTTATGGAGTGTGTACCAGAAAACTGAGTGACATTTGTAATTTAATTGAAGAAATAATAAAAATCTACAAAGTGTATACCTTGGTAAATAAAAAAAAGTAATTAAAAGTAAAAATTAAACATGAGTGTGAAAGGCTTAATTTAATTCTATTTCTTCATTCTAAATACCTATGTGACTACTACTGCCTCCCAGAAAGACACCTGATTTAGTGTTCTGAAAAGAGAAAGTATAAAACACAACGGAAAAAAAAAAAAAAAAAAAAGGCAAAAAAAAAAAAAAAAAATGTAAAAGAAGAAAGGGAAGGGTATATGAAAGGAGATTTTTGAATCCAATATTTATTAAACAGAAGAATTCTGAGCACTTCTGTAAGCCAGGAACAAGGTAAGGAGGAAAAGCAAAAGCAAAAAAGATTAAAGCAAAGTTCTTATCTTTGAAGAAGTCCTAGAGACATAGGAGAGGGGCTATAAAAACAAATAGCCACAGCAAGCTATTAAGTGGTGCCTATAAAATATGAGTAGTAAGGACAGAAGTCTTTGGTGGAGTTTCTGAGTAAAAGCCCTAATGGCTTGTTGAAAAAAACTATTTTAATTTTTAAAAAGCCTGTTAGACCACTCTAGGTTGTTTCTCCAAGTCTATGGATGAATACCGAGGGTCCTCCAAATCTAGTGTGGCTATGTGTGCATTGCCCACACTTGCACTAGGCGGTTTGCTGACATGCAAAACTGTAAGCATAAACCGTGGCATCAAATTTTCAGTGCAAGGTGTTCTTTCATTATACAATTCATTCACATTCTAACCAAGGAATAAGGAGGGAGGGAGGAAGAGAAGGGGGAGGGAAGGAGGGAAGAGAGGAAGGGGAGGGAGGGAAGGGGAAGGGAGGGAAAAAGAGAGGGAAAAAAAAATAAAAATGATAATGCCTGAGTCTAGAGAGTTGGCTTAGTCAGTAAAGTATTTGCCTTGAAACATGAAGACCCAAGTTTGGCTCCCAAACCAACCTACAAGGAAAAGAGCTCATGTGGCTGCTCTTCCAGAGAATACAGGTCAATTCCAAGAATCTATTTATCTCTCAAAGCGTCTGTAACTCAGGGTTATACTATGCCTTCTTTCTGCCTCAGTAGACACTTCACACACACATTGCATAGACATATATACAAGCAAAGCACCCATAAAATCATAAAATAAAGTTAAATAAAAGAAAAATATGTTATAAGGACAATGCCTGAAGAATGAAATCCACCTATGCTTGTGCTCAGGCCTCCATAAGTAGAATGGAATATTTTCATAAGCAAATCAGATCTTATACATTGTCTTCATTGTCTTATCTTGTTCCTATTTCTATAATTAAAAATACCAGTAGCTTGGAAATTAACTAAAAAAAAAAAATGTCTCACAGTTGTAGTTCCAATATTGAGGAGCCATCACTTGATACCTGTCAACGACTGTCCTGCTCAGGTCTGATCTGGGAGAAGAGGGTCAAGGAAAGGAAAAATAAGAAAAGTAAAACCTTCATCATCACATGACAAGAGACAGAAGGTCCCAGAAAAGCCCAGGTCACTGTGCTTTGAAGGTCATAAACCCCATTCTTGTAGACCAGTCTGAGATGTTACTCTCCTTTTAACACTATTCCCTAGAAGTCAGATTTCAACACGCAAATGGGGGACACATTGAAACCACGGCACATATCACGTGAGTGCAGCCCTTCAAAGAGTGTTCAGTGGCTAATACTTCCAGCAAGGGTCTGTGTTTGCCATTGCCATATTCATGATTTCTCTATGAGGTTGTTACAGCTCCTAGGGGAAATGAGTTCCACGGAATATTATGATTTTCCTCTCTTCCATTTTTATCAATTTTTCATATATCTTACAAGAAACCTCACAAGCTAGGCACTTCAGTATACATATACACATGCACAAACACACATATGCACAGGGCACATACGCAAATGAACATGCACACATGCACCAAAAAGCACAGGAGCCTTACACACAACTGGAAATTGAATCAGAGACTGCAGGCAATTTCATTTCTGGTCTCTGCTACAGTTGCTCTGAGGCTGAGTATCACAGAGGAGGTCCCGAAACAAGCCGAAGTTGTGGATAAGGCAGCCTTATTTGATTCACACCAGGAATGTGACCAGCTAGGAACAAGGTCATTTGTCTCCTACTTGCATTAAGTGCTATTACATAACCAAAGTGGCAGGAGTCCTCAGCTCTCTGTGTCAGTCCAAACACTCGATGTCAGGGCTGCACGTACAGCCCAACTTGCTCCAAAGACAGCCCAAACACACTAAATATTCCTTCCCAAAGGCATATCACTTGCTTTAAATCTACATCAAACACCTTCTTATTCATAAACAATGGTGATATTGAGAAGAAAATAAGTCTACATATTCTTCCATTTATCATGATGAGTAAACACTAAAGGTTTTTGGTGCATCCATCTCAGAACACCTGATGCTGCTTGCTTTAAATTAAGCCTGTCTCATCCTCATCCACTCAGTGAAAACAAAGTCTGCATCTTTGAATATCCCCCTTAGCTTTCCAGATCAAAGCCCCTGAAGTTCAGGTTTGCTGGGCAATTTTACAGCCTTGCTATTAGTTCCACAAAATCAGCAACCAAAGTGCATTTATGCCCCTTTTGGGCTATACTGACCCAGTAAGTTGACTCTGATCTGATGTTTTTAGAGTGAGAATATAGCTCACTCTCATCTCCTATGAAACAAAACAATAAAACCGAATAGAATAAAAGCAGGACAAACAATGAGGCTCACTGAGAGAGATTATTTTTCCTTAGGTGTTCCTACACTTAGGTTCCAGATGAGCATACAAAGCAAATGCTGTACATGAGTACCAGCAATTACCACACAAACTAAGTTGTGTCTGAGCAAATAAATTTTTTTATATAATAAAAACTAATGTGTTTAAGATCCAATGATTTAACATTGGGACTATCTCTATCTTCTTTGGGAAATGTTCCATAATGTGAATATTCCTACAGAGTCCTGTGTCCCTGTTGTCATCCTCATCATCGTCATCATCCACATCATCATCATCATGTGTCTAACACCACCCCCCCACACACCTTCAGCCTCCTTACTTGGGATGAGTCCTCTGGAAATCACCATTAGGATATATCCCTGCCCTGGGTTGAAGTGAACTTTAAGTATCATTACCAATACTTAGAGGAGATACTGAGGGTGACCCAAGTAATTGGAGCTATGGTGCTGGCCTGCCACAGATAACAAGGTAGTCTATGTGACTCAGTTTACTCAAGGTGACCAATGGATTTCACAGGCTCATAAGAACTGAAGCAACAGACACAAGGCACTCTGCCCTGTTTTGTTAACAAAGAGCTCATTTAATGCTTGACATTGTTACAATGACTTCTAAGTCGGCCATTGTCACTCCCATAATTCAAATAGATATAAAAAAAAAACAACCATTTACTTTCTACCTATTGCTTCCAGGTCAGAAGCTGCCTTACCAAACTAGAGTACTACCCTCCAAGACCCAATAGCTACACTTTCCCCTTCTTTATGAGGAAGCAAAGGCTTCAGAATCCATTGGAAGGTTCCACATCCTTTGTATTACACAAAGACTCACAGCAAATGTCTACTGTGACCTCACTGAATATGATGGGACTCCAACAAAATCTCTCAGAAAAGATAAAGTAAAAGTTGCACTGACAACATCTTATTCGCCATTTCAATAGAGTAAGTAATGGAAACAATGAAAGAAAGAATTTTGTCTCTAACAAACAGAGCTTGTTATTGGTTAGAATTCCAAATCAAAGCCAGCCCTTAATTAATAATCACTCTGATGCTTACGCAGTTGATTGTGCTCTGGTCCCAAGAACTGACAATTTACTGGCAGGTTATAAAATGTTTGTGAAAGCTATGAAGTCTAATTACATGGGCCTCTGTTCAGAGGCACACAAATGGTAGAGAAAAACTAGGAAATTAGCACGCTTCTACCCAAGGCAGAGATCTGAAAACCAGTAAGAGTGGAATTGGATGAATGATACACAAGTGAGTGGGTCACAGCTCACACAAAAGGGGGGTGAGCACAGAACACAGAAAAAAAAAATGGAAAAATGGCCTAGTGCTATCCTTTGGGTCTTTGTAGAAAATGTCATTAACATATTTACTCCTTTTACTTCAATCAGGCTGGCTATAGCTATTGCTAATATGTTATCATTACTCAAATAATTAGAAGCAATAGATTTTTTTAATTAGCTATCTCAAAGCAAGCACCATTATAATCATCTAATTATCCTTGGAGGCAGCTCATGTACAAATGCTTGAAACACTCACTACATTACTTCTGTGGGTGCTAGCTCTATGTTTATAGTTTAAGACCACCTAGGACAATATAGAAATGAAACAAAAAAAGTACAATTTATTTATCTCTCTAGAAATCTGAAAGTAATTTTCATTAATTAAATTTATATTAAAAAATGAATGGGAAGTTTCAGTTAATAAAAGTGACAAAACTCATATTAATTTTCAATTTATTCACCTGCAAACAAAGCCTGAACTATTTCTTAGTCTTAATACCAATCATTTAGATATATTCAATCAATAAGATTGCTTAGCTAGATAAATAATTACCACGATAAGATGTTCCCCCTCCCCTGCTAGGACATGGCTAAATTAGGCTGTAAGAGCAAATATCTTCTTCTTCAAACACATAGTTGGTTATATGAATCTCTAAAGAGTGTATCCACCTGATTAACAATAGGCAACATTATTTTAACTATATGGTGTGACCTGGTTCAACATCAAAAGCTGGCCTATTAGCAAGTGAGAAGGGCATCTAGAGACAAACCTGAGGGTTTGGATCAGGAAAATCCAAGGAAGCACAGCCCTGAAGATCTAGGCCCCACCCTGCCATCCACATGTATAAAAGATTATAAAAGAGGAACAGAAAGGAGAAGATGATGACTGTTAAGCCTTACTTCGGTGTCTATGAGTGCAAATCACATCAGGTGAAATCAAACAGAAATGATATGAGCCATCTATTAAACAGAGTAAGTGTAGTCTAAAGTACGCACAGCAAAATAAATAATATAACAAAACACAGAAGGCACTAGAAATCGACAGCTGAAAAGGAAGAAGATGAGATCATAACAAAGTCTAAGGATAGAAACACAGATTTTAAAAATTTTAGTAGACTGAAGGTAGTACAAAGCATGGTGGGGAGAATGGAGAAAATGAGATGAGAAACAGAGAGAAAGAAGCCAGGAAGAGAAAGAAGAAATAAAACATTTTAGAAGAGAAAGAGGCAAGCACGGGGAAGTGTAAGTCAAAGAGCTTACAAAGATTGTGCCAGTCAATAATGTAAATATTATATAAGATTACTAAGATAGGAGCAGGTAAAAGTAAATGGAAACAATACTGATTACCTGCAGAAGCAGATAGATGCTTCACTAATAGTGGCCAGCACAGAGGCCAGGTGACACAGAAGAAATTAAGCATAGAAAGGCAACCAGCTCCAAGAGATGCCTCCCTGATCCTGCAAAACTGTTGATGGTAAACACTGTAGTTATGCTTTGAGAACTTGAAGAGGACAGCTAATAAAGAGGAGGAACTTTGCATATGGGTTTAGTCTGGAGTATAAAATAATGGAAGACATAGGAATAAGCCAGAATCACTTCTTGAGATCATTTGGGGGGGAGGGGTAGAATAAAAAAATAAAAAGTCTAGGGAACAATGTCAATGATGCCACAAAGGGCTACAGAGAGGAGGAAAGTAGAAGATAATGGCCAAAGTAGATAAGGGTTTCTGATATGTAGATGACCTATTTCTAAAGATCCAAAGTCAATAATGGTGACTGCAGTTAGAATAGTTGACATTTGCCAAGACAATAGGTATTAAAAGTTCACAGAACAAAATTTAATTAAAACAAAAATATATAATTTGATATATTCACAAGCTTGACCGTACTAATCATTTCAGTCTGTACAGATGTCCAGAAATTATGCAGTACACCACAGATATATCCATAATTTGTAATAAAGGAAGGCAGAAACAAACTTGGAGTTTTGGAAAATATTTGTTTTCAATCCTTCAGAATATTTCACAGATTTTCTCAAATTATTTAGAGGAACAGGAGTGCCAAGAGCTGGTGTTTCTTTTTGTGTGTTTGCGTGTTTGTAATTTAATTGTCTTCTGGGAATCTTGCAAAATGCCCAATATCAACTCACACTCTGCAGCTTACTGCTCAGACCCCTTTCATTTGGCCAGCACCCACAGCAGCCTCAGCAGTGCACTGCCTTCCGATCCCTTTGCATTCCTTTTCTTTGTCCACTTGAGGCCATACCTTACAATCCTGAAAGGGGTGGGGCGGGGAGGGGGGGGTTAGGGATTTGCCTTTGCCAAACACAAGAATTACCAATCCTTCCAAAGAACAGTTGTCATTCCAAATAATAAAACTGATGCTGTATCCAGATTCAAGTGGCATTTGGGGTGATTTGGTACACCCTAGCTAGTTTTTTGTTTGGTTGGTTTGGTTTTGATTTTAGTATTAGTTTTTTGGTTTTTTTTGTAGCATATTTCTGTTTCAGGTACTACTGTCACCTGGAAAAGTGAAGGCCATCAATGACCATTGTTGTCTCTAAGGTAGCTAGACATGAAGTTTTGTGGTCCGCACAGTTATTTTATCATATACAATGGTGGCAGATCTTCAAGCAGCCAAGGTGAAAAAATGACTAAAGATGGTAACTTTTAACACAAAATAGAAAACCCCAGAAGTGAACATATATGGTCAGTCCTAAAAGGAGAGGGTATTAAAGCCATGTTTAATTAGTGGAAGACATAAAAATGTGACAAAGAATGTACAAATAGAAGTAGTATGTTCAAAAAAAAAAAAAAACAGCCAATAAATAAGCAAACAAAACAGAAGCAGAATGTTCAAAACACTAGATTAAGAAAACTGAAATCCTTGTGAATGTTTTTCTACTTCAGTCTATTTAGTGTGTTGTTTCTGACATCACAAAAAATACAAAGGCTTTAATAAACACACAAGTGAACAAAATGATGCTAATGACTCAACTACCAAGAAATAGAACTCCAAGCAGAGATTGGTTTGAAAGACATGAGCAAGCCTAGAGGAAGGATGACCCCAGGTAAGGCTGGACAGGGTGGTCCAACCATCACCCAATATCCTTCATCTCTTCTGCCTTGGTCATTACCCAATGTCCTTCATCCTGCCTGCAGTATTCTTGGGGGCACCCTCCAACTCCATGCATACTGAAGGATTTTGTCTCTACACTTGAATCTGCTAAGGACACAGCCAAATAAAGATCCTTGAGCCTCTGTCCACAGTGGCTGCTCCAAATGTGTTCCAGAGGGTGAAAGTCAATGAAATTTATCCCCTTTGAGATTTTATAAATATTCACTGGGGACAGGTTATTGTCTTTATTCAAATATGTGCTTGCCAGATGTAGGGGGGGGGGGAATTACACAGGGTCCCAGGTGGGAATGACACTGGTGCTATAACTGGGTACCTGCACCCCTCCCAAAGCCTTCAGCTGGATTAGTTTGAGGTAGGTCTCTGATCTACAGACAACATTCTAAACCGGCCTGTATAGACTTGTGTAAAGTGATAATACACCCAGCTGCCAGCCTCCTCACAGAAGAGGATGGAATGGCACAGATCAGTGGAGAAAAGATGCCATCAAGGCATCCGAACACATTCACTCCTTTCAGTCCATCGGAAAAGGGAACATAATTAGATTGTGAATAAACTCACCACCGACATGCCAACTCATGGCCTGAGACTAAAAATGACTTCCGACTAACAATACAATTTCTGGTTACATACTCTGAAGGAAACTAGAAAGCACATTTCCAAACTGAAGTGAATTCAACTTGTTCTCATCTGTAGATTTTTAACCTGTGCTTTCAGGCAAGCACTACAAAATAGAACATACTAAGAAACACAAGCACACAGACTAAGTCAAACCTGAAACACACTGGCTGGGGATTGGGGTGCCAGTCAGTGGTGGAATGTGTGCTTGTCAGGTGTAGGGTTCTGGGGACAAGAACTAGTATCCAAGGGCGACAGTAACCTTTGTCATGATGTGGGAAAAGACATCGAAACTTTTTTATACATAAATTTTAAGGTTTTTATTATGTGTAAATGTGTGTGAGAAAAATGTGCATCAGGTCCTCTGCAGCTGAAGATACACGCAACTTTGGGAGCTGTAAGATATATGGGTGCTGGGAATTGAACATGACGTTAACCTATAAGTCAGTGTTCTAACCCAACATCAAACATTTAAATAAAGATAAATACAGGCCTCACCTTTACTTTCAGCAGCCTGAAAATTCAGTGCTCAGGAAAAACAGTTCTCCTCTTATGGATATTCCTTTCATGGATCCACTAAACCTGCAGAGAAAACTAGTGAGAAGGAACTGAAAGTCGTTCTGTCTGGACTGACTTAACACTAGAAGAGGTCAGGCCTTGCTTTACTAAGTCTCTCAGACTTTACTTGGTTAAGCATGCTGTGGCTACTGGACTTCCTTTCTTCCCACATTCTCTTCCCTCTTTAAATACAAACTGGCACTGGGGGGATGGGTGTGTGCTCTGATTACAGTACAGTGTTGATCTGCTTCACAGTCTGCTACAACAATGTTTATTAAGCACATCTTATGTCTCAGGTGGTGGGGAATAATTTCATTTTGAAGAAATTATTTTGTAAAATGTCATCACCTTTCTCTATTGAATATCCACAATTTACTCCCAAGGTGTTTGGTTTGGTTTCTTATTGAGAAATCTCTGTAGGAAACATGGAAATCGGTGCATTGTGTGAGAATGCACTAAACTAAAATGAAATCAGTACCACTTCCCTCTTTATGCTTCATGTGCTTTAATTACAGTGGTAGAATGTTGACACAGCCAATGATGGAAATTTCCCCAAATTTATAGTAAGGTTTTTAATCGTAACACAATAAAACACAGGGTGTTGTAAAGTTCCTGCACTGTCTAACACTTACAGTCTAATCAGCAATAGACTGTCATTTACTCAGTAAACATCTAAGAGGGGGTGACTACAGCAATACTACCTACTCATATCCACAGGTTCAGAAATACACTTTTGAGTCACACCAGCTTGGGTGGGGGGGTGTTGATGAATTGTTTGTGTAAATATATGTAAGTGGGAGGGAGACATCACTGAAAAATACAAATTTTATTCTTCTCCTTAGAAGCACAAACAAACAAACAAATAAAGCAAGTAGAAGCTCTGTTAAACCCAGGCTTCTTCTTGCAACCACTCATGCCAAGCACCACTAAGAGTTGAGTACTAACTACCACTTGGACATTGGGGTACCACTTTGTTGTAGTCCTGGCCTGCCTTTGTGGTCTATGCTCACAAATAGCTGTAGTTGTCTCCACTTGGAACATGCACATCTATTTGGGGTGGGGAGTAGGTTTTCTGTGTCACATTTTCTGCAGAAACTCATGATGTTCTTATAGCCATACCCCTCTGCCAAAAACTCGGTGTCTTATTCAATAGCAGCAAGCTGCTAAATCATCCAGCTAGACTTGGATCTCAATCTTCAAACCCAAACTCTAATGCTTCCGCAGCTTTGGCATAGTCAGCATGCACACCAAAGAAGTAACTCTTATTTCTCGCAAATAGAAATTATGCAACAGTCTAGCCTATTCAAATATAGTCCATTTCTTTCCTTACAGAATACATTTATTGTACACAGTAGATAAAACACTGAAGCCACTAATCTAGTGTAACTTCCAAGTAACATGCATTATCCCCTCCATTCATTTTCTTCTAATTTCCTTCAACAATAAAGAAAGATTCGACACAAAAAGCACTGGTCCCTTCCCACATAGACACCCAAAGGAGAAACATCTGTCAATATTCAGTGATGCCTCAGTGGGAAACATTGGCGAAACACTACTCTTCACCTCCCTTTAGAACGTCTCTGCTCCAATTCAGATTCCATCTTCCTAATGGAAAGCTAATGCTGGCTCTTCCACAGAAGAGTTGCAGTTAGTCTTTTGTTCCTCAGCATTTCTCCTCTGTAAATGTGCTCATCAACTTGTCAGGATGCTTGTGAGAGTCTATACTTAATTGTCACATTCCCTCTCCTGTAACTGTCTCTCATCCCTTAATCATTGCCTGTCTTGATTACTGTAATTTCTCTTTTATTGTCCTCTTGGGAGTCACACCAGTTAAGTCATGAGTGGACAGAATATGCAGCTAAAAGAACACATCCTTTCAAGTGTCCCTCACTCTTACACACACACACACACACACACACACACACACACACACATTTTTTAATCAGTCTTTGAAAGTTCCTGCTCACCTTTCTATCACTGCAGGTGCTGCATTGTAATTTTCTTCTCTATCACGCCACTACGGAGACACACATCACCAATTTTGTCATGTCAACCTCCTCCCAGGAGTCCTAGGCATATCCCTTGAAATGTTCTCTCTTTAGGGAGATTGTTCTAGGTTTCTCCTAAAGAGGTGGAATACAGGGAAACTGCATGTGCACTTACTTTCTTTTCCCTGAGCAGCCTAGAGTCCAAACTTGCTTTGAATTTAAATCTGTGGCACATGATGTCTAATAAACTAAAATTTGTAAGAAAATGGTTTCTCAGACTCTAACAACTTTTGGGCAAATGATGAGATATTCAATTCTACCATCTAAGGCAATAAAAATGTAAATTTTAGAAAACTATGTAATCAAAGGAGGATCATTTCAAGCAATAAACCCTTCAACCTAGAAGGCTTCATTTTATGACTTCTCATTTTCATTCTGAAAACTTTTCACAGGAAAAGAGAGCGTGTCTGACCAATGGAGAACAGATAAAAAGCCATTTTGTCATATGTATGCAGATGATTTACTTTGTAAAATTATTTAAAACAAAACCTTGAGTGGCAGTTTGGTTTCGTATTTGTAAGACAGGCATGGTAGCCTACACTTTTAATCCCAGCACTTGGGAGGCACTAGGGAGGTGAATCTCTGTGATCTCATGGTCAGCTAGTACTGACTCAAGAATAAGTTTTCCATGTAAATTTCTGAAAAAGATAATATACTGTAACATGAATAATAAAAACTCAGAGATAGATATTGAGATTCAAACTGAAGAACAGAAAAGCAAAACAGCCAAGTCACCAGAGAGCTACTAACTCTACTAAGGCTTGGGAGATCCTGTCCTCAATGTGGCTGGAGACTAATTGCTAGATCTGAGAACACTTATATACCTCTCAAGTGTTGGGATTAAAGGTATGATGAGCTCTGTTTCTCTGTTAGACTGATTCACTCTCATGTAGCCTTGGAACTCACAGACATCCATCTGCATCTGTCTCCTGAGTCCTGGGATTAAAGGTGTGTACCAGCACTGCCCAGCTTCTATGGCTGTGGCTAGTTTTGCATTCTGATCCCAGGCAAACTTTATGATCCAGGATATTCTCTCATGTTCTAGCACACACATACTCTCTCTTTCCCCCTCTCTTTCTCCTCCTTCTTTTTCTCCTCTCTCCCTCCAACCCTTTTCTCCTCCCTCCTTCCTTCTCTATTTCTTTCTCCTCTCTTTTTCTCTCCCTACCTTTCCCCCCATACCCACACTCCTGTGTGGGTACCCATGTCGGGGGGAGGGGGGAATCACAGCCATTATGGCCAGGAATGCTATTTTCTTTAGCCTACAGCAAGCCTTTGTTCTAAACCTAGTTCTCCTTCTGATGTCAAGTCTAACAATCTAACCAGAGAAAGAGATCAATTTGGAAAGCTCTCCAGGTAGAATACAGTAAGAACTTCCATCCAATAGGTACCAGCAACACAACTCCTGAGAGTGTAGAGTATGGAGAGGAGCAGAGGCGCAACAGTTCTGCGTACAACTAACCATCTTTAGTATACAGCAACGAGTCACCACCAGATCAACCTACCCTGTTATAAACAACAGCAATGAAAAATGCGTCTCATATGCCATCTATACTCATACTGCAACCTAAGGAACAATCACTGGGAACAAAATTCTAATATAGGGAAGAAAAGCTATTAGTGATGACCTTTCCTATATGTCTTTGAAATTGTAGTTTTAATAGAAAATTGAATACAATGGTTTTACAAAGTTACAGGTCTACTTCAAACTAAATGGGAGTCTTCAGTATCTTTTCAGCAGGAGCCATAGAATGCTTAAGAGCAACAGGAGTTCACAGGTTCTTTGATTTCTCTTTGAAACAATGAGCTACAGAATGTTATCTGTGTGCTTTAATCAGAACAAGCCTCAAAGAACTCATAAAGCACTGAGTTTGAACCCTAAGGGTAATTTTAAGAAATATTCTCTCTTGGTATGCATTGTTGTCCAAGTGTAATGTTGAATCTAATGTCTATGCTCTCAGTTACCACGCCACCATAGCAACCTGTGTTCCAAGCTGAACATGCAGTACTGTTCCCCCCAAGTTTTCATGCAGGAGAGGAGCCAGGCTTAGAACACAATGCTCTATAGGTTTTCCAATCCTTATAAATAAATATCTCCTTCCAGAATGGGGGTGCAAATCAAGATTGCCTATGCCCATACTACTGGAATATTTATTTGCACTACTTTAAAATACAGGTATAAACTTTCAACATATTTTTATTAAGTTTCACCAGTTCTTTTTATTATAATGTTAAAAAGAACTAAACCAACAGACCACAGAGGGAAAAAAATTAAATGTTCCCTGTATGGTCTTCAAAGAAATCATAGGAATGTACCAGGCTATTGACTCAAGGTAGAGCCCTGATATTTTAATTAAACCAACATAATCTCTGCTTCCCAAGGATTTTAGGAAATTTGACTAACTACCAGTTTAAAAAAAAAAAACCCAAAACAAAACAAGAATGCTTCTGTTACCTAAAGTACACAAATTAAAATAATTTATTGTGAGCTACTAATAGGGGCAGGGAGGTCATGAGAATACTTCAGGAAATAGGGAGTATTTGGCAAGAGAGGAAAAGGTCATGCTGCTGACTTCCTAAATCAACTACAGGTATATATTATGACTGAACTTAGTTGTCTGCTATGAATCATCACAAACTATTTTATATGGAATTTTCTAATTTCCTCTACTTTAAAATGTCAGACAACTGAAAAAGATTAATCTGAAAGACTGTCTAACCACAGTAAAATCACAAGTGCTTTCACAAATATGTTAAAGATACTTTATCTTTTTTTTGTTGTTTTCTTATATTTTTAGATTCTGTGTTGTACTTTATTACATACTAATGTTTTTTAAATTTTGTTTTCATTTACTTTACATACCAACCACAGTTTCCCCTCCCTCCTCTGTTCACATTCCCTCCCCTCAAACTGTCCAACTATCACTGCCCCCCCCCATCCACTCCTCCTCAGTTCAGAAATGGACAGGCCTCCCATGGGAGTCAACAAAGCATGTCATATCACCTTGAACAAGGACTAAGCTCCTCCCCCTGCATCAAGCTCAGTGAGATATCCCCTACATATGGAATAAATTCTAAATAGCCAACTCATGCTCCAGGGACAGGTCCTGATGCCTCTGCTAGGAGACCCACAAAAAGACCAAGCTACACAACTGTCATCCACATGCAGAGGGCCTAGGTGGGTCTCATGCAGGCTCCCTAGCTGTCAGTCCGGAGTCCATGAGCTCCCAATTGTTCAGGTCAGCTGCTTATGTGGGTTTCTCTATCATGATCGTAAGCTCTCTTGCTCTTACAATTCCTCATCCCTCTTGTCAACTCCCAGAGCTTGGCCCACTGCTAGGCTATGGATCTCTGCACCTCCTTTTGTCAGTTAATGGGTGAAGGATCTCTGTTGACAATTAGGGTAGTCACCAGGATTAGGCCAGTTCAAATACCCTCTCTAGTATTGCTAGGTATCTTAGCTGGGGTCATCCCTGTAGATTCCTGAGAGATTCCCTGAAACCAGGTTTCTCCCTAACCCTCAATTGGCCCCCTTTATCAAGATATCTCTTTCACTGCTCTCCCCCTCTATCCAGTCCCCCTCACACAGCCACTTTGGAAATCAGTATGACAATTTCTCAGAAAATTGGGAATCACATTACCTCAAGACTAAGCTATAACAACTTGGGCATATACCCAAAGGATGCTCTATCATACCTTGATAGATGCATCTATTATAGATGCATCTATCATAGGACATGTGCTCAACTATGTTCATAATAGCATCATTTGTAATAGCTAGAAAGAACCTAGATGCCCCTCAACCAAAGAACCAATAAAGAAAATGTAGTACATTTACACAATTGAGTACTATTCAGAGGTAAAAACAAAATAATGACATCTTGAAATATGCAGGAAAATGGTTAGAATCTCCCGAGTGAGGTAACCCACACACAGAAAGACAAACATGATATATCATAAGTGGATATTAGACACAGAGCAAATAATAATCAGGCTACAATCCTCAGTCCCAGAGAAGCTATGTAACAAGGAGGACTTTAAGAGGGACACATGGATTTCCCTGGGAAGGGGAAATAGGTGAGATCTCCCAGGTAAACTGGGGACAGAAGGGTAGAGGGGAGACAATGGGATGATGGGAACATGAGGAATCAGGATGGTAGTGTTAAGGTACCTTCTTAAGGGTATGTTTCCAAAACCACCTACAGTATCCAATTGCTAATAAACTAGAATAAATAAATTCCTGGAAGCAAGGCCCCAGGACCCTCTCTAAACTTCAAATAATGGCCCTACATAAGTTGTTTGAGTTATTATTTTTGCCACTCCTTGTTTTATAGATAGAGTCAACACTAAATGTTATTAAGAATTATCATAGATAGTAAATTACAGGAGTCACTCTAGTCTTATATATTCTATTAAGATTTAATAAACTGTCTTCTATTATAAAACAATGAAATTAATTATAATATAACATGTTTACATTTTAGCTTAGCTATCAATATTCTATGATTAGAAACCATCCAGTGTTCACTTGAATTATGCTCAACTGTAATAAGTATAACCAATAATCTTGCTGCTTATAACAAGAACTTAATTATATTTTAACATTTTTACCTATTTATACGGTATGTATATAATTTGAAATGTTATATCAAATCTTTCATGAACCTAAGTAGAGTATAAATATTAAGTAACAAATTCAGACCAAAAGAATTAGAGGCTGATTCAACCAATGGAAAAACCACTTTCAAGTATAGTCTCAAAAGCCAATAAATGCCAAAAGAAGTTGCTCCATAAAATAAATATGAAGTCTAACTATTAGACTATGGTTTCCAGCATATGATAGGTCTTTGACTTCTACTAAAGAATCTTAGTAAATATCTATTATAGCATCCCAATTACTCTTATTAAACCACATGTCTATCTATCATGCTAAAGCAAAGATCTACAAAGTTAATTCCTTTCAATGTTGTAAGCGTCTATTTATAATTTACTTTATACATATCACAACCTAAGTAAAAGTAAAATATTGCTTTGGCTATTGGTTAGATTAAAAACACTGGAGTGGGAATTTAAAACAACTATGAGAGTAATTCTACAATGTGTACAAGTAAGATGAAGAGCCAGCGAAGCCCGTTGTGTAGTTCAAAGGTCTGGAAGGGAATGATGCTATGGTAGAGATGCCAGTCTGCATCTAAAGCCTAGGATCTAGGGGCATCCTAAGATGAGAAGGCTAATATGTTTGTACTCCTCAGTCAAATGGCATAGGAAATGAGTCTTCCTCTACTTTTGTGATTTTCAGGCCTTCACAGATAGATCATGTCTACTCACATTGGGGTGGGCATTTGAATACTAAACTCAATATCTAAAATGCACACCTTATCCAGAAACAACCTCACAGACACACATAAAAAATAAGTTTAATCACGTATCTGGGCAAATCAAGTTGACACAAAGTTTACCCAACACCAATACATTACAGAATATTTGTGCAGAACCTAAGCAAATAACAAAAGTGACTAAAACTTTAGTCATCTTGGCATTAAAGATAAAGAAATAAATCTATTCCACTGCTTCAAGCTACATTACACTGAAGATTATGGTCAAATACCATAAGACTATTAAATCACATCAAAGGTATGACTTTGAAAGACTTATTCTTATCTGTAGATATTATAACAGACCAAAAAGGAAAACTCTAATATAATCTATAGCAAAATGTTAGGGGAAAGACTTCAAAGGTAACAAGTTTCAATATCAGTCAATGACAATCATGGAAATATCACATTGTGAGAAATAATATAAAACATTCCTCTACATAACTATGTTATTTTCACAAATAGAAAAATATAGATTATATAGATAGCAAATTAGAGGGATTACATTAATATAAAATAGATATTGTCTTGTCGGCTTAGCAGCTGCACAAGAATCTACTGATGTTTTAATTATCCCCTGTGGCCCAATGGCCTACATTCAGCACCCCTTCTGGCTCCATGGCCTGAAAGCCTTCTGGTCCCACAGCCCTAACAAAAACTCAGAAATCAGATGTGGGTAAAAACCTGCTAGACCAGAGAAGCCAAGAAACAGCCAGCTAACCCTGCCCAAAGGCTGGATAATGGGGGAAAGTCCTTATGTATATATGTTTCTCTTATTGGTTCATGAATAAAACACTGTTTGGCCAATAATCAGGCAGAAAGCATAGGCAGGGCTACCAGAACAGGAGAAGGCTGGGGAAATGAAGGCAAAAAAGAGAGATACCATGCTGCCAACGGAGTAACATGCTGGATTACAGGTAGGCCACAGCCTAGTGGCAATACACAGATTAATAGAAATGGGTTAATAATTAATACAGAGCTAGCCAGCACAGACCCATAGCCATTGGCCAACAGTTTTATAATTAATATAGCATCTGTGTGTTTATTTGGGGGCAAAGTGGCTATGGGACCAAGCTGGAAAGAAACTCCAGTAACAGCCAGAGACTCAGCAAGAGATGTGTCTCTTAACTCAGCAAGAGACATGTCTCTTAACTCATCCCAAAACCCTTAAGAAGCAAGAAGCTACAAATGTAAGTCCCGCCCTTTCCTTCCTAAACTGCCCTTTCCTTCCTAAACTGCCCTTTCCTTTATCTAAACTGCTAGCTAGTCACTAGCTTTACCTAATGATTCAAAGAAAACTTTATATAACAATGTAGAAGTGTCACAGTGCAATCAAAATGCCCACAACATAAAAAACTGCAAAAAAGGGGTTTTCACATAAGTTGAAAACTTAACTCTGAAATTGATATGAGGGCAAGATTGCAAAGAATGGTCCAGACAGTATTTTAAAGAACAATGTTTAGCACATGAAATTTTGTCCTATTAATGATTGAAGCTATCATTATTAAAGCAATATGGCACTGCAGCAGAGATCAAGAGCTGGACTAACCAGTCAAATGAAAGACAAAAATTTCTGCACCAACATGGACACAAAATAAAACATTAGTTGTAATGCATGCCTCTCACATGGTTCCACAGCTTAGCACTTCTAACTCTCCACTTAGTGTCATGTAAGTTCTAGATTTATTAGACATAAATATCAAAGCTAAAAGTACAAAAATTGATAAATTTCTGCACCAATAAAAAACTATTTCATATCTAATGAGTCTAAACAAGCAAATCACTGATATACTGAAATTATTTTTAGGATAAAACACATGAGCAAAAGTAAGATAAGTCACAGATGAGTTAGTTTCACAACAACTATCAAATGGTCATTATCCATCATATAAAAAGTCACATACAAGTCAAAAAAATTTTAAGGTCACAACCAAAGAGAAAAATGGAAGAGACAAGAGTATTTCACACAGTAAAAACAGCATTAAGCACCTAAAAAGCTCTTCTGTCTATATAGTATATATCAGAGCTAAGGAAAGCAAAAAAAAAAAAAAAAAAAAACCAGGGTAGATACTGGAGAAGATATTTAGGTGGGTTGAAATTGACAACTCAGCAACACCAAGTTTGCTGTGATGGCTTGAAAATGAAACATACTTTTGTAATGTGTATAAAATAGTGAAAGCATTTTCAAACACATTTTGGTGCTAGTTAGTAAGTGAAGCCACCTATTACATGTTTAGATATATGTACTAGAGAAACTGCTGTTCACATGAATAGACAGTACACATATATGACTGGGAAGACACCATTCCTTATAGCGACAATTGGAATAAACATAAAAAGCCATCAATAGTCAGATGGATACATGAATCATAGCACACATATGCATCAATGCAGCACATACACAGTACATCAAGATCAGAGTTGTGTTAATGTGGAAAACTGAAAAAAGCAATGGTAAAACCACTCATAATACTGAACTTTATAATGTGATAAAACATAAATGTGCCATATATCGATACCAGTTGATGTTCAAAATATAAAAGCATGCATTATGCACTAATGGAAAGTAAATTAAGAATAATAATTAACACCTCACATGACAGGCACAGCCTTGGGAAAACATATGCAGGGAACTTTATTTTTGTTTTATTTCATTAATATACAAAAAGAAGCAGATAGCTTCTTTAGAATCATCACAAATTCTAAAATGTGATGAAGCTGAATGGTCGCATGCATATTTGTTACATCTCAATACAGTTTTCAGAGTTTAAAGTATTTCTACTATTCAAAGAAAATATTTTTTAAAGTGTAATTCAATGAACACTAGGAAGCTTAGCTCAGCCCTCTTGAGCATAAAGGACTGTGATGACATAGAAAATATCAATGTTTATTTTTCACAATATGCAAACAATCCATGCTATTATAAACTCTCTAAAACCCCTTTTCATTAATTTACTCCATGCGTTTCAGCCTCTTGTATTATTAACCCCAGCATATGATTATAGATTAGTCAGTCAACCTTCCATCTATACGTGCTTAATTAATTACCCAGCAAATCTGCCTTCCCTGTACTGTTACGCCTTATATATAGGCTGTAACATTCATTTAAGTTGTTTCCTGAAATTTTCCTTGCAGCTAAAAATTCATACTCGGATTGGCTAATGTTAACTTAGGTTAATAGGGTATTTAATAACTTTCATGGTCATAACAGAATCTTGGGCAATGTCAGGCCTTTGCCAAGGTCCCACTTCTTCTGAGTGGCTACTCTTTCTTCCCTGTTCAGTACAGCCATGAAGGGAAATCATCACAGAAACCAGCTGCATAGACTGTGGAGAAAAGTATGGGCATCCTCTTAAGCTGTTAGAAAGAAAAAGTGCTGTTGAGTGGAGGGATCTGGAATGGAGAGCAAGAGCAGTCAGCGCCTTCTGTCACTCACTGGCCCCCTGTGTATCCTTAAACCAGCTTCTCCTCTCAACCTGCACTTAGTCATGTAGAGATAATGGCACTGCCCTGCCAACTGATAGGACTGGTGTGGCCTGAAAGAGAAGGCACACGTGGACATGCACAGCTAACTAATAGGCAAGATTCTGATCCTTTATAAACTGAAAAACATACTAGTAAAATAAAAAATAAAAATAAAAAACTCTCTAAAAAATGTTTGATTAGGGAAAATTAATTAGGTGGACTTGGAACACTGTATGCACACCTTATTGTGTAAGGATGGAAAAATTTAGCCTAATTTTCCGTAGACTCTGCCCCCTAGCAGTGAGTAGGCAAAAGGTCATTTTTGACTGTTTTACAACAGGGTGGGTTACTGACAGCACCTGTGAGTGAATGAGAACAGAAAATAAGCCCTGCCACACTACCCAGGAGCCCTATCGAAAGCAGGCTTCCTGGGCTAAGCATGGGCTTGTCACACTACCTAGGAGCCCCAGTGAATGCTGACTTCCTGGGCAAAGCTCGGGCTTGGATAGTTCAAATTGATTGGTCCACACTGGATGCTATGAGATGATTGGTTTGTGATGAGCAGGCTTTGTTATAACCCTATAAAAGCTATCTGAACCCTGTACCAAGGGTTCCCAGTCCTGTACCCCACATGGAGTATGGCTGCGGACCCCAGTGCGCTGGAATATAAAAAAACTCACGCTTTTGCATCAAGACCGCTTCTCGTGAGTGATTTGGGGGGGCCGCCTTTCCTGAGTCGGGGCGTGAGGGTTCGAGCCCTCCGCGGGTCTTACATTTGCACCTATCACAGAAAACTGTCCTTGGAAATCTCAACAACAGATAGTGACATGTCACGAAGGGATTCTACTAAATGTGGGAGCTGAGAAAGTTGAAGCAAGGTGTTTGGAGAATTATCTTCCAAATTTGCTCATGAACTAAATAGAAAGGTGACTACCATTTGTACAGGAAAACTAACATGGCACTAGCTAAAAGGTTGGCAAATGTGGGGACCAGTAAGTGTTACTGCTTTCCTTCATATGGTGGTTTCAACCAAATGCTGAGTGGACTCTAGGGCACCCGACAATTTGGAGGAAGTCATGAGGGCAGGTTAACTTCACAGTGATAACTGAGACACCATCTGCCTGCATGACTGTGTTGTTTGCACAAGTGCTGAAGATACGCTAGCAGCAAGAGTTGCTAGTGTCTCAGCACGTAAGGCACAGCACCAAGTGGAGGTCACTGTGCTCTTCACTGCTGTGGGATTTATTAAAGCAGAGGAATAAACAAAAACAAAAATATAGTTTCACCTAATCATGTTCTCACTACAGTACACGTGAGACTCTTATGTAGTGCAGCAGATGCTGAGGAAGCAGTTACTAAGTGACTACTTCTATGAGAGGGAGACACATGTCTCAGAAAATGTCATCCTGGTTGAAGGGACAACCAGAAAATGATGATTAGTTCAAGTTGGGTTTGAGGCAGATAATTCAGCCAAAATGAACAAAATGAAACTGTTGCTTAAAGGAAACACATCCTCATCATGGATGGCACAAATGTTTGACACAAAAATAGGAAATTTAACAAACATCTGTCACTAGGAGAACAGTAAGGAAAACTTACTTCCTACCACAATGATTCCTCACCAGGTCAATGAGAAATGTTAAAAACTGAACTTGCCAATGTCTGATAATGAAGAGATCAAGGAGGAAACTCACCTTTACATCATTATTACAAACCACCAGGGAGAAATAAAAGGAGTGATTTGATACACAATTTATGAGGTTTCAGTATGTGTGCTTGCCTTTACTCTATAGTTTAAGGGCCTTATCTCAGCAAAATACCATGACAGAAAGCAATACTACATAGCCCATGATGATCATGCATGAATAGGGATGGATGACATGGAATAATATAACCTTCAATGTCACACAGCTAATGACCTGTCACTGTAGTAACAGTACATTTAGTTATTAATCCACTGACGATGGTAATGAGCTCATGATTTGGTTACCTCTCCTTATTGCCAACAGATGAAAACCAAGTCTTCAGCCATGTGCTTTCCACTGTGTCTATCAGATGAACAGTAATGTTCTTAAGATTTTCCTAATCCATATAACTCAATAAATCAAAATTGTATAAATGTATATATACATATATATTATATTATACATCATGACTAATTCAAAGTCCATAACACACCAAAGAATTTTAAAGCAATGAAACTTATTGAAAAAAGAAAAAAGAAAAGCCATCAGTGTTATTTCAGACCCACCTGGCCTGTGATCTTTAACAAGTACTATTTTTGCTTAGATCAAAAATTAATATATTCATTATTAAAATGTTTCTTCTCTTTTTGACCAATATAGTTGGATACAACCAAAGCAGAGAACAGAGTGGAAGCAGAGAAAGAGTATTATAAACTTCACATCAATTAATAAATCAGTTTACTCGGGTATAAATGGGCATAGCTCCCATTCAGACAAGGGCTACCCATGAAAGGCTGCCCAAACATACACTCTCCTTTCCCAGTGCTTTCTTGCTCTATATAGTGCTCTAACTGCAATCCCCCTTGCCTAAGAAGTTAATTTGCAAATTGATCATCATCTAAGCAGAACAGCTTATAAAAGATCACTCAACTGTGTCTACACTATGCTCTTTTACTGGTAAAGAAGGGTAAACTTGATCGTCATAATGGGAATGTTATACACAATTTTATTTTCTAATACCATAGTTAGAAATAATTAGAAAATTATTAGGTAAGAAATTTTAACTGTCAATATCAATATAACAGCAAATTTTGGGTGGTGAATTTTGAACTTTGGTTCATTTTTCAAGGAGGTCATTATCCAGGGCTACATAGTTCAATTATCAACAACTGTAACATACTTCTAAAAGGAAGCTAGAGGAAGTATAAATAATAGAGGGACATGATGAGACATAATAAAGAGAGCAATGTAGAGAACGCACATTGCAAGTAAATAATCAGTAGAGAAGAAAAGACTAGAATGTCAGTAGCAAATGGAGGTGTTTGATGGATTTCTATACCTAGTGAAAATACAAAGAAATTAGATATATAAAAAAGATTTTTGGGTGAGAGGAAAAATAAACACAAAGAATACACTAAGGTGGAAAGGCAGGTGGTATAAAAAGTTGAACAGCTGTCACTCAGTGGCTGGATACACCATTCCAAGCATAGGTAAGGCTATATGCTGCTGCTTGCCTCCAGAAGCAGCCATTCCAATCACCACTCATTTTCCACATTTCTCATCACCCTATCACCACGATTTTTTTCATATCCGATTTTTGTTTCTTTGGCTCCCCCAAATCAGTACTGAGGGACAACAAACTTCTGTCTCCAGTCAATAAATGAATCCTACCCCTCCCCCCAAGAGTACAATATAGACTGGTTGTGTTTCCTATTAGGCTGACACTCTAAGTGCCAGTTACTTTTATAAAACCCAAGAGGAAAACAATAGCTACAGAAACCATTTCTGTATGAAATCATACCCCCATAAAACTGCCTTTGCCAGTCCCTGTGGGTAATGCCAAAACAGAATCTCAAGGCATATGTGTGCCTACAAAAAGCCCTTGCCTATAAGGAGAACTGAAGTAGAAACACTTAATAAAGCTTCTCTTGTATTCTCTGTAAGCCAGCGACAAACCACTTCTAAAAGTTCAGGCAAGCAATAAGAAGCTAGTGTACATTACATGTGTCAAAGGCATGCTTACCAAATATAACATTCTTTTTGCATTTAAAGATGTATAAATAAAGTATTTTTTGAAAAGAGACTCCTACTATCCACCAAAAATGTTACATGTCACTTATTTTAACATTAATCAAAAGTGGTATTTATAACATCTCAAATAAATCAATACAATGGGATGATAGCTGAAATTTTTCTGTTATTAATATGTTGTCTCATTAGCTGTATTTTTTGGAGAACCTACATGGCATGCTTTGATTCCAACAACATGCAGAGATTTCTGAACTACTTCCAAAGAAACCTAGCCCAAGGGTACAGAAATCTATCAGAAATGATGTCAGAACAGCCTTCAATAAGACAAGCCATGAATCCCCTCATTAAGAGAGTATCTGCTTTTGAAATATTTTTATCTTTATGTTGGGAAAAATTATTTTTGGAACACACAATAATTCTCCTCCTTTAAATTCATGGAAAATTCTGTTCTTCCATAAGACTAGCTTACAAATAAAAGCCACAGATATGAAAGGCTGTTTATGTGCAGTTGAACACACTTGGGATCTGTACTGAGATGCACATACCTACCATGAGTGGCTTATTTGAAAAGGCTGCTTATACCATTTGTACTGGGAAAAAAGTAGGTTATGAAAACAAATCAAACACACAAAAGAAAATAGGTTTGTCTATTACTCTTAAAAGGGTTAAAACTCAGAAGTTATTCAAATTTATAGTTACTCTTGAAAGTCAGAAAATACAAGATTCCCAGCAATAACCAAGATAAGGTAGTCCTTGGGCTCAGGTGACCAAATTCCAAAGTCCCTCATATCAGATCTTTCGCATCCAGTAAGGTAAGAGGATATGGAAGAAGTTGAAGTTCATAAACTGACCAAAACAAACAAAACAAAACCAAAACCCACTAAATTTCCTTTTCAAAGGAAATACTATGATTTATATGTATTATATGTGTACTTGTGTGTAGGTGTCCGCCTGTTTGTATATGCACCACATGTATAAAATGCCCATGGAAGTCAGAGGAGGATATTCCCCTGGAACTGGAGATAACAGCAGTTTTGACCTAATAGAATCCAGCCTAGGCCCTCTGCAAAAACAGTAAGTACTCTTAGTTGTTCTATCTTCCAGCTCCTATTGTTATTAGTGGGAAGAAAAGAGAAAGAAAGGGAGGAAGGAAGGAAGGAAGAAAGAAAGAAAGAAAGAAAGAAAGAAAGAAAGAAAGAAAGAAAGGAAAGAAGGAAGGAAGAAGCAACTTCTAAACCACAAGACAGAAGTTTAGAATAATAAGTGATAAATAAAAATGAGTTATAATTTTATTAGACCTGTGCATAAAATCACAATCTAGAGTTCAAAGTAGCTGCATTTTCTTTTGGCCAACATCTGCCATGACTTCAAACAGAAAAATAAATACTGAACTGATTCATCTGTTCCAAAATTTACCACAATAACTCACTCTGTGCCTCTCACACGCATCATCTCCCATTTTCCAGTGGTTTAGCTCCCGATTTTATTGGGAGTTGAGCCTCAAAAGTGAATATAGTACAGGTTTTCATGATATCTGAGCAAAATAGAAGTTATAAGAAATGTTAATTGTGGTAAAATTCAATTTGAATTTTTTTTTTTTTGCTCATGAAAAAAAATAGTTATAAACTGTTCTAAATAGATGGGAAATATTACCTTGGAGTCCTGCTTGGTGAAAAGTCTAAGTATAAAGAACTGAAGTTTGTGTACATGTTAGTAAAACTCTATGTGCTACATTTTCTCAGCTTTTGATGTAAGTCCAAAACAAACCCTGTATAGTACATTATAGGCTTATATATGGTTTATTTTCAGATATATGGAACAACAGGGATTTGTAAGCTTTAATAAATTCCCAGCTATACTCACACAAGATCTCTTTGGAACTGACCAAATAGGAAACAAACAATAATGAGTTGCTTAGGTGACAGCGTCTTTATTTGTTATGGCGACACAGTACAGTAAATCTCTACCTAGGGACTTTGTGATAATCATGAGAATGGAGCCACTAGTGCTCAGCATCCTTTAGCACTGGACCATCTCCACAGTCAACTTAATTAAAGTGAAAGACAACATCCTGTCCTATAAATAATGTATGTCTTCATTTCTCAAGCACCTGTTGAGGTCTGGCATCAGATCTAACGCTGTGAGGTCCTCCATAGCAATACCACACAGGAATTTGAGGATTAAGGAAAGCTAAATAGGAAAAAACAAAGACGGAAAAGCAGAAAAATTAAATACCTATTTACTTTTATTTTATTGAAGTTCTAATGTTGACTGTGCTAATATAATGATAAAGGAGTTGCATAAACCCAGCAAGCTTTAAATACTTAGAGATTGTACAGAATACATATTTTGGTGCTATATAGCTATATAGAGTGTATCTTGAAAACACTAGGAAAATGCAAGCTATGTTTTACAGGAAAGTTTGGATTGAAGTGATATTACATTCAAAAAGGGTGTTTTGGCCTGTATTTACTGATTATCGTGCAGGTGCCAGGACTTGTGCCATGCTCTGAAGACACTTCAGTGTAATGATAGCTGCTTAGAACTTTCAGTGTTATCAAATTGTCATAAGAGTAAGAAACCATAATTAAACAATTAAACATTGAAACTTACAAATGTGCAGTGACAAACTGAGATACAATCTAAATAAAGGAAGCAGTAGCAAAGGAACCTGTCTTTGACTAAAGTAACTAAGAAAAAAGATCAAGAAAAAAAATCTGTGAAAATTAAACACTTGGGCTGAAAACTATGGTGAATGTGTAAAGTAAGCAAAGGGCATAAGATGTGCCTTATTGATGATAATGAAATATAGATAAGCTCCAGGACAGAGGGAGATTAGTACTGTTGTTGAGATCTTTTAAATCCCTGGAAGGCTCACATGCTAAAGGATTAGTCCTCAGCCTATGCCACCACTGGAATTATGAGGCATTATAAAGCAGGGTTTTTAGGATTTTGAGGTTTTTACCCTTGAAGGGATTATTGACACCCAGCATATACTTGTCTTTTGATTCCTGTTCACTATGAGGTTAGCAGCTTCCTTTACCACATGTTTCCATCATGATGTACCATGTTGTCTCATGTCCCAGGCAAAACTATGAGCCACAGTAAATATATATTTCTTCCATTTGTTAATTATTCATATATTCTGCCATAGTGAAAAGAAGCTAACACAAATGTAAAGGTAGCCAAAGGACAGGAAGTGAGAGAAGAAACTATCACCACACAACAAAAGGACAATTAAAACAAACTGTAAAGAGTAAGTAGTCGGTGGTTCCAGGGGAATCTGCACAGGGTAGAACCCGAGGGTCTTCTAATGTATGCAGTATTAACAAAGTCTTATTGTTGAAGAGAAATTTCTGTGTAAATTAAGCAAATATGTATTTGTGGAAGGATGAATAGGGAAAGGACAGTAGATTGGGAGGGCACACAATTAAGTCTTAAGCAACAGTCAAACCATAATACACTGAGAACTAGGAGTAACAGTAACACTCCTGCTGGGCAGTGGTGGCACATGCCATTCATCACAGCACTTGGGAGGCAGAGGCAGACAGATCTCAGTGAGTTCAAAGCCAGCCTGGTTTACAAAACAGCCAGTACTGTTATACAGAAAAACCATGTCTCAAAAAAACCAAAAGAACAAAAACAACAACCAAAAACAAAACAAAATAAAACAGTAACATTACTGGGGGTCCAATTGTTGTCATCAGGCCCTGGGCCACACAAAATAAATGTGATACAAAGATCCTCTCTGGCCATGTTATTTAACAAACAAGTGGATAAAACTGGCAAAAAAAAAAAAAAAAAAAAAAAAAATGAAAAGAAAAAGAAAAACAGTAGCATAGAACACGCTATAGCCAAAGAAAAATTTGAGATGTCTTGATGCTGTAATTTGAATGTGAAATGTCTCCTACCAGCTCCAGTATTGGAACACTTGATATGCATTTAGCAACACGATTTGAGGAAGTTATACAACCTTAGTGGGGGACAGGCTGGCACAAGTATGACATCAGAAGTGAACCTTGAGGCTTTATATGATAAACTGACCACAGTTGTGTCCACTCTGAACTTGAAGTGTACACAAAGCATGACCACCCAGCTTCTGATTCCTGGAATGATGCCTTTCTACCATGATAGAGTGTATCTGTGGAACTGAGAGCCACAATAAGTACTTTCTACCTTAAGTTACTTTTGTTGGAGTATTTTACCACAGAAATGAGGACAGAACTAAGACATTGAAAACTAAAACATTCTTAAGATAATGGTCATGCCACAAAGCAGAATTTAACAGAAATTAGATGAAGAAATACAGTTATAATTTGTTATAGTAACATAAGCTACACTTTGGGATATTGAAATATACAGAACTTGAACAAATCACAAGTGAAACATATGTGTGTTCCCAGAAGGTAGTTTAGACTAAAACATTTAGGTCATATTCCTAGTTCAAGGATCACCATATTCGAACCACCTGAGGCAATAATACTTGTACACAAACAAGAATCAACATGTAAAAATTTCAATTTCACTTTAGCAGGTCTAATGTCAAATTAAATGGGTTTTCTATTTCACAAGACCAGTCAATAAAGGAAAAATGGACAATGACCCTCTACCCTGCTCTGCTTTAAGAATTTGGTAAATACTGACTACAGCAGTTATTTTCTCAAACACTTTCAACAGGATGAGCTTTACTATCGAACACCTAAATATGTGTATATATATATGTATGTATGTATGTATGTATGTATGTATGTATGTATATATGTATAGATATTCCTAATCCTGAAGTCAAGAGTTGTTCAAATGCCCCTTTGCCAGTGAGACTCCTTGGTCATACCTGTTTCCATTTTCTACGGGGCTAAGGAACACTATTTTATGTGTTTCCTACCACTACTACCATTAATTCAGAGTCCTCACTGACACCAAGTCATACTGTGTCAATTCTGTGACATGGAAGTTACCAGGTGGCCAAACCTCATGTGTTCAAAGTTAGCCTTTACTGTTAATTATTTATCTTCTTAAATTCTTGGAAAAATCTCAGATTATTTATACAGGTTGCCGAGCAATTTTCTACCAAGAAAAATGCAGCTTAATTATCCTTCGGAGTGGACTGAGTGTCACTTCCCCAGCAAGGCCTCTGCTTATTCATTCTAAAGTGGGCAGCGGCCTTCCTGCTCCCTTCATCTGTACCACTAGTCAATTCACTGTCATTATGTGTTTAATCCACCTTTGTCCCACGAGGAATCATCCAAACCCATTTATCTGCACAGAGCAACACACGGATTCCAAACTTAGTAAATGTTTATTGACTAGTGAATGAATGAATGAATGATGGCTCGGTAGCTAATATAAAATAAAGTGGGAAAGGGAGCAGGAATAAATACATATTGTATTCATCATAAAAAATGGTCTGTAAGTGATGGCCATTCCAAAATAACCAAAAGACTCTAAAGTTTCTAAAGGGATTCCATACAACTGCCAATTATAATGCCTTTTTTAAAAAAAAAAAAAAAAAATGAAGGGCCAAATTTCAGGGTGCTATATGAGAAATCAGTCTAAATCTATCTAGGAAATTTATTCTATAGCTCAGAACAATCCCAAATGAAAAGCATGAGGAAGAAGTCTCAAAAATAAAAACCTTACCAAACAAAATTACTTTCACACATAAAAAGATTCAATATCACAAGTAATGGGGAAAATAAATACAGGATGGATGAAGACATTCAGTATTTCAACAAGTATTTTGTTCACATTTTAAGTGAAGGCAACACAAATAACAAATGACAATTTAACATAAATTATTTGCTAAGGAGCTTTAGAGAAAAGCCAGGATATACTTTTTTTTTTCAACATTTATGCCTAGGAGAAATGAAATATATGTAACCAAAATTTATCATTTTAAGCATTTCTTGGTAAGAACCAACAAAACAGCCCAGCCCTTGAGTTCCACAGAAACATACATTGTTAAAAAATGATTCACTGCATTGATTATTTGGGATAGGAATTACAAGAAGAAAACTAGTTATTTGTGACCCCAGGAGTAGAAGCAGTGTGATGCAGAGAAGGACTAGAGAGGTGGGGCCCGAACCCAACAGTTCTGATTCTGAAATGTACACCAGTCCAAAACAATACGGTTCTTTCAGTTTGTAAGCCTTCTTGAGCTCCAGCTTTCACACTTAGGAACAGAAAGAAAGAAAACACAGCAGTAATAAAAAGTGAATCCATTTGCTTCTCCTCCTCCTCCTGCTTCTCCTCCTCCTCCTTCTCATGGTCTTCAAAACCTCTTCCATTCTGAAGACTTTATAATGACACTCAAAATTGAAATGTGCCTTTCATACAGAAAAACAAAACAAAACAAAAATTTTAAAACTCCATGGAGGGCCTAGGCCCAACTTCAAATGACTTGACAGATTGTGATGATCTCTCCGGGAAGGCCTCACCATCCCTGTGTAATGGGGAATAGGATGGAGGGGGGTGAGAGGGCATGGGAGGCTGGGAGGGAGAGGGAACTGGGTTTGATATGTAAATAAGAAAAATAATAATTAAGAAAAGTAAAAAGCTCCATACACTATCTCTACTAAAGTGTATCCCCCCGCCCCCCACACTCCCCACCCCCCCCACCTTAATGCTTCAAATTTATACACTCTGTTAGTGTGCTCAGAGTTGTGAGGACTACAATGTGACCTGTGCCTGGAATTCCTGACTCAAGGACAGCACCACACTGCTCCTCAGGCTAAAGTCAGATAAAACTAAAATGCTAGGATACCAAGATGGCTCCATTACATAGAAGAGTGACTGACAACAGTATCTGTCCTTTCATTTCTGTATTTCTTTTGAAAACAGTGACCTTAGATAAACATTTTATCCAACAAATGTAGACTACAACAATATGGAGAGTAAGTTAATCACCTTTAAAGATAAGTAATTCCTTGATAGAAAGATAATATAATCTTTAAGCTTGTTAGCCTTTGGTATTTGTCTTCTTAAAACACCATTTTTTTTTTTTTTTTGTTTGTTTCATGAATCATATACCCTACACAATCCTTTCAGGTAACACCAGATTCAAAACTGTATGATATTTCAAATCATAATTTGAGGAAGTAGCCGTGTTCAGTCAGTGGTATTAGACCAACTCTATACAAATCCCTTTACAGAGGCAATCTTGAGAGTTGTACAAAATCTAAAAGATAATCATAACCGAAACAGCATACCCAAAAATTTGATGAAAATGAAAAAAAATCACTAAAACTATTTTATGCAGAGATTAGAAAGCACTGCCTTATGAAACTTGAGTTTAAAAACTTCAGATTACAGATTTTATTTCTTTGATTAATGTCAGAACAGCATCTTGGTCTTTCTGCATATCAGAATTCACATCATGAGCTTGGCCATAGGAGACAAATCTTCTAAAATAAGAATGAGATGAAATCACTCAAATAATAAATATGTTTTATCTTTAACAAATAATACAACCTTCCTGACTATGGTCACTTTGTATTTCTTGAGTCTAAATTAATTTTCATTTCCCCTTTTATCCCATTTGGCCCCTATCCCACAGGATGGTGTACCCACATCTAGGGTGCATTTTACCCTTAAACTCAATTCTGAAAATATTCTTACAGACATACCCAGAAGTTTACTACACTAGTCTCCTGGTATTTCTCCAGCTCATAAAGCTGACAAACAAGATTAGCCATCATATTATTTAACTGTCTACACCACAAGTGACAAAATATAATGTTGAGTTAATGACATATACAAATTACACAACAGAACTATTACAACAACAAAAGCTAAACAACAAAAACAATTCTGTTTCTCTTCACTCCTCCTGTTTGCCTCTTCTCCTTTAGAGACTGCATTGACACATCTTCTGAGGCACTGGAAATGGACTCAAAGGTGATATATCATTTAATATTTCATATCTAACTATTTTGTGCCTTATTTTGTCCTTCTTTTGAGACACAGACTGCTGTCTTTTTATAACAAACCATTTTCATTGGATTCTCAACCTTAAATTCCTCATCTCTTTGGGACCTGGACATTCTTGCATTGTTAGGAGCACACTTGAGCTTCACATGGAACACAGCTGAGTCCTTTCACAACAGCAGAAATGCATTTCCAGGCTTCATTGGGAGAGCCATCAGGCATCTATGCTAGAGTGAATTCTGCTCTCTGGCAAGGTGGGACAGTCCTTCCTCTGACCATCTAATTTTTCATAAATTCTGAAGGTTTCTATCCCTGATGTGATCACACAAGATCCAGTCTGTGAAATCTGAGGGCTTTTCCTCTGACAATTTTGCATAATTTGTTCCAGCCTCCTGCATTTTTCTTACATGTAAATTAGTAACCAGGCTTTTAGGCTTTTAGGGGCCATCTTCAGATCTCTGTAGATTTGTCTTTACATCGGTCCCTCCAGCACTCTGCTCTGCAACCCACACTACCTAGAATCAAGGAGATTCCCAAGTCAGTCCTGTTGACCCTGGGGGACTGCCAGATTTGATCTGCATTTTCCTACCTGTCTGAAAACTTTAAAATCTTTCAGGGGAATGGGACAGCATGGTGATCAAGTTGTTTCATGTATTTCTACTGTTAAGAAGTCACTTTTGTGGACCACCTGGCATCCAAGATCTGACAGTCATACTTCATCTATGCATCACAGGAATTCATTTGCAGTTGATTCAACCAGAAAGGGAAGAATTATTACAATACTATTAAATGGCCCCTCTTAAAGCATAGAAACAAGAACTAAGTAAACAAAACTGAGAACAAATAATAATAATAATAATAATAATAATAATAATAATAATAATAAACAGACCAAGGAAAGAAGAGATAATTCACCAAAAAAGAAACTAAATATCCAACGGAGGGGAATGAATATTATTGCCTCCAAGAATAATGTCTGTCACATAGTACACACATAAGTGCTATATGCTGAATAAATAAACCTTACAAGTAGCTCCTAATTTCTTATGTTGTTGCCAATAAAATTGGAAAGTATACCTTATCAAACAAAATTGGAAATACTGCAACCCTGACCCATCCAAGCTGAATAATTAATTCCATTTGATATCTTACAGGAATAATTCATAAGAGTACATGTGATACTTTCCAGCTCCTGAGAAGACTTTGTCCCAGCTGAATCTCATGACTCACTGGCACAGAAACTTTACTCCGGATTTTACCTTCCAATAAATGAGACATGTAATAAATGTTAAAATAACTGGCTTCCTATAGAAGTGCTCTTTTAGAATCACCTTTGTGTTTACAGTTTTAGTAACTAGGTAAGATGAAAAGTTATAAAATTAGATAATTCATCAAAATATAAGATGAATAAACCATTAACAAGATTATCTTGTATTTCATGAATCATTTAATGAATTGTGTCTTATTTTATAATTTTAAAATTTTCATCAGATACTATAAATTATAAAAAAATCATAAGACTACTATGTCTTTAGTTTTGGGGTTTTTTTTTTTTGTTTGTTTGTTTTTTGTTTTGTTTTTTTCCTTTTTGAGATGAGGTTTTATTCCATAGCCCAAGTTGTGTCTTGGTAAGTGCTAAGAATACAAGTATACACTAACACTGTTGAACTAACATTTTTTTTCCTAGTCAGAATTGTTTCTATCATGATTCACCAGGTTTTCTTATTCCAATTTTGTAGTTAATATTCACAGGACTTACTCAAATAATAATAAAATACAAGCAGTCATCTTGCCTCATGAATTCTGAATTAAAATAACCTTGAAATTATATCTCAGCTCTACCCATTACTCATATTCCCAGACTTCTGTTTCCTAATTCTAACATAGTGATAACTATAACTATCAGAGGAGGTATAGTAAAGATTAATGAGCAAATACATGCAAGGCAGCTACCATAGCTCCTGGTGCTGGGTTTTGATATTATTCATCTGCAGAGAGAACTCTTGTGAAGATGACAGACTGATTTTCTGTTATCTAACATGAAGGCCTGTCTTCAGCAATGCCAAGCTATCACATCTAGGTTACCCTAACACTACTGATGGAATGATATGGATGAGTGAGAGGGTAGCTGACTTTCTGAGTAATCAGAAAACAGTCTGTTTTCCATGGAGACACAATAGAAACAGAATCAACCATAGCTAGAGGAACCCAGGAGGTTTTAGGCTAGGAAACCAATAGGGTTGTAATCCCTACTCCACCATTACCTTAGTTGCTTTTCATATGCTGTTATTTTATTCCTTTCTGCTTTCTCGCCCCACCTCCCTCTCTCTCTCTCTCTCTCTCTCTCTCTCTCTCTCTCTCTCTCTCTCTCTCTCTCTCTCTCTCTCCCTCTCCCTCTCTCTCTCTCAATTTTGAGACAGTGTCTCACTGTATAGCTAAAGGCAACAGCAAACTCACCATTTTCTTGTCTAGCCTGCCAAGTGCTAGACAGGACTTCAGGTGAATGTCACCATGTCTAGCCCCAATAGTTTCCTTCTGTTTCTATTAGGCAGATTATTTAATTCCACCTATAAATGAGGCAATAATCACTATATGCCTTGTTAAGACTCACTAAATTGTTAAATATCAAGCCTTCCCTATGCTATGCATTCAGTAACTGCTGAGCCAGGACAGTACAGGGAGTAGACTGAAAGGAGGAAAAGCATGAAGGAAGGGGTAGTGAAATAAAAGAAGAGGGAGAGATTCTAAGGTAAGTCAAGAGAAGGAATGATAAGAACCTATTTTATTATTCCTCTTACCCAAATGACATCAAAGAAAGGTGTTGGAGTGACAACGTTCTCTGAAAAGGTCAAATATCCTTGTTTAGAAATGGGTTCTAAGGCACAAACCAAATGGAAGGCTGACCCAATTTAGAAAAGTAAAGCACTGTTAATATTTTAAGCAATTTTAATAGACTATGGGGAAGCCAGATGTTGAAATCACTTATGGCCTTAAAAAGGTCCTGGATATTATTTTCACAGCTAGGAAAAAATATGACAAAACTGTATTTCAGCATTATTCTAAAAATTAGAAAGAATATAATGAATGTACTACCCATGATTGCCATAATTGTAGACTTCATTCTTGGGGTATCAAATTGCAAAGATCAAGCTAGCTGAAGATGATGACTCACACTGTTGTTGCTGTGCTTCAAGTAACAAGCCTGCCAAAGTTTCTGTCCCGATCTGATGACACTGCTATTCCTATTGTAACACCACCTTCCTTATGTATAAATGTGGACTAATTTCCAGGCATTATCATGTCACTGCTTTAATGACTGGTTCAAATTACAACATTATCCACAGGTCAGTTTGTTCTCCAAGCTACAGCTGTCAGTAGGCTCTGCAGACTCTGCCTGAACTCACATGTCTCACTCATTTTCATTACATAAATGGTACATTGGTACATGCAAGAGTAAAAATGATCAGCTCTAAAAGCTGGAATCCAACCAGCTAGACATACTCATTTCAACAGAGTATAATGGTTTAATTTAAAAAAAAAAAAAAAAAAAAGGACTACTTTTCAGGGTGATTTCCACAAGCAGTCAATACATTTTAATTTAATCCTTTCACACTTGATGATAAGATAAAATATGCTAAATTTATAAACAGTTCCTCATTCAAATTCATCATATTTACAAAAATCCAGAATGCAAAGTTAATGTTCTCTGTTAGAGCAAGGCTGGGGGTATAGGTCTCCTTGGTGATGGTAGAAGACAGAGAAGGGAAGAAAGAATGCATAATATCAACAAGGCCAGCTCTTTTTGTCATCTGTCTCTGGTGACTAATCTTTGAAGTCCAGAAAATGTAATCTTCCCCAAGATTTTCTTCACAGCTCATGTTTTAATGCCAAGTCCTATCAATTTGGCAAGTTAGGAGAGAGCTTTAATCACTAGAGAAGATGGGGGAGGGAAATGAGCCAAATCAAATGATTTTGTCTTGATAGTCTATTTAATCTGCATAGTGAGTAACCATAAGTGGTCTCAATTTTGAATTTTTTTTTTTTTTTTTTTTTTTTTTTTTTTTTTAGGAAGGGCCATGTCTAAAATAAATTACATCTTTGTCCTAAGGGTGAGTGGAAAAGATAGCTGCTCAGGTAATAATTTGCAATTACCACCTTTTGTTTTTAACAATAATCCATGTTTTAGCAAAGAGCATATAGTATACTGAGATTAATACAATAAAACGAAACTCAAATAAAGTTTTGGAAGAGGCTTTAGGGAAACACAGCTCATCGATAATACAGAGTGTTTCCTTCAGGATACATAGTTACTGCCATGTTTCCATTTCTTCTCGTCAAAAATCAATGTCATGCTGGGCTTTAATAAATGGCTGCTTGCCAACTACACTTAAAGTGGCTGAAACTCATCATTCCTTCCAAACCCATTGTAGAAAAGTAATTAAATAACTGGTCTTGCTAAACCTGTGACTGGATTCAAATGTATACTCTACATATGGCTCGGAAAGCATTTGCACATAAGAAAAGGAGGGTAGCTCCTTGTGCTAAGGATGCTTACAGAACAGCCAAGTTGTAGGGACAGACACAGAAGTCAATTATTAGTTACATAATCACACCTGCTGTCTGTAATGTTCCAAACCCCCTAGGTGTGAGATTTAGTCAAGGCAAATAAACTGAAGGAGAACCAGCTGCAAAAACTGACTTTGTTCTCACATGATAATTAAAAGGAAAGCAGGGACCATGTGTTTTATATATAACAGTCTCATTATTCCATGTCAGGGATAGTTCCATTTTCTTTGAACAGATTTGTATTACTGTCAAGTCTATTATAAAGGTAAGTATTCATGGGTCTGGGCTATTGACCTAATTTCTACTGGTAATCTGTCCAATTACTTATAGTAATTTTCTCCCTGAAACATAACAGTCTAATGCTAGAAAAATTAAACAATATCTTTCTCATTCCAAATGCTTGAGTCTCTGCCATGATGTCCTGTTTATTAACAGTACCTTAGACAACAGACCTAACCAGGATACATATAATACAGAGGTATTACAAACAATACCACAAGCCTTCAAAATGTGGCACAGTAAAAATAAATGAGCATAATGAACACAGATACAGTTCCAAGACTGACACGATCTCAGGAATCATGTTTTTATATCTGGATTGTCCTAATTTTTTTAAATATATATTTCTCTCTGCAACTCCAACCTAGATATAAGTGTAAAGCTGTGTGTTTCAGAGGTCCTCTAACAATTCAAACTCCCAAGATCTCACTGCTAAAAGGGGGTACAAATTTATCTCCATATAAACATGCACATCATGGTCAGAATTTCAGCCAGAAAGAAATTAAAACCTTTTAAAAATTAAAACCAAGGCCGGGTGTGTCAGCACATGCCCTTGATCCCAGAACTTGGGAAGCAGAAGGCTGCAGAGTTTGGGGCAAGCTTAGCCTACAGAGGATAGACAGAATATGCAGGATGACTGCTTCTGGTTGTTGTTTTTGCTTTGTTTAAATTTAAAAAAAAATTAAAACCAATCTAACCTACTTTGCAAGAAACAACTTAAAACTCAAGATGCTTTTAGTGACACAATATAACTGACTGCCCAAGTGTTCTTCCTTATGGAACCTGCTGGTGTTAAGTGGCAGGGACTTGGTGATTTAACTTTTATTTCTGTACCCAAAGTATCAAGTATGTACTTAATGCTCATAAAGTGCAAAGCAAATACTTCCCCAACACTGAGGGATTTTCTGTGTCTTTAGATGATTTATGAAACAACAAAATGAAGTAAACATATTTTAATAGAAAAAATGCATTTAACAGTCGCTGAAAATCGTCATTTGCAGGTATTGCTATAACAGTTGCAGCCTGTAGCAAAAACATGTTGTTAAATTTTAAAATGTCCAAAACATTATATGTGAAAAGATGATTCACCTGACCCCACCATGGAAAGTGCCGTTAACCAATCTATGAAATAGCTTTTTCTTTCCAGATCACAAAGAATCATTCACTCAGAGGCTTCCATCATACAGCTGATTTTTTTTTAAATGGAGGCAAAAATGAAAAGAATAATTCAGAAAATAGAATACTGCTTCTTGTGCCATAAGCTTTTGCTGAGTGCGCTTTAGGGGAACAGAGACAGAAACAAGAGAGCAGAGCGAGGACAGGTGTGTGTGCTCTGTCATCAGTCAGAGCAGCAATAAATCAGCCCCTTTAGAAGCTGATTTTAACCCAGTGAAGCATGCCAGCTAGGAGCAGGAAGCCATCCCTTCCAAGTTTATTTATGACAAAGCACTCCTAACTCAAGTCCAATTTGTTTGTAGAATTGCAGTCGTTCTGATTCAACTAAACAATAAATGAATCTGCTGTTCCTCACTCTAACTCCAGAATGTGAGGGAAAACAAAAGGGAACAATATTTCAACCAGCCAGGGTGCAGTTAGGGGAACAGTGGGAAGGCAGCTTTCCCAGTGGGGAAAATTCCCCCAGGATAACAAAGCACAATTCATTAACCTGAACCACCCCTGGACCTTTGTCACCAGCTGTATTTCTCCCAGTGAGTCATTCACACCACACAAATGAGCCTGCTGAGAGCTTTTCTCTAGCCCCCTCAGTTCTGGGGGCATCCTCTCCACAGACTTCTGGGAACCTGTATGGATGCTCTGAGTGGTCCTCCAACTCAACTGAAGCCCCAATAAACTGCACATCATGTTGTTACAAAATAAAACAAAATCTGGAAGCCTCAAATGGGAACATGTTATAACAGCCAGAAAATAGTGGAGTAAATTAATAAATATTCTTCCACTAATTAATGAGCTCTTGACATTATTGTTACTGCCTGGTGCTCTGGTAATAGTAATGTCTTGATTTGCTACATTTCCTAAGTTGTTTCCAGAAACAAAGTTAGATCTTAACATTTGTTCTGTCACATGAAGATCCCTTTTCTGTACTTTCTTGGTGCCTAAATACATACTTTATTCTTTTCACCCACGAAAACAGTGATTGCCATCTGAAGATACAACTGAACTTTTTAAAACATAGAACTATGCCCTGTATAGTAGTCATTTGATTATCCACAAGTAGATACTGTTCTTCACATTAAACATTCATTTATTAATGTTATTCACATTAAACATACATATTACAAACATGATTTATTTATTGGGCTAAAAATTTCTATATCACTAGCAATGAGTTCTATACAACTGCTGTGCAATGAGAAGCCACAGGTACAGCTGGTCACTCTGTGAGGGATGCACCACCCTATAAATGCACATGATGCTGCAGTTGTAGGCTTGCCTGGATTGGGTATCTCCACAGAACTCTTACAGTCATTATGTACTGGGCTGCATTTCTACATGATAGGAAAGTCACAAACGGTCAAGAAATTAAAGATTCGACTCCATATCCCTCTTTCTTACTGCTTTCATGGAGTATTTACAAAATACTTGTATGGATGTGAAGCCATCCAATGAAGGGAAGACACACTTCTGCTATATTCCCTTTTTACATTTAAAAAGGCAAAACAATTATATAGGCTCTTCCTCCGTGAATTTTATGCCCAAATATGAGAACCTATCTGACAGGCGATGTAATAAACTCCCACTTAAGAAAATATTCTAAGAAAACAAGAGGAGTCAACCTGGGGGTGGGGAGGTTTCTCAGAATCTTCCAGTCATTAGTCTTAAAACCAGTCAATGTGTACTATGCAAACTCAGACTAGTGGCATATTTGTAAGGAAGATATAGGCGACCTGCAAGTAGCTACTAGAACTGTACATCTATGAGTGTGAGTGTATACTGTGCACACCCAAGCAAATGACTGTGTGCAGGTTGAGGCTATTTATTAGAAATATCCAATGGGAAAAAAAAATTAAACTTGTCCGTATAATTTCCACAAACATAAATTATAATGGAAGAAAAACAACACCCTCACTAGCATTATGCACATATTTGAAGCAACCAGCTTCATATCATTACATAAATTCTACTGGACATAGACACAGAAAAAGGAAAAGAGACCAGGAATAAATAGGAATGGAAGACAAGAGAGGAAAGGAACAGAAGTCTCCAGTGAATATGCAACTCCAATCTTATATTAGGCTCAAAGCCAACACTAAAGTGGGGCTTCAAACATTTAAATTTCAATTCTATTTTTGAGAACCTGTGAAAAGAAAAGTCTATTTATGATTAGTAAAACTGGCACAATATGCAGATAATTATTCAGAGATATCTTTTGCTGTCGTTTTAGATGCTTGCACTTATTTTTTTTGGGGGGGGGGGAGACCCAACCATTAGAAAATGGTGTGTCTACTTCACCACAAATGTACACATTTTGCTGGGAATTATATTTTAAAAATTAGTAGGCTCCAAGATTGACAGCATCAATATTCATAACAAGTAATATCCAGTTACTGTGTATATGAAATGATTGATCTAAAAGTAAAAAGGGCATAATGAAATTTAAAAAAAAAAAAATGTTCATGGATTTTACTAAAACTGCCTGGTCTTGTTTCTACACATGTTTCCAATTTTATCAAATGTTAAATAAAAATTGTTGCAGGGAAATAAGAGGCTTGTAATAAAGAATACTAACAAAGGTCTCAGAATATTCATGGAAATAGAAAAAATAATTCTATTACTCCTATCCTCAAATGACCAGGATGGACTCTCTGGATCATGTGAAAGTGGGCTAGAAAAGATGCTGGATGTGATTCTGTTCAGCTACAGAGACTGCCATGAAGAGAGACAGGCAAGAGCAAGGCCATGAAGACTCCAAAAATCTGAGTAGGGAATCCCTTAGAAGAGCTAAATTAGGTTTCAGAACAACTTTATAAAGTAAATGGGGTCAAAGTTTGTTAACAAAGGTTTACAAAATAATTTTAAGTGTGTGACAAGGTTCTGAAAACCCGTTACAAACAACTTTGCAGTGAGAGAATCTCATGAAGAGAAATGTTTACAAAGCCAGGCAATTAATGGAATTAAGTGACAACCCAGTGAGCTTCATGAGCTGAGCAGGACATTGATAGCTCAGCCAGTTAGAAGGGTCCCACAGCAAAGGCATACGTGCAGCAGCAAGCCTATGCTAACATTTTAAAACAACACAGTTCACAAGTCATGGGTAAAGCATACTGATGATTTATGGTCACAGCAATTACATCACTGTTTTAGAAAACAATTGCTGACAGTATCTAATGCTACACAGCAAGAGCATCGACAATTAAGATATTTATTTAAGTTGTAACAAGTTGCCCCTTGTTTGAGCTAATCAACACTCATATGTCCATCTTCTCCCACATCTTCATTACAACCATCCCAAGGCCACCAAATCCCACCATTAAAGGGTATCAGAAATGACAAAGCCTCATGAATCTCACCTGGATAGCATGGTGAACTAGTTCCTTTAAGTAGGATTCTGGTTTTGTCTGGTTTTTGTTTGTTTGTTTTTAATGAATGGTACTAAGTGCTTTAAAACAGCCCTACCACTCTTATATATACAATTCCAAAAAGGAAAAATTTTACAAATCTGTATGATAACAAAAATGAGTTATGTTTACTTTCACTCATCTGCCTGTCTGGTACACAGGAAAGGACAATAAGAAGCTGTTTCAAAGGTGAGACATGCCTCTGAAATAGGACAGCTCACCGCCTAATAATGTGTACATAATAATCATTTTCAGAATTACAGTAGACTGTCACAATCTCTAAAACCTAGTTCATTCTCTATGCATTAAAATTCTAAAGGTTAAAAAAAGCTACAGAAACTACCTATAAAGTATATATATATATATATATATATATATATATATATATATATCATACACACACACATTTCTTCTGGACAAAATAATGAGATAAATTTTGCACAGTAAATACATGTAAACTAAAGCAAAGAAATAGGATACAGAAATTTGTGCATTTTTCAGATCATATCACCAATCTCCATTTTAAATCCACAGGCCATGTTTACATATCAGGTACTTCTAGGCGAGTGAAGCATCAGGTCTTACAGCAATTCCAGCACCCCTCTGGCAACACGTTTTACAGGGTTCCTTCCCATAGCATTCAAAGGAGACACCAATCCTGACTTCTAATGTCTCTTCTTTAAGAAGCTCTGATGGGGGAATGTCTTCTATATACGGTTCTCTTATTGGTTAATGAATAAAACAGATTGGCTAATGGTCAGGCAAGAAGGATAAGTGAAGATACCAGAGGAAGAGAATTCTGGAAAGTGTAGGCAGAGAGGAGGCGCCATGTAGTCATTGGGAAGACAGGATGCACCAGGCATTCTCCAGTAAGATAAGACCACATGGAAAAACTTAGATTAATAGAAATGGGTTCATAATTAAAACAGAGCTAGTCAATAAGTAGCCTGAGCCACCAGCCAACAGTTTCATAACTAAGATATAAGTCTGTGTGTGTTTATTTGGGGTTTAAATGAGGTTGCAGAACCGGGTGGGGAAGATATCAACAAAGCTCTGCAAATACCACAACTAAAGCAAATTAACAAAGCACAACCACAAATTAAAATAACATCATTTACACGAAGCCACAATGGATTCTTAAATGTAGCACAGCCACCACTGAAGCGCAACTTGACAATGGAACTTGAAAACATCATAATACAAAGAAGATGGATGCTAGGAGAGTCTGGGAGAAAAAAGGGGTTGGCAGTTCACACTTCAAAGTCTCAAATGATTCACAAAAAGGAGTTCTTTCCAGAGAAGCTTCCAACAACAGCATCAGTAATAATAACAATACATCAAAGTTTTGTTAACTATATAATCACTGTTATATATTGCATATTCAAATTTATTATTTATATAATCCACAGAATTTGTAAATATATGCTATTTTGCCCTAATAAAATCATGTGAATTGTTTTATATAAACAATTTCAAGTGAGGCAAAAAAAAAAAAAAAAAAAAAAAAAAAAAAGTCAAGAAAACAGTGATCTACCCAAGACCTAAAAGATAAAGGATACAGACACAGATGTGGAAGGACTAAAACCAGGTGCTGCAAACCCTTCGGTGGCTATGGGGGGACATATCCACTTCTGGAGTGGCTGGAGTACAGGGTGTCCTTCAAAACTATTGCTCAAACCCAAGGCCCTAAGGGAACACGGGACAACCCTTCAAAGAGCAGCCTTCTCACCAAGGTGGCTGATCACCATGTGACAACCTGTAAAGTGGTTTTATCTTCATCCTACTGTTTGAAGCCAGTTACCCAGCAGTATTTCTGGGAACATTGTCTATGCTTTCCTCAACATGTTAGAAATCTCCAGTAAACAGTACATTCTACAGCATCCAACTTTAAACAATTAACTATGAAAACTACCTCTCCAAAATGAGAATGGAGCAGAGAGATTTCTATCAAGTACTACATGTGGTCTCTCTGGTCTGTGGGGTTACTTTTAATTCTTTGGAAATTGAAGAATTATGGCTTTATTTGGATACTACCCTAACAAGACCAGTAGAAATCTTCTATTCTTTCTCCTTATATTAAAGTACTATGCTAACTAAGTTATTCTTATAGAAATATTAATTTAAAAGGTTAAGTCCAGTTATAAATGACATATGTAGATGGAAACTCTAATTTGTTTTTAATCCATGCAGAGTAAGCATCCATTTTGGTAAGTGTTGCATATATGACCATAGTTTGAAGTGAAAATATTTGAATCTAATACTCAAATCCCATTTTCATAATATGTAAAATTCTTTTGTGAAAAAAAAAAAAAAGAATACACTAAGATTCCTAACACTGAATTGGTCCCACTAGGGACTGTAGAGACCCATTTCACTTCACTGTGTAGTATATCACTTGTTAGTTTCCCTTATTTTAGCCTAGAAATCAATTCCAAATTATTATATCAATAAAATATTCCATTGAAGGAGGATTAAGCAGTGAACTGTATTTCACAATTGTATAACCCATATCATTTTGAAAAAGATATTTAAAATAAAGAACAGGAGGTTTTTTCTTGTTTTTTAAACTGAGTAAACATAAAACAGTGTATTCCTAAAGGAATTCAAGGTGCCTCTTTAATAATTCAACTCTTCTTTATCTGGAATTACCACATCACAATATCATGTACATGAGTTCTCCATCTGAGAAAGAAATTTTCAAAATATGCCAAATCTCAAGACAGCCTATTTGCCTATCCTAGAGGGCACAAACAGTAGCAAACGTAGTTCCTATATCTTGTATAAAATTGTCATAGTAGATCTTCATTGCAGGATTCCTTCTACAGATGAGGTGAACTCACCAGCTTGCAGGTAAGAATATTCAGCTGCTACTACAAGAAACACAACATGTGATTTCATCCCAGATATATACCAACACATGGTTAGTTACAATGCTTCTTACTGTAAGATCTCAGTACAACCCAAGTAGAAGCAAACAAAACTCACATCCTTGTCTCTGTTGTTTCTGTAGGGGGAAAGGCCAAGCAAGATTGGATTTGGTTGGCAGTATTCCACAGAGTACTCACAAAGACCTTCACTAAAACTAGTCACACACACACACACACACACACACACACACACACACACAACACACACACACAAAGAGAGAGAGGGAGGGAGGAAGGGAGGGAGGGAGGGAGGGAAAAAAAAGAGAAGCTGTCTTATTAAAGTAGAAAATAATGAACAGCCCATATCACATGTGAACATGTGTGATTACTCAGTTACTTCATATTAACTGAAACTCAGCCCAAAGCAATCACTCCACAGGACAGATTGATTCAGGTCGCCCGTTAGCAATTTAAACATTTTCTGCTTTCACTGAATCTCATTAAACACGCTGCTGCAAGTTTGAATAACTCGGTGCTTTCACTTGCAGTCACCCATTTTGTTATTGTTTACAGCAACATAATTTGGCACATAATAATTCGAGAAGCATTAGTTTCATGTTACACTAAGTATTAATTTTTAATATAATTGCATTCTTTAGTCCAACAATAGCTAGTCTGTGGGGATTTTACTCGAGTGATTCCTCAATTATTATACAAGGAAAATTCTTCTAGTATTTTGAACCTCTCTTTGCCCTACTGATTCATTTCACAATAAATTAAAAACTCATTAGGAGCTTATTTAAACTCCCTTACTTGCTAAAACAATGCAGTGAATGATTACACTGGCACAAAATATGTGGCCTATACATCTTTAAAACTCCTTTTTCCAAAGAATGAGTGGTTTCATAATTAAGCAACGCATGTTTTCCTAGCACAATGGCATGTAATTACTGGAGCCCACAACTCTGCAATGCAATGAAAAATATCCTTCAAACATGAATAAAATAATAATAAATAAAGGCTGTACCTCTATGTTTCTATAACAAATCTGAATGAAGGGATAATAGAAGTACACTACAAATCAACCAACATACCATCCTTCAAATGCTGGTGGCCACAAAGTAAAACAGACATACTTAAGAAAATAAAAGATAATATAACTCAAATGAGTAGGCTTATGTTATAGTATAAAATGTATTAACAGGGCAGATAGAAGGCCTTCCACTCTATAGTTATACGTACTCAGGTTTGTGTTTATATTAGTTTCACTCCAAATATGGGCTTCAGCAGGAAAAGCATGTTTGAAAGTCTCTATTTCAAAATTCGATTTTTCAACATTTATGTTTGTAGTCACCAACAGGAAATTAAATTAGGAAAATAAGTAGCTGACCTGGAATCTTAATTATAGAATACTGGGGGGGGGGGGGGAAGCTATCCTGCCCCTTGCTAGGCCAACACATGTGATCTAGAGATAGCATTTTAACTGAGTAACACAAATAACTAAAATTCTTGTGTAGTATCTATAAGACATTGAGGAAAAATATTTTTGAAAAGTGCATCCCAAAATGTTTAAACATAAGAGATAAAATGAGTTAAATGTAAAAGAATTAGCTACTTCTCTATAAAATACATAAGGAAAAAATTATTCTCTCTAAAAGAGTATGCAACTGAAACAAATGCAATAAATTACAGAAATGAAACATGTGAGGAACATGTAAGTGAATACAGTAGTGTATTTATAAGGGGAAAACCACATGAGAGCACAGTGGTTCTATATTTTCCCATGTCAAGGGTCTCAGGTTTAAAAAAGGAACATATTACTTAAATTAATACATTAGTAGATCATTGTAAATGTTACTCATATTAATACTGATCATCAGTTAACACACAAGTGGGTAAGACTATAGAATTTGAAGTTATAAACTGTGATGTTTGGGCTCAATAATAAAAATTACAGGAAGTCAAAAGTAGTGAAACTCAGTGAGAAATGCTTTCTTCCCCAGTTTACTCTCAACACTTGGGATAATATAACAAATCCATGGTCCAGAAAAGCCTTCCCTCCCCCCTACTCTAAGTTTAGTACTTCAAGGTGCATGCACTTAAGAACATCCCCTAATATTTACCCACATCCTTCAAACAGCCTCTTTCCAGACTGGAAACACTGACCTAATTGTTCCACTTTTTCTATAGCAATATAAGACTTGATTAAGGAGATATCCTTGCCCTGTAAACCTGAATTAAAGTTAACTGTCTTAAAACTACCACCCATCTAAATGTATTCTTCAATTTAGGGTATCATTCAGACATTCTGAGAATAAAAATGAAACTAATTACCAACTGTATTGGAGAGGCAAAATGAATAGGTCTCAAGATTCTTAGGGTGTAATGCCAGGAACATTGGCACACATTTACTCCCAGAATTTAAGAGGAAGAGGAGGGTATATCTTTGTAAGTGTAGTACCTAACATTTCTACATAGCAAGCTGCAAGCCAGACATAGCTACATAGTAAGAACCTGTCTGGAAAAAAAATCCAAAAAGGGGCCAGGGCTAGATAGATGGACCAGTGGTTAAGAGTACTGGCTGTTACTTCAGAAAACCTAGGCTTGTTTCCCAAACCCAAAGGGTGGCTCAATACCACCTATAACTCTATTCCTAGGTAATCTAAAACTTGGGATCGCTGGTCTCCCCATACACTGCACACATGTGGTCCACAAACAGACATGCAAGCAAAACACCCAAATACTTAAAATAAAACAAAAGGGAAATTTAAAAGAAGAACCCCTAGGCTTACCGAATAAAGCATACTTACAAAGGTATAATTATATATCACATGTAGATGATGTACCAGAGGTATCTCCTGTTCCTGTATGCAAACATTCATCCAGAGTAAGGGGGGAAAGTAGATGTCACCTGTTAGCTTTAGGCTAAATTACTAAGAAACTACTTACCTAGATGATTCAGACAGGTCATTTCAGTCACAAATATTCAAGAAAAAAAAATCTATAGAGACTTTGAACAGGAAGGCAAAAAACAAATAAACAAAAAACAAAAACACAGCAACAACAAAAAACCCCAGCATTGTACCAACTCAGACCAGTTAAAAGACCTGGCAGTCTAAGGGACCTCTGACAGTGGAACCAGGATGTATCCCTGGTGCACAAAAGGACTTTGGGAGCACATTCCCCATGGAGGGATACTCCCTTAGCCTAGAGGAGTGGGGAGGGCCTAGTCCCTACTCCAAATGACTTGACAGATTTTGATGATCCCACCTGGAAAGCATTACCCTCCCTGTGGAGTGGGTGGGGAATGGGATAGGAGGGGAGGTCAAGGTACAGGAGAGGGACAGAGGGAGGAAGAGGGAACTGGGATTGGTATGTAAAATAAGAATATGTATGTATGTCTGTAAAAAAAAATCCAAGTGAGAAAGAGAATGCAAAAAAGTTAGAAAGGGAAGGAAGGCTATCAATGTATTAACAAGGAACTATGGATTTTATTCTGAAGGCTCTGGGAAATCTGAATCTGTTCAAACGAGAGAAACATGATTAGATATGAATTTTAGGGAGAACATTAGAAACACTATGGTAGGCCTATGTTAGGAAATGACAACAGTATTGATAACTGTTGTGAGTTACAATCATTGCAGTAGTATATGGAGGAAGAAAAGGGAATTCATTCAAGAAGTTTAAAGTAGAATCTAGTCTAGCCAATATCCATTGCAGGAAGTAGGAATTAAACACTGAGCAAAAACCTCTGTCTATATGGAACTCACAATGAAATGGCATAAACTATTCACAAGAATAAGTGCACTAGAAGTTACATACAGAAGGAAGTTTACAAAGAAAGGCAGGAAGTCACAGGTAATAAAGACTAAAGGGAGCATGATGGGAAGACCTGAGTCTTCAGAGTTTCTGAAATAGGTAAGAATGAATATAAATGTCCTCTAGCATGACTGCATGACTGAGAAGGAATTGGAGGTGGGAGGTCATAAAAGATGACTGCGATCTCTAACTAAAGCCCTTGGATCAGGGCTTCTCAATAAAAACACTAATGATATTCACCCCAGAAGGGAAAAAAAAAAAAAAAAAAAAAAACCAGTATCTCAAGTGTTTGGGACAGACATCCTTAACTATAAGACTACCTATAATAAACTGAACAGAAGATTTATGAGGTGCATCTTCCTAGAGACTATCATACACAGGTCAGCGGAGGACTCTCATAATTGAGATGTCCCTGGGATGTGACATAATCACTAGATTCTCAGAGCCTTCATTTATTCTGAGACAAAGGATCCCGTCCAGTGTGGAAAACACGTGGGAGATACCCTTGAAATCTTGAATTCCATTTCTTTAGGCCTTTTGAGTGTGTTCTTGACATTGTTGAATAGAGCTTGATACTGAACATGATCTCTATTTCCAATGGTTCTAATTTGACAGTCTGGTTTTATGTTTTTTTCAGGGAGGGAGGTAGAGCCCACTGTGGGTGGAGCACTGTAAAATGAATTCAGAGAAGTAAGTGAAGGGCCAGATAATACATTACATTCCAAGTTATTGTCAAGGCATTGATTTACATTCTAAAAGAAATGGAAACAACAGAAGGGTTTTGCATAGAGGTCCTTAGTAACTGTCCCTGTAATCTTGAGTAAATATTACATGGTACCAAGAAGAGAATAGAAAAACTAGTTAACGGGTTATTGATAATAACAATAAGTGACATGGCAATGAGAGTATTGAACACTGGAGGGAAGATAAATATCTATAGCCTACAGATGAGTTTAATAGCAAACAAATAGCAATTGCTGATAAAATGAACACTCGTATTGACAAGAGAGAAAAGGAGGAGGCAATGGTGTTATTTTCCGATTGGTGAAGGCAACATGGATATAATAGACAGAAAAGAGGTATAGCCAGAAGCAGAATTATTCTTTTAAGGGCCACGGTCTCTTTGAGGAAATATAGAGCTTGAAGGAGAACAGGCATCGGGGGTTCAGTGGATAATTTTCTGGCCTTAGTTTGCAGTTTCAAATATTGACTGTCTGTATTGGAAGTTTTCTTGAGACTTGGGGGGGGGGGTGAGGGTTCTCAGGCAAGAGTCTGATATATTTACTCTTTATTCCAAATACTAAAGACAAAAAAGAGGGGGCAGGGAGTGTCTCTGGTGATTTTCTGCTGGCTGGGGCGGGAGGGGGGGGGTGACATGAAGTGCTAAGTGCTCTCCTCTGGATCTAAGGGGGCACTGGTTGGGTTGACTTCAAACAGCAGAAGAATTTTAACTGGACGCCTGTTGAAGATTGTGCTTGCTGTCATGCACTCCTGGAGAACTTCTGAAAAAATGATTGTTGAATGACGGAAAGGGATGATTTGGCTACAGTGTGAAGTTTAGAGATTCCTCCAGAAGGCATAGGGAGACAGGAAGAAATAGAACCCATAGAAAGATCATGAAGGGGAAAGTTAAAGAACAGCATTTATATGGGGGCCATGGGAGAACAGAAGGGAGAGGGAACTGGGATTGATATATAAAATAAGATTGTTTCTAATTTAAATTTGACCCATCCCCCCAAAGTTAACCTTTGAAGAGCACCCTAATAACGGGCATGAAGAAAGGGTGGCAGTGTATGAAGCCTAGGGTTGTAGTACATTCAGGTAAAAGAATGTTGGGGCAAGTTCTCTAATAATTTAGGATGACGGTGACTAGACAGCCTGATAGGGATGCTGCACAACCAAGGATGTAGCTGAAACAAGGAACTACAGAGTGCCAACTAAGAGAAAACGGAGGACCTTGTAATGTAAGGAATCGCATCTGGTTTGGGATGAAAGGCATTAGGGTTCCTCACAGCAAAAGCCCCTCCACACTGCACAGCTGCACCAGGGATGAATGGAACACATGCCTTAGAAAACTTGCCCAGCAGAAACCACCTTCTGATCAGAGAGGTTTCTGGCCACTCGGAAGTCAACCTAAAGGACAGAAAGTCTGGGCTGATTTAACAATAGCACTGAACTGATTTTTAATCAGACAGACCAGTGGCAGAGGGACCAGCTGCAGAGACGAGGAGACCATGAGCACAAGGAAAATTCAATTGCTAAGCGAAGAAGCTACCAGGCACCCTACTATTGGGGTTTCTGGTGTGGAAGCAGCTGGGCTTTCTAGACCACGGGGACTCCCAATGAAGTCCTTCCTGAGGTTGGCAAATGTGGTAAAGAAAAGGCTAGAGCTCCCAGAGATTTGGTGTTCAGAGCAGCATGGAATGGTTAGGCATAAGCTAGAGACCAAAGGCGCTACATCCCAGGCAGAAACATTCCTCTCAAATCCTTTTTACCCAAATCTTCTATATAATCCGAAAAGTTAATCGTTTAAAGCAAGCTTGTTTACAAATAACTAGAAACAATTATCAAGTGGGTGAGGTTCAGAGAGGTGGGGTAATTTTGAACTAACCTAAAGAGACAGACAAGGCTCTTAAAAGGCTGCTTATATCAAGCAGGAAAGATCTGAAGCAGATTCATTTCCACATGGCTCAGCTGAAATTGGCTTTACATGTAAATTTAAAGTGTATTCCCTCTCCACCTGTCCCTGGATATAGACTAGGCTGTATTACTGAAAATCTCTTCCTGCTTGAAATATGCTCTATTAAATACTTTTCTCCCTGTGCCTTGGCTGCATTTTACTATGCAGTTTATCAAACCCAATTTGAAATCCCAACTCATGGTTCAGATCTTTGATTCTCAGTGGAATCTGATAAAAAAAAAAAACCCTTCCGTTTGACTAGGCAAACCCTTGTGGGACAGCCACACAGTACCTGACTGAAGCTGTGCCAATGGAAGGAGGAGTAAGGGGCTTGCTAAGATGGGTCAGCGGTGATTGCTCTTGCAGAAGACCTGTGTTCGATTCCCAGCACCCATATGGTGGCTCGTGACTGTCTGAAACTTCAGTTCCAGCCTATCTGACTTGCCCTTTTCTGACTTCCATGGGTACCAAAATTGCATCTGGCACACATATGTATATGGAAGCTAAACATTTATAAATACTTTTTAAAAACCTAAAAGAAATCTTTTTTAAAGAAAGAATTAAAAGACCAATTCTTATCTTGAAATAGCTAATAGGATTGGTTGGAGGGATGGAAAAAGATGAATCAGAAGAAACTTCCTAATGTGACCTGAGACAAAATCCCTGAAGTACGAAATAGTGAGTATAGGCTAAGAAGACAAGGAAATAAACACTGTTAATGTCCCAAAGATGGCTAGCTCTGAAGGCACTAAAGAATCCACAGGTGTAGGATGGGGCAGGCAGGGGTAGGAAGTGCTAAACTATGAAATCAGAGGGACACTGGCATGAAATGAGTATCTGTGGTCAGAAGGAGAGACAATGGCAGCCTACATATCTAACATAGAAAACAGAAATGGAGATGCAGGTTTTCTGCAATCATTATAAGGGTGAAGCCTTTCTCAGTAGGAAAGTAGTTCATTAACCAGTGGGGGAGACCTTTCCTTTAAAACTGCAACAGTCTCTCATGAACACACAACTATTTCTCTTTTCATGTTGTTTTTTTTTCTTTTCCATATCACTGACTACCATCTTATCAATCTTAAACACATGTATGCATACAGAAAATTTTACTTGTTTAAGAAACAATTTACTGTCTTCATTATAAATAAGGTTCTTGAGGATAGGGAACTAAGTCGTTTTTGTTTCCTCTTTAATTGTTGCTCAATAAATATCTCTTAAACACATAAATACATTAATGTGGGCAAAATGATTAAAATCAAAACGAGGTATAAGGAACCACAATGTTAAGGATCTCTTCACTGAGTCATGAAGATGGAGACTGTCAATATAAATGAGCAAACGGCAGGGGTTAAGGGGCCAAGACTCTATCTCCAGGCCTGTTCTTAATGACTTTTATCAGTTGAGGCATCTCATTTTTCTTCTGTAGACTGCATTCTGCTCATCTCATCTAAAAGGCCATCATTTAATAGAACTTACATATGGCCACTGTAGGATTAGAATAAATCCCCAATTTAATTAGCCAAGAATATAGAGCTTTTCTTTCGGGTCTACAAAATGAGCAACTTTCTATCATGACATTCTTGCCCTTCATGTACATTCAGTGGGAACATGTACCAAGAAGAAACCTCCGCACTAGTCATTCTGCCACTGTTGCAATATTTGCAAATACCAGCTCTCTTATTTGTGGAATCAAACTGCATATGCAAGGGTGCAGCCTCATCAAGAAAAAGATGAATGAATCAAGGCTCAGGTGTCCTTGATCCATCTCCTTGGCCTAGCTTGGCAATGATCCAAGGAGATGGTGTCCTCACTGTCAACACTGAACTGATTTAATACCATGTTATCTGGATGTGTTTGATAATGAATTTGGTCTAAGGGTCTCAATTACAAATCCATTTTGCCCATCTCCAAGATTTAGTGTTAACATGCTATATTTATAAGGCTTTACTCCAACTGTTCAGCTGATAACCTTTCATCCTTCTACATAAAAATTCTTCATCAGCATATGGACAGTTCCACTTAATACTCTTTTAGCACAGGGGTGGGGGAGGAACAGTGATTTTGAACTGGGAAAATTTAGATATTTTGAAAGGGCAACAGAAAAAAATATCAAGTATAAAATAAAATACAAAATTACTGAGATATATTCAGTGCCATTATTTCAACTAAGCCTGGTTTATTATTATTTAACATGCACACTCCAGTTGGATAGCATTATGGTTTCTGAACTGCAGGGCCATGGAAGAATCTGGCCATCTGCTACATTGCTAAAAGCACTGGTCTCCAAAGGTCACTTACTGTGATTATAAACATGGCCTCAAAGGAAAGAGTGACTCTGTGCCCTGGGAGGCCAGAAGCTCCAATTCAGTCACTGATTTACTAGGCATCTTCTTAGCAGGAAACTCTTAACCTTGAGCTGCCTATTAACCCAATCTTTAACAGATTTCACATTAGCAACATTTTTTTTTCTCTCTTAAGCTTTTAGATTACATTTTTTTCTATAGTCTATTCTCCAGGGATAATATTTGTTATCATCCACAAAAGTGGTAACTAGGTTAATTAAAATATGATTCCAAGATAGACTACAAATTGAAAGGCTAAAACATGATTATTCCCACATGTCTGTGAGTTCATGAGCCATTGTATAAAAAGTGTCACTGCATTGTTTAAAATGTTAAGAGGAAATTTTCTCAAAGAACAGTTAAGTAAATGCTGGCCCATTCATGCCTATGTATTTAAGGGCATTTATGCAAGGAATTTGGCATAAATTTGTAGTAACACAGCATTACAAAAAGAGCAGGAAATAGTAACCCAAATGTTTGCTCTTTTTAGTTTTTTAAATTTATAATATTACATTATTTCCCTTTACCCTTCCCTTTCTCCAAATCCGCCATGTATTTTCAACCCTTTCTCAAATTCATGGCCTCCTTTCCCTGAATAGTGTGTGTGTGTCTGTGTGTGTGTGTGTGTGTGTGTGTGTGTGTGTGTGTATGTGTTTCTAACCAGATAACTACAACCTGCTCAATCTGTATAACATTGCTTGTATATACATGTCTTCGGGGCTATCTGGTATTGGATTTTGATTTAGGCAAGATTTCTGGGTCTTTTTTCAGAATCATCAACTCCCTGTCACCATGATGTATCAAATTAGCCAACAGAGATTTTTTTTCACCACACCCACACAGACATTCTCTTATAAAAGGCTATTACCATGGGCTAGAGTGATGGCTTAGAGGTTATGAGTATTGGCTTCTCTTCCAGAGGACCTAAGTTTAATTCCCAGCAACCACATGGTGACTCACAACCATTTATAATGAGATTTGGTGCCTTCTTCTGGTATGCAGCCATACATGCAGGCACACATGCAGGCAGAACACTGCATACATAATAAATCATTTTTAAAAAGGTATGTCTATGTCAGAGGTTCTCCCCCTCACACCCCAAAACTCCCTATTATCTCTGAAAGAAGTGAAATATTAGGATGCAGTGAGTCAATAGCAAGAAAAACTCAAGAACATCACGTGTTTGAGAGTTGAGGAATTGCAAAACCAAGGGAGCAGATGTCTAAGATAACCCCCATTTCACGGCTCTGCCAGGGGCAAGCTTCCAGTACAAGGTTTCAGTATTATGAAGGTAGCAATGGGAAAGCACACTAGAAAAATAGAAAACATACTGGTATCAAATTTTCAACTTTAATAGAAATAGAAAATGTACCTCCAGGGAAAAGATTAGAGGAAACTTCCCATTTCCACACACTATTGCCTTTGCTGGACCCCATTGCCTTGGAGGCATCGGCACACTTGCTCATCTTTTTATTGCTTCTAAAGCAGACAGAGCAGGGCATGGTGACTGCAAAGGGAACAAAGAGAGGGATCCTATGATGAGAGAGGACCTCAGGCTCTGACTATGTCACTCCTATGTTCAAAACATTGAGATCATATGCCTATTCATGATTTCATTATATGACACAGCATAAACTGGAGAAGTGAGGACTTCAGTGGAGACTTCTCTATGGCTATATCTACCTAATGGCCCAAACCTCCCTATTCTATCCTATAAATGTTCCCAATCTATCAAAATCACTTCCTCCCTCTATATACCGCTGTGGGCAGGATTAGACCACAGCAAGAGCCTCCTATCCAGATTAATATCCCATTCATACTGTTGACTCTATTTTCCATAGTGCAAGTAAATCAACTGTTAAAAAAAAATTGGTGATCTTAAACTTTCTAATTGCTTCCTGTGTCTTTTAGAACAAGATCTAAAATCCTAAGTATTATGTCTCATTCCTTCCAAGATAAAGATACTAACCGAATCTCTATAAGGTCATCTTGTGGAATTTTCTCCTACCTGGCCACGGTCACATCCACTACACCTCAAAGAATCTCAATTCAGATGTTTTCCTTGCGTTGGTATATTAATATTCTCTGCCTACACTATAAACTCCATTCCTTAGTTTACAGTTTTGATGTTATGTCAAAAGTAAATTTTTCTACATTCTCTTGGAAGAGTAGATGAAGTCCCGAGTGAATATGTATTTTTGACATTACCACAGTCATATCAATGACCCCAGTGGCTCAGAACCATGAAAATGGCAAAGCATTTCTCTAGCCCATGTATGGGAGTTAAGAAGGATTGGCCATCATATGGGAAAACTATCAACTGCCTTTTCACCCTCAAGGATGACTGCAACCTGAGACCACTCCCTACAGAGATCTGCTACTAATGTTAGATAACCTGCATCTATCCTCCTTGTTGCTGATGAGTTTCAGGGGTTTCTGTTGGCATATCACCATCAGAGCACATGGCCTACCTGATCTCAGCTTTTCTGTGTGTCATTTCTTAATTCCACCACAGCCAGTCAGATCAATCCTAAACCCTTGCAGCTTGTGTCAATTTTCCATAATAAATTCAACCTCTGATTCTATATTTTCACAAGATATTCTCTATATGTTCTTTAAAGAGCAGTTAGAATTACATGATTGTTAGAAATCAGGTTAGCTTCCCAGGAATCAATGTGTTTTGCTTTCCACACTTCAGTAACAAGGACTTAACACAATGCTGAACATATAGTTGACCCAAGCTAACACTAACATTGTTGATGTATACCCTAACATATTTATATTTATATGTGTATATACCTATCATATATATCCAAACATGGCTGATATATACACTACTGAATAATAATTGTTTTAATGCTGGTGATTACTAGAGATTGAAAGTAAAAGAAAGTGGAAACAGACTGGCCAAGATCACCATATTGTCCACTTGGGTTTGTTCTACAGGACAGTAGCAAACTGATCTGACAAGGTCATGGAGCCCTTATCCTTGAACCCATACCACCCAGAACACAACCAATCCTGCCCACTGGCAATAGCTCAGTTTGTAATTCACTCGACAGTCACCAGGCACTAGCTAAACTCATAAGGCTCCACAGTAGTCATGTTTCTATGGATTTGCCTTGTGACAGTTTCATCTTTCGAGTGCTATCCTATCACAAAATCCAGGACTTTAAATTCCACCTAAATAAGAATAAAACATGAATAAAGATCAACCCTTTACTATCATTCCTAATAATAATGGCTATCTGAATCTTAACAAGTAGCCATACTCTACAGTAAACATCTATCCCAATCCAAAATGCTACTTACACAGAATATATATCATATAATATTGTAATATGTCATATATATCCTCCAACTCCTCTGCTAAGAATGTGAAGACTCTATTCCCTACAATTTAAGTGTTGATTGTGCTTCAAGGGTCTTCCTATGTTCTTCATAGCACTTATGGATATTCTTAGTTTCTGTTCTTGCATCCATTCATTCAAGTAAATCTTCCATGTGACAAAAAAAATGCTAGATTTTTAGAATGAACTAATAAATAAGTGTTGTTCTTGTCCTTTCAAAGGAGAACCTCGGGAGTTAATATGGAAGCAGACCTTGTGATGCTACAGGAGATAATTTAGCTGATAGAGACATTAGATAAGGCACTAATGGAATCTTGAAGAGACTGTATCTTAAATTGGAATAGAAAGAACATTACAAGAAAAGGAACACCTTGAATAAAACATATAAACACAGACCAGCAGAAGCTTTGTTGTAAAGAAAATCTATCTCAGCAATGTCACAACAGAAGCTATGAAGACCCATGAAATACAGATTTGGGCTAGAGGAAAATGGCACACATCAAAACATGAGAAACAGTATTTGACATAAGGGTCTAAGAAGGAGCTAATAGCTTCAGGGAGAAGCTAGAGAAAATTACATACCATACAGATAAATAAGTTTAAAGGAAATTGTAGGTGGTCTGAAAAAATCCCATCATCCCCTGTGGACCAGGTCATCATTAACAAAGCATTGTAAGTTTGTTTCATCTGGAAGCTACTGGGAGAGGCAGGAAGTGATGTGAAAGGGTGGTGAGCTTCAGACAGCAGAGGCTAGGTTAAGAGCATTTTGTGCTGATGGGAAGACATTGGCAAAACCACAAAGCTGTATGGCACCGTCTCAGCACTAGTGAAAATGTGTGCCTAATGTAGAAGTGGCATAAAGGGAAACTGTGCTGGGATTGTGCCAATGCCTGAGTTGTAGGTTGATTTATAACAAACTATGTTTCCCAACAAGCCTTTTAGTGTGCTGAATTTTTTGGAAAAGCAGTAACACACTAGAGTTCCTCCAGCCAACACATAATCTTGAAAGTTTCTTCCCAGGAAGAAAAATGTATTTCTTTACCTTATCCTTTATTTACTCTGTCAATACCACCCCAAAATTATTATTCACACCTGGGATATACTTCCTCAGAAATTAAAAAAAAAATCAGTGAAATACCGTAGCTATCTTTAAATATAAAATCAGTGACAATATCAAGCAATCCCTACAGGAGAAATACACAAGCCTCTGTCCTAATAGGGATTTTAAATAAAAATTCATCATTGCATAACAGGAAACATTAAAACTTTCATTAGAAGGAAGGTTCAAATGAGTCTTAAATAAGATGGACTCATACTACGAATTTTTTACAGTAACTGAAGAGAATTTTAATTATCTTACTTTGTTTGAACCTCTCTAAAAACCTTATTGCCGGTAATTTAGGCTGATGAATGTAGTCAATAAAGAACAGCCTCGACTTTAACACTCCTCCCTCAAAGCCTTGTCCCTCTTGTGGTGTATCCAATAGGCTATTGTTAGAGTCATTTACAGTAAAATAATTACCAGCTCCCTAAGCAAGACACATAGCAGGTTATCTATTGTCCCTCAGAGGACTGGTGGATTGTTCTTAACAAGCATTCTAAATTACAACAGCAACTTTATTGCAATTAACAAACAGACGGGAATCACCAAACCAGTTATATCTCAAAAGAGACATGGTTTCTCAAGTATTCTGCTGCTAAGGTTGTTTTCTGCACAACTGTCTTCACAACCCTGAAGTCAAAGACCAGTCTTTAAGCAAACAGTCAAGTCACAGGTCCCAAGAGTAGGGAACACAGAAGGGCTTTCCTTGTTACTTCTAACAGCAAGAGTAATACGCTAAGTCAGTTTACTCTCAACCTGTGTGTGGGTCATAACCCCTATGAAGATCTGAACAATCCTTTCACAGGGTTTGCCCAAGACCATCAGAAAACACAGATGCTTATATTATAATTCATAACAGTAGCACACTTATAGTTATGAAGTAGCAATAAAAATAATTTTATGGTTGGGGTCACCATACCATGAAGAACTGTATTAAAGAGTCACAGCATTAGGAATTAATTCTGAAAATGAACAGAGTACCACATGAAAAGATGCAAGCATCCCATCAGGATATAGAGTCTCATCATTTGATTCACACTTGATCATTTACAGCTCTGCTTGGCATGCCCGAGTCTGCAATCCGGAAGAGGATGACCAATTCTGCCTCTCCAATCCATTAACATTCTAATCTTGAGATGTGTCAAATTGAAGTTGGTGAGTTTCAAGCCTCTCTAAAGTTGTTCGTGTTTATAAAATATACAGTTGCACTTTTGCATACTCATGGGACTCCCATGGAGGCTCTGAGAGAATTTCCTCACAGAATACAAGCCAGGTCCTAATAGGGGTGGGGATGGTGACACTGGACTTGGCTCAGTTGCTTCTTTCTCTATAAATGATAGGAGTAAAGCACTCATGTGAACAGTTCTATGAACAGACACAAAAATTTCCAACAGGAGTAAACTTATTTAAAAGGATGTTTCTGTCCCATGCAGGATTTTTGATGGGCTTGGGATACAATTATTGTTCCCTACTGGCATTTTTATCTGGAAGTTACTTTCTTCAAGTACTTTATACTCCAAAAACAGCTGTGAGAGATTGGTGGATGGAAACAAGCACTATATTTAAAAAATGGAATAATTAAACTTCTGATTTTAATAAAACAGAAATCTTTCTTCATCAGGAGTATGTGTGTGGCTTATGTTCATATGATATCATGAATTATACACACAGTAACACAATTAACACATACAGTACACATTGCTTCTGCCTACTCACACTGTGTACCAAATATGGAACACGAATAAACATGCAAACATATAATTGCACACACATTACACAATGTTTCTTTCCACTCATACTTTTTGGCACAGAGAGACTACAAGTAAACAGCCATGATTGCATGTGCCATGAGTCTGAACAGCCCAGCCATGCTTAACAAATTATCTCTCCTCAGGCTATAATTAACACATTTGTATTGCAAAAGTTTCAAATAAAATTATTTTAAAAATAAAACCTGACTTGAAATGCCACTATTCAGAGAATGTCACTTTTAAATGCTCCAGGAAACATTGCTCCAATTAGCTCCCTAAGCTCATATATAAGCACCTCAAGTAGGTGCTTACTAATCATACATGATTTATATGTTTGTATTACATCTCTGGCTGAAGCCTTTTTAATCTTTAAGCTGCAAATCTGAAGATGAAAAAGGAAAACCTAATAAAGTAGCCTTTTATTCATAACATCTTATCATTTTCCAATATGTACACATTGTTCCTGATTTGGTACATCAATAAGCTATTTCCAGGGTCACAACTATTTCCTTGACATCTAAGTCTAAATTGAATCCAGAAGTCAGATCTAAAACTACCTCCCATCCAACTTTCAAGATAACTTCTCTTCTTAAAAGATTTAGAAATAGTCTTTGCTAACAGTTTCCAAGATAGCGAAACAAATTTCTGTGAGAATGAAATGTTTTACCTGATCCTTAAGAAATCAAACAGGGACAGGAACTTGAACTATCTGAGCAGTCCACAGAAGTTGAAGCCAACAAGCAGTCTGTTGAGCCAAGGGCCTAGTGCTTCTTTTAGAATCACAGCCATTCAAAATGAGGGTTGTATCTGATTTTACTTATGGAGATAAATTGTATTTCAGCAGAGGCTAGAGGTGTCAATGTATAAACCAGACTTTGAAATTGGGTAGAATTTAAAAAACCTCAGAAATGGAAACAAAATTAGTTAGAACCACTTAGCATCATCTTAGATATAGTAAAACACTGTGGGTACTATAGTTAAGTACTATTCCCAGAACCACACACAAAGATTTATTCAGCTCTCAACTCCTATGACATTGTTATTAAGTTATGATATCAAAATCAGAGCCTCTGAATCAAGATGCCTCCTAAATCCAAAGGCAAACCCTTATAAGAGGAGAGAAATAATCAGAAAGATGAAGAAAAAAAAAAACTGCCCCACATGAGAAAGTTGCAGCAGAAAGCCAAGTGATGATGGGAGATGTCATTATGTATATATGTTTCTCATACTGGTTTAATGAATAAAGCACTGTTGGCCAATAGGAAAGCAAGATAGGGGGGACTAGGGGACAAGGAGGAAAGAGGAAGTAGTAAGGAGAGTCAACATGGAGAGTCTGGAGAAAGCAGAATGCCAGCTGGCTCCCCGGTAAGATTAGACCATGTGAAAATACATAGATCAGCAGAAATGGGTTAATAATTAAGGTAGAGCTAGCCAATAAGAAATTAGTACCTGGCCAACAGCATCATATCAAATACAGAGTCTCTGTGCATTATTTGGGGCTGGCACAGTGGCGAGACAAGACCAGGCAGCAGGCAGAAAACCTTACTCATTACAAAGTGACACCAATTGCCAATTGCCAATTGCTATTGCATACTCTGATGACATGCTTCGAGCATCCAACCCTCGGAGGAACTCACTCTCCATCAACTGAGAACATCTAGTCTGAAGTCCTCTGCATCAGTAACCAGTAGAAGTGAACAAGGCCCCAGGTACTAAAGAGTTAGGATGGGGTGTTCCTTCTCCTGCCATTTTAACTGACTTGTTCACTTAGTCCTTGGAGTTAGAAACTTCATCTCCATTTTCAGTTAAGGAAACTGGCACAAGAAGCATCTGACCTAGGATCACATAATAAAAGCCAGCCAAGATTCTGATCTCAAGAAAACCAAATGCAACTGTGACCCTAAGATCCTATATTATACTATCCTTCACCTGAAGAACAAAGTATCCCGTGGATTGCATGGGAAAATAATTACATACATAAAAGTGACAGACAATGTACAAAATAAATAAAGACTGTAACCATGATACAGTATTAAATGAACACATATTTCTTATTTTAGTATTTTACCAAGTTCTTTGGCTCTACCTATATTATGTCTCAAATCCACCCACTTTTGTCCATTTTTAATGTCCCCGTCCTTACAAAAAGCTGCCAGGCAACATGTCCCTATCCAGCATAGCCTGCTACATCTACTCTTGTTTACTCAATATCCAGCATAGCCTGCTACATATACTCTTGTTTATTCAAATAGACACCTACATCTACTCTTGTTTATTCAAATAGACACCTCTATACACAGACTTGTCAAGACTTACCTTAAAAAACCAAATCATTTCATATACCCTAATAGGCTTGATGACATCCCATGATCTTGAAATAAACTGAAACTTGTTGTTAAGGCCTTTTATTATCTGGCTCCCTTTTCAACATCCTCTTATTCTATACTTGTGCTTCATTAGTCCCTTGATTCACCCATCTATCCTCTGTTTCACAAGCATTTTGAGCTCTCTCTTGAATCTCTGGGCCTTTGCATGAGAGTGACCTCTGCATGCCTTCCTCATGTTCCACAACCTCTATGTTTAGCTTACTAATGTCACTGAGATCTCTGCTCAGAGGGTATCTGCTTAGACAGGATTTCACTCATCAAATACTTCAGGCATCAATGCATTTATTACTGCCATAGCACTTTCCACAATGCTTTCTCATTTCTGTAGACATGTTCACAGTGTTCTCTTTTATGTACCTGTCACTTGCCTTTCCAACATAGACTGGAAAGTCAAAGATGACAAAGGCTTTGTCTAATCTAACTTCCACTGAACCATAGCACTTAACACAGAGATTGGTCAACAGCAGAAACTCAGGAAGTATCTATGTCAAGCCTTGAAGGACACAGCATGATCAATTGTGTTTTGGGAAACTTGAGAAACAGGGTTTTTGTTTGTTTGTTCATTTGCTTGATTAATTGATTTTTTTTAAAGGCAAAAGACAAATTAGGAGGCTGTGAATACAAAGTAGTAATGAGTTTTCTGAGGCTTGGAAACTTGACGGAGGAAGAATAGCAGTAAAGGAGTGAAATTCAAGAACCCAAAGAAGATAAAACAATAACATGTCACAAAACTATTTTTAAATATGGAAAGACAAAAGATCCTTACAACTCTGGCTACATAAAGAAATTCCATGGCATTTGGTGTTCAGACACCATACTTTCCATAATATAGTTCTTGCTGCAGTCATTCATCAAGAAAGGCGACTTCGGTAACCAGTGCAGATCCTCAGGAGGTTTACCAGGCATACTGTATATCAGAATTACATAAATGGTGGCACTGTGCTTCAAGGCATGGAGAGAAAAATCCCATCAATTGGGGAGCAAACCAAATTCAATCACATGGTTTTCCAGAACAACAGCCAGAACAGTCAACACCTCTCCTCTGAAAATAACAGGAATTTGCAAAGAGGCTGTAGGGACAAGAAGACAACTTGTTGTTCCATAGGTGCCATGTAATGACCTAAACTGTAACAATATATTCTTTATAGTACTGTGTTTATCTCTGTGTGCCTGTGTCTGACTCTCTATGTCTATCTGTCTGTCTGTCTGTCTGTCTCTCTCTCTCTGTTTCGTGTGTGTGCGTGTCTGTTTTGCCTGTATGTACAGGTGCACTCAGCTTTGTCCACAAATATGGAGACCCACTGTGCAGATATCTCACTGAACTTGGAGCTTGCCAATGTCTAGCCTGGCTGGCCAGCAAAGCTCCATGATCTGCCATCTCTTCCAACCCACTGCTGGGGTCTCAGACATGCATTACCACATCTGACTTTTATGTGGGAGTGGAGGGGCTGCAAATCAGGTCCCCATGCTTACACAGCATGCACTTTACTCTCTGAGACATCTCCCAGGCCCAATAGCTGTAATAAAGTATTTAATGTTGTTTTGAACTTCCAGTATCTCAAGTGTATCACCAAGAATTATTGTATTCAAAGTTGTGTCTAACATAGAAAACAGGACCTTCAATAATTCAATATTGGTGACCTTCAATAATTCAAGCATTGTGTTACACACTGGGCAAATCAACAAGAATAAAAGCACAGCAGCAGAAAATTTATGTTCCATTGGATATCAAGGAAAAGGAACTTACACACAGAGACTATACAGAAAAAAACATGGCAGGTTAACTTCTGGAATGACATCATGAGGAACCCCCCACTGCTATGGTCTCCATGGAAAATGCCAGAAAGTTATTAAGAAGAATATAAAAAGCAAACACTCCTGTGAGGAAAACTTAAATACAGATGTACCTATTCAAGAGAATCAAAGGAGAGCTGTATGAAAGGCAATAGTTTGCAGTATTTTAACAAAGTCTGTTCCTTTCCCATCCACTCCACCTCCCAAAGGCAAACAGAGACAACTATAAAAACACAAGGATCAAAGCATCAAGAAAATGGAACAATCAAAAACACAAGTGAAGTCAGTAATGAAGTGCTGTGTATTTTAAACAAAAACTGCGAAAGTAAAGGCAGAAATAGATAATTCATCAATAACCACTGGTGATTTCAATACTTCATTTCCCATAATACATGAAACAACTGGAGAGAAGACCAACAGGGGGACAGATAGACAGAATCTATCCAAAATCTAACTAAACATGTCTAGAAAAAACTAACAGAGCAATAATTAGACACAAGAATTTTCCAAGCACACGAAGAAACATCCTCCAGAAGACACCATATGCAGGACTGTAAGACAAACCTCAAGACAAAAGTAATATGACTCATATTGTCTTGCCACCACGGGATGAAATTAAACACCAGTAACAGGAAAGATTGGGGGAATTCACAAAGAGCAGAATTGAACACATTTCCAAATGAACAATGTGTTAAAAAAAGAACAACAACAACAACAAAAAAAAGCTATAGAGTACTGTGATTATAACATAGTGATTAGTGTGAGAACATATGCATCCAGCAGCTGAAGGAGCACAGAGACAGACAAACCTAAAAATGTAAAATGACTCTAGAGCAGAGAAAGCACCGCATCAGGGAGATGGCACCATGAGAACGGGAGTTCATATTCCCTGAATCCATGTAAAACCATGGTGCAGTGGTGCATGCCTATGACCCAGACTCATTGGCCAGCTTAGTCATGCTGAATTAATTAGCTCCAAATTCAGTTTGAAATTCTATCTTAAAAAAAAAAAAAAAAAAAAAAAAAGTTGAAGCCAGTTGTTGGTGGCATATGCTTTTAATCACAGCAGTTGTGAAGCAGAGGCAGGGGGAAATCTCTGTGAGTTCAAGGCCACCTGATCTACAGAGCAAGGTACATGACAGCTAGAGAAACACTGTCTCAAAAAATAGCAACAAAAAACATTCTAGAACAACAAACAAGTCCTTGTGGCTACAGCAATGGTAGGGTGGTGGCAGAGAAATGTGACACCAGAAAGAGATATTGGGGCTAAGATAAGTTATGAAGGGAAGAGTATTGTCTAAAACATTAATGTTATAAAAGACAAGATATAAGCCTTACACTTTTATTTTATCATTTTGAAGCACTTAACTAGAGTCTTGCAATCAGCAAAACTACCCTATAATTCTCAGTACTGCCTCAGTTATTGGCACAAACACTGTGAATAATGGACGGTCTCAGAAATTGACTCCTATTTTGCACAAGCAGTGCAAACCTCTAGAAATCTTTTGCTCATAAACTAAAGAATTATTCTCTTATTCTTTAAATTCAGTTAGTCTTGCTAGATGGTTAACATAATTGAACAAATTGTAATGGAATCTTATTTCCTTACCCTTAAATGCCACCAAGAGAGACCACTGTGCCACTGTGAAGCATTTTCTACAATAGTAGTAGCAATGCCCAGCACAGAAGGAGTCAAAACAGGACACAAGAATCTTTGTTGTGTATAGGAAAACAAAACATATCCTCATGTCAAGACCATAACTAATCTACAAACAATATGCTGAAAGTTCAACTTTATTTTAGCTATACTAGAAAACATTGCGATAACACAAAACCACAGTTATATAGAAGTCTACATAGGAAATTTAGCCCGAATATAAAACCTTACAATTGCTTATGAAAAAGCATAGCTCATCCATTCTAAAATACTAAATGACATATGTCCTTTTATGTGTTTCCTGTAACACATGGAAAACATAAAGCCTCCTAAAATAGGATAGTATCAAGCCTATTATAAAGTAATAAACAGTGCATAATAGCTATAGCATAACAAGTATTGTGAGACAGAGTAGCAGCAGCAGCAACAGAAGAAGAGGAGGAGGAGAAGGAGGAGGAGCAGAAGACAGACAAAATAAACATAAAACCACAGCAGAGGAGTCGAGACCATGATGGGGAAACCCACAGAATCAGCTGACCAGAGCCAGTGAGACATCATTGACTCCAGTCTGACAAATGGGGAACCTGCAAAAGACCAAACTGGACTCCCTTAATATAAGTTACATTGGTGCCGATGGTAGAGTATATGAGGCCACTGGCAGTGGATCCAAGATCTAACTCTAATACACAAAGTGACTTAGTGAAGCTCATTCTATATGGAGTGATACCTTGCTCAGCCTAGACACATGGGTGTAGGGATGGAGAGGTTCCTTGGCCCTGCCTCAGTGAGATGAGAGAACAGACTTAGTAGACTTCTTAGAGGAGGTCTTACCCTCTCCATGGAGCAGATGGAAGTTGGGGGGAGGAGAATGGGGGAACTGGGATTGGAAAGGAGGAGAGGACTGAGGGGGAACTGGAATTGGAAGGGGAAAAATAATAAATAAAAAAAAGACTTAAAAAGAAGAAAAAACAAAAACAAAACGAACAAAAAAAAAAAGAAAAAAAAAAAAAACAGCAGACCAGAGAGGATCATCATACAGTTAAGTCCTTAAAACAAAATTCTATATGAAAACATTCTGCTTTCATAATTTTCTGAAGCAAGGGTGAATAGGGTAAAAATATAAAAGAGATCAAGGATATGGTCAGAGTAGTCAAGACTGGAGAAATCCAACAGCAATAAGCCTGGGATTCCTGTGAAGGCACTGTAACAGGAGCTGTGCTGTACTGGACAGGCTAAGGGATCTACAGTCTATAGAAAGAAGGGAGCAGGAATGTGAAGCTCTCCCTCTGTACTATCAAAAGATGATGGCAAAGGAAACTATGCCTCAAGATTCTTGGAACTGTAACAATTTGGAGAAAGAAGGACAACTTTGATTAAGAATAGCAAGAATGAGGAGAGAGGAAAGGTCAATAGAGTTCAGGCTAAAACCCTGGGAGATTAAAACATGCACAGGTAAGAAGGTTATCAAGCACTGAGAGAGATAGGAAAAGGAGCAGATATAGTGACATTGAGCACAGACATACAACGGGCAAAGGGCAGCAAACAGCAATGATGTGGCATGGGTGGGGAAATATCAATGGAGAAAAGGGTAAATAATTTCAAAACGAAATCCTCTAGAAATTGTGGAGGTGGGGGTGAGGAGACACAAATAGGGCAATTCTCTCCCTGTTCTATGAGAATGAGTAAGGACAAAAGCTGTTTCCACAAACGTGACTTCGGAGCAGTAGTCAAGACAAGTGTGGAGAAGAATAGGACAACCAGCGAGGCAGTAATATAGATGGAGTATGTACTTAAAGATCAAGTTACATATTTGCTGAACCAGCCATGTCTTATCTGTGATTATAAAGAGGGATTATAGAAGACCAGTACCAGATATCACTATAAATACAAATTGATCTAGCTTCAGGAATAATATGTATTCTGCACTGATGATTGTCAGAACTGGAAGTTCATAAGAATTTCCAAGATTTCGTATTAAATGTAGATTCAGATTTAATAGGCCAGAAATTAGACATACATTTCTGGATGTTTAGGAAATTCTCAGGACTGATAGACCTCAGGTCTCTGAAAAGTTACTGGAACATGAGTGCTAGCACCTTCAAATGTGCCCCATGCATGTCCTCCTAAGAGGAAGCATTTCTAAATTATATGTGCATATTAATCTCAGGGGAACTTTTTAAAGCTTAGACTGTGGTTCATTAGGTCAAAAATAAGATGTAATGTTCTATTCTTGTCAATAATCCAACTGTGTGAGTGCTGCAGGCTCACTAGAATAACAGAAGCAAGACATCTCAGAGCATACAGTTAAGCTATGGCTAGGATGACGCAGTTCATGCTGCCTGAACATTGTTTCCCATAGTAAAAAATCAATAAGATAAAGAAATACAGACTTAAGAATTCCTCCCCACATTTTTTCAAAATGCAAAAATAGTTTCCTAAGAAGGTAATACGAAAAATCTTGCCTAATTATATAGTGCACTGATAGACCATTTCCATAAAACAATCTCTCTCAAGATGAGATTCCTAGGTGTTGCCTATTTTTGTAAAAATCAGTAGAATACTAGGTGTCTAATAGGAATAAATCAGGGAACCATCTTTAAAAATGAAACAGAGCAAGGTAAAAATTTGCAAACACTCTTTTTTGATTGCTGGGAATTCTCACAGGTATACTGACAATTTCTTCTGACCTGCAAAATAATAGGGAAAAAAAGAGAAAGAAATACTATATTTAATGATTTTATACCTAATTTTATGTAACAAAGTTCTATATAAACAAAATGCAAAAGTAATCAAAAAATCTGGTTTTACTCTTTAACCTCTGAAGTCAAATAGACAGAGAAAAAAGACCTATAGGTTCTATAGGAAGAAATTATATGAGTAAGCCATTTGAATGGATGGAGAAACATCTGCTCAAGTTTCACACAGATTTATTAGAACAATATGAGACTGGAAGTGTTTTTTCAAGGACTCTGCTTAACATTATTTAAGGTGACCACCCAAAATAAACAAGACAAAATAAGTTAAAGAAAAAAAAAATCACCAAAAAAGCCAACACAAATATTTGGTAACAATTGTTGCCTGATTTTATATTGGTCACAATGACTAATTAATTTAGGTAGAATAAAGGCAATTACAAATAAAAAAAGTTCTGTGATTAAAAAGAGTTTAAACAAATCTTCCACAGAGACCCTTTCTAACACAGTGCTTATTTAATATGTTTGCAAAGAATACCAGAGGGTCATCTCTAGCTGAGTCTTGACAATGAGCTCTGTGGACAATTGAAGTCCAAGGGGCTTTCATATACTGCAAAATTACACATCTTTATGGTAGGACAAATATAGATACAAAGGCTACCAGGCTATGAAAAGGCCCAATAAATTATAGTCCATGGTCTTCTAGAAGGCCATTTTAATGGAAAGAGCAAAACAAACTCATGCATGTAATCAGTGAAATGAAGGCTTGTATTTCTGGACATGAGCAACAAGAATTCTCAACTGTCACAACAGGGGTTTTGGAGTGGTTAGGGGAATAAGGACATCACAAAGGATAAGAAGACAGTAAGGTAATTCAGGGAAAGAAAAAGCCTAACCTATGACAAAAAAAAGTGTGTGATTTCAAGAAGAGACAAGCCTGGAAAAGCCATCAATATATAGTATGGAGTACAATGACATAATACAGTGATTGAACACATATGGTCATCTAAGTGAGAACAGCGAAGAAAATAAAGATTAAAAATAAAACAATTGGAAATCACTATTTACAAAATTATTAGGAGTATTTCCTTGGTAGAACAGTAACTACACTTCAGGAGGTCCAAAGAAAAGTTTTTAAATAACCATAAAATAAGCGAAAGAAGTTAATATATCAATATGAACTACAAAAACTTATCTAAAATTTGGAGTAGGGATTTAAACTTCCCTTATAGTAGCAATTAGAGAAAAGAGGAGTATATAGGAGGGCTTGGAGGAAAGAAAGAAAATAAGCATTAATATCAGTATTCATAATAATATTAATTAAATATTTCATTAATAATATTAATTTAATAGCATGATGAAATCGGAAATGATATTAATATTTTATTATCTAAGAAATTAAAAGACACTAGCTTAAAGGGAAAGTCCTGAATATTAATGGGAAGTATTATTTGAAGTCACCCAAGAATTATCTGTGTCTGCAGTTCAATTTTTCCATTCTAAGACTCAACCTCAGCACAGCAAGGTATCCCTGATAAAAACTCCCTGAATCCTCCCTCCTGTGTCATCTCCAGACCCTCACCAACCAGAATTCATCTTTTACTGCCAAGATTTCCATATTAATTGATAAACTTAACACATCAGGGTTGTGACCCTCCAAACTGAAAATCAGATTCCTAGAATCTCACATTGAATATCAAGATATCAAGGTTCTATAAATGCAAAGTTACTTAGACCAAAATATTCATGAGGAGATGATTAAATACTCTGCCTAATGCTTCAGTACAGTAAGAAACAGGGGGTAGGTGGCTATAGAGATGACTAAGAAGTTAATAGCATATGATGGTTCTTAGCACTCACAACCACTTGTAACCACAATTCCAGTAGACCCAATGACTTCTGTTACCTTGCATAGGCACTGTGTGCACATGCTATATATACAAACAAGCAGGCACACACACATATACACATAAATAAATTTTAAAAAAGTTTTGGACTGACTCAGACGCCCTCAACATGGATCTCAGTTAGAAGACCTGGGCAGTCTAAAGGACCTTGGACAGTGGAACTAGGATGTATCCCTGGTGCACAAAAGGACTTTGGGAGCACATTCCCCATGGAGGGATATTCCCTTAACCTAGAGGAAGAAGGAAGGGCCTAGTCCCTACTCCAAATGACTTCACAGATTTAGATGATCCCTCCTGGAAGGCATCACTCCCTGTGGAGTTGGGGGTGGGGAGAATGGGAGGGTGACAGACTTTGAAGATCCCCCCCCCCATGAAAGACTTCAACCTCCCTGGGGAGCAGAAAGGGAATGGGATGGGGGTTGGTGAGGGGAACTGGAGGACAAGAGGATGCAGGAACTGGGATTGACATGTAAAACAAGTTTGTTTCAAATTTAAAGTAAAAAAAAAAAATCACAAAGAAAGAAAGAAAGAAATCTTCAGATATAAGTGAATTTAGAAATGGGGAGTAAAATTAGCTGAAAGATCTGAGTGCAAGCTACTGGGAATTCTTCAACATTTGCCGACTAGGAAGCTTTTGGAAATCTTACTATATGTGTACTCTTAAAAAACTGTGTAATTTGTGGATGGTCCACTTATCTTCACAAGTATTATGAGGACAATAATAAAGTGGCTATTGATTAACAATGGCTGAATTTAGTTCAACTCAGAAAAAGCAATCTTAAGGAAACCAAAACCCAGCAATGAGATGGCTTGACTTGGAAAAGACATAATCAGTATAATGGTAATTGGGTTGTGCATCCTTTAGCAATAAGCAAAAACATTAATTATCATAACCAAATGTTTTATGGACAAAGAGTATTGTAGTATTGGTATTGTAGTCTTCAGATGAAATACTAGTGTAGATGTTTTATTGTTCATTGAGGACATCACATTTTGAAAGCTAACTGAACAGGAATAAGGCTCACATTGCTGCCTGGAGACACAGGAGTACATGCAGTTATCAGCTCAATTATACACAGACAGCCCGATTTCTTTTAGAAATTAGTCTCAGGCCATCTTTAATATGCCAACTTGTGTGTGACTTGGAGTCTGATTAGTATAATTTTAGATTGCATAATTTTCAAAGTAGATATTATCCATTCTGTAAAAGACTGGTGGACCATGTTTATAAGAATCTACATTACCCAATGCTTCAATATCTTTTTCACTACAAGCTGATGGCAGAGGTTCTCTTCCCAAATAGGTGAGAAGGTAATCCAACCAAATGCTATACAGTATCTACAGTGGATTTTACAGAAGATTCTTCAAAGCCATTCTTATTCATACAAATTACAAACTAGAAGCTGTTTTCTTTATAGGTCCTTTCTAGCTCATGGTGATGAATTTATAAGGCCAGCATAACACAGAACTATATTTTGCTATTCTCTGAGTGGTAAGAAAAAATAAAGAGACTCATACTCATTTATGAGTATGCAACTGTTAAAAGTGGCACTCCAAATATATTTCTCACTTTGCCTACTCAAAGATATCTGCTTAGCTATAAGCAACTTTTAGAGATCCCATTGTGCTGCAGCCATAAGCACCATAACTTCTTTGTAAAGGCACCCAAAGTGGATGTACGTAACAAAGGAACACCTGTTCATCAACCAAACTTTCTCACATTTGCATATCCAATACATGTAGCTTCAATGCTTATTTACTTGATGTGAAATATTCAGGGACACTATTAAACACCACACCTTTCTAACTTAAGAGGTATATGCTCTATAAATCAAGCTAATCAGAAGATTAGTTTTAAAATATTAACTAACAAAAGATGTAATATTGTAAAGATGCATCTCTCAAAGAATTAGCATGAAAATTACAAAAAGTATGCTTTGTAATGTTATATACTTTGTTTTCACACACTTAAAAAGTAACTACATATTTTTATTTGCATGTACAGGTATGGGACTAGATTATCTTACAATACCAAACATCCCTTCAAAAGGCCACCAGATAGCTCTGCAGACAGTACAATTTCACTAATCTGGAGATTGCATGAAGGATAGCACTGACTAGAAGCTCTTGAAAAAAAATCTTGGTGTGTACAATGTCACAGCATTTATCTTGCTCCTCACAGATGGACAGTGCAATGCATCCAAATTCTGATGAAATACCATCTTCATTTTAATAAATTTAACAATTCATTAAGTTTCGTTGTAAATGTTACCCACCATTCACCTCAAATTTCTGTGAGTCTTATGGAAATTCTTCTGTAATTATTTACCATAGATTTTTGTGGTGACTGTTACTGTTGCTTCCAAGATACTGAAGTGTGACTAGCAAAGTGCTACAAATGCAACTATAGTTGTCTTAGTTATTTTTCTATTGCTGTGAAGAGACATAATGACAAATACAACTTACAGAGGAAAGATTATTTGGGAGTTTACAGTGTCAGAGAGTAATGGCAGGAAGGACAGCAGCAGGAAGGTGGGCAAGAAAGGTGCTGAAATAGATGATACCTCACTTCTCATCTGCAAACAGGAGGCAGAGAGAGATAACTAGGCATGCCTTGTATTTTAGAAACCTCAAACCCCACCCCCCAAAGACATCCCCCCTCCAACAGGTTACAACTCCTAATCCTTCCTGAACAGTTCTACCAACTGGGGACCAAGGAATCAAGAGCATACATGGGCCATTTTCATTCAAACAACCACAATAGGTATATTCCAGGAAGCAGAAAAAAAGGCACACTACTTTAAGAGGGAAAAAAATGACAAAGGAATAAAGGGAGAATGAGTATTTGTTAAGAGTAAAGATAAGCCAGAAAATGCAAGTGGTTAGCAAATTCCAAATATTATTACTTATGAAATTATGATGAGACAATGATGATGTTGTTGATGGTAATGAAGATGGAGTGTGTATGTGCAAACATGCATACATAATTCATGCACAGGAGTGCCAGTACATGGCACCCATGCCTGCATGTACAGAGGTCAAATGAAGATATAAAGTATTTTCTGCCGCCCTCTGCCTTATTGTCTTGAGTCAGAGCATCTCACAGAGCATCTCACTGAACATGATGTTTGTCATTCTAGCTAGACTGGCTAGTCAGCAAGTGTTCAGAATCTGCCAGTCTTTGCTCTACAATGCTGGGATTACATTTACAAGCAGACATGTCTAGCTTTTAATAGATGCTGGAATTCAAATTTGATTATTTATGCTTATATAACATGTAGGTTTCTTTACCCACTGAGCTATCTACCCTGTTTCAGAGATTAATATTTAAGGCAAGATTGATAGGGGCAAGATATTTTTTTCAATAGCTTCAATAAGACAGGAATTTCAAGAGTTATTCTGACAATTGTAAGAAATAAATACAAGATATTTTGTAGTTCCAGAAAGAAACTAAGGAATTTCCAATGGTTTCATGTAAATCTCAAAGTATGCCTGTCTCTTTTTTCCTTGGTTGTCATTATCCTAGCATTTAATTGTTCTACACTCTTAAGAGAATTTTGATATTGGTACAGCTACAAGATTTATACAAATGTAAAGGATCTTTATATCAGAATTTAATTAATGAATGTAATACCTGTCAGTGCAGTTAAATCTCTTTAAATATCCATGTACTCAGGGATAATGCCCAAAAAGTCTCACTCCACTCAAGTCACATAAATCTGTAAGCTATATTACATACTCAAGTGTCTTTCTTTCTTTACTTTGCCATTACAACAGTGAAACAAAGTCTCAGTTCAACTACTCATGCTCAGATAAGTAGTTCCCCATCATTCTTAATTTTGTTGAAAACAGGCTTTTCTTTACAAAGGTCATGCTATTGACCCACCATCAGGGATCAAGTGTATTAAGTGGTCTTTCTGAGAATGAGGCTGTTGATCATTTATACCCCATTGCCTAATGCCCTTTGCAAAACTTACTCATTATACAAGACTCAATATATAGCATGATGAAAAATAATGACAAAGATTCCTCTTAGTATATAGAGGGCAGTTAGTAGACCACCTTATGTACTTGTTACTTGCTCAATTCTAGTCATACTTTTGTGGCATAGGAATGTCTTAAATGTCTTCAAGGATGACTCTGGCCAAATTTCATGATTATTAGAACATGACTGAATAGAATAATTGAGTTTCCCATGCTCTGTAGATAACAGAGATCAGCAACCTTATGAAGGTGGTATGTTCCAAGCTGCCTACTCCAGATTCTGTCAAGCAAAGCAGCAAAGAGGTAGAATCCCCAAAAGGTCAACTCAGAAATATCTAGGAGACATAGTTATGTGGGGCTTTGCTTGCAAATCTATTCTACTTGGACAGCCAAACCCATGTAATTGCCTTTTTATGCTTCTTTTTCCCAACTGTACTAATCACTATTAAATAATTCCTTATCCATCTCACCAACCAGAACATAAGCTTTAAAGGGACTGGGATTCTTTCTGTCATCTCTCACAATTTCATCAAACACCTCTTGGAAGAAAGATGGAATTCAGCCTCCATCATCTTATCCAGGAGTGCCTTATCTGCATTCTATACCAATGCCACTTTAATTCAAAGGCACCCCTCCCTCAAAACAGAAATACAGAAAGAGCAAAAGGAGAGGAAATTACATCCTACTTTTGGGAAAATATATAATTATATCATTTCCCCTCCCTTTCTTCTCTCTAAACCCTCACATATACCTCTTCTTGTTCTCTTTAAAATCCATGGACTCTTTTATTATTAACTGTTATTAAATGTTATTATATAAAAATATATGTACATATATATATGTATATGTACATATATTCCAAAAACAGAATGCTCAGTCTGTACAAGGTATTTTTTCAGGGCTGACTATTTGATATTGGATGATAATTGCTATGCTCTTCCTTGGGGATATTATTTCTCTCCCTCTATGCATTTCCTTGTTGCTTGTAGTTCTTCGTATAGAGTTAAGGCCTCATGGTCTTCCCTAATCAACTTTGACATACCTATTAGTGTTGTCCTTGTTCAGTTTATGTTCAGGCAGCTAATGATATTTTATAGATGTAGCTTTTGACATTACTAGAGACACAGCCTCTCAGAAGACCCCAGATCCTCGGCCTCTTACATCCAGCCTTACTTTTTTTGTTGTTGTTGTTTTTTGTTTTTTGGTTTTTTTTTTTTTTTTTGTTTTGTTTTGTTTTGTTTTTTGAGAGAGGGTTTCTCTGTGGTTTTGGAGGCTGTCCTGAAACTAGTTCTTATAGACCAGGCTGGTCCCGAACTCACAGAGATCCACCTGCCTCTGCCTCCCGAGTGCAGGGTTTAAAGGCATGTGCCACCACTACCTGGCTAGCCTTACTTTTTTTTTTTTTTATCAATTTTTATTTAAATTGAAAACAATCTTATTTTATATACCAATCCCAGTTCCCCCTCTCTCCCTTCCTCCCATGCCCCCCTCATCTTCCCATTCCACCCTCCATCCATTCCCCAGGGAGAGTGAAGCCTCCCATGAGAGAATCATCAAAGTCTGTCACATTATTTAGGGCAGGGCTCTAACCCTGTGTATTAAGGATGGGAGAATATCCCTCCATGGAGAATGGGCTCCCAAAGTCCATTCCTGCACTAGAGATAAATGCTGGTTCCACTGCCAGAGGCCCCATAGGCTGCCCAGGCCTCCTACCTGACAACCACATTCAGGGGGGTCTATTTCAGTCTTTTGCAGGTTTCCCAACTGTCAGACTGAGGTCTGTGAGCTCCCACTTCCAGCCCTACTTTTAACAGGAGCTTTCAGTTTAGAATGAAAATATCTAGAAGGTATTTACCTTTAATCATGGAAAGAAAAAAAAAAAGTGGTTTTCTTGTGTTCAGTCTAAAATCTATTCTGCATGTAGTCTAAACCTTCAAAATCCATACAGAAACCAGAATAATGGTTCCAGAGGTTAGAAGGTAGGGAAGAGAAAACGAGGGACTAATGAAAGGGTGAAAAAAAAAAAAAAAACACAGATAATAGGAAGAAGCCTGAGTGAGCTATTGTATAGATTTTTACCATAATAAAAATGTGCTGTGTTGGGGCACAGCACCTTAGCACTAAGGAGGTAGAGGCAGTTGGATCTCTTTGAGTTTTAGGCCAGCCTGGTCTACAGAGCGAGTACCAGGATAGGCTCCAAAGCTACACAGAGAAACCCTGTCTGGAAAAACCAAATAAATAAATAAATAAATAAATAAATAAATAAATAAATAAATAAATGTGCTGTATATGCCAAAACAACTGACACATACACCATACATACACACACACCAAAAAAAAAAAAAAAAGCATGCAAGTGTAATGAATTTGTTAGTTGCCCAGGTTTAATCAAACCACAGTGCAAACATATATCAAAACATCAAACTAAATCCCACAAATACATGCATTTATAACTTGGCAGTGAAAAGTAAAATGTTGTCACAAAAACTCTACTGAAGGAATTTCCTAGCAGCTTCCAATGTTATTTTAAAAACTCCCCCACCATCATTCCTAAGGCTGTGCAAAGGTTTTCTTGCTTGTTCCCATGCCATGAAGAAAGAACAGATGACTATCATCCCTCATAAAAATTTTGCCAACCATTGTGAAAACCAGGAAAACAGCCATATTCTCAATGCTGTCAAAAGCTGTTCTCTTGGGCACTACACATAGCCTCTGTCTCTGTGAGTTCAGTGAATGTGAAAACTGTAATTAAGTCCCTATTCAGACTTCACTTCCCTGGACTACATAAACCAAGGCCTTTAGACTTCCAGCAAACAAGAGAGTTCTCAGACCTTTTAATAATTTCTGCTGGATCCTCTCCAAACTCTACAAAATAAAGCCATGACTTGGGCTCCAGGAGAAAGAAAAGAATTGCCCAGCAGTTTTTTATTATTATGCTCTTACATTTTTGATGTTTGTTTTTCCTCCTGTGTATTACCCTGCACATATCACCTCTGAGTTATGTTCTGTTTACATCCAAGGGTTCTTCCACAGTCACTTTCAATTGTAATCTTTTTATGATTAGCAGAGATAAAGTTTCATGTCCTAGCTGGAAGACATGAACACATTGTGTCACACTTGAAAATAAAACACCAGGCTAAGGACTGTGACTAGAGAGTAGTGTTCAGAAATCACTTCCACAAACTTCTCAGGATGAGGCTAAAATATTACATGTCAGACACAGGTGGGTTTAAGTTTCAATTCATCCATGAACTAATTTCAGAACTCTAGCACAGACTCAATGCTCAGAGAAAATAATACCTATTTCTCAGGGTGCCCATGGAAAACTAATTCAGTTAACATTAGAAAGACTATGGCAAAATGATGTATGTGTACTCTGTCAAAATTGATGTGTATTCATGAAAGACCATTCTGGGTTTTCTTTTTCTTTTTTTTCTTCTCCTCCTTCTTCTTTTAAATTTAATTTAGAAACAAACTTATTTTACATATCAATCCCAGTTCCCTCTGCCTCTCATGACATTCTCCTATCCCCACATTCCACCACCCCCCCATCCACTTCCAAGGGAGGGTGAGGCCCTCCATGGGGGATCATCAAAGTCTGTCACATAATTTAGGGAAGGGCCTAGGCCCTCCCTCATGTATCTAGGCTGGGAGAGTAGCCCTCCATGGGGAATGGGCTCCCAAAGTATTTTGTGCACTAGGAATAAATACTGGTTCCATTGTCAGAGGTCCAATAGACTGCCCAGGCCTCCTAACTGACACCTGAATTCAGAAGGCTTGGTTCAGTACAATGCTGGTTCCCCAGATTACAACTGGGGTCCATGTGCTCCCACTTGGTCAGGTCAGCAGTTTCTGTGAGTTTCTCCAGCATGGTCTTGACTCCTTTGCCCATCCCTTCTCCCTCTCTACAACTGGATTCCAAGAGTATGGCTCAGGATTTAGCTGTGGGTGCCTGCTTCTGCTTCCATCAGCTACTGGATGAATCCTCTAGGATGGCATATATGTATTCATCAATCTCATCATAGGGGAAGGACATTTAAGGTCTCCACTATTACTTAGATTCTTAATTGGGGTCATCTTTGTGTATCTCTGGACATTTCCCTAGTGCCAGATTTCTCTTTAAACCTATAGTGGCTCCCTCTATTAAGGTATCACTTTTCTTGCTCTCTATTCTTCCCCCACTCAGTCTTCCTGATCCCTCCCACCTTCTCTTCTCTTCTTCTCCTCTTCCGACTTCTCTCCTCCACTGTGCTCCTAATTTGCTCAGAAGTTCTTGTCCCTTTCACCTTCTGGGGGGGGCATTCTGGTTATTTTTAATGCCTTTCACAGTATGGCCCAAGGCCAAGAAGGCTCATTCTCTATAGGATGAAATTCAAGATAGGATGAGACTGCCTAGAATAACAATATAGCACAAGACTGACCTAATAGCACACACCTTAGCATCTGCATGTTTTCTGATATAACAACAACAATGTACAGAAGAGAAGATCTATGATACTGCTCTTGTGAGACGAACAGGTACTTCTGTGAAGCCACAGCAGAACAAGTATGGTAGAAGCCAAGGAAGCTAGAAGCCAGTACTTCCACATGGGTATTGATTGAGCACTACACCAAAAGAGGCTATTATTGAGCATACAGGTACCATTTCAGTTCACAAAGAATAGCATGATCACTCAAATACAATCAAAATAGTAATGTGTTTCACTTCCTGTGAAAATAATTTTATTCTAGTATTTCAAAGGAAAGCACATAAGACTCAAAAGAGACCATATACTTCAGTGATAGTAAAATATTCTTTCCAATTTTAGGCATTTAAATGAATTCTAAGTTGAATAGCACAGTAAATTAAAAACATATTTTCTATAATGACATCTTTAACATTTGACCTCTTGTTGAGCAAATCAATTCTTCTACAAAACCAAACAACTACCCATTCAAAGAACTATAAAAACACCTCACCTCTATTCAATAAAAACCAATAAATATGCTTCAAAATTGCTGATTGACAATAGCATAATTCTATCTCCAATTTTAAAAGACTGAGCAACAACGTGATTTACAAACCAAAATAACTTTCACATTGGTATAGTCTATGGAACACAGCAGAGGGAATCGTATTTACAGTGTGAATAAACAGCCACTGGTAGTACTAAGGTGTTCCCCACATCATTTGCCTCACATACGCTCATTAGGAGAAGATGCAGAGACTGAGGCTTAGGGAAGAAGGGAAATTCTGCTCTAAGTAACAAACTAAAACTCATATTCAAGAACATCTAAATTGTTATAGGAATCATCAACGAACCCAACTGTGGTCCTGAAACCAATAAGTTCTCAACTGGAGTCTCCTTAACTAGGATATGACAGAGCAGAATATGACAATAAATAGTGTAAGAAAATAATCTTTTGAAGGCCACTGTTCAAAGCCACTGTTAAACTAAAATAACTAAGCACTGAGGAGCAAAATATTAATACCTTCAAGAATATTCAGAGATGGCTCTGCTTTCCCTAACTGTGTAGGTCACTTTCTGCAAGAAGAGATTCTAAGCAAGGCTGGTGGCTTCCATTCCCTGTGGTCAGACAGCTGAACTCATAGCAAAGCCAGAACAAGTGCTCAGGACTATGGAATGTGTACTCATGTAAGAGAGGTATTGTGATATACAGTTCACTCTGCATATGAAAGGGGATTGTGTCATGAACTATTAGCAGAACTATAGGCACAAGTCTGAACTGTGTCAGGCAAGCCAAGATGAGCAGCCTTTGTTTTTCATGACTAAGTAATGTCTATCAAATAAAAACTGTGGAAATTTACATTGTTAAACAGATTTTTTTTTTAAAAAAACAGAAGAATCTATACTTAAAAGTAAAGCAAGATAAGCATTTATATCTACACTCTAATTGTTCCTTTGAAAATGATAATGTCTTTTAAATGCTAAGTTACCAGAGAAATGGAGGGAACACAGCAAAGAACCTAGCAGAATCCTGACTGCTCCACAAAGATTACCCAATATTCCCTGTACACAAACTAGTTAAGGACAGATGTAAACTAAATTGTTGATACCACAAAACAGTGCTCTTCACGTGGCAGTAATATGTACTACATGTTTTCTATCAATAGAATAACCAATGTTGATAGTCAAAGAGTTTAGCAAGGAACTAAAACCAGAAAACTATTGTTTTACAGATCACTGAGCATTCCACTGACTAGATTAGTATTTGTAAGCCCAGCTAAGTGTTACAACACACATTGGACTTGTCTGTCATTGAACAAATGACTAGCATTTTTGCTTATGAATTCTTTATGTAAACTTCATGGGCCTATTCCCAAGTCCTTATCACTTGAAACATCTGTCCACTTTACTTTTATAAATTAATATGTATAGTGACAAACTTCCCATTACAGCATTTTGTAGGACATGTATAATAAAATAGTTTTGTCCTTTACAGGAAATATTTATGGTGTGACTTGTAATGAGATACTGCAGTTACCACTTACTGTACTATCTCATCAAATGTATTTTCAGAGTACTACACAAGACCTGTAACCAAATTGGATAATGACTTTCATACAATTTGGCACTCAATCACATGTATTAATATCTTGCTTTTCAGAGATCATCGACGGAGGATCATGAAAATTAAGCCTAAGTAAGAATCAAGAAGAAAATGACAGGTTGATCGACATAGAAACATATTATCACATAATGGTGTAGCTCTGAGCCCTTCCGGCTCAGCCTACTATGTAATCAAACAATGATCACAATTTAAACAGGTTAAAATATAAGGGTTTCCTCATTCCCCATGGAGGGATATTCCATTAGCCAAGAGACATTGGGGAGGGCCTAGGTCCTACCCAAAATAATTTGACAGACTTTGACAATCCCTGGGGAGTAGATGGAAGATGGGATGGGGAGGGGATCTGTGAGGGCACATAGGAGGTTGAGAGGGATAAGAAAGTTGGATCAATATTAAAATAAGAAAAATATTGAATAAAAATCATTTTAAAAATAAATGCTCTAATTAAAAAAAGGGGGTGGAGGGCTTCCTGGCCAACAAATGATTAAAATATATCAAAAAAGATTCATAACACTTTCATGAGTATGAATGTTAAAAACAACAAAAAGGAAATATCAATTTAGATAGAAGAAAAAAGAAGAAATCATATAGTGAGTCTTACGATATGAGGACACAATGAAGGAAAAGAGACCTCTCCTGCCAGCAGGAGAGAGAATGGAATGTACATGATCATTACAGAGAACAAGCTGTGGAATCAATGCGCACATGCCATCCAGACATGCTTGCTCATACACGGAACCATGTGAGCAGTATCTCATCTGTGCTATCAGGGCCCTGACCTAAAAGTCATCAGATCTATATGACCACTTCATGTGATCACATAAGACAATATGAGCAAAAAGTAACTCAAAACAATCTTAGAAACATGTAAATCCTGTGTCAGTAAAGCCAGTGCAAGAAAATCTCATGACCAATGAATAAGCAATGATTTATTAGTAAAGATTAAAAAAAAAAGACTATCAATACTAGGAAAAAACTATTCAAATTGAAATTCCAAATGTAAACTTTTACTCTTTAAAATATCTATTTAAAAAGGAAAAGGTGAACTGTAGAATGGTAGAAAATATCTTCGATCTACAAATCTCACAAAAGACTAGCAGGCAAAATAATAAGCCTCAGACCTCTATAAGAACACCACTAAATCAGCTTAATAACGGATATTATAAAACATCTGAACAGACACTTCACAAAAGAAAATCAATAAGCACTTGAAAAGATGGTCAACATCCTAATTCATCAGGGAAATATACACTAAAGCCACAGTAAGATATGAGTATGTATCACTAGCATGGGCAAGACTGCGAATGCAGAATACTGGGCATCAAAATACACAATATCCAAAAGGGATACATATAATGGAAAATAAGCACATGAAAAGTTGTTCAACATCATTAAGAAAATGTAAATTAAGTCAAACGAATAATTTAAACCATTATTAGATGGGACAATAAGAACTAATGGCAATATCAAATGTTGGTAACCATAGAAAAATGGCATAACTTATACATCTTCAAGTAATAATAAAAATGCTGCAGAACAGTAAAAGAGTTTAATTTTTTAATAAAAATGTAACACATAGTTATGACTCAGCAGCCACAGGTGGTTATTCCATTAAAAAATTCAGACAAAATCCCACACATAGATATTCATTGGCTAGACTCTTTGTTTAATAATCAGTGATAAGTAAAATGTGTTTCAGTGGGTTGTTAAACCAATTATACTCTATCCATATTATTCAGCAATTAGAAAGAAAATAACCACAACTGTTAACTCAACAAAATAATGCTATCCTAAATATCAAATGGTTATATTGTATAAGATCCCACTGATGTAACATTATAAAAAAGACATAGAGCTGAGACAGACCATATGCTGTAGGCATATAATGTACACAATCAACACCACGGAATCAGTTTTCAGCACACACGAAAAGGAAAAAGTTATTTATAGTGTCTAGAATACAAAAGTACTATGCTTGTGTTTTTTTGAAAGTAAATGTAATAAAACAAGCAAAGAGGATCCGTTTTCTAAGATTCATGCTGTGGCAAAATGAATGAAGCACTTTATACAGAAAACAGAAGGAGAAACCATGGCCACATGAGGATGAGGAATGAACTAAAGCACAAGGATAACCTTGAACAATGATGTGCATCTCCCATAAGCAAATGACTTCTGGGTACATTAGTCACAAAGCAAAAATATCTGGATATGTCGCTTTTCAAGAAGCGACATATACACATACTGTTCACTTTGAACTACTAAAACCTTAAACAACAGGGGTATAGCAATGGCGGTAAGAAATGAGGAGAAACAGAGCTATACACTATCAGTCCACTGCTTATCCAATACATACCTGAACATCAACACCACAAATATACGTTGGAGTTTCCATTATGTTCACTAATGGGATGTTATTTTGTAGGTATCTCATCACAAAATTAAAAGCTACAGAAATATATGCCAGCCAACCAGTACTGTTACATAACAGAGATCATTAATAAGCTAATGATTATACTGACTCAGAATGCTGAGGTTCTGCTATGCTGATGATCAGCAAACAAAATAAATATTCTTCAAATGAAAATGCCCAGTTAAAATGGACACTAGGAAATCAAGCAAGAATTCTAAATTTTAATAATCAAATACAAGCCTATTAGTAAAAATCCAAGCAAAAAAATACCTTTTACAGTATTCTGAGGGTGAGGGAAGTTGGAAAGCTGGCTCAGCAGTTACAAAAACGTGATGCTCTTACAAATGGTTCAGTTTGCATCAACAATAGTGATATTCATACATTCAGACAAACATACACACTCACATCTGAACATGGTGATACACACACACACATCCATAGTGATATACATACACTTAACACACATAGTGATATACATACACTCACATACACACACACACACAAACACACACATGAATGCACACACATACATGCACATGCAAGTAATTCTTTTTTTAAAATAAGTATGCCTGTGGCCTGGAGAGATTGCTCTGTGGTTAAGAGCATTATTGTTCTTGAAGAGGACCTAAGTTTGACTTATAGTCTCCACATCAGGTGGCTTATAACCACCCATAACTCCAGTCCCAAGGGATCTGATCTAATGGCCTCTTCTAGCCTCCACATGCATATTACCACACATGCACACAAACAAACATTATCATATATGATTAAAAATAAAGTTGTAAGGACAAACAATCTTTAAAGAGTAGAGAAGAAACATAGGGTGCTGAGGGGATAGATTAGTGGATAGGGTGTTTCCTGTGCAAGCATAAAAGCTAGAGAGCAGACCAAAGCATCCATGTTAAAAATCAAAAAAAAAAAAAAAAAAAAAAAAAAAAACTTGGTGACATAGATCTGTAACCATGTGCTGGCTCAAAGACAGGTGAACTGGCAAGTCTAACCTAAGTAATGAGGTCTAGGTTCAGAAAAGGAGCCTTTCAGAAAGACAGAAAGAAAGAGAGAGAGAGAGAGAGAGAGAGAGAGAGAGAGAGAGAGAGAGAGAGAGAGAGAGAAAATGGGAAGAAAAGAAAAATAAGATGGAAAGAGAGAAACATCTGACAATGACCTTGGACCTTCATACATACATTCAGGGGTGAGTATACCTACAAACATACAACATACAACACATACACACAAAATTTTCTCTTTAAAGAGTTGAAAAAGAGTCAAAAAGATATGTTAACTTCTGTACTTAAGAAAATTAAGTCTTGTAGAAATGAGAATATCAAACTTATTCATGAAAACATGGTTCATTGTTACTTCTGATAATAAGGAACATGCTAAAAGAGGAATTTCACAAATAAATCAAATAATGGCGTGTGCGTGCGTGCGTAAGAGAATCCAGCAACTGCCAGGCCCCTAAATTTTTTTCTAAAGCCATATGTTCTGATTACATATAGCCTTTTATTGCTCTGCTACAGCTCACACCAAATAGAAGGGAACAGAAGGACTTACAGCAGTGTGTGAACTCAGGCAAATTGGATGCTTGCTGATAAAATTGTAGGCACTACAAATACAGACAGTAAAAATACTCAACAGGTATCTAATTTGAAAGCTAAATGGATGTTCTCAGGTTAAGAACACTAAATGTGACATTGAGAGGAAAAACACAACCTACCTAAGGATATCTAGTGATTCAGGGCATCCTAACATGGGTGGTTCTCAGTTGAATATCAGGGTACAGAAGTGTACAGATTAGAATGCCTATAACAAGTATCACAACCTGAAAACTAGTAAATCACAGCCTACACTTAACACCTATGGCATATGCCTGTAGCTTCACAAAGATCCTCAATTGTGTTATATTTCTAAAACAAGTCAGAGCGCCCAACAGTTAAATTCAACTGCCAAGGCTGAAGGTCAAACATTCTCCATGGATAGGCATAAACAATAAAGGGGTTTTACTTTAAAGTTTTAAAATTTGACATTACTGTAGTTCTCCCATGGAAGTGCACAAAATAATAGCCTTCCATTGGCCATCTAGCCAAATTCTCATTGTGGTGAGACCTTACAAAACTATAATGTGAACTCACAAAGCAGAACAGGCAGACATAGTCAGAGGCTCTACTATTGTCCTTTCATAGACAACCATCTCCTTGTTCCATCCCTAGTCTCTTGCTCAACTTGCCTGTCAATCATCATTGTGCATTTCAGAATTCTGTCACTTCAAAAATGTTCTGTGAATACAATTGTTCAGTATGTGACCCTAAAGAGGGTTTTATTTTCTTTAAACTTGGATCATTCCCCAAGGACTCAGCCAACTTATTTTCTGTTGCTATTCTTCCATCATTTAAAGAATTACAAAGTGTGCACCTGTCAGTTTGTCTATCTGCCACTGAATAACATCACACATGCTCCTAGTTTGGCTTTGTGTTTAGATGTGAACTCTCCCCTAGGGTTCGGGGGTTTGAACACTTGGTTCCTAAAGGATAACTTAATTTTGGGGTTGTGAAATCTTTAGGATGTATGGACACACTGCTATAAATGATTTGTGAGAAATTATCCTTGAAGATGTACTTATGTATCTTCGAAACCCAAGGATTTTGCTTCCTGATCTACCAAGCAATGTTGTGACCTTGCCACTATCACATCTCCCCTGCCAAGAAGAACTGCAGCCTATGAACTGTGAGACAAAATAAACCCTTCAAGTTCCTCATAGAGCTCATTTAGCACAAGGTGCGAAAAGTAAGGCACGACAGGCTTATTGCTGGTAAAGCAACTCATGAACAAGTTCACCTGTGAGAGTAAGTCTTCATGTCTCTACATAACTATTGAAGAGTTCAACTGCTGGGTTATGTGGTGCATGTTCACACTTGTTAGAAGAAATTGTTACCCTCTTTTCCGGAGTGTCTGTAACATTTTACAACCCCACCAGTGTAGCGTGAGCAGTCCAGGTACTTCACACATCACCAGCACTTACAATTGTTGCTTTCTTAGTCATTCTTCTGGTGTCCACTAAAACAACCTGCAGAGGACTAATGATGATGAAAAACATGCTTTCCTGTGATATTGCCAGCCGTGTACCCTCCTGATATGAAAAGTTTTAGTTTTTCCCATTTTTAACTGGGTTGTTTGGGTTTTCTATTTTTGGTGTTTTGAAAGTGTTTTATATTCTTGATGATAGTTTGCTGTTGCATGTGGTCTGCAGACACTCTCACAATCCACAGGTCATCTTTCCAATCTCTAAACAAGATTATCTCATAGAAGTTAAACCAGATTGTTAGGAATCCCTTCTGTGGATCTACTACTTGGTTCCAACCTAAGAACCCTTGCTACGTTTACATCCTGAGGGCTTTTTCCTGTTGTTTTCTGGAATATTTATTCTTTTGTGTCATGCAATTAAATCAATGGTATATTTGGAGAAGTATGAGGCTTAAGTCAAGGTTGTTATTTAACCCATAAAGTCTAACAGCTCCATCTGTTGCAATGGCTACGAATCCAGCACTGAACTACTCTTCTCCCTTTGTTAGAAATTAAGTTGACTATAGATAGGAGGACTAGTTCTAAGTGTCTGTCAGTGATCAATATACCTTTGTGTCCACCATTTAAAAAAAATTATTTCAGTTATAATACAGGCCTTAATTTACAAGGGTGGTTTTTTTTTCATTTTGATTTGTTTGTTTAGATCATACCTGTCTCTTTATTAAAACCACTCCAAGACCTCTCTGTCACACAGAGATTATATCATACATAGAGCTAAAAAGATTAATACAATAGTACATGCAGTGGAGAGGAGTGGAACAAGATGCTGGGGTGGTAACAGGTATAGAAGCATGGCCTCAGTAGACAAAGGAGTATGGAATTGCCTTGTAGGTCTTGACCTCAAATTGCTGGGAGATAATATCAACATACCAGAGATGAATAATGGTTAATTTTCTGGGCTAAGTTTCTTAGAAAGAATTCCAGGATCCATGCTGTCACCATAAACCATGTTCATGTTCATGATCTGTGCTGCCACAGGAAACCATGTTGATGCCTGAGATCCATGCTACTGACAAAAAACCATGTTGACGATCATGATCCTTTATACTGACAGCTGCCATAACTGAGACTCTTCCAGCGCTCCACCACCACCAAAAAAAGAAAAGAGTCCAGACATAAAGCTACTAAAGAGAGTCCTTAAAAAATTGTGATAAAGATGCTGAGTGTATGTAGTTCTTTAAGGTTAATGACTTCTGGGCAGAGGGACTTGGGGGACTCAGTTTTTTTTAAGGGGCTGGCCAATGGGAGTTTGACCATGTTCCAATGAATATATGAGCAACATAAATTAGACTTGATGGTTTGCTTTTTTCTTTTCTTTTCTCTTTTTGTTGGTGGGGGGAAGGCACAAAATAGGAGGGTGGACCTAGAAATGGGAAGCAAGTGTGGTCAGGGTACACTGTATGAAAATCCTAAAGAATTAATAAAAATATTGCTTTAGAGGAGGAATATATATATATATATATATATATACATATATATATATATATATATATATATATAGAGAGAGAGAGAGAGAGAGAGAGAGAGATATCACAAATCCTTGTGGAAACCCATAAAGCCCACAGAGGCTGACCTGTGCCAGCCTCTTTAGCTACACCTTAACTGTGTCTTGCCTGTCTGTTCCTTACAGCATCATCAGTCACCATTTTACTCTCTGAGCATGTTGGAAACCTCCCTGAAATTTCTTGTCTAAGATTATAACCACCTTCGTTCATAGTCATTAGCTCTCAACTCAGATTAACCTGCACAAAAAGGCCTTGACTCCCCCACTTTATCATGCCAGCATTCTAGAGAGCAGTGAACAAATACATATGTTACAGATCCATGTTGTGACTTCCCAATTTATCATGTCAGCATTCTGGATAGCAGAGAGCACATAGATATGTTACAAATACACATGCTCATGTATTTACTTCTTCTTGACTAATATCCTGAAACTGTAGAATAATAAAATGTCAGGTCCATATGAAGAAGCTCCTTGTCCATCTTGTTAATTACTGAAGTGTCAGTACTGAGAACTGTGCTTATCACAAAGTGGAATCAACATTCACAAAATAAAATTTAAAGACCTATTTATGAAGTCCATTGTGAATAACAACTACTGTGCAACAATAAAAATAATCTCTATAATTTATATATATATGACTCCTCTAAGATATACCCACCAAATGTAACTGTATGAGAGAGTGAGTGAATGGGGGGGGGTGTAAGTCAGTCTTTGCAACAACTCTAAAATGAGATATTATAACCCCATTTTAGAATGAAGAAATTAAAGCACATAAACACTAAATAACCTAAAGCTATTTAACTAGATAAACTTTTCTCCCTCCCTCCTCCCTCTCCTCTCTTTTCCTCTTCTTCCCTCCCTCCCTTTCCTCCTTCTCTTTCCTCTCCTAGTCTTTGTCTCTCCAGTTATGAAAATTATGTGCAAATGTTATTTCCTACTGTATTCAAAGTGCTTACTTCAAGTTCTTGTTCAAAAAGAAATATTACTAGGGCAGCATGGATTACTAGCACAACTTGTAGGATGTGCCCTTAATACAAATCATTTATAAGGTAATTGCTGGGGCTATAACATCCCTAGTTTTAGACTAGGATCTAAAGGCCTGAGTTCCATAATAGAATATTCAAGAAATGTTATGGTCAAAGATAAGTATACCTTACTAGCCTCAAAATAGATCATTACACTGGCTAATTTGTACCATCACTGAAACTTAAAAACAGAGCAATAACTTTATATAAAATTTATCTGTTTCAAACCCCAAGCACAGTTCTAAATATACATTTTCTCTAACTTTTTTTATCTTGAAATCCTCAAAAGATCGTATTTTCATTCATATAAATTAATAAATATTAGCAAAACACAAGTAGGCTGTCTTCTTAATCTTTCCTTACAAAGCAATGACAATAAGAGCAATGTCCATTTGGCTCTGGCCTTTGTTACATGTCATATAAGCCATTTTTGAGCATACTGTTTTTAAATAAAGAAGTTCATTCTCAGAAATCAATGTTTTTCATGACTTATATACAATCAATAGTTTGGAAGCCCCTGATTTTAAGCATTTAATTCCAAATTGATTCTAACATCTCCATGAAGTGTTTGGAGTTGATGCACAATGAAGAGATCCTGTATTGTGTTCCCTGAGACACACTTCACATTTGTGAGGATGTCACATAAGGTGTCATCCAGTGATCTGTGAGCACAATTCCATTCCATGTGTCAGAAATACTGATGGTGCAAAAAGGCAATTTTTCAAAACTGAGTTAGACAGTTTTTGAATACCACACTTTATAACTTCTGTGTGTACCCTTTTGAAAGGACACACAAAAACCTATCTCAGCACCTTTCCTGAAAACACTAGGGACGTCATCTGTGCTTTCCGGAGAGACTTCACCAAGTTCTATGAAGAAGAGAACGATGACAGGAACAGGGTTGAGGGAACAATTCCTTAAAACCATGAGTCCCAAATGAGCTGTATCCTGAACAAAGGAGAATATACTACTAGGTACTCTCATAGCCAGTTCTATAGGCAAAGAAAAAACATGAAAGTTTATCTCATATATTAAAGGAAAGGTTACTGCATTAGGAAGATCATAAATTCCCATATACCATTAACTTCATATGCTAAAATGAATTGAAGAAACTAATTATTCAAAAACAGAGAATGGCCTTTGGGAAACACGGTTGCTTAAAAGGATTTAATAGTCAAAGCATGTGCAGATTATTATCATGAATTAAACTAATGAGGGGATGAAGATATTAGGAAGAGACAGAAACTCTTCCAAAATACTAGCCTTGCCACTCCTGTCACACAGTTAAAAAAAAAAAAAAAAAAACACTGTCCATGCAGCTAAAGCTTTTCCAGAAAGTAGACTTCTCAGTATTTAAGTTGATTGTTCCAAAGAAAAATTATGCAAAAGGTGATAAAGTGAAGCAAGAGAATAAATGTAACACCTAGACAATAATAAAATAAGGGGGTAAGGAATTATTTGTGTATGAATGTTCAAAATCAATAAAACTCGCTAAACTTTGTAAGTATAATTAAAATAGAAATGTGTACAAAAATGTTTAAATATATTTTGTTTCATTTTGGTTTTTTGCAGAAAAAAAGAAAGGAAGGAAGGAAGAAAGAATAAAAGAAAGGAAGGAAGGAAGGAAGAAAGAAAGAGGAAATACCCCTGAACAATAGTCTGCTTGACAGCCTCCAAAAAAAAAAAAAAAAAAAAAAAAAAAACTCAAAAGCTCACACTCTAAAAGCATGACTGCCTGAAAACTATTTTATGGACAAAGTATATCCTAGTGCATATTTTTGTCAAGAACATTTTCGCACACATGAAAGTATTAATCTCCATGTAAATAGGAGATACTGGGCTTGCTATGAAAGAGTCTTGGGGGTCACAGAGGATAGAGAATTAAAAGAAGAATGGAGAAAGGAATCATGAAAGAGCTACATAGAACAGGAGCACAGTAAGTTGATTGGTACACTACAATGTAAAATTATGAAACTAAAATTTAGACTTACGCATCAGGGATGATATATTGTTATGATTTCTTTGGGTAGTCCATACAGGAAAGACTGACAAGAGTTCAAATGCTTCATTGTCAGCTTTAAGAACCATCAAAGTCAAAATGCAGATGTCAATGGTTGGTTCTCCAGCCAATGGGTCCTTTATGAAAAATAGCCCATCACTATCCTAGACAAGGGATTACTGATGTCCTCTTCATGCATGAGCTTTATTGAAACATTGACACAGAATGAGATGGAACAGTGTTTTAAGAAAAGAGGCAGAAGGAAAGGGGCAAGATAAATACCAGAGCCATTATAAATGTCTAACATATGATTCATCTTTATATACCATGTAAAGTAAAATGACCCCAATTTGTAGGGATAATTTGAAATCATTGCTTAAAACTTTTTAAATATTAAATTGAAAACCTGTCAGGATTATCCTTTTTCCTTCTTAATTCTTATCTACATTTCTAAATTTTCCATATGCTCACAATTTTTAAACATTTTTTCAAAGTCAAAGATTTGAAGAACAAAGAAACTGTTCTACAGATTGTATGATAGCAATCTATGAGAGCACTGATAATTGTCATTCTTAATTTGTTCAAACCTACAGAAATGTTCAAGGCCAGGAGCTAGCCCTGCTAACAACAGTGAACATAGTATAACAAGGTATTTCAGTATGATTCCTCAGTCCTGGTGTTTCACCGTCGAAGGTGACAGTAATGAAGGGACACTGCATGAGTCTAAGACATAGGGTAATGTACAGAATCTATGTATCCTCAACTACATCTTTCTAGGAACCTAAAATTACTCAAAAGAAAATAGTTTTCAAATCTAAGACAAATTTTACTTTTTTGGATATGTGTTTACTAAGTCAAAAATTTCTGTTTATTTCATTTTTTCTCCCTAATAGAGCCCCTTCCCTATTTTTCCCATTTCCTCCTTCCAATCAACTGTACCCTGCTCTTCTCCTCTCTACTCTCCAATCACACAATGGTTCATTTTCACCTTCCTGGTGGCTACATCACTCCAGCTAATCTACTCACATCTGAAGACTGGGAGCCAGAAGCCCCAGATAAAAAGAGAACACATGACATACATCTTTGGGTCTGGGTTATCTCACTCAATAAGATTTCTTCTAGTTCCATTCATTTATGTGTAAATGTAATGATTTCATCTTTTCTTTATAGCTGAATACAACTCCACAGTGGATATGTACCATATGTTCGTTATCCATTTGTCATTTGAAGGACATTTAGGTTGTTTCCACTTCCTAGCTATTGGCTGAACAAGCCTCTGAGAAGGATATTGAGTTCTTTGGGCATATGTCAAAGCAAACTATAACTGGGTCATATGGTGGATTTATTTTTATCTTTATGAAGATTCTCTACATTGGTTCTCATAGTGGCTGTATCAGTTTACAATAAATGAGGGTGCCCTTTTCCTGAATCCACTTCAGCATTTTCTGTTGGTTACTCTATTGATCTTTGTCATTCTGACTAGGATAAGATGAAATCTCAAAGTTGTTTTTATTTACATTTCCCTTATTCCTAGGGAAGACTAACATACCTCAGCAGTAACCAAAAGCTCTGATGGGACTTAAGTCCACTCAAAAAGATGCAGTTACATCTGGGTACTACAAACCTAATCAACTTCCCATAGTTAGTAAAGTAATGGATCTTGTAGGAGAACCTACAATAGCAACTTTACTAAACAAACAACTATACTCTAAACATTTGTCCTTATAACCACAGATTTGCAACAGATGGAGGCCATTACAGAAAACCACAACCAATTAAAATGCAGAGATGTAGAGCCCAGTTTCAGTGTGCACAACTCCTGCACTACGGCTCAGGGATCATCGCTGAGGAGAGGACAGAAAGAGCCAAGGGAAGAGAAAGTTTGCTTAGAGATTGAATCTCCTGGAAATGTCTATAAAGTCTCACCAACATGACTATATGAATATGAACAAAGATTACATCAATCGGCATGGTAACATAGACAGGGAAGACTCACAGGGCACGAACCCTAAGAAACAGTGAGAAGAGAATAGTATTCTCCAGGGAAGAGCACACCAATTGATTATCCAATACAGGAGATTGAATTTATCTACTTAAAAATGGGAACACACACACATATATATATATATATATATATATATATATATATATATATATATGCACAAGTGTGAGTGCACATGCGTGCACACATAGGAAATAACAATGAAAAAAGAGGCCACAAATTTGAAAGAGAGCAAGGAGGAGCATATCGGAGGGTTGGAGAAAGGAAGGGAGATATGATGCAACTGTAATCATACAATATTCTTTAATTAAAATTCCAGAAATATTTAGTAACATTTCATTGATTCTATAGGGAAGCATACTAATTATCACAGAGTGTGTGTCAGCGGGGTGGGGGGTAGGGGTTTCATTATAAAAAGCAGAGTACTAATTGATATATTGACCTTTCCTAATAAAATATAGTATAACCAATCATGAATGGCACTTCAACTTAGTGACTTGATTTTTTTTTGTTTGTTTGTTTGTTTTGTTTTTTAACATTTGGGCTAGTTTAGGGAAATTAAAGGTACTTACAGAATTAAGAGCTTGCAATCCGCAACAAAAGAAAAAGAAAATAATGTATTGAGTGTATTGTTATAAAAATATGTTATAAAAAATGTTATAATCTGAAAATAGCATAATGCATTTCATAAGTGCATAAATATTCCATAAACATGTAAGGACAGATTAAATTTTAAAACAATGACTATCATATGATTAAAAAAAATCTGTCATTCAGTACGTCTCTTATTTATTTATACTTGTAGACTTCAACTGTCATTATTATTAAAAACAACTTATTTGCTGTTCAAGAAACTGGTTAGTTATTACAAATTTTTTTTATTTATTTTACTTCTTAGTTTATTATTTCAGTTAACTTTCCACATGAAAACAATGTAAAAATAGAAAGAAAAGTAACAACAATATATCTAACATTTTAAATTTTTATAAAATTATAAATTACTTTTTAACAAGAAGTGAGTTATCAATAAATTTCACAACACATGGATGTTAAATTTTAACATTTGTTTGGAAACAATAAATAAGTTGAACTTTCTGTGAAAATTAAATCAATCATTAGAAAGTAATCTCACATACAGTATTGTTTATTAATTCAAGACAGTCACTTTGAGGTAATTAGCTTTTTGAGGTTACTAGATCTCTAACCTCATACAATCTGTCCTCTTTCTACCTTACTTGTCAGTACTTATTACAAATGGCTATTTGCATCTGTAACTTCCTTGGAAACAGTCCCGTCAGTACAACTTTTACTGGTGAGTGAAACATATTTTATGTTGTTAATCTTAAATTACTATCAAATCTAAAGAGCACAAATCAGGTCTGAGAATAAGAGACCCGGAATAAACACAGAGAATAATTGAACATTGGAAAAAAAAACAACCAAAGAAGAGTAAACCATTGGAGAGCCTCCTGCACATTCTAAATATCTGCTCTCACCTTACCAGACTCCTTTCTATTCATTCCTCATAGGATGGTTTTGTTGAATCATCCAATAGAGAACTAGACTCACACTAAAAAGTTAACTATCTAGACAAGCTGGTGCCCTGCTTTACAGATGAACTCTGACAAATGTTAATCTCTGATAAACACATTTCATGAAAGATAAATCAATGTATAAAGGCAAATAAAAATCTAAAAACGAAAGACAGCATGCTATTTCATACTAATTAAACAGAAGAGTCTTACTGGATAGAAGAACAAGGGAATCAGAAGGCAGTCAGTGCAGTAGGCAGGAGAGGAATAGAAAGTCGTTACTGGAAGTTACTTAATCTTCATCTTTAGGTGGCAATGTTTTGAAGCAGCCTCTACATCATTAGGAGAAATTAGAAATACATGAGGAGAAACAAAAGTAAAACCTCGAGGAAGTCAAATATTAATACATACAGAGAGTGAGCCACTATAGTTTTAGAATACTAGACCTTTCCTGACTAGTCTTACTTGAATGACCTCATCAACAAAAGGAATCACATGGGGTAAACACCATTTCCCAAACAGAAATGCACCACTATGATGGGGAAAGACTGCAGAAGAAAGCTGTCTTCTTTAATGATGGCTTCACTTGGCCTAACTCAGAAGAATATCCTTCAGCTCTGCAAACCATCTCCATTTATTGAGAACCATTCTTCTGTGCCAGTTTAAAATAAGCAGAGATTACACAAGTGCCATGTGCCATCCTAAATAGGGAAAGGGGGAAAAACAAGTACAATATGGTATTTAAGCAGCTGTGTGAAGATACCAGTTAAAACAAGAATCATTTTTCAGCTGAACTTCTTGTGTTTCATTTTACTAAATATAAACTAGAACATCATTAAATTAACCACCAATTTGTAAATTAAAGCACAGAGCTCCACCTGCAAATAATCCAATAAACTGTAATTTTTCAAATGTTCATAACACTGGCATAATTTGGGTTTGAGATTGTAGATAAAAAGGAAAAACCTACAGAAATTATTACACAGCTGTCATAGTCAAGTAACAATTAATTGCATTATTTGTAGTTTTGAGTCAGCTGAAAAATGTACAACAAATAATACATTTGTGAATACCAGAGTAAGAATTTACACCCAGCAGCTAATAAAGATTACTACAATAACTAAATCTTTCAGAAGTAATCAAAATTTCAAATTATCTATCCACCCAGTTGAGCATTCTAAGTAAATGAGGTTGGACCAGTTGTTAGAATGGAAGAAAACTTTATGTGCAAAGCAATTTTTGCTCAAAAAGATCCATATGGCACTTACTAAGTAGAAGAGTTCATTTACAATATGGTAACTCACTGATCAAAGAATTAATGCTTCACTTTACAGACTTGGCCTATGTTTTTTATATGCAAGAGGTATTTATTTTCTCACACAGTAAATAAAAGTACAGTAAATAAAAGTTTATGGTTAAAATATTGTTAAGCAAATACATTCAAAAGGAAACAAATATTCATCCATTTAGTTGTTGTATTATAGAAACTATTGAAAGTACAGGTTCTACAAGTGGGGTTCACAAATTCTGTCTGTACCACCCAGTTCAACAAATAGAATTTTATATACATGGACTATGTATTTGGATCTGGAAAAGATCCAAATGTGATTATTTTCATTAACATTTAACTAAAATTTTCCTTTCCCTCTAATAAGAATGTAGGTAGCAAATTACAGTAATATTAGGATCTATTACCCACAATACATTGAATGCTATGAATACTAACACATTTATTAATATCTACACAATTACAGTACATGTTACACAAAATGCTGTATCTTATTCTTGCATGTATATTCAGCTCCATTTCTAATTAAACACCTTTATAACCCTGTGTATTTGTTTTTTGCATCTAAAAACAATGAGACTGTATCAAAGGATTGTACCAGGCTGCAAAAGAGGTACAGTGCACACAGAAAAGAAAAAAAAAAAAAATGAGAAGGTCTACTTCTTAAACTAGTGAAAATGTGAAGAGTCAGAAAATAAGAAACTGACACAGAACTCATTTTTGTGTACATTTTTGGGTTTGGCTTTTCTTTTTAACTTCGGAAGAAAATTAATCCTAGATGAATAGAATGATTCTTATTGGCTGTCAACTCAACAGGATGGAGAGTCACACCAACAGGAATCCCAATGAGAGATGATTTGATAGGTTAACCTCTGGCCATACCTGTGAGTGAGAGTGAATGGTTATCTTGATTCTGTAACTTAAGTGGGAAGTACTGCCTGAATATGGCAGTCCAGTTCCCTAGCCTTAGGTCCTTTATCCCATGAAAAAGAGGAAGTTGAGCCCAAGCATCCCTCATTATCTGCTTCTCCAAGGCAGACACAATATAACCTGACCCTGTCCCCAGTATCTTCCTGCCATGAGGGACTATACCCTGAACTGTGGGCCACATTGGGCCTTTTCTCCCTCAATTTGCTTACATCAGGTTATTTTACCCATAAAATTAACTGATGTAATGAACCAATCAAACAAGCATTGCTTTAAAGACCTCCCTTGCCCACCCTTTATTAGTTCTAAAAAACATTCTCTGTTCTAGACTCTTTTAAAACAGTGGGAAGAAAATGAAATGTCTTATCCTTCACTATTTTAATTAGAGTCCAATGGTGCCAAGTAGATATGATAGGGAGTAGATTTTATGCAACACTAGCAGAATACTGCTTTCCTGGGCCATGAATGTAATCATCTCCCTCCAATCCTGGCTCACTGATACAGAGGTAGAAGGGATTTACAAAATCAGTAGCTGAGTAGTTAATAGCACATAGCAGAATAACAGGCTCCAGGAAGAAAAGGCTGCATTTGCATGAAGAGCTGCACCTAAAATAACAATCTGACTTGTTTTTTAAAGTTGTTTTCAAGGTTTGTTTGTTTATTTATTTATTTATTTATCTATCTGTTGAACATGGTCCAAGTAGATGAATGATGTAAATCTGCTGGCAAATTTCTCAAAGGTCAGTGACAGATCTCTAAACTTCTGTTAACAGTTCCAGAACTTTCCACTTGGTATCTCATAATACTCATTATATGGCTTGAAAAGCCTACATATATAATTCTGTCAACTATAGATGTCCAAATCAAAAACAAAACAAAACAAAAAAAAAAAGCATGCAAAAGCCGAGGCAACAGCAATAAATCAGATGTACAGACTCCTTACAACCACATTAAGATCAACAAGTTACAAAGCAAGGCTGAAGAGAAGTCAGAGAAGAGAACATCAAAGGAGGGCAGGGGCAAGTAGACATTTGGTTACCCTCTATCCAAGAATAATGTTTTGGGTCCTTGTGAAGGTTGTTACCCACTAAGGACCATGCCTCATCATCCTCTTGGACACAGAGAAGTTATTTCTCTGATGTACATAGTAAGCAGAGTTCCCAGTGGAGACAACCTGAAGGATGGAATTTGATATGTATTTGAAGAAACAGTGAGGGTTTATCCTGCAATGGCTCCAACGCTTCACTTCCAAGCCACCTCCCCTCCATTTCTTCTAAGAGTTCTGGGTTTGTAAACTGCTGAGATCTTGAAATTGAGTGCAAGTCCAGAGGACTCTGCTAGAACTGAGATTGGGGTGGGAGGTTCACAAAATGTTCTTGAAACTTATATTCAATCACTTCAGTGATTGTCTAGCTACTAAGATATTACAATGCTACATCACAACAGTCCAGTTGTCCCCCAGCTCCTCTACTCTGCACAGTAACTCCTACCATGCGTACAATAGTTATATTGGAACATGAAGCCAATTCCACTGCTAGGGTTACATCATTTCTGAGAAATCAGGGTCTCTTGCAGCACTGCCCCCTAACACCAGACCCACAGAAATGAGACACCACAGGGTAATAGGAATAAGCTAGCCCAAAGTTTTATAAGAGTACAGTTGCTCCTTACCAGTGCAGGGAAGGAAATATGTTGAGGCAACACAGGATAGGTGACTACAGTACTCCTAATTCACTAAGACTTTTTCTTTGTAAAGTTAAAGTACTGTAAACCATAACAGATGGTCAAAAGAGAAGAGGAGGGGCTAGTAGTGTAATAACTGGGCAAACAGCAAATGGCAAAAGTGGGGCTGGAAGTGCACAGAATGTTATCATAGTCTTTTCCATTTTTGTGGTCGTATGTCTTCAATTATTGACTGTTATATAAGAAAGTCATAGGTTTGTAAATTCATCTTGTACTCTTGAATATTTAATTTTCAGACTTTTCTTGCAGGTCTTCTGTCCAACAGGGCCAATGCTACAACACTAACACATCAAGCTTTCACAGAGACCATCCTTGTTTTTCCCAGACCATCCTTGAACCAAGAGATTAAAGCCTTACTTCCTTGTTTCTCTTTATAAACTCAAAGGCAGCTGAAATATCCCAGACTCATATACCATTCACCACAGCAGTCAATTATAACCTCTATTTGATTTCCATATATTTGGTAGTTTGAATGTAATTGGCCCCTGTAGGGAGGTGTAGCTTTGTGGGAGTAGATATGCCCTTGTTAGAGGAAGTGTGTTAGGAGTAAGGTTTTTCTCTGCCGGCCAGGACCCACTGCAGTGCCAGTCCCAATTAACACACAGAGGCTCTGTATTTGATATAATGCTGTTGGCCAGGTACTTGTTTTTTATCAGCTAGCTCTGTCTTAATTATTAACCCAATTCTATTAATCTAAGTATTTTCACGTGGTCTCATCTTACCGGAGAGTGGGCTCATGTTCTCTTTCCAGTCTCTCCATGTTGACTCCTCCTTCCTCAAATCCTCCTTGTCTCCTAGTCCCACCTATCTTGCTTTTCCATTGGCCAACAGTGCTTTATTCATTAACCAGTATGAGAAACATATTTACAGAATGACATCTCCCATCATCTCCTCTTTTCTGTCTAAATAAAAAGAAGGGTTTTAACCTTAACATAGCAAAATATGTCACATAACAGTTATTAAAAGAATCACAGTTAGCAATATTTAATCCATTAACATTTAGCAAGATTTAAAGAAAATATTCTATCATCTATCCTATCTTTGTGAATCTTTAATCATAACTAATGAAAACTATAGCTATAACTATTTGTCTTCAACCACAGAAGGATAATATATAGACTCTAGAAGTGACCGAGACAACTTGTCTAGTCAGTCACCCGAAGTTCTTCTGTAATGTTCCATCTTCAGCCCATAGGCCATAGTGTGTCTGGCAGACTCCTCAGCAAAGAAGGAAATTTTAAACGGTCCATCTGTAGTGGCAGTTTGTCAGTCATTTTTCTGTGTCCTGCATAATGTCTGGCAGACTCTTTCATGAAGCAGGAACTCTGTAGCAATGTCCATCTTGTATCAGCAGTCACTTTCCTGTGGGTCCTGCATGTCCAGTTTATACAGCATAAATTTAAACAGTCCAGACAAGAGCAGTGTCTTGTCCAAATGGCTAGTCTTGCCATATTGGAAGTAAACTTCATAATGTGTTTCTTCGATGTCCATATTCCTTTCTGACACAGGTGGTGTTGCCAGGAGCATTTATGTCTCACTGTCAAGAAAAACCCTAAACCATTTTATATGCTATATTCTGTAGGTCTTTGAAAGGTCTGAAGAATGCCTATCTCAAATACATCTCTGTGTATCTTGAAAAACCTAACTAACTTAACTCTAAGCTTTGACTATCATATAATCTATAATCTGTATTACATCATACATTACATTTCTAAATGAGCTCTAAATGAGCTATATAAACACAATACCTAAACAAAAGGAGAAATATACACATCACAAAATGGACTTTAAATTGTATGAATAAATAAATGAAAATCCATTCCAACACAAAGTATTCATATCTATACCATAATCCCTTTTTACCTTTAAAAAGAATTGGCTGTGATCATTAACCATTTATATCCAACCCCATTTAAATGAAAACAAACATTTATAAACAATATTTGGGAATTTGGGCAGGCTTCCAAGTCCCTTTGCTTAAGCTTCATTCAGTGTGACACTCAGTTGACTACCTGTTGTCTGTCAGATGCAAGAACCTCAGCTACTACTCCAATATCATGTCTGTGTTCATGACACCATGCACCCCACCATGATGATAATGGGATAAACCTCTGATCTCAAAGCCACCCCAATTAAATGATTTCTTTCTAGGAGTTGCTGTGATCATGCTGTCTCTTCACAGTAATAAAAACCCTAACTAAGACACCATAGTGATTTTTCAGTAAGAAATATTAAAGTAACTCTGCTGCACCCACACACCTTGACAATTTCATACTAGCAGTGGGATCCAGCAGTATTAAATTCCAATTAATTTAGATAAATAATCCAAACTTCTCATATTGCAAATTCTGTTCTACAGAACCAGAGCACTGCCATTCAGAAAAGGAGATATGACTCTAGATATTTTTAACAGAGAATTCAATACAGGAAACTGATTGTACATTTATGAAAGAAGCTAGGAGGAGATAACCTGTAGGTGCAGAACAAAAACTGGATAGTCAACCAAAGTCCAGGCACTGTCAGGTGACACTGGTACCCAGACAAGCATTGCTGACCTCACAGAAGCATCAGTGCAGTTACCACTGTTGGTCCACAGAGCAAACACTGCCCAATCTCTGAGGTAATGCTTCTAATTTTCATGAAGCCATCACCAATACTCTTGGAATGTGGTCGCCCATGGCCACCCACAACCATCTTCTACTTGAGCATGCATTCCATCCAATAAAGGGAAACTAATGCTTCTTTACCTTCAATCCTTCATTCTGTTTTCCTTATTACTAACACAACTGACTATCCATAGAACCTGACCTAAGAGATTGGGGTTTTATAGCCCCATGGAGGACACAGAAGAACAGATAGTATGCTGAGTGATGATGACACAAATGGACTCAGAACGGAGTGCTTATGTAAGATGACTAAAATCCACTTATTCTTAACCACAATTCTTATTCTATTTTGTAATAAGAGCTGTAAAGGAAACCAAATGCCACATAAACTCTAAAAATGTCATTTTTTTTTTGCCTAACCATATCATTGCTAATATTGTTCAAATATTGTGCCCATGTACCAAGCATTGTGTCATACACTGGAGTCGCATACACAAAATCAATTGTGTGAGGATTTACTCTAGCTGAAAATAAATTCCAAGGAGCAAAACAAACTACAATATAAGAACAATCACTCCACACACACACCAATTACAGAAGACAGACAACACAATGACTGCAGAGCCAAGGGTGATGGCAGACTAAAGGTGGTTTGTATAGGGACATTTAACAATTGTCCGGAGTATAGGAAGAAATGTTATTGCCAGTGAGGAAAACAGCATGTATAGAGCATTCGACATGACAAAGCATGGTGCTTGGCAGAGCCAATATGTTTATGGAGCTGGACTACAGTAAGTGGGTTAGTATTCAGGGAATAAACACAATTCTGCACTGTGTTTATAAAATGCTGCATGGTGTTTTCTGAAGAAGCACTACAGGAATGCACTTTTTCTTTAGGAAGATAACTGACAGGAAGGAACATTTGCAAAGTGTGGATCTTCCTGAGGAGATGGAAGTTCAGTGTGAATGCAGTAACTTTTTAAAGGATTTTTTTTTTGCATTTTATTTTTTCATTATGTGTGCATGTGTGTGCACATGCATGTGTGCATGGGTATGTGCATGTGTGTGTGAATATGTGTACATGAGTGCAGGTACCCACAGAGGTCAGAAAAAAGCCTTATATTCCCTAGAGCTACAGGTTGTAAGCCACCTGATGTGGGTGCTGGGAACCAAACTAAGGTCCTTCGACGCTTTCCACCTCTAAAGTCTTCTCTCCCATGCCCAGGCAAAGCAGGTTAAGCAAATCCCACTTGACCCAAATCCACAGTGTAAGGAAAGGTGTCTTTTCTCCTTCCCTATGCAAGGCACCCAGCTTCTGACTAGTGTGTTAGGTAAGCCCAACTGGGATTAATATGTCTTCAGTGACTACTTTAGATTAAAGAAATAAAATTATTCTACAGACTGTAATGAAAATATAAGATCTATGAATTAGAAATGAGACAGATAGCTAAGGAAATACCTTTCATTACGATCTGGAATACTTTTTGTGTATATTTGCCTGTTTTGTCATAACTTGTTTTTACAAGAAGTCTTCCATTTACTTCATCATTTAAATTCTGGACATAATATGTCAAATTGACACATGTTGACTAGATGAACTGGAAGTTGCCTAAAATATACTAAGATAAACATCTTAAAAGGTATAAAACAAATACCTCCTCTACAAAAATGAAGAATCAATGGACTGCTTTAAAAGTGACCTCTCCTAAAATAGCACTGACCCATGGACACTATCAAATGCACAGCCAACTAGGAGAGAGGCCCTCCTCAACTGCAATCAGTAATTTTTTTTTTTCGAAACAGAAAAACTTCTTGAGATAGAAAATATGGGGCAACTAGAGAAAGGTTGAAAGAACAGGGCAAGAAAAAAATAATCTCAATAGGCAGTATGTTAATTGGTGCTCCCTTAGCTCCTCACTGATAATACCATTACATCACTTGCAGAGTATTGCTACTGAACATTAATCTGAATTCTCCATTGGCCTGTGAGGTACTAGAACAAAGACCTTTACTCAACCAATAAAAGATAATCAGAAATTCACAATTTGGCTCAACAGAAGACTGTTTAAGACTGTGATAATCTAAGCAAGGGTTAGTAATGTCTTCGGTGAAGCAAAATAAAGGATTGTTTGCACTTGGAGACTTTCTGAAGACTCTTTTGTATTCCTGTCATACTCAAGAAAGCTCTGAGTGTGTGCTTTTCTCACCTTCACATCATCCAAAGGACTATGGGGCAGTACCAGGTCATGACCCTGATGTGTTACAGCTTGGATTCTAAAGCCCTCAAAAGCTCTGAAAAACACCCCTGACAAGAGCTAATGTGCTACATCCTACAGACTTCCATAGTTTACTCCAAAGATGATGCAATGTTCATCCCAGAGCAGTGAGAAATTCAGAGCAGAGCAAACCCAAGCAACACACCTTCTGGTGCAATGGCTCAGGTTGGAATAGGAGGTGGAAGAACCTGAGTCAGAAAAGAATGGTATTAACAGTGGAGTACCAAAATTCTCATCACTCATCAACCCACACATTTAAACGTTCATCTTACACAGACACAGACACACACACACACACACACACACACACACACACACACACACACACACAAAAGGAGAAAAATCTAGTTCAGTAAGAAAGAATATATTATATAAGGATGAGTGCTATTCTAGGAAAAAGGAAGTTTCATTTCCAACTTGGCAATTTAAAATTTTTATTTTCTTAGAATGCTAAGACAGCATATAAGGAAAAATAAAATAAAAAGATCAAAGGGAGACCAGGATGCTCTCTAAAATAGACTCCAGGGTGTATTTTTAATGCAATACGCAAAGCTTATTAGAGGGTTATTAATGGCTAAGATTTCAGGTGCTATGTTCTATAGAAGCTGGTAATACAGAGTTATTTTTATTTTCTTTTCTATTTTTAACTTCTCTACAATTGACTTGCATCCCCCACAGTTCATTGTCTATCTCAATGCAAAAAAAAAAAAGGCACCTTTCCTGTTGTTCCATCCCTTCAAAGTATCATCAGCCATTGCTTCGCTCCAAGCTGAGAACGCGAGTCACCCATGTTTCCTCACAGGCACAATCAGTCCAAACTCTTGCCACATCAGCAGATTCTTCTTTTTTCTCCAACTGACTGACCTGATCATTTGCTCATGTCCCTCCTATGTTACTGTCATCATCCTCTGATCCCAGGAGTCATATAGTCAGGCACTGGAACACAGCAATTGACCTAAGACCTCTTAGGGACTCCAATGTTCTTAACTGTTTAGTGGCTTTTTACAATCTGACTCACTTTTACATGTTTAGAATCTCACTTACTACCCCTAGGTTTTTTTTTTGTTTGTTTGTTTGTTTGTTTGGTTTTTTTGTTTTTTTACTCCAAAATGCAAAACTACTTGAAATTGTTCTCCTCTCACAGTCTCAGCAGCAGGCCAGTCACTGCTTTTCCCACAGAAGTGAATGTGCTATCATCTCAAGGGAACGCTGTCAGACATCTAGTTTGGTCAGTGGCTCATATCTGTTATCTAAAGCATTCTATGATAACAGATACTATACCACATTATGTTGCTGAAGGTTTTTGTTTGTTTGTTTGTTTGTTTTCCTCTCCCAGATCACAAAATCTTTACATCTAGAAACAATCCCTTTCATAATTTTATCAAATTTTAGCACAGCAGATGGAATACAACCTTCAGCAAATGTCTGCTGAATAAACAAGTGATGAACTAAAAGGTAGTTGCAAGGATATAAAACCCCACACTTCTTGATGACAGCAAAAGACATCAAAATGTGTATGAGGCATGAACTAAGTACTGCAAAGTCAGTCCAAAGAAGCAGTAACTACTAAGAACTTGTCAGAAATCCTATAGACCTGTTAGAAGACATCTACTGGAGAGAGATGCTGCAGAATCATGCTGGCCTTTCTACCTGACTTGCTACAAAAGAGTCACAGATCAACGCTGGAGAGTTCACACCAGCACCCAGTTGATGCAGTATTAGCAGATTACAACCAGTATGAAATACAAAAAGATTTTACAAAAAAACCCTGCTACCTTACAAAACAGTTATCACTGCTGTGCTCATTAAATGGAGGACAATAATTTAAGAGAATATCTTCAATACATTTGGTTTTCTAAGAAGCATATGCATATTAAAGGAAATTTCATATATGATACTAAGTAAAATGCAAATATTAAAAAAAAACTACAAAAAAACTCTCCTCTGCATTAGTGATCATTGAAGTAGAGATTCTTTGATGTCTATAACATGTCAAGGAGGGATTTTTTTTTAAAGAAGCCACTAAATGGAAAATTAAAATTATATTACTTAATACAAATCTTTGGAGTTACACAGTAACTATGTCCACAGTCTCTAGATCCTTGAATGCAGACATTGAAATGAGGATTGAGTTTAAGCACTCCCTTAACAGACTCACTTTCCAAAGCTTAAAATGAGGAGAAACTATATAATTAGTGCTTAATTAAATTAAAAGGTGCAGTGATTAGTATAGAAACATTCAACATGCCCTTTTGAAGGTGTGTAAAATGATAGCTTACTTTCATCCTTGCCTTTGTGACTAAGTCATGCATATTAAAATACCCCATGTTATAATATAAATCTTTCAACCTAAATTACCAGTGCATCTTAAATCTGAACTATAATGTGGTCTTTGTCATTACAGTAATTAAAGTACATTCCCTCAATTTAGAATTTTCATAATTTCTACAGCATATAGAAATTAATGTAAGATAATAGTTTCTGATCTGTATAGTCCTGGCTGTATAATTAGCCACTGTGAATCTAGGACTTGACATCTGTGTAACTATTAATAAGTAAAAGACAGTCTCACAAACCTCATCATGCCTACACCTTAGTACATGAATGCAGTAAAAATTCTATGTCAGTGAGCCTTTATTGATGTGGAATCACCATGACTGGCTAAGGCAGAATTTAGTTCACATGATAGCAATGCAATGAAACTTAACACAACACAACTTCAGCACACCCTGGGAAGGCAGCAGCGTCGCCAGCTTCTCCAGCAAAACCAATAAAGTACAAAAACAAAAAGAAATAACCTAAGATTTTTGAGTTATGTATTCCAACTAGAATCAAAATAGATAATTCTCTCTCTCTCTCTCTCTCTCTCACACACACACACACACACACACACACACAAATGCAGAGGGTAGCAGAAACTATATATAAACAATTAGTAATATATTAAAAAATACTGATAATAGCATACTGATAGTGACACATAAAAAAACTAATGATGCTCCCTTTTCACAATGAAGCAACCCAAACAACCTCAATAATTAATGATACTTTAAATGAAAAAAACTTTTCACCTGAAAATTTACAAGCAAATTATTTTATACCTAACATTTCTGGGTCATGGCAAAAGTTCTTTTCAAAGCAAATCCACAGAATAATATTCCAACATGAACAGTTTTACAGAAACAAATTAAGCAAGGCTTGGTGGTTGGTGGAGCGTGATTCTAATCCCAGAACTTGGGAGATGGAGGTAGAAAGATGATGGTTTGAGGCCAGTATAGGCTACATATTATGTTCCAGGACAGCCATGGCTATAAAAGCAAACCCTATTGCAAAAATTAAATAAAACAAAAATAAAAAAGAAATGAAAGCCCTTAAACATTCAATCAAAAAAAAGGCTACAAAAACAGAAAGAAATTAATGGGAAATAATAGAATAAATGAGTAACCTGGTTCTGAGAAACACTCAGCAAAACAGATACCTAGCTGATTTCAATGTAAGAAATTTTGTGAGCTGGAAGCTAAAAGGCAGTTGAGATTTTACAAGAAAAAATAGTAAGAATCCAAAGAGTGAAAAAAAGTATAGGAAAAGAGAAAACAAAACATAGGAAGAAGGAGAACTTAAACTGTAAACACACTGAAAACATTGAAGAAATGAAAGTTCATTTAACCAAACTGGACCTGAGTGGACCACAAGGCTATAGAAGAAATGACCTGAAAAACAAATAAAACCAATCCAACAATAATTATTCTAAGTGCCCCCTAACAAGATAGAACTTTAAACCCTGAAGACATATCTGAGATATCCTCTAAGCACTTGTAAAACCATTTGTAGATGAGAATAACAGAACTCATCCAATGTTAGGTGTAATTTTTATTTATATGTAATTTCCTTAACTGAAACAGTAATTAACTTTTCAAACTATGTTTTAACTTAGTGTGTGTGTGTGTGTGTGTGTGTGTGTGAGTGTGTGCATGTGTATGTGTATGTGTGTTACCACAAAAAAAGATGAAATGAAGCTCCAAAGACTAGTCACTTCCCAGCATGTGGTATTCCATACCAAAAATGGGCTGCAGCAACTGTTCAACATTAGAATGCTTTTGGACTGTTATTTTTTTTTTAATTCTACATGACTAGGATAAGTCTGTCACATCCATAAAAACATTAGTTGAAATTAATATGCAAATCGTGCCTGTGTGGGAGTCACTAAATTAATTTCAATTCATTGAAATGACTGTGCTATGTTTATGGATTTTGCACATGCCATGCCATAGCAAATACAAGGGTTATTACAATTATATTGATGATAGTCTTATATTTGTTAGCTAACTATGATAGCCTGTTTAAGCAATTTTTCATTTTTACTTAAAAAATCATATTGGTTAACAGTGAAGACTTCAAAATATGAAAAAATAGCATATAATAAGGTAACTTCTGAAATATCCAGTATCTGACAGGAGTATTAATTGTTAACATTTTGGTATTTTTAGTTCAATTTTCTTACATAAAGATCTGAAAACATGAAAGAACAAATGTTACTACCCAATCTACATATTGTATGGCTTTTAATATGAGTGTACATTTTGATAATCAGATGTACCTGCCAACATACATGTGTTCACTCTATTGTATTTTACAGTGCAGCATTTTACTGAATGTTTATCATTTGAAGCCATTCTCTAATAAAACTTTCCACTGATTTAGATGTGTATAGCTCTCTGATATTTCCTTTAAAATGTTCTCGCAGCAGACATACTAAATCAAACTGTATATACCTTAATATTAACTATGCACCTTCATCAAAGATTGAAGCACTTTATATGCCTGCATGAGTCTGATTTCTATTCCCTTTTAGCCTGGCACCATATTACATATTATTTTTTTACCACTGTCAATGTGGTAGATCAAAATAGCATCTCACAGCTGATTCACCCGCAATTCTGTATTGGAGAGGTTGAACCCTCATGACATTTTAGTACAGCAATAATCTGCGGGAATTTTAATTTAAATTGTAATGTAATTTAGCCTGTAACTGAGCGAAAATGTGAGCAAGAATGATATTTATAATGTATCCTCATTTAAGTCACATACAATAAAATATGTTGTATGTGCATGGTTCACAGTATTGTTTTTAAGTTATATTTCCTAAAATTTCCTAAACCAAATCAGAGTAAATTTCTTCTCTCCTCACTTTTTTCTTATTTAAAGGTCCAAAAAGATAACAAATTATAGTTTTTAAATACTTTAAGCATCTTGAAAGCAATTAATTCATTATTTCAATAAAATATGTTATCTATATGCAATAATGAAACTGAAAAAAAGCTAAAATACTTAAGTTTGATAAAAGACTTAAGTCTTCCTTAAAACCTCAGAAACAATTATGAAGATGAAGTTTAAATTGAAGACAGATCTCTATCAAACATCAGTGTCACCTTTCTGTAATCACAATCCTAAAGTGGCTCAATCCTCATTGTCTTATGATGAACTGATTTAGAAATTCTTTTCAGTGGCTGACAATATATTCTCAATTGTATTTATAACTTTTGTAATGTATTGCATTTGCATTTATTTATTGTGTGTGTGCAGGTAGTGAATACATGTGGATGTCAGAGGACAACCCGCAGGAGTTGGTTCTGTCCATCCACAATGTGGGTCCCAGAGATTTAAGTCAGGTCATCAGAATTGATGGCAAGTATCTTCACCAACTGAGCCATTTCACCAGCAAAAGATTCTAACTTAAAAAACAGATTTCATTAAAAAAAAAAAAAAAAAAGACAAAGAGGAGGTGCTCAAATTACAAAGTCATTAGGAAATATGACCAAAATAAAATGAAATAACCCCTCATAGAGAATAGCTCTGTGGGGGGGGGGCAGGGAGGGAGTTGAGTATGAGTATGGTGTACTGACTGTAAGCCAGCCCCAATTAGATGCTTTCCTTTAGAAAAGCTACCATGGCCGTTGTGTCTCTTCATTGTCTAAATGAAATGATTTAGGAAGATTTAGAAAGGCTATTCTGCACATCAAAACATAAAACATCACTTTTCATTTCATCTTTCTCATGGAGTAACTGGTTGATTCACAATGACTTAAGTTAGTTGAAACTTGGCCTTTTTATACTGCTATGTCCCCCACAATAGGCATTTGTGAAAATGGTCTCTCCCATGCATTCTGCATTGTTGGATAGGTGCCCATTTCTGAGTAAATGCAGCTATGCACAGGAGGAGTCAAGACTCATGGACTGTTGGGCAGCCCCGAGGAAGACTTCAGAAAGGGTCATGTGATCCGGGAACACAGAGAACACCCCTGTCTTTCTGTTTTTATTCTGTTCTTTAGAACACATTCCTCTGCTTTATTTTAAAGTATTACTTTCCCATAAATGTAACTCATATTTATGTAAGAAAGACATATAATACCTATAATATCAAACTATTACATACTAATTTAATTTGCTTCAAGCATTCAAAACATTATTCTTTATAATTTAATCATTTTGAAAATACTGTTAATACTGTGCCTCACTGCCAGCAAGATGACCAACCTTTTGTCATTGTATTGTGACTTAATGCTGCTTAACAGCTGCACTAAGATACCAAAAAAAAAAAAAAAAAAAAAAAAAATACAAAATACGAAACTGCTTTGTGTTCATTGATGATTCTGTGTTGGTCCACATTCTTATCTATTCTCAGGTACATGTGGGGCTTGTGACTTTGTTACTGGCTGCCCGTTCACACACACACACACACACACACACACAAACATATCTGCTAACATAAATAAGGCTCTGAACTCAATGACCAGATGTGCAATGTGTTACAGCAATCGTCCACATCTGTAAACTAACAACTAATTATGATTCATCAAATACATGAAAGAGAGGTAGGAAACCAACATTGCATCAGCTATCAAAGCTCCTTTAATTCCATAGTGGAAAAATAAAAGAGAATAATATGAATATTCAGAAAATATCAATAGTATATAACTCATGAAGAAACACCATAAAATAGAATTTAACAAAATTTAATTACATTATGGTGTATAGGAATTAAGAAATGCCAATGCTGAGTCTTGAGAAAAAATTAGCAGCAAACTTGCTCTTTTTCAATACTCCACAGTTATATAGTAATATACCAAGTACCACTTCATTACTTAGCAAAATTAGAGATGTCATCCAGGCTCTTGATTTCTTCAGATATGATCAACCTACTACATATAGTACTAATGGACATCAGTGAAATGAAACACAGTGTAACATATAATATTACACTCAGTATTTTATATATGATAGTTTTTTAGGAGTTATCATCTAAGCACAACTAATATAAAGAAGAAATCTAACTAATACTAACTTATAATTTGTGGAAAATAAAATGTGACCCCCTAATGAAGGGTCTTCACTGAACACAGATGTTCAAGATGAATGTGAATGTATCCTTGTGATGAAATGATTTCCATGCCTTCACTAGGCTCACATCATACCCTTGCTGCACATCTCCAGTACAAATGCACTGGAGTGGTATCATGGCTGATTGTTTACCCATCCCTCTATTCTATCATGCTCCAACAGTCTGGGACATCTCCACAGCATTCAGCACTTCAGAAATACATAATATAGGAGTAAATAAACAAAATAAATATTGGAAAATTTGACCCACAAACGCTGCTTCTGAATGAAAAAGAAAAATATTTTAAACAGATTTCAGAGGTACGTTAGAGGCAAGAAAGTGAACCCACTGTGAGTTATTCAATTAAATGTTCCTATTCTTCTCATGGCATGATTTAGTCAAATGAATGCAGAGGCAGAAAGAGAGCCACTAGTTGCTCAAATAACAAACAGGGGGAATCTTAGAGATTTTGAACATGTAAAAAATTGTTCATATTTTTCAAATAATTTTTTGTTTCATTGTAAAAATAAGGTATATCTACATAGCTCATCACCAGTTTGGGAGGGGGAGAAAATAACAAATACAAGACACAGGTAAATAAACCAAATTTCTCCAGATTTTTGGTCATTAGGCTGGAAAAAGAGAAAAAGTAATCCCAGAGGCCACTCAAGGCCACTGGATCATAATAAACTAACGAAAATTTTCCTCAGGATCTGTGTGAATTGTTTAGGATTGCCATCAAAATACATCTCTCAGGGAGCCCTCCACAAGTTCTTAAAATGAATTTTGAAAATTGTAAATGTAGCTGGAGTTCTTTTCAACTCCATTGCAAGTTACAAAGGAATATTAATGATATTTCAAAATTGATATAGTTCAGGAAACATAATTTAAACAGTATTACTGCAATTATTATTATTATTATTATTATTATTATTATTATTATTTTGTATTACTGCAATTATGACACACATTTCTGAAATCCAAAACAGCTAGAATGGAGCTCTCAGAATGGTAATTTGAAATGTAAGTGTGTGATTATGTAGTTTTTCCTAGGAGGATGGTACCTGTCCCTCTTGGCTCCTTATTGGTTCAGAAATTATTTTAGGGACCACAGTTTCTAAAAGCATTGCAGAGGCCACTGGAAAGGGGCTTTGTATTAATAGTCCCCAAGAAAGCAGGACTCAGATTGTGTTTTATGAAGGATAAGTGTGCTGCATCTTAAGGTAACTGGTGGATACCACGCACACTAAATGTGCATGCCCACAGATGGGAAGTTCATACTGCAGAAGGGCAAGAGAGAGAGGTCAGCTTGCATCTGCATATCCTGGGAAGTGATGTGGATAATTACTTGACATTAAACAGCAGAGTAACTGCCACAGGACATCCAAATGTAACTGTTCCACAAGAAACTTCACCACACCCTTCAACTTCAACTAGCCATACACAGATATCACAGACATAACAGCAGCCAACAATGCATCGTTGTTAAAAGGAAGATCACTGTTTTATTGTTTAGCTACAGAAAACACACAAGGACACTGCCATTAATAACAGAGAACAAAGTCCATTTGAATTTTATATTAGTAAGGCCTTGCTAAGATTTCAGAAGTCCTTCTTTTCCAAGCTGTTCAGAATGTGTCTTGTGAAGTTTATAGAGAGTTGGGTATCTTCTCATCTTTTGTGATGCTGTCATGTACAGTCACATATGTTGGAATTTGAAATTCAATTAAGCAAAATAGGACACATTCATGTCCCTGTAGCATGTTACCTGATAAGTACACACTGACAGAGTAGACTTGTGGCAGTTCAATTTCAGCCACATTTTCAAATTTCTGTACTCATAATATGCCTTTTTCATACCAACATATACATGGCAGACCCTGCCTATCCTGTCATGTAGTATCTTGTTTAAGCAAAGTTATTTCTTCACTTATCAGCATGAAACCATACATACCTGGTTTAATCATAATACAACTCCATTAAATTAATGTTATCAGAAATGAATTTATGTTCACATTATTGATCATTCAAGTTACTGAATTCTTGGAAACTGAGTTCTTCAGTTCCTTTTTCTTGGAACATTGGATAAGCATTCTCTTAATAGGGGGTTAAGTTTCAGTAGACTGACAAAGCAAGCCTTGACTGGGCAAAAGCAAGCAAATTAAAAAAAGTGTTGACAATTCAGATCACCAGCATCATCTGCACTCAAGGCCGGGTGTTCCACTCATTTCACATTCACATTTGATTCTGAATCTGTTAAATAGTAACAGCCTTCTGTGAGCAGGTCTCTTCAGAAAATGTGCAGCACTTTCCCAAGGTAGCAACTGCATCAGCATTCACTCATTACAATCCTGCCACATAAAGGACCCTATGGGATTCACAGGAGACATGAATGGCTAGGAAAGATCACTGCTACATGTAATCTACTTGGAGAGTCAAGACATAGAAAGGATGTATTACACTACAGGGCAGCCTGTGCTGTAAGGAAGTAACACAGGAAAGTTGGAATAAAAGGGAAGAAGCTATCAGAAGCCCTTCATAGAGTAGGCAAATCCCAAGCTGTGACACAGAAGAGAGAATTATGTGGCAAGTGACAGAGGCAAAGACCATCGCTGTGGGGCAAGAATGAGAAAAACATCAGGGATCTAGGGACAAAAGTGGTGATGTCCGCCAAATATCCCACATGGTCAAAGAGCAGAAGCAAAGTGCACAAGGAAATACTACTGTTTTTTTCTTTTTACCACATCTACATCCTCCCTTTTTCATGACTGTCAGTGTTTTACATAAAAATTTAGAAAAGACTATAGTTCAACCATTCATCTACACTGTCATCCTCCTGGTTCCAGTAAATTGGTTGCATAGATAAATTGGAGTTGGGTATTTAGTCATCAATTATTTGGGTAAAAAAAAAATAATAATAATAGATACACCATGAATCAAACAGTCATCTGTGGTAAAAGCACTTAACAGTAAAGGTCCATCAATTAAATTTAATTTAATAATTAAGAAGTCTCATAGCACACATGGGGAAAAAAGGAAAACTACTGATCTGTATTTAGTATCATTCTCTTAAGCATGACAGCTAATTTTTGTTATAACTTCATCACTACTATATATTCTGTGAAGGATTACTATCATTATTTTATGAACAAAGAAATTCTGGCTTGGTATGTGATGCATCTATTAATGAGAAAGAACCAGCACTGGGGTGCATGGGCCAGTGGGTGTGTACATGTGCTTTAAAGATTTTTAGTTGGCAACAAGTTTTCCCCAAAATAAATGCAGCCAATGTGGCTATTTGCTCTCAGTCCAAAGAATACTATCCCAGAGGTCAAGACTACATTTTTATTTCTGATCCCAGCAGAGTGCACAAGAGTTCCTCTGGGTTTTATTTGTATAAACGATTCTTCCTTCAAACTAAATTACTGTAAAACACTTACCACAAAGGAAATTGCTAACAAAATCATTATCTACCTCAGTACAAACTAATATGATTACATTCAGGAAACAGAAGCAACTGAATTATATAATAGAAATATTAGTTTAAAGGGTCACTGGATGTCAGAATGCATCATTTTACAAAAGTGTCTGAGACACTAGTCATCAGAATTATACTGCTTAGAACACCAAGTTCAACACCATGATTCAGCAAATCTCCCTCTCCCTTGGTTCATTCAGCTCCAATCATGCATTTCATAACAGGGGTATGGTTATTCTCTTTCTGGGGCAATTCCTTCCTCTTGTAAGGAAAAAGAAAAAAGCAACAATGAAGACCACCTAAGTCTTCCCTTATTAGCAAACAAAGCCTCTGCTTGTTAGGCAGACATCCAAGCACCTCCATTAATATATAGAAATATGTTAGTTGAAGGGGTGCAGCTCAGACTCACAACCTCATCTCAAAGACAGAGAAACCAAGAAATAATCCAATAAAGGGTTTCCCCAATCATTGCTACAGAAACAGTGATGGGAATAAGCGATGACCTGTTGCCAGCAAGACAGAAGCTCTTCAGTGAGACTGTGCATAGAACAAGTAAATGAAAAGCAATGGTTGCCATTCTTCAGCCTCATTTAAACATACACTTTAGCTAGTATCTTATACATGCGGAGTCAAGAAATGTGTGGGACATACTTGAATTATTGGTCTTCTGCAATACGTTAAAATACTTTCCAAACTATACATAACTTTCAAAATATATCAGATCAGCATACTTTTTTTTTTTTTAAGTCAGTACCAACATGATAGTACATACCCTTAAACCGAGCACTGGCGCATCTCTGTGACTCAGAAGCCAGCATGGTCTACATAGAGAGTTTAGGACCAAACAGTGAGACCCTGTTTAAAAAATAAGTTTTTTTTAAAGAATATAGCCTGAAAAAAATCAATTGAGATTATCAGGTAATTATGACTGTCAAGAGGTAAAAATCCTGTACAGAATATTTATATATTACCAGATTATTAATAAATCATAGAATAATAATTATCATTCTGTACATTGAATCCCATAAATATAATCTACTGCCTATAACATATTAGACATAATCAAAAGACTCTTGAAATGGAAAACTAGAGAAAGAAATCTACCAGACATCAAAAAAATTTAAGTTTCAAAGTTTTCTTTGTCTGAACTCAAGAGGAACATGTTTTAGATGAGTGTAGCTGCCTTGGTCACATGCATACCTGTCATGCACTGAAGAAGTCTGGGTTCAGACCCCCACCACATAAAATGACTGTAATCCTAACACTCAGTTGGGGAGACAGGAGGGTCAGAGCTCTAAAGCTATATTTTATTACATAAAAACATGTTTCAAAAAAAGAAAAGAAAAATACAGCTGAACTAGAGTAATTTAAATTTCCATAAACACCTGGGATACATCCTACTGTTATAGAGCTTTTCCCCCCATAGTATAACAGCTGCAAGATGATATATTTTCAATTAAACATTTTATATCAAGAAAATCTAGAAGAAATGAAAAGCACAGAAGATGCTCTAGTTTGTTTTAAAAGTAAATTATATGTTGTTTAGGTTTTAATTTTTAAATATGTACTTCAGTCATATGAATTGCTTCAAATGATATTCCCAAGAATAAGCACACTTTATACAGTGTAACACAATCACATAGAAACCTTTTAAGCTGGATTTCCCAGGGTGAAACACACAGAGACCCCAGAGTCTATAATACTCTGCATAGGTAAAACTCAGGAAAGAATCAGTCAAGCACAGGGATACTTAGATATTGTTTGTAGTGGTGAAAACTAGCAACGATCCAAATGTCTATTGACAATAAAAGATAAAAATTGTGAAATAGCTATACAAAAGAACAGTACATAGCAATTACAGTAACATTAGCTGCACACAGATGGAATAAAACTCAAGTACATAATAGGAAGTGAAAGAAACCAGACACAACAGAGTACTTACTGTATAATTCAATTTATACACATTTTAAAAGCAGGCAAAACTAATCTATGGAGAGATGGAACGTCTGGATGTTGTAGTAGCAGGAAGAGAGCATACAGGAGCCATGCTCTTTATCCTGATCAATGAGAGGGTATGGGCACACAGTTCTAGAAAGGTTTATCAAGCTGTATGTAAGCTTAGGGTGTGTACATGTTTGTACTCGAAAAGATTGTTTAAATGTAAAATTTTCACCTAAAACATAAAGTGTTGCTAAGAAAAATTTATCATGAATTCCTGGAACAATTCTTCATTACAGTTCAGAACAACTTGCTTTCTGACGATGGCTCTTTGCACTGTTATGTGATATTTTATATACCCTAACTTCTAATCCAACCTCTCAGTGATAGTTCTAGTGGCCAACAAATCTCAGACATTCTGAGGGCATCTTTTCAAACACCCTAATAGTGGACACATGCCAAAATGAGATCATAATTCATTTTTACTCAAATAACAAATATTTATCATGAATCTACAAAGGAGAACACTGTTGAAGTTATGGAGGGAATAAATAAATATACAGTAAACATCCTGGATAGAAGGATGAATGGAAAATGTAACTTTACTGTGTAATGCATGTAACTTTAGTGTGTAATACACACACACACACACACACACACACACACACACACATCCCAAAGGAGACTTTCAACCAGTCTGAACATACCCACCTGAACAAACATAAATACACAAGGTGAAACAACTACTTCATTATACTCAGAAGTAGAACTATTCCCAGGAATAACACACCTACACAAATCTTCATAAATAAATATTGATAGTATATGAAATGGGGCTTTGCAAATGAATGGGGCAAAAACTTTGGGTCCCCCAAACCCAGGACATACCTCAGGGGTGTAGCAAAAGTAAAACTGGTAAGAACAAGAGACAGCTGGCTAACTAATCCTGATTATTTCATATTTCATATAGGTTCTTCCCTATGATTTTACTGAAGGAAAACGTCAATCATTAAAATTTAGAGTGTTCACAATTAATCACAGAGGAAGTTCATTCATTTTAAAGATCCAATCAATTCCTGTTAATGAAGGTTCAGACTGCAAAGCATGCAGTATTACTAATTTAAGGTTAGGTAAAAGGCCCAGTGGACTCTGCTGGCAAATCGTTCCAGGTATACTTCATTAGGAAGCACAGTGCACTCAGGTTCCTTTTATGTTGGTCACCTGAGGTACAATTTGCTAGCCAGCACTCTGCAACAGCAGCTGTTTGCAATAAGCCCCATGTTGCAAGCACATTATAGTGTCTCCTGGGGTTTACAGGATGTTGATTCCTAAAGGCCAGCTTTAACACTTTAGGGAAAATAAAAGACAGCAAGCACTACAGAGGGAGAAATAATGCATGATATTTAATTATTTCAGGATGGCAACATATTAACAGCATCAGCTACCACAGAAACTGTGATCTGGAAATGGCCCAGGTGGAATAGGGCAGAAAATAACATGCAAAAATGAAGTTGACTTGTAGATCATCAGAGGTGGCACCACAGAGATGAGCTAGTGGTTCAAAGGTCTAACTCTATCATGACTGTACACAGCGGGTCTCCACTAGACCCGTACTGCAGCAAACATTTGAAGGATTCTCATAAATTGAGAATCCTCTTCACATTAGATCAAACTGGACCACATCCTCCCAAATGTTGTAGAATACATCAAATTCATCTTCTGGATCTCCACAAAAATATTTGCCTCAGTTTTCTTGTCCAGAATAAACACCTGTAATTATTCAACTGTACTATGTACTATAAGACATTTTCTGTCATTTCAATTATAGCTCTTCTCTTGTTGCTAAAGACGTGGCTACACTTCATTAACACAGCCAAAGCCAAACATTAGGATGTTCTCACAAGATAATTGTACAGCTTCTTATGGAGGAACAATGCAGGAAACCTAGCAGAGGCTGTCCAAAGTCTATACTCCTACTAACTCAAAATCAAAAAACCAGCAGAGACAGATGAGAATAAAAATGAGGGCAAATGGTTAGGTAATATTGGGTGAGGGTAATGAAAAATGCTGTATTACTTCTTCCCGTTTTTCTCTGTTAACTAAAAGTTTTACCTCTCAAACAACACTTAGTTAAATAATTTCATTTAACTATTTTTATAAATTATGTATATATAAATATCTCCCACTAGATCACATTTTGCCAAATGCTAAATTCTCAGCCTTTACCTAAATACAGTCAGGATTCCCTTTTTTTTCCTTAAAAGGAGGAATGAACCAGTTATCAATTCATCTAAATTGTACTCTCTCCATTTTAATGTAGAATAAACCAAATGATATCTTTTTAAAGTAAATTTAAAAAAAGGAAAGTGACAAAATGTCTAATAGCAAATAATAATAGGACTCTCCATGAATTAAGGACATTTCTTTCATGAGTTCTGAAAGAAAAATACTCCTCAATAACAATAGTGGTATCACTTATAGATCTAGAAATGTATGATTGTCTTCTGAAAGTGGCAAGGTAACAACTATTCTCACAGGCCTCACCCTCTTCTACTTACAGAAAATGAATCTTTGCTATTTATATCCTCCCTGACTTTGACATCTAAGCATTTCATTAACTTAAAAAGCAAAGAATTTATTCTACTGTCTTTCTGTGTGCATACCACAAAGTCCTAAGGAACTTTCTAGAATGAACATCAAAAAAACCTTTTTTTTTTTTTTCATCAAAACTTCTTTCAAGTATTTTTTTTTTCTTTAGTTGATTGAGTTCTGTGTGTGCTGCTTAACACTTTATAAGCTAGGGCATACATGCCGAACATATCAGAGACTATTTCTACATACAGTTTCTTGGAGATGTCAGTCATTTTCTATGAAGAATCAAGAGTAGGTGAGCTTACACCATATGATCGGAGCAGAACAGCCCCCAGAGCATTCATTGCAGCAGAACACAGGATTATTGCTTTAATCCTACTTTCCCCAAATTTATGGTGAAACAACAAATTAAATTTATTGCTATTATTAGTAACAATAAATTAACTGACATAAATGAGAATTTATATTGGTCAACTGCTTTGGGGTACTGAGAGGATAATCAAAAAGAATGAAATATAATTTCCAGCTCCATGAATTTTTCATGGAAGTCACAGCAGTTTCGAGTGTCAAGCTAGATGCCTGCAAATGCTATTAATTAATTTACTCAGATGACTTTCTCATTAAATTTCAACTTCATCTAAACTTGTGTCATGCACACAATTATTTGTTGATTTTCATGAAACCCTAAGAGCCTTAATTATGCAGGTGCAGAAATATCAGATATTAACATTTGCAACAGATGTAACTTCAGGAGAAGGGAGGTCTGCCAGGGAAGCAGGATGCAGTCATTGGCTTGAGGAAAGAGAGCAGACTTCATATAGCTATTGAAAGCAATGGAGGAAAACATGGGTCAGGAAAATGTAGGCCTACTGGCTCTCTACTTGCCCAAAAATCAACCTTTCAGCCTCAATCTCCTTTCTCAACTCTTTTCCTACAGACTCCTTGATAAGTACACCAAAAAAAGAGTATCTCTTTTCTAACACAGAAAAGTCAGGATCCCCACATTTCTCTCATCAAAACTACAAGTCACATAAGAGCTCAAGACAGTATTTATCCTATGGCATAATATAAATAATAGGCAAGCCAATACAATACTATAATGTTATAATAAACTACAGACCATTAAATGTGCATGTATATCCATATTAATCTAACTCACCTTTTATAATTATTAATATATTATGTTAATAACAATTACAAGGCTATGAATTCCTTCAAGGCAAGGGTCATCTTAGTGTTCTAACCCTCGAGTGGTACAGAGTAGGCATTCAGTGTATTTTAATGGGGTAACAGACCTTCCTCAACAGAATGAGTGGAAGGAGTTTGCTAATTGTCTGAATCGTGCACAATTACCTTCCATAACTAATCACAGTAACAATAGCAGATTTTATAATAGAGTCTTATTGACTAAAAAGAGGCTTTCGCTGAACCGCAGTTTGAAATATACTATTTTATTTCCTTTCAATGGAGTATTTTCATTATATAAAAGCAAGTTCTAATATATTTTTTCTCAACATGATTCAAAATACAGAATTCACAGTCACCACAAGGACTTTCACTTGTCATCCTTTTGATCTATTTGTAATGTGCCTGAGTCCACACTACCACAATATTCTCACACAGTTTCCATTTACTCAGATGAGAACAATGAACACTGAAATTGGTGGGGATAATGTGAAAAATGGATTATACATTTGGAGTCATTATATTTAATATTATTAGGTTAGACTGCAACTATTACATTGTAAGGGAGGAAAGTATAACCAGAATTGATGAGCAAATCATAGTCCTAAAACTTTTAGACACAAGCAGCCATTGATTTTGATGTAAAACTAGAAACTTAATATGTGTTCTGTAATCTCTTCCAACACAAGTACAGGTGGCAATTGTACCTCCCTTTACTGCACTGTAGTCAACTCCAGGTTAAAGATAAGAACTGGAAACTGGAACAATGTATCACTGAGTTCTACTTTTATACTTGAGAAAACCGTTTAGCATTTTGACCCATGCAAAATTAAAATAAGTAGTAGGAGAAAACCTGTTCAACAAGTGACTGACTATAGTAACATAAACTGCAAAGAGAAAAGGCACCCCCTTCTTTTACTGGATCTAATTATCTCATTATTGTGTTAAACTTCAAGCCATGCATTCCAAGTGACTACAGCAGACATGTTATCCATCTCAATTTCATATGTGCTGCACCTTGTATTGAATGTCTATCACTTTAGATATTTTGCCTATATGATTCAGGACAGATGTTAGACAGAACCTCAATACTTCTTGCTTGATTTATTAATGTAAAATTGGACCTGATTGGATTACAACTTCTCATTGAAATGATATTTGTTGACTTAAACATCAGCCATACTTCAATGCAATGGAACTTGACAATGAATATTATATTTCCTTTTTCTGTACCATTAAAAAAAATAGCATTTGATATCAACCTATGTCCCATTAAGGCCACAAGAATCTCTATAATGCTGAAATATGTAAGTAACAGTACCAATTCACGCCATCAGTCACACTTTAGACTCATGGCACAAACACAGGAAGCATAAAATCAAATGGAATAGGAATGCTTACCGAGAGAGATGAAAATTGATATTTTAAACAATCTTATTCATAAAGTACAAAGGCAGCAATGATGTAGACAGGGATGCTAATGAAAAAGAAATATGTAAATCAGAGAATTCAGAAGCTGTGACATACAAAAAACACATAATACTTGAAATAAATGTACTGAGTTAGGTAACACAGACACAAAGAAACAAAAATCACATGTCCTCTCTCATATGTGGATCTTAGCTTTTAATTTTTAGATCTGTGCATTTAACTTGAGTGTGTGTAGAAGCCAGAAAACTTGAAAGGATCTATGGGGCAGGGGAGATTTTAAGGGAGAGGTGACAGAAAAACACAGGTGATATGAAGGAGAAAAGGGAATGGGAGAAGGATTGGAAGGGTCATACAGATGCCAGGGTTAGGGAGAGATATACAATACCAAGGATGTTTGAAAATGCTATATGGAAACCAACTGCTAGATAATTGTGTGTGTGTGTGTGTGTGTGTGTGTGTGTGAGAGAGAGAGAGAGAGAGAGAGAGAGAGAGAGAGAGAGAGAGAGTGTACATGTGTATATGTAAAGTTTAAATGAAGTGACCCTGTACAGCGGAATTATGCTCCCCTCGGAGCCAAAAAATTATCCAACAAAATGTCCTGTGGTCCAGCATAAGGTATGGGGTACCTACGTTCTATTTCAAGCTGAGGGAAATATCACAGACCAAAAAGTAATATAGGCTATTGCCTCTGCTCTTGATTATCAACCTAAACTTGTTGGTAAGACTCTTTTGCTTAAGACACAACACATTTAGGACACAAGACATGTAGAAACCAAATTGGGACTGAACTGGAAGATTCTTCCCTACCTGTTAACATTCAAAGTGCTGGAAGGAGCAATGCAAGCTGCTGGTATGCAGAGTAAATTCCAGGACAGACAAAAGTTACAAAGAGAAACCCTGTCTCAAAAAATAAAAAAAATAAAAAGGAAAAAAAAACAGAGAAATAAAAAAGATGGAAAGCACAGAAAAACTATGGATACTATACACTATTCTGTTGTCATCAAATTGTTTGACTTCTGAGGAAATAACAACAACTGATAAAACAAATGCTGCTAAATCAATCCAATTTATATATTTTAAAAATGCTTTGACTCCAAAATTTAAGTCTAAGGACAAGTTACTTGGGAAAAAGATTTCTATTTTTGTTTCCACAGAAAATGAAAAGCTGTGGATTCCTTCCAGACTAATGTGGTTTGATCAAGCCAGACCGCCTGAAACAGAGTACAAGGTGATCCTACATTCAAACTAGCTGGACAAAGCAGCCTTACAGACTACAGCCAGGATTTCTGCATCTTCTTAGAATCCCCCATGACAGCGTCCCTTACCAGCAGGAAGTAGTTTGGAAAGAATGACGCCCAAATTCCCAAATATTGTGTATAAATGTTTGTTTTCATTAAAATGGACATGGTTATAAAAAAAAAAGAAAAGAAAAGAAAAGGCACTGACACTGTCCGGTTGTGAATAATGTAGGCTACAAAATGATCACCCTGGAAAGATATGCCTATTGGTGTAATGGTGGCACAAGTGTTATGGGGATTAAAACTGCTTTCTGGTTAGACCTAGGGCATGCATCATAGAATGTAACACACATATTTTTTAAAAACATTTATTTATTTTTATGTGCATTTGCTTGCATGTATGTGAAGGTGCCAGATCCCCTGGAACAGGAGTTACAGACAGTTGTGAGCTGCCATGTGGGTGCTGGGAGTTCAATCCAGGTCCTCTGGAAGAGAAGCCAGTGTTCTTAACTGCTGAGCCATTTCTGCAGCCTCTGGACCTCACATCTTACACTATCAAACTGCCTAAGAATCTGTGGTTGGAGAGGTTACAGGCTCTAGTAGACAATCTAAGTTTGTTAAATGGGCATAAGCCTTCATCAAAGAAGCTTCTTTTAAAAAAAGAAACTTTTTTCTCTTTTTTATTCATTCTTCACTTACATAATACATCCCAACTACAATTTCCTCACCTTCCTCTCCTCCAAGTCCCTCATCCCCATCTTCACTCTCCCCAGGAAAGAAGCTTCTTTTTGAAGTGTATAGTGGCAAATATAGAGACAACTGGTCAAAATGCAGAGAGGAGGTGCTGGTGGAGCCTGGCACTACATGTGATATCATGATAATACTTTCTCTGCCCCTTAATCCAACACTTGTAGAAGGGGCAGAAAGATTTTAAAAGTTAGAGGTTTGGGTGGACTGTCATAAATCACTGTCTTCTGAATGTGAAATAGCCACTATATTTATAACTTCACAGTAGTTGTGGTTACCTACATAAAATCTGTACAAAATCAATCCCCAAATGGAGGGGAGGGAGGCTTACAAAGACCCATTCCTTAGCTTAGGAGTTATTGGCAGTTGATAGTTGTTGATTAAGGAAGAATCACACAACAAGTTAGCTTGGATTTGTACCTACTTACTAAATATAATCCATTTTAATTTTCCTTCTGAGGAATAATCTGAACCAACTCAAAAGTTTTTTCAATTTAAAAAGATATACAAAGAATATAGTCTGTTTTAGTTTTGCTTCATATTTCAAAGATTAATGGCTAAGCTTTAACTACTAGCTGCTCTTAACTTACTTACTCCCAGGTATTTTTTTAAATTATATACATATGCTTTATATATTAGAATAAAAAATCAATTGTTAGAAAATCACGATTCTGAAACTATTTGGTTTTACGAGTATATAATGATCATCAGAATCAAATTCCAAAATAAAATAATTAGGCCCATGATGTTCTTCATCAGATATAACAAAGAAATTAAACATGCATCCATACACAACACATAGAGAACTATAAAATGAAAAAGTGTCTATATATATATTCAGGTCCTTCTCAGTGCAGTAAATTTGATTCATGCAACATGTTCAAATAATACATTATTTGATATCAAACCATGAATGTCTCCTCTCTAGAAAAGAGTTGAAATTTTCAAAAGTTATCAAATGTAACCAAAAAATATATCTAATAAAAGCAGCACTATTTATTAGAAAAAATTAAACTGTCTAGATTTGTTGTAATAATACTCATGGCTAAAACATGAACAGAAGGAAAACAAGCATGTCTGTAGGTATTTTATGGGTAGGATTTTAAAGCATTTACTTCAGTGAAAAAAGAGTATTATCAGTTAGTACAGAGCTTAACTTCATAACTAGGAAGCCTGCTAGCCAAGGGATTAACCACTAAGCCTTTCAAGGAAAGGTTTGGGGTACTGTTGGTCTGTTTGGTTTTTTTGTTTGTTTGTTTTTGTTCTTTTAGTATATACAACTGTCTCTTTAGTCACACTGTCAAGATGTAAAAGACATTTTAAAACCTTTTTTTAAATACCACACAACAATGATCCCTTAGAGGCAGCAACTTTAGATGGTGCTTAAACAATGGTATTTTTTCCAACAATAACAATTTTCTTTTAATTCATTTACAAAACCTCACCACACAGCATGAGGCATAATTTCCTGGTAAGCAACTAAAAAGTAGAATTAAGTATCCTCAAATGACTATGAAATTAAGTCAGCCATATCAGATTAAGATGACCATAAATGCAGTTTAAAAACATGCTAATTTACACAGCCCCCTAACCATGTTTAATTGCCACATTAAAAGTCCTAAATGCATTCCCTTCTGTGGCTGGTCTATCCTTTTACAAGCAGAACAGTGTCAACTATAACTTGTTTTTCCTAAATGTTGCACTTAGAATTTTTTCATTCATCTTCTGGGAGCATTCAAAAGCCCTAGGAATTATGGCTAAATGTTTTTATTAAACAATGTAATTAAATTCATCAAACTGATTTAATGAGATAAGAAATGTCTAAAATATTTAGCATTAAGCAATGTAAGTCATCAAGATGAATGCATATATATGTATATATGTATATATATATATATATATATATATATATATTTGATATATGTGAATTTACAAACATATAAATGCTATTGTCCATCCCTTCCTGGTGCATTTCACCTTGTGGAACACACCTGTCTTTCCCAAAACAGAGTATTTACAGAAATCAAAAGGCAATATCCAGCATCTGGAATTACTGCTGTAATCACTGTCCCCATGCCCACTTTAACAACTCTGTATGTATTGATTTCTGCAATCCATAAATACCCTGAACTTTTCACATTAGGCTCCCCTAAACTTTCTGAACACTCTACATGGGATGTGGAATACAGTCTTCACTGACTGTCAACTATTCCTCTTCTAGCTTCAGAGTTCATAAACACTGCTTGCTGTTGCTACACTTCCAGCAGCCTCACTCACTGCAGACTGTGACTTGTAGACAGTATGCACACAGCTTGCTTCCTGACATACACCAGTTTCAGCTGTGTATCCTACTGCCCTGTATCACTGCTCCTGAAAACACAGAAACCACCAGATGCAGATAAATTATTTACTTCACTAGTTACTAAGTCAACCCCCAAGAGGCATTGAAAAGATCTTTTTGCATTCCATACTACACAGGATATTCAAAAGGCAGCAATGTAAATAACAGAAGAAACTGGTTCTGACCTGCCCAGAGAAACACTCAGAAAACATCAAATTATTTTGGCCTCCTCATAACAGAGCATCTTTTGGTTGCTATAACTACCAAAGTTCATCATGAGCTGGAAACCCAAAGGCATTCACACTTGTCAGCAAAGCAGGGATGAGCTGGGTGAACCTCAACGTACCCACAGTATTAATACTGAAAGGCTCACCTAAGTCACAAGATAATTTTATCCCCAAGAAAATGCTCCCAACATTAAACTCCTAATGTGTGTACACAAAAAGTAAAGTCTTCTGATGGCTCCAGCAGTATGATCAGTTCTATCAAGTTTATGTTCTTGCAAAAACCAACAGAGGTATTTGGAATTGACAGAAAGATAAAGTGTCTTCTATAATGAGAAACATTGATGAGGGTAAAATCAAAAATCAAGAGAATAAAAGAAGGCAACACTATGATATAATTGCTATGAGATAATGGCTGTCAGCAATTTATTAAATTTCATTTTAGTCCTTTTATCCTATGTGTGCAGGCTGGCTCTCTCAAGTCTATGTCAGTTGTGTTTCTCAATGACTACATAGATAGCTAGAAAATCTAAGCTAGGAAGTTCATTTCCTGACCTCCTTGACAGCGAGGCTTAGTATAAGAGCTAGCTTGCCAGGCAGATACACCAATATAACTTGGAAGGCAAAGTTACCACAATGAGGCTTGCTAAGGGTCCAAGAGCAACAGCCATGGCTCAGAGGAAAAGAGCACTTTCTGTCATTCTGGAGGATCACTGCAGTTCAGGTCTCAGCACCCACACTGGGTAGCATGCAGCCACCTGAAACTCTGAAACCCTCTTTAGACCTCCATGGGCACTGTCATACATCTGTACACTTACAGTTTAACAGACATTTTCAGGGTAACTGTTAAAGAAGAGGAAACAAAACATAAGTGGAAGGGAGTAGAAAGGAAGAGAAAGACAGATATGCTGGTTTTTCTGAGGACTCATGAAATAACTGTTCTTTCACTAAGCTTAGGATTCTTTGGTGCTATTAAACCTACTAGATTAATAAACTATTTTAATTTCAGTTCTATTGGTTTTAAAAATAAATTATGTATTTGTTCACATTTCTGTGAAAACTTTTAAGATATTTTTGGAATCAAATTATAACTTTTCCATAAATGTAATGACATATCCAAAAGCCAGAAAGTATCTTATAGAATACTTGATTCTAATACCTGTTGTACAAAAATAGTCAAATAACACAAGCTGGGCTCCACTCTTCTTGTATCCTCAGCCAACTAAAAATGGGCAAAATGATATAGTGACTCTTTCAAGCGTCTGCTTCACAGTGTAGTGGGAAGACCATGATCATATCCAGGGCTCAGGCACATTGTCTCTGTAGGAACAAATTTTCTTCATATCCTCCAAGCTGAACAACACACCACAAGAGACAGTGCAAAGGCAGACAAGGGAATCCAGATGTTCCTATTATGTCAAACTTTAAAGAAGTTTACAAAGATGTAAATCCCTGCCACCCTTCTTACATAGTATTTATTTGGAAAACATTTTTTCATCAAAAAGTGTTATTTGTATTAACATAAGATGACCTATTAGTCTTATTTGAAATTCACAGAAGTATTTTTAATGTACTTAATTTACTTTCTCCTGGTAAATATTGATAAGTCATGTAAACAAAGTTCTTCTATGTCTTCAATTTACATGAATCCATCACATTGTCCTCTGACCTCCATTCCCATGCTACTGTATGCATTCTCACAGATGGGCACACATGTGTGTACATACACACACACACACACACACACAGTAAATATTTTAAAACATATATAATAGCAAAGTCTTGTAACAGTGTCAGAATTCCTTTAATAAATACTAAATTGTAGTTAAACAGAACCAGTTTTCTATACACATAAAATACTAGGCAGCCTTTCTAATTGCTGCAGTAGAAAGAACAATGTATTGAATAAATGGATTTAAATACTACTTTCACAACTTATTAGCTGTGTGGGCATCTGGTCCCTATTATCCTCCCTACTACCAACGGGACAAACTCAACAGCAAGCATATTCAAACTAAAAGTGTTGTATTTGTAAGCATTCACCACCACTTAATTACTTGGGATTATATGTGGTAATTTCTACATAATTATATACACTTGCTAATTCAATCATCAGGGAGGGTATTTTATGGCTAACTCTGAGTACCACATTCTCTAGCTGCAGTTGCCATGTAACTGTGCAATAGCTAAATCAAGCACAGAACTCCTTAAGAAAATTTTCCTAATTCAGATCATATCTGTCTAGCTATGTAGAAACTACCATTTCCAAAAGAAGAAGAAGAAGAGAGGGAGGAGGAAGAAGAGGAGGACAAAGAAAAAGAAGGAAAGAAAAGAGAAAAAATTTCTTGTTCAAATGCCTGTGTTGATCCAAAAATGCCATTCTTTGTCATGAAATACTAGGGTTCCTTCAGTGAGACATGTTCATCTAGGACAATAGTCTGGACTACTCATCTTTGATAAAAGCAGATTCACTTAGATATAACTAAGTGAGTATCTGCAGCCTAGAGGACAGCATCCATCACTAACAGGCTCAATCTCAGCTCCATTTCATTTCTTTAACTTGACAAAGCAATACATGACACAATAGGCTTTAAGAAACATGTCTAGAGCAATGCCCCTCTTTTTTGTTCACAAACTCCTAAAAACGTCATTAAGTGCTGTGGTTGTTTGAATAAAAGTGGCCCATAGGCTCATAGGGACTGGCACTATTGGGAGATGTGGCCTGTTTGAGGAGGCAGGCTGGGGCAGGCTTTGAGGTCTCAGAAGCTCAAGCCTGCCAAGGAGCTCACAGTCTCTTCCTGTGGATCAAGATGTATAAGAACACTCAGCTGCTTCTCCAAGAACCATGTCTACCTGCCTGTCATCATGCTTCCCTCCATGACAACAATGAACTAAACCTCTGAAACTGTAAGCCAGCCTCAAGTAAATGTTTTCCTTTATAAGAGTTGCTATGGTCACAGTGTCTTGTCACAGCAACAAAAACCTAAGACAAAACTCTTCTATTCACACCTTCAGCTGACATCTAAAATGTGTGTGCATGTGTGCCTGTGTGTGTGTGTGCATGTGCATGTGCATGCGCATGTACATGTGTGTGTGCCCATGTGGATCTATACATACAGATGGGTACATATGTGTGCAGTTGTATCTGTGTAGGCAATAGGGCAACATTTTCTGCCTTCTACAATAATTCTGCACCTAATTTTTTGAAATTTATTCAAAATCATTCAGCCTGGAGTCTGCATGGTTATGTTGTGTCGCTAGCATTTTACTGAGTCTTTTCCCAGCTTAACATCTGAACATTTTTTTCTAGACCTTTAAATGACTATAAAACATGCAGTTTCCAATCAGCTCTAAATGCTGCCTTTTAAAAACAAATCCACTATATCACTCTTTGTAGTACACTAAAGGAATAAATCTAAATTCCATGACAAATTTATATATACTAGCATCCATTTTTCTAATAGGCATGGGAAATTGACATTGTTTAATTTTTGTTGTTGTAGTTAAACTCATTTCTCCTCACTTTCCCAGAGAATTTTCACCTAAATACAGTTATATTTCCAAAATCTAACCAATCATTGTAAAATATATATCTGTAGTAAATATTTAGCTTAAAATCTTAAAACTAAGCTTTATAGTCTTAAATATTTTTTTAAAAAATATAATGTTCATGCCACAAACATATTAGATATGTATTTCCTAAATTCAAAATAAAATGTAAGGAGTTGTGGAGGTGACTTAGTGGGCAAAGAATATGCTGTCCTTTCAACCTCATCAAAGAAGTTTCTTTGTGTTAAGTTAACTTAAACACAATCACTCAAAGTGTAAAGAATAAGTATTCCTGGAGTGCTCAACCAGAAATGGGACATGTATATCACAGCCCCTCCCTAAAGACTCTGGGACCATCAAGGAAGAAGTAAAGAATGATTGTCATGGAGGAATAGAGCAAAACAGTGTCTTCTGGACATGAAAGGAGCACTGTACTCAAGAACTCATGAGCTCTGGTTGCCTGGCTGAGAGCCACACAAGGTCAAGCCAGTCACAAAGTCAGCATGGATGGTAGAAGAGCTTGTGATTCCCCATGCCCCAAGGAGCTGTTGACAGCTGGTGGCTTCTGAAGAGAGAGAGTCCATTTTGTTCAAGGATGTAGGTCAGCCATGCTCCACTGGATGGCCCCACACCCTTAAGTATATGAGCAGTGCAAATTGCAATCCGTAAGCTATACATGGAGGAGGAACTGCTAAGTGGGGAGAGTGTGAGAAGCGGGAATGGATCTGGGAGGAGTTAGGGGTAGGTGTGGGAAGTAATACAACCAAAATGCATTGTATGAATGTATGAATTATTAGCTATACATATTTGTTATTTATTATGTAGTATTTGTTTTTATAAGTTATATATATATATATATATATATATATATATATATATATATATATTTGTTTTTGCAAGTGCTTGTTGCCCAACCATAGGAATCTGAGTTCAGATTCCAAATGCCTGTGAAAAAGCTAAGCACTGTGTTAGACACCTGTGACTCTTGTAGAAAAGAAACAGAAGATCCCAGAACCTCACTGACCAACCACTAGTACACACAGTGAGCTCCAAGTTCTGTGACAAGCCTTGTCTCAAAAATAATGTTCTTGGGAGGTTAGGAAGGACATAGCCCAACCATTTAAGGTGAGGCTCACAAACAATATGTCAAAAATGTCTTCCACAAGAAATAAAGATATGCGATGTCAATCTTTAGTCCCAAGTCCTCCTCCACAATACACACACACACACACACACACACACACACACACACACACACACGAGTAGAAATGTGATTGCTTGGGCCCCACTTTCTTCTGGTCTCATCTCCCAAAATACCCCACTCCCATTGATTTCTATAATTGGTTATTTAGCTCTCTGTACATATACTACGTCCTCTGTGTCTCTGATAACTGTTTCTTTCTAGAGGACCCTTGCCCTAGCTAATTCTCACCTGCCCTTCAGGGCCACCTACATCATCTCCTCCAGGAAGCTTTCATGTATGATCTTCACCCTAAAGCCCATAAAATGAGTAAAATCTATTTTCTTCACACCATCTGATGGCTTTGGGAAGGGTTTTTAATGAAAAGAATGCTTCAATTTATTTTTCAACTAGATAGGCTATGCATGTGTATATATATATATATATATATATATATATATATATATATATAGAGAGAGAGAGAGAGAGAGAGAGAGAGAGAGCATATTTTTGTAGTTTTGGTGAAGCAATACAATTTTCCTTGGTCATATTTTCTTTATTAATAAAATAATAATTACTGGATTGTGCCAGGTAAGCAGTACTGAATTAGGCATGTAGTGGCATACATGAATAGCAACACTGTTATTTGCTGTAATTACTTTATCAAATCATATCAGTTAAAATACAATTTCTTGTATGAGACCTCTAAATCGTCAGGAAGAAATCTCAAGAAGACAAATTTTAAGTGAAAATGTCCTGGCCTTTCCACCGCTGAGCTTTTGAAACTTAATATAGTATAAAATTGGTGCCAGAGTGGCCTTTGCACGGCTCTTTGTTTCCTTGCTTTCCAGGACGGCATGAAGGGTGCAGAATACATAAGTGATGACCTGAACCTGCTTGGGGTCTGCAACACAATCTGCCAAATTGAATATTTCATCTCTAGAAAATATTTTTTTCTCTTGCACGTCTCAATAGTGCCATGTTATAATGTGACTTCATCTTCCTGTGACATTGCTACCTATCCTTTACAACTGCTCACTTCATGCTGCACGACAGCATTTGTGGCCCTTTCTCCCACACAGTGCCAAGGACGCCATTCATGTAAGGAATACAAAAGATTGCAAGTGAAGCAAAGAGAACTGTGGCATCACAGCTGTGAAGGCTGTGCCTTCACTGAGTCAGAAGGGATAGTTAACTATGTCGCCCTCTCAGGGCTTAGGAACACTGAGGAAGAAGAGGCAGAAAGAATGTAAGGGCTAGGGAATGAGAGAGGTTGGGGTCAGGGGAGCGGCATTAATGATGTAGGATGCTGACTTGTAGTCATTCTATGGCTGGCTACTCACTAGAACAGCCAGCTGAGAGTGACTTGCCTAAGATGTCACTAGCCTGTCATGGCAGTTGGAAGGGGCACATGTGGCCCCATCGCTCCCTAGGGTTTATAAGCAGATAAAGGTTGATGGGGGTGAGATATTTTCCTCAGTAGTGTATCCATTGGTAACAGATACACCATCCAGTAGACAGACTCCACATGCTCCTGTAAACAACCCTAGTGAAACTCAGTGGGTCACAAACAATAGAAAACATCACAGTAGAATATGGACTACTTGTGAAGAAGAAGGAGGTTACCAGGAAGAGGGGGACAAGAGAGTAAAAGGGGAAATAAATATGACTGAAACACACTTACATGTTATAAAAAAAAATTACTGTGGATAATGTAAGCTTTAAAAAAACAACTTAAAGAAAAACTTGCTTAATGACGGAAAAAAAAAAATCTCCAAATGGCTTATAAGCCACATTATCACCAACTTTGAGAGATAGAGTACTTGGAGCCCAAAATACAGCTTTCAAATCCATTCCTTACTTTAAAAAAAAAAATGACTTCTAGAAAGATGGTTGATTCTATTACCAGGAACCAGGCAAATAAAATGCACAAACAGACTGTTCTGACAGTTTTTCATTCCAGAAACTAAGGAAATTTTCAAAGAATAATCCCTCTCCCAAGCATTCAAAATTACCAGCCACTGGGAGTCAATAAACAATTTCAAAGACAAAAATAAGAACAAAATATCCAGGAAAGTAGAATACCAACTTAAGTGTGGGGAGGCACTGTTACTTCAATCTTGTGCAACCATCAACACATAAAGGCCTTATCAAGTCAGAATTACTAATAAAGGCAAAACAGAGAAACCTCTATTAAGAGTAAATATATGATCTCTAAAGGTCTCCTCAAGACTGCTCAGTAATGGCAGAGGGATAACTTAAAGGGAGGGATGGGGGGGGGAGGGAGAACATAAGAACTGTACTTTTCAGATATACTGACATTGCAAAAGATGAAAAAGGATTAAAAATTGTTAAAGGTTGATCTCACTATCCGGGAAGGGCATTTATGGTAGCCTTTCTAACTTATACATGGAGCCCTCAACTAATGTCTGTTGGAAACAGGAGCAAACACCCATACATAAACACTGAGTCAAACTAAAACCCAGATGCAGATGGAGAGGACAAGACCAGGCAGCAGAAACACATAGAGACAGCTGACCTGAACAAGGAGGAGCTAATGGCCACCAGACTGATAGCTGGGAAGCCAGCATGGGACTGACTCAGGCCCCCACTAAATATGGGTCTCAGCCAGAAGGACTGAGCAGTCTAAGGGACCTCAGACAGTAGCACCAGGATGATCCCTGGTGCACAAAAGGACCTTGCAAACACATCCCCCATGGAAGGATAACTGCCTTAATCTAGAAACAGGAGAGAAGCCCTAGTCCCTACTTCACATGACCTGTCAGATCTACATGACCCCAACTGGATGGCATTCCCCTACATATGGAATTGGGGTGGGGGGATGGGAGGGGAGGGTGGTTAGAGTGCATGTGAGAGGGCAGAGGGTAAAAGGAAGGGAAGGAGGGAAGGAGAGAGGGAAGGAGGGAGGGAAGGAGGGAGGGAGGGAAGGAGGGAGGGAGGGAGAGAGGGAGGGAGGGAGAGAGGGAGGGAGGGGGATCTGGGATTGACATGTAAAATAATAAATTAAATTTAAAAAAAAAATGCTTTGACTCCAAAATTTAAGTTCAAGGACAAGTTACTGGGGCAAAGGATTTCTATTTTTGTTTCCACAGAAAATGAAAAGATGTGGATTCCTTCCAGACTAATATGGTTTGATCACGCCAGAACGCCTGAAACAGAGTACGAGGTGATCCTACATTCAAAACAGCTGGACAAAGCAGCCTTACAGACTACAGCCAGGATTTCTGCATCTTCTTAGAAACCCCCATGACAGCGCCCCTTGCCAGCAGGAAGTAGTTTGGAAAGAACGACGCCCAAATTCCCAAATATTATCTATAAATGTTTGTTTTCATTTAAATGGACTTGGTTATATAAAATAAATAAATAAATAAATAAATAAATAAATAAATAAATAAATAAAAATTTAAGAATGTTAAAGGTTAAAGACTAAGAGAGATTAAGGAAATAAGATGACAAAATACAACATATAATACTATACAGGATCTTACACTACAAAGAAAACAAACTTTATAAAGTACATATTTAGTTGTACACTGACAAAATTCAAGCATGACTGCTAAGTTAGATAATAGCATTTTTATCACCACTGAATTTACTGATGCTGGAAACTGTACGTTATGTAAAAAATATTCCTCACTCTTAGGAAATTACATTGGAATATTTAGCGTGACATGAAAGCAATGTCATCTTTAACTTGTTCTCTCAAAGGGTTCTGAGAAAGCATAAGTGTGCATGCACCCCTTTCTTACCAATCTTTATTCTGTCTATTCATCAAATATTCATTCTCTCCAAATATAATATGTAACATATAGAGAGAGGGGGAAAAAGTGAGAGAAAGCTCACACAGTAAATGGAACAAAGTATTAGCAACAAATAAGTCCTGGTTTTCAGTATTTATGGGTATTTTGTATACTATTTCTTGTAACTCTCAGGTTGAAACTATTTCCAAATACAAAATTTAAGAGAAAAAATAGAAGGGTGATAACACAGACTTTCTCTCCTGTGGGAGAAGCAGAGGACCAGATAGGGAAGCACACCCAGACAACCCAAGTTGTTGACAGTGTTCTCATAGCTCTTCCTCCTTGAGTTTTCACTGTGACTACATATATGTGACTACATATACTGCAGAAGTTGTACAAAATACACTACATTAGGAAAGAAAATAAAGAAAAAAATCAATGCTCAGTAAATTGCTATCATAGCTAAGTCAAAACTACAGCAACTTGAAAAGCTCTCACAATGCAAGCACAACAGAATACATCCCAGTAAGAATTTTTGGAGTGATAATTGTCAATTTGCTTTGATTTTGTCAGCTAAATGCATAATGTTGTTTTTAGAGTAGGTTGCTCAGCATCTACTTATCTGTCATCTTTCCTCTTCAGTTTGATATTAATTTTTCTCAACAGAAGAGTATTCTATTTGAAATGAAAATGCACATAGTTAATAAGAGTACGGACATCATTCAAATAGTCTTAACTTTCAGAGGCACTCTCATGACATAGATCCTACTATTACCCCTCTTCTCAGATTGGGAAGTAACCACCAACAGGTTAAAGAATGTGTCCCTGGGCTCACACCCCCCCCCAGAACTTTTCTCAATTCTATACTTGCAAATACCATATATGCCTGTGCTTACATACCTCTCTAAACCAAACATCTGACCAAAAAGGCTTCTTTTACTGAAAACAAGTTTAAAGGCCAGGTACTGCTTGAAATCCAGTACTTTAGAACACTAGCTGAGCAACAAATTACAGCTATGGTTCCCATTCGCTGTAAAACTGAAAGGGAAAAAAGCCATCCTAGAAGAGAAGTCGTTTTTCTATTCATTGTTCCCTTGACCATTCATAAAGAATGGAGTACTGCCGAGTAATTAAAATGCTACCACAGACAAGAGAATAAAGAGAGAAAGTAAAAATGTCTTCTATCTCTTATACATACAAAAAGCACATACTTTAAAAACTTCGGGTCTACTGCTGCCTAATTCCAGCCTGTAATGAACCATTCTGAGCAAAGGCAGCCTCAGGGTACACTTCCAGGTCACAGTTCATTAACCATAAACGAACACCATTCATTGCACCACTCTCTGGCTGGGTGCACAGCTCATGCATAGCTATTTTGTTGTTGTTTGTTGTTGTTGTTGTTTAAACACAGCCCAGGACCACCAGCTGAGGAATGTCCACAGTGGGCATGTCCTTCCTATATCAATTAATAATCAAGAGAGCACTCCATAGACACACTCACAGGACAATCTCAGCTAGGCAATTCTTCTGTTGAGGTTTCCTCTCCCCAGTAACTCCAAGTCATGACAAGTTGACAAAAAAAAAAAACTACTAACCAAGACAATATGTGGAATACCAGATCATTTTCATATAATAATGGATTTATCCAGCATAATATCATTGCTGGATGAGTTAAGTGGATCAAAAACCATAGTAACTTACTGTGTAGCTCATCCAGCAAAAGAGGTCCACTTTCTCTTTTTTTCTCATTACATCATCAAAGTGGGAATATGACTCTATCACATGTTCTCTGACTATGCTAACCAAGGCTGTTTGAAGGCTGCTTCCAGAACCACAAAAAAGCTCTCAGATGACTTTGATAGGTGTGAAAAGGTGAACATGTGGCCTGAGGTCAACATATCAGACACACTTCCTTAGTACATGGCATATGGAGGAGGGTCTGCACATGACAGAATCATGATCAGCCTGGGACTGTGTGTGCATGTGCTGGTTCTCACCTGTACTAAGCATAGCTCTGTAGTTTCTCTCCAAACCTATTAACATGCCTCATCCCACCTATGTGCAAGAAATTCCTTTCCTGCTTCTAGATCCATCTTTGCTTTGCTGAAAACAGCAGTAACATTAAATATATAGAATGAAATCAAAAATATGGGATTGGTGAGGTTGTGAACACCTTCAACCCCAGCACTCAGAAGGCAGAGGCAAGTGGATCTCCATTACTTGTCTGCCTGTTGGATAAAGTATTGTTCTCTATTCTTAAGTATACTGGCTTACATACATATACAGATTCTAATATGACAAATAAACAGAAATAAAACCTCACTGTTTTCCATAAGAAATAAGTTGTTTGAAATAGTATTTCTCAGTAAGTAGCATTTCATTTATAAGATCCACAGGCAAAGGAATGCATATGCTAAAGGCTTTAATGTTTTATAATACCCCAAAATTCTTTCAAACTGTGTTTTCCCTCAAGTTTTCAAATGCATAAAACCCTAGCTTTATGTAAAAGTTTCAAGTAAAAAGATTCCTTCTAAAAATGTACTGGTGATTTGATAGACATGTTTTTGCTATATGTGCATAAAATTGATTAGTATACTTACTAAGAAATACATTCATAGCAGTACTGGATTTTCAACTTTCCTACAAGATCTAAAATTACTAGTATCAAAGTCAGCCAGAGGGTTAAATTAGAATTAGCCATGGACTGGTGAGAATAAAAAACCAGTAGGAGTTCACAGCATAAGGTCAAAAGGAATTTCAGTATGGAAACTAAGATATCTATAGAAAAGTGTCACTATTAATTCATTAAAAATTAAAAAGCAGAGACATTCTCAAAAAGCCACTTAAACCAACACTAACATCATTAAATACATCTCCAAGAATGGTGATAATTTAATATTAGCATTTTATCAAGCACTAACCATCCTTGAAAGACTCTCAAATTTTGTCCCGTTATGAAAGTTTTATCTCCTAGACCCATACTTGACTATACTATTTATTACTACCCCCTCAGACCAATTCAAATTCACGTGAACTACATCTATCACAAAAGTCATTATGCTACTGTCTTAGAAAAGAATAATATGAATTTGTCCCTGGTCTTAAGCACTCAAAGTCATGAAAACTGACTTAATATAAGGTTATAAATACTAGAAAAGAATGGTGTCAAATTTTGGCTGGTAAGCAAGTAGTTTTGTTTAGAAGCAGAGGAGATGCTATTGAGAAAGATGACATATTAAACCTTTATATAGTCCTACTTCTGCCACAACTAGCCATGACCTTAAGCAATAGTCAGACTAGCTTCCTGGTCTTTGAAAGGAGTTATGGAGTTATGCTGTATGCTCTGTAATTCCTCCCTGGTTCTCACATGTGTCTCTTTTTTATATTAAATTTAAAAAGTCCATGTGTTGGTTGGTTGTTTACATTCAGGCAGTATTTATAAAGCAAAGGCCAAGGCTCAGGCATATGGGGTACATCAGGGAACAAAACAGATTTAAAAAGAAAAAAGGGACTGTTGGTGTGGAGAGTACAAAGAAAATACTATATCATAAACTTTAAAATATTCTATTGCCTACTTGCTTAAACACCATTTTCCATCTAGGGTACTACTAGAAAATTTCCAAACAGTCCTGACATACAGGGAGAAATCTAGACGATGATGCAGAATTGGTAATGCTGTCTTCAAGATCCCAATCCCTAACTTCACACTTATCAGTGAGTCTTGGCAGCTAACCAAAAGGACAGCACATTAATGAGGTTCCCTCAAATTCAATTAGAAGATAGTCATCTCTGCCTCCAATTTAAAATCCCAAACTTCCTTCAGAACTTAGATATAACCAGGCAAGTTTTATTTAATGATGACTAAAATCCCTGATCATAAAATATTAACATAAAAATTTATAATCTCACATCTTTTTCAGATATTCTACATCCATATCTGGTCATTTTCAACCTTACCAGACTATTTTACAGCAGTCTCTATTTAAGAGTCAAGCATGACCCTTGTGGTTTTTTTTATTCAACTGACATCATGAGATATCAACTCTTTCAGGCTATTGACAACAACTCTTTCGGGCTATTGATGGCTACTCTTTAATTGCAATGTTCAAAACAAAAACATTTGCATAATGCATCATTATGGATGTGGGGGGGTCTAAAAAAAAGCACTATGTATCTGGGGGAATTTTCCATGAACTGAACAAAAGAGTATGACGCGAATCACCATAGAAATAACATATGCAAAGACTGAATTCAAAAGTAACTACCATAAAGTTAGGTCATGTCTTCAAAGACAGAGAACTAAAATGATCACTGGTGAATTTACATGGCATAAACTAGAAATTTGCCATTCTGAAGGGTGTGAAGAAATGGGTGTTATCTGTTGCAGCATATTCAAGTGAGAAACAAAACAAATCACATTGCACTAACACTTGTTTCTTTTAAATTTACTTGTTGCACATGTACATCAATGTTTGAGGACACATGAGTTCCATGGCATTCATGGAAGCCAGAAGACAAGTGTGTGTAGTCAGTACTTTCCTTGTACTTTTACTTGATTTCCAAGGACCAAACTCAATCAATTATAAGGCTTGTGGGGTAAATGTCCTTAAACACCGAGCCATTTCACCAGCACCACAGATGTTATTTTTAAACTGGCACATATAAACTGCAAGCAGAATCCTTAAATTCCCCTAGTCAGCCATAATTGATACTCTCCAAGCTGGGAAACTCATAATATATGCACAAAGGATTATAATTTAGGGCCAGAGAGTAATCACCCTGGCCAATAGTTGCCAAAGTTTCAGCATTCCAGTTTGGCCAGGGAAACATAGCCACTACTGCATTTTTCTGTCCAAGCTACACAGTGAAAACTACAAGCAAACCACCAAGCAAGCAAGAAAACACACACACACACACACACACTCTCACACACACACACACACACACTTTTAAATAAAAATGTTCTGTGTTAAATAGGTCTGTGTTTAAAACAGAAACAATGGAGTCACCTGACAGGGCTTCTCTTTTCCTGTCCTCATGCAGGTATAGAACACATAATCTTCCTCAACTCTCCACATTGCAGATGCTGATCACTGTCCTTCCATAACCACAGAGAAAGCACCCTTAGAAGGAGGATGAAATCAGGGAAGGCAGGAAGAAGATAAGAAAGTGGTGATCTAGTGACACTGCAAGTTTACCCACCCTCTCCTCCCCTCCACCCTGATTCTGGTCTTCTCCATACATCTGCTAGCAAAAATCTTGTTCCTCTCTAGTTATCAGTAAGACAGCATGTCCTGTAACTTCTAGAGCTCTATCTAAATAAATCAAGGCTTGAGTGAGAGGGAGAATCAAATCTGTCCAGGATCTACACAACCACTGACAAGAACAAACAATGAGAGTATACCCCACCCCACACACACCACTGAGAGCCTACCCCGCACACACACACACTGACCACTGAGAGCCTAACCACCACCACCTCCGCACACACACCACTGAGAGACTACTCACACACACCACTAAGAATCTAACCTCTCTCTCTCTTTCTCTTACACACACACACAGACTGAGAGCCTACCCCTACACACACACACACACACACACACACACACACACACACACACACACCCCACTGAGAGACTACCCCCCACACACCACTAAGAATCTAACCTCTCTCTCACTCTCTCTTAAACACACACACACACACACACACACACACACACACACACACACACACACCACTGAGAGCCTACCCCCCCACACTCACCACTGAGACCCTAACACCCCCACCCACCACTGAGAATCTAACCTCACACACACACCATTGAGAGCCTATATCCCCACAACACACCACTAAGTCTACCCCCCAACACACACACACACACACACACACAAACACACATACAACCAAGTGCCTACCCCAACACATACACAGCAACACTCACACTCTTACTGTGTCTACCTTCTCCTTGAGTTCATGTGAATGACACAGTGATATTATCATATAACACTATGCCCTTTACTTCCCCTTTTCATCAGGCTCAGGGAAACCTAAGAACCGAGATCATCTTGTATTCTCTCCACACTCTACTAAGAGACTAAGAGCGAACATACATACCGGGAATCCCCAACCTTGAAAGCTATATTCTGTCCATGCCTGATTATAAGTATCTAATATACCATTAATTCTACTTATTTGTTTCCTCAATTAAAATGTAAGCTTCAGAAAGGCAAAGATTCTATCTTGTTCAAGTACTACTGACTGACATTCAGGAAGTATTTCTTCAATGAAAAAATATCCAAAAGCTACTTGAGGGGAAGGGGCAAGGCAGGCAATTTTCCTATACTTGATTTAGTGTTCATCTCTTGGGATAGACTCATGTCAAATTAATTATTCAAAAATACAAATATCACCAAAGTGTATCCATCCTGGAACGATGCTCCAAATACAGCAATTTTGGCCTCTGCACACATGACAAAGACATTTTTTCATATAAAATATAAACATGCACTCTCAAGTCAATAAAGTTCTAAGTATAATTGCCTGCTAATTACTAACAAAATGCTTTTAATGGTTCACAATGCATTTTTTAAAATCACACACACCCCACACTCATCTTAATGAGCATATGTTTTCTCTCTATAATATAGACTATCTTTAAGCTCCAAAACATTCACGCATTCTAATTTCCTGAAGTGTTAACAACATGTAAATTCCCCTTCTAATAACAGAGTTGAAAGAATGTTTCCCTACAGAAACATGTACACAAAGTTAGGTATGGTGATACCTCCTGGTAATTATAGCTCTCAGGAGACAGCGACAAGAGGACCAAAATGTCCAGGTCATCCTTAGCTACAGAAGTAAGTTTGAAGCCAGTGTGAGCTACATTAGAACCTGTATCACAATAATATTAATATTAATAATAATAGTAATAGTAACAATGTATACTAAAGTATATAACAATGTATTAATAACTGCTAAAACTTGGAAGAAATTAAGATATTCTTCAGTAAGTTAATAAACTGTGGTATATTTATATAATGGGATATTGCCCAGTAATAAAAGTAAATATCATGAAACCACAGAAGGCAGGGAAGAATCTTAAATGTTAAGTAAAAAACTATGTTCTGCATGATCTCAATGACATGTTAGTCTTGAAAGGGCAAGGCTACAGAGATAGTGAAATGAGCAGTCACTAACAGAAGGCTGTGTGCTGCAAGATACTATACTAGCACATGTCAGCACGCATTTTTCAGAACTTACCAAATGAACAAAGATTAGAGGAAGACCAAATTCTATTTCACAGAAAATGAAGTGGTTAAGAGTCAGGCTGAAGGCACAAAAGGAAATCTGAGCTGTAAAAGCTATCTGATCTGCTTGTGGTCTGCCCAGGATGTAAAAAGCACCGTCTAGGAAGGATGGTTACAAATATTGGATTTATCACAACCAAAACAAGAGGAGAAAAATAAGAGCAACAAATCCTCCATCAACCTCATGTTCCTATTTCAAATGGTACAGGTCATGGATGTTTTTCAAACATCCATAAATCTACATACCTAAAATGAACAGTTCCCCTGGATGAAGATAAGAAGCAGATGGATTCTGTTGTATTTCTGTTAGGCAATTTCCCCAAGCACAAGTGGCTGAAGTGCAGAGTAAAGCATGGGAAAGTTCACATGCTGCCCACAGAAGAGGTCTTAGATGACCATTTCCTAAGTTGATCTGAAAATATATCAAGGAGCAGCTATGAAAAGAAAAGGAATTAGAGCCTGTCGGGAAGGTTAATGTAGTGGAAGACAGCGGAACTGGCACACTGGAATGAGGGCAGGTGTCATTTCTGGTTGTTTTGAGAACTGGGTACAATGTTTGTAAACACACTCTGCAAATGTCGAGCAGTTAAATGGGGGAAGCTACCTACTAAAAGTGAGCGAACCATCAGTTCTACTAAGGGAAGTGGGGTAGAGTCCGCAAAAAGGGCACCTGCATGGTGCTGACTCCAAGCTCTAGAAGCTACCAATCATAAGGCTGCAATGGTGAGATTTTTAACTTGCCTCTTTATCTTGGCAGTTTGGTTATAAGCTTTGCTAATGCTTATAAATTCTGATCAGAGACACACACTTGTTTTGGGGAATCAAAACCTACAGAAAAATGCCTTCAAGGGCAGAGTGCTAGAGGTAGAGAAAGTCTAATATTACACAGGCAAGCATGAAGATTTGCTTCCACAGAGTTTATGCCAAATTAATTCTTCCTCTGTTGAGTATAAGAGCTCATCAATTCCAGTTGCTCTGCCCCCCTGAGCATGAATGGCAAATACTTGCAAGTGGAGCAGGGATTTAAATAAATGCATTTTTAAGTTAAAAAGCTCATCTATGATGATACTAGCTTGAGCTTTAGAAGAGTCTTTTGGATCAAATCAAAGTTACCAAATACCTTCCCCCTGATTTTTAATAAAAACTGGGAGAGACATTTATAGGAATGTGCTGTGTAGTTTCTCTAAGCTACTCTAAAAATTGGGACTACTCATTAGAAATTAAAGTATAGACTAGCTGTGTGCTTTGCAGTGGTTACTAGCATTGTCATCTCCTTGAGAGTTGGTCAATATACGCAAACTCTATTTTACAAAAAATACCACTTCAGTAAGAGTAGGTTTAGGCCAGGTAAGGAAATGCTTTAAAAAAAAAAAAAAACTGTCATGACTACATTTACTCTGTCCTTTACATTGTTCCATTTCAGTAAGGACTCCATCATGACATAAAAAAGGCCAACTCTTCATCATAGAGACTTCAAATTATTTGAGCGAAGCTGCTCTGACCTGTGTAAGCACAAGGCAGTTCTCTAAAAATGCTTGCATGCTCAAGTTAGTGTCATATGTATCTGGGAATGAATACTGAGCAATGCAAATAGGCAACCTGTTGACAATGCATTTACATAAATGAAGTGAATACTCCAGTAATAAATTCACATCTGGCCCATTTACCTTTCCTAGTATTGATCATTCTGTAGCTGTTAAGGTCAGGGGCTAAGCGCCGATGACAGTACACACTTAGAAAGGAGAGAATGGTATCCCTGGAGACTGACAAAAGGAAAAGAAAAAAAAATAACTCTAGAAAGACCAAAAACTATAGACCATAAACATCCAAAATTAACAGAAATGGCAGGATTCAAGGCTTCTACAGGCTGAGTTTTTCCAGTCTTGTCTGCTACGATCCTTACATATGGCAAGCACATTGGTGAAGGATTACCACTATGCTCTTTGCATATTTCACAAGCATTCAAGCAAAAAGGCCATTCATATGAATCTTACCAAGTTAGGGCCAAAAGAGAGTCAGATCTTGAAAGTTAAACAAGTAAAGACATCTGGACAGTAGCTTTAATCATATATCAAAGATAACAGCCCTGACCTGAAATGCATGAGGCTCAGAAGAACAGTACTCTTTCCTCCAAGTTAGGTACCCAAATGAAAAGGTAAGTGTTGATGGCTGCTTGTATACAGACTCACTGTTCATCCAATATGAGTCACAGCCATCACAAAGTTCAACAAGCTTCTTAAGTGAAATCAGATAAACCTACTACCAATACCAGGTGATACTTTGGCATCAGATATATTGACCTAACAAAAAGACTTGAACATTTTCTAATAAATGCCTACAATTTCTAGCCATATACAGGCTATGACTAAGCAGAGATCATGCACTTGGAGTGCACTGGCTCCATCTGTTTAGGAGCCTCTCAGGAAGAGAACCATACTGGGGTCAAAAGAACCCCAAGACAGAATGGTGAGCAAGGTCTTCTCCATTTGTACACTGGTTCCATATTTGCCAACCATAACAAACAGACTTGTTGAGCATTGTACAGATCAATGAGTCAGATCAAACAATACAAGGTGAGTGTGAACAAATACTGAAGAGAAGCTGTGTCTGCAGAGACTGATTAGAATCTCAGGAGTGTGGCGAGACTAATGTTGCAGGCCAAAGGCTAATTACCTAAGCTTGGGCTACTTCTAGTCCTATGGAACAGCCATACTTTTTCCCCACTCTGTGTAAGTATTAGAACACAGTCCAAGAATGGAGTTGTGTTTCGAATTTGGAGTACTTGTGAGAAATCTGTAAGAAAATAAGACACGAGTCTTGTGAACTCAAGTGTCTTCAGGACAGAGACTTGTTCTTGGAATGTGTTTTCATGCTCCTGCCAGGTGTGGCAGATAGGAGTGAGTTTACTTCAGCTGTTGATATGTATATGTCTCTATGGAAAATGTGTTTTTGCCACATGAGCCTTGTCCTTGTAACTGTACACTTTACTCAGGTGACTCTAAACTCTCAAGTATAAATCATCTAGTTATCTGAATAAAGTGGGCTATTGAGACTTTAGTCCACCTCATTTTTAGGCCCTACTTTCCCAGGTTCATGCTGCCAACAAAAGGTGAAAACATGTCTGTTGGTGAAGTTTCTGTTCAGTCAAGTCCCACAGCTGCTTTGTCCCAAATAAACACAAGAGACTTATATTTTGTTATAAACTGTTTAGCTGATGGCTTAGGCTTCTTACTAGCTAGCTCTCTTTTAATTATGAACCCATTTATATTAATCTAAATATTTCCAAGTGGTCTTATCTTATTGGAGAATCTTTCTCCCTCAGCAGCTACATAATGTCTCTCTCTTCATTCTGTCTCCAGAATTCTCCTTGTCTCATAGCCCTGTCTATAATTCCTGCCTGGCTACTGGCCAATTAGTGTTTTATTCATCAACCAATAAGAGAAACATTTATACAGAAGGACATTCTCCTCACATGTCAAAACCAACATCAAATCTCATACAATTTACAAACTCAATGACCATCATCAAATTACTTAACTCTTAGTCTCAATTTTCGAGTAAGGATAATAAGCTCACAGAGAAACTATGAGTAATAACTAACTTTGTTTTAAGAACATGTATACACGGCAATTAAGAATGAAGACTAACAGCAATAATAAATGCACAAATTTGGCATGACTTTAGTTAAACATTGATTATGACAGTGAAACAGCCTCCTAATCTTACATATGAGCCACCACTTCACATCTACCAGGACTCCTATAATTAGGTAATACAGTGCTGATGAGAATGTGGAGAAGAGGAAACTCTACCCACTACTGTTAGGCATGGGGAGTGGTCAGCCACATTGAAAATCAAATTGTCAGCTCTCTAAGAGTATGTTCATGCATGAATGTGTGTGTGTGCCTGCATGTGTAATACATACACACAGACACATACAAGTAGAGACAAAGGTGCAACATGGGTGCCTTCCTGTACTGCTCTCTGACTTAGTCCTCTAGTAGAAGGTTGCTCACTGCACTGGAAGTTCACTGTTTATGGTTGGCCTGCCAATGACTAGTGAGCTCTTAGGATTCTCCTATTCCTACTCACAATGCCATGGGCATACACATCCATGCCCAACAGTTTCCATGTGTGGAGAGCTGAACTGAAGTACTCATGTCAATACAGCAAGTGCTCCTACCCAGTGAGCCACCTCTCCATCTCAGAAACAGCCATCCAAACACTTGTATGTGAATATTCAGCAACATTTGTTCATATAATTCAAAAGATAGAAACAAGCCAAATGTCTATAAGATGGAAAGTGGATGAATAAAATGTGGAATATTTATGAAATGGGAATTATTAAGCCATAAAAATGATCAAAGCAGTGACACATAGCACAACATGATGGCTACTGAAAACATTCTTCTGGTGATATATTCTTTGTACAAATAAAGCCTGTCTGAGGGTCAGGGAATGGAGCTTTCCACTAGCAAACCATAGAAGACTGGAGGTCTGGTTAGCTCCATTCTCTGGCGCTCAGACAAGCTTTATTTGTACAAGCAAGATATGACCACAAATTATGATAAAAACAAATAAGCCAGGGACAAGAGTATGTGACACAACTCCATTTGTGTGAAATGCTCTAAAAGGAAAAATCTACAAGGCAGATTAATAGTTACTAGGAAAAGGAGTGACAATAGCTTGGTTGCCCCTACTAAAGAACCTGTTTCATTTGGTGTAATTAAAACTTCTAAAGTTGTCCTGATGAATGTTTGCATTTTCCTCTTTCTGAATTCTACTTTCTCAGCTCTGTTTCTGCCTCTTTGACATAATCAAATAATCTACATTCCTCTATATCTGTTTAGTCTCTATTTGTTATTCCCTCTAGACAGGTGTTCTATAATGCCTTCTCAGAAGCTGCAAGAACAGCAGTTTGTTCTAACACACTGGTGTGATGCTCTTGCACATATGTATTTTATAAGACTATCAACAATATTAATATACCTAATTGATCTTACCCACTTCCCTTAATAACTCCAATATATACCCAATATTCATTCACTTATCAATTTTTTATTGCAATTTAAAGGAGAGGAGTAGGGGGGTACATATTACATCAGGTTAAATGTGGGAATGTTGTCAAAAAACCCATAATTCTAACACTCAGCGGGATAAAAGAGGAAAACTGGGGGAAGTGAGGGAGAAGTAAGGCCAATAGAGGCCACACATCAAGACACTGTCTCAAAAATAGAAACAAAAAATTAAAAGATTAAAATTAAGTGGGCAATTAATGTAGAGAATTGTAGTTGAAACTTTTTTACATGGCTTCAGATGTAAAAAAAAAAACTGAAAATTAACTTGCAATCAACTTCTTTATAATTTAGTTTCTCAGAAAATAGATAACAACTACAAAATAATTTTATGTCAAGAGCTAAGCAAAAATACATAATAAGCATTTAATTTCATTTATAATAAGATTTAATTGTATTAAATATCAATTCTAAGTTTTTCAGCTTGCTAATTATATACTGGCATTCAAGGCATGCCGATGAAAAACTTTACAACTAAGTAGATTTAACCTATTCAGTTAACATTTTATGATTGTCATACATAAAGTCAATAACAAGATTTCAACTAAAAGTGTATAATATTTTGAAACCGATTTCCAGTATTATAATACTTAGTCTTAATTATTACACTAACTTTCAAAACTGTTCTATGAGGTATATTTATTAAGGTCATTTAAATCACTGTTGTAGTTATAACCAGCAAATCTTAAGTCATCCCTTTCTGTTTTTAAAGTCTCTCCTAAATTAATGCTTCTATACTTCATAACTGTTTTAATTGCATTAACAAATTAATATGTACAAAAGTCCTGTAAACATAAAACAACAGTTTTGTTCATCATTAGCACAAAAAACTAGCAAGCCAGTGTTTATTAGTTTTTGCCACATGAAATGGTATAATATCAACTGTTTCATCACTGTGATAAAAGAGAATGTAAATTTATTCAAGGCAGCAATTGACTGTGATCTCTACAAGTGCAAGCTAGTGAAAACTCTCATTTGTAGTTATTCTGCAATGAGAAAAAGTACACAATTCCACAGTAATATAAATTATATCATAATTACTACATTGTTACAACAGATCTTTCCAGACTTATGGATATTTAATTAAAATGATATTTATCAGAAAGCTAATGAGACCATTTTGAAATCCATTTACTGAAATGCTAATGAGACAGTAGAATGCAATCTGTTTATTAGCTGAACAAGACATGCAACATCTGTACACAGTAAGAGAAGACCATAAGTGCCCATAAAACATCACCAAGAGCTTTCTGAACCCTTACTACAGTAAAAGTCCCTGTTGGAAACAAGAGAGACCAGCCATACACAATACCATTATCCACTTCTATGTAGAATATGAGCTTCAAATGACAGTGGGAACATCCATTCTACTCAAGAAATTTCCTTGAGTGTACAGATTATATATATCCATTATGAAACATTATAGTTATATGGTATGTATTGAAATGCAAACCATTTTTAAATTGCAAACTAGGTCAGGCTGTTGATATCGCAAAATAACATTTTATAACATTATATCTTAGAATAGGCTTAAATTTGATTGCTACACCTCAGAAAACCATTTGTGGCATTTCACTGAGACAGAAAAAAATTCCCTTATCATATAAATATAACAGAAAGGAACCACATAGAAAGAAAAAAAGGAAATGTCAGTCATTTTCTGAACTCATGATGATAATATTAAAAGTTACAACATTGCCAAGTTCAAGATCAGAAAATTATAGATATATCAAATGGTACATAATACCAAATTCTATATTTTAAAAAAAGTTCAATATATAAACCAATCATTGGTTTAGCAAACACACAGGAACTTGTTTGAAGATCAACAACACTAGCCAGTCAGTCCAAGGATAGAATTTTTAAATCAGATAGCTTTTATAAGCAACTTTCTCAATCACAGACTTCACTAGATGTTTTCCTACATGCTAGAATAAATTAAATAAAAGTGAAAATGTAGGAATTTTAAAATGTCCGCTGTGATGCAGGGGAGACAATGGCTCAGTGAGTAAATCACTTGTTGCAAAAGTGTAAGGACATGAAAGCCAAGCAGGCATGGTGGTATGCCTGTAATCCCAGCACTCAGAGCCAGGGACAGGGGATGCACAAGTCAAGCTGGCTGGCTAGATGAGCCTGAAAGGAGAGTTTGGGCTTCAGGAAGAATGCTACTTTAATACATAATGTGGACAGCAATTCACCAGGATAATTGGTGTCAATTTTCAGGGATACATGCACACATTCACACACATGCACACACACGCACACACATACACACACACACACACATACACACACACACACACACACACACACACACACACACACACACAGGCTAACCCACTGAAAGGTAGATGGTTAGAACTAAAAGTAGAAGGAGAAAACTGACACCACAAAATTGTTCTCTGACCGCCAGTCACACTGTGTGTTGCACACATGCCCACATGCACACACACTAATCATAATCATATATTAAAATATTTTAAGAATGAGAAAATGCATATGATGCAAGAAAGCAACTCTCTATGGCCATTTAGTATTATAAATTATCTAAATAAAATCAAGAGAAGAAAAACAGAACCATTGAATATTCTTCTATATTTGGCTGCAAAATGCTATCTACAGAGTATGACATAGCCATTTGTCACTATAATCTTTCAAGAGCTGCTGTTACCAAAAGCCAATTATGAATCAGTAACAGGCATACAGGGTCTTACCTCTCCCACTGAACTGTTGGCTACTGCTAAATCTGAGAGAGAAAAAAAATCATATTCTTCAGTTGTCTACCCATTTGTGAGCCCACTAGGCCCCAAAAGGTATTTCCAAATGCAAAGTCACAAGTATGGCCATGGTTAAACTACTGAGTCTCCAAAGTCATCAGTGTCAGAATGGGATTTACAGAATGGAGGTAGAGGATGGGAGGGAGGCAAGAGAAGGTAGGGATGTGAGTAGAATGAAGGTATTAAATATTTAAATAAAAATCCTTAAAGAACAAATTCAGTATGTTATAAGAATGAGAAAAAAGTCTGTATTTTTCAGTGTGAGTTAAGAGTTATTCAATTACTAACTCACTATACTCAAACGTATATTTAATATTTGTCATATTAATGCCCTGCCATAACAGTTTTAAACACTGATCATGCAGCACTTTCTATACTGAAAATCAAACTATTTCAAATATCTTTAATCTTCTATAATAGATATATGTCTATTGACTCCTACAGAACGCTCCAGTCAGCCAAATAACAATCTATTGTCACCATATGAGCAATCTAGTTATGACGCTGCCCTCAGCCAGGCTGACAGTAGCCCTAAGAGTAGAGCAATACAAAACTATACACCCATGTGCCAATGATAGCCTAGAGTCACAGCTCAGAGTTTGTCTTTTAAATTTTTAGTGTCTTGCAATTTAAATTATTGAGTTAATACACAGCCATTTAAAAGAAGCAGGCTGCTAATCAATACCTTTACTAATGGATATTCTCCAGGCTCCATTAAATATAAGCATCAGAGTTATGCAAAATGGAAAATGCCCAATTAGGCTTTCCTGAACAAATTTAGCTTGTCCAGCTATTGAATATTTTGACAATAAATATATAAACACTCGAGTTTGAAAGCAAAAAATCAGTTTTTTTAATTAGCAATAAAGTAGAGTAGAAATGAGCCATCTGGATTGTCTCTGACACACACTGTGAATACACCATGTTATGAAAAAATAACAAACAAATCACCATATACTGTTCACCTCAGAGGATAAACTTAATTTTAGCTCCTTTCACAAAAAGTAACAGAACCATTTGTTTTTTTCTAGAGTAATATTCCAGATGTGCCACATCTTCATTATCCATTCTTCAGTTGAGGGGCATCTAGGTTGCTTCCAGGTTCTTGCCATTACAAATAATGCTGCTATGAACATAGTTGAGCATATGTCTTTGTTACCTGGATGTGGATCATTTGGGTATATGCCTATGAGTGGGCTTGCCAGGTCCTGTGGTAGACTGATTCCCATTTTCCTAAGGTACCGCCATACTGATCTCCAAAATGGCTGTAAAAGTTTGCACTCCCACCAACAGTGGAAGGGTGTTCCCATTTCTCCACATCCTCTCCAGCATAAGTTGTCATTGGTGTTTCTAATTTTAGCCATTCTGGCAGGAGTAAGATGGTATCTCAAAGTTGTTTTGATTTGCATTTCCCTGATAGCTAAAGATGTTGAGCACTTTCTTAAGTGTCTTTCAGCCTTTTTGATTTCCTCTACTGAGAGTTCTGTCTTCAATTCTGTACCCCATTTTTAAATAGGGTTATTTGGTGTTTTGTTGACTAGTTTCTTGAATTCTTTGTATATTTTGGAGATCAGCCCTCTGTCGGATGTAGGATTGGTGAAGATCTTTTCCCAGTCACAAGGAGGATTCTAAGAGATTCATATAAGGTCCCCCACAGAAGGGAAAAGGGACAAGATCCCCAGAGGATATGAGGACTGGGGGTGGGGGACAGTGAGTGGAGAGGGAACTAGGAGAAAGAGAAGGGGAGGAGAGGAAAGCACATGGGACTAGGATAATTGAGTCAAGGGAGGAATAGAGAAGAGGAGAGGGGAGGGGAGGAGAGAAGAGGAGAGGAGAGGAGAGAATAAAAGAGGGAGCCATTATAGGTTTGAAGAGAAAACTGAACCTAGAGAAATGTACAGAGACCTACAAGACTGACCCCAACTACCAATTTGAGCAATAGTGGAAAGGCTACCATAAATGCCCTTCCCTGATAATGAGATCGATGACTAACTTATCCACCATCACATAGCCCTCATCTAATAGCTAACAGAAACAGAAGCAAACACCCACAACTGAACACTGAGCCAAAATGGAATCCAGATGCAGAGAGGGAGGACAAGACCAGGCTGCAGAAACACGTAGAGACAGCTGACCTGAACAAGGAGGAGCTAATGGGCACCCAGACTGATAGCTGGGAAACCAGCATGGGACTGACTCAGACACACTGAATATGGGTCTCAGCTAGAAGGACTGAGCAGTCTAAGGGACCTCAGACAGTGGAGCCAGCTTGTATACCTGGTGCACAAAAGGACTTTGGGGGCACATGCCCCATGGAGGGATACTCCCTTAACCTAGAGACAGGAGAGAAATTCTAGTCCCTACTCCAAATGACTTGACAGATTTAGATGACCCTCATGGAAGGCCTCACCCTATGAGTGGAGTGGGGGGGTGGATGGGAGGGGAGGCTGGTCGGGGGGCATGGGAGAATGGGAGAGAGGGTACAAGGGAGAGAGAGGGAATAAAAATAAATAAATTAAAAAAAGAAACAAAACAACAACAACAAAAAAGTAAACTGTTTTTCTGAAGTATTGGATTCTATGTGGAAAACAGCAAATATTATACACTGCTGTCTGTCTGCCAAGTTGTCAGAATAAATCTGAACTCCTTGTTCAGATGTAAGTGTATCGAACATGAAAGAAAGCCAGGCTTTTATCCAGGGACTTGTATTAGGCAGCAAGCGCTGTAGTAACACTACACAAACTGTTGTAGTTGGTTAACTGGGATGCTTAAATCAGTAAGCTCAGACTGTCAGCTCTTATGGACTTCAGTCAACAAATGTTATCCGATCATTGATGCTATACTCTACACAAGACGGGTATTATAGAAAAATAATTAGGATACCCTTGCAAGGGCAATAACAAACTTCCATATCAGACTGCTGCTAATAAATATCTGCATTTCTCAAACTATGGTTGCTAATTGTGAAATCAATAGAATCAGCACAGTGCATGTCAGCATTTTAAAGTAAATTTCATATATACAATAGAACACTAAAATGTACCTAATGAAATGCAGAACTGTTTGCTAAACAGCTATGGAGCCACACAGTTCAGAGGAGTGGTACAGTCTGGGGGAGCAGCTGGGTCCAGTGGAGCAGTCTGGTTTGGTGGTCTCAACTGTGCTCAGTCATGAGCAGATAAAACATGCTGATAAGTCAAAGAAGCATTTGGGGGAAAATGACCTTCAGGCTGGGGCTATAAGAGATCTGCTGGATAAAGGACAGGCATCTTCCATTCCCAGGATCAGTGTGCACGGGTTAAGTGTTTACTGTTTTCCATAATTCTAAGAATTAGCTTAGGCTCACATTTGTAACTAGAGTGTCAAGATTGGGGTTGATCACCCAAGATCTGAAGAGTAGTGAAGAGCCAGATCGCTGTGGATACACAGTTCCTATGATTTCATTGAATCGCAGAGCCTAGATTCAAAGAGGTGATGTATGGGATAAAATGTGGGGGATAGGGATCACCTGTATCTTCTAAAGTGTCTGCCTATACACAGTGGAATCAAGGGCATCTGAGAGTCACTGGTTTGCTCTACAACCACTGTATTTCCCCATGGCTTGGCAAGAGACGCTGTTGTCATGGAGCCACTCCAGTCCCTACTTCTGCTACTAGAGCGGTTAGCACACATAGACCTCCAGGCAGGATATGAAGATCCTTGTCTTTGACGATGCAATTAGAAGACTGTATCTTTAGTCACATCAAGGTTTTTGCCAGCAATGTGTGAGGAAGTAGATTTAATAGCACCACTAAAGGCTAAACAAACATGCAGAAGAGGGGCCATAAGCACCTCCTCTATTCTCTATTGTCCTGTTGTCCTCCCACAACTTAAAGGAGTGGCATTGAGCCTTGTTCCACTCAGAAGCCCAGTTAGGTCACTTAACTTACTCAAATAGAGTGATGCCCTCATCCCCAGTGCTGTAAATGTCAGATACAGATACTGAGAGCCATGTAGTCCCTGCCGTGCCATGACATATCAATGTACTGCCATGCTGGCATTCCCACCTTTTCATAAATAACTGCAGTCCAGAGCCATATGCCATATGAGGCAGGAAGAATAAATGGAAAACTCAAACACCAAACCCTGTTTTAAAATTTCCCATTTGCATATGGTGTTACACGCTTGTAATCCTGGAGCTTGGGAAGTAAAGGTAGAAGGTGACTTCATTCAAAAGCCTGTGACAACAAACTGAAATAAACAGTAAGGTTTTGGAGATCAGCCTTCTCCCTCCGTGGTGATGGTGGTGGTGGTGTGTTTGTGTGTGTGTGTGTGTGTGTGTGTGTGTGTGTGTGTGTGTGTGTGTGTGTGTGTGTGTGTGATGAGACTGGGTCATGGGTCATGCTAGATAGTCTAGACTATCCTGGAACTCCACACTCCTCTTTCTGTCTCCTGCAAGGATTACAGGCATACACCAACATGCACTATTCTCTGCCTCTTCCCTCATTTTTATTTTTCTCAATCTAAAGCTCCTGAAGCCCTCCATCCATCCACTTTCACACGCTCCAGTTCCTGAAGATTAAGTTTCTATGTCACCTTCTCACCATGCCTCATCTATGCTTTCATGAAATATTTACATGTCTATTAAGTAATCCATTATCATTATTTGTTTAATTAGGAGTCCTCTAAAGAAGGTTGCATCTCCAGGCTTCAGTGTCCTGCCAAGGTTGTTCACTGCTCCTTGTCACATTTTTTTTTCTCCAAAACTCTCCATAACACTCTATAAGACAGCACAGGAGCCAAGGAGCACTGCTACTTTTTCAGAAGAAAGGGAGATGATTCAAATGGCCTTTGTATAATAGATAAACAATTAGAACTAAATTGACTGCCCAGACCTGAACCCAGGGAACAACTTTCTGAATGTAGTCAGTGGCCAGGAACTAGGAATCTCTTGTAAGCATACAGCCAAGAGAAGATCTTGGGCAGGTAAGAAGCAGCCATCAAGCACACATGGAACTGAGGAGGTAAGGGTGCCCTTCATATTAAAGAGATGACTTCACATGGAGTTTAAAACTGGAGAAACTTGAAAACTACATAAACTTGGACTGGAAGGATAGTTCAGTAACTAAGAGCACATACTGTTCTAGCAGATGAACCAAGTTTGTTTCCCAGCACCCATATCATATGGTTCACCAGTGCATAGAAATCTAGTCCAAGGGGGATCAGTCACCTCTGACCTCTATAGATACTGGCATGTATGTGCACATACCCAAACAGACACATAAATCTATCTATACTTTTTAAAATAAAAAATAAAAATAAATCTTTAAAAACAAAATATCTAAAGTATAGACAATGAATATATAACTATATTAATGATGACAAAGTAAAAATACTTTACATGACAAAAAGTACTTCTGAATGTTACCACTGTGTATTGGAAGAAATATAGTCACAGAAAGTTAGGTGAATTCTGAAAGCCTTCATTTATCAACAAACACTGGATAAATGCCTTCTATGTGAAACTCACTAGCATTGCAGGGGACTTTCCATTACTTCTGGAGTTTTTATTCTTTATTTTCAGAGAAGATAAACAACATAGTAAGTAAAATGCATAGTGTCCAGTGGAGCTATTAACTCCAGAGGTCAAACTCAAGCATTGTAGCTTTAGACAAACATCTGCTGTCTTTCTAGACAATGTCACCAGACATCGATTAAGCCAGGCTGGCAGACCAGCAATCTCCAAGGACCCTCCTGTGACTACATCCCTGGTGCTAGGCTTACAAATGTATCACAACTGGCTTTTGTTATGGGTACTGAGGATGCAGCCCAGTCCCTCACACCTTTGCAGTCAAGTAGACTATTAACTAAGCCAGCTCCCCAGACTCTTTATTCTTGTTTTTAAAGGAAAATATCCTAAGTGTCTCATCATGATTTCTATCATATAAAATTCATTTTAGTCCACTGAGTCTGGGCTACCACAAGAGAGAAAATGATCTGTAGTGAGAGCTTATTAAGAGGATGAAAAATTTCTGGTTCCATAATAAAATCACTTTCATCTAAAACATGACTTTTCTAGTGAAATATCTGTTCATTTCAATTAATTACCAAATCAGTAGGAGGCAAGACAAGGTTCAGAAGGGTCACATAAAAACAAAAAAACAGATGACTGACCAATCACTCTATACAACTACATCATCATTATATGTAAGACATATAGACAAGTATATTTTGACTGAATAAATGATTCTTTTTGGGTAATGTCTGTATACACAGTACCGTAAGCCTTAATAGCATTCCTCTTTTTGGAGTCATTCATTCATTCATATAAGCATTAACTGAATACCTACAATAAAACAAATACTTCATGTATGTTATTTTCCACTTGAAGTAGAGTAGGTATCCATCAATGTTTATGTATATATACATATAAATATATAAACATATCAATTATATACATTGTCCTTATGTAATACTCTTTAGGAACTAGTTCTAAGTTTGTTATTTCTTGAATTTGTGTTCAAGGTGAATGTGAATATAAGAAAAAGATGTAGCTTGGTCTATTTGTGGGGCTCTTGAAAGTGGGATCTGGGCCTGTCCCTAATACTTGAGCTGGCTTTTGGGAACATATTCCCCATACTGTGTTGCCTCCCCCAACCTTAATACAAAGAAAAGAGTTTAGTCCTACCTCAACTTGCTATGCCATGTTTGTTGACATCCATGGAATGCCTGTCCTTTGGAGGAGGTGGAGGGGAAGAATGGGAGGAGAGGGGGGAAGGGAAACTGCAGTCATGATATAAAATAAATGAAAATTTTAATTAATTAAAAAATCAAATAAAAAGTCAGACAGAAAGACAGGGAGATGGGAGAAGGTAGATGAAAAAGAATTAAAAAAGATTCAGGAGAAATGTAAACCCTTGAATAAAAGGAACAGCCTGAAGGCCACTGCTTCCCCTTGACTGAGTAATGACAGTCATAGGTCAGCAACACTCAGTCTAAACGCTCTGTGTTCCTAAAGTTCTTTGGAAGTTGTGTGTAACCAACCTCTACCTTTAAAGCTATTGACAAAAATGCTGTACACCACAGACTTGTAGCTGACAAGTATATTTTACCCTGGAGAAGAAATTTAGGTATAAAACATCTCCTACACAAAGAGAGGGAGATATTAGCAACCTTTTTCACACACACACACAGGACAAAAAGAGAAGGGTCTAGCCAAAATAACACAAGAAGTTTCTGTCTCAAGTCTGATAACTGTAAATTCAATTTTGCTTTAATGTTATAGCATTTATTCAAATGTAGCTGAAAAAATCCTTATATCTATAGGTCATCCTGCAAAGAGAGAAAATACTAGTATTTATATTTCTTGTTCAAACACTCAAAGAATAAAAGAACTGTTTTCAGAAATGATGAGGCTCCTGCAGACAGCATTTACACACAGGATTTGAGGCTTCCTTGTGACATAAAGTGCAGAGTGCTTTGAGGGTGGTTACAGATGCAACGGCACAGAAAGGGCTTTTAACTCTGGCTCATTTCCTCTGACCACCATGCCTCCATTCTAAATTATAACCTCTCAGAGCTACAGATCCTTTAAAACTAGCTTTTAAACCTGCTTCCCATGGTATCATCATGAAATAGGAACACTTTGTTACTCAAAAATAAAAGCACAGAGCTATTGGACACAAAACTGTTCTCATTATTGCCAACCAATAAAGAAGGCTCCACAAAGAAATTGTTTTAGCCTAATAGCTCTTGCTTATCAAGCTGCAAAGAAATAAACACAAAAGAAAGGAAGGGGAAAATTGCTTTAATGATACAGATGATTATTCAGATACTATCTGTAAGGGAAGAAATTGCTAGGACATAATGTGATGTAATCATATTTCAAAAGGAATCTTATGCTAAACAATAAAATTCTGCCTCTTGCATATGGAATAATATTTTTTTAAAAACTAAAAATCAAATAATCCCAATTTGAATTTGAGATTTTCTTTACTGACATATCACATATCAGACATCAGCTGACAAGCCAAGTCACTTTAGTAGTTCATACATACTTAATATCGAAAGGGAAATAACAAAGGAGGTAGAAACATACCAGTGATATATCTGCAGTCCTTCTCATTGGTTGGCACTAATGGGTTATTTGAAGTTTCCAGGAAGATCAGGACAAATATTCAACCTGTTGACTGGGGTTAGCAGGGAGAGCCAAAAAATGCTCTTTGCTAGAGATGATGGCACCCAGGATAAAATACTTATGTGAAGACCTTTATTCCTAGAACCCATATAAAAGCTGGACTTGGCAGCTTACTTCTGTAACCCCAGTGCTACTATGGCAGGATGGGAAGTAGAGACAGGAGGATCCCCGGAAGCCTGTGGGCCAACTTGCCAAAAAACAAGAGACCCTGTTGCAAGCAAAGCAGGAGGCAAAGACCAAGACCTGTTCAAATTCACTGTGGCTCATGTTCACACACATACAGGCATAAATACACAAGTACATACAGCATACACAAATACAAAAAGTTTTTTTCATAAATAAGGTAGATCATATGAAATGATATTTATTGCTCAAGAGATGATAGCCAACACAAAACAAACTCTGGAATTTTTGAAAGGTTTTGTGTTTTGTTTTAGGTTTTTGCTGTTTTTTTGTTTTGTTTTTTCTTTGGTTTTTGGTTTTTCTATTTGTTTGGTTTTTGCTCGTGTGTGTGTGTGTGTGTGTGTGTGTGTGTAACAATGCTTTGCCTGGGGAACTGTTTTTCATTATACATCTTGTACTTAACCATTAAGGTTTCTGATTTTGTTTTTATAGGATTTCTGTATGTGCATTATATATATGTCTAAGCATCTTTATGTATTTCTTACGCTTTTTCTTTGTCTCTTGTCTTTCTTGTTGTCTGCTTGTTTTTTCTCCATTTGTTTGCTTTTCCCTATTCTGGTTTGTTTTATTTTATTAATATTATCATCATTATTAGTTTTAAATGCCTGTTTGTTTTCTAATAAGAGAAATAAAGGGAGTAGATTTGGTTGAGGAGGTGAGGGAAATCTGGGAAGAGTTTGGGGAAGGGACACGGTAATCAGAATATATGATATGAAAAAATATACTTTAAGGAAAAGGTTAGGAATTTAACTCTGTTGGTAGAGTACTTGCATGGTACACAAAGCCTTGGATTCATCCCCAGCACTGTAAAAACTGGATGAGCTGATGTGTTTCTATATTCCCAAGCAGGAGGTAGAGGTAGGAAGATCCAAAGTTCCAGGTCACCCTTGGCTACACAGCAATAGCAACAGCAACAACAAACAAAATAAGGGTGAAAGAACCCAGAGATGTAAAAGGAAAAGAGCCAGGACATGGCAGTACACACCTATAGTCTTTGCAGAGGCAAGTTGATCTTCATGAGTTCAAGGTCATTCTGGTCCATGCTACATAATATAGAGTTCCAGGCTAGCAAGTGAGACACTGTCTCAGAAAGTGGCCGTGTGTGTGTGTGTGTGTGTGTGTGTGTGTGTGTGTGTGTGTGTGTGTGTGTGTGTTTAACACGGTTGTCTCTAGATAGAATTAAATGTATCATTGAAAACATATTTTAATAGGTAAATGAAAATGTGGATTTTGTATTGCCCATTTTGTTTACCAAAAACATTTATAAGTGAAGACAATGAGAAGAGCAGAGCATCCCTAAGGCCTAGATCTGGCTTTTAAGCATCATTCTCCATAGACAGGACCTATGTAGGTTGGTGGTTTCAAGACTAGGGCAAGAACTGACAAACTGGAAAACTGACAACATGGCACTAATGCCTTGACCATCCAGCCAAAATATACAATTGAAAACTATTTTTTGAGGAAAGCATATAAACTGAACTAGAGAAATAACTGGGATATAGTCTTCATAAACTGTTAAGTCATTAAAGATAAGACAAGAGTACTCTGGGTTGAAGCAGACTAAAGCATCTGAACAACTAAATCTAATGTCTGGATTCTAGACCTTCCAAGAACATTACTGCAAAAGCTGGTGTAAAGAATTGGATGTTAGAAGGGACTGCTAGTATTGCATCCATATCAGTATCCTATTCTGTGGCTACACTGAAATGATATGACACAGGGTCTTTGTCTTTAGGAAACAGTCAATGAAAATCTAAGGGTATTGTGACTACAACTTCAGAGAATAAAGTCTTTCATGGAATCCTTATGGAGGTAAAATGTGGAAAGAGAGCAAGAAAGAGGGAACAAGAAAGATTATGACCAGGCAACTTATTCATGTAATGTATTTTGACAAATTAAAATAACTGCAAAATAAAGTCCTCTAAAGAAAGAAATGTTTGGCCATAAATGGTCATATACTATTCAGTACAGTTTTAATTTCTCTTTCTTTTTTCTCTTTTTTGACTCCAGGACAGCATCCCTCACATTATAGCCCAGGTTAACTCGAAATTCACTGTTCAGTCCATGCAGTATGTAAACTCACAGGAATCCTGCCTCAGCTTCCCATGTGCAAAGGTTACAGCTATGAGTCACCACAGCTGGCAAAATCCTTAACATCCTGTGAAGGATCACAGTCTGCTATGATTTTTGAAAAAAGAAACAAACACATTGTGGCTCAAAGCAAAATACAGCCTATTTAAACTCCAAAACCACTCAAATAAAAGAAGGATATTGAAGGGAATCAGTATGTCTAAAAATGTACATTGTTAATATTTAAATAGTTAGATATTTAATGGCGAGATATAATGGGACTTAAAAATACATAAATATGACACTGCAGAAAATATCTGGTAGTCAAATTAGGAAGACCCACATGGGATGGCTGAGGTTGGTTGTCAACTTGACACATCTGGAAGAGAAAAAAAATCAATTAAAGAATAGTATCATCAGATTAGCCTGTGATATGTCTATGGAGCATTGTTCTTGATTATTGATTGGTATGGCAATGCCACCCATCCCAGTCTGGGATAGATAAGAATGGTAGAGGGGCAGGCACTGGCAGTAATGAGCAGCATGCTTCCAAGTCCTCTGCATTCACTCCTGCCTCCTGGTTCCACCTTAAACTCTTATGCTAGCTTCCCTTGATGATAGATGGCAAATTTAAGTGGAAATAAACCTTTTCTTCACCATATTGTTTTTGGTCAGTGTTTTATCATATCAACAGAAAGCAAACCAGGACACTGTATAACCAAAGCAACCCAGATCCCCGTGAAAGGAATGGCATCTCACTGCCCCCATGGAGTGTGATTGGTGTCCACTCTCATGAAATTAAGAGTCCTCAGTGCCAGCCACACTTGCCATACATTGTTCATCTTGCCTCCTGTGTCACAACTGACTGATCTGAGATAACTCTGAAGGCCATATTTTCCCATGAGCCACCCCTCATGCCTGGCTGGGCTTTTTTCAGTCCCCATTGTAGTTTAGCTTTCTTCTCTGGCCTTTCCTTCCCTGTGATCATGTGATGTGTGGCCCAACTTACAACTCAACATCTGCTTCTTGGGAACTCAGCCTGGCACACAGCAACTAGAGCTCAGTACAAACAGTTTTTCCTTGTGAGTAGGTAACTTTATTTCTGACACACGGGATGCTCATATGCTTTTGCCAAGTGAATTCTATCTCTAACTCTGATCCATTTACCTTTTCATGCTGTGTGACAGAGGACTTGTACTCTTCCCCTTTCCATGTTAGCTGAATATAAAGAATAATCATTATTTAAACAACAAATTTCCCTCTTATGGTCCATTAGCTCCTGCTGCTCATCCCTGTAGTGAAATTGAAACATAACAAAACAATTTCTATGGCAATAGATAATACTCTGGTAAATGTACATTTCTGACTTCAGCAACAGAACTAGAGGAGATTGTAGGGCTACAGCAGGACTAAATTTCTATTTCCTGTGTATGTTTATTGGCACTGCACTTAAAATTGAGGGAAAAAGCAAATGCAGACACACACAGCAGAAAACTAGGAAAAGTAAAAACTACCTTTGGACTCAAAAGAGAATAATTGCCAGCTTGTAATACTTTTACTACCAAAATATATTCAACTAACAATAAGCTGACCAATAAACTTGCCAGTATTACACTTTTGATTTGGAACCTATACCTACCTACTATAGAAACTTTTTAATTATCAATATAGCCATTGTTTTCTTGCTAACAATATAATCATCAAAAATTTAAAGATTTTTAAAGTCCTAAAGCATCTCTAGAAAGTATAAGAATGGAAGAACTGAAGGTTTTGTGAACCCGGGAAGAACCCTCAGTAGACATACTACTCTGGCAATGCCTCCCACAAAATGAAGATGCAGGTTGAAGGCCCTGGGCATCACCCTGTGAAGCTAAGTCTTTACTTACTACACATGTTCTTTTTCCTACCTTCCTAAGCTCCATAATCATCTGTAGTGTTTTTGCCTACACAAAGCACCATGTTCCTGTCAACTATAACTGCATGCTTTAACCATAATGTCCAGAAAATGATGTTTCCAGTAAATGGCCATTAAGGGAAAACTCTTTCCAGTAATGAGAATAGACTCTCTAACCTGAGTGGAGTCCTAATGTTCCAGTTGGACCGGGTCAATGACATAGCTAAGGAACCAACCCTCAAAATAACGAGACCACCCCTAGGATGGCCAAAACCTAAATCTGCTTCTGATACACTCTGGTCTTTCCAGCTCTAAGGGACCCATCTTAAGGCTCTTTCTCTAAAGGCCATGTAGTTAAACTCAAAAGGCATAGCTCTTCCCTTCTCTCTTCCATTCTCCTCCTCTGGGTGCCTATGAGATTTGGGGATTGCCTGTCCTATAATTTTTTTTAAACTGTTATAAAATTGTTGGTGATCATTCATTTGAATCCATTCTTAAATTATTTTATTAATGAGATAAAGAACCCAGGAGAGGATCACTCCCAAATTCCAGTAAGAATAGCACATGAGTGTGTTTTCCCAACTGTGACAGTTTGAAAACCCTATGGCTGTTTTGTGGAGGTTTCATTTGCACAGGCACAACTAATTAAATCATTGGCAAGTCTCCTACTCCTTACTCTTCCCCAGGGATTGAGGGATAGAGTGCAAACATCCTAACTGTCAATCAAGAATAAGTGTCCTGGCAATCAGCCCCATCCTGAATGCTTTCTAAAGACCCACTAGGAGTAGTCTCAGGACAAGAGATACTAGATCCATTATCACTCTGAAAACTCCAAGAGTCTTATGAGTCCTGGACCAGATATACAAAGAGCTTTACAGAACACAGGCTTAAATATCTTTGCTCCTATTTTCCACTTTTCTGATGGCGTCTTTATCTGTAAATCACCTGTTACTTGAGACCTGGCCCCTGCAACTGCTCTCCTATTGCTTCTTGCGAAAAAAACTTCTAATTTCTTCCTCCCTTTATTCCTCCTTCCTCTAGTTTACCCTAGGCAGTTGGCAGAATTTAAATCATTATGAATTTTTAGTTGTACTCCCTCTGCCTTCTGTACTTTATCTGCAAAAATGAAGCAAGGAAGAGAAAAACAGCTTCAGCAATGCAGGGAAGCACAACCCTTAGGAACGATGCCCCCTCTCTGTTTCTCCTCCTCTGGGCTCCTGCTCAATGTTACTCATTTTTACCTTTCTCATAAAATCCTCAAAGTCACAATTCCCATTGCCAAGAATATAACTTTGTGAGCTACTACATAAGGCCATCAGAACTTAGCCTGTGCCTAGATAAAATGCTGTCACTGTTGACATTTAGCACCAAATGTGTCAAATGTTGACTGCGTAATGACAAATTTTCAAAAATAAAGATAACTCAAGGGAGGGTCTTATTCTACTTATGCTCTGAATGGCTTTAACTATTTTTTTTCTATTTCAGTTACTAATGTTATTGTTTACTTAAAAACAGACTTTTTAAATAACCTTAAGTTGGCATCAAAGATAAGGTTTTTGAATGACTATATAAGTATGCCTTGTTTTTGGTTTGGGTTTTGTTTTTTTCGACAGTGTTTTTGTGTGTATTCCTGGCAGTCCAGAAACTCACTCTGTAGAACAGGCTGGTCTTGAACTCAGAGATCTGCCCATCTGTGCCAGTGCTGGCATTAAAGGCATGCATCACTACATCTGGCTCTAGTATGTCATAATGTTCCTATAGCATCATTTATCTGGTTGGATCAACAGAGTTAGACACTAAGTACTTTGTCTATCAATCTAAAACTCTACTTTCTTCTACATATTTATGGATTCCATGTTTTATATTTAATGTTTACTAAATCCAAGATGAGAGTAATTCATATAAGGGAGTAATCAAAGGAAGCTCATAATACTTTTCAAATAAAAGACTCTAGCTCATTGAGTTCAACCAATCAAAACATTCAAGTTAAATATATCATTAAGGATTTTGACATGTTTATTTTTTTTTAATTTTTATTTCTTATGTATACAATGCTCTGTCTGCATGTATGCCTGCAGGATAGAAGAGGTTAGCAGATCTCATTTCAGATGGTTGTGAGCTCATATTGTTGCTGGGAATTGAACTCAGGACCTCTGGAAGAGCAGTCAGTGCTCTTAACCTCTGAGCCACTCTCCAGCCCGCATGTTTATATTTTAAAATCTAGAGTATTACCAAGTATTAGCACATCAGCATCTAACATCAGCTTCTCTAAGCTACCTTTCAGAATTCAGAACCAATATTCTCCTCCATCCTTGCACTATAAAATATTAGGGAGTAGACACATGGGCCAACAGCTACGAACACTGTGTACTTTTATAAAGGACCTAAATTCAAGATTAGGCACCCACATGGTGGCTCACAGCTATCAGTAACTCCAGTTCCAAGACATCTAACATTTTCTTCTGTGGGGAATAGCTACACGCGTGCTATGCATACATGCATACATGAAAAAAGTCATACTCATAAAATTTTTTAAAAGTGAAAAAAATAGACTATCCTACATTATTAATCTTGGCCTAGGTATGGACTTAATTCCTCTACCTCTTAAAAGGCATAAAATTAAAAGCATAAGGTGAAATTACCTAAGTTCTTTTCAAACTATCTGTGCCGTGTTCTGTAATTAAAAGTAAGTTTACCCAAGGAGTCTTTCATAGGCTCTGGTTCTCGGTTAGCTTTCCAAGCCATCTTCACATATGTGACCACTACCTTTATCACCTTATATTTCACCTTCTGACTTGACAGTAAGTCCCCTTTTATGGGTTTTGTTTCTACTGCTGTGATAAAGACTAATTGCAACGAGGGGAGAAAGGGAATGTTTGGCTTAAAGGCCCAGTGTGCAATTAAGAGTAAGTATTTTCTTAGGGGGATGATTGATTAAAAGACTTCTAAAATGACAGAATCTCTGTCCCTACAAACCAAGCTAACATCCCTTGCCACTGTATCTCCTACTTGATGATTGCCCTTTTCCCACCATTAAGCTTTCTCAGATCTTTGCAATTTCTAAAAAAACCCCACTGAACCTTTAAAATGTCCTTGATTGTTTTCCTTAAGACCTTTCAAGGTGTCCAATCATGGTCTTTTTGGTCTGAATGACAACATCTTTTATTGTTCCTTCAAACAGTGGTAAACTTGCACTGAGACATCCTGCAGGATTAGCAGAAGATGGCAGTGATGTGGGTAATGTGGAATGTAGACACAGCAAGGCTGAGGAGGAGCTGCCAGCCTGCCCTGCTCCCTGAAACACCATTAGATCTGACTTCGATCTTCTCTAAAATACAAAGTCTCTTTAATAACATTTCTTAGCATAACTTTTAAATTTTACTTTTCTATAGTTTACACAATTATCAACAGAGATAAAGCAGTTTCTCCATCACATTTGAAGGACACAATGGAGGGGAGGTTATACAGATAAACCATCCTCATATACATTCTGGAGAAAATGGCTTACTTTTATGTATTTTGCCCATTTTCTTGATTTAACTTATTTTTTTTAATGCTTGAATAAATATTTCTTTTTCTTTCTCATTTTCCTGAGAGAGGCCTATTCCTTGATATACATCCAATGACCTTGAACTTCAGATCTTCCTGCCTCTACCTCCCTAGTTCTAGGATTTCATGAATTCACACTATATTGGATTTATGGGGTGCTAGAAAATTTTTAACCTAAGGCTTCATGCATGCTAGGCATTAACCACACTGAGCTATATCCCAAGCCCAAAATATTTACATAATTTTAAAGATCATTTTATAGTGAACATTTGCTTATTTTTTTCAGGATTTAATGTCATGAAAAGATTATCTTGTTAAGAAATCTTAAAAGATTTAGCCTATTTGAAATACAATCTCTTGTTATGAGTGAAAATTAAATCTGTAAAATAAAATACAATTCTGATTTGCTGGTGAATGTTTATGCATGAATGCTAAAGATGGTATTTTTATTGAATAAATATTTTCTAACTGTCAACCTATAATAAGTGTTCTGGGGGAAGCAAAGGCAATTAAAACTAATTTTCTTTTCTAACTCTAATGATCATACACCTTAGTTATGAAAGAGATCTGCGCCCAACTAAAAATACAAAGCTGAATAATATGTTTTTAAAAACAAATTCTATTGTTGTACAAAAGATTTACAATATTGTAATAAAACATAAGTAAGTAAAAATGATTAAAGCTATAACAAATAATGTAATTTCATTATACTTCTTATACTATTTAGTAAGAAAATTACCAAATCCTATCCCTTACAATTAGACATTAGACAAGTCCCTGTCATGCCCCTGGAAATACAGAGTCAATGCTTGCTGTTTCTGAGATTCAGCAGGTACTGGTCAAGACAAATGAAAATCATCATGTAAAGCTGCACACATGGTAAATGATGGAGTAGATGCTCCCCACAAGGTCAAATCAATGTCAAGCGGCAGAATTAGGAAAACCACAGGTAACAGAGCTAAAGCAGCATATGAAGCCCCATGATTCCATTATGCTAAATAATAGCTTAGTGAAGAAAGCTCTGGGAGCTTTCCCACATCATACACTCATTATTTAATGAGAATTACAAGTTTAGAAAGCAACTTCATTCATTCACCTTTCTGTGTCACACATGATCAAAACAAGACTAAGAAAAGTGTCTGTTATGAAGCTCGTGGCCCCTCATGCCAAGTTCCCTATTCCTCTCTGTAGACTTATCCAGATGACTTCATGGAAGCACCCCTTCCCTTAGATCTCAACTTCCTGCTTACAACAAAGTCAAAGTCAAAGCACACAAGATGGCATTCCTTAAAACGTTCTGCATCTATATATATCTAACTTACTTCCAGTTACCTCCCAGGAGGAATATCCTGTTTAGTCATATTGCCCACACAGTTGCACAAGCATACCTGTGCTTTCTACATTTTTTCTCCATTAACAAATCCTCCTGCACCTGTCCAAAATTCCCCAGTCTAACTCAAGCACCATTACCTCTGAGAAGTCCTTCCGGGTCATCCAAATCCACATAACCACCTTCCTCCTGTAGTCATAATTCTCGCTGTCAATCTTATCCCACATTTAGAAAATTCATACATGCATATAATATACTTCTATTATATCCACCACTATTTTAAGACATACAGACTGTTTTCACACAAGATTATAAATTTTAAAGCCAGATGGCTTGCCTGTTTATTTTGGACATCCTGTGATAATTAGGATATTTAGGGGAAAAATTAGCTTGAATTCCACATATTGAATTGTCATTACATTTAAATGTAAAATATTTGTGTAAAATAAGCTATGGCAGTTGGAAATTTTTTGAATGGCTTACAGCTTTCACCATACACACTACTATAATGCAAACTTGGCAGAATCCCAATACATCTGTTAGTTTTCTGAGAGCCTAACATAAAGAGGTGATCATAAAGACCCATACCCAGCTAGCTGTGTGCTAGTTCACAGCACTTTGTCTGCTCTGTTATAAAATCAATGGCCTTCTAGATTCACTGTGTTTACCATAGTACTTTAGAGAACAAAGGATATAATTTTTCTTGGAAGATAATAAAAATACCAAGGAACCAAGTTGCAATACAATTGAATAGCCACCACCAAAAACTGGGATGTCAAGGGTATTCAGATGAATTTCTCAGAGCTTTGTAGCAGAAGGATTTGCACAGCCACTATTGTAGTGACAATGGAAAATTTTATTGCCTAATGATCTCATTTAAAACACATTAGATTTGACAGACTATAAATGCATTCAAATACAATAACACATAAGGAATACTAATTATGGCTGCCTTCTTTCACAAATAACAAATGACTTTTGAACACACCTCTGACAAGTTGTGAATGTTGTTTTGAACTCTTCCTTCCAGTTTAGAAATCGCACTCAATAGTACATGGAGACACAAACACTTAGCCATTTTGACAATATTGAAAGAGTCCACCCTTTGTCCATTTGAAAACCTGGGATCAGGAAAAGAACAACACTTCATTTGAAGGGCCCCATACTCTAAAGAAAAAAATTTATTCTATATTTTCACATTTGACAAAGATGGTATTTCAAATAGCAGTCTACAATTCCCTAAACAAATGATGTCAATTGGTATTTCCTAAATTAATTCAGTGACCTATGATAATGTGAGTTCTTGATACATAATGTCTGTCAGTAGGCAAAGTAAAAATTTCAAAACTGAATCTGGTGTCTGATCTCCAAAGAGCAACCACACACACACACACGTGTGTGTGTGTGTGTGTGTGTGTGTGTGTGTGTGTGTGTGTGTGTATGCGTGTGTGCGTGCCTGTGTGAATGTATGTATATATACATATACATATATATATGAATGTAAGTATGTATATATGATTTCCTTAATTCCTACTTCACCTCACACCTGTTAGATATGATGATATAAGAAAATAAACATTAAACCAGCCCTAGGTTGCTAGAACTCCACAAATAAAATCCACATGCAATCAAGATCCATGGGAATATCTAACAAGACATCTATCTGAGCTGAAATAGTAGCAAGCTGTACAATTCCTCTCAAAAACAATGGTTGAGTTGGTTTCATGTGTGGTGCCTTCACAGATGATGCTGAGAAAATGTGTGATGGTATTCCTTCACAAAGATTTCAAAGGCCTCAAGAGATGACACTAATAAGCTTTCTCTGAACTCTTTCCTTTACACTGTGCCAAGAATGTAGACACCAGCAACAGAAAGAAGACGTAAATATTCAGACAATGCTCCAACTTCACCATTGGAGCAAAAGAGCATAACTCAGACTACTCCTCAATAAAGCATATTGGAAACACCACCTAGACACTGTGACCAGAACTTCACATTCAAATGTCTATTGAGTTGGGGACATTTTACACAGTCACTAAGTACATAGAGTAACTACATTTTCAGAGAATTTCTATGTGGGTAAAAGATTAGAATATTGCCTATCTGGAGCTTCATACAAACTATTAGTCACCTTAAAAACACAGGCAAAGTAAGGACAAACACAAATGGTAAGCAGCCCATACTCTTTAGTTCCCAGCCTTGTATCTGCTGGTCATAGAAACATCCAAAAATAAACTAAAACCTAATGGCTTCTTCTCAGATTCCTGGATGGATTCTCCCACTATTCCTGACCACTAGGTATGAATGTACCTTATGACCAAGCTAGGGTTGGGTCTCCCCTCTCTGTAGGCACTGTCAAAGTCACAGTCATTAAATTATTCTTTGCAATTTAAATCCAGCACATGATCTAGAAGCTTTCTGTAAACAATCTTTTACGATAATGCAGTTCCCTTAATTACCGGCTACAGCACAATTCACAACAGGTGGTCAAAACCATCATCTCAATTTTAAGGTGATTGTGTTTTGGATCCATCAGAGAAAAGGCATGCCACCTCCTAGGTAAGCTCTCTCAGAAAAAGAGCTTCAAGGGCAAGTAATATCCTAACAGTGCCCCAATTTCTACCCTAAGTCTTGCCCTTGACTGTGTTCTAGCCTGTCAAGCCATAGCCAATCATTAAGATCTAACAGGTGCACAAATCTAGCGCATCTAAAACAGAATATCTTATTTCCTCCCACACTTCCATCATTATGCCTCTGGAATTTCAAAACATACAGTTCCATTTGTTCATTTACATTGACCAAAAACGTGAGAATCTTCTCCAACATATACTTTATTCACAGTATCTACACCAATTTTAAAAAGAAATTAGTTTCTTCAAAATATGCATCGAAGCCCTAGCCACTGCCTGGTTGCTTGGGGCTCTTTATCTCAAGCTACACCATTTATCACCCATACCACTATTTACTATTTCTCTATACCAGTGCTTCTCATTGCCACCCTTTAATACAGTTCCTGTGTTGTGATGACCCTTAACCATGAAATTATTACTACTTCATAGCTGGAATTTTGTAACTGTTGTAAATCTTAATATAAATCTGATATGTGGAACAGCCAATATGTGACACACCCCCAAAGGGGTCTTGACTCACAGGTTGAGAAGTACAGCGCTAAACAAAAATATCTGGGAATGACAAGCATACTGAAGCAGAGTCTAGACAGCCATGGAGATAATGGAAGTAAGACTGAATTAAGGTGGCAGTTGAACTATTTTATAATGTAAATTATTCATTAATAAAAATGTAGAGCCATGGAATGGTGGTGGCCTTTAATACTGGGATTTGGGAGACAGAGGCAGGCAGATCTGTGAGTTCTAGGCCACCCTGGTCTACAGAGCAAGTCCCAAGGAAGCCTGAGCTATACAGAGAGACACTATCTCAAAAATCAACAACAAAGGAAAGTAAGAATAAAGCTGTCTCTTTACTATCACATAAAACTATGGTGTGGTGTGATGACAGCTAGTAGCCATGAAGGGTTCACTGGGGTTAAGAACTGTTGTGTTTGTATGTACGCCCTTTAATCACCCTAATCCTGTGAAACAGAGGCTATTTTATCCCTGTTTCAGATCTGGAAGAACTGAAGCACAGGAACTATGACAGCCTGCCCACAAGTCACATAGCTAAACATACTGTGTACATTTACTTCTACTGAAAAGTAAATCACCTTATTGACAGATGGATACAGACACCATCTATCTGTCATTTCCATAAATCAGGAGGTTATGTTAAATATGTACAAGTACAGTAAGTTCACCCTAAGTAGCGTAAAAATGATGGCCAATGAGTGCAACACTACGGAGCTTACCTATCAGTTAGTGAAATGCAACAAATACATTGCATGTTACAAAAATCCTACTCAGGAGCTATCCTGTGTTGAGTACTTTAAAAAGACAAAGAATGGCCATGATCTAATCTACACAATGATCATGCTCATGGAAACACAGCACAATCACTACAGCATCTGCAACTTTATGTATTCTGCAAGAGGCACGCACCAACATAAAACACACAAACCCTAAGCCCAAAGCTGTCTATAAAGAAGATTTTTCCAGAGCATCACATCACAGAATTGCAGGCACATCATTGTTCCTGCATCTTCCAGTAACTGAAAAGCAAAATGGGACAAGGTGAGGTGACAGTGTATTTCATCTTCTTCATGTGATGTTTCAGTAATAAATTTCACATGGCAATAAACCAATATGAATAGGGAATTTGGTGACACTAACTTCTATGGATCTCCTAGTAAAATACTCAAATTAGAGGTAGGTCTAGATAAGAGAACCAATAAATGAACCGCCTACAATGTAGCTAATATTTTTGAAAGGTATAAGTGATTGGCAAGTCTGTGCTCTTTCATAACAGTGTATTTTAACACACCTAATAAAACACAAGGTACAGACAGTAGGGACAGAGGATGTGTAACTGAAATCGCATTCACCTTCAATACCTTTGAAGCCTAGGACTGAAAAGCCTGCATCAGCACTTTCTGTCTAAGTGATATATTGATGCAAAGCTAGAATAAAAATGGTGCAGAGAATATGCCATTTATAACTGAGAATAAATGTTTCTAAGTGCTGACGAGCTTCTGCCAGTTAAATTGCTTTTGTATGGAACATTTTCCCTAACTATTTCCTCTAGCACTCAGGAAAGGCTGCAATTCATTTTTGTTCCACACTATAATTAAACAACATTTTTGTGTGTTGGTTAAATGAGTTAATAATGTGTATATTTAAGATGTTCAAGCAGAGTGGATGAACGTTTTCTTATTAAAAACTGAATCTCTGCTCTCAGCTCTCTTAAGTATGGCAGACCCACCTAGAGAGCGATGCATGGAAACTTAGGCCTCAGTATTAATATCAGCCCATAGTTAAAACTGCTGATCTATACACCAAGCACACTAAATAGGATCCCCTGTGTAGCATATAATTATAAATAATCCTCATACTTCAGCATATATGGTGAATGTTCATTCTCCAACACTGTGCATGTTGTACTGACATACATACAAAAGGATTAAATTGTCTAAATGGTATCTTAACTCTTGAAAAAACTTCAGTGGCTTTTTAGATACTTTTTACGAGTTTTTATAACATTAAATAC